>NC_064411.1:49765000-51137500 GCF_023375975.1 Astyanax mexicanus | reverse complement strand
GAGGGAGGAGGGGGGTCGTCCAGAGGCGGCACGGAGCGGTCGCGCGCCCGGCGCCAGGAGGCCAACGCGCGCGAGCGCTCGCGCATGCACGGCCTGAACGACGCGCTGGAGAGCCTGCGGCGCGTGGTGCCGTGCCACTCCAAGACGCAGAAGCTGTCCAAGATCGAGACACTGCGCCTGGCCAGGAACTACATCCGGGCGCTGTCCGAGACGTTGCGCGCGGGCACGCGGCCCGACCTGCTGGCGTTTGCGCGCACATTATGCGCGGGCCTCTCGCAGCCCACCACCAACCTGGTGGCGGGGTGCCTGCAGCTGAACGCCGCGCGCTTCCTCGCGGATCACGGCGGCGGGGGGATAGGGGAAGGAGAAGCGCAGTACGATGTGGCCTACGGGGCCACGCCCACCGGCCACGCCCACCACGCCGGCAGAAGTAGCAGTGTTGGAACCATGGACAGCGGCAAACCGCTCCGGTCCACATACGGGTACTGCTCCACGTCACCATACGAGCACGGCGGCGGGTACGAGTTGGGCGGCTGTGGCCCCCGGCTGGAGCCTCCCCTCAGCTACGACGGCATCTTCTCGTTCAGGACGCGCGAGCACGAGCACGCTGCCGCGGCGGCGGCCGCTGCTGCGGCGGCACGCGCCAAAGACTCTCCGTACACTCACAGTGGCGCGCTCACGCACTTTCCCTACGAGCTCCACGTGCATCAGGCCTTCCAGAGCCAGGAGGAGCTCAACCAGAGCTACCACAGTTAGACCAGGAATTAGGACTCAGTACTAACATATCTATTCTTTGACCGTTCAAAATGAACGATTGAAAACAGAAATGTAGAACATTTGCTCAATAATCTCTTTGTACAGAACATTTTTTAAAAGTGTGCAATGTTACAAGAAAACATATCAGTTAAAGACATTTATTTGATCATCAATCTAAAGAACAAATGTTTTAACATTTTAACAAACAGTTTTGCAAAAAAAAAAGGAATTCAAAATCTGCAGGATGTAAAATAAAATAAATAATTGTGGAATATAGTCGCTGTCAAACCTTTTATGTTTAATCGTGCATCTTCAAAGAAGCAACTTTACATATATATATACAATTTTTATAATTATGGAAAATTTATCTTATTGTTAACAATAATGAGCAACTCACATTCCCAGTGGTGAACAACACTGAAATGCATTTGTGTAAAATTGAGACACCCCATCTCAAATAAAATGACAGCGACGATATTTTCCATTTTTCAAGTTTTAGCAGTTAAAAATTGACACCTTTTTAATGTTAAAAACGAAAGAAGTAAGAATTTGAAAAAAAAGCGTATTACTTTATTATTTATTTCCCGAAAGCCGAATTATTTACGTAATTTATGTATGTCTTTGCTTTACAATGTTTATCTGTAAATAGTGTTTATTTATACGACCTGTGAATGCTCGCTATTACGGCCTAAACTGGGGTCAGTTTCTGGTCGTTTACCGGTGGTTTGGTTCTGAAAAGAAAATCCGAATTCAGTTTTAGACGAGTTGAGTTAAGAATTTATTCAGCTTTGCTAAAATCTGGATCCTTTCAGCAATAAAAGGAATAAAAACAGGAGCTATGCAACAAAAATGAAGCTGCTCACGTGAATGGATTTGATTTGAGCTCGTGTAAATATAAATATAGCTGGATTGTTTCAAACGGGGTTTGGGTGGGTTTGAAAAAAAATCACACATTAAAGTGTAAAAACTGGTACAATCACGAATGTTGTGAATAAAGTGAAACAGTGGAGGAGTTTCTTCTTTATCTGAGTCTGAATGAGAGAGAGAGAGAGAGAGAGAGAGAGAGAGACTGCGACTATAAAATACATAAGTTCATAATAAATTCTCAACGTAATTGTTGATGTTTTTTCTTTTTATTGTTCATTATTTATTATTAAAAATAAACACAATTGAATTAAATTTGCGTAAATAATAACATTTTGAAACCAACAATGTAGGGAAGAAAACAATGATCATGAATTCAGACTATTTGTTTTTATTTTTTAAATCAGATTTTAAATTCAACCCTACAGATGAACTGAACAATCTTTAACGCAAATTTCAAACACAATTAAAAAACACTTTTAATATTCATTTTAACATCCATCTATAACCCTCAGGTTATGTTTTTATCTCTTTATTAATTTATTTAGAAGATTGCAGTGTGTGGGTTTTCCACAGAAAGTTGAGATCTCTTAGCTACACAATTAAAAAAATATATATATAAAGGTGATTCAAGAGGTTATTTGCGCTTTGTCGTACAATACTATAACTTTTTAAAGATTTTTTTTAAAGAGAACATAAACTGTGTTTTATAATGGAGACGATGAAGTATGAAATCTTAAATTAACAAAGAACATTCAAATCAAAATCAAACACGTATAAAAAACACAAACCGTTTCAAAAATATTTTTTGGACGAGCCAAAGGTTTTTTGTAGCGCCTTTATTTTAAAGACTGTAAAACTCTTTTAAACGTTGTGTTTTCTGAATAACTAATACAAATTAAAAATGTTTTTAGTTGTTAGATTTTTCATAACGAGATAAATAGAGTGCAAACAAACTGCTTATTGCTACTGTAATTAAAACGTCTGAAAAAAAATCCCGAAGACTCTTTGGAAGAGTCGGATTAGCCTCTTGGAACTGGTCCATCTGCATTTAGTCCAAAAGCTAATTCTAAATATTACAGCGTTTAATGTTCAGTGGTTAAATTATTTATGAAAAATCATTGAAGTTAAAGTCTCAACGTTTTCTTATTGTTTTGTTGCACAAAATGCGCAGAACCGCATCATCCCTAGTTCAGCCTAAACTCAAGTTCAGCTTATTGCTTAAGGTTAAACTCTATTCCATAATAGTAATGCATAGTTTAAATACCCATAATAAAACTCCCGAATTGTAGATTTAGACCAGCGTTCAAGAATCTCACCCTTAGCGGGACTCGCAATTAAGCTTAAAATAGAAAAAAGTTTGAGATTAATTTGAGTTTAAAATAAATGAAAAATATTGTGTTATTGTGGCATTTCCACGAAGAATTAAAGAAGTTATGCTAATAATAATTATAATACTTAATAATTTGTGGTGTTAATTCATTTTTATCCTCCACTACGGTCTAAGTGTGTATGTGTGTGTGTGTGCGCGCGCGCCCTGAAATGTTAAAAAAACGAGCAAAGAGTTTGCAGGATCCTAAACCTCTCTGTAATTTATCATTGCGTAAAATAATATATATATACATATATATATATATACATATATATGTATATATATTTATTTTTTTATGTATGTTATATTATATTAAGCACGATCTTCTTAAACTTTTGTACTGCTACCGCTTTTGAAAGGCCTAGTGTTATTTTTTGTAGTACATAAATCTTTGTTTGCGCGTGTGTGATGGTTTTTAATTGTATTTTTTTTAACATTCGTTTTAGCGTCAGATATCAACTTTATGTATTATTGAATTATTGACAAGTTAAAAATGTGTGTATGAGACAACTTGCTTAATAGCGTGAGCAATAACCAATCATAAAAAATCATATCTAATACTTTGGTGTTAAATACGTATTTCATTTATTTTATAATTTTGTATTTCTTAGGTTTCTGGTTTTAAACAAAAGATCGGTCTAAAGATGGATCACTCCATGTACAGGTTCGTTACCAATTAAAAGGTAAATCACATTTAGCTTTCTCTATTATAAATATGGAACCAATTCTTTGTAGAACTAGAAGTGTTTCATCACGCGAAAAACAACGTGAATAACCTTTTCAGAGTGCAGGATGAAGGTTTAAAAAGCTGTGATAAGAAATAATAATGACTAAATGCACAAATAAAGAATATATCTAAAATTGTATCCCACACACTATTAAATATCATTAATATAAATGTCTACTAAACTTAATTGCTCTCTTTTATTTTTTTGAACAGGCTTATAGAAGAAATAGGCCATTTTTGACTATAAAATATTGCTTTTACCATTGAATCCTAGTAGTTATTTCAGCAACAGCAACAATACTGACATGCAAAAGCCATATCATACGAACTAGAATTGTGAAATTGTGATTTTTTTTGCCATCATCTATGGAAGTTAATGGAGATCTCTGATGTAAAATGGACTTTTGTTGTAGTAAAACATGATAAAAAGTACTTACCTTTGATGAATATCACACTTTTGGTCTCCCACAGTGTTCCGAGATCCAGAAATTTTAACAATTTGTCCAAACACCTTTCAGACTGGGTGACACGGGGCAGAATTTGCTCCCCCAAAAAGTTTTAATTACTAAAGTTACTGCTTCATTGCTCCACTTGGTGGCGCTACTCAAATGAATAGAGTAAATCTGCAATATTGGGCGTTAACTTCTATGAAACTGACACCAATAAATCAATATTTCCTGGTATTTACTTATTTAAGAGTATTTTATTCTCTTCAGTAACACAGATGCTGTAAAGTATCATAGAGAATATTCTTGCCATATATTGAGTATCACAGAATCACAGTATCATGATAATATTGTATAGAGAGATGTATAAAGTACTAAAAACCTACAATTTTGTAAAAGTACTTGGTACTGTACTTAACTTCTATACATTTTTGATTCCCAAATCAAGGAATGTTACATTTCTGCAGAAGTTCAGAAATGGAGCGGGCCATCCATTTGTCACCCACTATGCCACCCACTGCTGTCTTATGACTTTTGACGTTAGTTTAAACACATTTTAGAGGATCACTAAGTATATTAAAACATGTCTAAAGATCAGAAGGTTGTTCAGTTCATGGAAATCCATTACAGAACTGAAACAGTCCGTGATTGGTTTTCTCAACTCTTATAGTCTACAGGTGCATCTAAAAAAAAAAGAGGAAATTACTGAAAAGTTATTTTATTTCAATAATTCAGTTCAAAATGTGAAACTCATGTATTATATACATGTATTAAACACAGAGTGATCTATTTTAAGAATATATTTCTTTTATTGTTGATGATTATGGCTTACAGCCAATGAAAAAAACAAAAACAAAATCAGTGTCTCAGAAAATTTGAGTATTATATAAGACCAATTCATACTTTTGGCAGGGTGCTAAGTCCTGCTGGAAAATAAAATCCGCATCTCCAAACCATCACTGATTGGTGGAAACTTCACACTAGACCTCGAGCAGTTTGGACTGTGTGTCTCTCCACTCTTCCTCCAGACTCTGCTCCCTGGATTTACAAAAATGAAATGTAAAATTTACTGATGATCAGTGATGGTTTGGAGAGACATGTCATCTGCTGGTGTTGATCCACTGTGTTTTATTATCTAAAGTCTAAAGTCAGTGCAGTTTTGTTTTCCCACAAAATCTTACAGCACTTCATGCTTCCCTCTGCTACTGACAACTTTTATGGAGGTGCAGATTTTATTTTCCAGCAGGACTTGGCACGCTGCCCACACTGCCAAAAGTACCAATTGGTCTTATATTATATTGTAATAAAAGAAATAAACGTTTAAAACAGCTGAAATAAAGTAACGTTTTGATGATATTCTAATTTTTAAAGAATAAGACAGCATTTTGTGTGTGTGTGCTTTGTCTTCTCTGAGTGTGTGTGTGTGTGTTTCTGAGGTGTGTCTCTGAAGAAGCGGTGAGCCCTTTAACACACACACTTCCCCTCTCAACCCCTCATATCCTCTCCAACACAGAGACAGCCTGACAGCTGCACCGCTAACAGGAGGGGGTGAGAGAGAGAGAGAGAGAGAAAGATGGAGAAAGACAGAGAGAGAGAGAGAGAGGGTAGTCTATAGGGACTATGTTGGCACTCATACCCAGGCCCTCTCCTTGGTACGGAGGTTAAAGCGATAGTGCTGCCAAACAATAAAGTGATACAGTTTGGCTCCTTAAACCAGATCTAACACAGTCAAAACGCTCAGGAGCTACGAGTCTAATGTAGGTCAGCTAACCAATTAAAGCTACAGGTTGTGCTTTGTTCAAATTACCAGGTTAAAGTGACTTACTGTGAAATAGATCTGAATTATTCAGGAAAGTGTGAACACATTAAGGGGTTCAGCACATCCCTAAAACAATCTGATTTGATTTTAGTCACTTCAGCCTGGTAATGTGAACAGAGCACAACCGAACCTACAGCTTAATTGTTAGCTATATTAGCATAAGAGCTCCACAGTAAAACTAAGGAAACAAACCTGACCTGGTAGGTGTGTCTGGGTTCAGACAGAAGGTGCTGAATCTTCAGAACTGTGTATCAGATCCAGATGTTAATACCTGGAAATAAAAGCTAACATAATGATTTTTTTGGTCTCATATCCATATTTGAATGTTTACTGCAGATTTGGGTAAATATTACCTACACTGAAGACCCACTAAATCTAAATCTAACATTTAAAATCCTTTATCTGCAAGGAACATTTTTACAGTTTTATAGAAATAATAAATTTACACAGTTTTTCCAAGGCATGCTTTGTGTCTTACTGTTCCAGTTTTTTTTTATCTTAAGCTAAAAGCTAATGTTGAGATTAGCAGGGAGTTTACACAAAATTACACAAAAACATTTACACACACAAAAAAAAAAAAAATTCCTCCTCTTGAAATTTTGCCATTTTTTGAGATTTTATGTAAAACTATATATTTGTCCCCCAAAACATTTTAAACTGGTTTTCCAAGGCATGATTATTTTCTCAATTTTGTTGTTCCAGTTAGGGATTAGCTATTTTGGTGATTTCTGTGTAAAAGCAACCATATAAAATAAAAAAAGGAATAAATCTGTCAAAACATTAATTTGACACTAGGGGTGGGCGATATGGCCCTGAAATAATATCACGATATTTCATGATATTTTTGCGATAACAATGCTCTTGGCGATATGACAAAACACTTAACATTTAAAAAATATATTTCAATTTTATTATTGCATACGTGATATGGCACACCCCTAACTGAGATATAAAAAAATACAAGAGTTTTCAGATTTGTAACAGAATAGTCATATAATGAGAAATAAGAACAGTGTGACTTTTTCTTTTGCTAAAAACAGCAAAAAAGTAGTACCCTGATATGATAATTAGGGGTGGGTGATGTGGCACCATATTTCATGGTATGATATCGTTCACATATTCAAAAATGTCGGCAATATTATTGCGTACGATACGATATGGCACACCCCTATTTGACACCATAGCAACCACCTGGAAAACCATATAGGAATCATCTAGATATTTAATTGCAACTATCTAGCAACTGCTTAGAAACACCATAGCAACCATATAGGGGAAAATACATAGTATATAAATTGAACATTTTACAATTTGACTTTTATTGTCAACTTTTTTTTTGCTGTTAACTTACTTGAAAAAATTACAGGGAAGTTTTTACAGTGTAGAAAGAAGAAATTTGATTGGGCAAAGGAGAAATTGATCCACTGGAAACATAATCCACTTAATAATTTGAGAATTTTCAGAATCAATACAGAATCAAATCTGATTGGATGGATCAGATCCAGATGCAAATACCTGGAAATAGAGGCTAAAATACTGGGGTTTTTTTTGTTGCATATCCATATTTGAAGGTTTACTCCAGATTTTGAGTAAATATTACCTACACTGAAGACCCATTAAATCTAAATGTAACATTTGATAGATAGATAGATAGATAGATAGATAGATAGATAGATAGATAGATAGATAGATAGATAGATAGATAGATAGATAGATAGATAACACAGACAGACAAATAGACAGTTTTTCCAAGGCATGCTTTGTGTCTTACTGTTCCAGTTTTTTTATTTTAAGCTAAAAGCTAATGTTGAGTTAATACAATCTTTTATTGTCAACTTTTTTTTGCTGTTAACTTACTAGAACAATTTACAGGGATGTTTTTACAGTGTAGAAAGAAGAAATTTGATTGGGCAAAGGAGAAATTGATTCACTGGAAACATAATCCACTTAATAATTTCGGAATTTTCAGAATGAATACAGGATCAAATCTGATTGGGTAGAGCATCACTTAGTGCAGATAAAAAGGACAGAGTTCCTCTGAGGGACGGGCTAAAATAAATAGCCTGTTAATATCAATCTGGGTGATTAAAAGTGAAAAATGCTGTGCCCTCGTAATGGTGATTTAGTGCTTTCAGCCTCCTCTGGCTGCGTTGGTGAATAATGGTCGAGGGGGAAAAAATCGGGCAGTGTTTTTTGTGTCACGTCGTCAAACCCTCCCCAAAATTTCCAGACCTTCCTGGGGCCACAGATGGCCTGGGACACGAAAATCTCCCCATTAAACTCCTAATAATCATTTCTCCTGTGGAATGGAGTGGAAGTGTGGGTGTGAGAGAGGGAAAACGTGTGTGAGAGAGAGTGTGTGTGTGTGTGTGTGAGTGTGTGTGTGCTGGGATGGGGGTGGATTTGGTGTTTTAATTAGATGGCTTTAAGGAGGCGAGGTGGTGTGGAAGCAGTGCATCGTGGGACGGCGGGACCTCAGAATGTCACCACAGCAGCAGCCGGGGGCTCATTTGCATGGCAGATCTGAGGTGGGCTTGGCGGTGGGCTTGGCAGCGAGCCTGAGAACCGGCGTGGAACTTCTGAAGCCGGGCATGTGGGGCCTGGCTGCACTGGGCCAGGTGGGGGGGTGTGGTGGGCGAGGGTGGGAGGGTGTGGGAGTTCCTTGAGGGGTTTAGACACCCAAAACATGTGGGGAGTGTGTGAGAGGGGCTGAACCATGAAGTCAGAAACAAGAGATTATAGAGTCTACATAGAGTCTAAATTATATTTATAGACTAATTTTATTTTCATTATAGTCAACTTAAATGTTAATTTAATAGTTATAAAAATGTAAGAAATATAAGCAGTCAACATGTCATAATGAATAGAATTTTAATAAAAAAAAAAATTAAAATTTAATTTTAAACTTCTATCACTGCTTGCAAATTTTGCATCTCCATTTTTGTGACAAAATTTATCGTTGACTGGACCAATAGGAATGCTCCAAATGAGTCAGAACAAAATATTTTAAATTGACTTCAGTAACACTGCTTGCAAATCTTGCATTTCCATTTTTGCTAGATTGTTTTGCATTGTGTCAAAATGTAACATTGAATTGACCAATAGGAATGGTCCAAAATAAATCAAAATAAAATATTATAAATTGACTTCAATAACTGCTTGCAAATCTTGCATCTTAATTTTTGTGACCTATTATTAATCTGGCAATTGTTCTATACACTGTGTCAAGATGTTATGGCGAATAGACAAACAGAAATGTTAAATGTTGAATAAAATAAGAATAAAACATTTAAAATGGATGAAATTGATTAAAATTCAATTTTAAACTTCAATAACTGCTTGCAAATCTTGCATCTCTAATTTTTGCTAGTTGTTTTTTGCAGTGTCTCAAAAGTAATTGTTGACTGGACCACAGGAATGCTCCAAAATGAGTCAGAATAAAATATTTTAAATTGATTTCAATTACTGCTTGCAAATCTTTCATCTACATTTTTTGACCTAATATTAATCTGGCATTTTTTACATTGTGTCAACATGTCATGATTAATTGACCAACAGAAATGTAGAATGTTGAATTAAATTAGAATACAACATTTTAATTTGACTTCTATCAATGCTTGCCAATCTTTGGTCTCCATTTTTGCTATTTTTTTTTTGCATTGTGTCAAAATGTAACATTGAATTGACCAATAGGAATGGTTCAAAATAAATAAATAAAAAATATTATAAATTGACTTCAATAACTGCTTGCAAATCTTGCATCTTAATTTTTGTGACCTAATATTAATCTGGCAATTGTTCTTTACACTGTGTCAAGATGTTATGATGAATTGACCAACAGAAATGTTAAATTAAATAAGAATAAAACATTTTAAATTGATCAAATGTATTAAAAATACATTTTAAACTTTTATCACTGCTTGCAAATCTTGCATCTCCATTTTTGCTAGGTGTTCTTTGCATTGTCTCAAAAGTTATTGTTGACTGGACCAATAGGAATGCTCCAAAATTAGTCGGAATAAAATATTATAAATTGACCTCCATAACTGCTTGCAATCTTTCTTCATTTTTGTGACCTAATATAAACCTGGCTATTTTTTTACACTGTTCAACATGTTATGATGAATAGACCAACAGAAATGTTCAATGTTAAATAAAATTAGATTAAAACATTTTAAATTGACTTCAATAACTGCTTGCAAATCTTGCATGTCCATTTTTGCTAGTTGTTCTTTGCATTGTCTCAAAATTTTACATTTAGCGGACCAATAGGAATGCTCCAAAATGAGTCGTAATAAATTATTTTAAATCGACTCCAATATATGCTTTCAAACCGTCCAACTTCATTTTTGTGACCTAATATTAATCTGGCAATTGTCCTTAAAACTCTGTCAACATGTCATGATAAACTGACCAACAGAAATGTTGAATAGAATTAGAATGAAACATTTTAAATTGACTTCACTGCTTGCAAATATTGCATCGCTAAATATTCTTTTCATAGACTTCAATAACTGCTTGCCAATTTTCTATCTTCATTATTTGTTGTTTTCACATTTTTGACTGGCAGTTGTTCTATACTTATCAATATGTATAGAATATGTATAGAATGTTTACCAGTTGAAAAGATAAAAATAACTTAGAATAAAATTAATTTTTCGCATTCATTTCCATTGAGATTTGAGAAAGGTTTGGTTTTCCATTCTCTTCCCTTCTCTATTAAAGTTTTTTTTTTTTTTGCATAAAAGCAAACATGTATTATTTTATTGAATTGAAGTTTGTCAAGAAATTTCTTTAACACAATTTTCCCAAGGCAAGTTTGGTTCTTCAATTTAGTTGCTTCAATTTTGCTCTGGAGCTAAACATCTAATGTAGCAAGGAATTTGCACAAAATTATTGAATTTCAATGAAATTTTAGAAGCTTTTTTTTCCTCCTCTTGAAAGTTTGTCATTTTGAAGATTTAATTTAAAAACAATAAGTTTTTTTCTTAAGCCAAAATGCTTAGGTTGAGATTAGCATGACATTTACACAAAATTATTGAGTGTCATTAACCCAGAAGGTTTTATTCCTCCACTTGAAATTTTGTCATTTTGGAGATTTTACGTTCCCTAGGTGTGTGTGTGGTGTTTACATTTTTTGTTAAAGTAATTCTCTTAAACTAAAAGCTAATAATAAATTAGCAGGGAATTTAAAACAAATTTCTAACTTCCATTGAAAATTTTGAAGTTTTTTTTTCTATTTCTCTTTTAATTCCTGTATAAAATCAATCAAATATTATTAAAATGAAAATGTAATGAAAATTCATCTATGCATTTCTTTTGCACATTTTTATCATTATTACAAATGTGGCAAATCAAATCAGTTTGTTTTTTTTGTAACACCATAGCAACCACCTGGAAAACCATAGCAATCATCTAGATCAGGGGTGTCCAAACTGCGGCCCGCGGGCCATTTGCGGCCCGTTTCCTTTTTTGGAGCGGCCCGCGAGGTATTTTAGAAATAGAATGAAAGTTGGCCCGCTGTTAAGCAGGTTTTTATAATGTGAGTTTCAAAGTTTGAACGCTAGGTGTCAGAAACGGGCCAAAGAGTCTAAAAGCGGAGAGGGTGCGCATTTCTAGCGCAGAAAAACGGAGCAAAGAGTCTAAAAGCGGAGAGGGTGCGCATTTCTAGCTCAGAAAAACTGGCCAAAGAGTCTAAAAGCGGAGAGGGTGCGCATTTCTAGCGCATAAAAACGGAGCAAAGAGTCTAAAAGTTGCCGTAATTAAGGAGTTTAATATTAAGAGACATCATGAAATTAAACATCAATTTGAAAAATCTTAGTTTACACAACACTGTCAAAGATAAAGATAGTAAGTCAAGTAAAATGGTGTGTAAATGAAATAATCAGGAAAAAAAGTATTATTTAAAGTGGTATATTTCTTATTTCTTAATAAATATTATTTGTTTTATTACAGAGTGTGGCCCGTGACTTCAAATATATTTCTCCTTCTGGCCCCCAACAAAAAAAGTTTAGACACCCCTGATCTAGATATTCCAATGCAACTATCTAGCAACACCATAGCAACCCCCTGTGATGACATTGTGTGTGGTGTTGTGTTAGGGTGTGTCAGTGTGAGTCAACACATTGTTTAAAAACTCCAGCAGCATCTCCGCTGTATCTGATTGATCCACTCTAACACTCTGATGACCACAATGTTAAAATGTGCATGCTTTCAGAGGGTCAGCCGTCGCTGTGTTCTTACGGGGGAGCTCTCAGAACACTCAGCCCCTCTCATGGCTGAGCTGCTCTATTGTCTGGGGGTCCATAGAGAGCCATGTAGAACAGAGGCTCTCTCAATAGACTGCCCCCCCCCCCCCTCCCTTCCCTCCCTCCGCCAAATCTGTCACTGCTCTATAGACATGCGGTGACTGGGGAGGGATCAGCGACGCCGGGTCGTGGTGGAGCTCAGGAGAGTGATTGTATACGTCACCTGACAGGCGAGCTGATGGAGCAGACCCCTGCGCTGGCTTTATCCTGTGTGTGGTGCAGCTTTTATTCTCTGTTCAGATGTTTTAGTCTACAGTGAATTACAGAAACACGTGTAACATCTGTTCCATTACGGCGAGCTAGAAATACACCAGCTCTGCTGAAAATAAACGATTTTTCATTGATTCATATTGATCTTCTGATATTTTGCACAGCTAGCAAGAAATATCAAGAGGGCATATTTAACATAATTTACTGTATAGTCAAATTGCGGGGACTGTGAATCATATAAAATGCAAAAATAATTGAAAAAAGTTTGCTTTCTTGACATTTTTGATGTCTGAATTTTTTATTTTCATACGTTTTGCACTTTTAGAAACACCTTAACAACCACTTGAAAAACCATGGCAATCCACTAGATATTCAATTGCAACTATAGCTCTTAAAAATGATGAGTTTCTTTGATTTTAACAAATTAAAAACCTCTGAAATATAAACAAGAGGAAGATGTATGACCACAAGCCATCAAACCAAGTCAATTCAAGTGGCATAAAGTTATCCAAAAGCAGTGTGTAAGACTGGTGGAGGAGAACATGATGCCAAGATGCATGAAAAAAAACTGTGATTAAAAACCAGGGTTATTCCATCAAATGTTGATTTCTGAACTCTTAAAACTCTTAAAACATTATGAATATTAACTTGTATTTGAATTATATCTGAAAGCTCTGCATCTTTTTGTTTGTTATTTCAGCCATTTCTCATTTTCTGCAAATAAATGCTCTAAATGACTAACATACTTTTCATTTGGAATTTAGAAGAAATGTTGTCTGTAGTTTATAGAATAAAATATAAATGTTAATTTTACACAAACATATACCTATAAATTGCAAAATCTGAGAAACTGATTCAGAAAATAAAGTGGTTTCTTATTTTTTTTCCAGAGCTGTATTTGGCAACTACTTAGCAACACCATAGCAACCACCTGGACAACCAAAAACAACCACCTAGATATTTCGTTTGGGCAACATTGTGCTAATATACTACATATAAGGAAATTTGTTTGAGACATAAGCAACCAACATTATTTGGATGACAGAGTGGTAAGACGTTGGACTTAAAGTCCAGTGGATATTTGCCCACATGGATTCAAACCTCACTCCAGGTTGGATGTTTCCACTGGCCAAAGCCCCCGTGTCTTTCAACCCCACTTCTAGAAAGATGTTTAAGGTTTACGTTGAGTCTAAATTTGGATCTCATAATGATGTTAAAAGCTGTCAGGCTAAACTGGCACTGCAATCTGGTCTACCTTCCCATTAGCTTTAACCAAAGCTATTATTACCAAAGCAAAAACCAAATTGTTCATTAAATTTGAAACCAGAGTTGGAATCAGACTCTATTACTTATTTAGAGACTAGTCCTTTTGTCCCATAGTAAGCATGTCCAATAACTAAAACAGTCGAATTACAACAACACTACCAAATAGCTTTTTGGGTAAATCCCAAGAAACATATATCACTGCCTGTAGAGTTTAAGGTGGTTGAGTGTTTAAGGTGTTAGGCATAAGGTCCAAAAGGAATATGCCCTAATTATCTATTATAGCACGTAATGATTTCAATAATTTTTTTAAGTTCTGGAAAAGCAATTCAGTCTGCCTTACCTTCAGCTTCTTGTGTTCTCTAAAAATGGAGCCACACTTAACAACTCATTTGGTGGATCTCCCCTTTTCTTCCAGAACAACTGTGTTGTATGACAATAAACAGTATTTAGGTTAAATCTAATCATTTTCAATAGTGACAGCAACCAGGATGGCCGAGTGGTAAAGGCGTTGGCCTTAAGATCCAATGGGCAAATGCCCACGTGGGTTCGAACCCCACTCCTGGTAGTGTGTTTATGGTTTGGGTAATCTTAAATTTTGTGGCTAGCTTCAATTCCCTACAAAATTTCTCAACATTGTCTGCCATGTTGTTAAATTTGCAACCAGAATCTGCAGAGTACAGACCAGAAGCGAGGCCGGACTTGATATAACAATTTAATAGACTCACCCCTTTCTTCCAAAGCAAGGAAATCCAATCACAGAAACAGTCTAGCAAGAGTAGTCTTTAGGATAAACCTTGATTAAGGCGTTGGACTTAAAATCCAAATGGGCAAAATGTTGGTAGAATGTTTGTGATTGCCTTCTTTTCCTGTCTGTTTCCAAGAACTAAAGTAAAACATGTGGACCATGTTGTTAAATTTGCAACAAGATTACAGACTAGAGGTGGAGCCAGACTCATCCACTCATTTGGTATACACCCTCCTTTCTCTTAGATGAAGCATTTGTATTCACAACGACCGGGATGGCCGAGTGGTTAAGGCGTTAGACTTAAGATCCAATGGGCAAATTCCCACATGGGTTCGAACCCCACTGCTGGTAAGGTCTTTATTATTTATGTAATAAAGTCAAAGGTGTTTGAGCCCAACTGTATCACTCCATGAAAGAGCAACTAGGAAAACAAGAAAACGATTACAAATGTAGGACCCTGTGTCACTTTCCAGTCAATTAAAACACCTAAGTCTTCCTCAGTCCTTTAAAGAGAGTGATGGATTGTGTGATTGGAGACCCACCCATTTCTTCCAGACCATGCATGTCCAATTACAAAAACAACCTAACAACAAAACAAGTCTGATAAATCTCACAATGCATCCTGAATACCCAACATAAACCAGGAAGGCCGATTGGTTAAGGCGTTGGATTTAAGATCCAATGGGCAATTGACCACGTGGGTTCGAACCCCACTCCTGGTAGAGTATTCTTGTTTCAGGTTTGCCCTTTGCCCCCCTAGTTCTTAAGGAAATGAAGTTGCCCATTATGCTTTAAATATATATTACTGCCAAGTTTAGCAGCTAGCATCAATTCTCTACCAGATTCTGCAACCAGAATCTGCAGAGTACAGGCCAGAAGCGAGGCCAGACTTATCTAACAATTTGATAGACTCACCCCTTTCTTCCAAAGCAAGGAAATCCAATCACAGCAACAGTCTAGCAAGAGTAGTCGTTAGGATAAACCTTGGTTAAGGCGTTGGACTTAAAATCCAAATGGGCAAATGTTGGTAGGATGTTTGTGATTGTCTTCTTTCTCTGTCTGTTTCCAAGAACTAAAGTAAAACATGTGGACCATGTTGTTAAATTCTCAACTAGATTACAGACTAGAGGTAGAGCCAGACTCATCTGCTCATTTGGTATACACACTCCTTTCTCTTAGATGAAGCATACGTTTGTGTTCACAGCAACCAGGATGGCCGAGTGGTTAAGGCGTTGGACTTAAGAATCAATGGGCAAATTCCCGCATGGGTTCGAACCCCACTCCTGGTAAGGTCTGTATAGTTAATGTAATAAAGTCAATGATGTTTGTGCCAGCAGTAATCAGGATGGCCAAGTGGTGAAGGTGTTTAAGTGGAGTATTACTGATCCAGAATGGTCCTCTACCCCCTTTGTTCCTAAAGAAATTAAGTCAGAATAGCTCTTTATGCTTCTTTCTAAAATCACATTAAACATATATTCATGACAAATTTAGCAGCTACCTTCAAGTCTCTATTCCCTACAAAAAATCTCAACAGAATCTTGAATTTGCAACCAGAATCTGCAGAGTACAGACCAGAAGCGAGGCCGGATTATTTAACAATTTGAAGCAAGGAAATTCAATCACAGAAACAGTCTAAAAAAGCATTTTAATCATTTTAATGATTTCATAAATTACATCCACAGCCACAAGAAGTGACCAGGATGGCCGAGTGGTTAAGGCGTTGGACTTAAGATCCAATGGGCAAATGCCCACATGGGTTCGAACCCCACTCCTGGTACAGACAGGAAGCGAAGCCAGACTTATCTAACAATTTGGTAGCACTGCCCTTTTCTCTTAAAGCAAGGAAGTCCAGTCACAGCAGCAATCTAACATCAGTAGCAGTCTTTGGAATAAATCATGAAATATGTCCTCAACCGCTGGAAGCGACCAGGATGGCTGAGTGGTTAAGGCGTTGGACTTAAGATCCAATGGGCAAATGCTCTCGTGTGTTCAAACCCCACTCCTGGTAGAGACTAAGTATATTGTACAATAAAGCAGAGCCAGTTTTTACTACAGTTTGGAAGACCAAATGGTCCTTTCTCCCAGACTAGGTGTGTCCAATTGAAAAAGTAGGCTTTTAAGGGAAACTTGAGCTACATATCTAAACCCTGTTCACACCTGGTAATAGCATGCTTCCACATAGCCATTCACACCTGGTGTTTTAATTATGTCTCCTCTGAGCACCTGTGTTTGGACTTCTGATATCATGTCTGCTGGAGGCGGACTTGCATTGAGTGCTTAGTTCAAATCCAGATGAGGCAGTAAGTTGTTATTATTAATATTAGCTTGTACTATAGCTAGTTTGCTCAGCTAACCCCTCTGGACGGTGGACGGTTTGGTCAGGTATTTATTGTGTACGTTCTAGCATAGGTTAATGTGGGTGGTGCTTTGCTGTCAGGGATGTATTGAGGTGTTTTTTTGGCATCAAACTACAATGATAATTTGTTTATATGCACCTCTAATCTAAATTTGATCGGTTTGAGTGATTGATTACAATTGCGATGCTTCGTGGGATGTGTGCTTCCACTTATGATCAGATCACCAAGGATGCAAGTTAATTCAGTAGCATTTTAGACCCCAAAACAAAACCACTACCAGATATGACTTGCTAAATCATTGCTAAATTCCTATTACTACAAATTACCTAACGTTAGCGTTTGCTAATAATAAAGAACGCACCCACATATAGTAAGTGGGTAAAACCTACAAGATTCCGAATTCTCCGAGCACACAAAAATGAAGCCTTGAAGATTAGGCAGTGGGTGCACTTCTCAAGGTACAGGTGTTCTTGACCTGAACCCCCGGCAGATGTGAGTGTGTGTTTTCATGCTAGTAATTACAGAGCTGTGCACTGGTCCAAGTCAAAGTCATTTAGTGTCCTCAAGTCTGAAGAAGACTGCGTTTGCACAGTGTAAGTAGTGGTCATGTATTCTGCTCTCTTAGATTTCTGTTTTAGTTTTTTTTACTCAAATCTCAAAAACATCTGATGTAATAATCAGGGCCTGTGAAATGCAATAATCAAAGATGTGTCCTATACAGAAATATGTTGTCCATGCTGTTCTACATCTCTTTTTGGGTTTATTTGTTTTGTATAGTTTGGGTTGAAAAGGTAAAGTTGAGTAGAAACTGTAAAATTACTAAAATACTTTTAGGTAAAGTCTGCAAATTAATGCATTTTCAATTATTTGAAAAAAAAAATCATTTGTGTTATATTTTGATGACATATTGCTGAGTGGGATAAAACAGATTTTTAATTCTGGTTAAAGTGCAAGCCCACCACAGGGTATTGTCCTTATTTGGAAACAGCAATGCCTCTATAAAGAACTACAATCCCCAGAACGATCTGTGTGCCTTTAAAGGTCTTCTTCCACTAAAATCCACTTTTGTCCTTTGAGATTTAGAGTTCATCTAAAATAAATTTGACTGTGGTTGGGGGGGATTGGGGGGTGGGAATGCAGGTAAGCATTCTCTGCCTCAGTGCTGTTAGCCAATCAGGGTCGATAGGTTTGCATGTATGAATATTCCTGAGCAAGAGCCAGAATCCTGTCTTTCTTCAGAGACCACTAATTCAGTGATCTAAAGCAGGGCTAAACAGAAACACCTGAGCTAAATTTTTTACAACAACAAAAAAAACAGCTCACATGGCATTCATTTATACTAGAGACCACAAGTAGACATTTCAAAATGAATATAAAAACTTATTTGCATTGATGGAAAGCCATGTGTTAATATATTGATAGATCCTTTCCAAATAATCCTACAGTATATAGCAGCAAAATACTTTGTCTATTGATAAAGAACATTTGTTGCTTATAGTCTAGAGCAGAGCTGTGGAATTTTATTGTATAGTATGACATCAAAATGAAAGAGACAATGATTTACAAATTACAATGAATCACAACAGGATATAAATTGTATCAAAACCAAGATGCAAAAAGTTTTGCAATGAAAAGTATTACAGCATTCTTTCAATTTAAGTTACAAAAGCAATACAACTGGAGTACCAGCTTTCATTGTGTACAGTTATCTCTTTATCCAGATTTCACAAAAGCAAGGCCAGGATGGCTGAGTGGTTAAGGCGTTGGACTTAAGATCCAACAGGATATAAATTGTATCAAAACCAAGATGCAAAAAGTTTTGCAATGAAAAGTATTACAGCATTCTTTCAATTTAAGTTACAAAAGCAATACAACTGGAGTACCAGCTTTCATTGTGTACAGTTATCTCTTTATCCAGATTTCACAAAAGCAAGGCCAGGATGGCGACTTAAGATCCAACGCCTTTGCCCTCGTGGGTTCGAACCCCACTCTTGGTAGCATGTTTATGGTTTAAGTATTGAGCATGATTGGGAACTTAAAAAGTAGAGCCAAATATCAAAAGTAGGTCCTCAGTTTAATGGTTTAATACACTACATGACTTTGATAAGACTTTAAATAGACTAAAGTTAAACATCTAAAGACCAGTCACAGACTAAGATCTTACAAAGACTTGGGTTCACTAACTGCAAGACTGCAACTAGATTCTTTCTGAGAGTATTTCCCATCATGCTTCTGGTGGAGTTTACATACAAATATTAATATTAAGTAATGTTTATATATCAATACAGCTTCTTTCCCCATTAACAGTTTATTTTTCTGGCACACAGTTAGTTCCTAGTGTTTTTTAATAAAATGCATTGTGTTTAACTCTGCCTATATGCTTCTTATCCCCTTTTTTGCCCCCCCCCCCCATCCCCCCCCCCCCCCTTGAGCCAAGTCTCAAGACTTACGATAATATTAAACACGGTTGATTTTATCTGAACGCAGGACGAGAAAAAGACCAAAATTTTCAATCCAAACCACTTTACACCAAACCATCAAGATGATATAACCATAAGACAACTCTTCTGATTCTATCCCAACTCTGGAAATTTGTCTGATTCAAGTTCCCAATCATGCTCACGTGAACCATAAATGTGCTACCAGGAGTGGGGTTCGAACCCACGTGGGCATGTGCCCATTGGATCTTAAGTCCAACGCCTTAACCACTCGGCCATCCTGGTCCTGTCTTTTCATTATCCGGGTGAAGAGATGACTGTGCACAATGAAAGCTGGTTAGAATGTCTAAATGGACAACAGATCAATTAAAGTAGATTAAACCTGCAGTGATAGTAACAACACAAATGTTGGGCACCATATAAATTATATCCACCACTTTCCAGAGAAGAGGAGCTTTATTTTAAAACATCCACATAAAGAGTCTTTCAACTTGTGGGAGGAAATCCAACCCCAAAACATCCTTTATCAGAGAAACAACTGGTTTATTCAACATCTTCCCCAACAATCACACTAACACAGATAAATCTGCTTCAACAGAGGTTAACCATGGTAAGAAGTGTGGATAGTATTTCTGTGAAAAGTTTAAATATAACTCCTACATCCACAGACACTTTTATTGTTGATGATTATGGCGTACAGCCAATGAAACCCCAAAAATCAGTGTCTCAGAAAATTAGAATATTATATGAGTCCAATTGGTGCTTTTGGCAATTGAAGTCCTGCTGGAAAATGAAACCTGCAAATCTCCATAAAAGTTGAGAGCAGCAGAGGGAAGCATGAAGTGCTGTAAGCTGTAAGTTTTTCAGAGAAAACACTGAACTGACTTTGGACTTTGGATATAACACAGTGGACCAACACAAAAGAATGGAATTTTATGGAGATGTGGATTTTATTTTCCAGCAGGACTTGGCACTCTGTGCACACTGCCAAAAGTACCAGTTTGTCTTATATAATATTCTAATTTTCTGACGCACTGATTTTTGGGTTTTCATTAGCTGTAAGCCATAATCATCACAATAAAAGAAATAAATACTTAAAATAGATCACTCTGTGTGTAATACATCTAAATAATACATGAGTTTCACATTTTGAACTGAATTACTGAAATAAAGTAGCTTTTTAATGATATTCAAGAGAAAACTCCAACACAGATTTGCATGAAACAAGCTAGATAGTTAATGTAAAACTTTATAAAGTCTCGTAAGCCACACACAAAAAAATGAGGTTTAAGGTTATTAAGCACATTCAGCTTTAACAAGGATTTACAGTAGAAATACAAGCTTTCATCAATGTCTTTAGCTTCACAGCTTCAGTGCAAAACAAAGGAAGCGCACGTGTCTTGGCTGACTGACTACATCTGAAGCAAATTGAAGGTAAATTCTGGTTTAAACCCAAACTGACGTTCCCAGAAGAGCTCAACTCGCCATCAATAAACACTTCCCCTCACTTAGATAGCACGATTTACACAGCTATTAACATTCCAGCCAACACTTCTTCCCTCCTGTCTGCCAACGCACCTCTATCATTCAATCCCATGATGCTCTTCTCTCTCCCTCCCATCCTCGGGGATCGCGCCTGTCTCCGGGGCTCCACCCCCTCCCCATCTGGGACAGCCATTGGAGGGGAGAGAGAGGGGAGCAAACTTGGGTTGGATCCAAAAAAGCGTCAGGCGGGACACGCATGGTCTACTGGAGGCTGGGACTCGGGCGCTAATGGGCCCCACAGCCGGCAGCGCCACCTGGGGAATCGAGGGGAGGGGGAGGGAAGGAGAGAGGGGCACAGAAATGCTTCAGAGAACTGAAATCGGTGTTTTTTTACTCTCCTTCAGGTTTAGGTGGGTTCCACTGTGAGGTAGAGTAAGACGTTCAGGCTGTTGGTAGGTAGTAAGTGTCTTGTTTTTCCAGTAAATTTCCTTAAGCTCTGTTCTCTCTGGTTGCTTGTGGTTGGATTTTCTTCTGGTTAGGGGCCGGTTATGGTAAGAGTCCTCTGGTCAAATTGAAAGAAGGACAGCTATAAATATTGCCTTTAGCCATATCAATTGGATTTGAAAGATATGAAACGATTGTACAGTTGAAACATTCCTTTTAAGGTATACTTGAACTACTTGGACTGTTTGAGCTGTTTGTCCAGTAAAGTGTGCTTGAATCAACCAGGATGGCCGAGTGGTTAAGGCGTTGGACTTAAGATCCAATGGGCAAATGCCCACGTGGGTTCGAGCCCCACTCCTGGTATGTTTTTGTGGATCTTGAGAAGAACATACTGCAGTTCAAACATCTCATGCCTCAAGAGGTTCCTTCTCAGATCAAATCAAGAGGAGGCCAGCTATGATTCTTGTCTTTATATCTACAGTATTAGCTTTCTATTGCCGACATGGGTTTGAAACTCACTACAGGTAGGACTATGAAAAGATGGTTCAATTGAAACAATCCTTTGAAGGTATACTTGGACTACCTGGACTGTTTGGGCTTTTTGTCCAGTAAAGTTCGACTTAAGATTCAATAGGCAAATGCCCACGTGGGTTCATCCCCCACTCCTGGTAGCTTATTGTGGTTTATGTGAATAATGCAGAAGATAAACACTGTGAAATATATTAGGGGTGCTGGTTTCAAGTGGTAGATGATTGTTTAAGAAATTGGACTTAAGATCCATTGAGCAAATACCCACCTGAGCTAGGTATTAAGATTCTTTAGGCTCTCTTCATACCTGGGATTTACAACATGTATCAAATCCCATGTGAATGCCAGCATGGGTTTGAACCTTACTCCAGGTAAGATATGAACTGATTGTTCAGATGAAAACAATCCTTTTAAGGTATACTTGGACTACCTGGACTGTTTTGGCTGTTTGTCCAGTGATGTGCAGCTGAAGCAGCCAGGATGGCCAAGTGGTTAAGGTGTTGGAGTTGAGAGTTGAGAGTTGATTCTTGTCTTTATATCTACAGTATTAGCTTTTTATTGCCGACATGGATTTGAAACTCACCCCAGGTAGGATATGAAATGATGGTTGAATTGAAGCAATCCTTTTAAGGTATACTTGGACTACCTGGACTGTTTGGGCTTTTTGTCCAGTAGCATGTGCTTGGACTTTTTTGGCACAACCAGGATGGCCGAGTGGTTAAGGCGTTGGACTTAAGATCCAATGGGCAAATGCCCACGTGGGTTCGAACCCCACTCCTGGTAACCTCTTGTGGCTTCTTGAGAAGAACATACTGTGAAACATGTTCTTCCTCAAATCTTAGCTGGTATTACGCTAGCTCAAAGATTTCGTACTCAGAAATGCTAAAAAGGTAAACGCTCTTAAATAAAGTTCCAACTAAACTGACATAAAAGTGGGTATGAAGGAAATCGTTTAGGAACTCTAGTTTCTTCAGGCTCTTTAGGCTCTTTCCACACCAAGAATTTAAAACATGTTTCATGACTATTGTCTTTATCAGTTAGCTTGTGAATGCCAACTTTGGTTTGAACCCCATTCCAGGTGAAATATGAAAAGATTGTTCAGTCAAAACTATCCTTTTAAGGTATACTTCGACTACCTGGACTGTTTGTCCAGTAAGGGGCCCTTAAAGCAGTCAGGATGGCCGAGTGGTTAAGGAGATGGACTTACGATCCGATGGGTAAATGCCCACATGGGTTTAAACCCCACTCATGGTGGCTTATAGCTTTTTCTTGAGAAGAACGTATGAAAAGATTGTTCAGTTGAACAATCCTTTTAAGGTATACTTGGGCTATCTGAACCGTTTGGATCGTTTGTCCAGTGGAATGTGTAGTTGAGTACCAGGATGGCTGAGTGGTTAAGGCGTTGGACTTAAGATCCAATGGGCAAATGCCCACGTGGGTTTGAACCCCACTCCGGGTAGCTTCTTGTGGTTCTTATTAAGACTCCAAAGGGAAACACTGTAAAGTACATGAGAGGTATCACTTCAGTACTGACACCCTTAAGTATTTATAATCAGCTCTAATTGGGTACAGTCAACTGTTTTTCCAGTAAGCTGTCAAAGCAGCAACCAGGATGGCCGAGTGGTTAAGGCATTGGACTTAAGATCCAATGGGCAAATGCCCACGTGGGTTCGAACCCCACTCCTGGTATCTGTTTGTTGATCATGAGAAGAACAATCCTTTTAAGGTATACTTGGGCTATCTGAACCGTTTGGATTGTTTGTCCAGTGGAGTGTGTAATTGAGAACCAGGTAATTGATTGCCCATGTGGGTTTGAACCCCACGCCTGGTAGCTTCTTGTTGTTCATGTAAATAAAGCAGAAGCACTGTACTGTAAATAAGCACTGTAAAATATATTTGGGGTGCTGGTTTCAAGTGGTAGATGGTTGCTAAAGGAATTGAACTTCAGATCCATTGAGCAAATACAAACGTGAGTCTTGTTTTCATACATCTTGGCATCATGTTCTCCTCCACCAGTCTTACACACTGCTTTTGGATAACGTTATGCTTTACACTCCTGGTGCAAGAATTCAAGCAGTTCTGCTTGGTTTGATGGCTTGTGATCATCCATCTTCCTCTTAATTATATTCCAGAGGCTTTCAATTTGCTGTACATAATTTCGATACATACAGTAATACAATATAATATAAATGTATTCCTATTGTGAAAATACTTTACAGTATATGATCAATCCTTTTTTGCCCTTGAAATATGTACATTTATGACTATAAATCAGATTTCTGCCTGGGTCCACTTTCAACCCCAAGTCAGATTAGAGGACAAACTGTACCTTGAGTAAATAAATTTCCGTGAATTATGTATTTAAACTCTCTAGAGGTTAAGGTGTTGGAGGTGTTGGAGTTGAGAGTTGAGAGTTGATTCTTGTCTTTATATCTACAGTATTAGCTTTTTATTGCATGGATTTGAAACTCACCCCAGGTAGGATATGAAATGATGGTTGAATTGAGGCAATCCTTTTAAGGTATACTTGGACTACCTGAACGGTTTGGGCTTTTTGTCCAGTAGGATGTGCTGGAAGCAACCAGGATGGCAGAATGGTTAAGGTGTTGGACTTAAGATCCAGTGGGCAAATGCCAACGTGGGTTCAAACCCCACTCCT
Source organism: Astyanax mexicanus (assembly GCF_023375975.1). NCBI lineage: Eukaryota > Metazoa > Chordata > Actinopteri > Characiformes > Acestrorhamphidae > Astyanax > Astyanax mexicanus. The sequence continues at coordinate 51,113,076 of NC_064411.1, read as the reverse complement.
GGTAACTTCTTGTGGTTTATGTGAATAATGCAGAAGATAAACACTGTGAAATAAATTAGGGGTGTTGGTTTCAAGTGGTAGATGATTGCTTAAGAAATTGGACTTAACATCCATTAAGCAAATACCCACCTGAGTTCAAACCCCACCCCTGGTAGCTTTTAAGAAGCTGAGCTAGGTATTAAGCTAGCATAATGGCTTAGGAACTCGGTTCTTTAGGCTCTGGTACTCCAGGTAGGGTATGAACTGATAGTTCAGTTGAAACAATCCTTTTAAGGTATACTTGGACTACCTGGACTGTTTGGGCTGTTTTCCAGTGGAAAGTTTTTTGGACAACCAGGATGGCCGAGTGGTTAAGGCGTTGGACTTAAGATCCAATGGGCAAATGTCCGCGTGGGTTCAAACCCCACTCCTGGTAACTACTTGTGGTTCATGTGAAAAATACAAAAGATCAACACTGTAAAATACAGTATGGGTGTTGGTTTCAAGTGGTAGATGATTGCTTAAGGAATTGGAAATACCCATGTGGGTTCAAACCCCACTCCTGGGAGGATCTTGAGAAGAACATGCTGCAATTGAAACAGGTATTAAAGTAACTCCAATATTTCAAATTCAGAACTTTTCAGAAATTCAGAAAAAAGGCGAACACGGGTAGGATACAAAAAGATATTTGTTTGTTTGAAACTTTTGTTTTAAGGTATAATTGGACTTTTTCGGCACAACCAGGATGGCCGAGTGGTTAAGGCGTTGGACTTAAGATCCAATGGGCAAATGCCCACGTGGGTTCGAACCCCACTCCTGGTAACCTCTTGTGGCTTCTTGAGAAGAACATGTGAGGTATCAGTTCAGTACTGACACCCTTAAGTATTTATAATCAGCTCTAATTGGGTACAGTCAACCATTTGTCCAGTAAGCTATCAAAGCAGCAACCAGGATGGCCGAGTGGTTAAGGCGTTGGACTTAAGATCCAATGGGCAAATGCCCACGTGGGTTCGAACCCCACTCCTGGTATCTGTTTGTTGATCATGAGAAGAACATCCTGCAATTCAAACTTCTCATGCCTCATAGGGTTCCTTTTATTTCAGATCAAATCAAGAGGAGGCCAGTTATGATTCTTGTCTTTTTATCTACAGTATTAGCTTTTTATTGCCAACATGGGTTTGAAACTCACCCCAGGTAGGATATGAAACGATGGTTCAATTGAAACAATCCTTTGAAGGTATACTTGGACTACCTGGAATGTTTGGGCTTTTTATCCAGTAAAGTTCGACTTAAGATTCAATGGGCAAATGCCCACGTGAGTTTGAACCCCACTCCTGGTAGCTTCTTGAGGTTTTTGTGAACAATACAAAAGATAAACACTGTAAAGTACAATAAGGTCCTTGGTTTCTAGGGGTAGATGATTTCTTAAGGAATTGGACATACAATCCATGAGCAAATTCCCATGTGGGTTAAAAGACCCTCTTGAGAAGAACATACTGCAGTTCAAACATATCATACCTCAAGTGGTTCTTTCTATCTCAGGTCAAATAAAGAGGAGTCCCGCTATGCTTGTTGTCTTTATATCTACACTATTAGCTTTTGATTGCCGACATGGGTTTAAACCCCGTTCCAGATAGGATATAAAAAGATTGTTCAGTTGAAACAATTATTTTTATATATACCTAGACTACATGGACTATTTGTCCAGGAATAAGCCATTAAAGCCACCAGGAGGGCCGAGTGGTTAAGTCGTTGGACTTAAAATCCAATGGGCAAGTGGACCTAAAGGCCAAAATGTTTTAGAATCTTTAGATTCTGTTCATACCTGGAATTTAAAACCTGTTGCCTTTATCAATTAGCTTGCGAATGCCAACATGGGTTTAAACCCCATTCCAGGTAGGATATGAAAAGATTGTTCGGTCAAAACAATCATTTTAATGTATACGGGATGTGCAATTGTAGCCATCAGGATGGCCGAGTGGTTAAGGCTATGGACTTAAGATCCAATGGGCAAATGCCCGCGTGGGTTCGAACCCCACTCCTGGTAACTTCTTGTGGTTCATGTGAAGAATACAAAAGATGAACACTGTAAAATACAGTATGGGTGTTGGTAGATGATTGCTTAAGGTATTGGACTTAAGAATACCCATGTGGGTTCAAACCCCACTCCTGGGAGGATCTTGAGAAGAACATGCTGCAATTGAAACAGGTATTAAAGTAACTCCAATATTTCAAATTCAGGTATAATTGGATTTTTTTGGCAAAACCAGGATGGGCGAGTGGTTAAGGCGTTGGACTTAAGATCCAATGAGCAAATGCCCACGTGGGTTCGAACCCCACTCCTGGAAACCTCTTGTGGCTTCACAATCAGTTAGCTTGTGAATGCCAACATTGGTTTGAACCCCATTCCAGGTGAAATATGAAAAGATTGTTCAGTCAAAACTATCCTTTTAAGGTATACTTAAGGAGATGGACTTAAGATCTGATGGGTAAATGCCCACATGGGTTTAAACCCCACTCATGGTGGCTTATAGCTTTTTCTTGAGAAGAACGTATGAAAAGATTGTTCAGTTGAACAATCCTTTTAAGGTATACTTGGGCTATCTGAACCGTTTGGATTGTTTGTCCAGTGGAATGAGTAGTTGAGTACCAGGATGGCCGAGTGGTTAAGGCGTTGGACTTAAGATCCAACGGGCAAATGCCCACGTGGGTTCGAACCCCACTCCTGGTAGCTTCTTGTGGTTCTTATAAAGACTCCAAAGGGAAACACTGTAAAGTACATGAGAGGTATCTGTTCAGTACTGACACCCTTAAGTATTTATAATCAGCTCTAATTTGGTACAGTCAACTGTTTTTCCAGTAAGCTGTCAAAGCAGCAACCAGGATGGCCGAGTGGTTAAGGCGTTGGACTTAAGATCCAATGGGCAAATGCCCACGTGGGTTCGAACCCCACTCCTGGTATCTGTTTGTTGATCATGAGAAGAACAATCCTTTTAAGGTATACTTGGGCTATCTGAACCGTTTGGATTGTTTGTCCAGTGGAGTGTGTAATTGAGAACCAGGTAATTGATTGCCCACGTGGGTTCGAACCCCACTCCTGGTAGCTTCTTGTTGTTCATGTAAATAAAGCAGAAGCACTGTACTGTAAATAAGCACTGTAAAATATATTTGGGGTTTCAAGTGGTAGATGGTTGCTCAAGGAATTGAACTTGAGCAAATACAAACGTGAGTCTTGTTTTCATACATCTTGGCATCATGTTCTCCTCCACCTCTTACACACTGCTTTTGGATAACTTTATGCTTTACACTCCTGGTGCAAGAATTCAAGCAGTTCTGCTTGGTTTGATGGCTTGTGATCATCCATCTTCCTCTTAATTATATTCCAGAGGCTTTCAATTTGCTGTACATATTTCGATACATACAGTAATACAATATAATATAAATGTATTCCTATTGTGAAAATACTTTACAGTATATGATCCATCCTTTTTTGCCCTTGAAATATGTACATTTATGACTATAAATCAGATTTCTGCCTGGGTCCACTTTCAACCCCAAGTCAGATTAGAGGACAAACTGTACCTTGAGTAAATAAATTTCCGTGAATTATGTATTTAAACTCTCTAGAGGTAGAGAAATGCACTTTCCCCTCTCTGTCAGAGAGTCCTCGGAGCACAGGCGGTGAATATATTTCACACTGAGTAAACTGCGTACGCTGATTTAAATACTAGGATAATACTATATTTATAAAGACAAACAAAGAAAAACATAAATTATTTCATTACACGCTTGTTAGGAGGAAAAAACTGGGTTGGGAGAGCGAGCGAGAGAAAGAAAGAAGGGAATAAAGGAAGAAAGAGAGAGAGAGAGAGAGAGAGAGAGGGAGAGTGAGAGAGTGAGAGAGTCGTAAACAGCTAGGGCAGGTGTTGACGATGCAAATGAAACGGATGACAGATGGCGAGCTTCTCTGTCGCTCACTGTGCGGATAATGGATGAAGGTAATCAAATTCCTCTGTGGCTTTGTGACTTTCTCCACAACTTTGTCATCAATAGTGCCATCAAACGCTGCTGCCGTCTCACAACCGTCTCAAGAAACGACAACACACACTCGTAAACACACTCTTACACACACTTACACACACTTACACACACTTACGCAGTGTCTCTCCACCTCTATCTCTCTATTTCTATCTGCTTCTTTTATCTAAAGATCATAAAAAACAATATATCGCCTCTTTCAGCAAAGCGAAGCAGAAAGTCTGAAGCTGCTTTTATGGTTTCTCCTCTCGCAGATGAACGTTACAGCATGTGGTCTTCCAGAGTGGCAGCTCAGAATTCAGATTTCAGAGGGAAAATGTACTTAATTACATTACATTAATTACAATTGATCATATAAATAAAAAATATTATCCTCTTTTCATGGCTTGTTGAAATGTTTTAAATCTAAATTCATACACTACAGTGCAGAGTAATACAGAGCCGCTAAGGTGACATCATGCAGAAAAAGGATAATGTGTGACCACCACTTAATTAGTGCATGGGAACAAGATAGTTAAGTGACTGGGACAACTTACTTAAGAGTGAGAACAAACTAATCAAGTTGCGCACGTGTGGACAACCCACATGACCAGGACTTAATTATCGTGTTCCCACACTTTATTAACTCATGGCCATGTATTTGGAATCTCGCTCCCATGCCATAATAAGTCATGACTATGCAGGAGATCTCATTCCCACAACTTAATTATCTCATTCCATCACCTTCATAAGTCACGGCCATGCACTTGGATCTCATTTCCATGTCTTAATAAGTCGTCTTCGCGATGTAATGGTCTCATTCCCACACCTTAATAAGTTGTGGCCACACTTTAGGAACTCGTTTACACTACTTAATTATCTCATTTCCACACCTTAATAAGTTCTGGCCATGCACTTGGATCTCATTTCCATGTCTTAATAAGTCGTCTTCGCGATGTAATGGTCTCATTCCCACACCTTAATAAGTTGTGGCCACACTTTAGGAACTCGTTTACACTACTTAATTATCTCATTTCCACACCTTAATAAGTTCTGGCCATGCACTTGGATCTCATTTCCATGTCTTAATAAGTCGTCTTCGCGACGTAATGGTCTCATTCCCACACCTTAAGAAGTCATGACCATGCATTAGGATCTTGTTCCCACGCTTTACTAGGTCATCCCAACAACTTAATTATCTTGTTCTTACACCTTAATAAGTCATGGCCATGTATGAGATCTCCTTTCCACTACTTAATTATCTCGTTCCCACACCTTAATAAGTCATGGCCATGCACTTAGATCTCATTCCCATTATAAGTCGTCTTCATGACTTTCTCCACAACTTTCTGTCATCAATAGTGCCATCAAACGCTGCTGCCGTCTCACAACCATCTCAAGAAACGACAACACACACTCATAAACACACTCTTACACACACTTACACACACTTACGCACACTTACACACACTTACGCAGTGTCTCTCCACCTCTATCTCTCTATTTCTATCTGCTTCTTTTATCTAAAGATCATAAAAAACAATATATCGCCTCTTTCAGCAAAGCGAAGCAGAAAATCTGAAGCTGCTTTTATGGTTTTTCCTCTTGCAGATGAACGTTACAGCATGGGGTCTTCCAGAGTGGCAGCTCAGAATTCAGATTTCAGAGGGAAAATGTACTTAATTACAGTGAATTAATCAAATAAATAAAAAATATTATCCTCTTTTCATGGCTTGTTGAAATGTTTTAAATCTAAATTCATACACTACAGTGCAGAGTAATACAGAGCCGCTAAGGTGACATCATGCAGAAAAAGGATAATGTGTGACCACCACTTAATTAGTGCATGGGAACAAGATAGTTAAGTGACTGGGACAACTTACTTAAGAGTGAGAACAAACTAATCAAGTTGCGCACGTGTGGACAACCCACATGACCAGGACTTAATTATCGTGTTCCCACACTTTATTAACTCATGGCCATGTATTTGGAATCTCACTCCCATGCCATAATAAGTCATGACTATGCAGGAGATCTCATTCCCACAACTTAATTATCTCATTCCATCACCTTCATAAGTCACGGCCATGCACTTGGATCTCATTTCCATGTCTTAATAAGTCGTCTTCGCGATGTAATGGTCTCATTCCCACACCTTAATAAGTTGTGGCCACACTTTAGGAACTCGTTTACACTACTTAATTATCTCATTTCCACACCTTAATAAGTTCTGGCCATGCACTTGGATCTCATTTCCATGTCTTAATAAGTCGTCTTCGCGACGTAATGGTCTCATTCCCACACCTTAACAAGTCATGACCATGCGTTAGGATCTTGTTCCCACGCTTTACTAGGTCATCCCAACAACTTAATTATCTTGTTCTTACACCTTAATAAGTCATGGCCATGTATGAGATCTCCTTTCCACTACTTAATTATCTCGTTCCCACACCTTAATAAGTCATGGCCATGCACTTAGATCTCATTCCCATTATAAGTCGTCTTCATGACTTTCTCCACAACTTTCTGTCATCAATAGTGCCATCAAACGCTGCTGCCGTCTCACAACCGTCTCAAGAAACGACAACACACACTCGTAAACACACTCTTACACACTCTTACACACTCTTACGCAGTGTCTCTCCACCTCTATCTCTCTATTTCTATCTGCTTCTTTTATCTAAAGATCATAAAAAACAATATATCGCCTCTTTCAGCAAAGCGAAGCAGAAAATCTGAAGCTGCTTTTATGGTTTTTCCTCTCGCAGATGAACGTTACAGCATGTGGTCTTCCAGAGTGGCAGCTCAGAATTCAGATTTCAGAGGGAAAATGTACTTAATTACAGTGAATTAATCAAATAAATAAAAAATATTATCCTCTTTTCATGGCTTGTTGAAATGTTTTAAATCTAAATTCATACACTACAGTGCAGAGTAATACAGAGCCGCTAAGGTAAAAAAAAATATAATGCGTAGGAATAAGATCATTAAGTCATGGTGATGGCTTAATAAGGCATGGGAACAAGATAGTGACTAGGACAACGTACTAAAGAGTGAAAACAAGACAATCAAGTTGTGGGGACAACTTATGTGGCCAGGGCTTATTTTTCTTATCTGACTTATTTTCCTTTAATAAGTCATGGCCACAAATTAGGATCTCATTCCCACACCTTAATAAGTCATGGCCATGCATATGGATCTCATTCCCACACCTTAATAAGTCATGGCCACGCATTACAATCTCGTTCCCACGCCCTAATAAGTCATGGCAACACACCAGGATGTCGTTCCTATTCCTCAATAAGCCATGACTGTGCATGAGGATCTTGTTCCCATGCCTTATTATGTCGTCACAATGACTTAATTACCTTATTAAGTGATGGCAACACATTAGGATCTCGTTCCCATGCCTTAATAAGTCGTCTTCACGACTTTCTCCACAACTTTGTCATCAATAGTGCCATCAAACGCTGCTGCCGTCTCACAACCGTCTCAAGAAACGACAACACACACTCGTAAATACACTCTTACACACTTATACACACTTTTACACGCTTACACACTCTTATACACACTTACAGACACTTACACACTCTTACAGACACTTACACACTCTTACGCAGTGTCTCTCCACCTCTATCTCTCTATTTCTATCTGCTTCTTTTTTCTAAAGATCATAAAAAACAATATATCGCCTCTTTCAGCAAAGCGAAGCAGAAAGTCTGAAGCTGCTTTTATGGTTTTTCCTCTCGCAGATGAACGTTACAGCATGTGGTCTTCCAGAGTGGCAGCTCAGAATTCAGATTTCAGAGGGAAAATGTACTTAATTACAATGAATGAATCAAATAAACAAATAAATTAATAAAAACTATTACACTGTATTCATGGATTTTTGAAATGTTTAAAAACGAAGTTCCTGCACTACAGTACAGAGTCATACAAAGCCCCTAAGGTGACATCATGCAGAAAAATTATAATGTGTGACCACCACTTAATTAATGCATTAGAACAAGATAATTAAGTCACTGGGAGAACTTAATAATTAAGTTTTGGGGACATTTACATGGCCAGGACTTACCTTGTTCCCACACTTTAATAAGTCTTGGCCATGCATTTGGATCTCGCTCCCAACACCTTAATAAGTCATCTCTACGACTTACTTATCCAGTTTTCATGCCCTAATAAGTCATGACAACACATCAGGATGTCATTCCTATTCCTCAATAAGTCATGACTGTGCATGAGGATCTTGTTCCCACGACTTATTAAGTCATCACCATTATTTTAATACCTTGATAAGTTATGGCCACACATTACAATCTCGTTTTCATGCTTTAATAAGTCATCTTGACAACTTAATTATTTTGTTACTACACATTAATAAGTTATGTGAAACATTAGGATCTTGTTCCCACGCCTTAATAAGTCATGCATGAGATCTCATTCTCAAACCTTCACAAGTTGTCATTCCCATGCCTTAATAAGTCATCTTCAAGATTTAATGGTCTCATTCCCACATCTTAATAATTCATGGCCATGCATTAGGATCTCATTCCCATGCCTTAATAAGTCATGGCATTACAATCTTGTTCCAACCCCCTAATAAGACATCTCCACAACTTATTTTTTTCATTCCCACCCCTTAATAAGCCATATTCATGCCTTAATAAGTCATGGTCATGCATTATGATCCCATTCCCATACCTTAAAAAGTTGTCCCCACAACTTAATTATCTCCTTCCCACACCTTAATAAGTCATGGCCACATATTAGGACCTAGTTCCCATGCCTTAATAAGTCGTCTCCACAACTTAATGATCTTATTCCCACACCTTAATAAATCATGGCCACAAATTAAGATCTGGATCCCACCACCTAATCATGTAGTTCCCACACCTTAATAAGTTATGGCAACGCACTTAGATCTCGTTCCCATTCCTTAATAAGTCATCTCTACGGCTCAAGGCTCAATTATCTTGTTTCCAGGTCTTAATAAGTCATGGTCACACATTACAATGTAAAGGATTTAAATAGGAAAAAGTTAAGAGAGCACTTTAGTTTCTGAATCAGTTTCTCTGATTTTGCTATTTATAGGTTTATATTTGAGTAAAATGAGAATTGTTGTTTTATCCTATAAACTACAGACAACATTTCTCCCAAATTCCAAATAAAATATTCTCATTTAGAGCATTTATTTACAGAAAATGAGAAATGACTGAAATAAGAAAAAAGATGCAGAACTTTCAGACCTCAATAATAATAATGCAAAGAAAACAAGCTCATATTCATAAAGTTTTAAGAGTTCAGAAATCAACATTTGGTGGAACAACCCTGGATTTTAATTACAGTTTTCATGCATCTTGGCATCATGTTCTCCTCCACCAGTCTTACACACTGCTTTTGGATAACTTTATGCTGCTTTACTCCTGGTGCAAAAATTGTAAGCAGTTCAGTTTGGTGGTTTGTTGGTTTGTGATCATCCATCTTCCTCTTGATTATATTCCAGAGGTTTTCAATTTGGTAAAATCGAAGAAACTCATCCTTTGCAAATCATATAGTATATGCAGAGTATATGTGAGTTTGTGTGTGTAACAGCAATGATAATACCATTATGCATTTGTATTACATATTTCATATATGTTTATCTCTTTATGTAACAAAAACAAGAAGTTGAAGGAAAGCAAAGTGTATTCTATTCCTCACAACACACTTTTCTCAGAAACACAAGGTGCCACAACCGATTCTATATCCATCACTAAAGCAGCATCTTTCAACAACTCCTCTGTGAATTATACAAACCAAGCAAATGTGCATATTATTATTATACTACTGAAAATAAACATTCAATTCCATTCTGAACAATAACAGGAGTGTAAGGGTGTGTGCGAGGTGTAGGTGGATCCGAGGCATTTCTGCAGAAAGGAGACTTTCACACGTTTGATGTTTTTTCTTTTGCAAATGTATCAATGTGCTAATTACTGCTAACACGATTTCATGGCACTGCGACATATTGGAAAAGAAAGGTGTTTAAATTCAGACTCGGGGAGGTTTGTGTGTGTAAATCTGGGTATGTGTATATGTGTATATGTATTCAGGACAATATAAGGACCATATATAGCGAACATGGTAAAAACGTGTAGTTTTTGAGAAATAATCATTTAGTTTTATCATATATGTAGGACTCAAGCATTGTTTTAACTCATGTTAAAGTCTCTGGATTCTATCGGTCACCCTGTGCAAAAGGTGCGTCGTAATGCTTTTCGCTATCTTACACCCCGTCAGCAGCCTATTTTCATTTTTTTTTTCTGTGCCATTAAATAGTGTCGGAGTTTAGGATTATAGCTACAATGATGGGTGTGGTGGTCTGGACGTAAGGTGTGTTTTTTAGGTACATTTCTGTCAGATTGCTACCTTAGCGGCGGGAAACACAGGTGCGCCACTGACTCATTAAAACCCTGAATGAACAGTCAACAGTCAGAGTCCATTCCGACAGATATAAAGTGCATACCCAATTTTTAACTCAAAAATAAACAGAATAAAGAGAATAAAATAACATTGCTGTTCCCTTAAATAGGCTGCTGGTGTATCTTCACAGTGTGAATGAGCAGCTCAATATCCTCTGCTGAGACAAAGCACAAAGCTGCGCACTGTTAAGATATGAACGTGCCAAAGTCAGAGCTCACCTGGTTCTTAAAGAGAATGGCAATTGAAACACTGATATTACGCACCCTAAGTCAAGCTGCATGATACACAATTGATCGATATGATATAGCTCACTTATAGGGCCCCCTTCTTTCATTCATTATTTATTTACAGAATGTAAGAGTGCTTTAGGGTTAGTGCTAGAGATAAAACTAAACTAGCTCTTTTTAAAAATATATTTTAGCTTCTACAGCTCTGTTCTAATCAGTTGAACAATTAAAACACTTTAAAGAAATGTTTTACATTGCATAAAACTTTAGCTCCGATACGCTTTAAAGAGCAAAATGTTAAATATTATAAGCTATGAAATAGTTGTCATTTGTGTTATGATTTATTATGATTTTTTATGAGCTCTGTAAAAAAATAAGAGATAACTTAAAAATGATGGGTTTCTTTGATTTTACCAAATTGAAAACCTCTGGAATATAATCAAGAGGAAGATGGATGATCACAAGTTATCAAACCAAACTGAACTGCTTGATTTTTTGCACCAGGAGTGAAAAGTATAAAGTTATCCAAAAGCAGTGTGTAAGACTGGTGGAGGAGAACATGATGCCAAGATGCATGATTTAAAAACTGTGATTAAAAACCACCAGGGTTATTCCACCAAATATTGATTTCTGAACCCTTAAAACTTTATGAATATGAACTTGTTTTTCTTTGCATTATTTGAGGACTAAATGCTCTAAATGACAATGTTTATATTTGTAATTTGGGAGAAATGTTGTCTGTAGTTTATAGAATAAAACAACAATGTTCATTTTACTCAAACATAAACCTATAAATAGCAAAATCAGAGAAATGTGGTCTCTTATTTTTTTGTCCAGAGCTGTATGTCCAGCTTTTTGTGGCAAAAAAAAAAATGCATCAAAAATGTTATGATGAAACTGGTACTCATCAGTTGCTTTCCAGGAAAGGATAAGTTCATCAGAGTTTCCAGCCTCAGAAACTGCATGTTAACAGCTTAACCCCAGATAAGAGCACCTAAATGCTTTACATTTTTATATATATTTTTTATTTTTTATATACACTGTTTTTAAGTTACTACATGATAGTTCGAATCTCTTCAGTATTAATTTAGCATTCTGTAACATTAAGTTCTTTGCAATACTGCCTAAAAAAGCCATGAGCATAAATACTTCTCTGTGTATGAGTGTGTGAGTTTGTGAATATGTGAGAATATGTGTGAAATACCTGTTTTGTTTTTGTTATCTTCTTGTTCTCAGGCTGTTTTTCTTCTCCTCTTTTCCACGTTGCTAAGTTGCTGTTGCAGCGTTTTACATGACAGGTTGTTGGTGGTGTCACAATAACACCTCTAAAGGTCTTCATAGCTGTTTCTGGCTCCTGTAATACATTCAAAACGCTCTGTTTCTGAACGTGTCACAGATAAAAACGAGCTGAAACGGGTCCTTACATTGTTCGTTGGCGCTGTAGCGTTTTAGGAAGTGATCAGGAGGTTTTTAATCAGGCGGGTATGGTTGGATGATATCACAGTATATCCGAGACTTAAAGCATGCCAGCTTTCTCATCCCACCATCTAATTACTACTTACTGCATCACATACCTGCCTGCAGTGCTTTGTAAATAAACAAGCTAATTGGAGGAACGACATGGAGCTGAAGGGAAAAAAAAAACATCTACATTACAAAAACACATTTATGTATGAGTACACACACACATACACATATACATATATACACATATACATATATACACATATAATATACACTATTCTGCTCATAAAGAAGATAAAGCATACCAGAAACAATACATTTGTAAAGGTTTAAACTGATATGAGCAATATACAACCAGAGGTGGAAAAAGTACTGAAAAATTGTAATTAAGTAAAAGTACCTTTACTTTGCTAAAAATCTACTCAAGTAAAAGTAAAAAAGTACTCAATTTAAAATTTACTTTGAGCAAAAGTTACATAGTTACTTTTAATGATTTAATGTAAAAAACTAAAAACAAATCATAAATTAAATCGTTTTTATTGAACTATTATTCAACATAATAATTTGGACCTTTCGGGCAGTATTTGATCAGACCACCCCATAAAACATTTTAAGTTATGCTCATATAGGTCACTATAAACTGTATTTTTATAGTTTTACAATTCATTATTATTTAACTTGCCATTGCTTTGCTTTAACGGCTGTTTACCTGTTTTTTTTTTTACTTTTATTTAAGCAGATTGTTTAATGATAAAAAATACTTACCACGACATGCTTTTGCAGGTTTGATACATTTTGAAAGCTGACAGTTCTGTCCGGCGGGGCACATTTTGTATTGCATAAGGACGTTATTGCCTCGTTTTTCCAAGCTCGAGCATCCGTGCCACTTTTTTTTTACATTTTTTATTCAGACAATTGTTTTTTTTTTTCCCCAAGACTTTTATTTTTACTCAGTAATGGGGAGTTTTCCAAAGTAGCAAAGTGTCACGTCTGGTGCTGTTAGCTCCTCTGTCCCTTCCACACCCAGCTCTAACGGAGGTTCTCAGGTTAACAACTACACTACCCAGAATGCACCACCCGCTGACATCACGCACTCACCTGATCACGTGACACCTCACCTGCTTCCACCAGGAAGCCCCGAATACTAATTACTGGCACTATAAAGGTGCACGCCAAACAGACTTCATCGCCGCGTATTGTAGGTTATCCTCATACAAAGCGTTACTTATCTCTTGTCTCAGTTTACTTTGTGTATGACCTTGCCTTTTGTTTCCCGACGCCGATTTTTGCCTCTGCCTTTGATATTGGATTGTTTTGTGTATGACCTGGACTGTGCTTTCACCACCGCCTCTTGGATTATCTCTGATACTGGATTGCTTGTGTATGAACTCTGGACTGTCTCTCGTTTATGGTATGGTTTTGTCTTCATTGCTCTGTCTACTGGTGATCACCCTTGTTTCTGTATCGACCCTGAATACATCTGTTTATTCTTATAATAAACATCTATTGTTTTTATCAGTATCTGCGCTTGTCTGCTATTCTGTTCTGACCATGACAGAATACGCGGCCGTACAAGATCAGATAGCAGATACTGAGGCTATTAGATCTGGTTTAGCCAACCAGGGGAGGCTACTCGGTCAGCACCAGCAAACGCTCGCTGGTGTGACCCAAGCTGTTTCGGAGCTAGCCCGCCAGCAAACCACGCAGCAGCAACAACTAGCTGAGCTGCTAGCTCACCTCAGAGGCGTAACTGAGCCTAGCCCTAGCCCGTTAGCTACCCCCAGTATGCCTAACGCTAACTCTTCTGTGCCTGGATTTTCTGTCTCTAAACCGGAGTTGTTTGATGGGGATCCGGAAAAATGCAGCGGTTTTCTTTTACAATGCTCCGTGTTTTTCAGTAATTCACCGCCTACAACCGATAAAGCTAAGATCGGTTTTGTTATCTCACGGCTTTCTGGTAAGGCACTCGAGTGGGCTACAGCTATTTGGGAAGAACTTTCTGGGGCTAGTTACACTGACTTTTTAGCTACTTTCCGCTCAGTGTTTGATCATTCGCGTTATGGACAATCTAATGGAGAACTTTTGCTGGCTCTAAAGCAAGGTCAGAAGCCGGTGGCTTCCTACGCTCTGGAGTTTCGCACTCTTGCAGCTGGTAGTGGGTGGAATAACGCTGCTTTGATCAACGTGTTTAGATGCGGACTTAACCCAGATGTACAGAGGGAATTAGCCTGCAGAGATGATTCACTGACCCTGGATCAGCTCATCTCACTGTCGATCCGGTTGGATCAACTTCTCTCGCGCCGACCCAAGATCAGTCCTCGCACTCAACACACTCCTGTGTCTCTGACCCGCGCTCCCACTCCGGAGAAAGCTGCGCTGCCTGCCCCAGAGCCCATGGATATCCAGAAAACCCGGCTAACTCCAGAGGAGCGACAGCGTCGAATCCGGCTTCGCCTATGCCTTTATTGTGGGGAGGCCGGGCATTTCAAGGCTGAGTGTGGTCTCCTGACCCGACCTGTGAAAGCTCCAGCCCTGGGACAGCGCGTGGAGTGCTCTCCACGCGCTAACGTGGTACGTAAGCATAACACAATCCTTCGCTCTAAATGTTTTTCTTTGCCTGTAAATATTATGTTACCTACTGGTATGCTCTCTGTCCCAGCGCTTGTAGATTCCGGGTCGGAGGGGAACTTCATCAGTCTGGACCTAGTTAAGGAGCATGGAGTACCCACCAGAGAACTTCTACGTCCATTAGCCATCCATGCTGTTGATGGAAAGACTGTTCGCTCCAAGCCGGTTACCCTGCAGACTCTGCCCATCACTCTTCAAGCCAGCGCTCTCCATTATGAGGAACTACCACTCTTCGTGCTTCCCTGCACCGAACATCCTGTTATCCTGGGCATGCCATGGCTGAAGACTCACGATCCCACTGTCTCCTGGCGCGATGGGGATATCACGGTTTGGTCTGCTCACTGTCATGAACATTGTTTAGCTCTGGATAGTTTAGTTATTCAGTCCACTACTGTGGAAAGTCCCCATGTTTCTGAATCTCCTGTTATTCCTCCCGAATACTCTGATTTGCTTGAGGTTTTCAGTAAAGACAATGCTACTAAGTTGCCTCCTCATCGCCCATGTGATTGTGCCATTGACCTAGTGGAGGGTGCCACCTTACCCAAAGCTAGAGTTTACCCCCTTACTCTCGATGAGGAGAAGGCTATGACAGATTACGTTTCCGAAGCGTTAGCTCAGGGTTTCATTCGCCCGTCAAAATCTCCTGTTGGTTCGGGTTTCTTCTTTGTGAAGAAAAAAGACGGTGGACTGAGGCCCTGTATAGATTACCGAGGTTTAAACGCTATCACTAAAAAATTTGCGTACCCCCTGCCTCTCATTCCGTGTGCACTTGAACAGTTGCGCAACGCCTCTTACTTCACCAAACTCGATTTGCGTAGTGCGTACAATTTAATCCGCATTAAGGAGGGGGATGAGTGGAAAACTGCATTCACTACTACTAATGGCCACTATGAATACATGGTTATGAGTTATGGTCTCGCTAACGCCCCCGCCGTGTTTCAGTCATTTATGAATGACATTTTTAGAGACATGATTGGCAAGTTCGTCACACTTTTTATAGACGACATTCTGATCTATTCGTCTGATTTTGACTCTCACGTGCAGCATGTTCGTTCGGTCCTCCAACGTTTATTGGAGAACAATCTCTATGCTAAAGCCGAGAAATGCGAGTTCCATCTTCAGAGAGTCGCATTTCTCGGCTATGTTATCAGCTCCCAGGGAGTTCTTATGGATGACTGTAAAGTAGACGGCGTCACTAGTTGGCCCACTCCCCTGTCCATCAAAGATCTCCAGCGTTTTTTGGGATTTGCAAATTTTTATAGGCGTTTTATTCGTAACTTCAGCAGTATAGCTGCCCCACTCACCGCACTCACTAAGAACGCCACTAAGATCCTTAAATGGTCTCCTGAAGCCGACCAGGCATTTAATAAGTTAAAAGCTGCTTTCGTTTCAGCTCCAGTTCTCATGCACCCCAAACCTGAACTACCGTTTACAGTCGAGGTCGACGCATCTGATACTGGCGTTGGGGCTGTTCTTTCCCAACGCAGCGGTTCACCGCCTAAGCTACATCCCATAGCCTTCTTCTCTCGTAAAATGTCACCTGCTGAGCGCAACTATGGTATAGGGGATAGAGAGTTATTGGCTGTCAAATTGGCTCTAGAGGAGTGGCGTCACTGGCTGGAGGGGGCTGCACACCCATTTTCCGTACTTACTGATCACAAAAACTTGGAATATCTACGCACTGCTAAACGTCTAAACCCCCGTCAAGCTCGTTGGTCCTTGTTTTTCTCGCGATTTGATTTTTCTATCTCATTTCGTCCAGGTCACCGTAATACTAAAGCTGACGCATTATCCCGGGTTTTCAGTTCGTCAAATGAGGGTAGCCACCCTTCCGAACCAGAACGCATTCTACCACCCACAGTTCGTATAGCTGCCATTAGATGGGAACTTGACGATCTTATTCAGCAAGGTTCAGTTAACACACCACCTCCGGAGGGTTGTCCTCCTCACAAGATTTTTGTACCTGAGCAATTTCGCGAACGACTCATTGGCTGGGCACATTCTGCCCTTACTTCTGGTCACCCAGGGGTTACACGTACGCTGCAACTGATCTCAGCTCGCTATTGGTGGGAAACCATGCGAGCTGACATACACTCATTCGTAGCTTCCTGTTCTGTCTGTGCACAATGCAAAACACCCAAAACCCTTCCAGCCGGTAAGCTAGTTCCTCTACCCGTCCCAGACAGACCCTGGTCACACATTGCTGTAGACTTTGTCACAGACCTACCTGAATCTGAGGGTTACACCACTGTTCTTACTGTTGTTGACAGATTTTCTAGGGGAGTAAAGTTTATCCCTTTTCCAGCACTACCCACTGCTCTTCAGACAGCTCAGGCTATATACACACACATCTTTAGACACTTTGGTATTCCGGAGGACATCCTCTCCGATAGGGGTCCTCAATTTACTTCCAGAGTATGGAAATCCTTTTTTGAACACTTAGGAGTGCACGTTAGTCTCACCTCTGGTTTTCACCCCACTAGCAATGGTCAATGTGAACGAGTTAACCAGGAATTAGGAAAATTTCTTAGATTGTACTGTTTCAAACATCCTACAGAGTGGTCTCAGTATCTCATTTGGGCGGAAATAGCCCAAAACTCACTCACTAACTCCACATCTGGTCTTACACCCTTTCAGTGCGTTCTGGGGTACCAGCCTCCGTTAGCTCCGTGGACAGCTGTGTCTTCCGATGTACCCGCCGTGGATGACTGGATGAAGCGGAGTGAGCAGGTGTGGGAGGAAACACATCAGCAGGTTTCTGAGGTCTTGCGCAAATACAAGGAGCAGTCTGACAGACACCGAGGTACCACCCCCCAATACCAGCCCGGAGATCGTGTGTGGTTGTCGACCCGGGACTTGAGGTTTGAGGGGTCCTGTAGGAAACTACTACCCAAGTATATTGGCCCGTTTAAAGTTCTTTCACAAGTCAATGACGTTACTTATAAGATTGAGTTGCCTTCTCAGTACAGAGTGCATAACTCATTTCATGTTTCCTTGCTCAAGCCTCTTGTCCCAGGTCCGCTGGCTGAGGGTGTTCCAGACGACGTGCCGCCCGCGGCAGTGGAGGGGGAGGCTTCGTCTACCTATGCGGTTCGAGAGGTGCTGGATTCCCGCAGGCGTGGCGGTGTGCTCCAGTATCTCATAGACTGGGAGGGTTACGGCCCTGAGGAGCGTTGCTGGGTTGCCGCTGGGGATGTGCTGGATCCTGCTCTTCTGGCCGAATTTCATGCCCGTCACCCTGGTAAACCTGCTCCTAGACCCCGTGGGCGTCCCAAGCGCTCACTCTCCTCCTCGGTTCCGGTGCGTCGGGGTTCCCAGTCTCGCATCCCCCGCCTGTCTGGCACCTCTGTGGTTTCTCCTGCTCCTCCCGCCGGTACTCCCTGCCCGTCGGGTGGACGTCGTCGTGGTCGTCCCCGTTCCGTCTCCGTCTCGACTCCCTCGGGGGGAGGTACTGTCACGTCTGGTGCTGTTAGCTCCTCTGTCCCTTCCACACCCAGCTCTAACGGAGGTTCTCAGGTTAACAACTACACTACCCAGAATGCACCACCCGCTGACATCACGCACTCACCTGATCACGTGACACCTCACCTGCTTCCACCAGGAAGCCCCGAATACTAATTACTGGCACTATAAAGGTGCACGCCAAACAGACTTCATCGCCGCGTATTGTAGGTTATCCTCATACAAAGCGTTACTTATCTCTTGTCTCAGTTTACTTTGTGTATGACCTTGCCTTTTGTTTCCCGACGCCGATTTTTGCCTCTGCCTTTGATATTGGATTGTTTTGTGTATGACCTGGACTGTGCTTTCACCACCGCCTCTTGGATTATCTCTGATACTGGATTGCTTGTGTATGAACTCTGGACTGTCTCTCGTTTATGGTATGGTTTTGTCTTCATTGCTCTGTTTACTGTTGATCACCCTTGTTTCTGTATCGACCCTGAATACATCTGTTTATTCTTATAATAAACATCTATTGTTTTTATCAGTATCTGCGCTTGTCTGCTATTCTGTTCTGACCATGACACAAAGTAAATTACTTGTGTCAAAATGTATTGAGTAAAAGTAAAATTATCTATTTTAAAAACTACTTTAAAAAAGACAAATTACTCATAGAATTTACTCAACTTGTACAGTAACTGGAGTAAATTATTAGTTATTCATTTCTTTCCACCTCTGTATACAACCAGCGGCCACTTTTTTAGGTACACCTGTCTAACTGCTCATTAACGCAAATGTTGAATCAGCCAATCACAGGGAAGCAACTCAATGCATTTAGGCATGTAGACATGGCTGAGACGATCTGCTGCAGCTCAAACCATCAGAGCATCAAAATGAGGAAGAAATGTGATTTAAGAGATTTTGAACGTGGCATGGTTGTTGAGTATTTCAGAAACTGCTGATCTACTGGGATTTTCACCCACAACCATCTCTAGAATTTACAGAGAATGATCTGAAAAAGAGAGAAAAAATATCCAGTGAGCTGCAATTCAGTTCTGTGGGAGCAAATGCCTTGTTTGAGCTGATAGAACGGCAACAGTAACTCAAATAACCACTCGTTACAACCGAGGTCTGCAGAAGAAGAGCATCTCTGAACATCAGCACAACACAATGTCCAACCTTGAGGAGGATGATGAGCTACAGCAGCAGAAGACCAAGACCACACCGGGTGCAGCTCCTACAGCTAAGAACAGGAAACTGAGGCTACAATTCACACAAAATCAGCAAAATCAGACAATAGAAGATTAGAAAAATGCGTACCACTTTAAAATAAGACTACCTTTATAAAGGGTTTATAAATGGTTTACAATTAGTTTATTAATGGTTACTAATTAGGTTGTAAATGCCTTAAAAATAATTAATAATCAGTTATAACACATATAACGTAGAAAGGGCAACAATGATCTGTTGTTTGCCAAATAGTGAACCCACAGCCATCTATATTGTTGCCCTTTCTACGTATGTGTTATAACAGATTATTAATGATTTTTAAGGCATTTACAACCTAATTAGTAACTATTAATAAACGTATTGTAAACCATTTATAAGCCCTTTATAAAGGTAGTTATATTTTAAAGTGGTACCGAAAAAGGTTACCTGGTCTGATGAGTCTCTGATGATTTCTGTTGTGACAATATAAGCTGTTTGGTGTTGCTAGAAAAGATTGAAAATTTTTGATAGGTGCAACCTCTGCAAATTTGCCCCCAATTAAAAGAGAAATTTACAACCTTTCCTATGGTCTAAGACGTATTGCCAAGAAGCAATGAGTTTTTCTTTGATTTTACCAAATTGAAAACCTCTGGAATATAATCAAGAGGAAGATGGATGATCACAAACCATCAAACCAAACTGAACTGCTTGAATTTTTGCACCAGGAGTAAAGCAGCATAAAGTTATCCAAAAGCAGTGTGTAAGACTGGTGGAGGAGAACATGCCGAGATGTATGAAAACTTTGATTAAAAAACAAAACTGTGAGTTACTCCACCAAATATTAATTTCTAAACTCTTAAAACTTTATGAATATGAACTTGTTTTTTTCTTTGCATTATTTGAGGTCTGAAAGCTCTGCATCTTTGTTTTTTGTTATTTCAGCCCTTTCTCATTTTCTGCAAATAAACGCTCAAAATGACAATATTTTTTCATTTTATTTGGAATTTGGGAGAAATGTTGTCTGTAGTTTATAGAATAAAACAACAATGTTCATTTTACTCAAACATAAACCTATAAATAGCAAAACCAAAGAAGCTAAGCTGTATATTCAGAACGTTTTAATGTATAGAAATGACGATGCCATTTGTGCTACGGGTGAAGGAGCACCGCTATCCTCGGGCATGGCTTCCAAGCTGCCATTCGGTGCCGTCACACCTTACTGCTTTTAAAGATTGCCCTGCAGAGCCATCAGGGAGCGCGGCGCAGCCTGGCAGCCCAGGAGATTTACAGGGCTGGAGTCATGCCAAGAAAATGCCCACCGTGGTGGGGGGAGGGGGTGAAGAGGGGGGCACAGAATCTCCCTTTTCTCCTTTTTTTGCCCCTCCCCCCCTCGACAGAAGGGCACACTCAGAATATGGACTCTTTCCCACGTAACCCGTCGTCCCACGCCGACCTGATCCCTACCTCTACCTGCGCAGCCAATCAATTACCCCGCCTCGCCCAGCAGGACGTATGCGCAGACATGCAGGCCCGCCGCAGCCCTCTCTTCCTCCGGCCCGAGAGCTCCGAGCCGCATAAACGACAATGGAAGACAGAATGTAAATGAGGCTGTTATTACACAGTTGCCTTCATCAAGCCGGCCCTGGAAAGACTTCAATGGCCCTGATGAATATGCATGCAAATTTGTTAATTAAGTTAATTATTCCACCGCAAAAAAAAAAAAAAATGCATTCGTCTTCCCAAGGACATTCCGGCGATGATTTTAACATGTTTCTACCATTAGTCATGCGCCGCGCAGTTCAACGTCGCTTGTGTCCACTTATTTATATATTTATTTATTTACTTATTCATATATCTTCATATTTATTGATTTATTTGAAACTAATTTTGAAACTGCATTGAACTCCTAAAATGAGTGAATATAAACTTTCTGTTTTCTTTGCATTATTTGAGGTCTGAAAGCTCTGCATCTTTTTTGTTATTTCTCATTTTCTGCAAATAAACGCTCTAAAAGAAAATATTTTTATTTGGAATTTGGGAGAAATGTTGTCTGTAGTTTATAGAATAAAACCACAATGTTCATTTTACTCAAACATAAACCTAAAAATAGCAAAATCAGAGAAACCAAGCTGTATATTCAGAACAAAACAAAAAAAATGCATTTGTCTTCCCAAGGACATTCTGGCGATGATTTTAACATGTTTTTACCATTAGTCATGAGCTGTTCCTATTTAAAGGTGTCCCTCTGCTAAAATAATTTTTTTCTTGTTCTTTCTGAAATACAGTAGGTCTCTTTGAGTTGTATATGATGCTGTACATGATGAAACGCTTCCTCAACCTCCATTGTCTGCAGTAGTAGATGAATGAGTCGATCAGTAAAGGAAAAGCACCATGTCTACGTCAACCCGTGAATTAGTATTCATGGCCCCGCCCACCTTGGCTCACGACCACACACAGGCAGAGCTGAAACTGACACGTCTCGTCAGATAGTAGCTAACAGTGCTAGAAACAGCATGGCAGTCCGTTCCTGTGTTATTTGTGCAAATATCACATCAGTGTGTTATGCTTTGCCCATTAATTCAGAGCTAAGGAACAAATGGTTAGAATTTGCTTATGGAGAAACAACACCAGCGAAGTACAATAGAGATCGGTAGGTGTGTGTTCTTAGAACAGTTCTGTTTACACTAGTTAAAAGTAAAAATCCATCCAATCCGGTGTGGATTTTTACTTTCTGGACCTAGACTACCCACATCAGTGTGTTTACATAGGTTTAAATAGGATCTCCGGTGGATTTTGCGTTTTACAGAGACTCTAAGACTAGATCAGTGACTGAACTGCACTTAGCAGGGCATTATTACACATGTTGTAAAGTAAAATATGACATTTTGTATTTTCTGTTATTAGTCTAAAAATGTTTAAAAGTCTTTCTTTTAAAACATTTCTAACTGTTTGCATGTATGAATATTCATGAGCAAGAGCCAAAATCCTATCGTTTCTCCCCACCCACTCCTCCACCAGACTAAAGCAGCGTTATACTGGATCATTGGGGCACTTTTTTCCCACAAAAAACAGCTCACATAGCATTCATTCCCACTAGAGACCATAACTAGACATTTAAAAAAAATTATTTGGAGTGTAAACTCTAACCCAGATGCCTCCAAGCCCAAAGAAGCCAAGACTACTTCTGGATATGGTTAATATATGAATTCTAAGCGGCATTAGTGATTTTTTTTAATTCTCTACTGTATTATTTTAGTTTTCTTTAATCAGTTACATCTGAGAAATCAGAGATATATTACATAATATACTGTATGAATAAAAATGCATTGTCAAATAAAGGTTTTATTACAAGTAGTTTCTATACTGTAGCATTCCTATTGGTTTATGTATTATAAAATGTCCCTTCACTTTAAGCAAATGCTAATATAATCAAATATTGCACTGTAAAATCAGCCCCAACACTAACCTGAATGCCTCTATCAGGTAAAGATGCCTCACACTGATAAACTAATCTAAACTAATCAATAATGAAGCAGAACAGCTGCTCAGACTGACCTACGGACAGCCAGTCAGACGGAGGGACGGCGAGGAGGGACGCTGTTATTATAAAGTCGAGATTAAAACTAAAATCCTTTAAGGAACAGATGTGGATCTGACTCAATTAAATCTACACCTGGCATTTTACATTCTTTTAATAAACCGCAGCGCACAAGTCGGCTTCTGCCGCCTGAACATCATGCGCTGGGATCTGATTAGCAGAACAAATAATAAGCCTAATAATAAAAAAGCCTCCATCTAACGTTAGTTTTTCACATTAATAATTTGATTAAATTAAATATAAAGCAGGAAAAAGAAGTTTTGCGTTGTTATCATGTAATAAACTGTAGGTGCCTTTATATAACAGGTTTTATAGCATCTATCTTAGTCATAAATGTAAAGTATTGTCCAAATACTAATGTACTGTACATTTTGGCTCACTTTAGATTTTTATGTGTATAAGACATAA
Source organism: Astyanax mexicanus (assembly GCF_023375975.1). Classification (NCBI taxonomy): domain Eukaryota; kingdom Metazoa; phylum Chordata; class Actinopteri; order Characiformes; family Acestrorhamphidae; genus Astyanax; species Astyanax mexicanus. The sequence continues at coordinate 51,089,640 of NC_064411.1, read as the reverse complement.
AATCGCTGGCTTAGATGGAGCTGCTGACTTAAACTTCTGCCTGTTCTAATTTTTCTCGTTTTTGTAATAAAATAGTGTTTTACTGTTCTATGGCAATGTTGTTACCATGTTATAATGCTATAATAGATTTTGTTGGATGTGTTATGACCTTTCTGTAACTAATAAATAATGACATTGTTATTACCACCATGTTATTACCATTTGTGTCATTACTATTCAATTTCAAAGATATTAAAATAAATTTCTTGTCATGTGAGTACAATGTTACAGCTATTGTCTTGTTAGCATGTTAATATATTTTTGTGTTATTACCATGTAATAACCATTGTATTACTATGGGTATATGTATGGATTACAGTGTTTTCCAGATTTATTTATGCTGCTTTATTGCTTTGTTATTGTTGCTATTTAAACTATATTAAAACTATTACTTTTAATATTTCTGCAGTGTCATTACCATGTTCTTATTGCACTATTGTCTTACGTATGTTTATTGTGTCTTGTTGTATTGTACATATAGTGTCTCCCACTCTTTTATATTATATATCTATTTCTTTTTTATTTATTTCTTTTTTTTACTTATATTTATATATCTATTTCTCCCCCACACCACTGCACCTCGTTTCTGTCTCATGTATGTCTATTTGTGTCCCTGCTGTATTGTACACATAGTGTCTCCCATTCTCCTTTATTATATCCATTATCTGTACTTGCTGTAAAATTGGGAAGGAGAGTAACGTAATTTCAATTCTCTGTATGTCCTGTACATATGCAGTATTGACAATAAAACTACTTGACTTGACTTGACTTGTTTTATTATCATGTAATAACCATGTGTGAATGACTGTGTTTTCCAATTTCATTTATACCATTTTATTACCTTGTTATTATGGTTTTTGACATTTGTAATTTTATATTTATTTTTTATTACTGCAGTTATTACATGTTCTTACTTTTTGTGTTATTACTATATGATAACCATTGTATTTTAATTGATGTATGTATAAATAGCTGTGTTTTCCAATTTTTTGTAATACTGTTTTATTAACATTTTCGTTATTGTTATTGTATTTGTAATGTTATTTTGTAGTACTGCATATTATTTATATATTATATTACTACCATATTATTATTTTGTTATTGTTGTAGTGTTACTGTGATTGCATTTGTATACTGTTATTACTATAGTTTTATTACATTCTTAATATTAAGCAGGGTATTACCATGTTATTACAGTGTTATAACTTAAAAGTTGTCATTGAGTTGTGTTATTGCAAGGTTATTAGAGGAATAAGTTGTATCTATCTATCTATCTATCTATCTATCTATCTATCTATCTATCTATCTATCTATCTATCTATCTATATACATATATATAATAAATATGTATCCATATTTATTATATATATATATATATATATATATATATATATATATATATATATATATATATATATATATATATTTCAGGATAAAGGAATGGAGCTAAATAAGGTTGAATCACCGACTTCCTGGTACATTATTTAAACTCTACTTAGAAAAATGAATTAAACTGAAACAGACTTTGTCCAGTGTTGGAGTAATGCCAAATTTTCCATTATATAAATAATCCCTGCTGTGTGAAGCAGATGTCCTGCATTTACAAAAAAAACACTGTTTTATTGGACTTTCTGAGTTAAACACAGTTACTAAGAAACAGACCCTGAAAACACTGAAGCAGGTGTGCTTTCACCCAATCACAGCAGAGGATGAATTTACTGTGTTATTTATATCTGTTCTGATGAGACAAAGCAAATACAGAATATTAGTATCAGCACTGATAGTAATATAGAGGGGCTGAATATCAGTGTTTAATAGCACATAACAGTGCTTTGTGTTTGTCACGTGATTTATGAAATATTATGTAGTGCTAACGCATTTTAAATGCTGAAGTCTGGCTTAGTTGCTCAGTTAAGATGAATATTAATAAAGTGGATGTATTGACATGTTACTGCTTTTCTGTTATTACCAACTTATAACCGTTTTATTACTATGGATCTTATTACTGTGTGACTGTTTTTTTATGTATACTATATAATTAGATTTTTATTATAGCTGTGTTATTATTGTTTTACTACAATTATTAGACCAATAGAAATGTTGTATGATTGCTAAAATCTTATATATTTGATGAAATCTCATATATCTATCAATATAGATAGATAGATACAATTACGCAACTAAGTACAGGAAATTACTTTATGAAATGGTCAGTCAAGCCAACAAAAATAATTTCAAGAATTTTAAAAGTATTCTCAAGTGCAGTTCCCACAAAGACCATCTAAAATACTATATTGATGAAACTGGCTCTTATCAGGACCACCCCAGGAAAAGGAAGAGCAAGAGTTTCCTCTGTTGTACGAGATAAATTATTTAGTGTTACCAGCCTCAGAACCCACAATTTAACAGCACCCAAGATAGATGGATTGATGCATGGATGGTGTGTGGGTGGGTGGATGGATGCTGGGTGCGTGGGTGGATGGTTGCTGGGTGGGTGGGTGGGTGGATGGATGGAGGGATGGTGTGTGGGTGGGTGGATGGATGGATGGATGGATGGAGGATGGATGGATGGATGGGTGGGTGAATGGATGGATGGATGGTGGGTGGATGGATGGATGGATGGTGGGTGGATGGATAGATGGATGGATGGATGGATAAACAGATAGATACACAACTAAGTACAGAAAATTACTTTAAGAAATGGTCAGTCAAGCCAATAAAAATAATTTCAAGAGTTTTAAAAGTATTCTCAAGGGCAGTCCCCGCAAAGACCATAGCTGGATGGATGGATGGATGGATGGATGGAACAAAAGGAAGGTCAGTCAATCCAAAAAGAAGAATTTTAAGAACTTTGAAAGTATTATCAAGTGCAATTACCACAAAGACCATCAAAAACATAATAATGAAACTGGCTCTCATCAGGACCACCCCAGGAAAAGGAAGAGCAAGAGTTTCCTCGGTTGTACAGGATAAGTTCATCAGAGTTACCAGCATCAGAAAATGCAAGTTAACAGTTCCCCAGTTAAAAGAGCAAATAAACGCTTCTTCATAGAGTATTTTGGTTTGTTTAACACTTAATTTACTTCATGATTCCTTATACACTGTTCCTTCACAGTCTGGCTTATAATATACATTTACAATGTGTTTTAAACAGCAGAAACACACAACACACAGTTGCTGCTGTTGCTGAATATTTTATTAATGTGTAAATCCTTGTTCACAGTTGTATCAGGGGAATCCAGTGCTGTGCTATTTTTTTTTTTTTTAAGTTTCAAAGCTTTTGGGTGTCAGATTCGGTGTGTAATTACCAATAACTGGTAACTGCAGACGTAATGAGGGAAATAAAGTAAATAAGAAAAGAAGTAGCCCCCCAAAAAACGAGGAGGGGAGTGGGTACTGAGGGCAGGGAAGGCTGATGAGACGCAGTCGAGTAGAAAACAACAGCTGTTTAGCTCCTGGCTACGAACCTAAGTAACACATTTGCCAGGGAGGTACGGAGACAGTGAAGGAGGATGTCTTTCAAGGCAGGTGGAAACAGATGCGGTACGCTGCTTCATCCACGCTCCACCCTCCTACGCTCCACACTAACTATTTATAAAATATGATTCAGCTTTAGATGCTTTCTGACGACACTGGCCTTATCGTCGACGTTAAGTAGCGCAGTGAAGGCTAAACACTGGGTAGACTACTATTTTTTTGCAAGAAATAAACTACAGTATATCTGGTTTTAACCATTTAACCCTCCTGTTATCTTTAAATGTAATGTTAGCAAAGTTTATTCACCAGTTACTTCAATTATATTTGATAAATTGTCAGTGATTATGGCATTATTATAATGTTGTACGTATTGTGTTGTTAAGTCAGGGCCTAAAGTGAAGAAACATTTAGATAAAGATTATAAAACTGAATGTCACACGTGTCAATGTGTGTAAAATATTGATATTTCTTATATTTTATGCCAATAAAACAGCCTTAATAAAAGAGACATTGAAAATAAAACATAAAAACATTTTATTTTTTATGTATTGTCTATATTAAATTAAGAAAAGAGAGTAAATATGAATCACAAAACTAATGTCAATCATTTTTTTTAAACACAAAATGACCCCAAAGATAATAGGAGGGTTAATATAAAAAAAAAATAATAATCTCTGTTGTTATGCTCCATGTCTTAGATACACAGATTCGTAAAGGATTACAGGTGTGGTCTGATCAGATAAAGGCCTAAAAATATGTTCTCACAGGCCACTGTTGGGTAGTGTAACCGGGATGGCCGAGCGGTTAAGGCATTGGACTTAAGCTCCAATGGGCGAATGCCCTTGTGGGTTCAAACTCCACTCCTGGTAGTATGTTCGTAGACTCCTTAAATGAGCCTAAATGGTACTTTGGGAACTGGACCATGTATCATCGGCTGAGGGGTTAAGCTATTGGACTGAATATGAAATACCCTTATAGGTTCAAACCCTTCTCCAGGTAAATTTTTTATAATTCATGGGAAGCCAAACTACCATCTTTCAATTGAAGTATGGACAGTGAATCAATATACTTTAATTCTGTCATTAAATTGGAATGTACTCATGGGAAATGGACGAAACACTCTGGCCCTCTAGTAAACCAGGATGGCCCAGTGGTTAAGGTGTTGGACTTAAGCTCTACTGGGCAAATGCTTGTGTGGGTTTGAATCCTGCTCCTGGTAGCTTGTTCTTAGAATCCAAAATCCTGAGTGATCCTTTTGGATGAATGCCTGGAATTGTATGAAATTCACTGGCCAAGTTAAGGTAGGCATTTAAAGATTGCTGCTTTAATTAATTCAAAATACATTCTTTCCATTTAACGTTTTGCTTTAGAGATTTGCTCTTCTTCCATTTCATTCTGTCTTAAAATTGGCATAATGGACGATACACAAGCTTCTAAAAGTCACCAGGATGGCCGAGTGGTTAAGGCGTTGGATTTAAGATCCAATGGGTAAATGCCCATGTGGGTTTGACGTTTGTAGAATCCTAGAATGAGCCTAAATGGCACCTTGAGGACTGACCCTGCATAAAGTTCAGAGGTTAAAGTTTTAAGTTAAGCTTTGCATTTAAAGATGACCAGTTTAGTTGATTCAAAATACCTTTGTTCCATTCAAACTTAAAATATGACTAGATTAGCTTTGCTTCCATTTCATTCTGTCATAAAATTGGCATAATGGACGATACTGCGTGGGACTTGAAATCCAATGGGAAAATCCCTGTGTGGGTTCGAGCCCCACTTCGGGTAGCATGTTTATAGAATCCTAGAATGAACCTAAATGGCCCCACCGGGCCATGCATGCAAGTCTGAGGTGAAGTTAAGCTTGGCCTTTAAAAATTCATAAAATTGGCAAAATGATACACAAGTCAGAAAGAGTTACCAAAATGGACGAGTGGTTAAGGTGTTGGACTTAAGACTCAATGGGTGAAAGACCACGTGGGTTCAAATCCAAGTCCTGGTAACATGTTTATAGACTGCTAGAATGAGCATAAATGCTGCTTTGAGAATTCGGCCATGCATAAAGTTCAGAAGTTAAAGTAGGCGTTTAAAAATTGTTACTTTAATCGATAGAAAAGACCTTCTTTGCATTTGCATGCACTTGGACCATGACCGGATTGGCATAATGAACAATGCACAAGCATGCAGGAGTCACCAGGATGGCCGAGTGGTTAAGGCGTTGGATTTAAGATCCAATGGGCGAATGCCCATGTGGGTTTGATCCCCACTCCTGGTATGTTGTTTATGGTTCATATGAAGCCAAACCTTCTTTCAATTCAAGTTTAGAATGTGAGCTTATTGACTTACAATAAAAAGGAATGTAATAAAGGGAAATGGACAAAACACTCCAGCTCTTCACATAACCCAGATGGGGCAGCATTTTATAGAATCCTAGAACAACCCTAAATAGTACCTTTGAGAACTAGGCCATGCATGCAATTCAGAGGCGAAGTTAAGCTTGGCATTTAAATATGACTACTTTAATTGACCCAATATAGTCTTTTTCCATTCAAACTTGGATTACGTCTATATAAGCTTTGCTAATACTTCATTCTGTCATAGTTTATCGAAGTGACTTGGATGGCCGAGTGGTTAAGGCGTTGGACTTAAGATCCAATGGGCAAATGCCCACGTTGTTTATGGTTCATATAAAGCCAAAAAGTAGACTTCTAGAATCAGCCTAAATGGTGCTTTGAAAACTGGGTCATGCATGAAGTTCAAAAACAAAGTTAGGATTGGCATTCAGAGATGATTCCTTTAATCGATTCAATACTTTAATCCATGCGAACTTGAAACATGATCATATTTGTTTTGCTTCCATTACATTCTGTCATAAAATTGGCATAATGGACGATAAATAGCTTAGCATGAGCAGCCAGGATGGCCGAGTGGTTAAGGCGTTGGACTTAAGATCCAATGGGCAAATGTCCACGTGGGTACGATCCCCACTCCTGGTAGAGTATTTATAGTATATATGAAGCTAAAGAACCTTCTTTCAATTCAAGTTTGCACAGCAAGCAAATTCACTTTCATCCTGTCATTAAATTGCAATGTACTAAAGGGAAATGGATGAAACACATAGCCATAAGTAACCAGGATGGCTGAGTGGTCATGGAGTTGGATTTAGGCTCCAATGGGCAAATGCCCATATGTGTTTGATCCCCAATCCTCTAGTATGTTTATAGATTCTTAGAATGAGCCTAAATGTTACCTTGAAAACTGAGCTAGGAATGCCAGTCAGAGGCGACGTTAAGCTTGATGTTTAAAGATGACTACTTTAAATTATTCAAAATACCTTTTTCCATTCAAACATGGAAAAAGACTAGATTAGCTTTGCTAATATTTAATTCTGTCATAAATTTGGCATAAATGATGATACCAGTAGATAAAGAAAAGACCAGGATGGCTGAGTGGTTAAGGCGTTGGACTTAAGATCCAATGGGCGAATGCCCACGTGGGTTCGAACCCCGCTCCTGGTAAGTTGTTTATGGTTCTTATAAAGCCAAAAAGTAGACTTCTAGAATCAGCCTAAATGGTGCTTTGAAAACTGGGCGGTTTATGAAGTTCAAAAACAAAGTTAGGATTGGCATTCAGAGATGACTATTTTAATCGATTCCAAAGACCTTCTTTCTATGCGAACTTGAAACACGATCATATTTGGTTTGCTTCGATTATATTCTGTCATAAAATTGGCATAATGGACGATATATAGCTGGGTGTGAGCAACCAGGATGGCCGAGTGGTTAAGGCGTTGGACTTAAGATCCAATGGGCAAATGTCCACGTGGTTTCGAACCCCAATCTCTTTATAGTATACATGAAGATAAAAAGAAACTTCTTTCAATTCAAGTTTGGACAGAAAGCAAAGCAAAAGCAAAGTCACTTTCATACTGTCATTAAATTGCAATGTACTAAAGGGAAATGGATGAAACACATAGCCATAAGTAACCAGGATGGCTGAGTGGTCATGGAGTTGGATTTAGGCTCCAACGGGCAAATGCCCATATGTGTTTGAACCCCATTCCTCTAGTATGTTTATAGATTCTTAGAATGAGCCTAAATGTTAGGCATGCCAGTCGGAGGCGACGTAAAGCTTGACGTTTAAAGATGACTACTTTAAATTATTCAAAATACCCTTTTCCATTTAAACATGGAATACAACTAGATTAGCTTTGCTACTATTTCATTCTGTCGTAATTTTTTTTATAAAGCGCCAGTAGAGGTAACCAGGGTGGCCGAGTGGTTAAGGCGTTGGACTTAAGATCCAATGGGCAAATGCCCACGTGGGTTCGAACCCCACTCCTGGTAGTTTCTTTACAGAAACCTAAATGGTACCTTGAAAACTGTGCTATGCATTGAATTCAGAGGCAAAGTTGGGCATTTAAAGATAACCGCTATACTTAATTCAGTACACCTTCTTTCCACTAGATTTTGGTTTCTTTCCTTCTGTGTCCAGTTGTCACCTAGTCAAAGGCAATTAGACGAGACTCAAAAACACAAAACGTAGAACCAGGATGGCCGAGTGGTTAAGGCGTTGGACTTAAGATCCAATGGGCAAATGCCCACGTGGGTTCGATCCCCACTCCTGGTAGGAAAATTATGGTTCCGATGATGGTGATTTACTTGTGGCACTAGACAATATGCTGTCCATGTTTTTTTTACAGTCATTGGTTGGGACTTTCAGTTTAGTCTGAACCAAAACTGCAGGTGAAAAAGGTGCCACAAACAACTGTCCAGACCAATAAAAAAAAAATGTACCCAACTGAAAATGCAAGATGTAATCTGCAATTATGCAGTGTGAAAATACCTTTTTTGTAGATAGTTTGGACTTTTGGACCCTTTGAAAGAACACAATCCTCAATAAACAATAGAAGAAGAAGAAAAAAGAACTAGTGTTGAGTAAGAGTACAACAGATTAAGATGGTGATTTCTGTATCTACTGTAACTGTAGATTAACCATTATTTATAAACAGAAAAAAAGAAATTAAATGAATCAGTGTGATACATATCGTCGCTGTCCAATGAAAAACAAAACAGCAACTTTACAGGAGAGAGAAAAAACTTGCAATGGAAGAGTTTATTCCAGGTCATTTCTATTGGTCCGTTCATCATAGCTTTGCTACTATTTTATTCTGTCATACATTTTTCATAAAGGATAATACCAGGTTTAACAGAGGTAACCAGGATGGCCGAGTGGTTAAGGCGTTGGACTTAAGATCCAATGGGCAAATGCCCACGTGGGTTCGAGCCCCACTCCTGGTAGTATATTTAAGGTTCAGATGATGGTGCTTTACTTCCGGCACTTTCAATGGAAGTCAATGTAAAAAGAGTTTATTTCAGGTAATTTTAAAGAGTTTCTATTGTTCCGTTCATCAAGGAATTTCGGCACAGTGTAAGGGACAGTTTGTCTGTTCAAATTATGTAGCAAACTAAAAATCAACAAAAATTGAGATAAGTGTTTTTCATTGGACAGCGACGATATAGAGAGACTCCACCCACATGAAGGCGATAACAGTAGAACATAGTAAAGATCTTTAGTGCACTATTCTAAAACTAATCTAAAATATACAGTGTAACAAACACACAAAGCCTGGTTTGGACCCAGACTTTTAATTGTGGAAATTGCCTAAAAGTTATTTTAGGCAAAACATTAACTTACCACAGTAATATGATTAGATTTTAAGTGGTTCTGGCCAACAGTGCCATACACCCAGCTAGCAGAATGTTAAAAAAATGTTTAGTGTGTAAATTAATGATGTTACACCTACATAGCTATTTTCTAGACTCAAGGACACAATCTTGGTCTACACACAACCATTTACACTCAGCACTCATTTACACACACTTTTTAGAAAGAAGTGACAGCAAATCCCGGACAGCATACTCTCAACCGGAGACCACTGTCTACCTGGGAGACAAAATGTGAAACTCTTATATATTATATAGATGTATTACACACACAGTGATCTATTTTAAAAGTTTATTTCTTTTATTGTTGATTATGATTATGTCTTACAGCCAATGAAAACCCAAAAAACAGTGTCTCAGAAATTTAGAATATTATACACTGTAAGACTGGAATTGGTATTTTTGGCAGTGTGGGCAGTGTGCCAAGTCCTGCTGGAAAATGAAATCCACATTTCCAACATAGTTGTCAGTAGCAGAGGGAAGCATGAAGTGCTGTAAGATTTTGTGGGAAAACAAAACTGCACTGACTTTAGACTTGATAATAAAACACAGTGGATCAACACCAGCAGATGACATGTCTCTCTAAACCATCACTGATCATCAGCAAATGTTACATTTCGTTTAGAAATTAAGGCAGTAAAAGTAAAAGTTAAAAGTAATATTTGCAAAACTATAAAAAATTAAAACACTGACCCAAGTGAGAACAATTAAATACGTTAAATAAAAGCATCCCAAGATCATCAACAAAACTTACAAGACTGAACATTGATTGTATCATTCAGGAAAGGTTGCTAGGAACCTGGGTGTTCTGGTTGATGACCAACTCTCCTTCACGCACCATGTGGCCTCGGTTGCTCGGTCCTGCCGCTTTGCGCTCTATAACATCCGAAAAATTTGACCATTCTTGACGCAACAGGCCACCCAACTCCTGGTGCAAGCGGTCGTCATCTCACGTCTCGACTACTGCAATGCCCTGCTAACTGGCCTCCCGTCCTGTGCAGTAAAACCACACCAGATGATCCAGAACGCTGCAGCACGTCTGGTCTTCAACCAACCAAAACGGGCACATGTCACTCCGCTGCTCATTGAGCTCCATTGGCTACCAGTTGATGCTCGCATCAAATTCAAAGCTCTTACTATCGCCTACAAGGTGATGACAGAACAGGCTCCTTCCTACCTGCACTCACTCCTGAAGGCTTACGCTACCTCCCGGCCGCTGCGCTCCACCAATGAACGTCGCCTCGCTTTACCAAACAAACATTCACACAAAGCAATACAGACTGTTCTCATACAGAGTTCCCCAATGGTGGAACAAACTACCTTCCACTACCAGATCAGGAGAATCTCTCGCTATCTTTAATAAACTCCTGAAGACAGAGCTCTTCAAAGAGCACTTACTCTCCTAACACCTCTAACTAACTACCTTCTACTACCAGATCAGGAGAATCTCTCGCTATCTTTAATAAACTCCTGAAGACAGAGCTCTTCAAAGAGCTCTTACTCTCCTAACACCTCTAACACACTAACTACTTCTAACCTCATTTCCTTCCTCCTCTATCCTATTATTCCCCTTTGACCTCCTTTTATCCCTATCCAAAGATGTTTTACCTTTAAACTTATTTTACATTGTACTTGACTATTGTAAGTCGCTTTGGACAAAAGCGTCTGCCAAATGTAATGTAATGTAATGTAATGAAACGTCCTACTAATAAAAAACAAGCATTTAACAGCAATTATAAGCCCTTCTAAAACTTTTGCTAGCAGATGTAGAGGTTAAAAGTTGCGTTCAGCGCTGTTTGGGTTGAGCGAGGCTGGTGAAAAAGTGCCTTATGTGTCTATTAATTAACTGGTTAAAGACATTAAGAAGAGTCTGTATCTCATAAAGCCGGGGTGTACAATCCCACTCTGCTAATTGCTGTGTTATTGAATCAGGAGTGTAATAGCAGCGAAAGCGGCGCACAGGCGCCCCAGGACTGCAATTCAATAGCCCTGACATACTGTCAGGAATTGGCACGGTTACAGACGCGGTTTTATGGTTAACATTATAACGTTATGTCTCAGAACTTCATTACCGCAATGTTAAATGTAATTTTCTCGCTCTTGATGTTCCCAAACAACAGAACAGGATGTAGAGATAAAGCTGTGACCGGGATCTTCAGCTCTGGTTGACTAGGATTGGTTTAGGAGTTTTATTTTTTTAATCCTAGAAAAGAAAAAAAAAATATATATATATAAAAAAAAAAATGAAAAGTTACTTTATTTTCAGTAATTTAGTTCAAAATGAATGAATATATGAAACAAATATATTATATAAATATATTAAACACACAAAGTGATCTATTTAGGCATTTATTTATTTTATTGTTGATGATTATGGTTTTCAGCCAATAAAAAACCCAAAATCTGTGTCTCTTAGAATTTTTTATTATTTTATTTAAAAGAACAATTGGTACTTGGCAGTGTTGGCCCTTTGTACGATATCATGTTTTTTAATGGTATATACAGTATATACAGCTCTGGGGAAAAAAAAGAGATCATTTCAGTTTCTGAATCAGTTTCTCTGATTTTGCTATTTATAGATATATATTTGAGTAAAATGAACATTGTTGTTTTATTCTATAAACTACAAACAACATTTCTCCCAAATTCCAAATAAAAATATTGTCATTTAGAGCATTTATTTGCAGAAAATGAGAAATGACTGAAATAACAAAAAAAGATGCAGAGCTTTCAGACCTCAAATAATGCAAAGAAAACAAGTTCATATTCATAAAGTTTTAAGAGTTCAGAAATCAATATTTGGTGGAATAACCCTGGTGTTTTTTATCACAGTTTTTTATGCATGTTGGCATCATGTTCTCCTCCACCAGTCTTACACACTGCTTTTGGATATCTTTATGCTGCTTTACTCCTGGTTCCAAAAAATCAAGCAGTTCAGTTTATTTAATGGCTTGTGATCATCCATCTTCCTCTTGATTATATTCCAGAGGTTTTTAATTTGGTAAAATCAAAGAAACTCATCATTTTCTTTATATATATATATATATATAAGCATTTCCCTCCACTCTGAACCCCACAGCATCTACATACAGTTCAGAGTTCAGCCCACTGCTGCCATCTAATGTACAAACTACAACTTTACATCACTGTTTTATTTTACTTTAATCAGCATATTAATGAGTTAAAAGACAGAATTTACACAAGAACAAAATAAAATAACTGCATTAAACATCTACATTAAAACTGTAAAATAATCTGATCCTCAGATACAGCTCTGGAATATAATCAAGAGGAAGATGGATGATCACAAGCCATCAAACCAAACTGAACTGCTTGATTTTTTGCACCAGGAGTAAAGCAGCATAAAGTTATCCAAAAGCAGTGTGTAAGACTGGTGGAGGAGAACATGATGCCAAGATGCATAAAAACTGTGATTAAAAAGCAGGGTTATTCCACCAAATATTGATTTCTGAACTCTTAAAACCTATAAGAAATATGAACTTGATTTATTTGCATTATTTGAGGTCTGAAAGCTCTGCATCTTTTTTGGACATTCAGTCATTTCTCATTTTCTGCAAATAAATGCTCTAAATTACAATATTTTTATTTGAAATTACGGAGAACTGCTGTCTGTAGTTTATAGAATAAAACAACAATGTTCATTTTATTAAAACATACACCTATAAATAGCAAAACCAGAGACACTGATTCAAAAACTGAAGTGTTCTCTTATTTTCTTTCCAGAGCTGTAAGATTTCTGTATCTTGTATGATTTCTAAAGTCTTATAAATAATATATAGAGTCAATCTTTAAGAAATTTTTGTATTTGAGTTTTGAGGATCAGAAAGCAGAGTGTTTTGCTGAAGGTGCGCTGTAGCTCTAGCAGGTGTACAACACAGCAGGATAAATAACACATTAAATCAACAGCATAAAAGATAAAAGCAACGCAACCAATCCTAAGTGGTCAGTGTAACGTTTAGCAGTGTCATTTTCTGACTGTATCAAGCTAAATTCGAAAATATAAAATTGGGTATAAAACCTAATTATAATTTTTTTCCATTCAGTATTGTAAAGAAGAAATGTGTTTTTATCCAATTTTTCAAGTATCTAATTTTTCATTTCAGCTTTCACAAACAGAATTTTAAGAAAAACAAGAAAAATTAAAAGTTGAATCTTCTCTCGATTTTCAGGTTTGTCCATTTTTGTATCTTGTAGCACAAATCTGATGATAAAATCCAACTTGCAAAATGCAAAATTTGAAAAATCAGAAAATAAGGAAAGATTAATTTGTTTGTATTTTTCCTGAAATTCCGATTGTGAGGGGCCGAGATGAAAAAACAAAAATAAAATTGAAAAAATTGATAAAAGCATATTTCTTGTACATTGCACTACATTCAAAAAATGAAATAATGAGTTTATTATTTTTGCATTTAGTCTAAAACAGTCAGAAAATGTATTTAATAATTGATGCACTGACCCAAAGCTCATGGAGGTCCGAGTATAAAAGCTCCTAGTAAAGTTTCTTTTATTGCACCACTTCAGTTATTAGATCTGCTTTTCTCTCTCATATCCTTTTCTGATCTTTCAGTATAACTCAATTCAGCATTTCCCTAATTACAGCAGAGTGAGGAATGTGTGTGTGTGTGTGTGTGTGTGTGTGTGTGTGTGTGTGTGTGTGTGTGTGTGTGTGTGTGTGTGATTTTTGTGTGCGTGTGTGTGTGTTCACTATAAATATAAAGGTTTAAACTCTTTAGGTTTGGACAGACAAATCAGTATCACAAAAAAGGTTGCGTAAGGGCCATTCCACTGAATGGGTGTCATTTGCTTGTTGTAACTCGTCCAAAGTAAACTTTTTTTAAAAGTTTTTTTTCAGCTCTAAATCTAACAACACATGTATTTAACTATTCAAAACATGTACTAGTTAAACTCAAGCAGCTTTACTTCATTTTTAACAAGGTTTCTAATCTGAAGATGGTTACAAAACTCATGTAACATTTAAAAAGCGTGTTTTAAAAAAAGCCAGTGCACTAATTTCTTTGATTTTCTCTCAAGAAAGTCTTCATTTTAAAGAAATGGTTGACTGCATGTTCAAATCATTGACACTTATGACAAAAAAAAAAACACTCCTGTTGCTAGCACTCACTCCTGTTACTTTTTATGTTTTTTGAGTAACAGGAATTAATTTTTAGCATAGAATTAGCAAAAACATGAGAAATAGCTAAATGACACCTATGCTAAGAGTATGAGGACACTGAGCACATTCTAGTGATTTTCCCAAAATTCGTATTTTAAAAATAAACAAATAAGTTCTAAGAATTAATTTAGGTAACAGGAGTGAGTTTTGACCAGATTGACCTCCTCAGTCATTGTTACAATAAGATCAAATATACTGAAAAACTAATGAGGGAACTTTAGGAATTTTGTTCTTCCCATGATCCTCAGAAGAACCAGCTGATGTCACTTCCTGTTGTAGATGTGACTTCCTGTTGTAGAATGTCCCAGATGTTTCCAGGCCCCCAGCTTTTCCCTTCCAAAACGTGCCACCGGAAGTGTGCTGCTGAGGAATGAGAGGACCATTTGAGCAAAGCTATCCATTCACTTCCATTCATTTCGGGATGTCTTTGAACCAATAATAAATGTATTTCCAAGCCGTTTTCGATTATGACCAGTGTTCTTTTCTTTTCTACAAAGAACGGATTTTCTGCCATTTGATCCATAGGATTAATAATCTGTTCATATCTTTAGAAAATAACGTTTTTATACAACTATGCTAACGATGACGTAAAAAGACAGCGACCCAAAATACCGTGCTGTAATGTTTGGAGAAGTTGCTCCTCTTAATTTAAAAGTACAGAGCTGATTGAATTAGACCAGGGTCAAAGTAACCTTTTATTATGCAAATATAATACTACTACTATCAGTTGTAGATAGTAAGATATTAGTAAATAGAAGTGATATAGACTATGAGAATTATAACGTATAGATATAACTGTAATTTATATTACACATTTGTTATTATCATCACTGAGTTTCTAAATGCTTGTTATTATAGATAAACTATGAATATTCTTCAGTAAATCCGTGGACTAATATTGGATATCAGTAATTGTAGTTTTTAATCTGCTGTTTATTCAATAAAAGCCCCATTATGGGACAGAATGGAGCTTTTCTCACTGTGGAGTGAATGGTTCTGTGCAGCTCCTATAAACAGTACAGTTGTTTGCACGGCACGCGGAAGATTCGTGTCATGCTGGCGCCTGCACAATCTCTGGCTGCGTCCAGAAACCCCAAAAGTGTCTCCTTTTTCCTACCGATCCTCCTCCTCTCCTCCGTGACCCGGAAACTGATTTTGTGACGCCATCTTGCCGCCTGTCTGAATACCGTAGGAGACGAAAGAAGCCGCTTAAAATTCTCCTGTAGTAAGCTTCCAACGGAGGGAACATAAAAGCTTCCTACTCCGGAAGACTTTAAGGATTTTTGAATGACATCACTGCATCCACGCCCACAGAGCACGTGGGAATGGAGAAGGGAACGCACAAATATACGTCATAAGCATATTTATTAACTAGGTTCCTTATCTAACTAAACAGCCAGTAAAGCAAAAAATATAATTTTTAGTTTATATAAGCTGTATGCTCAGTAAAAATGATCCCATATTTGTAACATGATTTATATATAATCTCTAAATCGCTTGATCTCTAAAATGTGGAATTGTGTTTATTGATCTCTCGTTTTTATTTTTGTATGTGAAGCTTTATCCAGAAGCTGTGATTGGCTGGGCAATATCCGGCATGTGCTGAAAGTGAGTGTTGTGATTGGCTCAGTTCATCGGTAATCAACATCCTATTTAAAAGGGATCAGCTGTCCCATTTCCTCAATTACAGCTCCTTCCCTCCATTCCTCCTCCTCTCCTCTCCTCTCCTCGATTCCTCCACCTTCTTCCGGGTAGGAGAGGAGGAGTAGGAAAGGAGGAGTAGCAAAAGTTTCTGGACGCACGCCTCTCTCTTTCCTGGTTAACGCCCCAGGAGAAGCCGATCAGGAAGTGACACGATTGGCCTCACCTGGCTCCGTTGAAATCAGCGGGATGGCTTGGTCCAGTTAATATATACTGTCAATGAATGTTTCAGGTGATCAGGGTAATATGTTACGGTAACAGGACTGAGTGAAAATCCAGGGACACAACTAAAATGTATATTTTAACTTAAATATCATGGATATATTATAAAAAAGTACATATTTATAGATGGAAAATACATCTCTGAAATATTTTAATAATTATATTTCATGGTAAATTTTATAGTTAGAAAGTGCTATTTTTTCAGTGTTATATGTAGTTTTTATTCATGTTTTCAGTTACATATGTTATTTTTGTAATTTGGTCAATGTACAAGACAATATGCCTAATAATAAAATGTATTTTAAAGTTATTTTTTGTGTACATTTTTACAAGTAATCTCCTGGGTACAGAAAGGGCACAGATTCAGCAGATAACACACAATATGTTTAATCAGTTCTACATCTGCAATATGAATGCAGTTCTACATCTGCATTCTTACCTTAAGAATAACTTAGTTTGTGCGTAAATAAAAAGAGTCCAATAATTCACAAAGTATAATAGGATTTGCACAAATGTGAGGACACGTTTTCTTAAACAAATTCCATTTTTTGAGGTCAATAAAAATATTTTGGACCAATACAGACTTTTATATCATGTATTTTATTATTTTTGTTTAATCATTTTTTTTATTTCATATTAAATATTAATCAATATTAAAGATTGTAAAGTTTATTGAATTGTATCATTTACATAATAAAAAAATCTATATAAAAATCTATATAAATAATTTTACCTTATCTTGTCCTATTTTACTTTTTTTGCCCTTCTGTTAGTTTACTTATTTATTTTATTTTAATATTTTATTGTATTATCTTAATTTTTAATTGGTAATCTTAATTGTTTTAAATTGCTTGTTTCTTTTATTTCTTTTCAAATTTTTACTGGTGTTCTGTTCACCTGTTTTTATTAACAGCACTTTGATTTGCATTTTACAGTATGTATTAATATTATTTTTTAAATTAATTATTAATCATTTACAAAATAGAAAAAATCTGTTTATATTGAATAAAATAAATTTCCATTGTTTTTGTAAGTTTTTAGCTGTCAGTTGTAAAAAAAAAAAAATATATATATATATATATATATATATATTGGATACATTTTTTTAATTGATTGAATTTAATATTTTATAGTTAAAACCTTTTAGAATCTTACCTTATCTTCTTTTATCTTTTATTTTTTTGTTGTGCCCTTTTAGTCGTTTATTTATTAATCTATTTTATTACATTTTTATTGCCTTATCTTAATTTTCAATTACATAATCTTATTTAGTAATTTTATTTGTTTTAAATTGCTTTTTTCTTTTTTTAATTTTTACTGGTGTTCTGTTCACCTATTTGTATGTACAGCCCTTTGATCTCAAATTTACATAAAATATAAAATATATCATGATTTTATGAAGAACAATCTATAGAAAAAAACAGTATACATTGAATAAAATAATCAGTTTTGGCAAATTGTCCATTGTAACAAAAGGTTGCATAAAATATTTTATTTAATTGATTAATAATAACTGTAATGTTTTACAGTTTAAAACCTTTTATCTTATCCTAATTTACCTTTTTTACCCCTATTTTTCATTGTCTTATCTTAGTTTGTATGTACAGCACTTTGAGCTGCAGTTTACTGTATGTATTTTTTTTTTCTGTAATTTTACACTAAATTACTTTTGTCATGCAAAACTATCACTCTCAAATACGGTATTTTACAACAATTGCAACAAAAATATGCACTAAAGTAAATGCAAAAAATTAAACAAATTGCTCTTTTTTTACATTATATTTTTTATCTTCACTTCTTGGAACAGATGCTCTAAAAACCCGTCACACACCCGTCATCTGTCCTGCGGCGGAGGCTTGGTAGGGATTTCCCTGTGAGCTGAACGTATGGCTCCTGTCTCTCTCAGACATACGGCTGAAGCCGTTGCTTGGCAGCAGGTATCTCCTGAACTTCACCCCTCCGAAGATCTGGATGAGGGGGTTGAGGCAGCAGTGGCTGTATGCCATGATATGAGTTACATAATAAGCATAGGCCAGACCTTTCTCCCAGGCAAAGGTGGCCATTGACGAAATCCTCAGTGCTGAAAGTGAATGTAAGAAAATGGTCACGTTATAAGGTGCCCAGCAGATGAAAAATCCTACGACGATGCATAAAATCAGCCAGACTGTGTGCTCTCTGTTCCTCATTTGACAGCTTCGGATAGTCATCAAGATCCGGGCATAGCAGAAGGTGATGACTAAGAAGGGTATGAGGAAGAAGAGCAAGATCTGGAGCCAGTTGACGATCAGCTCCACTTCTTTGGATATGTTAAGGTTGCAAGAAACTCCCATGAAACCTGTTTCAGTCTCAGAATAAAGGACTTCAGGAAGGCTACTGCTGGCTGAGGCCACCCAGACGACGGTGCACGTCAAGTGGGTGTACAGTCGTCCTCTACGAGCGTCCAGCAGCGAGGTGCGCAAGGCGTGAACCACTGCAATGTAGCGGTGAATCGTCATGCATGTCAGGAACATCATGTAGCTGTAGAACCCCAAAAGGATGGTTCCACTGAACACCTTGCAGGCCATCTCTCCAAAGATCCAGCCCTCGACATGGTAGACCGCCCATGGCACCAACGTGAGGATGAAGATCAAGTCCGAGATGGTCAGGTGCAGGAGCAGAAGGTTCGCCGAGCTCTCCAGGCCCTTGTGCTTTACCAGAACCCACAGCAAGAAGCTGTTTCCTGTGAGACTGATGAAGATGATCAAGCTGTAGAAGACGGCAGTGACCGTGCCTGCAGTCTCCAGCCAATCGTCTGGTTTTGGTAGAGGAAGATCCGGGTAATACGGGTAGTAGTAATATGGGTAGTCAGTGGAAGACCCTTCGTAGTAGAAACCTGTGGAGTCTTTTGGCCAATCCGTCAAGTTTGAAGGGGGCATCATCTGAAAGTACAGGTTTAGATCAGAAAAATTCAGATAAAATATCAGATAAAACTAAAATATCTCAAATTGTCTACCTTCAAATGTTCCTCTCCTCAAATCTTCTAGCACTGACCTTGCTTCAAGTCTGAAAGACTTGTGGTCAGAGGAAACAAGAGAAGACTCATTAGTTTCTATGTCTTCTTTGGTCCAACCCACTACCCAGGCCAATGAGATGTTGGACAGCTCTTAAACAGAGACGTCAAATCGACACATATCTACTTTTTGCACCTGTGGTTGCGACTACATGTGGTCTTTTATTCAAAGCAACCAGAAGTACACCTGATTCTACTTTTCTGATTGCTCAATTAGTTAGCTTAATTGTTCAGTCTTTCTGATAAAATGAACTTCTGCTGAGCTTTTGGCTGGAATCAAAAAGCAGCCAGCTGCCACAGTGCAGCTGGTTAAAAAAGTGAAAGGTTTGACAACCCTGGTCTACTCTACTCTACTTTTAGGGGATTTGGGGATTTTTAGGGGATTGGGCACATAATGTAAGTCAAACACTGCAAAAGCTTATAAAGATTCAAAGAAGTATTGCACCAATTTCTTACCTCCTAAACGGATTTGAGCTCCACTCGCTCCACTACCGAGTTTTGCTGGACAATGTTGGAGTGGCTTGGCTCGGTGTGTCTCTCCTGGTGCAGACCTTGCTTCAGTTCAGGAGAGCAGAACACAAGACTTGACAGGATCTTCTTGGACCTTCCCCTCAGCATGTAGAGCAGAGGGTTTACGCAGCAGTGGAAGTAGGCGAGGATGCGGCAGGCGGTGAAGGCTTTGCCCAGCTGATTCTTCTTCCAACATTCCTTAGGTTTGTACGCAGCCGATAGGATCATGAGGATGTGGTAAGGTCCCCAACAGACCATAAAAGCCACGACGATGCACAAAACGACAAGGACGGTCCGGTACTTTTTCTTGGACGTGATCGACATGAGCGTGTGCAGGATCTTGCCATAGCAGAAGATTATGATTGCCAGTGGGAAGAAGAAGAGCAGGACGAGTTGAGTGTAGTACTGGAAGATGTCCTCTTTAGAAAAGTCAGCAGTACAGTCCTTCTCATCACCCTTGGAGGACAAGACATCTTTCAGGCAAGCTCCGACACTAATAATCCACGCTCCTGCACAAGCTCCTCTCGCACAGTAAAGCCTACGTCTTCGGGTAAGCCAGGGACTTCGGATTACAATGGCGAAGAAGCGATCGATCGTCATGGCGGTCAGTAGAATAAGGCTTCCATAAATTCCCACAAAATAGGCTCCAATCAGGATCTTGCAGGCGACGTCCCCAAAGATCCATTGGTGGAGGTGTTCAACAGCCCAAAAAGGAAGCGTCAACGTGAACAAAAGATCAAAGACAGCCAAGCAGAGGATGAAAAGCATGGTGACTCTCTTGAGATCTTCAAAGCGAGCCAGGCCATAGAGGAGCAAGCTGTTCCCGATGAGGCTGATGCAGCAGATTGTGATATAGCATATTCCTGTGAGCTCATCATAAGTCTTAGGTTCACAGAGTTTGATTAATACAGCTCCACTTTCATTGCCATAGTAGTAATCGTCTGAGTCATTCAGACTGGTACTGCTGTTATGGGACTCCATGTTATCGTCTTCTTAGAAGCCACAAGATGGTAACAGAAGAATTAAGCAATTAAGCAAAGAAACAAGCAATTCTCCAGGTCACAGAAAATACGATTAGGTCATCCATTTAGTACAAAATAAAAAATCTATTCAAAACATTCAAGTCTGTTTACAATATCAGATCAAATAGCCACAAATGTACTGAGAATTTTACTTTACAGCCAAAAACGCCTACAGAAAAGATGCCTACCTCAGTGTGTGCGCTGGCCTGGGATGTGAGCAAGTTGCAGTTTCAAGGGAAGAGTGATGTGCATTTGGTGAAGTGTCCTTCCTCTTTTTTTCTGCACTGCTCATCTGGTTTCACAGTTTCTTTCTTAACTAACACACTAAGGGAAGGAGGTGTACACAGCTCACACTTGGCAGTGTGAAGAATAAATACACTATGTATTTCTATAATAATGACAGACTGCAGTCCTGTATCTGTTTCTTTTCAGGCTTTATTATTATTATCCTCCTTTCACCCGGTTCTACAATGCCCAGGACCCCACAGAATAGACCACCACAGAGATACAGCTATTATTATTGGGGTGGTGGGTGTTTAATTCTCAGCACTGCAGTGAGTAACACTGGTATGGTGGTGATTAGTGTGTTAGTAGAGTGTGTTGTGCTGGTCTGAGTGGATCATACACAGAAGTGTAACTGTTGAACTACAGCAGGGTGCCTGGTCTTTTTACATTTCATTATATTACATTACATTTAGCGGACGCTTTTGTCCAAAACGACTTACAAGAGAGTCTACATAGAATAATAGAAGAAAGCCTTCAGGAGTGATCAGTGCAGGTAGGAGGGAGCTGTTCTGTCATCACCTTGTAGATGATTGTAAGAGCTTTGAATTTGATACGAGCAGCAACCGGTAGCTAATAGAGCTCAATGAGCAGTGGGGTGACATGTGCCCGTTTTGGCTGGTTAAAGACCAGGAGCTCTGCTACATTCTGGATCATCTGAAGTGGTGGCCCGTTAGTATGGCATTGCAGTAGTCGAGGCGTGAAATGACTACTGCTTGTACCAAGAGTTGGGTCGACTGTTGAGTCAGAAATGGTAAAATTTTCCTAATTTTGTACAGCGCAAAGCGGCAGGATCGAGCAACTGAGGCCACATGGTGCTTGAAGGAGAGCTGGTCATCAACCATAACACCCAGGTTCCTAGCAACCTTTGTTGGGGAGAGTGAGAGTGAGTCCATGGTTTTGGTATCCGCTAAATCCTATGTAATGTAATGTACTGAGAATAGTTTACCAGCCAGAAATATCTAGCCAACAGCATCCTGTGCCCACGGATGAAGGACTAGAGAATGACCAACAGATTCAGAGCATCTGTTTCACTTTACACTTTACAGTGTCTAGAAGGTGGAGCAGCTGTAGGTAGGAGTGTGTAATAGAGTGGAGGACAGTGAGAAATTAAACACAGTGTTTAAAAACTCCAGCAGCACTGCTGCAGTATCTGATCCAGTCCTGCAAAAAATATTGCCTTGCCATAAACACACTTATCAGTGTTCCTAGAATGATTCCTTATAAGTGGATACAGCAAATGTTTGAAGGTGCGTAATTAAGAAGCATCAAGTATTCTACAAGTTCTCAAAACGACTCACATGGCATTTATTCAAACTAGAGACCACAACTAGACATTTTAAAATGAATGAAAAAATTATGGAATGAGACCTTTAGGAGGACGTATCAGGAGTGTGACATGTGGGACCACATTTCTATTATCCTGTAACTGTAATGAGCTGATACACACACAGACAGACAGACAGACAGACAGACAGTACTAGTCTAGCACTTCACCTTTAATATAAACACACAAACTGGCCAACACCAGCACCACAGCTAACCTGTGGCTGATTGTCAGATTGCATATTTATCTCACTAAATAAAAAAGCGTCACACAATCACAGCATAGGGAGTGTTGGTCAATTCTGTGTGAATGTGGTCGTGTGCATGCGCCCAGTGAGGAAGTGGACAAAGTGGATTGTACCATTTGTGTGGTCGGGGGGAAGGGAATGCTACATTTTTGTTCCTAAAATTCTGTTTAATTATATACTTTCTAAAGCTTTTCAGAGACAAAAACAACAAAATCATACATTTCTGCTTTTACTTTAAGGGGTGCCGGTGTTCTGTCGAATTCTCCTACCTTGTCGAACCGTGCTGCCCTAATGTATATTTAAGTGTAAAAATACAAAAGAAGCATTATTTTAGGGCATGTACCCAGTGATATTGCAGTAGATGTACGTTATTAGATTTGGATTGAATAAATCATTGTTTCATGGCAAAGTTATAGTAAATATAGCTCATTACAAACTGCTTTTGTATTTATTTATGATATAAATTGTATTTTTTAGTTTCCATTTTCACTTTTGTGCAATGGCAGTGCGTCCAAGTTGTTTAATGCACATAAACCACCCTAAAACAGATTAATTTAAATAAAAAAAACAGGAGAAATAATTAAATTGTGTAGGTCAGCGCATGCGCAGTACTTTTGGGAAGCATGTATCGATGGGTAGGACAATTCGACAAAACACGGGGCCTCCTTTTAATGGGGTTGAGCCCCCCCTAAAAAAGGACTAGTGATGCTCCTGATTGACAAAAAAATTACAACCAGTTTAAAAAAGCAAAGAGATGATTTAGACAATGAAAAAATGGCCAAAAATCACCTATTAATTCATTAATTACTTATTACAGCAATTTTAAAAAGGTGATTTGAACACTGCTATTTAAATAACATCCTTTTATCTGTATCTCAATGTTAATCTCAATTTCTTTTTTCAAATAACATTAAAAAACATCGGTTAAATCCTGCAGATTATCTTTGTACATTATGTGAAAATGTCATAGCAAATGGACCAATAGAAATGCTCCAAAACCTTTCACACTGACTTCCATTAAGAGTTACCAAGGTTTAGATGAGGCTGTGAAATCAGGACCAATGAGGAAGTAAAGAAAAAGCTACAGTAATGTCATTAAAAACTCAGAAAGAATTTAATTTATGCATACTGATTATTTACATTTGATCATCAAAAACAGAATTTACACTTAGTCACATTGATTGTTTTGCATTGAAGTAAATCATTTTTGGTTCAGTAATTAAAACGTGCATCACTCTTTCATGCATTAACAAGCAGAGCAGTTCATAATATGCAAATGATAAATGTACAATAATTTAGGAAAAGCCTTTATTTATCAAATTTCAAGTTTCTACTAAAAACAAAAGCATGCATATATTTTTTCCCTTTTTCCTACATTGTAAATGAATACTGAAGTGATCCAGACTATGAAGAAACACATAAGGAATCATGTAGTAACTTAAAAGTATTACTACAAAACAAGCCAAAATACTCAGTGAAGCAATATTTTCGATGGTTCTTATCTGTGGTGCTGTTAACTTGCTCTTCCTTTCCTGGAGCGGTCCTAATGAGTGCCAGTTTCATCATAACATCACTGTATACCTGTAACTCTACCTCTTCACTACTTTACAACTGATGCTCTCAAACACTTTATTAAGAGACAAGAAATTCAAGTAATTAACTCTTGATTTAAGTTCAGCACAGCTGATAACTGAAAGCATGAAATTCCATGTTATTCTACCTCATAAAACCAAGATGTGCAAAACTGTCTCTATCTAAGAAAGTGGTGCTACTTTGAAGAATCTAAAATTTTGGTTTGTTTAACACTTTTTATGTTTACTAAATAATTCCATATGTTTTTCTTTATAGTTTGTGTACATTTAATATTAATCTACAATGCAGAACATTTTAACATAATGAAAAAAAAATGAAAAATTGACCTTAAAATAAATTTGTGGCAATGTTCTCAGTACTGTAACATGGTTAAAAATATACTGTTTGCATTATATGGGGTTTTGAGATGAATAATCATCTCATTTTATAATGTCATGGTTGCTTTTAACTGTATCTAGCAGATTTATTCTTCCTTTAAATCACATATAAGTGATTAAAACTTTTAAAAACTGCTAAAACTGCAGTTTTAATAATACCATCAACTTATGTTTTTTTTATTTTTATTATTTATTACTGTTACTGCTATTAAGGGTCACACCACATGATATGAAATCCTAAAGTAAGTATGTATATAATAAAGGGTACTATACCTTTTCTATACAGTATGCCATCATTTTATGCATTTAAACTTTCGTGAGGATATTTTCAAATTTCTTGAAATGTTTCAGATTTACTGTCCTCATTTTTTTTACTTAGTTGAGTAGTTTTTGCTTCTCATAATCTGGATTAGAACATTACTCAAATATTCACTATTAACTGTATACCTGTAACTCTACCTCTTCACTACTTTACTTTAACTGATGCTCTCAAACACTTTAATAAGAGACAAGAAATTCAAGTAATTAACTCTTGACGAGTTCAGCACAGCTGTTAACTGAAAGCCTGAAATTCCAGATGACTCTACCTTATAAAACTGACTGAGAAAATTAAACCAAGATTCATTCCCTATACAGTATGTCATCATTTTATGCATTTAAACTTTCTTGAGTTCATGAAATGGTTTTGATTGACTGATCTTAATTTCATTCTGGTTTGTTTAACACTTTTTTGATACTAAATGGTACTAATGGTACAAAAAATTGTCTATATGTCTTCATTTGATGCATTTAAACCTTATCTTAACTGAAAATACAACAATTTCCACTGCTAACAAAAGCAAATGCTCATAAAAAGCAACTGATTTAAGCTTCTAAGTCATCTGAAGGTCCCTGAATGCTTTGGTTCCACTAGTACATGGAGATCTCCTCCCCGTTGGAGTAAATTAAGCGGCTGTTACGGTTCTGAGGCTGCTCCATTCTCTTGCAGATGCTCCACAGCATCTTCTTGAGGTGGGAACGGAACTTGATGCCCATGAAGACGTAGAAGACTGGGTTCAGGCAGCAGTGGGAGAAGGCCACCAGGCGGGAGACGTAGAAAACGTAGTCTATGGTGATGCTGACCTCGCACTCGCTCAGTTTCTCAAATTCCCAAGAAATCAAAGAGTCGAGGAAGATGGAGAGGTTGTAGGGCGCCCAGCCCAGGAAGAAAACCACCACAATGCAGAGGATGAGCCTCACGGTCTTGCGGCGGGTGTGGGAGGTGGGTCTGAGGAGCCTCCCAAGGATCTGGACGTAGCAGAGGGTGATGATAGTGAAGGAGACGAGGAAGAAGATGTTTTGCTGGTAAATGCCGACGAGCTTCCATTTGAGGTCGTTGTAGCTGCAGTAAATCACAGGGCTGGTGCCGTTGGCGTTGGACGCAGCTGTGAAGATGACGTGGGGGGTCGCGGCGCCGAAGCTCAGCATCCAGATGGCCACGGAGATCATAACGCAGTGGTAGGGCTTCCTGTTTAAGACCACGGACAGGGGATGGACCACGGCCATGTAGCGATGCACAGTCATGGTGGTTAAAAAGATGGTGCTGCTGTAAAAGCCCACGAAGAATATGAAGCTGACGGCTTTGCAGCCGACATCTCCGAACGTCCACTCTCCGGAAGCGTGGTAGTAGGCCCAGAACGGCAGGCCCACAGTGAAGACCAGGTCAGAGACGGCCAAGTTGAAGAGGAAAGCATTGGTCAGGGATTTCAGGTTTTCGTATTTGATCAGAACCCACAGAACCAGTGCATTTCCCACCACGCTGAACGCGATGACCACCGTGAAAAAGACCGGGGTGACAATTGCTCCAAACTGGACTACATTAGTCTTATTGCATGTGTCATCAAAATAATCGCCATATGTACTGTAATCTGAGTAGTCAATAGTTGTTGTGGAAGCAGTATCATCATCCATCATCCTCAGAATTCTCTAATCAAAAGAAAAAGAAACAACTGTAAGCAAAAGCAATGCAAAATCAACTGCTCAAAAAAATACAAATTAAATAAAACACAACTAACTACCATAAAGGCAAAAGCATAAAGCATCTCCATACCTTGCTTAGGTAAGACGTGCTCCAGAGTGTTCCCAAAAGCAGCTTTACACTGATTGAGGGTCATTGGCGACTTCTGATACTGTATCTATTCCCTTTTGAAACTACTGAAAAGGCTGAGTTCTCGAAATGTTTCTCTGAAGACCAATCATGTTTTGAGTTTTGAAAGATCTGGTCTGATATGTCTGATATGAGATATGTTATGTTTACATCAGATAAACACAAGTTGTTTTTGCCTTGCTATTCTAATGTTTTTCTAAAGCTTATTCCAGTGGTGCTAAAGTAGCCATAGATTTACTTCAGCAGTGCTGAAGCTAGATGGCTCAGCACTCAGCAGTGCCATTGTGGTTATATAGTACATTTAGCAGTTTTAAAAGCTTGTAAGAAAATGTTTCATGTTTATGTTAGGTGCAATTTTGCCTTGCTATTCTAGTGTTAAGTTTCTTCAGCAGGGCTAATGTAACCACAGATTTACATCAGCAGTGCTAATCTAGTCACACATTTAGCTCGATCACTCAGCAGTGCAAATGTAGTTGTACAGTACATTTAGCAGTTTTGAAAGCTATGGAGAAGATATTTCATGTGTACGTCATGTGAATTTCATGTGAAATTTTGCCTTTCTACTGTAATGTTAAGTTTCTTTAGCAGGGCTAAAGTAACTATAGATTTACCTCAGCAGTGCTATTCTAAGCAGACAGTTAGCTAGATACCTCAGCATTGCTATTGTGGTTATACAGTACATGTAGCAGTTTTGAAAGCTATGGAGAAGATATTTCATGTTTACGTAAGGGGAACTTTTGCCTTGCTATTCTAATGTTAAGTTTCTTTAGCAGTGCTAAAGTACCTATAGATTTACTTCAGCAGTGCTATTCTATTCATACAATGATAATTTTAGTAATTAAGTTTCCCTAGGAGCACAAGTAAGAGCTATTTTAATCTATTGTTACCCAATCTTAGAGGAAACACTGCAATATTACTAGATGAATTTTAATAAAATAAATTCAATTTTGATCTGTATGATTTATTCTGGTTCACACCATCAATACTTTTTTTGCCATTTTCTGATGGATTATTTCAGTTTCCAAATATTCGGCGCATCCCTTATAAAAATCAAATGACATCATGTTGTCCACTATAACAATAATATCACAATACTGTGATTCTACAATACTCAATATATTATAGAAAAAACAATCTTATATGATACTTCACAGCACCTGTGTTACTGAAGAGGATAAAATACCCCTAAATAAGCAAATACCAGGAATTATGGATTTATTAGTGTCACAGTTTAGCCCATGTCTGTCTTGTGTTTCTCCCTCATTTGGTCTCTTGTGCTCCTGCCCCTCTGTTTACCTGTCATGTGTTTCCCAGCCATGTGCTATTGTTGTGTTTTGGTCCTGTCTCCGCCCTAGCCCCACCCTGTCATCAGTCATTTGTAACTCTGCCCTCCTCATTACCTCCACAGGTGTCCCAAGTGTGTGCCTGTGTATAAATACCCCATGTGCTCCTTTGTTCTCTGTCGTGCTTTCTGTCTGAACCTGTCTTGTTACTCTGTCCAGATCTAGTTTATCTGTTTTGTTTAACCTCAGACCAGCTGTGTTTTTGTTTTCAGTGTTTCAGGTTTTCTTTTTGTAGTTTGTTTCTTTGTGTTATTTTTGCTTGTTTGTTTCAGTCTTTTAATTTATTCTCTGTTTTTTAGTGTTTTGCTTGTAAGTTAAAAATATGGACTTGTATTTGCATCCTGACTCCTCCTCTTCGTTACAATTAGTCACAGTTTCACAGAATTTAACAACCAATATTCTTGACGGCATAGTATTGGATGCAATACGATACCATAGTTTTCATTTGTTAATATATACAGCGCTGGAAAAAATAGAGAGACCACTTCAAAATGATCAGGTTCTCTGATTGGTTCTTTATAGGTATATGTTTGAGTAAAATAAACAGGTTCTGTGTTCTATCAGGGTACCGCAGAGACACATTCTTTCACTAGTGTTTGTAGAAGCAGACTGCATGACAAGCTCCTGCTTTTATTATATACCTGTGGAACCATGGAAATGATTGGAACAGTTCAATGATCTGGATGGGTGAGAGAACACTTTGGGGTATTTTACTTAAGTGTTTGTAAAAATACAAAATGTGGTTTAAAAAGACTGGAATTTATTATATTCTCTATTCTACTACATTTATTCCTTGTGTGGTGTTCATATTTTTGTTACTCGTTTACTTTGTTACTTGTATTTAATTCAGTAAAATTAAGCAATTTTACATTAAAATGCTTTACACATGCTCGCTTCACCTAAATCGCAATCAATATAAACAGCTTACATGGTTAATTTTTGCCCTTTACCTTTCTTATGTTACATTTCTTTCAAAAAGTGCTACTCTTTTTTTTTATTAGTTTTTTAATAAAATGTAAAAGAAAATGAATTAAACTCAAGATATGAGTAGAAAATTTGTTTAGTTTCAAATTTACAAATGAAGCAATGTTTATTAACCCTTGGCCAAACATACTGTACTGAAAACGGGTCCCACAGACCCGAACACCACACAAGGGTTAAATATGAATACAGTACCTACCCTGTGCTGATGCGAACCTAACCTCAGGCAGTTTTCTCTGGTAAATGTTTTACAGTTTATCTCGCAGTTTCAGGTCAGTCTGAAACTAGAATTAATGGTTTCAGTGCCCCGGTGGTTTGTGAGGGGAGGTAAATGAAACGTACATTTAGAGCTTAGATCGGGCCTTAAAAATAAGACCCGATTTGCACAAGCCCTATACTTTCACTAGCATTACAATTGAGCTTTTTAAAAACATTTTGGGCTGTTTGAAAGAGTCAAATCTGTTTAGAATGATGTTAATTAACACTGCAACACTGAAGAAGCATAGATCTATTATTTTAGGTTTATGTTTATTATGTTTATTAAGAAAAGCTGCACACAGCTCTGCAAGTCAAGTGCGTAATGTGGTCAAGTGGAGGAGCTCACGTGTGCGTGAGCCCCAGAGCTGCGTGATTATAACATTTTAACTTGCGCAACTTTTGTTAAAAAACAGTTGGATTTGTTACGTTCCTGTATTGTGATTATCACACCATAGCATTATAGAAATAATCGTAAGTGTTAAAACACTAGGTTTGCAAGGTTTTGATGCATAATATCAGTGATATGATTTTACTAGACTGCTTTAGTGCTAGAGAAAAACAGCAGATAAAAGAACATCCTGTGCTGTTAGCATGCTAAGACTAATTTATTGACTAATTATTGATTTTTAAAGATGCAAGCAAAGTCATTGAGAGCAATTCATGACTTTAGAGCAATGAGGAGAAATGTTCACAGTGAAGTAGGGCACCGAGTGGTTCAGTGGTCTTAAGTGCTGTCACTATGATCGGGAGATCACTGGTTCGAATCCCAGTCATGCAGCTTGCCATCAGCTGCCAAAGCCCTGAGAGAAAGCACCATTGGCCTTGTTCTCTCTGTGGGTGGGTAGCTGGCACTCTTTCCCCACATCACTCCTGGTGGGTGATGTTGATCAGCACAGTGCATCTGTGAGCTGATGTATCAAAACTGTGTCGCTGCACTTTTGATTTCGATTCGATATTCGAGTTCGATAAGAGGCAGAGTCTGACTTCACATGTATCAGAGGAGGCATGTGCTAATCTTCACCCTCCTTGTATTGTGGCATCACTAGTGATGGGGAATATACAACTGAGTTGCACCTAAATTGTGGGACAGTTGGCCTAGCTAAATTGGAAAAAAATGGAAAAAAAATATACAAATTTGTTTAATGGCCTGCTGAATCATCTAGCATAAGACCAGACCACAAGACTTTTGCTGGCAACAGCTTCAGTTTCAGATGGTCTAAGCTGGTGGTTGAAAAATTAGCCATCCAAGCAAAACATATCTTATGCTGGTAATCTAGCTGCTTAATCATCTCTAAGCATAGTGTATATCTGGTATAGTGTTCATCTGATTTTGGTCATAATGGTAATCCAGCTTGTTTTTTTTTTTTTTTTTTTAGTTTTTTCCTACATTGTAAATGAATAGTGAAGTGATCCAGACTATGAAGGAACACATGTAGGAATCATGTAGTAACTTAAAAGTGTCAAACAAACCAAAATACTGTGTGTGAAGAAGCATTTAGGTGCTCTTACTTGGGAGGCTGTTAACTTATGGTTTCTGAGGCTGGTAACTTTAATGAACTGATGAATTCATGCTCTTCCTTTCCTGGGGCGGTCCTGATGAGAACCAGTTCCATCATAACATTTTTGATGGTCTTAGTGGATGCGCTTGAGGATAGGTTCAAAGTTCTTGATTTTTTTATTTTTTCTTGAATTCTTAATTTCTTAATAAAGTCATTTTTTTTCTTGAAGATATGCAAATCTGTCATCTGAGCAAGAGGTGATATTTTGAATAATGTAAAATATTGTTTAACACTTCTTTTTTGTACATTTGAATGACTTTAGTATTAATCTACAATTTAGAACATTTTAAAAATAATAATGGAAAAGCAAAACACTGAATTTAAGGTGTGTCCAAACTTTTGACTGGTACTGTATTAATATTTTTTAAATATTTTACTTTTAGAGTCTCTTTTTTAAATGTATCTATATAATTTTGGTACCTCTCAGCTAACAAATTTAAGGTAGAAGAACGTTTTCTGAACGTTATAGTTAACATTCTTGGAACGTTCAATCTGAAAGTTAACTGGTTCCTTCGCTCCAAGGTTACATGTGTCATGTCTTATTGTTTTAAATTTGGGAAATGTTACTTTTAACGTTTTTATAATGTTATTATTGTTGTATGAGAAACGTTCTGATAACGTTGTGATGCCAAACATTATTATAACATTATTTTAAGGTTTCCAGAGCGTTCCTGGAACATTATTCCTTTAACGTTACATCCTGACCTTCTTGGAATCTTCTGTAAACGTTACTAAACGTTATTTTTAACGTTTTTTGCTAGCGGGGCTCCTCCACACCGGTCACATGATCTTATTATTTACCTCCTGAGTACCGTGCAACCAAACCCGCCACGCTCCTCGAGCCTGGCTCGCCTGTCTGGAGGAATGCCGCCCTCTGATTGGCTGAGGCGCCTGTCACTCAGCGGCTTGTACCTACCCCGGCAGACGCAGCACGTTTCTCCCAGCTGAGCGTTTTTGATCGATTTGGAGGATCATCTTTCCTCTGAGGGAGTACAGTATGTCT
Organism: Astyanax mexicanus; assembly: GCF_023375975.1. NCBI lineage: Eukaryota > Metazoa > Chordata > Actinopteri > Characiformes > Acestrorhamphidae > Astyanax > Astyanax mexicanus. The sequence continues at coordinate 51,057,590 of NC_064411.1, read as the reverse complement.
CTACACCTGTTTATCTGTAAATTTACCCTGTGGTTTATCGATTAATCGCCTGGGCTTTTAAACCGGCGGCTTTTTACGGTAGAAAACGGTGTTTTTAGTGAGTTTTTCCTCATGAAAGTGATGAAATAGCAGCAGGAGTAGCAGCAGCAGGTGCACTGCTCCCCTCTACACACTGTTCTGGTGGTTCTGGTGTTTTTTGTGTTCATATGGTGTTTATGTTGGTTCTTCTGGTGGTTCTGGTGTTTATTTTGGTTCCTATTGTGGTTCTGTGTGCTGTTATTTTGGGTTGTTTTGTTTGTTCTGGTTATTTTTGGGTTCTTATATTGGGTATTTGGGAACTTTTGGTGGTTCTGTGGATTGTTCTGGTGTTTTTTTAGGGTTTTTCTGATAGTTCTAATGGTTGTTATTTGGGTTCTTCTAGTGTTTCTGTGGGTTCTGCTTGTGGTTCTGTGGGCTCTTCTGTTTGTTCTGGTAGTTCTGTGGGTCCTTGTGGTGTTTTTTGTGTTCTTCTGGTGGTTCTAGTGTTTCTGTTGGTTCTGCTGGTGGTTCTTCTGGTGATTCTAATGGTTATTCTTTGGCCTCTTTTGGTGATTCTGTGGGTTCTACTGGTTGTTCTCTCGTTTGTTCTGGCGGTCTTCTCTGGATTCTAGAGTGGTGTTTCTGTTGGTTTGTCTTGTGGTTATTGTGGTTCTTCTGGTGTTTTTTGGTTCTTCTGGTGGTTCTAATGGTTATTCTTTGGGCTCTTCTGGTCGTTCTGTGGGTTCTTCTTTTTGTTCTGGTGGTTCTGTGGGTTCTTCCGGTGGTTCTTGTGGTGCTTCTGTTGGTTCGTCTTGTGCTTATTTGGGTTCTTCTAGTGTTTCAGTTGGTTCTGCTGGTGGTTCTGTGGGTTCTACTGGTTGTTTTTTCGTTTCTTCTGGCGGTCTTCTCTGGGTTCTAGTAGTGTTTTTGTTGCTTTGTCTTGTGGTTATTGTGGTTCTTCTGGTGTTTTTTGGGGTTCTTCTGGTGGTTCTAATGGTTATTCGTTGGGCTCTTCTGGTCGTTCTGTGGGTTCTTCTTTTTTTCTGGTGGTGTTTCTGTTGGTTTGTCTTGTGGTTATTTTGGTTCTTCTGGTGGTTCTGTTGGTTCCAGTGGTTGTTCTTTGGGTTCATCTGGTGGTTCTCTGGGTTCTGTTGGTTCCAGTGGTTGTTCTTTGAGTTTGTCTGGTGGTTCTCTGGGTTCTGGTGGTTGTTAATTGGGTTTTTTTTCCTGGTGGTTCTCTGGGTTTGGTGATGTTTCTGTTGGTTCATCTGTGGTTATATGGGTTCTTTTGGTGGTTCTGATTGTTCTCTGGGTTCCATTGGTGATTATTTAGATTCTTTTGTTGGTTCTGTAGGTTTTATTGTGGTGGAACTGTATATTTGAGGGTTCTAGACTGGGTTTAAAGCTTGTCAGTGTGTTTCTTCAGGAGCAGCTCAGTAACACCAGCACTCTGTAGATTACATCATGGAGTAAACAGTGTGTTGTGAGAGTGTGAATGTGGCTGAAGTGTGTGTTTGAGAGCTGACAACACCAGCTGAGTGATTTCACACTTACAGTAACAGTAACACTGATTATCAGATGTCTCAGTTAGGTTGTGGCTGTGCAGTGATGTTCTATAATAAACATAAGAGCAAACTGGTGTGAATGTTTACAGTATATACAGTACCTGGTCATATTAGTTGCTTTAACAGACATTAACAGAAGGTTTAAATGCATACAATTTTGACATATTGGTAAAATATGTAGTACCCTTTCTTATATATGTACTCACCTTAGCATTTAATGTCATATGGTGCTACCCATAATATTTACAGGCAATATAATTCTGGCAGCTGTGGCCTCATAAAATCAGTAAATTATGCGTCTCATTTATCTTATATATTTTTGAGCGTTTCAGTACTAAGAACCTGCAAAAAAAAAAATGCTAAGGACATTAATTAATTTTAAAATAAATCATGGTCTCACCACATGACATCGGTTATAAGGCCACAACCCATTTGTGCGGAGCATCACTTCACATACATTTTTAATATAAAATATCCAAACTATAAAGAAAAACATATGGAATTATTTTGCAAAAAAAAAAAAAGAAGAATATGTTTTATATTTTAGTTTCTTCGAAGTAGCACCTTTACTTAGATGGAGACAGATAGAGAGCTTTACACATCTTTGCTGAATTTTCTCAGTCAGTTTTATGAGGTAGAGGCACCTGAAATTCAGGCTTTCAGTTAACAGCTGTGCTTGACTCGTCAAGAGTTAATTACTCAAACATCTTGCCTCTCAATGTGTTTGAAAGCATGTGGTAGATTTGGTATACAGTGAATAGGAAAAACTAATAGGAAAAATTAATTTGCCAGTTTGTGAAATAGGCTGTCTTGTCACTCTGTGTCTGTGACAGACGCTGCTAAAATGTGAAGTATATTGAAATATCATGTATTTAGAAATTAATATAATGAGATATCACTAGCATTAGGGGTGGGCGATATGGCCCTAAAATAATATCACGATACTTCGTGTTATTTTCGCGATAACGATACTCTTGGCGATATGATGAAAAACTGAATTATTTCAAGAATGCACTACTGCAACAAAATGAATATTTTCTTATTGCATACGGTATGATATGGCACACCCTTAACTGAGATTTTAAAAAATACAAGAAATTAATCAGTAACATTAATTTGTAACAGAAGTCAATGATCCAGGATGTCATGATACTAATAATGCACTCCAAATATCTCCATATATCCAGGAATAAAGTAATATAAATGATACTGGACAGATACAATCTGTCTCTAATAGATATATGTAATGGGAAATAAGAACAGTGTGAATTTTTTTTTTTGCTAAAAACAGCAAAAAAGTAGTACCCTGATGTGATAATTAGGGGTGGGTGATATGACACGATATTTCAGGGTATAATATTGTACACGATATTATTTTTTTTTGGCGATATTATCGCGTACAGTACGATATGGCACACCCCTAACTAGCATTACTTAAACATATTATATACAGTACGTTTGGACACACCATCTTGTTTAATGTTTTTATTTTGTCCAAAAGTTAATTTATGTAATTAACTCTTGACGAGTTCAGCACAGCTGTTAACTGAAAGCCACTGATTGAGAAAATCAAGCCAAGATGTGCAAAACATATTCTGGTTTGTTTCACCATTTCTTTGTTTACTAAATAATTCCATATGTTTTTTCTTCATAGTTTGGATGACTTTAGTATTGAAATTCTTTAAAAATAATGAAGAAACTATTACTATTTTACTATATATTGATATATTGAGTCATTTTGCAGCCCTAACTGTTATATAATTGAAAAAATAATAATAAACTGGTTATTTGCCAATGCTAGTATGTTTGTAACCCCTTGACCCCTTTCTTTACCCCTCCTTTTTCCTTCTGTATGTGTGTCCTACAGCAGACAGCATGCAGACAGAATAACCCCGTAACCCTCCTGTAAACCTCCTTCATTACCTGACTTCACCATGGCTTCTGTTACAGTTGGAGAAAATCAGCTCCAGAGGATAATCAGAGACCTGCATGGTATACACACACACACACACACACACACACACACACACAAACACACAAACACACACAGTACTGGATTCATTCAGTCTGAAAAAAAGTAATCTAATCTCTGCCTTGACCTTAACTACGTTCCTACAGTCGGTAGAGAGAAACACTATGTGCCCTATCTTACACCTTGTGCAAAGTGTGTTGCGATGCCCATTGCTATCTTACACCCTGACAACAGTTTTTTTCTTTTTACACCTTCCACCTGCATTGTTTAAACAGCAACAGTGCTTGTGAATAAATCTACACTAATGGGTGTTGTGGTCTGGAAGTGAGGTGTGTTCAGGTAAATTTCTGGTGTAATGCTATCTTGGTGGCAGAAAACACAGGTGCGCTACTGACTGATTTAAACCTTCACCACGGTCATCAGTCAGACGTTCCTTACTATCCCCGCAGCACAGATGTGCGCTCAATGCACAAACACCCCCCTTACATGCTCATTACACACACATAGACATGCAATGGCACACACCCAACATTTACATCAACAATAAACAGAATACAAATAAAATACCATTTCTGTTCTTGGAAATTATCTGCTCACATACATACTTTCACAGCATGAACAAGCAGGTTAGTTTCATCTGCTGAGAAGTGCAAAAGCACTGCGCCGTTAAAATAGCAATCTGCCAAAGTCAGAGCACACCTGGCTCTTAAAGGGAGTGGCAAGTGACACTCTGATATTTTTATTTCACAGTATGCTCAAAACACACACATGAATAATTAAGAGAGTTTCTTAATCATTTCTTTTGGGTGTTTCCAGCCACATAAGGTGTACTTTTCCCTTTGTTACGATAGCAAAGACACACTGACACGCCCTAAATCAAGCTGCACAGTGCACAGTTCACGGCTCACCTACAGTAATCAGAAATATAGGGCTCTAAATGTACAAAAAGTTTAGTAAAACTGTCTCTACTGGACAGTAGAGACAGTTACTCCAACCAAAGCATGGTAAACTATTTTAATATTTTAATTATTAGAAGGGTTAGAATAAACAATGAATGTCCCAATACTTTAGTCCATATAGTGTATAAAAATTATATATAGTGTAATTTTCTAGTGTATGTGAATGTGCTCTGATTTGCGTGTGTATGTGTGTGCGTGTGTTCTTGCACAGATGCAGTTGCTGAGTTGAGTAAAGAGCATGCAGAGAGTGGGGAACCAATCACAGACGACTGCTCCAGTCTCCACAAGTTCTCCTCTAAACTGGAGTACTTACTGCAAGTACGGCACTCGACTTACACTGTGACATTTACCTCACTGAGAAAATGTGTGTTTAAATACTCTTGAATTGAAAAAGTGAAAAAAAAAAAAAATCACCCCTTGTTCCTACCACTTACCCCTACCCCTCTGTTTTGCAAGTGCATGCCCAGGGGTAGGGGTGTCCCGATTCGTGTTAAGCTGGAGGGGTAGGTTAGGGGAAGGAATAGATCTTGTTAGCGCTTCATATGGACATTTTTCAGATACACACTTCAAACTGAGGGGTGTAAGAATTTCTGATAAGATAGCAGAACAATCGACCAAAGAAACCCATAATTTTATTTATTTTCCTTTTTAAAAGTAATGATTAGCTCTATATTACCAGAGTTTAATTTGTAGTTTCAATGTTTTCTGGCTGAATTCTTCATAACAAGCATAAAAAAAAGATCGCTAGTAGTTTGTTTCAGTAAATAGCGAGCTTATCTAACTTTTCCGTACCACCTTAAATGGTGCAACAGACAGCAGGGGCTGCAGATTTTAAGGTGAAAAAAACAAAATAGAAGGAAATTAAAGCTAATTTCAGCGACTAATCACAGAGGAATTAAGAAATGCACCATTTCTGCACCATCTCCCACCTTTCTGAAGAGATACAATAAATCCCTAAAGTTACCTAATTAACCAGCAGCAGCAGTTAGGTTACTGAACTTTAGCGCTCCTGATGATGTATCAGGTGCTTGAAGTGGTTGTCCCAATTCTTAGGGGGAGGATTTTCACCTTCAACTCTTTTCTAAGGGGAAGGGTTACACTCGAAAAGAAGGGGTAGGGGTAAATATTAGAGCCAAGGGGTGAAATGGGATTGGGTCTTGGGCTCTGCAGCAGGACGATGACCCAAAGCTCACAAACAAGTCAAAAGTCTGATTGAGATGCTGTGGCTCATCTTTAACATGCAATTCATGCTGGAAAATCCTCCAATATGTCCTCCAATGCTGGAAATTCCTCCACAGAGATGTGAAAGACTCGTCGTCAGTTATCAGTAAAGCTTGACTGCAGTTGCTGTCACCAAGGGTGAGCAACCAAGTTATTAGGTTTAGGTGGCAAACACTTTTTCACACAGGGCTAGATTGGTTTGGATTGTTTTTTTTCCTTTAATAAATATAATTATAATAAAAAAAAGGCTTTTTATATTTTCTCAGGTTATCTTTGTCTGATATTAAATATTGTTTAATAATCTGAAAAATATCAGTATGACAAAATAGCAAAAACAAAAGAAATCTGTAGGGATCAAATACTTTTTCATACAACAGTATGCTCCTGTGGATGACTGTTTTAGTTGTTAGTTTGAGTGTGGGCGGTACATGGTCTAAAATGTTCTAAAGCAGGGGTTGGCAATAGGCGGCCCCTGAAACAAGCATGAAACATCTGGCCCGTGAGGTTGTTTGAACTATAATGAACGATTTAAAGAAAAAAAAAATCTCTGGCGAGCTTTTGTTTACATGCCTCCCCTGTCTCTCTGTCGTGCTCGGCGTGACTTTAGTTTCTGCCTGGTCTCGTTTTTCCTCCCGTTCTTGGGCTCCCTATCTCCTTATAAGGGCGTTTTTTTCCCCAGTTGTGTCCCTATTCACTAGCCGGGGCAGCGATAGTGTATTGGACCGAGACCCTGACGACACGGGTTTTACCCTTCGCGAGTAGCGGTGTGTTTATTTATTGATTTATTGATTTCTTCTTTGGGTTTACCTGCTTTGAGATCAACTGTTCTGCAATTGGGTTCAACAACCCTCTGAGATGGAGAGCTACTAATCTGTAGCACTCCATCCCATTACACTTTATTTTCCAAAACAGCACGTAATGACTTTATTGCCGACTCCTGTCCTAAAGCATCACCTGTTTCTTTTCTCTTTCTTCTCCAGTTTGACCAGAAAGAGAAGACCACCTTCCTGGGCAGCAGAAAAGACTACTGGGACTATTTCTGCGACTGTCTGGCCAAGATAAAGGGGGCTAATGACGGGATCCGCTTTGTTAAGTCTATCCCTGAGGTAATCCACAGCATGTGCCCCAGACAGTACACATATACACTACAGTACACACACACACACACATGCTTGGAGTCGGCTGTGGTCAGGCTTGAGGTCATCCTCATCTGACTGTTTCTCTTCTTCTCATTTATTTTACTTTTTTTCTTTTTTATTATCTGTTGTTTAAATTGCTTTTCTCACTGGAGCGTCCAGCAGGAGATCACATAGACTCGGGTATGTGCTAGAGCGTAGTAATAGAAATGCTTTCTGAGGGAAAAAAAAAAAGTTTATTTAGCGTTTAGCATTATGTGGTTGAGTAGTTATATACTGTAGTTGTGCTGTGTAGTCATCAATGCTAGGAATTATGGTTGTTTTTGGTTTCTTTCATTGTTTAACATATTTTATATATTATAGTATTTTCTCAATGTTTATATGCACAGAATGTGTTATGCAGTATTTCTAATGGTTTGTGCATATAGAAAAAAAGTATAAAGTATTTAAAATGACTTTGTAACCCTTTCAAACTTATATATAAATATATGTAAATCTACAGTTTACCGATCGTAGATCCTCTGAAAGCTTTTTTTGGCACAGCATGGCTCACATACGTGTTTGCTTTTATGCACAAATGTTATACAAGCAAATGCATGTGGGTACCATGTCCAAATCTATGTGTTTTAAGAATTGTCCTGGAGGGCAAGTGCAGCCACTATGATCGGGAGATCGCTGGTTCGAATCCCGGTCATGCAGCTTGCCGTCAGCTGCCGGAGCCCTGAGAGAGCACAATTGTCACAATTGGTCTTGCTTTAGAAAAAATTATAAAATCATTAAAATTACTTTGTAACAGTTCCCAGCTTTATGTAAATCAACAATTTTTGAAAGTAGATCCTCTTTTTGGCATGGCATTGGCTCACAGACACGTATGCTTTTGTGCGCAGCAAACTCAAAAAAGTTTGAGTGTTTTTTTTTTTTTATCAGTCCAAACTAGCAAGACTCGAGTTATGCCATCACTGGACTAATTAGGCTTCACTTACTTTTCCACTGGAACTATGACATGTTTATGTGTTGCTTTCAATGAAAACATGATGTATTTTTGTTTTGTTATTTAAGGCAATTACATTTGTCAGTATCTTCGATTTGGATGATTTTATGCCAACTAGCCAGTTATATACCTGCTAACCAGCACTAACCACTGCTGCTAATTGCTGTTGAAAATATTGGAAAGACGTTTTCTATAATAATTTTATTGGATAAATTGAGCTTAATGTAGTGAAGAGTCTGTAAAACATGTCAAATGACTAAATTTAATACTTGTAACTTGTCATTAAATATGCATTTACTTTTTAGTGGTAGTATTCATAAAAATATACAGTATAATCTTTATTAGGTTTTTTTATATTTTTTTGTAGAAACATTAAAATTGTATACTTTTTAGTTTTTTTAGATTATTTCATACAAAAATATCTGAACAAATTATGTTGAATCATTCTCTAAAAAAAGAATAAAACTGAATCACGGTTCTGACGTCAGAGATTTACACTGATCCCAGCACTGCCCACACCTGGCCGTGAAGCAGACCCAGATCCTGTGCCAGCAGGGCATTAGGAGAGTGCCCTACACTGTGAGTAGAGCTGATATCAGGTCAGGTCATTCAGTCAGCTGATTGGGTAAAGTTGGGTAAAGTTGGATCATTTTTAAGGTGTTTAAAGTAGAACTCCAGTGTGAAATTGACTTTGGGTGTAGTAAAACATGATAAAGAGTACTTACCTTTGGTGAATAGCCCACCACCGCTCTCCTACAGCTTCTTGAGATCTAGCAGTTTTGTGCAGTTTGTCCAAACAAGCTTTAGAATGGATGATATGGGGCATATTTTTCCCCTGCAGATAAATCACTTTTTACACCGTTATCCAGGCTTAAAGTAATTCCACACTTCATTGATAGAATCCAGAGAGCCCTGATATATAAAACAAGGCCTTGTCTTTTAAGAATCAGTGAATCAGCTGCATGTAATTTGTAAAGCTACACTGCACAAGAATGAGTATTTTAGCAAGCCAAATTATCGCTAGTAAAGTTAAAATTTTTAATAATTCTCAGTTTTGTGTTGTAGAATGAGTTAGAGAATAAAGTACATTATTATCCAGGCTCAAAGTAATTCCACACTTCGTTGTTAGAATCCGGAGAGCTCTGATATTTAAAATGAGGCGTTAAGATTGTTAAAAGTGCACAAGAAGCTTATTTAAAACCATTGTTTAAAACTCGTAGCGTTAGCTACATCAACAAACGCGAACTATTCTGTCTTCTTTTCCCTTCAACTTTTCCTCTGTTATGCCGGCTGAAGCTGCAGTCTGAGCACAGCACACATCCTGTCTGCGTTAACATTACGTGCTTGTCACTGTGCTGATCATGACTTTACTTTAAGATGACTTCACCCAGAGATATAGCTTTCGCTATGGGATGTAAACAGTGTTTTTAATAAGCTTCATGTGCACTTTTACAGTTCTTAATGCTTTATTTTAAATGTCAGGGCTCTCCGGATTCTACCATACCGAGGGATGGAGATACTTTGAGCTATTGGACAACAGTGGAAAAAACGATTTATCTGCAGGGGCAAAATATGCCCCATTAAAACACATTCTAAAGCCTGTTTAAACAAAAAGTTTATTAAAAACCACTAGGGGTGGGAATCTTTTACTATCTCACGATTCGATTCGATTCCGATTTTGGGGGCCACGATTCGATTCAAAATCGATTTTTAATTCAAAACGATTTGAATTATAAAAATTTCTGCTTCTGGCTTATGAATCTTATTGAAAAAAAGCCTCCAAAATATTCACTGGTCCTGGAGCAGGTAATGTGTTACAAAAACAATAAAATGTGCAGGAATGTGGGTCCTCAGTGACAGAGGAATCACTGGGATATCACAATGACGTTAATGAACAATAAATAAATAATAAATAACACTGCTTTATTATAAGGCTACTAGCGGTGGTGTGTAGGTGACGCTGCTGGGCTGATGTGATGATAGCACTGGAGCGCTAAAGTTCAGGAGCAGCTGCTGATTAACTAGTTAATTTTAGGCCGTTGTATTTCTTCAGAAAGGGGGCAGGAGGTGGAGAAATTAATTCATATTGTCCATTCCTTAGTTACTCTGTGATGGGGAGCTGAAATTAGATCTGATTAGCATATTTTATTTTTCCGTTCCACCTTAAATGCTGCAGCCTGCTGCCACCTGTAGCGTTATTTAAGGTGGAACTGGAAAGTTAGCCAGTTAGTTAAGCTTGTTATGAAGAATTCTGCCATAAAACATTGAAACTACACCTTAATCTGAGGTAATATAGTGCTTGTTCTGCCATCTTACCGGTGATTCTCATACACCTACGCTCTGTGTGGGTCTGGAATCCCCAGGGTTGCCAGGTCCAACAAAAATACCCAGCCCAAAGTCAGTCTAAAACCCGCCCCTCAGAATCGATTTTGGGACATTTTAAATCGATTCTGAATCGTAGTAAATGAGAATCAAGATTCTTATGTGAATCGATTTTTTGGCACACCTCTAAAAACCACTGTTTACAACCCATAGCGTAAGTAAATCTCCAGTGCTCAGTTTGCAGCTTCAGCCGGCATAACATAGGAAAAAACGAAGGGAAAAGAAGACAGAATCATGACTTTACTTTAAGATGGCGGCGCCCAGAGATATAGCTTTCGCTATGGGATGTAAAAAGTGTTTTTAATAAGCTTCTTGTGCACTTTTAACGTTCCAAATGCCTCGTTGCCTCGTTTTAAATGTCAGGGCCCTCTGGTTTCTACCAATGAGGTGTGGAGCTACTTTGAGCTATTGGACAACAGTGGAAAAAAGCAATTTATCTGCAGGGGCAAAATATGCCCCATTAAAACCCATTCTAGCCTATTTAAACAAAAATGTATTAAAAAACACTGTTTACAACCCATAGCGTAAGTCAATCTCCAGTGCTCAGTTTGCAGCTTCCGCCGGCATAACATAGGAAAAAACGAAGGGAAAAGAAGACAGAATCATGACTTTACTTTAAAATGGCGGCGCCCAGAGATTTAGGTTACGCTACAGGTTGTAAACAGTGTTTTTAATAAACTTTTTGTGCACTTTTAAAGTTAATAATGCTTCATTTTAAATGTCAGGGCTCTCCGGATTCTACCAATGAGGTGTGGAGCTACTTTGAGCCTGGATTACATTCTTAAAAGCGATTTATCTGCAGGGGCAAAATATGCCCCCATTAAAACCCATTCTAAAGCCTGTTTGAACAAACTGCACAAAATATCTGGATCTTGGAAAGCTGCGGGAGAACGGAGGTGGGCTATTCAACAAAGGCTAGTACTCTTTATCATGTTTTACTACACCCAAAGTCAATTAGTCAATTTCACACCAGAGTTCTCCTTTAAAACATTGCGTATGTCCTCACAGCTGACAGACAGAGATAAGAGATTTTAGGAAGATGCTTTCAGCACATGACACGCAGTCTGACGGAGTCCCGGGAACGTCAGGAGTGTGTTCTCTGTCGGCTGCGGCGTGGCAGGGCCCATCTGCCGGCCGTATGCTCTTTAATTTGGCCGCTTACTGTAATCCAGCCATCTGCCGTGCTGCTGGGTGATTCACACAATCGCCGCACTGTGGGCTGGTGTTGGGTAATCTCGTAAGTCCGGTCAGAACTTTTAACCTCTTAACCTCCTAACCTAAACACGCCGGCTTTGCCTTTTTGAGTTTCTGTCTGTTGTTTTTGTTTGTTTGCCTCATGGTTTTCTACAGTAAAGGTGCCACAGAATACAGAATATATATTGTAGTTTTTAAAGTATAATCAATTGGGCCCAATCCCATTTCACCCTTTGTCCATTTCATTTAGCTCTTTATCACTGTGTTTTGCGTGATACTGCCTAGAGGGTGGGTATACTGATTCTTGTTGGGATCCTTGAAATACTAATAATAAATAAAAACACTTAAAAGTGATGAGTTTTTTTTTATTTTACCAAATTGAAAACCTCTGGAATATAATCAAGAGAAGGATGGATGATCACAAGCCATCAAACCAAGCTGAACTGCTTGAATTTTTGCACCAGGAGTAAAGCAGCATAAAGTCATCCAAAAGCAGTGTGTAAGACTGGTGGAGGGGAACATGCAACTATGTTAAAAAAAAAAAAAAAAACAGGGTTATTCCACCAAATATTGATTTCTGAACTCTTAAAAACTTGAATAAGAATATTAACTTGTTTTCTTTGCATTATTTGAGGTCTGAAAGCTCTGCATCTTTTTTGTTATTTCAGCCATTTCTTATTTTCTGCAAATAAATGCTCTAAATGACAATATTTTTATTTGGAATTTGGGAGAAATGTTGTCTGTGATTTACATAAAAACAACAATGTTCATTTTATTAAAACATATTTCTATAAATAGCAATATCAGGGAAACCGATTCAGAAACTGAAGTGCTTTTTTCATTTTTTCCAGAGCTCTATGTTTGTATAAACAAAAACAAATCTGCCAATGGGGTAAGCTCATTTTTATTAGTAAGATATCTTAAAATGAGCGATCGCAAAGTCTCCCAATATGTCAAGTAAGACGTAAATCAAGCTATTTTTTTTGTCTTTATTGTCTTTACTTGACTTTTTGTGCTTATTTTTAGTTTAAATGCTTTAAAGGGCTGACTCAACCCTCAGCTCAAGTTAAAAAAATGCTCAAAAAATGGAAGGGGTAGTTTGGGAGGGGCAGTGGGCGATGTATAGGTTTAGATGTGGGGCAGGGGAGTCAGCTGATTGGCTCTGATAGCAGCGGTGAGACATAGATGGTTGGACGTCACCAGGTGGGCGGTATTATTGATAGACTGATCTGCATATTGTGATGTGTCTGCGTACCAAAGTACACGGAAACATCATCTTTACCTATAACAGTTAAACCTGAGAGAGCGCTGCAGAGGCTTAAATAACCACAATAAAAGCATTTTTGAAAACTAAGGAAAGGGTTAAAAATTGTTCTAGCAGCAATTGGATGTTTTATTACAATGTGTCAAAGAACACATTTCAGCTAGTAATGGAGAAAATATATTGTTAAGGGCTTAGTGGCTCTTTAAAAAAGATAAAAATTGTACTTTCTTAACCTTCTTAAGTTTCAAAGGAGGGAAATTCAAAAGTAGTTTATTTCAGGTCATTGTGGTGAATTTATATTGCTTCATTTATCAAACAAAATAAAATAAAATCATGCAGGGTCTTCAAATTATGTAGTAAACTTATAATCTTGTTTCTTATTGGTTTTAAGTAAAAGAAGAAGATTATTTTTTTCCCTTTCCCTACTATCGTCACATGGACATTGGCCCTCCTCCTCTCTCTGCGTTACTAGCAAGCTGATTGGCTCTACAGTATGTTGTAAGGCGGGACTTTATCCGGAAACAGACTACATGCTAAGCAATAGGAAAGTGTCTTGTAGAGGTGTGCCATATCGTATCGTACAGGATCTTATAAATATCGTGAATGATATTATACCCTGAAATATGGTGTCATATTACCCACCTCTAATTATCACATCAGGGTTCTACTTTTTCTTTTTTTTTTTTTAACTGTTTTTGGCAAAAGAAAAATTCACACTGTTTTCATTTCTTATTGTACATCTACTAGAAACAGATCATATCTGTCCAGTATCATTTATTTTACTTTAAGTCTGGATATATATATATAGAGATATATTATTGGTATCATGATATTCTGGATCATTGAATATTTTGTTACAAATCTGATAAAATTCTTGTTACATTTTTTTATATCTCAGTTAGGAGTGTGCCAGATCATATTGTATGCAATTCGTACGATGTATTTTTGAATTTTTTTTTATTCTGTGTTTTGTCAGAACGATACTCCACAAGTTTCGTTATCGCGAAAATACCATGAAATATCATGATACTATTTTAGGGCCATATCGCCCACCCCTAGTGTCTTGTATAGGTCCTGAAAGAGTTTTAATCCTGTCCAGTGTGGTGTTTTTTTTTTTTTTTTTTTTTTTATCCCCGGGACGGTGGAATGATGTTAGTCTGCAGCCCTGTTATATGCTGTTTAGGTCAATGTATCTTTGCAATTATAGAATATGTTTTGGGTCAGAACATCTCCAGATCATCAGGCAGGTCTTGTGTGGTGTTTCCAGTATCAGGACCTACCATTTGTCAGGACCTACCAAAGCTACAAAAAGTACAACCAATCAGTGAACTACTGATAAAACAGGGCCTGGGTATAAGGCTGGTGGTTTTAATGTTCTGGCTGATCAGTGTATAAAATGACTCCTTTCTTTGCATGTGCTGCAGCTGAAGACGTCACTGGGGAAAGGTCGGGCCTTCGTCCGCTACTGCCTGGTGCACCAGAGACTGGCCGACACTCTTCAGCAATGCCTTATGAACCAGAAAGTCACCTGGTAGGAAAACCACAGTGTCTTCATATCTAATAAGAATTTCTTATCTTGTGACTCATTAGTTGAGAACCTGTGAGCTTTTTTCCAGCCTTTTTAATAGATTTTGGAGTTGTGAGGGTTTGATTGTATTCCAGCTGTTGATTATTAGGTATATAGGGGTCAAGATCGCTCAATTTATGGAGCTAGCTAAAGAGTGGGAACTGACAATGACTAAATTGCAGAGGAGTCAATATCTATTCAATATCTATCCAATGATATAAATTCACTGTATGTTTGTATTAATAAGATTAGTTTTTATTCTACTATTAATATTTTACTGCATATATACATACCTGAAAAAATAATGGATCACTTCCCTACTATCTATACTGGCTTTCCCTACTATCGTCACATGGACCCTCACATTGGCCCTCCTCCTCTCTCTGCGTTACTAGCAAGCTGATTGGCTCTACAGTATGTTATAAGGCGGGACTTTATCCGGAAACAGACTACATGCTAAGCAATAGGAAAGTGTCTTGTAGAGGTGTGCCATATCGTATCGTACAGAATAATATCGCCAATATTTTTAAATATCGTGAATGATATTATACCCTGAAATATGGTATTTTTTAATAAGATTAGTTTTTATTCTAGTATTAATATTTTACTGCATATATACAGACCTGAAAAAAATAATGGATCACTTCAGTTTCTGAATCAGTTTCTCTAATTTTGATATTTATAGGTAGATGTTTGAGTAAAATTAAATTCCAAATAAAATACTGTCATTCAGAGCATTTATTTGCACAAAATGAGAAATGGCTGAAATAACAAAAAGATGCAGAGCTTTCAGACCTCAGATAATGCAAAGAAAACAAATTCAGAGAGTTCAGAAATTAATATTTGATGGAATAACCCTGTTTTTTAATTACAGTTTTCGTGCATCTTGGCATCATGTTCTCCTCCACCAGTCTTACACACTGCTTTTGGATAACTTCATGCTGCTTTACTCCTGGTGCAAAAATTCAACCAGTTCAGTTTGGTTTGATGACTTGTGATCATCCATCTTCCTCTTGATTATATTCTAGAGGATTTCAATTTGATAAAATGAAAGAAACTCATCATTTTGGCACTTAATGACCAGGTATCTTAACCTTTAGCCCATTACTGTCGCTATATATATATTTATATATAGATATAGAAAGCTGTCCTGCAGCCTTGTGACTTGCGTGTGTAAACAGAACAGACAGAGGAACAGGAGGTAGTATGCAGTGCTGAACTGAAGTGAAAGTTCATGTTAGAAATAGACTCAGAGGAATGGGGAAGCGAGCTTTGACTGGAACTCTACTGGTTGGGCGACTGACGCCACACACTGCACAGAAAATTCCAGTGACTTTCAGAAAAGCTTTCATTTCACATTAAACTGCTCTTCTAAGAAACTGACTAAATACATGTTGAAATACGCTCAATTGCCCAAAGAGATGAGGGTTGATACTTGATACTTCACACGCTGACAGGTCCAGCATGATTGGTGTGACACTCGGTGCAAACTAAGTGGAGCAAAAACGGATATTTTGTAGTATTTTATGAAAACTCTGAATATCATAATATCATCACTGCAGTTTTACCCTTGGTGTGATTAATTTGGGTAGTTACGAATACTAACAATAAAACAAACTGATATATTGTCCTAGAAACTATTGCGATAAACAATATTATTTTCATGTTAAGATTATTTTCTAATCACTATTATAAACTCGTGAAAGTGTTTAGAAGAGAATGGCTCTCGATCTTTCCTCCAAAACCAGTGGTTCCCTATGTTAGAAGTTATTGGTATCTGGTTGATACTGAAATAATTAACGTTTCAGATATTGAATAGGCAGTCCACTTACCGATTCATACTCCAGTCCACAGTTTGCGCTGGTCCATAAACTACCAGAACCATAACACAACACCCAGCTACGATCCACATTCCAGTTCCATGGGTTATCCTAAACCCACATCAGCTCCAGATAATAAAAAATGTAACACTTTACTTGGATGGTCCATTTGATGGCCTCTTTGATGCTCAACTGACATTCAACTAACATTCAACTACATGTCTATTAAATGCAAATGAACTAAAAGGTGAAAGTAAATGATTCTGTATTGAATATAACCCTACATTCAACTCTAATCCAAACGCTTATCTTAATATTTTAGGACTGGGTTTAGGGTTAGATTTTAAGCTTAGGTTAAGGTTATGGTTAGGGTTAGGTGTAGGGTTAGATTTTCTGGTTGATTAAGAGTTAAGGTTAGGGTTAGGTTCTATTTTGAATCATTTACATTCAACATAGGGTTAAGTTAAATTTAATGGACATTCAATTCATGTTAGTTGAATGTCAGTTGAGCATCAACAAGGCCATAAAATGGACCATCCAAGTAAAGTGTTACCAAAAATCAACACAGTAATTCAAACAATCAGCATCTGTTGAGACTTCACATGAGGTAAACTGCTTTTCTATGCATTTTTAACAGATTTTATGTGTATTTTTGCTGTCCTAGTTGTGCTGCTCGATTTCTGCCTCACCTCATGATGTGACTTTAAGCACAACACCAGCAATAATAGTGATAATATTTAAATAATTATTATGTTAAATACGTGAAATAAGAAATGAAAATAGCTTGGTATCGAATTTTATATTTTTTCGGCTCTGGTGTATTAGAATCGATCAGTCCATCACTACCTATGTACAGCATCTTCCAAAAGTGGGTACACTCCACACATTCCTGCAAATATTTCATTATATATTTTTATGAAACAACACTATAGAAATGGAATTTGGGTATATATTAGAGCAGTCGGTGTACAGCTTGTATAGCTGTGTAGATTTACTCTACTGTTTCCAGGCTTTCTTGTGCATCAGCTTCAGAAGAGGCTTCGTTCTCGGATTAAGGCCGAATGCCGTGCAGAGTTGATCCCTCAGCAGTAATGCTGGCAGCACACCTGAGTCTATTTTTATTTAACCAAACTTGTGGTTATGATGCTGATATACATTTTTGGTCACACCCACCCAGCACTACTCACTTGTGTTGCCAGCTATTTAAAAATCAATGGCTGTGTGTTGAATTAAAGTGCTGAATTAACTCTATACTACTGCACAAGCTGTACCCTGACTAATGTTGTCTAAAGTTATATCTATGGTTTATTTCTATAGTGCTGTCCCATACTTAGATAGAGTAAAATCTTTTAAGAAAAAAAAAGAACAAAAAAAAAGAAAAATTGTGAAAACAATGCAATCCAGTCATGCAAAATTTGTGCTATGTTGTCAAAATAAGGAGAAACCCACAAATTGCAGTTCTGGCTTTTTTGAAAGCTTGCAGTGCTGAAGATTATGACTAAAAACACAATTCATAAGACGTCCGTCTGTATGCCAATTTCTGTTCCCTGGTGTAGTTTTACTTCTGTCTGAAATTAAAGAGCAGCTCTCTCTTCCTCTTGGTGGGAGTGAAGCTTGTTTACGAACCTTCAGAGTCGTTAGGAATAATGAAACTGCAGGTCACAGTTCAGTGCTGGTTTGCTGCTTATTGTTTATTTGTTCATATTTAGATGTTTCTTGGTTTGTCTTCTCGTGCAGTGACTGGTACTACGCCCGGAGCCCCTTCCTGAAGTCCCACCTCAACGCTGACATCATCAATCACCTGTATGAGCTGAATGAGATCCAGTTTGACGTGGCGTCCAGAGGATATGATCTAGACTCGGAGTGGCCCACATTCGCCAGGTTGTGCAGGGGCAGATTTCTGTCCTACACTCACTAACAGGAAGCTACTGGGTTTATAACTAACTAGACATCAGCTAAGTTTCCTCTTAGCTCAGACCTTCCTAAAACGCTATTTTTACCAAGTTGCAGCAGAAAATGCACACTAAATTGCATTTCCACTGTATAGGGTAGTATAGGAAATATAAGGTAGTGTAGAAAAGTATAGGGTAGTATAAGGGAAAATAAAAAATATAGGGTAGTATCGCAGGGTATAGGGTAATGTATAAGAGTATGTAGGGGGTGTAGAACAGTGTAGCGTAGTATAGGGAATCTAGGGTAGTATAAGGCGTTATTGAAAAAAGTATAGAGTACTATAAACGGGTATGGTGCGTATAGGCACTATAGAGATAATATAGTGTAGTATATGAACTAACGTGTATAATAGGTACTATAGGAGAGTTTAAGGAATTAGGGAAATATTGGGTAGTATAGAAACTATAGGGGAGTATATGTTTGTATATTGATTATAAAATGGTAAAGAGACTATATATGTATTGGGTAGTATAGAGGAGTATACCTTAGAACAGAGGTAGGTGTATAGGGTAGTATAGGAAGCATAGGGACGTATACAGTGTTATAGGGAATATAGGGTAATATATTGACTATAGAATATGGAAGAGGCCATAGGGTAGTATAGGAAATATAGGGTACTATAGGGGAGTATATAGCAGTATAAGAGTGTATAGGTGAGTATATTGTATTATAGGGTTGTATAGGGGAGTATACTGTAGGATATAGGTGTATAGGGTAATATAGGGTACTATAGAGGATTATATAGTAATATGGGAGTGTATAGGGGAGTGTATCATATCATAGTGATGTATAAATAAGTATTGGGTAGTATAGAGGAGTGTATACCTTAGGACAGAGGTGTATAGGGTACTATAGGGCACTATAGAGGAGTATATAGTAATATGGTAGTGTATAGTGTAGTATATCATAAATTAATATTGTGTCATATAGAGGAGTATACCTTAGGACAGAGTTGTATAGGGTAGTATAGGAAGCATAGTGGAGTGGTGTAGGGACTAGGGAGTATAGGGTAGTATATTGACTATAGGATTGTAGAGAGACTTTAGGTTAGTATAGGTGAGTATATAGTAGTAGTATAGGGTTGTATAGGGGAGTATACCTTAGGATATACGTGTATAGGATAGTATAGAGTACAACCGAGGGTTATATATTAATATGGGAGTCTATAGGGGAGTATATTACGTTATAGTGTTATATACATTAGTATTGGGTAGTATAGAGGAGTATACCTTGGGGTAGAGGTGAATAGGGGTAGTATGATAGTGTAGAAAATATAAGGTAGTATAGAGGTATATAGGGAGTATAGGATGGTGGGGAAATGTTTGGCTCACTGTGCAGTGCACTGTGTATACGCCACATGTTCACCCACCATCTTTTTAACAGTAATGCAACTGTGGCCTTTTTCTAGAGATGTGTTGCAGCCACTTTACTGTTAAAACCTCATCTTACCACATTCGCTCTACTTTCCTCTTTGCTTTACCTCAGTCAGGCTTACTTCCTGCTCACATATGACCACTTCCTTTTGCCGGTCATCAACAAACACAACAACATTGCACGTAATGAGTAGCTGTTGTTCTCATGACCTGACATTTCAAAGGTTCTAGTCCTTTACTGTTAGATTCATTGATGCTAAAGTTGCATTGATGCTAAATATTAAAATATAATATTTGTAATCTGAGAGGTCCTATTAAATGATTTCCTTCCTGCAGTATTTTAAATATATGCTTGTGTTTATGTTTACTGTTTGTAGGAGAACTCTCGGGTCAGCAGTATCTGTCCATGGGTGGAGACCGCCTAGCCGTTGCTCCAGTGTGAACAGCCTGGTCAGCAGCTACTCGCAGGTTCACTTTCAGTTTAATTTGTTCGGCACAAACATGCATGACTTGGCAACATGTCAGCAGAGTTAATCATACACGTACCTTCTAATGAATGTGTTCAGTTACTTTAAGATTTAACTATTGAGTCAGATCTTAAGACAGATGTTTAAATGCTCATAAAACAAAAGAATAGGACTTCCTGTAAAAAGGCAACCATGACCCTATTAGCATCATGTCTAATGCCTGGTATGGGCTATGGGAGTATGGAGCAGTGGAACTGTGTTTTCCTAAATGAAGGTTAATGGTTAAATACTCTATTCAGTACTTTGGGATGAATGACAAGGGGCTTGGGGTGGTGATCATCCAACATCCTGACCTCACAAACGGTTATCTTGTCAAAAAATGCAATCAAATCTTTTCAGCAATCTAGTAGAAAGCCTTAGAGACTTAGTTACTTCAACTAAAGCAGGTTAGTCTCTCTTTAAAACTCTTTGTTTGAACTGCTTTTTGCACCAGGAGTGAATAGCATAAAGTTGTCCAAAAGCAGTGTGTAAGACTGGTGGAGGAGAACAAGATGCCAAGATGCATGAAAACTGTGATCAAAAACCAGGATTATTCCACCAAATATTGATTTCTGAACTCTTAAAACTTTATGAATATGAACTTGTTTTCTTTGCGTTATTTGAGGTCTGAAAGCTCTGCATCATCATTAGTTTTGATCCATATCGCCCAGCCCTAGAGGCCTAATCACGATAATTTATTATTTTTCGGCGTACAATATGTTATCATGACCTCAGAACTTTTTTCTGACATCAATATAGTTTCTATTGTAATTATTAAATGAGAAGAGCTCATTGAGGCTATTATCTTATCATTATATCAGTGGTATAAATGGGTCTTAAAATTACATTTATATAGTTTCCTACAATTATTTTTCACCAGGATATCGTCCAAAAAAAATAGTTATCTTTGCAGGCATATGTACATATTTTAGGTCATAAACCATATTTCATTACTTTCTTTGTTTGTAGCAAGCCCAAGATTTCCTCCCAGGCCAAGACTTTGGCACCAGTTTGCTTGGCGATCTAGGAGAACTTGGAGAACTCTCATGTAGTGCCACAGAGGACCTACGTATTGAACTTGACCAATCAGAGCTACGGCAGCAGCAGCTTCTGGAACAGGTGCGCCTGCTCACTGACCAATCTGCGGAGTTAAGGCAGGAGGTCAGTGATCTCCAGCAGAAGCTATTTGCTGCTGAGAGTGCCAATCAGGAGCCTTTAAAGAAGAGTGACCAGGCAGAGAAGGCTAACGGGCAGTGGCCTGAAGATCTTGACCCCAAACCACAGGGAACTTCTAGACACCTTGAGGAACGACTGAGCATCGCAGAGAACAAGAACATGGAGCTGCTTGCCAAGCTAGATGGTGCTCTGAGCGAAAAAGGCCAGCAGGTTGCCAACTACTGTGATTCGGCCTGGAAGATCCAGGAGCTGCTGAGCAAGCTGAAAGAGGTGGAAGTGGAGAGGCTGGAAGCCAAGCGTGAGAGCGAGGATCGGGGAAGAAAGGCAGAGAGATTGGTCCAAGAGCTCAAGGCTCGGGAAGAGAAGCTTAAGGAGAGTGAGGAGAAACTTGGCAAGCTTAGAGCATCCACGGAAGATGACAAAATCGCGGCGGTTCAACAAGCTGATGAGCTCCGTACGGTTGTCAATCGCCTCCAGGGGGCGCTGTCTGTGAAAGAACGGGAAGCAGGGAACTTGAACACCCAGTTGCAGGACTTGCAGAGCTTGCTAGAGACAAGGGAGCAACAGGTAGAGGAGATGAAGAAGGAACATGAGGATCTGCAACAGAAGAACACTGGTCTGAAGGAGTCCCTAGATGTTCAGATTGTGTCACTGCAAGAGCAGATTAAAGCAAAAAAGACCGAACTCTCTGCCAGCACTCAGAAGGTCCAGCAACTTGAAAACCAAAGCCGCAAACTGTCCGGACTCTCTCAAAAGCTGGAATGCCAGAGCAAAAAGCTGGACGAGTACAAGACCCAGTGCACGAATCTCATGGAAATCAATGCCAAGTTGCTTCAAACGGTCAAGAGGACTGAGGAGAGCAGCCGGGAACTTGCCCAGAGCAGAGCAGCCATGGAGAACGAATTGGCCGCTCTAAAAGCCTCTGAGAAGCAGCTCAAATCCAAGCTGGATTTGTCTGGACTTGAAGTGGAGGAACGGGAGAAAAGCCTCCTGGAAGAAAACCAGCGACTCGAGGAAAGCATCCAGCAAGCCAGAATCGAGAGTAGTGCCAAGGACCTAGAGATGCAGAAGTTGGAAAAGGAACTTAAGGAGCTTCATGCTGCTGTGAAAGAGAAATCTGAAGGATTTGATACAAGACCTGAGGAGGCTATCGTTAAAAAGGAAGAACAGAATCAAGACCTCTACCTAAGCAAGACCTTCGAGACTGGGCAAGCAGCTTCTAGGATTGCTCTAGTCGAAGCCCAGCTGGACCTGAACATGAAGGAGGTCTCCAGACTCCAAGAGGAGGTGGTGGAACTCCGTGCCCAGGTTCAAGTGACCGCCGATGAGAAGATGAAGCTTCAGGCACTGCAGGAAGTTACCGAATCCTCTAGGGAAGATCTCCGTGCCCAGGCTGAGCAACTCAAGGCTCAAGTGGAGGAGCTGAACCGCCAGCACGTCGAGGAGCTCCTCCGCTGCCGGGAAAGAGAGGAGGCACTGGCGAAGGAACGAGACAACGAGGCCAAGGCCAGAGGCGAACTCCAGGCACAAGTGGCGTCAATGAGGGAGGACCTTCGCATCCTGAAGCGGCAAAACAGCACCCTTGCTCTGGAGAACGGAGACGCCAGGGAGGCCTTGCACAGGGCCAATACTGAAACGGCAGAGCTTGGCGTGCATGTCTGCATGCTGACCGGTCAAAACGAGGAGGCTCATCTGCGGTGGGAGGAGCTATCTACAAGACTTCAGGAACTGGAAGAGGAGGCGCAGGAGGAGGCGCAAACTCTTAGCCTCTCGGTGGACGCACTGAGCAAGGATAACGCCCAGCTCCTGGAGGATTTGAAAGGAAAGGAGGAGCTGACGAAAGCGATGCAGGAGCTTCAGGCGAGGCTGGAGGAGGTGCAGGAGGAGGCCAGGAGCCTGCAGGAGGGCGGCCAGAAGGAGATGGACGCTCTGAGGCTTCAGCTGAGTGAGGAGACCATACAGCACCAGAACCAGATAAAGGTTGGTGTCTTGGTATATGTACTTATTTGTAGGGATGCACTGAAACGTAAAGTTTTGGTCAAAAAACTGAACAAAACCAGATATTTTTGCAGGTTTTAATTTTTTTGCAACGTTTTTTTGATCATTTAATACATTAAATAGACAAAAAAAATGTTTCGCAGTTATCGTTTATCTTAATAAAGCTATTCTACTTCTAATACTAATTCTAAAGCTACTATTACCATAAATATACCTCAGTAGTGCAAAAACAAAGTGAGGCTTAAGTAAGTAAAATTTACAGAGGGAAAGGCACTCAGTCTTTTGGTAAACAAACAAATGGTAAGCCAAGTTATTAAGGTGCTGTTCTGGTCACACATTTTCTTAGGTAGCTACCACAGCAGTGAGGAGTCTATACTGAGGTTATAAATTTACCTCAGTAGAGCTACTATATTCATACATTTACCTCAGTAGTGCTGTTACAACCATAAATATACATTAGTAGAGCTATTACAATCATAAATGTACTTTAGTACAGGTATTACATTCATAAATATACCTCAGTAGAGCTATTATGATCATACATGTACCTCATTAGAGCCTTTATAATCATAAGTGTACCTCAGTAGAGCTATAATAACCATAAAAATACCATAAGAGAGCTTTTATAATCATAAAAATACCTTAGGAGAGCTATTATAATTATACATATACCTCAATAGAGCTATTATAACCGTAAATATACATCAGTAAAGCTAATAAAATCATTAATTTACCTCAGTAGAGCTATTATAATCATTAATATATAACTCAGTAGAGCTATTATTAGCAGAAATATACCTCAGTAGTGCAGTTTAGTTCATGCTTAAGTGAAATTTACACTCTTTTGGTAAACGAACAAATACTGAGTTACTTTACTGTGACTGTGAAATGTTTTTGGTTGCCAAATATTCAATGCATCCCTACGCTGTATACTTTCCTATTGTAAGAAGAAAAGCTAATCAAATGTAAATGAATATTATACATATTATGGATATTTTGTTTTATATAACATATTAAATGTAATATAAGACTTTTTTTAAGAGTTACTGATACTGATCTGACTGTCTGTGTACTGTGTACAGGTTTTGAATGAGGAGCTGGAGGCAGCGAGAGCTCAGATAGAAGCCGAGCAGGAGAAGGTGTGCACCCTGGGGACCAAACTGGCAGAGCTTGAGGTACACTTCCGCAGGGGTGTTGCCCAGGGCAACCGCATCTGATGTCTAATTCGTGGCTCAGATTAGCACAGGGATGGGCAGTATATAAGCGCTTCCACTGCTAGTGGTGTTGGTAGAAGTATGTGCAACAGTGTGGATGGATGTTATTTGAATGTGGTATGTTGTTATGTTGTTAAAGCTGTAGTTTATTTTTATATGTGTGAATAATATTAATAAAACTGCAACAAGTAGTTTAAGCCCAAATTCACACTAGCAATAGTAGCCATAATGCTGCGAGGATGAGATTTCTTTATGTATATGTTATTCCGACCAATCTCAATATGGCTCCAATTGAAGATTAATTCAATAAAAAAGAAAAAATGCATTAAATAGACTAAAAATGTTTTGCAATTAGAAAGCTACCTCTTCAGTGTTGAGGTTATACATTCATTTTAATAAAGGTTTTCTACTTCTACTTCTACTTCTAAATCTAAAGCTATTATTATCATAAATATACCTCAGTAGTGCAGCTCAAGTGATGTTTAATGAAATTTACAGAGAAAAATGCACTCAGTCTTTTGTCAAACAAACAAATACTGAGCTAAGTTATTAATATGCTATTTTGGTCACACATTTTTATATATTTATCTTAGTATATAAACACTTTATTCCACTACAAATACAGCTCTGCAAAAAAAATAAGAGAGCACTTAAAAATGATGAGTTTCTTTGATTTTTCCAAATTGAAAACCTCTGGAATATAATCGAGAGGAAGATGGATGATCACAAGCCATCAAACCAAACTGAACTGCTCGAATCTGTGCACCAGGAGTAAAGCAGCATAAAGTTATCCAAAAGCAGTGTGTAAGACTGGTGGAGGAGAACATGATGCCAAGATGCATAAAAAAAAACTGTGATTAAAAACCAGGGTTATTCCACCAAAAGTTTGATTTCTGAACTCTTAAAACTTTATGAATATGAACTTTTCTTGTTTTCTTGCCATTATTTGAGGTCTGAAAGCTCTGCATCTTTTTTGTTATTTCAGCCATTTCTCATTTTCTGCAAATAAATGCTCTAAATGACTATATTGTTATTTGGAATTTGGGAGAAATGTTGTCTGTAGTTTATAGAATAAAACAGAAATGTTTATTTTACTTAAATATAAACCTATAAATAGTAAAATCAGAGAAACTGATTCAGAAACTGAAGTGATCTCTTATTTTTTTCCAGAGCTGTATTTTCTATCAATACAACATTTAATTTAAAGCATATGTTTTATGAAAATACAGAGAAAGTCTATTTAATGTGTATTTTTATAAGTATATTAAGTATTAAGTATTATATTAAGTACTTTTAGTATTTTTTTTTTTTACCCGATTTGAATATACTTTTAATGCTCTTCAGTATACATTCTTTTCACAAGGGTTAATCTTTTGCACAGTACTGCATATTATCAGTTATATTAACCGTTTATTTTTTAACCATGTATTTTCTGTGTGTTACTGCAGGTTATTAACTGCAGCTACAGTCAGCTGATTGAGGAGAAAACCACCTACATCTCAAACTACGATTCTCTGCTCCTTCAGAAAGAAGAACAGATCAACCATATCAAAGCCGATTTGTCCAAGTGAGACAATTTAATGATGCACTTTGAGACTTTTAGCTAAATTTTGCCATTTCTCTGCGTCTCTGATACTTCTGGTTCTTTTCATAGTAAAAAAAATACAGTAGATTAAAGTAAACTAAGCATTATTATGCTATAGTGCACTAAAGTGTTCTTGTAGCCACATTATTATTAATCAGTGTATTTAAAGAGTGCTAAAATGGAAAACCTTTTTTTGTACTTATTGTACTTTAATTACAGTATAAAAATATTACAGAAGTCTTAATTAAATTGTGCTAAGTGTACTTAACTGTACTAAAATGGAACTATTTTAAATATATTTAAGTAACATTTAAACATTTAAACTACTTCATGTATGTAAGCACATATTTTAAATATGCTTACAGTAAAATTATAATACATTTAATGAATATTACTATAACTGTATCACTACTATTATACACCAGGTATATTAGAAATGTACTAAGAATTGATGTTAAATATTAATTTAAAACATTAGAGTACAAATGTAAATGCTTCTTGTTCCTGTCTTTTGTACAGTAAGTAGCACACTTCTAGTATAATTCATTAGGTATAAAAATATATTTTAATATACTGTACTACAGTTTTAGTGTGTTACACATTCACATTTAAATGTGTTATTTAACATCTGTATCCTATATAATTTACTTATATTTACAGAACATTGAAATACATTGTAACTGTTATATTAATGTAATACCTAAATATATTAATATATATTTAAAACACTTTACCAATGTAGTCATTTAATTTACGTTCTAAAAAAGTCATATGATACATTGTACTTTAAGTGAACTACTGTAACAGCTGTTTTTAACACACTTTGCTAAAAATGTACGAAAGTATATTTGGAAATAAGTATATTAGAAGTGTATTGAATTACATTAATATAAAAGTGTACTTCATAGTAGTGTATTTTTATTTTAAATACACTTTATTGGACTTTTTAAAACGTTTTTTAATAAGTTTACTTTCAAACATTTGATGAAAGCATAATATTAATTTACTTTTAATATATTTTAAGTAAATATATACATCTGTTAATATATTTACAGCATACTTAGACATTTCTCAATATGCTTTATATACAATTAAGTATATATATATATATATATATATATATATATATATAATAAGTATATTTCACCAGCGTTGTCCTCTTGTTACATTACATTACATTACATTTCATTTGGCAGACGCTTTTGTCCAAAGGAGGGGAGGAAGGAAATGGGGTTAGAAGTAGTTAGTGTGTTAGAGGTGTTAAGAGAGTAAGTGCTCTTTGAAGAGCTCTGTCTTCAGGAGTTTATTAAAGATAGTGAGAGATTCTCCTGATCTGGTAGTGGAAGGTAGTTAGTTAGAGGTGTTAAGAGAGTAAGTGCTCTTTGAAGAGCTCTGTCTTCAGGAGTTTATTAAAGATAGTGAGAGATTCTCCTGATCTGGTAGTAGAAGGTAGTTAGTTAGAGGTGTTAGGAGAGTAAGTGCTCTTTGAAGAGCTCTGTCTTCAGGAGTTTATTAAAGATAGCGAGAGATTCTCCTGATCTGGTAGTGGAAGGTAGTTTGTTCCACCATTGGGGAACTCTGTATGAGAACAGTCTGGATTGCTTTGTGTGAATGTTTGGCAAAGCGAGGCGACGTTCACTGGAGGAGCGCAGCAGCCGGGAGGTAGCGTAAGCCTTCAGGAGTGAGTGCAGGTAGGAAGGAGCCTGTACTGTCATCACCTTGTAGGCGATTGTAAGAGTTTTGAATTTGATGCGAGCATCAACTGGTAGCCAGTGGAGCTCAATGAGCAGCGGGGTGACATGTGCCCGTTTTGGCTGGTTGAAGACCAGACGTGCTGCTGCGTTCTGGATCATTTGGAGTGGTTTTACTACGCAGGCCGGGAGGCCAGTTAGCAGGGCATTGCAGTAGTCGAGGCGTGAGATGACCACTGCTTGTACCAGGAGTTGGGTGGCCTGTTGCTTCAGAAACGGTCTAATTTTCCTGATGTTATAAAGCGCGAAGCGGCAGGATCGAGCAACTGAGGCCACATGGTGCATGAAGGAGAGCTGGTCAT
The DNA here is from genome assembly GCF_023375975.1 of Astyanax mexicanus. Classification (NCBI taxonomy): domain Eukaryota; kingdom Metazoa; phylum Chordata; class Actinopteri; order Characiformes; family Acestrorhamphidae; genus Astyanax; species Astyanax mexicanus. The sequence goes on along the minus strand of NC_064411.1, from coordinate 51,029,643 downwards.
CAACCAGAACACCCAGGTTCCTAGCAACCTTTGTCGGTGAGAGAGAGAGAGAGAGTCGATGCTTATAGAGAAGTTGTGTTGAAAAGATGGTTTTGCTGGTATAACCAGAAGTTCAGTCTTTGAGAGATTTAATTGAAGGTGATGCTCCTTCATCCAAGAGGATATGTCAGAGAGACACTGTGATATCCGTGCAGAGATTGAGTGATCTTCAGGTGAGAACGACAGGTATAGCTGGGTGTCATCAGCAAAGCAATGGTAGGAAAAGCCATGTGAGTGGATAACCTGACCAAGAGAGGCAGTGTATATTGAGAAGAGAAGGGGACCCAGTACCGAACCCTGGGGAACCCCAGTGGATAGGGAGTGAGCTGAGGACAGCTGTCCTTGCCACGACTATATCTTGTAATCATCTGTGTGTGTATTTATTTTGGTTTTAGAGCTCAGCAAGAATTCATCCTGGCTCAGAAAGCCTGTCAGGACCTCAGTGAGAACCTGCGCAGGATCATGACGGAGAAGCAGACGTGTGATCTGAAGACGTCTGCGGAGATAGATGATCTTTACCGCACCAAGAGGAACCTGGAAGAGAGGCTTATTGAGCTCATTAGGTACAGTTGTAGTAGCTTGTAAGCTTGTAGACAGTATAAGGGTGTATGAAAATATCGATATATCGAAGTATCACAATATTTTGTTTTGCAATAGTACTGTAGCGATTCTCTAATTATTTTACAGTTTACATGTAAAGATTGGTGTCAGAAGTGGTTCATTTAGTGCTGTATGTTCAATTAAACCCCTACTGGGGCTGCATGATATTGGAAAAAAAAACTTACATTGCAAATATTGTTTTTTCGGCAATATATATTGCGATATTAAACAATGCAGGGCCCGTGATGTCACCAGCCCCTCCCCCACCCATGCACTGTTTCACATCTGGACCGATCAGCCCCTCACGCTTCTCAGGCAGCAGCAGCTTGTCACTCACACAGACACAGAGACAGCGCTGTGTATCTACTTCTTGAGTCAAGAATTAAAATATTGCAACATGAGGTGTTTGATTTAATTGCCTTAAGTGACATCGCAATGACGATGCTTAAACAATATATCGTGCAGCCTTAGTACCCACTAGATTGCAGTGTTTTTTCTTCCGCTAGATTCTACTGTTCTGATTGGATAAAAAGCAAATGTCTCTTTTTTTTGTGTATTATTTTTTTAAAGAAATATCATAGATTTTTATATTATGTAAATTTTCCTAAAATTTGATTTAAACGAATGTAATGTACAATTGCCCTGCTTACAGTGTTGTAAATAAGTACGTGTGATATGACTCTAAAATAATATCACGATATTCCAGGGCATTTTTGCAATAACCGATATGAGAAAATGTTAAATTTTGAACATAAAAAAAATATTTCAGGAATTCAACACTGCCACAAAAAAGTAAGTTTTATTTAGTCAAAACATAATCAAAACAAAGTAACAACTAAAATCTTCCAAAAAAAGATTTGGAAGATTCTTTGGACCAGTACTATTTAAGACTTTTATTTTTATTAGCTATTCATTCAGGGAGGGTGAGAAATAAATGAACAGGAAATTAACATAGCTAAGGGAAGAAAAAATAAATGTTGGTAGAGATAATCGAGTAATTATTGGGAAAAGAAAAAAATGAGTGTTTTAAGTGTTTTAAAAATGTTTAATATTATATAAGACCAATTGGTACTTTTGGCAGTGTGGGCAGTGTGCCAAGTCCTGCTGGAAAATGAAATCTGCGACTCCAAAAATGTTGTCAGTAGCAGAGGGAAGCATGAAGTGCTGTAAGATTTTCTGGGAAAACAAAACTGCACTGACTTTAGACTTATATATAAGTCTATATACTTATAACAGTGGATTTCATTTTCCAGCAGGACTTGGCACACTGCCCACACTGCCAAAAGTACCAATTGTTCTTATATAATATTCTACATTTTTGAGACTTTTTTGAGATTTTTGAGATTTTTGGGTTTTGATTGGCTGTAAGCCAAAAATCATTAACAATAAAATAGATCACTCTGTGTGTAATACATTTATATAATATACGAGTTTCACATTTTGAACTGAATTACTGAAATAAAGTGGCTTATGGTTGTATAACCTCTAACAGGCACGTTTCTGAGGTTTCTTCTGAGTTTCTTCCTTAATCATGTTCTTCAAAGTCATTCTGGCTCTGATTATGAGGAAGTGTGATTTCTGTCTCTCTGGCGCCCCCTGCAGGGATAAGGATGCTCTGTGGCAGAAGTCTGACGCTCTGGAGTTTGAGCAGAAGCTGAGAGCCGAGGAGCAGACGGACCGAGAATTACCCTACTGCCTGAGCTGCCACACGCAGTTCAGCTGGTGGCTGCGCAGACACAGCTGCAAGTAAGCAGGGTGTATATTTCACACATATATATTAGTGCATTTATTTGCAGAAAATGAGAAATGGCTGAAATAACAAACAACAGCACCTCACAACATATGCAGTACAATACTCGTACTGCTGTCCCATGACTTTTGGCACATTAGTATATGTGTGTACACAAAGTGATTAGGCTGTATGAGTGAGTCAGTAGCGGTAGGATTTTACTCCTGGCCATTTATTTTTATTATTAAACACAAAATATATAATATATATTGTATTTAAAGTTACTTGTAATATATCTAGTGTTGTTATAATGTTTTTTTTTCTTCTTTGTGATGTTTGCTTTACTATCTTGTCAGGCTCTGTGGTCGTCCCTTCTGCTACTACTGCTGCAGTAATACAGTCAGCACCCAGCAGGGCGGCAGCAGAGAGCGTTGCTGCAAGGACTGCTACATGCAGCACAGCGCAGTGGTTGAGCGCCACCCTCAGGAGGAGCTAGGCAGTCCCGGCCACCCACCCTACAGCCCCCTGGCCTCCACTCCTACGAGAACCAGCATGCCCAGCGTTACAGGTGAGAAGTCTGATGATTCCATGGGGGTAGGGGCATGGCCACCGTGACCCAGTAGTCCAGAAGCCCAGAGAGACAGAAAAATGGTCTCCACCACACCCAAAACAAGCTCAAATAAACATAGAGATGGCCTATTGTGGCTCTAGTCTCTTTACTTTTTGGGTCTTTAAAACGTGTCCCAACTGGCTGCTCAATCAGTCCAACAAGGCCCAGCTGGGACAGACCGGGGCTGTGAGCCCTGTTCAGCGTCACTCTTTTACAGGTGTGATCTTTCCCCAGCACTCCCCAGCAGTCTTTTTCGACTTTATTTATGTATTATAGGGGTTTAAAATGTATTAATTAGGTATTATCAGGGGAAAATGTGTTAAAATTTACACAGTATTCAGTTAAAAGCTGCTCATCAATTTACCTCTGTGAAGGCCAGTGTTTAGCCTCGCTCACAAGACTCACGAAGGTATTTGTATGGTTTTAAAATGTAGTAGTTGTTATAATTAACATAGTATTCAGTGCAAGCTGCACTCACAAGATAGCACCTCACAACTTAAACAGATGTGACTTTTCTCAAGCTGATCCCAGCAGTCCTTTTTGGCTTTAAAAAGATATTTTATGGGTCTTATTTTGGGTATTATCAGGTGAAAATGTGGTATAATTAACACAGTATTCAGTTAAGGCTGCTCAGCACGGTATAAGAAGTAAAAAAACAAAAAAAGCGTGATGTGCTGTTTTGTCCACACAGTGGCGCTGCAGTCCCCCCGGCCAGACGACGCAGTGTTCGATATCATCACAGACGAGGAAGTGAACTGCATCTACGACGGAGACTCGCTGCCCTACACCACGGCTCTGACCCCTGGGAGAGCACAGCAAGCCCAGGATGAGCTGTGAGTCCCTCCCTTAGTATAATACACTATCTATACCACTATCTCTTCATTTACTATCAGTCAACAGCTTTAAATTAGCTTACTTCATTAAAAAAAAAAAAAAATTATATGTACATTAGCTACTGATACGTAATGATTATAGTTTAAAGCATATTAGGATTAGGCAATATGGCTTTCTCACGTTTCGATTAAATTTGCCACTTGTTTTCACAATTTGTCTTGTTTTTTTTTAATTCGTATTTGGTTGCCAGATACATCTGTACATCCCTAGTTTATGCACCATCAATGGTTTAATGGGGTAGCACTTTATAAAATAGGGGTATATACAGCTCTGAAAACATTAAGAGAGCACTTCAGTTTCTGAATCAGTTTCTCTGATTTTGCTATTTATAGGTTTATGTTTGAGTAAAATGAACATTGCTGTTTTATTCTATAAACTACAGACAACATTTCTCCCAAATTCCAAATAAAAATATTGTCATTTAGAGCATTTATTTGCAGAAAATGAGAAACGCTTTTAGACCTCAAATAATTGTTCAGAAATCAATATTTGGTGGAATAACCCTGGTTTTTAATCACAGTTTTCATGCATCTTGGCATCATGTTCTCCTCCACCAGTCTTACACACTGCTTTTGGATAACTTTATGCTACTCACTCCTGGTGCAAAAAATCAAGTAGTTCAGTTTGGTTTGTTGGCTTCTGATCATCCATCTTCCTCTTGATTATATTCCAGAGGTGTTTGAATTTGGTTTTAGGTGGTCTCTTATTTATTTATTATTTCCAGAGCTGTATGTATGTAATAAGAGTACTTTACAGTAAAGTACTATTTAGACATGAATTTTTAAAGTAATACTAGTTTAGACGTCAATAATTAGGGGTGTGCCAAGATCACAACACAGATGTATTAAATTGTCGGTCAAAGGTTGCCAGGTTTGTATAGAACCCTCATGTGGGTTGCCATGAGGTTTGAATACAGAACCCTCACTTGGGTGGATTCTGATTAGCATGATTAGCATGTCTCTCAGTCACAGACTGTGGTGAGTTAGTGTTAAATGGTGTGATGCTGGTGATTACAGGAGCAGTGGCAGTGCCAGTGGTGGTGATCTGGCAGCAGAAGAGTCACCGGAGGAGCTGCTGACCTCAGTGCAGGACGCCGAGATCTGCCTGCTCAAATCTGGAGAGATTACGTATGTACAGCACACACAGTGTTAATTAACACCCTTTAATTAACCCTATCAGAACTAACATCACACGATCTTAAAATATCCTAAAAAGTCTCCTAAATTGTTTTTGAAGACAATATACACTTTTTGCACAAATTCCATTTCACAATTAATAAATATAGGTTTCTGGACTGTTCTCGGTTAGAAGCATAGACTGTAAAATATAATGTATTTAATTTTTTTTAAGTTTAGACCCAGCATACTTCTGTAAATTAGTATATTTTGTGATGTTAACATTCTTCTTATTTTATTTTATTTATCTAACTTTCTGTTTTATCACTTAGCATTTTTATTTATTTAATTTATTGTATTTATTTTATTCTTTTGTCCTTTTATTTAGTGTTTTCCTTGTTTTACTTTTGGCCTTTTACCTTTTTGTTTAATTTATTTTATCATTTAATTTATTTTTATTTTATATATTTCATTATTCTAATTGTTTATCTCTTTATTTTATGGTTTTACATTTCAGTCTGTCCACTTAAGCTTATATTCTGCACTATTTAATTTCTTATTAATTAAATCTTATATTGTTTATTATAGTTTCTTGGCTTGTTTTTCTAACGCTTTTACCATTTAATTTAATGTTTTGTTTATGAAGTTCCTTTTTTTTTTTTTTAGTTCACCAGATTAAAAACTTGATTTTAATTTTAATTTCAATTTATTTTTCAGTCCTTTTAAGTTGTAACTGCTTGGCTGCATTGAAAATGAGGGTTACCCTCAATATATTACTGAGTGAAATTAAAGGTTGATGGATTGATTTATTGATTGGTATTAAAGCTATACAGAAACTATTCAATAAACAGAATTATTTAATAAACTAAAAGTGTTAAACAAACCAGAATATATTTTACACTTTAGATTCTTCTAAGTATCTTATTTATCTTTGAGGACAGATCTGCACATTTTTGGTATTTTAATCAGTGTCTTTATGAGGGAGAGTCACCTGTATTACTGTGATTTTGAGGCTCTAACACCTATGTGCACCATGATCAGACGTGGAAAAATTACAGAAAATTGTAATTAAGTAAAAGTACCTTTACTTTGCTAAAATTCTACTCAAGTAAAAGTAAAAGTACCCATCTAAAAATCTACTCGAGTAAACGTAAAAAAAGTACTCAATTTAAAATGTACTTTGAGTAAAAGTTACATAGTTACTTTTAATTATTTGATGTAAAAAAGCAAAAACATTAAATTTACAGTACAGAAAAAAAAATTAAATTGTTTTTAATGAACTATTATTTCACATAATAATTTGGACCTTTCAGGCAGTATTTGTTCAGACCACCCCATAAAACATTTTCAAGAACAAGTGGTATAGGTTTCTATGATCCGTTTTTTTTTCTTTACTATCAAAAAGTTATGGTCATATACGTGACTATAAACTGTATTTTTATAGTTTTACAGGTCATTATTTTTTTTTTTACTTGCAATTGCTCTGCTTAAATGTTATTTACATGTTTTTTTTTTTACATTTAAGCAGATTGTTTAATGATAAAAATATTTAACACCACATGATTTCTCAGGTTTGATGTGGAAGTTTTGAAAGCTGGCAGCTCTGTCTAGGGGCGGGGCACATTTTGTATTGCATGAGGACGTTATTGCCTCGTTATTCCACGCTCGAGCATCCGTGCCAATTTATTATTTTTTTTAATTCAGACAATTGTTTTTTTCCCCCCAGCATTTTATTTTTTACTCAGCAATGGGGAGTTTTCCAATGTAGCAAAGTAAATTACTTGTGTCAAAATGTACTTGAGTAAAAGTAAAATTACCTAATTTAAAAACTACTTTAAAAGTTACTCATAAAATCTACTCAATTACAGTAACTTGAGTAAATGTAATTCATTACTTTCCACCTCTGACCATGTGTTCTCCTGCTGGTAGTTAATAGTTAATGAAGGCTGCTGGTAATAACTGGGTGGATGCTGTGGATTTCCTCACAGGCTGTCTGAGACGTTCTCTGTGAAGGACATTGCTGAGTTTGGAGAGGACTTCAGAGAGCTCTTCATCAAGTCCAGCTGTTACAGTCTGATCCCCGTCACTGTGGACCGAGCCGGACCCACCATCAGCTGGGTCTTCTCTTCCTCACCTAAGAGCATCTCCTTCAGCGTGGTGTATCGAGAGAGCACGGATGCACCGCTAGAGCAGGCCAAGGTACCTCACTCTGTTCTATCAGTAACTATAGAGTACGGGCCAATGCGTTTTCTTTATTTTCATGACTATCTACATTGTAGATTCTCACTGAAGCATCAAAACTATGAATGAACACATGTGGAGTTTTATGTACATAACAAAAAAAAAAAGGTGAAATAACTAAAAAAAAAAACATGTTTTATATTCTAGTTTCTTCAAAATATCCCCCCTTTGCTCTGATTACTGCTTTGCACACTCTTGGCATCATCATTCTCTCAATGAGCTTCATTAAGAGGTGGTCACCTGAAATTTTGAAGGTTTTCCAACAGTCTTGAAGGAAGGAGTTCCCAGAGGTGTTTATTAGCACTTGTTGCCCCTTTGCCTTCTTCACTCTGTGGTCCAGCTCACCCCAAACCATCTGGATTGGGTTCAGGTCCGGTGACTGTGGAGGTTCAGCTCATTTTTTTGTTAAGTACATAAAACTCCACATGTGTTCATTCATAGTTTTGATGCTTCAGTGAGAATCTACAATGTAAATAGTCATTAAAAAATAAAGAAAACGCATTGAAAAAGAGAAGGTGTGTAAAAAAAAAACTTTGGCCTGTACTGTATATATTGCCAAGTCCTGCTGGAAAATGAAATCCGCATCTCTATAAAAGTTGTCAGCAGATGACGTGTCTCTCCAGTCAAACCATCAATGATTGGTGGAAACTTCACACTAGACCTCGAGCAGCTTGGACTGTGTCTCTCTCCACTCTTCCTCCAGACTCTGATTTCTCCCTTGATTTACAAATGAAATGTAAAATTTACTGATGATCAGTGATGGTTTGAAGAGACATGTCTGTCATCTGCTGGTGTTGATCCACTGTGTTTTATTATCAAGTCTAAAGTCAGTGCAGTTTTGTTTTCCCACAAAATCTTACAGCACTTCATGCTTCCCTCTGCTACTGACAACTTTTATGGAGATGCGGATTTCATTTTCCAGCAGGACTTGGCACACTGCCCACACCCTAAATCAAGCTGCACGGTGCACTGTGGACTGCTAGCCTATAGATCAAATAGCTAAAATACTGCCCATTGTTTTTTTTTATCTGCAAAATTCACCTTTTCTCTCTCTTTTGCAGGTTTTGATCCCATTAACCAGATGCAACTCTCATAAAGAGAGTATGCAGGGTCAGGTGAAGGCGCGCAAACCTGGGGAATACTCGCTCATCTTCGACAACTCCTTCTCCAGGTCTGTGTAACTGTGTCTAAATTAGGACAGTATACTGAAATATATTGAGATTGCATTGCAATGTTATAACTACATTAAAAACCAGGGTTATTCCACCAAATATTGATTTCTGAACTCTTAAAACTTTAAGAAAAAGAAGCTCTGCATCTTTTTTGTTATTTCAGCCATTTCACATTTTCATTTTCTGCAAATAAATGCTCTAAATGACAATATTTTTATTTGGAATTTGGGAGAAATGTTTCTGTAGTTTATAGAATAAAACAACAATGTTCATTTTACTCAAACATAAACCTATAAATAGCAAAATCAGAGAAACTGATTCAGCTGAAGTGGACTCTTAATTTTTTCCAGAGCTGTATTTATATTAGTGGCGTTAATTAAAATACCACTGTATACTTTTATATTTGAGGTTTGAGGGGAGATAAAGCCAACATGGAGCGCTGAAATAAGGAATGCATGATAAATTAGATAGAGAAAACTTTTTTTGGAGCGTTTCCCCCTCTGTTTGTTTTTTTTTCACACAGGCATAAAAACCTAAACGCACCAAAATGCTCACCAATAAACCATGTGAGCACATCATCTCATCTGATTGGTCAGAGCTGTCTGGTGCAGGAGCGAGAAAATAAATATAATGAGAAGATTCTGTGTTAAAGCGCGTATATCTGTGCAGTGTGAAGCTGCTTTAAGAAAACAGAACGCTGAAAATTTGCAGCTGTGCTTTTAAACACAGTGTTTTCAATGGGACATGCAGCGCAGATGTAGTAAACAGCAGCAAGCAGTGAACGCTGCACATTACTGCATGTGTCAACAGCACGGAGCAGCATTTTTTTCATAGCAGTATATTATCTGGCTTATAATATATCAGATTAAACTGCGCCTTATCAGCAGTTTAGCTCGAATAAAAAGAAGTATATTTGATAGCTTGAGTCGGATCGAGACCAGATCACGTTTTCACCACAAGCGAACCAATCCAGGGGATGTAATTAATGGCGTAAAAAAAAAAAAAAAAAAAAAAAAAAATATATATATATATATATATATATATATATATATATATATATATATATATATATATATATATATTCTCTGCCAGAAAAGGATGAAGAGATTCTGCTGACAACTTCAGAAATTTATCTTAGAAACCCACTTTTTAAAATTAATTAATTTATTTATTTATTTATTTATTTTTTTATATGTTTTTTTTTTTTTGAGCTCGCTGACTCCCATGACTTTTGGCATATTGTTGTATTTGCTAGGCCCTAATAAGTTTTTTTTTTTCTTTCTTTCTCCAGGTTCATCTCGAAGAAAGTGCTCTACAGACTGAGCGTGGATCAGCCGGTGGTCTACGACGGCAGCGACTGTCCTTAAAACAGGAAGCGTTACATCACATACTCACACACACTTACACACTTAAACACCCTTACACACACACCTTAACACACCTTTGCACAGTGTGTGTGTGCTGGATTGAGAGGGTGCTGGAAGTCTTTGAAGGAGCTCTGTTGACTCTAATAATGTTGCGACTCTTAATGACGTACCTCTCACGCTTAGCCTCTCACATACTTTCAGGACTTTGATGTGTGTGTGTGTGTGTGTGTAAGTGTGTGTGTGTCTGTGTGGTTCCTCCTAAAAGCTACGCTCATCCTGAGAGCATGAAGCTCTAAAGCTGGAGAGTATCAGCTGCACACACTCAACACACTCAACTCAGACATGAGCCAACGCCACAAATCACTACCACGAGCTTTAACATTTCATATGGCACCAAATCTGCCCTCAGGAGAGGGTGGAGTGGCGGTAAAGTGGCGGTAAAGTGGCGGTAAAGTGGCGGTAAAGTGGGGTAAAGTGCTGAAACGGTCAAACTGATGACCTGTAGTGGACTGTGTGGTCAGTAGAGTAGATTTAGCGTGATGAAGGGTTTTGATGAAACACATGCACTAAAAATAATGAGCTTTATTATTATTATTATTACTGTGCTGAATTACAGGGAAAGGGGGTGATGAATGATGAATGTGGAATAGTAGCTATTTTTAGATACAGTAGTGTTGATTTATCAGTTGATCATAAACTGAATTTATTGAAGATTTATTATTATGCATAATTATCAATGCTAATCAAGACATATCTGACATTCGCTACTGTTTAAAAAGTTTGGAAACTGCATTTTTAAATGAACAAAAAAAAAAAAAAACAAGAAATATATATCAAATAAATAAAATAAATATTTAATAATATTTATTAAATACAAATTCAAAGAAGCTTTTTGAAAAAGTGTGTCAAGAATTATAATCAGAGCCATAGGAATGCACTGAATATTTGGCAACTAAAAAAAATTAGCCTGTTTTAGGCCCAATCTGGATGGGATTAGTTTCTCAAGGGGTTCTGGGGTATTTATTTTTTTCAGGCTTTCAGTTAACAGCTGTGCTGAACTTGTCAAGAGTTAATTAAACTTGATTTTTTTTTTGTCTCTTAATGTGTTGAAGAGCTCTATTTGAGTAATGTTCTAATCTATAAATTATAAGAAGCAAGAACTACTCAACTAAGTAAAGACAAAATGCTTTAAGAAGAAATGAAGATCAGTCATTCTGCCATTTAAAAAATGTCAAAAACGTGTAGTTGGAAAGACCATTGAAAACATTGATAATGATGGAACTGGCACTCATCAGGACTGCCTCAGGAAAGGAAGAGCAAGAGTTTCCTTTCCCAGTCTCCCAGCTTCCCAGATAAGAGATACCTAAATGCTTATACTAAATGAGTATTTTGGTTTGTTTAACACTTTTAAGTTACTACATGGTTCCTTATGTGTTCCTTCATAGTCTTGACTTTAATAAAATGCAAATAAAATGTATTTGATTAATATAAGCAGTGGCGATAAATTTAGCTAAACAAGTACAAATATTTAGATTTTTTCCCTTTTTTGGACGAATAATTTTGGTTGCCAAATATTCAGTGCGTTGTCACAATATTTATTTTGATATTGTGATTCTTAAACCTCATTACTGGCTAAGAAACCCTTCATGAAACCCTCGGTAAAACCCTTATGACTATTTATTAACTATTGTTACTGAATAAAAAATAATACAAAATAAAAAACAAAATTTTGTTTTTCCTCAAAATGCTTGCATTATTCATTTGAGTTTATCTGTTACATTGTTTTTTTTTTATATCATGCATACTAATGTGAACGTAGCATTTTATAGTTGTACAGTATATAAAAAAACATATTCTTATAAACCAATATCACAAAAAAGATTCCAAACTTTTAAACAGTAGTGTGTGATTTCTCTACCAGAACTCTAGTAATGATGTTTATACATATGAAGTCTATTCATATTAATAATGATTATATAATAATAATAGTGTATTTAAAGAGCTTTACAATGGTTTTATATATACATATATGAAGGTATGCAGAAACTGACGTTCCCAGACTTTTTTTTTTTTTTTTTTTTCTCCAGAGTCTCTAAGTGAAAATTAATCTAAAATCTAAAAACTGACCGTTAACATTAGAACTGATGTAAGGGTGTATATAGTATATATATTGGATCTCTACAGAACACACTATGCGTCTATGCATGAGCTTATTTTTCACAGCACAAAGTTCAAATCTGTAAAATAAATGTACTTTTGTTTGGTTTTTCAGAACCACCTGAAGCCCCTTTATTTTAATACTATAGTAGCAGACAGCACAAATATATTTTACATTTTAGGTTGTAAGAAAATGTTTCCTCAGCTTCTACATCTATTTAAAGGTTGATATATTTAAAAAAAAACAGGCTCTTTAATGATCTAAACAATGATCATGTTTTCCCTAAAATAAACGCTTTATTTTAATAATACAGTACAAGGCAGCACAAATATACCATCTCAGATTATAAAAAAAGGTTCATATCTCTATATGAAACATGCTTTTTATGGATCTTAAAGTGTTTTTACCATGGTATTCCTCAAAGAACCATCTGAAACCCCCTTATTTTTTAGAAATATAGTGCCAGTTTAGAGGCTGTAGAGGTTCTTTACCAATATAAAGGCTCATATACCTATTGGAATCATGCTCTTTATGGATCCAAATATGTTTTACTATGGTATCCTTCAAATAACCATCTGAAGCCCCTTTATTTTAATAATATAGCACCAGACAGCACAAATATACCATCTCAGATGATCAAAAAAGGTTTTCTCAGCTTGTATATTAATATAAAGATTGATATATCTAATGGAAACAGGCATTTTAAGGATCTTAAAGTGTTTTTACTTTGGTATTCCTCAAAGAACCATCTGAAGCCCCCTTATTTTTAGAAATATAGTGCCAGTTTAGAGGCTGTGTTCTTTACCAGTATAAAGGCTCATATACCTATTGGAAACATGCTCTTTATGGATCCAAAGATATTTTTACTATGGTATCCCTCAAAGAACCATCTGAAGCCCCTTTAGTTTTAATAATATAGAACCATACAGCCCAAATATTATATGTCAGTTTATGAAAAAGGTTTCCTCAGCTTCTATACTAATGTAAAGATTGATATCTCTAATGGAAACAGGCATTTTAAGGATCTTAAAGTGTTTTTACTCAAAGAACCATCTGAAGCCCCCTTATTTTTAGAAATATAGTGCCAGTTTAGAGGCTGTAGAGGTACCAATATAAAGGCTCGTATACCTTTCGGAATCATGCTCTTTATGGATCCAAATATGTTTTTACTATGGTATCCTTCAAAGAACCATCTGAAGCCCCTTTATTTTTAATAATATAGCACCAGATAGCACAAATATACCATCTCAGATTATCAAAAACGTTTTTTTTCAGCTGGTATATTAATATAAAGGTTAATAACTCAATAGAAACCATGTTCTTCATGGATCCAGAAGTATTTTTTTACTATGGTATCCCTCAGAGAAACGTCTGAAGCCCCCTTTTATTTTTAAGAATATAGTGCCAGTTAAGAGGTTTCGTTTTTTTTTTTTTTTTTAAACTGTTATACAGGTTCATATCTCTGTTGAAAACAGAGATGCTTCCGTTCATTTTTAATAATATAGTACCAGACACCACACATATAATAAATATAATAATAAGTACTCAGATTATGAAAAAATAAGTTTCCTTAGCCTGTATACCAAAAAAGGATGATTTTTGATATTGGAAACAGGCTCTTTATGGATCTAAAGGTGTTTTTACTGTGGTATCCCTCAAATAACCATCTGAATCCCTTTTATGTTTAATAATACAGTACCAGACAGCAATTTTTTAATAAAAAAAAAGGTTTTCTTAGCTTGTATACTAATATATAGGTTTTATATCTCTATCGGAAACAGACTCTTTATGGAACTAAAGGTGTTTATACTGTGGAATCCCTCAAAGAACCATCTGAAGCCCCTTTATTTTTAATAATATAGTACAAGGCATCACAAATATACCATCTTAGTTAATACAAAAAGGGTTTCCTTAGCTTGTATACCAATATATTAAGGTTTGATATCTTTATAGGAAACATACTCTTTATGGATCTAAAGGTGTTTATACTGTGGTATCCCTCAAAGAACCATCTGAAGCCCCCTTTATTTATAATAATATAGTACCTGGCAGCACAAATATACCATCTCACTTAATAAAAAAAGGGTTTCCTTAGCTTGTATACCAATATAAAGGTTTGATATCGCTTTAGGAAACATGCTCTTTATGGAACTAAAGGTGTTTATACTGTGGAATCCCTCAAAGAACCATCTGAAGCCCCTTTATTTTGAATAATATAGTACCAGACAGCACAAATATACCATCTCACTTAATAAAAAAAGGGTTTCCTTAGCTTGTATACCAATATATAGGTTTTATATCTCTATAGGAAACATGCTCTTTATGGATCTAAAGGTGTTTATACTGTGGTATCCCTCAAAGAACAATCTGAAGCCCCTTTATGTTTAATAATACAGTACCAGACAGCACAAATATACCATCTCACTTAATAAAAAAAGGGTTTCCTTAGCTTGTATACTAATATAAAGGTTTGATATCGCTATAGGAAACAGGCTCTTTATGGAACTAAAGGTGTTTTTACTGTGGTATCCCTCAAAGAACCATCTGAAGCCCTTTTATGTTTAATAATATAGTACCAGACAGCACAAATACGGAGATAAAATAAAGAGAAGGAAGGTTTCCTCAGGCATCTCTCAACCATTACCCATATGCTGAGCTGAGATCTGTAATTCTAGCAGCAGAAACAGGTCGTAATAATAAGCAGCAGACCCATTTTGCTGGCAGCCTCCATCTTTTTTTTTAATACAGCCCGCGATGCATTTCTGTTCCGCTGATGTGGGGCAAAAAATTTACAAGCAATATCTTTTCTTTTTTTTTTTTTTTGCTGCTGGTGTTTCTGCACTCTGTTCCAATAAGACTCCATCTGTAACTCTGCGGAACGAAGCAGGCAGAACCCGCTCACAATAAAAATGCAACTGCCGTGTTTTTAGCTGATTCGTAATGGATGGGAATGTTTACTGTGAGGCTCTGAGCTGTTGAACTGTCAGTTTTGCAAATGTGCACTTTCTGAACGTGTTTTGTTTTCTGTAGAGCTTTTTATTGTTTTTTTTTAGCAGCAGGCTGTTACATTCTTGACAGTAAATAAAGTAACACACTGGAACAACATTCATTGTATTATGGGATTATATGGGATGCGAACAGTGGTGAACAGTGGTTGAATAAAAATAAATCTACTGCATGACATGTTCTATATGTTCTAGAGGGGGTGTGGCTAAAATTAAATGGAATAGTTTTTACTATTTAAATTTTGTGCCATCATTAACAACAATTGTCTTTGCTTTCTACTAGTGTCAACAATTAATTCAAACAGACCCAATAAGTCCTTTTTCTGTATGTCTAAAATCTGCACACAGATTGGCTAAAAACAGTAAAAAAAAAAAAAAAAACAAGCTACTCCCTCTTCCGTTCAGCATCCAATCAATAAACACTTTTAATTTTGAATAGTCTGATGTTAAGTTAAATGTGCTCTTTTTCACCAGCTTTTTGGTTATGTGAATCATAGTGAATTTTGTATGCAGGAAGAAAACATTGAGCAGAATGTAAATTCTGCCACATTTTAATAGCAGAGACCTCGAAACCACAACTAATTTTTCCAGACATTTAGAAAAAATGGAAAAATAAGTACAAACTAGCGAGATGACTAATGTTAGCAGCAACCTAGCTAACATACTAATGTTATAGGGGAGAGCACTCACCTTAGCTACGAACTAGCTAATCTTAGTGATGAGCAAGTTAAATTACTACTGTTACCGGAAAAAGAACTAAAGCTAGCAATGAGCTAATCTTAGTGATGAGCAAGTTAAATTACTACTGTTACCGGAAAAAGAACTAAAGCTAGTGATGAGCTAATCTTAGTGATGAGCAAGTTAAATTACTACTGTTACCGGAAAAAGAACTAAAGCTAGTGATGAGCTAATCTTAGTGATGAGCAAGTTAAATTACTACTGTTACCGGAAAAAGAACTAAAGCTAGTGATGAGCTAGCTAATTTTAGTGAAGAGCAACTTAAATTACTACTGTTACCCGAAAAAGAACTAAAGCTAGTGATGAGCTAGCTAATTTTAGTGAAGAGCAACTTAAATTACTACTGTTACCGGAAAAAGAACTAAAGCTAGCAATGAGCTAATCTTAGTGATGAGCAACTTAAATTACTACTGTTACCCGAAAAAGAACTAAAGCTAGCAATGAGCTAATCTTAGTGATGAGCAAGTTAAATTACTACTGTTACCGGGAAAAGAACTAAAGCTAGCGATGAGCTAGCTAATTTTAGTGAAGAGCAACTTAAATTACTACTGTTACCTGAAAAAGAACTAAAGCTAGCAATGAGCTAATCTTAGTGATGAGCAACTTAAATTACTACTGTTACCGGAAAAAGAACTAAAGCTAGTGATGAGCTAGCTAATCTTAGTGATGAGCAAGCTAACACACTAATGTTACCAGGGAGAGAACTAAATCTAGCAATGAGCTAATCTTAGTGATGAGCAAGTTAAATTACTACTGTTACCGGAAAAAGAACTAAAGCTAGCAATGAGCTAATCTTAGTGATGTTACCGGAGAGAGAACTAAATTTAGTGACGAGCTAGCTAATCTTAGCCACAAGCTAGCTAACCTTAGCGATGAGCTAGTTAAAATACTAATGTTACCAGGGAGAGAATAAAAGCTAACGACAAGCTAGCTAACTTTAGCGATGAGCTAGCTAAAATACTAATGTTACCGGGGAGAGAATTAAAGCTAACGACAAGCTCACTTACCTTAGCGACAAGCTCGCTAACTTCAGTGACGAGCTAGCTGAAATACTAATGTTACCAGGGAGAGAACTAAAGCTAGTGACGAGCTAGCTAACCTTAGCGACAAGCTGTTTGAAGGCAAATTGTGATTTATTATTATTTTTTTTTACATTTTATGATAAAAATGAATGGAATTGGTGGTGGTGACTTCTAATTAAGTTTTAGAAGAGACACAGATTAAGCATAATTTTGAGAGACTGCAGGTGACAATTATTTTTACTTATTTCTTAGGAGTCAGCGTAGCTTAGAACAGTACCTTGGGTATTTTAATTTTCTAAAAAAAAAAAAAAAGTTAAAGCCAAGATGTAGTACATGCACGCTCCCAAGAGGGGGTGCTTTTCCTGGCGGGGGTGCTGAATTTGGCACAACGCGGGAACCAGCACCGGGTATCCAGTGGAAAAGTCCACTTTGCTTTTGGTCTCAAAGGCTGCACAACTACTTCAGCTACTGCAAAGACTCTGGTTGTAAATTTATAATCGTAGAGTATATATACTACTGTAGCAGTGGTGTAAACTGCGTACTTACTACGATTAGATCTGTAGATCAGAGTAAGATCTAGAAATCTGATGAACAAATCAGATAGAGAGCTCGATTGTGCAGAGTTTTCCCATTATCTGATTATCCAAGTTAATGTAAAAATGTATACAATGTATAAATGCATTAATCGTATTGTCTAATAACTGCAGATCTTCCATCATTGGTTCAAACCCCATTGAGAAATGTGATGCAGATCTTCTGCGAATGTCAGGAACAGCAAATGGGCCTTAAAATTCGTCTCAACTTGAGTCAATCTCATATCCTCGCTCTTAACACTGAAAATATGCCCTCAAACTGGTTTAAACCAGCCTATAATCTGGAATTAACCGGCTTTGCTGTGTAATCCGTGCCGGAGAAGAAGACACTGAGTGTTTCCTGAGATCGTCTCCCGCTCTTTGGCTGCGATCTGATGGCGGTTGCCTGTGGTTACAGCATCGGTAGGGGCAGGAGGGAGGGGCATCGGTCCACGGCGTCCGGCCATCTTCTCTCTTCAAGGTTAATGAGCTCATTGTAAAGCAGAGCACATCCTTGAAACAGCCTCGTATGGCTGCGACAGAGCCTGGCTTTACACTCTTACACACTCACACACACATGCATTTATATACACACACACAGAGAGAGAGAGAACGACAGAGAGTGGGTTATGTGGGGGATGGGGGGGCTGGAGAAAAAGAGACGTGAGCTGAATATCAATTCAGGAAACAGCAGAAAACAGAGTAAAGAGAACATAACATAGTGATGTCCTAGTTAAAAGACGTGTACACACACAAACACCTGATGCTCACACGAGTAAATGTAAATTGCTATTCATTCAACTGCACAAGTTTCAAGTTCATCCTAGACAAAATGCATTACATTTAGCGGATGCTTGTATCAACTTACAGGGGTTGGAAAATAAAACTGAAACACCTGGTTTTAGACCACAATAATTTATTGTCAGCTTCCTCTTACAGCGTCCACAGTTAATCCTGTTGGATGTGGTTGGTCCTTCTTGGTGGTTTGCTGACGTTACCCTGGATACCGTGGCTCTTGATACATCACAAAGACTTGCTGTCTTGGTCACAGATGCTCCAGCAAGACGTGCACCAACAATTTGTCCTCTTTTGAACTCTGGTATGGCGTCCATAATGTTGTGTGCATTGCAATATTTTGAGCTGAACTGTGCTCTTACCCTGCTAATTGAACCATCACACTCTGCTCTTACTGGTGCAATAATGTGCAATTAATGAAGATTGGCCACCAGGCTGCTCCAATTTAGCCATGAAACCTCCCACACTAAAATGACAGGTGTTTCAGTTTCATTGTCCAACCCCTGTACATGTAATGATGTACATTTAGCTATAAAGGACATAGAAGTTCAAGGCAAAACAAAACTTTGTCCACTATAATAACTGACTGGTTACTTGTTGAACTGTCGCCTCCTTGTAAATTAATGCTTGGTAAGACTCTGGAACTTTGGAGGTGTTTGAAGTCCAGTCCTGGACTTTGTATAGGCATGATAGGGTTTCAGATCAAGACTGGATCACGTTCTCACCACAAACAAACCGATCTGAGGTTTGTTAGAAACTGTACCAAGAACCGTAAGAGGAGGTGGTCAACACCTGACTGCGATTTGACTGTTTTTACACCTGCCCAACAGAACTGCACCAAGAGTGCAAACAAATTAGAATCTGTTTTACTTTTTTTTTTTTTTTTTTTTTTAAATATAATTTTATTTCTAATTTACATCCAAATTTCTACCAATTTACACACGGCCATTTACCCAACCAACTCCTCCTATCACTAGTGATGCCTCAACACCAGCAGGGTGAAGACTAGCACATGCCTCCTCTGATACATGTGAAATCAGCCAACGCCTCTTTTCCAAATGCTGCAAATGCAGCATTACCGAAGCAGCATCACAGAGCACTCGGAGGAAAGCGCAGCAACTCGGTTCTGATACATCAGCTCACAGACATCAGCCTTGTGCTGGTCGACATCAACCTTTGGAGTAATAAAAGGGATAGAGCGCCATCTACTGTACCCACCCAGAGAGAGAGAGAGAGAGAGCCAGGCCAATTGTGCTGTCTCAGGGCTCTGGCAGCTGATGGCAAGCTGCATGATCGGGATTCAAACCGGCGATCTACACTAGAGTCTGTTTTAACCGGACCATATAGTGCTAGGGTGAAAAAGCAAAATCTACAAATAAAAATCTGGGCCCAAAAGTTTACAATCTGGTATTAGAAGTAGTTTTCTGATGCTTCTAGGTCACAGTCTGAGACTCAACAACTCGCTGAATCATTTCCTTAAGAACTGTAATTGACTCGCTGCCAGACATTCACACCTCCAATCACAGCCCGTCCAATCACAGCCCGTCCAATCACAGCGCTCTGCAGGCTAAAGCTGCCGGCACTTAACAGGAGGCTAATGCTGGCATCAGAAACCAGTTACAGTAATGAATTGCAATGTAACGACCCCAGTGTGCCGACATGCAGAGCCACGCACTGGAGAAGAAGAGCCGGATGTGACTCGTGTGTTAAAAAAGCAAAGGGACATCAGTTTCCTTCACTTCCCGTCAGATCTAGCCAGTCATTCATCAGCGGCAGCTGCTGCTTCAGGAATGACTGTGCCCTTTGGATCTGAATCGGCGGCTACGTGGGTTAGCTGGGTGTGGGTTGTGACTGATTGGTGGCGCCCATTTCGATCAGGCACGGCGAAAAGCACCATAAATTTCCTGTTGAGGAGCCGTTTGATTTGGGCAAAATGATTGAGGGTGGTTCTGCATCCATCTCAAGGAGCACTGTTCCACAATTCATCATCCAAAAATGGAAAATGTAGTCTACCCCTGCAAACCTACCAAGACATGGCCATGATTCACCCAAACTGGCAGATTGAGCAAGGAGAGCACTGGTCAGAGAAGCACCAGGAGGCCCATGGTCACTCTGGAGGAGCTGCAGAAATCTACAACTCAGGTGAGAGAATCTGTCGACAGGAGTTATCTGGGTGGGGGGTTGTCAATGATTGGTGGCATCCGTTTCGATCAGGCACGACGGAAAGTACCATGCATTTCCTGTTGAGGAGTCGTTTGATTTGGGCAAAATGATTAAGGGCAATCAACTGACTTCAGAAAGTTCAGAAGTTAATAGAGTCCTGCAGTTGTGTGTAATTTAGGGCGTTTTCACACCTGCACTATTTGGTCCGGTTAAAATGAACTCTGGTCCGTTTGTAACTTTAGTGCGGTTCGATTGAGCAGGTCTAAAAACAGTAATCACACTCGGGTGCGGATCAAAAGAACCGGAGCGAGACCAGCTAGAGGAGGTGGTCTCGGTCCGGTACCAAACGAACTGTGGAGCGGTTCGCTTGTAGTGAGAATGTGATCCGGTCTCGATCCGACCCAGCTATTAAATATAGTCCATTTATTTGAGCTAAACTGCTGATAAAGCAAGCACAGTTTAAACTGATATATTAGCCAGATAACGCTAATTACCACAGCTGTGAACAAACACTGTGTCCATGCACGCGCCGTCTGCGCTGCATTCTCTGCTCACAGCCGCGTGACTCAAACTCATCATCCAAAAATGGAAAATGTAGTCTACCCCTGCAAACCTACCAAGACATGGCCATGATTCACCCAAACTGACAGATCGAGCAAGGAGAGCACTGATCAGAGAAGCAGCCAATACGCTCATGGTCACTCTGGAGGAGCTGCAGAGATCACCAGCTCAGGTGGGAGAATCTGTCAACTCAGTATGCCAATTCAGTATGTCGGTTCACTGCAGCTGTGCAATTTCCAATCCTGGATAAGTTGTGAAAGCAATAAAAATATCAAGAAAGTTTCAGTTTCAGTTTATTGATGAAGAAATCCATGTTAAGCTAACAAATAACTTTAGCTTAGAGTTAATTCAGTAATTTCGCCATACACAATGGAGCTCTCAGGATCTGACACACATTTAATTGTTAAAGATTGTGTTTGAACATTTTATCTGATTAATTTTAGATCTGCTATAATCAATGTTTATGATAGTTTTAGCTGATTTTGTATAGTGTTTTATTGTCCTTTTCTGCACTGATGTTTAAAAAAAAAACAAATGGTCATGAAAATTTGCCTTGTAGGCATAAACAAGTCAGTAAAAAATCATGAAAATGTATTGATTAAAACGTGTATATAAACCCTGACTCAAGCTCTTGTCGCTAAATGCAACCAGATCTTCACAGCAATGTTCCAAAAGTTAGTAGAAAGCACTTCCAATTCCTCATTTTTAACCCTACTGTTATGTTTATTTGTCAGGAACTGCAATAATGTTCCCGGGTCAGTTTGACCTGGTGCATGTTTAATTATAAAAAAAAAATTATATATATTTTGTGCAATGGTGTTCCTTACCTCCAACAGGTAATGGTTCAATTTACATAATTCACTCGTTTTAAAACAAAAATACATGTTCAAACTTTTTTTCACAATGTTTCACTCCTTTAGTACTTTTAACAGACCAACATATAAAACACAATAGTTTTACATAACATTAAAACATAACATTTCTTTTTTTTTTCTTTTTTTTTTAGTTTTAGCATGGGGTGGTTGCAAAAATACAGTATATGAGATATGAGACCATTTTTTTATATTATATGTTGATTACATTAATTAAGGCAAGAAGAAGAAGTTTCATGCTGAAAAATCACTTTTAATATTTGTCCTAGATCTTCAAACTTTAACTTAGACCCATAAAATTAGACCCATAAAATAACAGAAGGGTTAATATATTTTTTATAATATAAATTAGACTTTTTTTGTGTGTGCAGTGCAGGTGATGGCCACAAGGTGTCAGTGTTACCCATCATAACGGCTCCCCATTAAATCTATAGGCAAGCAGAGGTTAGTATTGCCATAAATGAGATTGATTGGTTCCACATTTTTATTCATGAGGGTGTTGGAGCGAGGCGCTCTGTTTAAGATGAGATGTTTCTGCCCTCTTCATGACCGCGTTTCCATGATTGACTCGCACTGTGTCAGAATTTAAATGGCTATTTTTACCTCGCAGGGAAGGAAGGGCAGTGCCGATGCCCCGCCGGTGGGTCAATTCATTCATTATGAAGCAGAGCAGCGCTGAGATCACACCTCATAATATAGACACAGCGTTACAGGATGTAATTTTTTTACTGTGTTATTTTTGCGTTATCTTGACCTCGCTTTATTATTTTGGTGCTGCTTTATGAATTTTATTAACCTTATTAAAGGTTACTGCAGTCTTCAGAGCTGTCACAGAGCAGCACAACCGACAGATTCAGAAGATCCTTTATTCCAAGAGCCATCAGACTCTTTAACTCCTTCCATCGGGGACGTGATGCTGCTGCCGACTGAGTTTAACTCAGTCACACCACATGGACACTAACACTTCCCCAACCTCACTTACATTCAAGTAAACTTTACTCATGATTGAGTATTCATATATTCACATTCTATATTTGTTACAGATGCATATTTATATTATATTTCTATGTCACATCAGTCACTTCCGTAATCAATGTCATTGCTCATTGCACTTTACTCTGTTAATTATTTAATTATTTAATGACCATTAGCAACATCTATTGCACTGTTTCGTTTACAGATATATCTTTACCTTGTATAGTATATATATTTTTTTATAGCCTTATATATGTTCTATTCTTTTTTGTTTTAATTAATGTTTGAATATGTTTCTTATTGTATTGTGTTGTTGCTGCTGGATGCCTAAATTTCCTTCGGGATAAATAAAGTATCTATCCATCCATCCATCCATCCATCATTTGGGTAGTGTACCTCCTGGTGAGAGATCACTGTGCACTTAAAGGTCTCATTCCATCGTTTTTTATTCATTTAAAAATGTTTAGTTGTGTCTCTAGTATGAATGAATGACAATGTTTCTATTTAGCCCTGCTTTAGATCACTGGATTAGTGGCCTTTGAAAAAAGACAGGTTTTGGCTCTTGCTCGTGAATATTCATACATGCAAATACAGGGGTTGGACAATAAAACTAAAACACCTGTCATTTTAGTGTGGGAGGTTTCATAGCTAGATTGGAGCAGCCTGGTGGTCAATCTTCATTAATTGCACATTATTGCACCAGTAAGAGCAGAGTGTGAAGGTTCAATTAGCAGAGTGAAGGCAAAGGGCCAACAAGTGCTAATAAACACCTCTGGGAACTCCTTCCTTCAAGACTGTTGGAAAACCATTTCAGGTGACCACCTCTTGAGGCTCATTGAGAGAATGATGCCAAGAGTGTGGCCTGTACTGTATTTTATTCAGCATAGTGGGTGTGTTCCCACAGTTTGTTTTTCCATGTATGATTTTTTTGTGTGTGTGTGTGGTAATGTAGTAGTAGAGGTAATAGATTCAGTGCTGTCCTTCTGGCTCAGTGTTTGCTCGTGTCAAACACAATTTCATTCCGGGTTTCTCCCGACACCCTTCAACACAAACGCCAGCTCCACCCCACCACAACAAAACACCCTACTGAATTCACTCTCTCTCTCTCTCTCACTCTCTCTCTCTCTCTCTCTGTGTTTCTCTCTATCTTTCTCTCTCTGTTTCTCTCTCTCTCTGTTTCTCTCTCTCTCTGTTTCTCTCTCTCTGTGTGTTTCTCTCTATCTTTCTCTCTTTGTTTCTCTCTCTCTGTTTCTCTTTCTCTCTCTTTCTCTCTGTTTCTCTCTCTCTCTCTCTCTCTTTTTCTTTCTCTCTCTCTCTTTCTCTCTGTTTCTTTCTCTCTCTGTCTCTCTCTGTTTCTCTTTCTCTCTCTTTCTCTCTGTCTCTCTCTGTTTCTCTCTCTCTCTCTGTGTGTTTCTCTCTATCTTTCTCTCTTTGTTTCTCTCTCTCTGTTTCTCTTTCTCTCTCTTTCTCTGTTTCTCTCTCTCTCTCTCTGTTTTTCTTTCTCTCTCTGTTTCTCTTTCTCTCTCTTTCTCTTCCTATATCTTTGTACAGTCATAATCAGAATAAGAAACTGTAGTAGGACAATATGGACATGCTGCAGAAAAATAACAAATAAATGAATTACAGTTGTATGTTTAACCAAATTGATCTAATAAAAGTCACACTAAACAGATGAATGAATGAATGAGTTTTCCCAATGGTGGAAAAACTACCTTCTACTACCAGATCAGAAGCGGTCAGTGTAACATTTATTAATTTAATTTTCTGACCTTTTGAGGCTAAATGAAAATAAGTTTTTATCCAAAATCTCCAATTTATCTCTACCCCTAAAATCGAAATATCAGGATTTTTTCCCCTTTATTTCCTAAGTTTTAAATTTTTGCATTTTTCAAGTGAGATTGTAACATCAGAAAAAAAATGACAAATCTGAAAATCGAGAGATTCAACTTTGAAATTCTGTTTGCGTTAGGCTGATGTAATGTAATGAATGAATAAATGAATGAAAGTTACATATCTTTCTAAAATGTATGAACACATGAATGAATAAGGCTTCATGTTAAAATAATAACTGGATAATCTCAATAACAGTTATTTAAGGCCAGAAATAACATTTCCAGTACATGAGGGGCTTATGAGTTTAAGGGTCTTAAAATCATTCATAGACCTTGAACTTGTGTCGAGTTTTGAGTAATAGCATATATATATTTTTTGCATGAAATAAATAAAAAATGCAAAAAAAACATTTTGACAAAAACATAGACAAAATATTTGTAAATTGAGGCGTATGCGCTTATATTAAGTGAAAAAACTCTGCCAATGGGATGAGCAAATTTTAATTGGTAAAATATCTTAAGATAAGCTATGGCTTAAGTGTCAAAATGTGTAAAATATGACTTTAGCAAAAATCACGTTTTTTTTTTTTTTTTTTTTGGTCTGATTAAATTTGAACACAAGAAACAGAATTACTTTTGTGTTTTTTTTGTTATTTTCAGTTCAAATTACGTAATACTTAAAATAAGCTGAAAATATAAAGCAATATAATCTTACACTTAGTATTATGTTATACTTAGCATTATCATAGAAAAATCTATGATTTATCAACTTGAAATGAGATAATTTCACTTGTTTATTGCTGTTTAATTGAATGAACAAATACTGGTTGATGATACTGATTCAGTTTTTTTTTTTGTAAATGAATAAATGCATAAATGCAATAAATGCAAAACATGCATATATTTTAATTAAATGAACTAATGAATATGTTTTCAAATGTAAAGATGTGTGAATCTGTTTCTAACTGGTTGAGTGAATGTTTCAGTCAATGAATGAATGAATGAATGAATGAATGAATGACTGTGATAAACTCTTGATTAGACACACACCTGTACCCACTGCCCCTAAACTCAAGATTCAAAGATTCAAAGAGTTTATTGTCATATGTACAGTACAGAAACGGGTTTCAGTGTACAATGAAATTCTTTCTTTGCTCTTCGCCAAGAATGCCAAATAGAAGATAGAAAAAGTGCAAAAAAATACAATAAGGTTATAAATATTAAACTAATTGTCAAAGACATAAAAAAATAAAAGTTACTTAAGCAAAGAAATGTATAAAAAGTGCAAGTGCGAAATAATGCAGTTATGGACATTAACTATATATATTAAAAAAAGATTAACAGTAAAGTGACGGCTGCAATGTAAACATGTTGAAGTAAAGTGCAGGGTTATTCCTGAGTTTTGTTCAAGAGTCTGATCGCAGGGTTATACCTGAGGTGTGTTTAGAATCTGAAGGCAGGGTCATTCCTTAGGTGTGTTCAAGAGTCTGATGGCCGTGGGGAAGAAACTGTTCTTTAACCTGGTGGTCTTGCATTTTACACTTCTGTACCTCCGGAAGTAAACTCTCCTCTACTCCTCTACTCCTCCAGTCCTCCACTCCTCTACTCCTCCACTCCTCCACTCCTCCACTCCTCCACTCCTCTACTCCTCTACTCCTCCACTCCTCCACTCCTCTACTCCTCTACTCCTCCACTCCTCTACTCCTCCACTCCTCCACTTCTCTACTCCTCTACTCCTCCACTCCTCCACTCCTCTACTCCTCTACTCCTCCACTCCTCTACTCCTCTACTCCTCTACTTCTCTACTCCTCTACTCCTCTACTCCTCCACTCCTCTACTCCTCCACTCCTCCACTCCTCCACTCCTCCACTCCTCTACTCCTCCGTTGGTCTGGAATAGCTGGATATTTTAGTCCTCAGCTTCCTGCCATCCATCACTCTCTCTCTCTGCGGACGCTGAGGGTCGGAATCAGTCGCTCTTTTCTGCTCAGAGACGACACGGAGTCAGAGAGCGAGCCACATGATGAATGGCACTAAGAGAGATGGAGAGAGAGAGTGATAGAGAGAGAGAGAGTGATAGAGAGATATCGCCAGGGAATAAACACAGAGCGCTTTAGAGCTCGCTTTTACTGAGAGCTGTTCTTCAGAGGAAGAGGATAAACAGCACCTTCATCTGTACACGGCCATCTGTACACACACACACACACACACACACACACATTTATATATATATATATATATACACACACTCACAGGCCACTTTATTAGGTGCACCTCTCCAACTGCTCATTAACGAAAATGTCAAATCAGCCAATCACATGGCCGCAACTCAATGCATTTTGGTATGTAGACTAGGGCTGCAATGATTAGTCGACAATTTCAAATTTATTTAAATTAGTAAATTTGTAAAAATATTGCATTACACAAAGTGCTGGGGACAAAGGCACAATGGGAGATGGGTAAATGGTTCACTCAAACGGTTTAAATTCAACTCAGTGTGTGTTTCCAAAAGTGCCCAAACACAACAGACTACATATTTACTTACTAAATTCAGTACTTTCCACATTTAAACAAAATCTAGACATTTAAATGCCTTTTAAAGCTCATGTTCAGCTGTTTCTATTCTTTTTAGGCAGAAATAATCTTTTGATTTTGAGCGTGGCGTGGTTGGTTGTTGGTGCCAGACAGGCTGGTCTGAGTATTTCAGAAACTGCTGATCTACTAGGATTTTCACACACAACCATCTCTAGTGTTTACAGAGAATGATCCGAAAAGGAAAAAATTCCAGCAGGATAATTCGCCATGTCATAAAGCATGAATCATCTGTGTGATGATGGCAGGGGCCTGGCCACATCACCAGTGCTGCTGGGGACATTAATTGAACATTGAGCTGTGTATACAAAAGATACTTTTACTTACCTGGTTGTTGTCCTGTGGGGGTCTTCCTGGGAAATGGCGGCCATCTTAGCTCCCCTTCTTGTAGTGTCCTTGGAGCTCCAGATGTGCTACAAGATGGGAGGGGGACTTTTTACTGGAACACCTGGGGAGAGAAAAAGTCACAGTTTCAAATGTGTAAATACTTACCATCTAGGGACATGTCCAAAGTTTTGTATGTAAAAAAAAAAATGTCGGCATTAATGTATGTATTTGTGTGTGTTTGTAAATATGTGTGTGTATACCTTTTAAGGTACCCCTACCCTGTAGTTAAGGTATGGCCCAATTGAGGAAGGGGCGGAGCTACACATATAAAAGGGCAGGTAGAGGCACCTGTGGGGGAGGCCTAGAACGGGAAGCCATTTTGAGTCAGCCATGCTGCTGGGGCTTCAAACTGTCCTGATCTAATGAAATATATATATATGAGTAATGTCGACCTGTAGCCTGCTACTAACCCTGCTAGCACTGCTGGAGCAGCATTAGCATTAGCTGCTATCCGCAATAACCGCACTAGCTCTTTCGCCATTCAGGGTTACACTTGAAAACCAGGGGTAGGGCACAGAAGAGGAATGGGATTGAGCCTTTGTAACTGTATGATTACAGACTGTAGTCTTGTATCTGATTCTCTGTATAGTTCATTTTTTTATCCTCCTCATTTCACCCTGTGTTTCAATGGTCAGCGTAACAAGGTAATACAAAAACAAAGTAATAATTAAATATAAAATCTTCTATTTGATCAAAAATGGTTGTAAAGATTGTAGAAGCAGGGTAGTGGTCATAATGTTAAGCTGGATATTTGTATATGTATTATAAATATATATTTTATAGACAGATTTTATGGACCTGTACCAATCTCACTTAGCTTTTTGTTGTCGCTTTTTTTTTTGTGTGATTACACTGCGATGCTAACTACGCCCATGTTCCGCCGAATGCATCATTCATTCATTCACTCATTCATCCTTTTTTCTTTCTTTCTTGTGGTGCACAACTCATTTAGCTTTCCAATTGATAGCTGTATTATATCCCTTGTTTCCATGACTACCACAGCAGCTCAACCTCCTGTTTCTAAAGCCTCAAAAACATCAGGAGCGGTGGAGGGGCCACTCGTCTCTCGGAGAAACAGAGCGCGAGCAGCGATGGGCGTCTTCAGAGCGCCACGGAACAGACTGTTCCCTTCTTATACCAGCGAAACACAGAGTCTCACTCAGAGCTGAGCTGTTTCTACACAGCGGCTCAAGACCAAACATCCGTCAGACGTCTGGTTTTCTTGTTCTATATATATATATATATATATATATATATATATATATATATATATATATATATTTATTTTCCATTTTCTCCTCAATGTGGAAGGCCAATTTGCCAATCCCCATTCCAATGAACTCCCCCTATCACTAGCAATGCCCCCAGCATTAGGAGAGCAAGGACAAGAGCATGCCTCCTCCGATACATGTGAAACCATAAGACTCTTTTCCAACTGCTGCTGATGCCCTTTAGAGGAAAGCACAGGATCCCCAGCTCTGATACATCAGCTAACAGATGCCTGTGCTGACCAACATCACAGTAGAAATCATGAGGGGAACGTGGGAAAAAGCACGACCACAAATTAAAACAGTATTAAATGTACAAACGCTTAATTTAAGTAAAGTATATCAATCTTCTAGATGTGTATTAATGTGTTTTTTTTTTATAAATCCTGAAAAATGTATTATTATGCAGTGCTTGTCTGATTTAACTCATGTTTTTGGCAGTTTTGAGACACGAAAACACAGAGTTTTCTGATAATGACCCACAAATATTTTATGGGTTAATTACAATAGAAAGGTTTAGTTGTTAAATATGGCATTTAGTGAATATGGCATTTTTGATGAATATATTACAGAGAGAGAGAAAGAGAGAGAGAGAGAGAGAGAGAGAGAGAGAGAGAGAGCAGGCTAGAGAGAAAGAGAACGTCAAAGCATATGAGAGACAGAAAGCGATATACAGAGAGAAAAAATAGACAGAGATAGAAACTGTGAAAGAAAGAAGGCAAGAGAGAAAGCTTGTCATAGCGAGAAAGCGATATACAAAAAAAGAAAGAGAAGAAAGCAACAGAGAAAAAGAGAAAGCGGAGAGTGAGAAAGCGAGAAAGAGAGAAAAAGAAAGACAGAGTGATAGAAAGCAAAAGAGAGAGTGTGCCAGGGGCAGAAAGCTACATACAGAGAGAAAAGTGAGAGAGACAGCAAAAGAGAAAAGGTGTCAAGAGACCTATAACAATAAACAGAGAGAAAGAGAGAGAGAAAGAAAGTGAGGGAAATAAAACAAGAAAGGTTGAGAGAAAGCAAAAGAGAGTGAACGTACACGAGAGACAGAAAACAATAAACAGAGAGAGAGAGAGAAAGATAGTTAATGAGAGAGAGAAAGCAAATGTGGAAGATAAAATGAAAAAGATTGAGAGAAAGCTAAAGAGAGAAAAAGTGTAAAACAAGGAGGGAAAGAGTGAGAGAACACAAATGAGAGAAAAGGATATAGATTGAAAGAAAGCAAAAGAGAATGTGTACGAGGGACAAAAGCAATAAACAGAGAGGAAGAGTGAGGGAATGCAAGTGTGATAAAGCAAGAAAGATTGAAAGAAAGCAAAAGAGAAAGTACACGAGAGACAAAAAAGTGATAAACAGAGAGAAAGAGAGAGAAAACAAAAGAGAGAAAGCAAGAGAGAGAGATAAAAACATATAGATTGAGAGAAAGCAAAAGAGAGATAAAGTGTACAAGAGACAGAAAGTGATATATAGAGAGAAAGCAAGTGAGAGAAAGTGAGTGAAAGCAAGTAAGGAAGCAAAAGAGAGAAAGTGTACATAAGAGAAAACAATAAACAGAGAGAAAGAGTGAAAGAAAACAAAAGAGAAAGCAATCAAGAGAGATAAAAGGATACAGATTGAGAGAAAGCGAAAGAGAGAGACTTTTACTTTTGACTTTTAACAGCATTTTATTATAACCCATGTTATAACATGTAAAAGTCACTTTCTGGCCATGTCAGAATTTAAAAACAGGAGATCATGTCACAAGAGATAAATAAGTAAATAGCGTGGCATTAAACCTTTTTTTTTTCATTGAAATTGAGGTATAAAGCAGAGCCAAAGAGAAAAAGAAAGTGTATGAGAGACAGAAAGTTATAAACAGAGAGAAAGCAAATAAGAGAGATAGAAAGCAAGCAAGAGAGATAAAAGGGTACAGAGTGAAAGAAAGCAAAATCGATATACAAAAAAAGAAAGAGAAGAAAGCAACAGAGAAAAAGAGAAAGCGGAGAGTGAGAAAGCGAGAAAGAGAGAAAAAGAAAGACAGAGTGATAGAAAGCAAAAGAGAGAGTGTGCCAGGGGCAGAAAGCTACATACAGAGAGAAAAGTGAGAGAGACAGCAAAAGAGAAAAGGTGTCAAGAGACCTATAACAATAAACAGAGAGAAAGAGAGAGAGAAAGAAAGTGAGGGAAATAAAACAAGAAAGGTTGAGAGAAAGCAAAAGAGAGTGAACGTACACGAGAGACAGAAAACAATAAACAGAGAGAGAGAGAGAAAGATAGTTAATGAGAGAGAGAAAGCAAATGTGGAAGATAAAATGAAAAAGATTGAGAGAAAGCTAAAGAGAGAAAAAGTGTAAAACAAGGAGGGAAAGAGTGAGAGAACACAAATGAGAGAAAAGGATATAGATTGAAAGAAAGCAAAAGAGAATGTGTACGAGGGACAAAAGCAATAAACAGAGAGGAAGAGTGAGGGAATGCAAGTGTGATAAAGCAAGAAAGATTGAAAGAAAGCAAAAGAGAAAGTACACGAGAGACAAAAAAGTGATAAACAGAGAGAAAGAGAGAGAAAACAAAAGAGAGAAAGCAAGAGAGAGAGATAAAAACATATAGATTGAGAGAAAGCAAAAGAGAGATAAAGTGTACAAGAGACAGAAAGTGATATATAGAGAGAAAGCAAGTGAGAGAAAGTGAGTGAAAGCAAGTAAGGAAGCAAAAGAGAGAAAGTGTACATAAGAGAAAACAATAAACAGAGAGAAAGAGTGAAAGAAAACAAAAGAGAAAGCAATCAAGAGAGATAAAAGGATACAGATTGAGAGAAAGCGAAAGAGAGAGACTTTTACTTTTGACTTTTAACAGCATTTTATTATAACCCATGTTATAACATGTAAAAGTCACTTTCTGGCCATGTCAGAATTTAAAAACAGGAGATCATGTCACAAGAGATAAATAAGTAAATAGCGTGGCATTAAACCTTTTTTTTTTCATTGAAATTGAGGTATAAAGCAGAGCCAAAGAGAAAAAGAAAGTGTATGAGAGACAGAAAGTTATAAACAGAGAGAAAGCAAATAAGAGAGATAGAAAGCAAGCAAGAGAGATAAAAGGGTACAGAGTGAAAGAAAGCAAAATCGAGAGAGAGAGAGATTGTATGCGAGACAGAAAGTGACAGAGAGAAAGAGTGAGAGAAAACGGAAGAGAGAAAGAGAAAGCAAGCTAGATAAAGCAAGAAATATTGAGAGAAAGCAAAAAAGAAAAAGTGTAAAACAAGGAGGGAAAGAGTGAGGGGAAAACAAAAGAGAGAAAGCAAGCAGGAGAGATAAAAGGATATAGGAAAACCAGAGAGAGACGAAAGCAATAAACAGATAGAAAGAGTGAGAGAAAGCCAATGAGAGAGAGAAAGTGTTCGAGAAACAGAAAGCAATAAACAGAGAGAAAGAGTGAAAGAAAGCAAATGAGAGAGAAAGTGTTCGAGAAACAGAAAGCAATAAACAGAGAGAAAGAGTGAAAGAAAGCAAATGAGAGAGAAAGTGTTCGAGAAACAGAAAGCAATAAACAGAGAGAAAGAGTGAGAGAAAGCAAATGAGAGAGAGAGAAAACAAGCAAGCGAGATAAAACAAAAAAGATTGAGAAAAAAACAAGAGAGTGATAGTTTACAAGAGGCAAAAGCAATAAACAGAGAGAAAGAGTGAGAGAAAGCAAGCAAGAGAGATAAAAGGATACAGATTGAGAGAAAGCAAAAGAAAGTGTACAAGTGTACACATGCAGCAGTGCTGCTGGGGTTTTTAAACACCTCATTGTCTCTCTGCTGATCTGAAAATAGTCCACCAACAGCATCTTGAGATCAGTGATGAAGGATTAGAGGATGAGCATCACACACTCACACAGTCTCTGAAATAGATAGATAGATAGAGGGAGAGAAAGAGAGAGAGAGAGAGAGAGAGTATGTGTGTATTCTCTGTCACTTGCTGAAGTTATAAATGAGCTGTGATTGCGTGTAAGGCCTTTACCCTCTGTCTCGCTCTTCTCTGGTTCAGACTGACATCAGGCGAGGGCGTGACTGTACCCAGATCTGCAGCAGTGTGTTCTACACGCCTCAGTCACGCCTGAGGAACACCATTCCTCTCCAGCACACGTGTGTGTGTGTGTGTGTGTTTCTATATAACAGGCTGCATAATTACCATGTAGCGCTGCAGGCCAGGCCATTCACTCGCTCTCCTCCACAGGTTTCCATGGATACTCCAATCTCTTATAAAAGACGGCCGAACGTATGTCATTGGCGTCCATTAGCGAGCAGAACGCCGTCCAGTCAGAACGTACATGAGGCAGATGAATGAGAGACCACAATTATCATTGCTAGCTAACACCCTGTTAACAGTCTATTTTCACGTCTTGTGCCCGCATCGTTAAAACAGCATCAGAGTTTAGAAATAAATCTACATGGCGTGGTGGTCTGGAATTGAGGTGAGTTCAGATAAATTTCTGGTGTGTTTCTATATATTTTGGTGGTGGAAAACACTGGAGCTCCACTGACTGATTAAAACCCCGACAACAGTCAATCATCCATTCCTTGTTAAACACACGTTTTTAACTCTATAATAACTAGAATAAATAAGTGCTGTGAAGATCTGAAACGTGTCAAAGTCAGAGCTCACCTGGCTCTTAAAGGGAATGATAACTAAAACACTGATTGGTTTATTTCACGTTACACCCAAAACACACCCATGATTAATTAAGATTAAGTCATTTTTGCGCCCTCACGCGTAAAGACACCAATACGCCCTAAATCCAGCTGTTTGCAATTAACCGGTGTGCTATAAGTCACTTAAATATGGCAGAGAGACCCCTCAACATTTTGATATAACACTATAGGACTATAGGACCCTGTGGCACACTTGGGCAGCATGATGGCTTAGTGGCTTAATGGTCGCCTCCCAGCACTTGGGTTCAAGTCCCTATCTGGGTGGAGTTTCCATGTTCTCCCCGAATCTGTCTGGGTTTCCTCCGGGGACTCCGGTTTCCTCCCACAGTCCAAAAACATGGAGATCAGGTGAATTGGATACTCTAAATTGATCTGGTGTGTATGTGAAAGTGTGTGGTATGAACAATAAAGGCCAAAAGTTTGGACACACCTTCTCATTTAATGTGTTTCCTTTATTTTCATGACTTTTTACATAGTAGATTCTCACTTAAGGCATCAAAACTATGAATAAACACATGTGGAGTTTTATGTACTTAACAAAAAATGACCTGGCCTTCACAGTCACCGGACCTGAACCCAATCCAGATGGTTTGGGGTGAGCTGGAGCACAGAGTGAAGAAGACAAAGGAGCAACAAGTGCTAATAAACACCTCTGGGAACTCCTTCCTTCAAGACTGTTGGAAAACCTTTAATTTCAGGTAGCCACCTCTTGAAGCTCATTGAGAGAATGATGCCAAGAGTGTGCAAAGCAGTAATCAGAGCAAAGGGGGCTATTTTGAAGAAACTAGATTATATATATTTTTTTAGTTATTTCACCTTTTTTTGTTAAGTACATAAAACTCCAGGTTTGTCCAAGGAGTGTGCAAACCTTTGGCCTGTACTGTATGTACGTTTGTGTATGTGTAAGTGTGTGTGTGTGTGTGTAAATGTATGTATGACTGATATGGATTGGCACTCTCTCCTGGGTAAATGATGCAGCCCTCCAGATGGACGGTTGTTTCCGGTTGAGAGTATGCTGTGCGCTATTGGCTGCCGCTTCTCACCGGTGTGTGGATGAGTGTTGATGTTTAATGTGCATTTTTTCCCCTTACATTACTTTTACTTTTATACTAAAAGTAGTTTTGAAAGCAGTACTTTTACACTTTTACTAAAAGAGTAAAACGCTTGATATTAGAGTTGATACTTGAACTTCTACAAAAGTATTTTAAACCCTAGTGTCTACAATATACTTCTACCCACAGAGTAATGAATGTAAATACTTTTCACACCTTAATAACCTTAAGTCTTTATAGACTTCCTTTTCTTTTTAGCCTCTTAGCTCCAGAGCAGAACTAGCTAAAGAAGCTAATCTTCAGACTCCAGACGCGTCCCTGTAATGATCCTGTTTAACGCTGTAAAGATGGGTCACCTCTTGTCCCGTCACATGTTCCCGCAATTTCCCCGGCGATCCCCAGAGTGTGTTGGAGTGAGTTTTACTTTAATTTGATTCAACTCTGACAGCGCCCCCCTCATCGCCTCCCCCCTCCCCCGCACTCCATCTAACACTCAATTAGCGGAACAGGTGCACCACTCCGCCTGGTCCAAATGGAGTTAAAATATCTAATTGAGAAATTACAGTGCAGATTAACCCCGATAATTACTCCCCTTAAATCCTCGCGGCAGCGGAGCGCCGCTGACCGCACGCCGCCGCCTGAGCCGAGGACTCTGTCGGGAACATTTGTAATCGTTTTCAGAAAGCTGTCAGGTATTTAATGATGATTTCGTTCTCTCTTTTTGCGTTATTTATCAGCCAGGCTGTTGCTTTCTCTGTGCTTCTGCACTTCGCTTTGCATATTCTTGATTGGGGACAGATCATAAACTGCAGGCAGGTCAGTCCTGTATCCATACCGTCCTCTCGTAGCCTTTGGAGTGCATGCAGCGTGTGGTTTTGAGTTGACTTGAATAAAAATGCATCTTGGCACCATACGGTAGAGCTTAGATCGAACCCGGCCCGAGCCTGTGCACGTTCTGCCCGAGCCCGCCCCGCCCCATACACTGTAATTATGAACCCGAACCTGATTTAAACCTGACATTTTTTCAGTAAGTAGAGCATTAAAATTGAGCTTTTAAAAACATTTCGGGCTGTTAGAATAAGCAAAATCTGTTCAGAATGATGTTAATTAACATTGCATCACTGAAGAGACCTAGTATAGACCTATTATTTAATGAAAATGTTGATTAAGATCTCCGAAAGATTAAAACATGAAAAATGTTAACAATGATTCACAGGGCTCAACGTCAGTAAGTTAGGCTACAAAAATGATGTCTGAATGACTTTCCTCTAATCTAATATAATTTAACATGGTTTAAGAATAGAAAATACTTTCTAAACAAACACATTTTTTTATTGAGCTTATAGTCTATGTGCATTTACCAACAAAACACAGCTTTCAACTTTAAATAAACCAAACTAAAACACAACCAAACTCAAAACTGTCTGAACACCGCTCAGTGCTCTCTTTATGCTCTCTTTTGAGATCTTTCCTTTTCTTTTCTTTTCTTTTCTTATACCCTCTGTTACCGGTCACCCCTCTGTAAAGGTGCAACAGTGAGGTCTGGTTTGACGGAGGTTTATATAGGGTAGTGCACAGGTGCAGCTGGTTGCTGCTGATCACCGCCGGGGATTCTGGGAGTTGGAGATTTGGGATCCCACTTTACCATTTCCTCCCCTATGTCAACCAGTCCTCCTGCTGGCAGTCCGCAGCGCAGCACTGCCCATTACAATACTGTGATTATCACACCATAGATTTATATAAAATAAAAATGGCATTAAAAAACAGACGCCAACGTCTCAGATTATTTTCTTGAGCCTGCCCCAACCCAGCCCTATGAAAAGCACTGATAACAGTCTGGATGGTCCTTTTCTTCTTTGGTCTGGAGCACACAGCATCCTTCTTTGAAAAAAAATGTCTCCAAGATCTGAAATACTGATTCATCCGAGATGCGTCCAAACCCAGAGAAGTTGACACCACTTCTGGACATGGTTAACATAAGGCTTTCCCTTTTTTTCACCATTTATCATTCAGGCTGTTGCTTTGCTTCTCCACTTCCTGTATCCTTTATAAGGTTTGCAGTATGTGGTTTTAAATTGTCTTGTTGAAACATGCATGGACTTTGATTTTTTCTCCCATTTTTCTCCCAGTTTATCTGGCCAATTGTTCCACCCATTCAGCTGCTGGCCAGCTGTATATCCCAGATCACTAGTGATGCCTCAACACCAGGAGGGTGAAGACTAGCACATGTCTCCTCTGACACATGTGAAGTCAGACTCCGCCTCTTTTCTGTTACATAAGCTCACAGACGCCTTAGGTGTGATGAGGGGAAAGAGC
Organism: Astyanax mexicanus; assembly: GCF_023375975.1. Lineage (NCBI taxonomy): Eukaryota > Metazoa > Chordata > Actinopteri > Characiformes > Acestrorhamphidae > Astyanax > Astyanax mexicanus. The sequence continues at coordinate 50,992,906 of NC_064411.1, read as the reverse complement.
GCCACCTACCCACCCAGAGAAAGAGAAAGGCCAATTGTGCTCTCCCAGGACTCTGGCAACTGATGGCAAGCTAAATGACCGGGATTCTAATCAGCAATTTTCCGATCATAGTGGCAGTGCTTCAGACCACTGGACCAACTGGTGCCCCCCGAAAAGATGTAATTTTAAAGGCAGAATTTACAGTTTTTCCACGGTGTGATGGTCCTACCCAGATACATACAACTACATGCAAATGTATTGCCAGGTGTTAAATTATTATTTTATTCTCTCCTTTTTGTCCTTTTTGTCATTTATCAAGTATACAGTTGCTTTTTTATGCTTCACAACTTTCTATACCCATTGTAATATGTGCAGCATATGGTTTTGCATTGTTTATGTAAAAAAAATTGTGGTCTTTATTTGAAAATATATCATTGTAAAAGCATCATATACTGTATTTCCACTGTGTGATGGTCTATTCCAGATGCATCCGAGCCCAGATAAGTCGATACCGCTTCTGGACACGGTTAACATACATCCTTTTTTCTTTTTTCACTGTTTATTAACCAGGCGGTTGCTTTTCTATGCTTTACCACTTTCTGTAGCCTTTGTAATGCATGCAGCATGTGGTTTTGCATTGTTTATTTGAAAAATGCATGATCTTTACTTGAATATATGTCATTTTAAAGGCAGCATATAGAGTATTTTCCACTGTGTGAGGGTCTATTCCAGATGCATCCGAGCCCAGATAAGTCGATATCGCTTCTGGACACGGTTAAAATAAAGCTTTCTCTCTTTTTTTCACTATTTATCAGGCAGGCTGTTGCTTTTCTGCGCTTCTCCACTTCCCATCATCCTCTCTGTGTGGCGGCTGGTGGGTGTTAGACGGCGCTGAAGGTTTGGACAATGGCGTTTCTACTGTGGAATGGGTTATTTTCCTCCTTCAGCCCAACCGGGGTAAGATCTCATTACAGCAAAGCCGAGGACTGGCACATACAGGCCTGTGATCTTTTATTCATTCATCAAACTCTGCCTTCTTCTTCTTCTTCTTCTTCTTCTTCCTCACTCTCTCTCTCTCGCTCTCTGGCTTTCTCTCTCGCTCTGGCTCTCTCGCTCTCAGCTCCACAAGGATTCATTGAGTTCTGCTTATGACATCCATCATGCCTCAACCAGCTGGAGTGTTACAACAGAGAGTGCAAAAAAAAAGGAAAAGAGAGAGAGAGGAAAATAGAGAGAGAGAGAGCGATGGAACACAATAGGATCACTCTTTCCCACTTTAGTTTAATTAAATCTCAATTGGCATCGCAATTAAAAGTACCTCTAATTCCACAAAATGGCAAATGCCAAGTACCATTGAATCTGAATCACTGCATTTCCCATTTTCTCTCGCTCTATTTTTAGTCTCTCTTAAACAGAGAGCAGCACAGAATTACAGCTTTGATCTCTAAGCAGATCAAACATTAAGTCGTAACGTAGGTGTCGTCTTGGTTGCATTATAAATATGAATACCTAATGCAGCTATAGTTATTGTAGTGTAATAAAGTCAAATGTTATGAATGAGGTGGATGATAATGCTTTAGTCGATGAACCAATCAGGTAATCAGCATTTCCAAGCTTTACAAATATTTACATGCCTTTATAGTAGTATAGGTATAGGAAAAGCGGTGTTTCCTAAGTGCAAAACAACCAGACTCAGAAACAGCTTCATTCCGGAAGCTGTAAGACTCTTAAACTCCACTTAAGAACACACTGCACTGACACCAAGGACAAAATACTGTTTACAAACACTGTCACTTTAGCTGCACTGAGACACTTTATCTCCACTGCTCTATTTCCATATCATGCTGCTATAGCACACTTGCACTCTGGACTTCATGTTGCTGAACCTTTCTACTCTCTCTTATTATTTATTCTTTTGGGTATTTATCTATCTATTTTGTATATTCTATTTTTTATTGTACTCTTTTTTTATCTATATATCTATTTTAATAACAGCTCTTTGGGTGTAAAACTGGATCGTGAGATCACAATTTCGTTCCACCTCATGTACCACATGTGATGCGAATGACAATAAAATCTCCTTGAATCATTGAATCCTTGAATTTCTGTTGACTTTTATTTAACCCTTTCAGACCCTGCATTGCAATGCAATGGACATGGTGTTTTCTTTTCTAATTTCCTGTGTATCCTTTCGCTTCACACAAATACAGACCTATTTTTCATCAGAATAGACATTTATCACCCAATGCACTAGAGAAATAAAACTTTGCACACTGTAACGTAAAGCATGGTAGCATGGCATTTGTCCACAAGTGCCCATCTCTACTCGTCTGCAATCCATGTATATAGACGCACATGCCATCAGATCAGTGTTTGACACATGGCATTGACAGATGAAGTGCAGTGTGGTGTGTGGGAGCTCGGCAGGTGTGTTTGGTGTTGTGTGGGCGAGATTGCGGGTGATAGATCTCTCCAAAGCTCTTCACACACCTCTTGTGTGAAGTCCTTTCCCACTTCATCCTCCTCTCACAATCCGAGAGAGCCCAGAGCAGCTCCTTCTGCCCTCAGCCCGACACCACCTTCAGCTCCTCTCTCTCCACCCAGCCCAGAGGAAGTTACACAAAATACACTAAAATATCATAAAAAAGGTACTTACACTATAACAATGAGGAAAAGTCAGGATATCTTAAAGAAAATGTTTGTTAAAAATACTATAAGGTACCATTGCTCACTTATACTACCCTGAACTATACATACCTTCCTATGTCACTCTATACTACTCTACACTCTCTATACTACCCTAAATTATTCTATACTACTCTGTATTACCTATACTACACTATATTAACTTTAGCTACTTGATAGTTCTTATACTCCCCTGTCCTATACTATCCTACCCTATAATACTCTTTACTATCCTATATCACTCTATACTACTATATACTACCCTATACTACTCTATACTTCCCTAAGTTACTTTACGGTACCCTATACTACCCTTTACTACTCTGTTATCCTATACTACTCTATACTACCCTATGCTACTCTATAGTACCCTAAACTACCCTTTACTACTCTGTTATCCTATACTACTCTATATTATCTATACTACTCTATATTAACTTTAGCTGCTTGATACTTCTTATACTACCCTATACCCTATATTCTTCTACCCTATAATACTTTATGCTGTCCTATTTTACTCTATACTACCCTATACTATCCTATATTACTCTATACTACTATATACTACCCCATACTACTCTATACTACCCTATGCTACTCTATAGTACCCTATACTACCCTTTACTACTCTGTTATCCTATACTACTCTATACTACCCTATGCTACTCTATAGTACCCTATACTACCCTTTACTACTCTGTTATCCTATACTACTCTACACTCTTTACCCTAAATTATTCTATACTACTCTATGTTACCTATACTACACTATATTAACTTTAGCTACTTGATACTTCTTATACTACCCTATACCCTATATTCGTCTACCCTATACTGCTCTATGCTGTCCTATGTTACTCTATACTACCCTATACTATCCTATATTACTCTATACTACTATATACTACCCCATACTACTCTATACTACCCTATGCTACTCTATAATATCCTAATCTACCCTTTACTACTCTGTTATCCTATACTACTCTATACTACCCTATGCTACTCTATAGTACCCTATACTACTCTGTTATCCTATACTACTCTATACTACCCTATGCTAATTAGCACAATCCTATGATACTCTAGACTATTCTTTACTACACTATACTCCCCTATGCTACTCTGCACAATCCTATGACACTCTATACTACCCTATACTACCCTTTACTTCTCTATGCTATCATGTGCTACACTATACTTCCCTATACAACTCTATACTACTCTATACAATCCTATACCTAAACTCAGTATAATATACTACCCTATTCCACTACACTACCCTATACTACTCTATCGTGCCATATACTACCCTGTACAACCCTATTGTCTCTATACCCCCCTATACTCACTTTACTAACTTATACTATATGTTTTCTATATTCTTCTGTACAGTATTCTATACTAGCCTATACTCCTTATAATACCATACACTGCATATACTAACCAATGTATTCTTTAAGTATTTAGAATTACCCTATATTACCTTATACTACCCTATAATCTCCAATACTCAATACCCAATAATCGCCATGCTACTGTCTACTCCTCATACTTTCCATACCACCCTATACTCCATATAATATCCTATACTACCCTATAGTACTATATATCATTGCATCCTTTATACTCCTCCCTACTTTCCTATACTCCCCTATGTTTGTACAGTCTACAGGTAAGGCGTAAGGTATATAACAGAACCCAGCAGCAGCAGAAGATGCTGGACGATGCAGTTCTGACCCAGAGCCAGGAGCTATTTCTGAACGTCTCAGCGCTGTGAAGACTACAGTAATGACTTGGTCAAAGTTGCCATGGAAATGGTAACTATGAGAGATTTGGGACGGAGCCGTGAGGATGTGTGGAGCGCGCTCTGTGGCTCAGGCTGTGCCCGATGCCAGGCGGAGGAGAGCCGGGACGCGATTGGCCTTTGGTCCGAGTGTAGTGTCGGACATTTGGAGAGGACACTCCAACGTTCAGCCGCAGCTCAGCAGAGTCTCATTAGATCACATGATCTTCAGAGTGAGATCAGACTGCACTCCTTCCTCAGAGGAGAGCAGCAGATGGAGGGAGATGAATATCTGGGCACTGGGGTTTAAGGGTCAGAGCTTTTACTCACGGCTGCTCCTGCCACAGCCTGAGCCATTTTGATTGGTGTTGTGTTTTAATGGTTTGCATTCATATTTGCAAATAACGTATAGGATTTATTATGATTAATTGCATTATTTTGTGCAGTCAGCAATTTGCAATAACAATGAATGGATTTAGTTTTTCTTCCTAAGATTAATCACATGAATTGGTGGGTCTAGTTACACTCAAAATGATGTGGTTATCACGATTAATTACATTAATTGTTTGTAGTTAATTATTTTTAATTAGTGTTTAATAATCACATCAAGTTATTTTCTGTCCTCAATTATTATCATTTTCTTTCCCTTCCATTCCTGTCTCATCTCGTCTCTTTTCAATTATACCCTATACTACTTTATACTACCCTACACTACTCTAAACTACCCTATATGGTCCTATACCTCCCTATACAGCCCTATACTACCCATTACTACTTTGCACTATCCTATGATACCCTATACTATTCTATACTTCCCTACACACCCCTATACTATCATATGCTATCCTATGCTACTCTGTACTATCCTATACTACCCTATATTACTCTCCACTATCCTAACATACTCTATAGTATACTATACTACTCTATACTATCCTATACTACTTTGCACTCTCATGTGATACACTACATTATGCTATTCTTCCCTGTACAGCCCAATACTACTCTATAATATCCTATACTACCCTATACTATCCTATGCTACTCTATACTATCCTATTATTTCCTATACAGCCCCATACTACTCTATACTACCCTATATTACCCTCCACTATCCTAACATACTCTATACTATCCTGTACTACTCTATACTATCCTGTACTATCCTATACTACTCTGCACTATCCTATGATACTTTATACTATCCTATTTTTTTCCTATACAGCCCCATACTCTTCTATAGTATCCTATGCTACCCTATACTATCCTGCACTATCCTATGCTACTCTATACTATCATATTCTTTCCTATACAGCCCATACTACTCTATATTACCCTGCACTATCCTATGATACTCTATACTATCCTGTACTATCCTATACTACTCTGCACTGTCCTATGATACTCTATATTATGCTATTCTTCCCTATACAGCCCAATACTACTCTATAATATCCTATACCACCCTATACTACCTTGCATTTTCCTATGATACTCTATATTATGCTAGCCTATACAGCCCTATACTACTCTATACTAACCTGCACTATGAACCTATGATACTCTACACTATCCTGTAGTAGCCTATACTGTTCTATACTACCCTATACTAGCCAATACTATGCTGCACTATCCTATGACGCTCTATACTGTCCTGTATGACCCTATACTTCTCTTAGTCTGTAATGTTGTCATGTGACCACTAGATAGTACGGCCAGTGTCTCCGTGTGAGGCTAAATGGTCTCAAGAGGATAATGGACAATCTATGTAAAGTCATACTAAAATAATGTAGTGTTTGGTAAAAAGTGTTGAATCATGCAACAGTGTAATGATGTCACAGATCATCACTGCAGGAAGGGGAGTGTTCATGCTACATAACGTTTCTCCTTCAGCTACAGTGATAGTGATGTGATGGTGAAGGTCACTCTGGGTTCATCGTGTCGTTCCTGTTCTTTGGTGGTTTGGACAGCAGTGTGAACACTGAACCTGCAGTCTGTCCGGTGGGACTGGTTCTCTGTCATAGTAAAACATCTCTGTGACGCTGAGCTCCAGAGAAGCTACGTTTACACATCTATCGCCAGAACGTCAGACTGAATCACACAGAATCCAGGAGGACTGTACACCATCCTGACAAGCTGCTATTCCAGACTGTGGATCCGTGTCTGAACCATGTCTGTCTGCAGTATTAGCACACGTTCAGATGATCTTAGGCCTAGTGGAGGACGACTAAGCAGAGAGGTAGGATGTCCTGGTCAGATTTTATTTTATTTTTATCCAAAATTATTTTGGATTATTTTGCTATTTGGAAGGAAGATACTGTTAATTTATTACAATAAACAATAAATGGGTACCACTATAAAATACAATAAGGCTCCTTCATAAAGGGTTCATAAATAGTTTGTAAATAAGTGTATTAATGTTAATAATTATGTTGTAAACACTTAATAAACCATTAATAGCAGTGGTGGTTGCCAAATAGTGATTCCACATACATTTATACTTTTAAACCTCAGATCTTTCTGGAAGCTTTATCTTACTTGGTCTGTTATTAACTTTAACTATACTCCTTATAATACCTTTCACTGAGTATACTAACCAATATATTCTTTATATATCCTTCCTATGTTCTCTATACTACTATATACTGTCCTATTCTATTATACTACTTTATACTCCCCTATACTACTCCACACCATCCTTTACATTTCTATACTACACTATACTACCATATACTTTCTATACTATTCTATACTACTTATACTACCCTATACATTTTATACTTTGCAATTTTACCCAATGTTACTCTATACCACCCTATACTCACCATGCTACTGTATACTCATTATACTTTCCATACCACCCTGTACTCCATATACTATACTATACCATCCGTTAGCACTATATAATACCATTACATTTTTCATACTCCCCTCCTACTACTCTGTACTACCCTATACTACTCTATAATACCCTATCCTACTCTGTTCTACCCTATACTACCCTATAGTACCATACACTACTTTATAATAGCCTATCCTACTCTGTGCTACCCTATACTACTCTATACTCCCATCCTACTACTCCATACTACCCAATACTACTCTATTATACCCTATCCTACTCAACTACTCCATGCTACCATATACTATTCTATATTCCCCTATACTACTCTATAATACCCTATACTATCCTATACTCCCCTATACTACTCTATAATACCCTATCCTACTCTGTGCTACCTTATACTACTCCATACTACTATATACTTCCCTATACTCCCCTATGTTTGTATATTCTACAGGTTTCTAGATGCTGCTTGTCTTTTCCATCAGTCAGCATTAACATATCTGCTATTAACTTTAACTACCCAGATTAATCAGATTTATCCAATAATCATAACATGGTGTAAATTAACATACATTAACCTATATATCCCATATCATCCTTTAGCACTATATAATACCGTTGCATTTTTATACTCCCCTCCTACTACTCCATACTACCCTATACTACTCTGTTCTACCCTATACTACTCTATAATACCCTATCCTACGCTGTACTACCCTTTACTCCCCTATACTCCTCTATAATACCCTATTCTACTCTATACTACCTTCTACTACTCCATAGTGCCATATACTCCCCTATGTTTGTACAGTCTATATCTTACTTGTCTTTTCCATCAGTCAATATTAACATATCTGTTATTAACTTTAACTTACCAGATTAATCAGATTTATCCAATAATCATAACGTGGTGTATCTTAACATGAAATAACCTTAAATAACTAAACTGACTTTCTATTTTATTTTATTAAATATGTTAATGCTGACTGATGGAAAAAACGTAGATATGTTTTATGTGTTCTAACTACTTATTAATGTTTTTTAAAGTCTTTACAACCTAATTATTTATCATTAATCTATTACTAAGAACAAGCAACCAGTGATTTTGCCGATCCTAAAAGACCAATCCTGGCACCACTACATCCCCATCAACCCCCATCAGAAGCCCCACCCACTAGATACGTTGAAGATCTGTCATTATGATCTGCTGTTTGTGAACCTCAGACATCTCAGAGTGTACAGCAGGATTAGCCAGCAGACTTTGTCTGAGGGAGGGATCTGTACCTAAGGTACACTGAAAATCCTTTAATTTTTTTTCCAAAAATCGTCAGTATAATAATCTGATGCGCCATATGTTTGAATTCTACCAGGTCAGGTATAAAGCAAAGTCACTCCACTGAATTAGATCTATATGATTATAAGGGTGAGTTTTTTTTTTTGTAAAGTTTCTCCAGCACTAAGGCTTGGTGCAGCAGCATTAGCATTAGCTGCTAACCACAGAGATCACATGACATTCATAGTGCTCTTTCAGTACTGTTTGAATATGGAGGAGCTATTGGATAAAGCAGCTATTGGCCAAAGGTTGGGACACACCGCATGTCCAAAGCAACCTAGCCTCCATAGGCATGCCATGTGTTTGTGCATTATCTTGATTTATGCAAATACGTTACGTTGAGTGAAGTTTCTCCAGTACTAAGGCTTGGTGCAGCAGCATTAGCATTAGCTGCTAACTACAGAGATCACATGGCATCCATAGACATTTTAAAATGAATGAAAAAACAATGGACTACAGCCTTTAAACAAGCCTTCGACACTAAATACTAACTACTAACTAAATTGAATTTATCCAGAAAAAAAGACATTGTTTTTCATACTTTCCCAGCATTCTTTGCTCGATCACCCTCTCTTTCCTTATTTTCCACACACTAGCCAACTGGGCTGCATCCTGTTCGTCTCTCAGGGCCGGCAGATGTGTGTGCATACATAAGCACGTAAGTGTGTGTGTGCATGTAATGAAGCACGTACACCACCGCCGATCCCCCGCCGCATTCACTCCAATCAGCAAACACAACACTCTGATTGGTCCACAATTAGCTATCAACTTCTTCTGCCAAAATCCTGAGGAGCATCGCAGAATTCCTCCGAGCGGCGCGGCGTTCGATTTGATGCGGCGCCGGCCCTGTTTATTGTGATATCAGCTCACCGAGGGGCTAAACGCTCACCAATTACTCCCTCCTGCTCTGCTTTATGTACATCAGCCACAGAGAAAACACACACAGCTGATCACCAGGAGCTCTACACGTCACCAAACACCGCACAGACCTGGATCTGATCCAGACCCAGACTCCACAACCCCCCATCAGATCTACATTAACTTCTGGATGACTAGCAGAGAGGAACGCTGCATGAACATATGGCCCTTGATAACAGAGAACGTTTAAAAAACATTTAGCCTGTAACATTACAAAAAATATATATTTAAGGCAGCAGGAAATTTTTGTAAACATGTGACATGATCACAATGTTATTAGATAATTTTTCACTTAACGTTCCCACCTAGACAAAAACTAACATTATGGAAACGTTAAAAGTAAGGTTAAAAGTGGCGTTTCAGCATTGCATCCAGAGTTTTAAAAAATGTTAAATAAAAACTTAACTCAAAGAACTTAAAGCAAGAGTTCCCTGTGTTGTACAGGATAGGTTCACCAGAGTTACCTCAGCTCCCCAGATAAGAGCAACTAAATGCAACTAAACAATTTTAAGTTACTACATGATTCATTGTGTGCTTTTTCATAGTCTTGATGTCTTCAGTATTCATTGAAAGAGAAAGTCTGTCCAAACTTTCTACTTACATCTCCGTCACCTGCTGACTTGCTGCTGGCAGTAGGTACAGATCCCTCCGTCAGACGAAGTCTGCTGACCATTCTATCACAATGATATGTGATATATGTGTGTAGGGTCACGATCATTACCACTCACTGCACTCTGCTGTCTGTTCACTGTGGGTGGTAATAATAGCCTTCGATGATGTATTCCTCATTTACACGATACTGTAGATTGTACAACTTCGGAAATGGACTCTCCTATCTTCTGGCGCTCACTATAAGACCTCTCCACATGTCTAAACTCTTCACTCTGGCTCTGATCCAGACTCCAGGGCCTGGGATCAGATCTACATTAGCCCCTGGCTGACTAGCAGAGGGGAACGCTGCCAGAACACACGGTAGCCGTGGCAAGAAGCCAGCCTCGGGTCTGGATCCAACACCCCGAGAAGGACTTGGCCAGCAGCTGAAGATCAGATTGGAAGTCTCAGTTCACTCAGTTCACTCCGTTTTTACCCAAACGGTTCAGCTCCTCCATTGATTGGCTGATTGGCTGCCCTATGAGATGGGTGGATGATAGAGTGATCTCCAGCAAAGAGCGTTGATCCTTCTAATATCATAGATGTTCAATCAAAAGCTTGTAATCTTGTTTTTTCCTGCCATATTTTGGCACCATTTGAAACTTCATCGATACCACTTTAAAATAAGACTGGCTTAATAAAGGATTTATAAATGGTTTGTAAATTAGATTATTACTTATTATTGATTAGGTTGTAAATGCCTTAAAAACCATTGATAAGCAGTTAAAACACATCAATTAAAAAAGCAACTTAATCATTTAATTTATGGTAAATAGTTATACATACTTAGAAATATATTATTTATGGCAGGTTTAATGATGCTGATTGATGGAAAACACAAAGTAAAATCAGTGTCTAGAAAGATCTGAGGTTTGACAGTATAAATGAGTGTGGAATTAATATTTTGCTCATTTTTAGCTCACTGTTGCCATTCCTATTTATGTGTTATATATTAATTAACTGCTTATTAATGAGTTTTAAAGTATTTGCATAAACTCCTTTATAAACTATTCATAAACTCTTTATAAAGGTAGTCTTATTTTAAAGTGTTACCCTATCATCAACCTGTGACGTATTGTTGCTGTCCGATGAAAAACGAGTATCTCCATTTCTGTAGATTTTTAGTTTACTACATAATTTGAACAGACAAACTGTCTCTTACACTGTGGCAAAATTTCTTAAGGAATGGACCAATAGAAACTCTTCAAATTGACCTGAAATTTTACTTTTTTTTTTTTACATTGACTTTCATTGAAAGTTTAGAAGTTTTCTCTCTCCTGTAAAGTTGCTGTTTTGGAGATACTTGTTTTTCATTGGACAGCAACGATATACAGAAATGCTCAAAGGTTTTAGAACATCCCCATTATTGTCACTTATTTAGTTTTTTTTTTAGGTCTAGTCAATAATCGGAAATGGTTAATTGTTATGTTGTTAAAGTATTGAAAGTTACTTTATTTCAGTAATTCAGTTTAAAATGTGAAACTCTACTATTATAGATGTAATACACACGGAGTGATCTATTTTAAGCATTTATTTCTTCTTTTATTGTTGATGATTTTGGCTTACAGCCAATGAAAACCCAAAAATCAGTGTCTCAGAAAATTAGAATATTATAAAACACCAATTGGTACTTTTAGCAGTGTGGGAAGTGTGCCAAGTCCTGCTGGAAAATGAAATCTGCATCTCCATAAAAGTTGAAGTATGAAGTATGAAGTGCTGTAAGATTTTGTGGGAAAACAAAATTGCACTGACTTTAGAGTTGATAATAAAACACAGTGGACCAACACCAGCAGATGACATGTCTCTTTATCCAAACCATCACTGATTGGTGGAAACTTCACACTAGACCTCAAGCAGTTTGAACTGTGTCTCTCCACTCTTCCTCTGTAAAATCTGTGAGAAAGCATTTTTTCTGGTAAGTAAAGACATTTACTCCAACAAAAGCAGGATCAATTCTTTTGCATACTCTTGATTTTGGTGTCCCAATATGTTTGACCATATAGTGAAAATAGAACATCAATACAAATAACGGTTGAAAATCGTTGAACTGCATTTACTAATCCCCTGAAGTCTGGCTCAGCGTCTTCAATCCTAGGAGAAAATATAGATTTTATAGATTTTTAAACATGCAACATGGTAAAGTGAGCTCAATAAAGGCTCAAACAGGAAGTTAATTATTTGTGAAAAATCTGTTTCCTCCCATACAAAGGTCAAAACGAGCAACAATTTTAGAAGGTATCTCCTTTTTATTGATTTGATAACCTGCTGCTAGTATTTATAGCTATAAAAATAGAGGTTGTTCTAAAAACCCCTGCTCATCATTTGTGCTTAACTGGCTTTATATTACCATATGAATCCGTCTGGTAGACAGAACCCAAGTGGAAACACAAAAGCAAACAAAAAGTAAGTTTTACATAATTACAGCTCTGAGACAAAATGAAGAGAGCACTTCAGTTTCTGAATCAGTTTCTCTGATTTTGCTATTTATCGGTTTATGTTTGAGTAAAATGAACATTGTTGTTTTATTCTATAAACTACAGACAACATTTCTCCCAAATTCCAAAAAAAAATATTGTTATTTAGAGCATTTATTTGCAGAAAATGAGAAATGTCTGAAATAACAAAAATATGCACACTGTAAACTCATATGTTGTTTGAACTCAATTGATTTAAGTCTGTTTTACATCAAATTAGATATTTTTAAACAATAATCAACTATTTTGAGTTAGTTAAACATTTGTGGGCACATATACTGTACTATTCAAACTGAGATCTTTGAGTTGAACCAACTTATAATAAATAACTGAGTTTAGTCTGTTTTGCCATTAACAGCTTCTTTTCCATTGGCTTCTGTCACAATCATTATATTTGCATACTGGGTGTGTCCAACAGTTTCTGACAGAGACCCACCATCAGTGTGTAGTGATTCCCCCCTGGGCTACCTTACAAATAAATCAACTTCCCTTTTAGTTGTAATAACTTGATGTTTTAGTTTATGCTAACTCAAGTTTTTATTCCCCATTACAAAATTGAGCAAACTGGCTGCCTTAAAAAAGTTAAGTAAACTCAACTTATCTGGTCTTACAGCATGAAAAAAGATAAAAAAAGTTAAACTTCCCCTTTAGTTGTAATAATTTGATGTTTTAAGTTATGCTAACTTAAGTGTTCATTACCCATTACTTAACTTTTTTAAGGCAACCGGTTTCCTCAAAACGTATCAGGGCTTATAGTGTAGAACTTTTCAGACCTCAAATAATGCAAAGAAAACAAGTTCATATTCATAAAGTTTTAAGAGTTCAGAAATCAATATTTGGTGGAAAAACCCTGGTGGTTTTTAATCACAGTTTTTTTCATGCATCTTGGCATCATGTTCTCCTCCACCAGTCTTACACACTGCTTTTGGATAACTTTATGCTGCTTTACTCCTGGTGCAAAAATTCAAGCAGTTCAGTTTGGCTTGATGGCTTCTGATCATCCATCTTTCTCTTGATTATATTCCAGAGGATTTCATATTGTTTTTTTTTTTTTCAGAACTGTATATTCCAATTAAAAGAGGGTAATTTTATTGGCAAGACTGTTTTACTCTTAGAAAAGGAATTGAATGTGAATTTTATTTCTAATATTTTGCCGCTTATTTATTATTTTTTTTGCATGAAAAATTCCAGCCAGAGGCCACCGGTCACAATCATCATTACCACGTATTACCATCATTGCACTGTGTTTTCACTGTGGGTGGTAATATTAGCCTTCTTTGATGTATTCCCATGTAATGGACATGTGATGCTGAGAACTGAGGAATTTAAATGATTTTTAACACACACAACTTCAGAAATGGAAACCCCACTCACAAGATATAACCTCACAACATATACAGGTGTAGGCATTCTCAGTGCATGTTTTGAGGTAACTCTTGGCGTGTCTAGTCCTCTACGTTCTGAATTGGTCATGGTGGTCTGTGGTGTAACGACAGCAGTGAAGAGTCCATAAACCACAGTCTCCAGTCTGTGGCCGTCATCATCATCATCTCAGCTGGGTGCTCTTATAGAAACACTCCTGGCTCCTGAACCCCCACCATCTCTAAACGGCTCTCCGTCGCTGAACGGATGCCTGCTGGAGATCTCAGAGCACTCTCTGCATCTCACTCAGCTACCTGCGGGTCTCCGGAGGACCTGAAGACTCCCGAAGACGACGCGTCAATCCAGCCCACCGTGCAGAAATGAGGGGCTGTTGGGCTGAGTTTATGTGAAAGAGAAAATTAGATCATGTCTGGATGAAGCAACACCCCCTCTGGTCCTGCCCTCAGCAGCTGAGGAGGGCAAACGCTTTCATTATCCACTTGGTCAGATGACACCATGCTTCCGTATCATGAGCAGAGAGAGAGAGATAAGAGTATATTACAGCAAATACACTGAAAAAAATGATGAGTAAATTTTACTTTACTAGTTTCGCAACTTTCTGCATTCGCTTTTTTTAAGTAAATTTAATTTCAGGTAAGTTTAAGTAACTTCAACTCGGTTTCAAGACTTAAATATTACATAGAGTAAATAAGTGAACTCAACTTCAGTCAATCCTTTCTTTAAGTAAACTTTACTTCATTTATTTTTACTGAATCAATCCTTTCTTTTAGTAAACTTTACTTACTTTCTGCATACAATGTTACCTAATTACACTTACTTATACAATATTACTCAAATAATGTATGATACATACTATATTATAATTCCTGAAATTTAAAAATTATTAGTTAAAACACGCATTCAAATATTTACATAATCTCAAAGATTTATTTTGTAAACAGACCAAGTCTTACTGTCTCAATGTCAGGTCTTTAGTCTGTCTGCTTCTTATGTCTGTGTTATTCTCAGGTCTGTGTTTCATTCCCAGTGTTTTTCCACTCACCTGTGTTCATTTGTAGCTCCGCCCCTTCGTCCCAGGTGTTTCCTGTTCCCTGTTTGTGTGCACCTCTATTTAAGGTCCGTGTTCCATTTCCCCGGTGTCGATCCTTGTACGTTTATCGTCTGTCAGTGCTCCATGTTTTCCCCAGTTCCCTCAGTCCTGTTTTCGGTAAATCCCTGTGTATTTTTGTATTTGTTTCGTTAATAAATCCCTTTTTGTTTGCATTTGCGTCCACCTCCGCGTCCTCCCTGCACCCGCACCTGGCAGAAGGATCGACCTCAATATGGACGCAGCAAACAAGTGGACCGGCTCCAGGTTGGCGATCCGCCATGCACCATGCGGGACCCCGGCGTTGGAATCCCCGAGGCCTAAAGGACGCCACAGGCCTCGGGGTAGACGTTCTAAGGGGTCCCGCCAGCATGAAGAGGATCCCTTTACGGGGGAGGATTTTCTTGGGGGGGCGCTAAGGGTTGGTGCGTTGTGCCTCGGGTCTCATCCCGTGTTTGGCAGTAGCCATGAGTACCCGAGGCAAGTGGCGCGCAGCCCGTGGGACTACCTGGGATGTGCGCCCAGTAGCTCCGAGGAGGAGGAGGAGCTCTACCCCGCACCAGCCCGTACTCCATTGCCGTTTCCCCCAGGGGCTGTACTCTACCCGCGCTCAGTGACTTTCGCGGCCGAGATGCCGCGCTCCGAGAATCCCGCGACCGAGACGCCACGCTCCGTGAAGCCAGCGGATGGGACGCCACGCTCTGTGACCCCAATGGCACATCCGCGCTCCGAGAATCCCGCGGCCGAGACGCCGCGCTCCGAGAATCCCGCGGCCGAGACGCCGCGCTCCGAGTATCTCGCGGCCGAGATGCCGCGCTCCGAGAATCACGCGACCAAGATGCCCGCGGCTCCGGCCGCCTCTGTATCAGCGCTGCCCGCGGCTCCGGCCGCCTCTGACCCTGTTCCCGCGGCTCCGGCCGCCTCTGACTCTGTGCCCGCGGCTCCGGCCGCCTCTGACTCTGTACCCGCGGCACCCGCCGCGCCTGCCCAAGCTGCACCCGCCGCGCCTGCCCAAGCTGCACCCGCCGCGCCTGCCCAAGCTGCACCCGCCGCGCCTGCCCAAGTTGCAGTGCCTGCCGCCCACGTGGTGCCCACTGCTTCGGCTCCAGTGCCAGCGGTGCCCGCCGCTCCTGTGTCTGCAGTTCCCTCAGTCCTGTTTTCGGTAAATCCCTGTGTATTTTTGTATTTGTTTCGTTAATAAATCCCTTTTTGTTTGCATTTGCGTCCACCTCCGCGTCCTCCCTGCACCCGCACCTGACACTCAACACATGTATGGCATGTAATACATTATTATACTAAAAAGAATATATTACATGCCATCCATGTACATCCGTGTGTTGAGACAGTGTAATATGTGTGTTTCAACTAAAAATATTTACATTTCACGAATTATAATATATTATGTATCATAAATTATTTGAGTAATATTGTATAAATTAAGTAATTGTAATTAGGTAATATTGTATGCAGAAATGAAGTAAAGTTTACTAAAAGAAAGGATCGACTGAAGTTCAGTTCACTTATTTACTCTATGTAACATTTAAGTCTTAAAACTGAGTTGAAAATACTTAAATTTATCTAAAATTAAATTTACTTAAATAAAGCAAATGCAGAAAGTTCTTTAAGTAAATTTTACTCAGCATTTTTCAGTGTGTGATAAGATGCTAATAATATATACAATTAGATCCAAAATATTTGGAAACACAGCGATGCTATCTTCATGCGTTGGGTTCTGCATGCCGCCATATTAGTGGTCTAAAGTGCTGCTGCTATGATCCGGAGATTCGATCGCCAGTTCGAATCCTGTTCATGCAGCTTGCCATCAGCTGCAGCCAGAGCCCTAAGAGAACACAATTGGCTTTGCCTTCACTGGGTGGGTACAGTAGGTGCTGCTCTTTTCCCTCATTACCCCCAAAGGGTGATGTCGATCAGCACAAGACTGCGTCTGTGAGCTGATGTATCGGAATCGAGTCGCTGCACTTTAATCCGAGTGCACTGTGATGCTACTCAGCAATGCTGCATCAGCAGCAGTTCAAAAAGAGGCGGAGTCTGACTTCACATGTATCGGAGGAGGCATGTGCTAGTCTTAACCCTCCTCCTGGTGTTGGGGCATCACTAGTGATAGGTTAGAGTCATAATGAGTGGGTTGGGTAACTGACCTTGCAAACTGGGGGGAAAATGGGCAAATTATCTCTAAAGCTATTTCATGGACTTGATGGGCTTTCCCCTCGTTAATACATCATCAGTTAGGCAGATAAAAGGTCTGCTTGCATTTTGAGGAAAGATGGTTGCAATTCTAAAACATTTTATAGCATATTATGGTTCACATATGTTTTGTCCATCGCTATCTCTGCATACTCAAACTTTTAACAGTGTATTTATTATATCTTGCACTATTTTGCTCATGCAACTTTGCACCACCAATCTAGTATTGTTGCTATTATTTTTATTATACTTAAGAGCTGCTATATACAGTATCTATGTTTTATCTAAAATTATATTATTATTATTTTTTATATGGTTTTAAAAATTTGTTGATTTTTCTATGGATATACAGCTCTGAAGAAAATTAAGAGACCATTTAGAGCATTTATTTGCAGAAAATGAGAAATGGCTGAAACAACAAAAAAGACGCAGAGCTTTCAGACCTCAAATAATGCAAAGAAAACAAGTTTTTCTCCACCACTCTTACACACTGCTTTTGGATAACTTTATGCCGCTCACTTCTGGTGCACAAATTCAAGCAGTTCAGTTTGGTTTGATGGCTTGTGATCATTCATCTTCCTCTTGATTATATTCCAGAGGTTTGAAACATGAAATGGTGAAAAACAGATATTGGCTGTGCTATTACTGTGCTAGCATAGTTGGAAAGAACCTATAGCCAGCGTGCTAACACTGCAGAAGTGATGTGGCTTGAAGCTGATAGCCACCATGCTAATGCCACATTAACAATCTTGTACAAGGCCAGTAGTGATGAGAAATGAGGACCATGGCTGACATGCTAATGCCAGAGTAGCAAGTGAAATCATTTGTGTGTCACAGTGAAGAAGAGCTAAAAGCAGACTGACACATGTCACTCCCATGCCTGTGTCTTGTCCCTGCGCTCAGACGCTCTGTAATTACACAGGAACAGTGGCGTTTAACACAGTCATCCTCAGAGAGCGTTTCCCTCCATCAGACAGCTCCTGAATGAGCTCTTCAGAAAGAAATGGAAAGAAATGAAAATGACAAATTGCAGTGGGAGTGGATGGAGGTCTGATTCTGATTCTGATTTTCAGACTGTTAATAACCATTTCTAAGAATTGACTGGACCACGCTTTGTCCAAAAATGTGTTTGTTTGTAGAACTTTGTTGCGAGGTTGGAATAGACACATCTAAATTCAATGTTTTTTTCATTATAATAAAATGTTCTGGATTGTAGATTAATACTAAACTCATCCAAACTATGAAGAAAAACATATGGAATTATTTAATAAACATAAAAAGTGTCAAACAAACCAGAATATGTTTTATAATATTTTAGATTTGATATTATAGAGCTATTTTAGAGCATAGATAGAGACAGTTTCACACATCTTGGCTGGATTTTCCATTGGCTGGAGCTTTATGAGTCACCTGGAATTCAGGCTTTCAGTTAACAGCTGTGCTGAACTCATCAAGAGTTAATTACTTGAATTTTTTGTCTCTTAATAAAGTGTTTGAGAGCATCAGTTGTAAAGTAGTGAAGAGGTAGAGTTACAGGTATACAGTGAATAGTGAATATTTGAGTCAAATCGAAACCGAATCAGTCAAACCGAAGCATTTCAAGAATGTTGAAAGTATCCTCAAGTACAGTCACAAAGACCATCAAAATCTTTATGATGGAACTGGCACTCATCAGAACTGCCCCAAGAAAGGAAGAGCAAGAGTTCATCAGAGTTACCAGCATCAGAATTTGTTACACAATACTACATGCTACAATACTACACAGTACTGCATAGTATAATACTACACAATGCTACAATACTACACAATACTAAACAATACTACATACTACAATACTGCACAGTTCTGCATAGAATAATACTTCACAATACTGCACAATACTGCATACTACAAAATACAACACAATACTACATTCTTTAATACTACACAGTACTGCATAATATATTACTACACAATACTACACAGTACTGCATAGTATAATACTACACTATACTACACAGTACTGCATAATATAATACTACACAATACTACAATTCTACACAATACTGCAATACTACAAAATACTACAATCCTACACAATACTGCACAATAGTACATATTACAATACTACATACTACAATACTACATACTACAATATCACACAATACTACTTATTAGAATACTACACAATACTACATACTACAGTACTACACAATACAGCAATACTACAAAATACTACATACTACAATACTACACAATGATATGTACTCCAATACTACATACTACAGTAATACACTAGACCATGTATTACTCTACTACACAATACTGCATACTACAATACTACATACTACACAATACTACAATAGTACATACTACAATGCTACACAATACTACACAATGCTACACAATACTTTGAACTTTAATACTACACCATACTACACACTAGAATACTACAAACTACAATACTACACAATACTTCAAACTTCAATACTACACAATACTACACACTACAATACTATAAACCACAATACTACACACTACTGTACTACATAATACTACATATTACAACACAACACAATAGTTCAAACTTTAATACTACACCATACTACACACTACAATACTATAAACCACAATACTACACACCACAATACTACATACTACAATACTAAACAACACTACACAATACTGCACACTACAATACTACAATACTACACAATACTACATACTATAATTCTACACAATACTTCAATACTACACACTACAATACTATAAACCACAATACTTCACAACCCTACACTACATTGCTACAATACTACACAATACCACAATACTACACACTACAATACTACACAATACTACACACTACAATACTACAATACTACACAATACTACATACTATAATTCTACACAATACTTCAATACTACACACTACAATACTATAAACCACAATACTTCACAACCCTACACTACATTGCTACAATACTACACAATACCACAATACTACACACTACAATACTACACAATACTACACACTACAATACTACACACTACAATACTACACAAGGCTGCATATGTAAGTTATATAAAATAACACCAGGTTTTTATTATAAATACAGCTCATTTGTAAAGGGCTCTACAAGCTGACTGACTCATATTGACGTTCACTCATATCGGGGATGGATGATGCTCGACGCTTGGCTGACCACCCCCACCCCCACCCCTCCTGCTTTAATGAGGGTGGGGGTTAATGGGCTGTTGCGAGAGCCCCCCACGACTCGTTCCAGGCGGGGGCCGCCGGCTCCTGCTCTACAACACTTCAAGACTCCGCCCCCGCCTGCACGGCAGCCTCATCTCCATGGCGATGCCGGCCGCTCGGGGCCCTAATTGAAGCGCTCGCTCAGCTGGACGCGTCTGAGGAGCTGAGGGGCCGCCGATCATCTGCAGACCGAGGGGGCTGCGGAGTAACAGCCAGACATTAAAGCAGCATCATCTGCATTTCAATTTAGATTTGCTTTATTTGTTTTGTAGCTTTATGCAATGAACATAGTCATATTTACATGTTTATGAAGTTTTTATACACTGTTATAAGCCTTTATAGACTGTTATAAGCCTTTTAACCATGCTCTACCTTTATCTTCAGGATCAACTCGCCAACCAATCAGCTCACAGTAGCAGTAATGCTAATGTGTTTACAGTGTAGAGATATGAAATATACTGAAATATAAACTGAAATATACAGGCACACTTTCACTTCTTTTATAGTAAAATACATGATTCTACTTTCTAAAATTAAAGAAATATTCAATTCATAATTATTTTTGTTTAATTTAATTTTTTTAACTTTTATCTCCATGCACCCCATTCATAGAGCACTCATTCATTGGGCTCCTTCTAGAGTTTAATAGTCGTTTCATGAGCAGGGGGAACGTAAACTGCTCAAACTCTCCAAAAACAGCTCTGGTAAATCAGTTGATGTGTTTTGGACCGGTGGTTCTCTTTCTACGGTATCTAGTTGGCTGTAGGTAGCTGCTGCTCCTGACTCCCAGTCGACGACTGGGTCAGATATCTAGCATGCCAAATATTGCCAGGCATCTGTTGACTGGTCGGCAATCAGTCGGTGATGGCTCGGCGAGCGTCTTTCAGTAGTTCACAGTACACGACTCTTCGAGCAGCAAGAGATCCCCGATTTGCTTCAGAGTAGAGTTCTTATCAGTGGTCAACGAAAAACTGTTGGCAACTGAAAAACTGTGCTAAAATAATGTAGTTTGAACTTTCGGGTAGTGCACCTCTTGGTGAGAGATCTCTTGAATGCTTGACAAGCTCCTATGATGCTCTTGAAGAAATTTAGCTTCTGAGTTGACAGACTTTGAGAGGTGGTGCATCAATGGACTAAGTGTAACTGCCCATTATCTAGGTTGTCCATCAGCCAGCTACTTAATCTTACCTTCATTTCGAGTGATATCATCTTTAGGGTAATAAATACAGGATTTGTTTGTTTGGGAGCAACACACTTATCCAAACTGCTGGTGTGATGATCTAGGAAGCCATCATCTACAACAATCAGTCACCCCTAGTAGTAAAACGACACTAACAGCTCACTGTTCACACATGTGCTTCCAATTGTCTTCCAACTTTTTAACAGGATAATGCTCGCCCACAATGAGAAAGAGTTTACCATACATCCTTCGCAAGGTACCTCACAATGCTCATTGCTATCTTACATCCTGCCAACACTCTATTTTCACACCTTACATCTTCATCGTTAAATAGCAACTGTGCTTATATATATATATATATATATATATATATATATATATATCTACACTAATGGGTGTGGTGGTCTGGAAGTGAGGTGTGTTCAGGTACATTTCTGGCAAATTGCTATCTTGGCAGCGGAAAAAACAGGTGCTGCACTGAATGAACAGACAACTGCTTACCTAGACAACAGTCAACAGTCAGACAATCATTGCATTCATGGCAATGCAGGTGCGCCATGTATGCTTAACATATGCACAACCCTGCTAATGACACATATATGGACCCGCAGCAGTGCACAAACCCTGGCTCTTAAAGAGAATGGCAAGCGACACGCTGATTGGTTTATTTTGTTATGCCCAAAACATACCCATTATTAATTAAGAGAATTAGTACCTGCCTTTTATGCCTGTTTCGAGGCAAGAAAGTTGTACTTTTCCCGTCGTTATGATAGCAAAGATGATAGCACTGACACGCTCTAATCAAGCTGCACAGTTTGTGGTTGATGGTTAATTAAGAGAATTAGTACATGCAGAGGCAAGCAAGTTGTACTTTTCCCGTTGTTACGATAGCAAAGACGATAGCATTGACACGTTCTAAATCAAGTTGCACAGTGTGTGGTTAATGGTTAATTAAGAGAATTAGTACATGGCTTTTATGCTTGTTTCGAGCTGAACAAGGTGTACTTTTCATGTGGTTACGATAGCAAAGACACCCCGGCATGCCCTAAATCAAGCTGCACAGTTTGTGGTTGATGGTTAATTAAGAGAATTAGTACATGGCTTTTATGCTTGTTTCGAGCTTAACAAGGTGTACTTTTCTCGTTGTTTTGATAGCAAAGTCGATAGCACTGACACGCCCTAAATCAAGCTGCACAGTTTGAGGTTGATGGTTAATTAAGAGAATTAGTACATGCCTTTTATGCCTTTCGAGCCGAGCAAGATGTACTTTTCCTGTCATTAGGATAGCAAAGACGATAGCACTGACACGCTCTAAATCAAGCTGCACAGTTTGTGGATGATGGTTAATTATGAGAATTAGTACATGCCTTTTATGCCTTTCGAGCCGAGCAAGATGTACTTTTCCTGTCATTAGGATAGCAAAGACGATAGCACTGACACGCCCTAAATCAAGCTGCACAGTTTGTGGTTGATGGTTAATTAAGATAATTAGTCCATGCCTTTTATGCCTGTTTCGAGGTGAGAAATTTGTACTTTTCCCATTGTTACGATAGCAAAGATGATAGCACTGACATGCTCTAAATCAAGCTGCACAGTGTGCGGTTAATGGCTCACCTTATCTTTTAAAATGTTATGATATAGGCCCTTTAAAATGTAACTTCAGCCCCGGTCCTCATCGTGAATTCAGGGCTGATCTGGATCTGACGTGTGTTTGTGTATTTTCTCCGGACGGCTCGACTCGGAGTGCTCTTTACTGCGCTGTGATAGGCTCTGGCTCTTTGATAGAGTGTGAGGACGCTGTGCTCGGTGGTCCGGGCTGGTTATTAGTGAGGAGTGGTCCGCTCTCCTGCGGTTTGAGGGCTGCCGGCTGCTCCGGCTGCTCTGCGGAAAAGGCTAGAAATAGCCGCGGAATTGTTTTTTCCATGGAAACAATTCAGCAGCTATTGATTTGAGTTTTTTTTTTTTCTTTTTTATCATGAGTGCACATCACACGCTCTGATCATCAAGTGTTTGGACACTTCAAGCTTTCCAATCAGTTTTTGATATAAATTAGCCTGTTTAATTATTCATCAGTTTACGTACTGATGAAGAGTAAACAGGTTTATTTTGAGTAAATGCTGTATAATATTGAGCGTGTAAAATAAAATTAAAGACAACAATACTGTGGGAATATACCTTATTTTTCACACTATTAGGCTGTAAGGAATACCAGGACCAGGGGAGACAAACGCTGGTTAGAAAACACAGGTTTATTAACAGGGTTTGGCAAACAGTGTTGCCAACTTAGCGACGTTGTCGCTATATTTAGCGACGTTTCAGACCCTTTAGCGACTTTTTTTGTAAAAAAAAAAAGCGACTAGCGACAAATGTAGCGAGTTTTTGTGGTGTTATTGGAGACTTTTGGCGACTCTGAGATAAACACACACACTCTTCAGTCACTGTCCGCAGTGAGCAGCGGGTGCTGCCGTGAGCCCCGCCCACAACACTCATAGTGACCCCGCCCCATATTTACAAAGCAGGATATAAATATAACTGTGACTTCAGTGTGACAAGAAAAAAATCACTGAATTTAACTCAGTCAGTCAGTCACCTCCTCCACAGTGTCTGACTCTTTGTAAAAAGCTAAATATCTATTGAAGCATTGAACAATTTGTCTATAATAGGTTTAAAAATAAAGAAAACTTAAGAAAAAAAGCTAAAATAAAATAAAACAAACAAACAAACAAAAAAAACTAAAAAAAAATGTGGTTAATGAAGTTATTGTAAAAAGACGACTGCCTGTTTAAAAAGGAACAGAAGTTGTTCATTTGTTAGAGTTCATTTGTAACATTTCTAACATATTTAGGATGTTTTTTACTCACTTTTTTCTCTCCCACAACCTTAACATGTATTATGCAAATTGGGTGATGATGTCATTTAGCGATTTCTAGCGACTTTTAGAACAGCCAATAGCTACTTTACTTACTGAGGAGTTGGCAACACTATTGGCAAATAAGGATAGTCAAAAACAGGCAGAGTAAATACCAGAAGAGCAGCAGTGAATAATAACATAACTAAGAGTAGTCAAACAGCAAGCAGAGTCTGGTACATAGAATATTCAGATAGCAGGTAGCAGACAAGAGAGTAGTCAAAGAGAAAAAAAATAGGTCGATAACAGTAAATCCAACAAACTAGAGGGATAATGTTAAAGAGTAAATGAAGCAAATGAGGCAAAACAAGGTAAAAAAAAAGGAGGATCAAAGACAGGAAAGAACGCTTTGTACAGAGCTAGAAATCTAGGTGTATTTATACTAGCCAGACCAGGTGGAATCAGTCAGTAGCTGGGTGATGTAGAACGCTTGAGAGTCACGTAATCCTCACTGTAGTTCTGAGAGCCTGAGGCTGCTGGGAAACTGAGTCAGGCGTGACGTTATATGGCTCACAGGATTATAAGGCGCACTATTAATAAATGTCAATTTACAAATGTATTTACATACACAGGGAGACCTACCTGCATTATAAGCTGCATTTAAGTGACACTAGTAAGGAACAGGGGTGTCGCCATGTTTCCCTTCTACTGTAATTCAGCAGGTCTCGCTGCTTGGTGGTAACTTTCTTTTAAATTTAAACGAGTGCTGGATGTTAATCTACACAGATTTCTCTTCTGAAAACTGTTTATTTGGGAGAGCAAAGCACTTCCATTTATTTACAGTAAGCTTAGATTTCCGAATTTCTCCAGCACTGTTAGCATGTTAGCAGTTAGCAGATAATGCCACCCAATAGCACTACACTGAGGAACCCTGAGTGTTCCTGTAGGCCAGGGCGATATTAGCTAGCAGTTCATCCCATGGAGGTTGTTTTAACACGGCAAACATGCAGACTACAGTCCGATAATACTCACCTCTGAACAGGGAAAGAGCTAACTAGCGCTTAGCACGATTATTGGTTAATGCTAATGCTGAAAACCACAGGTGTTATGCCATGGTCGATCACATCGCCAGACCTATCCCTGCATCATAAGGTAGATACAGCTCTGGAAAAAATGAAGAGACCACTTCAGTTTCTGAATCAGTTTCTCTGATTTTGCTATTTATAGGTTTATGTTTGAGTAAAATGAACATTGTTGTTTTATTCTATAAACTACAGACAACATTTCTCCCAAATTCCAAAAAAATATATATTGTCATTCAGAGCATTTATTTAGAGCAGAAAATGAGAAATGGCTGAAATAACAAAAAAGATGCAGAGCTTTCAGACCTCAAACAATTCAAAGAAAAATGAAGTTCGAATATAAATTTCAATAGAAGTTTTATATTCATAACGTTTTAGTTCAGAAATCAATATTTGGTGGAATAACCCTGGTTTTTAATCACAGTTTTATTCATCTTGGCATCATGTTCTCCTCCACCAGTCTTACACACTGCTTTTGGATAACTTTATACTACTCACTCCTGGTGCAGAAATTAAAAAAGTTCAGTTTGGTTTGATGGCTTGTGATCATCCATCTTCCTCTTGATAATATTCCAGAGGTTTTAAATTTGGTCAAATCAAAGAAAAACACCATCATTAAGTGGTCTCTTATTTTTTTTCAGAGCTGTATGTAAATGATCACACTGTAGTCTGATCACAAAGAGCACAAAGTAAAATAAAGTAAAGTAAATTTAGCTTCAGAGTTGACAGACTTTGCTTGTTACTTACTCTTGGTGTAGGTGTACGCTTCTAGTCTCCAGATGTTCTGCTTGTTGCTGGATCTCCTGGATGCTGGACGCTGTAAATAGGTAAGCTGGGGGCAACTAACAGCCCCCCGTGATCCCAGCAGCCCCGGGGGGGTAAACACTGCACCCTCTCAGCTTGTTGAGGATGTGAAGTAAAAAGGCGCCAAATGCAGCTCATCTCTCTCTGTGTTTAATGGCCTGCGGGCCGAGCGGCTGTAGTAAAGCTATTAGTTTTATGTATTATGTATTCTACACAGTACAGGAGTGATTTATCATTCACCTATTCTCTCTCTCTTTCTTTCTCTCTCTCTCTCTCTCTCTCTCTCTCTCTCTCTCTCCGTACCTTTCTCTCTATCTCCTTTTATCTATAACCCTACCTCTCTCTCTCTCTCCATACCTCTCCTTCTCTACTTCTACCTGTCTTTCTCTCTTTCTGCCTCTCTACCTCTCTTTCTTACTTACCTTCTTTCTTTCTCTACCTCTCTTTCGTTACTTCTTTCTTTCTTCTTCCTTTTTCTACCTCTCTTTTCACTTCTCTTTTTCTCGTTCTCTAACTCTCCCTATCTCTCTACTTTCTTTCTCTCTTTATCTCTCTCTTTCTACCTCTCTAACTCTCTTTCTATCTCTTCACAATCCTTTTCTCTCTTTCTACCTCTTTACATCTTTCTTTCTTTCTTTCTTTCTTTCTTTCTTTCTCTACCTCTCTTTCTAACTCTCTTTTTCTCATTCTCTACCTCTCTCTACCTCTCTTTCTCTCTTTCTACCTCTCTCTCTATCTTTCTTACTCTTTGTCTTTTTCTCTCTTACTCTCTCTCTCATTCTTTTATTGTCTTTTCTTTATTTTGTCTACTTAAATCTCTTGTCTCTCATTCATTTATTTATTCTTTCATTCATGAATTCATTCATTCTCTCTCTTTCTACCTCTCTTTCTCTTTTTCTAGCTCTATTTACCTTTCTCTCTCTTAATGTTTGTTTCTTGTCTGTTCTTCTATCCTTCTCTTTCTCTCTCATTCCTTTCATCATGCTTCATTTGTCTCTATGTAAATATCTTGTCTCGCTTTCTTTCCCTCTCTCATTCATTCATTAATTAATTCATTCATTCATTCATTCTCTCTCTCTCTCTCTCCCTCTCCCTCCCTCTCTCCTCTACCTGCTGCAGTGGGGATTTCTCTGTCCGTGGTGCTGAATGATCTCTGTACAAATAAACCACATTACAGCTACAGGTGGATTTCACACACACACACACACACACAGCTCATTCACAAGATAACACCTCACAACCTATAAATGTATGGGTATTTCCAAATGACATATATGTCCAGATATATATTTGCAAATAGCAAATACAATTTTAATCCTTTTGTATTGTATATTTTCAGTGTTGCCTTAGTCCTCAATTAGTATTTACTCTAAAAGTTTCATTCATCAGAAGTGAACCGTTTCTTTTATTTTCAGTTTTAGACATTTAGACATAATATGGATCAATAGAAATGTTCTGAAATGACTGAAATAAATGGATTTAACCATTATAATAAAATCATCATATGTAATCCTTGGAGTCCTCATGTGATGTGAAAATCATAGTTTTTGCCTTGGGTAGAAATGAGATCCTTACTGAAGTATACATATAGGTTTTGTGAATGATCAGACATGCAGATGGGTGGCATTTTCTTTTTGTCAAAAACTTTACCTGACAATTTTTTTTTTTCACTGTGTCAAAAAGGTGTGATTCTAAAATGACTTTTTACATTGTTTTTGGTTAAAAGCTAAAATGTTTTTGCTGCTCATGTTTCAAAATGGTACACATTAAAATTAAAAAGCCAATAATCCATCAATATTTCATTCAGTCTTTTTAATCAATCCAATCTCTGACTCAAAAGACATATTCTCATTAAACTGTTTACTCAACTCTGATATGTACTGATTGTATTACTTAAAATAACACCATTCCTTAGGGTACAATAAAAGCTAGCATGCACACATTAATACGAAATTAGGTTTTAACTCAAATTTCAGTTTTGTGGTTTACAGTGCTCTAGAATTCTTTCTAGACATTTAGGAACAGTTTTATTGAAAAATGCACAATAAACTGTGTATTTTCTCTTTGATCTTGAGATTAAAAGAAAAAAATAGTTAAGATCCCAAAATAATAATAATTAAAAATGCTGGACTCCCATAATTATTATCATTAGCAGTAATAGTATTATTTGTAGGTTCTAATCATTTTATTTCTTTAAATATGTATTTGTGATTAATTTTATTTTTACACATGATTAAATGTAAAGAAAAATAAAAAAAATGATTAAAGAAATTAGTCAATGTAAGTGTTATTTAATTGTAGTGACTAATAGTTGTTTACAAAATGTTAACAAATGTTTTTTTGGGGGGATCAGGAAATATTTTTTCTTGTGGTCTGGGGAAAACAAGTTGTTTTGTAGAGATAAATGTTTGTTTTTGCAAGGAAACTACATATTTATCATACAAAAAAAAATACTCTTGCTTTGCTGAATTATTATTACTGAATTATCTTAAACAGTACCTGTAAAATGGTGTAACCCTTTCACGTATTTTTGTAACACCTTTTGTTATTTTATTCATAAAAAACATTATTTGTTTTTGCTTAAAGTAACAGCATCTTAAGCAGTAATGGTGTAACTGTGTAACAGTGTTGATGCTTTCATTTCACATATTTTTTTTGTAACATTTCTTATTGTAACACTTACATTATTACATTATTATTACTTAAGCAGTTACGATGTAACTGTGTAACAGTGTTGATGTTGTTTATGTATTTTTGTAAAACGTCTTATTGTAACACTTATTATTATGTTGTTCATTATAAAAACACTATTTTGTTGTTTAAAGTATCAACATCTTAAGCTGTAATGGTGTAAAGTGATGTGTAAAGGGTAGCTATGTTTATGTTTACAGTGTACCACTTTCTTGCATTTTTGTAACACTTATTTTATTAATTATAAAAACACTATTTTGTTGCTTAGTAACAGCATCTTAAGCAGGAATGGTGTAACGTTGTAATGGTGTTGATATTCTCAGTGTAACAATTGCATGTATGTTTGTAACACATTGTATCATTTTATTAATTATAAATACACTATTTTTACTTATAGTAAAAGCATTTTAAGCAGTAATGGTGTAACGTTGTAATAATGTTGATATTCTTTTTGTATACACTTTTATGTATGTTTGAAACACATTTTATAATTTTAATCATTATAAATACACTATTTTTGCATGAAGTAACAGCATCTTAAGCAGTAATGGTGTAACGGTAACACTTCTTATTGTAACACTAAATCACATTACACTACATTTGGCAGACGCTTTTGTCCAAAGCGACTTACAACAATAAATAAATGCGTAACATTTATTATTACTACTTCTTTTTATCATATCAAGCAGTAAAGCGTAACTGTATTGATGTTTTTACTGTAAAACTTTCACCTATTATTTGTAATGTTTCTTATTATTTCATGCATTTTAATTCCTCTATTTTCTTGCTTTTAGTAGCGTCATCTTAAGCAGTAACGCAGTAAAGATGTAAGGCTGTTAATGTTTTTATTGTAACACTTTGACCGGGGTGCAGCGGCAGCAGCAGCGTTACCCCGCTCGCGCATCATCACTCTCTGCAGTGTGATCTGATTGGCTGCTGGGCGGGAGGTGAAGCGTTACTGTGCGGTCGTGTGCTGCTGCTGTTGTTACTTGGCCGCGCGATCTTACCTACCTACCTACTCCCCGTTACAGTAACGCTGGTGGCTCGCGCGCGGTAATACCGTTGAGCTCGTGCTTGGATTTCTTTTTTTTTTTTCTTTTTCTAGAAAGAAGTTAAAATCGTAGGAGGAACATCCACTTTACACCCCCCCCCCCCTCATAGTCTCTCTTTCTCTCTCTCTCTCTCTCTCTCTCCCGCGCTCTCTCCGGTCCGCTCGAGCCTCCCACGTCCAGTGCGCACGCGGCGGCGCGTTGCGGAGACGTTTCCAGTCCAGTCCGCGTTCATGAGTCCCGGAGACGCGCGAGCGGCGCGGGGATTGTAGCAGCGCGTGCGGGTCGGAAGCATGGTGAGTACCGCACTCAACCTTTTTATCTCTCCGCTCGGGTCTATATTGAAGAGGTTCAGAGCGCGCGCATACCGGTATGTGTATGTGGGGAGTGCACGCACGCGCGCTCGCTCGCGCGGCGATGCACGGCGCTACTGCATTCATGCAAAATCATAAAGCATGCTTTTGCATTCAGAACAAAACACACTGAGTCAAACAAATAGAGGGGCGCGTGCACTGGCTGGGGGTTCATATGGTTGCAATCAATTCAATCACTGATAAGCGCTAGTGCTGCCGATTGGGATGTAGCCCACGTCTGTGGTGGAGCAGCCCGTCTGTGCACGAGCTGGTGGAGCTCGAGGTCTGTGTATATGTACAGTATATGTTAGATAGTGTATTAGTGTAGATATGCATATCTATCTATCTATCTATCTATCTATCTATCTATCTATCTATCTATCTATCTATCTATCTATAAATATTAACATCTGTTTCTGAATCAGTTTCTCTGATTTTGCTATTTATAGGTTTATGTTTGAGTAAAATGATCTTTGTTGTTTTATTCAATAAACTACAGACAACATTTCTCCCAAATTCCAAATAAAAATATTGTCTATTAGCTTTCAGACCTCAAATCATGCTAAGAAAACAAATTTATATTAATTTAGTTTTAAGAGTTCAGAAATCAATATTTGGTGCAGTAACCCTGTTTTTTAATTACAGTTTTCATGTATCTTGACTCCTCCACCAGTCTTACACACTGCTTTTGTATAACTTTATGCCTTTACTCCTGGTGCAAAAATACAAGCAGTTCAGTTTGGTTTGATGGCTTGTGATCATCCATCTTCCTCTTAATTATATTTTCAATTTGGTAAAATCAAAGAAACTCATAATTTATAAGTACTTTCTGAGATTAGAATAGAATTAGTTTAGACACTGTAATGCCGAAGACATAACACAATTACAACACAATATCCAAAAACTACACCTAACTAATTGATCTAAAGTGTAACTATTGTGACAGGCCTGTTTATATGTATACAGTGTATAAAGTGTGTTATATTGTATGTTTGTGATGGTGCTGCATTATATGAAAGCATAAGAATTCAATTACACTGTATTATAAAACAACAACCATTTATTATTATTAAGAGACTTAAGACAGATTATTATTAAATATACTAAATAAAAGCACTGTTTTTAAACAGTAAACTAAATAAAATGGGTTGTTAAAGTAAATGGCCTTTCCTGGCTTAGAAAAACAGAATGGACAAAATTAAGATTATGAAAAATTATTGGAATCATGTTCATGTATTAAATGATAAATCAATAATACAATTATCTTGACAGGCCTGTATATGTACATAAGTATAAATGAAATGCATCCACAGCATACTGAGTACATTACCATCAAAATCAGTGTATACATACACTTCATACACAATATACTGTATATATAAGACACTACATACAAACATACATTTCATATATGCGATTACGATAACAATTTTTGTTTGGAGGATATATTGTCTATTTACAGGCCATTTTATAAAACTGATATAATGCTAAGATAAAAAGTTAATACTGTAATTACACCCTTTACAAGAGCAGTACACATTTATTTTTTTATTGATTAAATAAAATCATTCAAACATTGTATTTGAAAAATACATATATATATTTTTAATACCCTAAATAATGCATCAAAATGTAAATAGAATTACATCACTGTTGTTTGCTACAGGCTTGTTTATGTAAATGTTAAAAGTTTTGATTAAAATTATGTTAATGTATTTTTAGTATGATAAATTTATAATAAAATGATAAATGATCATGACGAGCCTATGTATGTACAGTATATGCTTTGAGGGAGGGATCTGTACCTAATGTCTGTGGCAAGTCAAGCAGAGATGTCATTCTTCTTGTGTCATTTTTATATTTTTCTACCATTTTTTATAAGCTTTTCTCACAACCTCAGTTATCAGATTGTCCTGTGGTGTGAAATTACATTATAGTACATTCCATTACATTACATTACATTACATTACATACAAGCATCTTATTAATAGGCATCCGATCATTTGCCCACCCTCTAGTAAACAGCAGGATCAGCCAGCAGACTTTGTCTGAGGGAGGGATCTGTACCTAATTTCTGGGGCAAGTCAGCAGATGAGGGAGATGTAATTGTTTTTGTGTTATTCTTATATTTTTCTACCATTTTATAAGCTTTTTAATTGTTCACAATCTCAGATTTTAGATTGTTCTGTGGCGTGACATTAGATTACATTATGTTACATTGCATTACATACAAGCATCTTCTTAATAGGCATGCAATCATTTGCCCACCCACTAGATCAGTTCAAGAAACACTACTGAGTACACAGTAGACAGCAGGTTTAGCCAGCAGACTTTGTCTGAGGGAGGGATCTGTACCTAATGTCTGTGGCACTTGAGAAGATGAGGGGATGTCATTTTTCTTGTGTCATTCTTTTATTTTTCTACCATTTTCTAAGCTTTTCTCACAATCTCGGATATCATATTGTCATGTGGTGTGACATTACATTATGTACAAGCATCTTATTAATAGACATCCAATCATTTGCCCACTCACTAGATCAGTTGAAGAAACACTATTAACACACGGTCATTTTGCTTGAGAACCTCAGTACACAGTAGACAGCAGGATCAGCCAGTAGACTTTGTTTGAGGGAGGGATCTGTACCTTATGTCTGTGGCAAGTCAAGCAAATGAGAGAGATGTCATTCTTCTTGTGTCATTTTTTTTATTTTTCAACCATTTTATAAGCTTTTCCTCACAATCTTAGATATCAGATTGTCCTGTGGTATAACGTTACATTATTTTACATCTAAGCATCTTGCTAATAGGCAGCCAATCATAGATTCTTGTCTTGTTGCTGTCTTCCCATTTGCTTCCATCCTACACATGATGTGTTCCCAGCCTACACGCTGTATCTCCAGCAGCAGACGGGATTAAAGCTGTCTCACAGCAGAATATGGCAGCATAAGCCGGGATAAAAACAGAGCCATTGATCAGAATACGTGATTATCTGTTTTTTAAAAGAGAGAGAAGAGCCTCGGCTGTGAGAGAAAAATAGAGAGAGAGAGAGAGATAGAGCGTTTATATTCGTCTCTTTTAGCTGTGAGGTTTTTTAGAAATAAAATTAGCTAATATACAGTGCTATACTGGCTGTGTTTACTGTGCTATTGATCAGTGAGGAATATATTCTTAATTATTTTAGCTGTAGATCAGATTATTAGCTATTAGCTTTTGCTAAATATAGTCTCGGTTCTGACATATTTGCAGTTACACAAAAGGTAATAAATCTCAAATAAAGCATTTGCATATATGTTTTAGAAGGTGTGAGATGTTCCATAACCATCAGCATGACCATTATCATCATAATCATCATCATAATCATTATCATCATTATTATCACTACTGTATGGTCCCTGTCTAGACCAGACGCTGCACTAGTGCATTGATGCAACAGTGAGTCACCACACCAGCTTCATGCTACAGCGCTACAAAAACATTATACTGAATGGAGAAAAAAAAGTCTTCATTAAATATTCTTTTATTATTCATTTAAGGTCTCAGATTTTTAATTTACCCTATATTAAACATATTAAACCCAAACAGGGGTTGTTTGATGATGTTTGATAGTGATCTGATCAATGCTAAGGCTACAAATTCTCTTATTTCTCTGAAATTGTAATTTTGTTGCATGTGTTGCTCTTGATAAAGCTTGGAAACCTGTATAAATATATTCTTTTAAAGGGAATATATTGTGTGGAATTCTTTTTTTTTTTTTTTTTACTTTTTTTGCATTTCCTATAAACACCTATAAACACTCCAAACAATTTCTATTAATCAGTTGAAAGTACACAGCAGGATTAGCAAGCAGACTTCGTCGGAGGGAGGGATCTGTACCTAAAAGTAAATCACAAAAGAATCATGTGCTTCTATGAGCTGTTTTTGATTA
The DNA here is from genome assembly GCF_023375975.1 of Astyanax mexicanus. NCBI lineage: Eukaryota > Metazoa > Chordata > Actinopteri > Characiformes > Acestrorhamphidae > Astyanax > Astyanax mexicanus. Next base: position 50,958,390 of record NC_064411.1, on the reverse strand, counting down.
ATACACTGTCTAAACAAAGATAATGAGTTTTTCAAGGGTTCTTTAAAATAAAGCAGCATTTGCGTTTAAAACTGCAATAAAATGCAATAACTATAACTACACTGGATTGTCCATTTGCGTGCATAACATCTGTGTTCACTTTACTAGACCGAAGGGACTCAAATAATAATCATTTTTTGGCTTAATTTGACACAGATCAGATTTTTTTCATGGCTATGTGGATGTAAACAGTCAATACACAGTATTGATTTGGTGATTATTGATTATATATTTGTTCTTTCTGGCAGGATCCATACATATTGCTTGTTACACATAGCTATTAAGTTTTAACAGCTTCTTGCTAGGATAATTGCTAGGTTGGAGGTAGTGATATATGATATTGCTCAGCCAATCACATCGCAATGTTGGACCAAACTGTGGTGTAAAACCTAAGAATAATGTTCAATTAAAATATCTAATTAAATATCTTTCTTACTCAAGGATGCTATAGTTCTAAAGCCCAGATTTAGCGTTGTTCCAGTGTTGGGCTGTGGACGCATCCAAATGGAAATGTACAGTAGAGTCACTGTGGTGGTGGACAGTGGAAACATTTAAGCTATGATGCGGATTCACTGTCTATGTTGGAAATCTGGTTGCAGATCACAGAAACATTTAAACATTTTCACGGTACGGCAATTGGAAATCATTTAGACTGGAAATTCAGTTGGTAGGGCAAATCAGGCTAAAAATTACATTACGTTTACAGATAGATCCTTGCCTTGTATAGTTAGCCTTATATATTTTCTATTCTTCTGTGTTTTGATTTGTCTGAGTATGTTTCTTATTGTATTGTGTTGTTGCTGCTGGATGCCTAAATTTCCTTCGGGATAAATAAAGTATCCATCCATCCATCCATCCATCCATCCATCCATCTATCTATCTATAAGCCAGCACCAGTTCTATAGCTGGAATCATCCATCCTCCATCTTTAAAATCGTGCAGTTTACCATGTGTACAGTCCCCTCTAAAATGATTGGAACAGTGAGGTCAACCCCATTATTTCTACTGCAGACTGGAAACATTTGACATTGACATTAAAAGACGAATATTAGACAAAAGATCAACATTTTAGGTTTTATTTCCCAGTAGTCACATCTGGATCTGATACACAGTTCAGAAGATAGAACCTTCTGTCTGAACCCACCCAATTCTCTTATGAGTAGGGGTGTGACGAGACACTAATCTCATGAGACGAGACGAGACACGATATTGGGTTCACGAGAACGAGATGAGACGAGATTTAAAAATAAAGTTTTAAAGAAAACGTCACAAATGAAAAATGGCTTGAAAACTAGAGTTTTATTTGACAAAATCATATAACGCAAACTTAACAGACTGGTTTCTCTCCCACATTGATTTTTATAAGAAAAAGAAAAATTAAAAAAACGTTTCTAGGTCTTATATAGTGCAAACAACAAGTGCAAACCACAACCAGTCATATTAAGCCCATGGTTTGTGTTATTTACTCCTAAATCTCTTGTAATTTATCTATGCATAACCATAGCCAGTCATATTAAGACTATGCTTGAAGTGAAACAGAGACAGAACATGTTTTAAATACAGTACAGAGCTTAAGGGATTAGTACAGCTGCCTATGAAACAGTCACGTGTAGGATTTACTTATTGTATTTATATATGGTTTGTGTCTTGTTGGTCACTCTGTTACCGTTTATTGTTTCCACTGGAGCCAAAATGCAGCCAGACATACAACTTAAAAGTAGCAGAAGCATCTTCTATACAAATACCTGAATTTTCCTCTGCTGCTGAGAGCTGCTCTCCACCATACTCTATCACTATCGCAACTGGGTTGCCAGATCCCTCTTAAAAAGTCCACACTTAACTGTTTTTTTTGCCCCGCGAGACGAGAAATATCGTCCATTTTAATCTCTTTTAGTCACACCCCTACTTATGAGCAAATTTCTGTGACCTACTGACATCACTAAACTTCTCTATTCTTCTTCTGTGATGCTTTTCCAGGCTGCAGTGGGTTTTGGGTCATTATGTTGCTGCATGATAAAGGACCTCCTGATTGGTTTGGGTTCATCTTTATTTAAATTCTGTAAACTTAAATTGTTTCTGTAGACTTTGCATCCATTAACCCATCCCAGAATAAAAGATATGCACGCTTAAGCCATAGTACTACATCCAATGTGTTTCACAGATGAGCTGGTACACACTAAGAAAAGTAAGTACAGATTTGTACTTAGTACAAAGCTTGTCGCTGGGGCTGTACCTTATATTGAGGTACAAAAAAGTACCTTTCAGTAAAAGTCCTTTTTTTGTACCCATGGTTTTTGTGCCAGTAAAGATTATAAACATTATCATCAACTAAATATGTGTCAAAAACTTGATGATCGAAAATTGTCTGGCTTTCAAATTAAAATTGTGCAATTAAAATATATATTGTTTGTTAGTACAGTGATACAGAATACTGAATGTACCTTTTGGCTGCAGGTTAAATGGTACAAATTTGTACTTATTGCTGTTAGAAATTACTTTGTGCTTCAAAGGGAACAAATCTGACCCTGTAAAGACCAGTATTGTACTTTTGAGGGTACAATTATGAAGAGTGTACCTTTGAGTAAAAAAAAAAGTCCTCATATCGTACCTCTGTTTTTTAGAGTGTATGATTGGGATCATGAGCAGATCCTTACTTTCTCCAAACTTTTGCCTTTCGTCTCATTGGTAAATCTTTATCCGTGTCTTTATCTTTATCACTCTCGAATCAGCAATAAAACACACCTGACAGTCCACATGTTTCATCACTTTTGCTCATAAATATCTGGAAATAAAAGCTGAAATGTTGATCTTTTGACTCATATTTGTCATTTGAAATCAAAGCCATGTGTTTTCAGTCTACAGTAGAAATAATGGATTGACCTCACTGTGTCAATACTTTTTGGAGGGGACTGTATTTTTGGTTGGACAGAGTAGGAAACACACGTACATGGGGACAACACCAATCTCCTCATAGAATTGAACCCACAACCCCAGGCCCCTGAAGCTGTAAACCCCCCCATAAATGGAACTATGTAGGATTTGGGTCCTTTAAGGAAGCTGTTTTTTGTGTGGATAATAGCTTGGAAGATTTTTTTAAAGATTTACTTTGCATCTAGAAAAAAAGGAAAATGTTTTGACATTGGTGTGTCAGTTTACAGAGTCGCGCTAAATGGTGCGAGAAGCAGAATTCGGCAGAGGTGAAAACAGCTCAGCAATCAGCAAAATAGCGGCGAATGGAAGCGACAGTAACAACTGGTGCTTTCAGACGTGCCTGGTTGTTGACCTTGCTGCAGTTTCCAGGGAAAGCTGGCACAGTGAGGAACACTGCTGAACCAACGCCAGAGCTCTGCACAATGTATCGCTTCAGCTTCCTCATCAATTTCATTACAAAAACATGACAAACTGTCATGAAATGACAATTCGATGCCTCGCTTCACATCTTCAAATGATAAGGTTTGATTCAGTGTCTTAATTACAGTTAATATTACAGCCCAACCTTACTTTAATGAAGGTCCTGCAACCAGTGGTCCTACTTATTTGTACAGGACAATGCTTGTCCACATACTGCTGTCAGGATGCACTGCCAGATCACCTTTGCTTTTCATTAACGCACCTAATTAAATGAAAGAGGTCCTGCAACCAGTGTAACTTGTGTCACAATGCTATAATAGCGTTTTCACACCTGTAGGTGGTTTCTATGGTCCAGATCAGTCCTCGCCACAATTGAACCGTGGGTAATGCGTATGCTGCTCCAGCAGTGCTAGCCGAGATTAGCAGAAGGCTACAGTCAGATATACTCTGACACCTCTGATAGATAGATAGATAGATAGATAGATAGATAGATAGATAGATAGATAGATAGATAGATAGATAGATAGATAGATAGATAGATAGATAAACTATAGAACAAAACCCTAGCGCTGTACTTCAGCGGAGTAGCTTTACTGCTCCTTACAACCTGACTGGTAAAATTTTCATACTTAAGGCGCATTGATGATTTTTAGGAAAATTAAAGGAGAACTCTGGTATAAAATGGTGTACTTTTTGGTCTTTTGGTGTACTTCAACATGATAGTGTAAGAAAGTAGCATGTGCCGCCGACCACCACCACAGGGCCTGGACACTGCAGTGGAAGATCTGGTGGATCTGGGGCAAAAAACTCCAAGTCCCAGAATCCCCAGCAGTAATAAGTGCAAATCAAGCTCAGCTGTGAACACAGCTTAAAAACCCCAGCCAAACCTCAGTTCAGCATCACACCTTTGTGGGTAAAGAAGAAAGAGATTAGAAACAAAAAAAAAGAGAGCTTAAAGATGCCACAACAAAAAAGGGAGAGAAAAGATCAGTGTTTTTCTCAGTTTCGGTTTTCAAGAAGCCTTTCCTAAGTTTCTTTAAGTTTGATTTCATTTCCTTTGTTTGGGCCATGCCATGTGGCAGCAGATTCTTTTCCCGTCCTTTTTTTTTACACTGACACACAAGTAATATCAAGTATATTGATAAATAATAAAACTAATAAATAAATAAATACATAAATAAAACAACTCTGCATTTGAGTCCCCCCCCCCCTCACTAGTTCTTACATTTGATGAAAAGCACACCTCCGTTCTCCCACAGCGTTCTGAGATCCAGAAATTTTAACAGTTTGTCGAAACACCCTTCAGACTGGGTGATACAGGGAAAATTATAATTTTCCCCAATAAATCGCTTCTTCCACTGTTACCCAGCCTCAAAGTAGCTCCACTGCTAGAATCCAGAGAGCTCTGACATTTAAAGCGAGGCATTGACATAGACATATATATATACAGTATATACATTGACTTCATAGAATCTATATATATGTCTGTCATTATCAGTACAGTGATGGCGGTGCTCAGAGCTGAAGCTAGCCTTATAGGATGTAAACAGTGGTTTTTAATAAGCTTCTTGTGCACTTTTTTAACAAGTTATTAATGCCTTGTTTTAAATGTCAGGGCTCTCCGGATTGGCGGATTCTAGCAAGAAGGTGTAGAGAAGCTTTGAGCTGGATAACGGTGGAAAAAGCGTTAAATTTATCAGGGAAAATTATGCCCCGTATCACCCAGTCTGAAGTGGTGTTTGGACAAACTGTTAAAATTTCTGGATCTCTTAACACTGTGGGAGAACGGAGGTGTGCTATTCATCAAATATAAGAACTTTTTATCATGTTTTACTACAACTAGTAAAAGTCCATTTTATACCAGAGTTCTCCTTTAAATGATTTTAAGTGTTCTTTATAGGATATATAAAGGATTTTGAGCTGGAGTAGCAACTCTATGAGCGTCTTAGCTTCTTTTTACGGGGCTGTTTGTGAAGTTTACTGAGATTTTCCTCCCGGTTTGTTATGAGAAATGAAGGTAAAGTAGGCGAGCCTGACGTGAGGTGATTGTGGGTAATGTGCTCAGGCTGTGCTGGTTGTGCTCGGGGCTGTAGCAGAGAGAGAACACAGTCTGCTCTGAAGCCGAGCTGCAGTGTGAAACACATTGCGCATCATCTCCGTCCTGTTGCTCCTGATTTAGATTGTTATCAGGGGGGCGGCGAGCGCTCGGCTTCCAGAAAAAGCTCGACTGCTGTTTGAGTGACAGCTGCTGTCGGAGAACTGCTGACGACTTCGGAACCGCTCACTAAAAGCAGCACACACACACTCACATACACACACACACACACACACACACTGCTGCATTCACTTTATCTGATTCCCTGCCGACTCTCTCTCTCTGGGTGTTTACCTGTCTACACAATATGACTCTCACACCCCGTGTCAGAAGTCATGGGACAGTGTTATTATGTAAGTTGTTCATTAATTAGAGTAATTAAGAGTTTTCTCTGGAGATGGCTGACTTGGGACAGCCCACGCCTGTATACGTTGTGAGGTGTTATCTTGTGTGTAAGTGAGGTTGAACACTTTTGGCCAGCATGCTCATAGCAAGGCAAGGCAAGAGGAATTATGGGAGTTGGAGTCTAATAGCCTGAGAGTGGGTGTCAGATCAACAGATGAATAATGGGATATTCCATTTGCAATGTTCACAATGGACAGCAGAGCAGTGGATGTAATGATTGTAACCAGTGGCATCTGGCTAGAACTGTCCATACCAACAGGCAAGCACCAATTCCTAATTCTTGCATAATGCTGATTTGCATTAAAGCCTACATGTGATTAGGATTGTAGATACAGTACCAGTCAAAAGTTGGGAGATGCCTTAAATTCTTTGTGTTTTTTCATTATTTTATTTAAAATGTCCTGCATTGAAAAGTAATTCTAAAGATATGTAATTATTTAGTAAATTAAAAGTGTTAAACAAATCAGAATATGTTTTATATGTTAGATTCTTCAAACTAGCATCTCTTGGGTTACTCTTGGATGACAGCTTTGCACATCTCTGCTGGATTTTCTCAGTCCGTTTTATGAAGTAGAGTCACCTGTAATTTCAGGCTTTCAGTTAACAGCTGTGCGGAACTCATCAAGAGTTAATTACTTGAATTTCTTGTCTCTTAATAAAGTGTTTGAGAGCATCAGTTGTAAAGTAGTGAAGAGGTAGAGTTACAGGTATACAGTGAATAGTGAATATTTAAATAATGTTCTAATCCAGATGTGGATGACTTCATCATAAATTGAATAAAAAGTGTGTCCAAATTTTAACTTACATCTCCCTCACCTGCTAACTTGTTACTGACAATAGGCACGGATCCCTCCTTCAGACGAGGTCTGCTGGCTGATCCTGTTATGTACTGCTTGAGGTTTTTAAACCAAACCCTCATGAAATTATATTTCTTCAGGTAATAAAGTTGGTGGGGCTTGGTTAGAAGTGAGAAGGGGAGAACAGGAGAGATTTTCTTATGATTGTCTAAGACCCATGTTGTATTTGGATTCCACATAAACTGTATTTGTTAAATTACTTTTATATGTTTTTTTTATTAATACATTTTTTTTATTAATTAATACTTAAACAAGATTTTAGACAAGATTTCTATATCTGCACCCTCACACCACTGTTAGGTGAATTTAAAATGTAATTCTGTATTAAATTACGGCTTTTAGCTCTGCAATAACTGTATAGCTGTATAACACTGGATAGATCTGCATCTGTAGACAGTGATGATGTATCTGCTCTTCAGTCTGCAGAAGAAAAGGACCTGAAGGGAAACAGTGAAAAACACTGCTGTCATTTCCTGATATCTTCTTCTTTTTCTTCTTCTTCCATTTCCTGTTGATTGTGGAAGTGGTGGGGTGTGTGTGGTAGAGACACCCAGCTCACTCTGAGGGTCTGTATCATTATTTGATAGAGTGTACGAGTGCTGGGCTGGATGTAATTGGATTTAGGACCACAGGGTTAAGATGAAAGGATAGCAGAGTGTGTGGATGTTCGATTCATACACTATCTGTCCAAATGTTTGGAGAGATAATGGACTGGACACTCCTTCAAATAAATTTGTAAAAATTAATTAATTAATTAATTAATAAATACTGTAACTGTACCCATTGCTGACACAAATGTGCAAATGCACATCAGAATAGAACTGGACACAGTCTATGTGCTGCCACTATGGTCGGGATATCGCTGATTTCAATCCCTGTCATGCAGCTTGCCATCAGCTGCCGGAGCCCCGAGAGAGCACAGTTGGTCTTGCTTCTCTGGGTGGGTAGATGGCGCTCTTTCACCTCATCATTTCTAGGGTGGTGTGATGATACAATTTAGGAGCTTTAGTAGGCTACATGTGTTTTGCAGGATCTACAGGTCCAGCTGCAGCAACATCTGTATGTAAATGTGCTGCAGGATGCTATATGGAACCTGTATACCTCCATACCCACATGTATCTCATCTTGTATCCAGACTAGAGACTCCATCAGGGTCTAAACTAGAGCTTCCTTGGAAATGAAGAGAGCACTTCAGTTTCTGAATCAGTTTCTCGGATTTTGCTATTTATAGGTTTATGTTTCATTAAAATTAACTGTGTTGTTTTATCCTATAAACTACAGACAACATTTCTCCCAAATTCCAAATACAAATATCATCATTTAGAGCATTTATTTGCAGAAAATGAGAAATGGCTGAATTAACAAAAAAGATGCAGAGCTTTCAGACCTCAAATAATGCAAAGAAAACAAGTTTATATTCATAAAGTTTTAAGAGTTCAGAAACCAATATTTGGTGGAATAACCCTGGTTTTTAATCGCAGTTTTCTTGCATATTGGCATCATGTTCTCCTCCACCAGTCTTACACACTGCTTTTGGATAACTTTATGCTGCTTTACTCCTGGTGCAAAAATTCAAGCAGTTCAGTTTGGTTTGATGGCTTGTGATCATCAATATTTCTCTTGATTATATTACAGAGGTTTTCAATTTGGTTTCTCATTTTTTTCCAGAGCTGTGTATATATATATATATATATATATATATATATATATATATATATATATATATATGTGTGTTTTTGCGTAGTGTTATGTACATTTGCGTTCATTCTGTATGCCCATCTGTATATCAGGCAGATGTCCTATTCTGCGATTCGTTTCCCTGCAGCCTCTGTTTTTACGGGAAATAGCGTGAATGAGTCAAGAAGGAGTGACGACAGGAGGTGGTATAAATCCTCTGCTTTGTTTTGTCCTACACTCGTTACTGACGAAGGTCTTTACAGCCTCCTCAGATCATTAAATCTTCCCTTCTTCACAGATTCCAGTAAACACACTCTCCCTGCAGCTTCTCTACACACTCTGCTGATTGCGTCACTCCAGCTGTTCCGAAATGATTGGAATGCGTTTTTTCCTCGCAGCGCTCCGAACCAAATATTAAAATCCTCAAAAATAACGAAAAACAGCTTCGAATTTAGATGAGGGCACAATGTCATGGAGAAGGTCATGGGAATGTAGTGTAGTACATGCATTACATTGCATATGTATTGAAAGTTTGAGGATGATATGTATATGACATATACTATACACACCCAGCCATAACATTAGCACCGCTAACAGGTTATTTTATATTCTAGTTTATATTCTAGTTTCTTTAAAATATCCACCCTTTGCTCTGATTACTGATTTGCACACTCTTGTCATTATTCTCTCAATGAGCTTCAAGAGGTGGCCACCTGAAATGGCTTTCCAACAGTCTTGAAGGAAGGAGTTCCCAGAGGTGTTTATTAGCACTTGTTGGCTCTTTGCCTTCTTCACTCTGTGCTCCAGCTCACCCCAAACCATCTGGATTGGGTTCAGGTCCGGTGACTGTGGAGGTCGGGTCATTTTTGTTAAGTACATTAAACTCCACATGTGTTCATTCATAGTTTTGATGCCTTCAGTGAGAATCTACAATGTAAATAGTCATGAAAATAAAGAAAATGCATTGAAAAAGAGAAGGTGTGTCCAAACTTTTGGCCTGTACTATATATCGTTTAAGCATCGTCATGGAGATGTGCGCTTGCGCAATAGTCACATCGCAGGACGTGTGATGTCACATGTTGCAATGTTTCGATTCTTGGCACAAGAAGCAGATACACAGCGCTGTCTCTGTGTCTGTGTGAGTGACAGGCTGCAGCTGCCTGAGAAGCATGAGGGGGAGGGGGAGGAGTAAACACGAGGTAACTACACACATGCCCTCCATCCACATGGTTGGGCACGTGCTTGTAAACGTGGACACGTGTGGAAAGCTGTGCACCTCAGTCCAGCACAGTTTTTCAGTGCGAATATTTCCAGTTACAGCTGAATTCACGCATTTAATCCCAGAAATACAAACGCTCTTATTAACCTTTTAAAAAATCATTTAAATGCCATATTAAAGGCCGATTACTGTTGTTTTGCTGTTTTACTCAGGTTTTGAGAGCTTGGAACTGACTCAGCTCTTGATTGGTCCGGATGCGAGACAGCAAGCGGGTGGGGACAGGGCTGGTGACGTCAAGAGTCTGCATTGTTTAATATTGCAATATGAATATTGTAGAAAAAAGTACATTTGCAATGTAATTTTTTTTTTATATTGTGCAGCCCTAGTATAAAACATTAAATATATTTATCTACAGTAGCATCTGTCAAAAGGTGGGATCTACATATTAGGCAGTGAGTGAACAGTCTTATTGTTTAATAAATTTATATCAAAGTTTTCCCATTTTCTCCCAATTTAGCTATAGGCCAACTGTCCCACCCATTCAGCTGCTACTCAGCTGTATATCCCCAATCATTAGTGATGCCACAACACAAGGAGGGTGAAGACTAGCACATGCCTCCTCCGATAAATGTGAAGTCAGACTCCGCCTCTTTTTGATGCAACATTGCTGAGTGGCATCATCACAGCGCACTCGGAGGAAAGCCCAGCGACTCGGTTCGGATACATCAGCTCACAGATGCAGCCTTGTGCTGATCAACATCACCCTAGGAGTGATGAGGGAAGAGAGAGCGCCATCTACTGCACCCAGAGAGAGCAAGGCCAGTTGTGCTCTCTCGGGGATCTGGCAGCTGATGGCAAGCCGTATGACCTGGATTCGGGTCATGAGCATCTAAGGCTTACTGCCGCACAGCTTTAACTTATCTGCCACTTATATTAGATCATATGGCTCAAATCTAGACAAAGCTGGGACCTAGCCCATGTAATACTTGGCAAGTAGTACTAATATTATATATACACACTATTTATACACTATATGTGTGCAACTGTATATTGTATCATACACACTATGCACTACAGGTGCATCTCAAAATATTTAGAATATCATTGAAAAGTTACTTTATGTCAGTAATTCAGTTCAAAATGTGAAACGCATATATTATATAGATGTATTAAAAACAGAGTGATCTATTTTAAGTGTTTATTTCTTTACTGTTGATGATTATGGCTTACAGCCAATGAAAACTGCCAAAAAACAGTGTCTCAGAAAAGACAAATTGGTACTTTTGGCAGTGTGGGCAGTGTGCCAAGTCCTGCTGGAAAATGAAATCTGCATCTCCATAAAAGTTGTCAGTAGCAGAGGGAAGCATGAAGTGCTGTAAGATTTTGTGGGAAAACAAAACTGCACTGACTTTAGACTTGATAATAAAACACAGTGGATCAACACCAGCAGATGACATGTCTCTCCAAACCATCACTGATTGGTGGAAACTTCACTCCAGACCTCAAGCAGTTTGGACTGTGTGTCTCTCCAGTCTTCCTCCAGACTCTGCTCCCTAGATTTACACATGAAATGTAAAATTTACTGATGATCAGTGATGGTTTGAAGAGACATGTCATCTGCTGGTGTTGATCCACTGTGTTTTATCAAGTATGTAAGTATCATTTTTTTACAAGGTGATCCTGAAACCCCATTAAGAGTGTATAACTCAGCCTAGTATGAATGGTAGAACACTAACTGGATACCCCTCTTGAGAGTTCATCACTCCACACCCAGTACAGCAAGTGTTACACCCATAAATTTGCCCTTATTTATATGTAGATGTGTTTGGACTGATATTGGAACATAGCCCAGCCTGAGTGTGTTGGCTGATGAATAATATTGTAATCAATTATAATTAATTGTAACATAATACAAGGATTGGAAACTTTAATGTGCAGTAAGAGATGTACTCATTAAGCTAAAGTAATATGGTTAACTGGATTCCCCTCTTGAGAGTTCATCACCCAGCCCAGTACAGCAAGTGTTACACCCATAAATGTCACCTTATTTATATGTAGATGTGTTTGGACTGATATTGGAACGTAGCCCATCTTTTTTTTTTATTGTGGCCAGAAATTGAGTGCGTAGGCTGATAAATAATATTGCAATCAATTATGATTAATTGTAACATAATATATTTATTGAAAAATTGAATGTTCATTAATCGATGAGCTTATTAAACTTAAGTTAATATGTATATGTTTTTTTTCCAGGTTGTTTTAGGCTGAGTGAGCGGAGAGCGGAGGCAGTGCCGAGGCCCTGACCGCTCTGTCCACTTCTTCTGAGACCACTCAGCTCTCTGTGACTGATCGCTCCCCACGGCACAGGCAGCAGAATGAAGCGTCCGGCGGCCATCTTCCTCCCCGTCCTCCCCTTCCTCACCCTCCTCTTCATCTCTCTGGTGAGGGCACGCACAGTACACCATCACCCCGCAGTCCAGATATTGTGTGTGTGTGTTTTCGGACTGATTTAACTTCATTAATCAGAAGAAAATTCACTTTTCCCCAAACTTTTCACCTCTAGTGCATCTGTACAGACATGAGTGTTAGTGTGCTAGCGTTCAGTGGCTTGCAAAAGTATTCATACCCTTTGAACACACAAAGTGGTCCCCTTTTCTCTGAGTGCAACCAGTTGCATTCAGAAGTTGCCTGATGACTGCTAATGACTAAAAAGAGTCCACCCGTGTGTAATCTAATCTCAGTACAAACACAGCTGCTCCGGACTCAGAGGTTGGTTATTAAGTGAATATTGGGGAGTAATCATGAAGCATCATGAAGTCCAAAGAACAAAGAACACACCAGACAAGTCAGGAATAAGCAGAGGTGGAAAGTAATGAATTACATTTACTCAAGTTACTGTAATTGAGTAGATTTTATGAGTAATTTGTAATTGTTAAAGTAGCTTTTAAAATAGGTATAGCATAGCAATTGCAAGTTAAAAAATAACAATGAACTGTAAAACTGTAAAAATACAGTTTATAGTCACATATATGACCATAAGAAAAGTTATGGTCATATAGGTGACTATAAACCATATTTTTTCAAGGTAAAAAAAATTGGATCATTGGATCAAAAAATTGGAAAAAATATCATGTGAGATAATAGTTCATTAAAAGCCATTTAACTTATGATTTGTTGTAATTTTTACATCAAATAACTATGTAACTTTTACTCAAAGTACATTTTAAATTGAGTACTTTTTTACTTTTACTGGAGTAGATTTTTAGATGAGTACTTTTACTTTTACTTGAGTAGAATTTTAGCAAAGTAAAGGTACTTTTACTTTATTACAATTTTTCTGTACTTTTTGTAAACCTACCAAGACAAGGCGGTCTACCTAAAAACGTACAGACCGAACAAGGAGAGCACTGATCAGAGATGCAGCCAAGAGGCCCATGGTGACTCTGGACGAAATGCAGAGATCCACAGCTCAGTTGGGGAATCTGTCCACAGGACAACTATTAGTCGTGCACTGCATAAGTTAGGTCTTTATGAAAGAATGCCATTGTTAAAAGAAAACCATTAAAGTCCCATTTACAGTTTGCCAAAAGCCATGTTGGGGATACAGCTAATATGTGGAATAAATATGCTTTGGTCAGATGAGACCAAAATTGAACTTTTTGGCCAAAAATGCAAAATGTGGCTATGTGCGGCAGAGACTTAAAACCGCACACCACTCTGAACACACCATCCCCACTGTGAAATATGGTGGTGGTGGCATCATGCTCTGAGGATGCTTCTCTTCAGCAGGGACAGGGCAGTTGGTCAGATACAGGTCAATCTTAGAAGAAAACCAGTTGGAATCTGCAAACAACCTGAGAATGGGGCGGAGGTTCACCTTCCAGCAGGACAATGACCCTAAACATAAAGCCAGGGCTACAATGGAATGGTTTAAATCAAGACATACAGTATTCATGTTTTAGAATGACCCAGTCAAAGTCTAGACCTAAACCCAATCGAGAATTTGTGGTAAGATCTGAAAACGGCTCTCTTTCAAATCTGACTGAGCTTGAGCTGTTTTGCAAAGAAGAATGGGCAAACATTTCAGTCACTAGATGTGCAAAGCTGGTGGAGACATACCCTGTAATCGCAGCAAAAGGTGGTTCCACAAAGTATTGACTCAGGGGGCATAAATACCTTTGCACATTAAATTCCAGTGAAATATATTTATTTTAATTGTTGTAATGTGACAAAATATGGAAAAGTTCAAGGGGTATGAATACTTGACACTGACAATTTGCCTTAGCGCTGATGTTCTCCAGGGTCTCCAGAGTCAATGCAGATGTGGATATGTAGAGTGTGTGTGTGTGTGTGTGTGTGGGCGGACAGAGCTCCGTATGCAGCAGTACAGCAGAGGAGAGCAGGGGCTGCTGGGAGATGGAGCCGGTCCTCACACAGCAGATGGCTCTGCTGACAGCCCATCTGCAGGGACCCTGCAGGCCCACCGGTGCCAGTTTCAGATCCACACAGGCTTTGGATGATAAACGTTAAGCAGGATGGTCTCAGAGCTTCCCTCTGGGGAATGAAAGCAGTATAGTGATAGTATAGCGATAGTTTAGTGATAGTATAGCGATAGTTTAGTGATAGTATAGCGATAGTTTAGTGATAGTATTGTCTGGATTTAAAAATCTCTGCTGCTGTTTTTAACAGGCACATGTCACCCCGCTGCTCATTGAGCTCCATTGGCTACCATTTGCTGCTTGTATCAAATTCAAAGCTCTTACAATCGCCTACAAGGTGATGACAGAACAGGCTCCTTCCTACCTGCACTCACTCCTGAAGACAGAGCTCTTCAAAGAGCACTTACTCTCCTAACACCTCTAACTAACTAACTACCTTCTACTACCAGATCAGGAGAATCTCTCACTATCTTTAATAAACTCCTGAAGACTGAGCTCTTCAAAGAGTACTTACTCTCCTAACACCTCTAACTAACTACCTTCTACTACCAGATCAGGAGAATCTCTCACTATCTTTAATAAACTCCTGAAGACTGAGCTCTTCAAAGAGCTCTTACTCTCCTAACACCTCTAACTAACTACCTTCTACTACCAGATCAGGAGAATCTCTCATTATCTTTAATAGACTCCTGAAGACTGAGCTCTTCAAAGAGCACTTACTCTCCTAACACCTCTAACTAACTACCTTCTACTACCAGATCAGGAGAATCTCTCACTATCTTTAATAAACTCCTGAAGACTGAGCTCTTCAAAGAGCTCTTACTCTCCTAACACCTCTAACTAACTACCTTCTACTACCAGATCAGGAGAATCTCTCATTATCTTTAATAGACTCCTGAAGACTGAGCTCTTCAAAGAGCACTTACTCTCCTAACACCTCTAACTAACTACCTTCTACTACCAGATCAGGAGAATCTCTCATTATCTTTAATAAACTCCTGAAGACTGAGCTCTTCAAAGAGCTCTTACTCTCCTAACACCTCCAACACACTAACTACTTCTAACCTCATTTCCTTCTTCCCCTCCTTCACTCCTCTATCCCATTATTTCCCTTTGTCTTCCTTTAGGCCCTGTCTAAAGATGTTTTTACCTTTAACTTCTATTACTTTTGTACCAAATGTAACGTAATGTAATGGTCTTAATGATAAGACCTAAACATCAAGAAGGAGGACGGTTTTGGGGTTTTTGGAGCTTGGAGGTTGGAGATGTTTAGTGTGCTGGTGAAATGTGTGAAAAGTAAAGATGCGTCAGATATTCGGAAACTGAAATTATTCATCTGAAAATGACAAAAATGTACTTTTGTGTTTTGCTGTAAATGGTAAAAAGACTAAGGACCCTATGCAGCTAGATTTAGGGCATGTCGATCGGTGTGTCTTTGGTATCATGAGGGATACCAAAGCTCGAAACATGCAAAATGCATATAGTACTAATTTTCTTAATTAATCATGGGTGTTTTGGGCATAATGTGAAATAAACCAATCAGTGTGTTACTTTTCACTCCTATTAAGTACCAGGTGAGCTCTGACCTTGGCACATTCGTATTTTAACAGCCCGGCGCTTTTGCCTCTCTCAGCAGAGGATACTGATCTGCTCGTTCACACTGTGAAGATACACCAGCAGCTCATTTAAGGGAACAGCAATGTTATTTTATTCTTTATTCTGTTTATTGTTGAGTTAAAAGTTGGGTTTGTGCTGAGATGGACTCTGGGATGGACTCTGTTGATTGACTGTTGTCAGGGTTTTAATCAGTCAGTGGCGTACCTGTGTTTTCGCTGCCAAGATAGAAACATGCTAGAAATTTACCTGAACACACCTCACTTCTAGATCACCACTCCCATCAGTCTAGATTTATTCCTAAACTCTGACGCTATTTTAACAGTACGGGCGCAAGGCGTGAAAATAGACTGTTGATGGGTGTATGATAGGGCCCTATGTTTAATTCTGTTCAATGTAAGTTTCAGGCAAACTTTCATTATATTGCATCCCTAGTAAAAATTCAATAAAAACCCAGAACTTTTACAGTTTTTAAAGAAATTTCTCACAATCTCTAAATGTTTCCTATTCTTAAAAGTAAAGGTTCCTTCTTTGATTGCATAAAATACCATGATTTTGATGAAGGTTTTAAGCTTTCATTTATTTTTTTTAGGAAAAATTAAATAAAAAAATCCAACGATTTTCACATTTGGTAAATTTAATAAATTAGGTCAGATTTGAGAAGCATTGCTTTTGAGTTTTATTTATTGCCCAAGTGGTTTAACTGTAAAATGTTGCACGCTTACACTATTTTACAAAACAATATTTGTCTTTAAACAGCCATATATTTATTGATTTATGTATTTCTATATGTATTTATTCATTTATACATTAATTAAATTTTTGAGGAAAAAAAAATAAAAAAACGGTTTAACTGTAAAATGTTGCACTCTTACACTATTTTAAAAAGTAGATAAAATGTAAACAGCCATATACAGTATTTATTGTTTGATTTATTTCTACATGCATTTATTTATTTCTGCATTTATTTATTCATTCATTTTTTTATTTCAACATTTCCACATTTCTTCATGTATTTATTTATTTCTTTATTTCCATGATTCTTCATTTATTTATTTCTGTATTTCTGCATTTGTATGTTAATTAGGGAGGTGGTCCTTTCCTAGTTTTAAACCAATAAATATATAAGCTATTTCAAACTAGAGCTAAACTTACAAACCTAAAAGGAAACACAGGCTTGTTTTCTGAATAGTAAAGCTTGAGAAAACCAAACTAGAGATGCATGTGAGGGTTAAGCTAAATGCTAACCTGGCTACAATCAACACACTGCACATTATTTTCTTTAGTTCTTCCTGTTTTTCTGTGGGTTTTCTGTGTTTTTTTTGTGGTTTTTCTGTGGTTTGACTTCAAAGTGAGGACATTTTTAGCTTAGAAATGTATGAAAACACACACACACACACACACATGCTCAAACACACACTCTCTCACACACACACACTCATGCACACACACACAATCAGTCATGCTTAATTTGCTTTCCTGGAAGCCTGATTGCACTTGTGTAATCCGAGGCAATATGTGCATATTTAGCTGGTGAGACACGCTCTGTACGGGATTGAAGTGTAACAGTCTGAGCTATGAATAGTTCTCCAGCTTCTGGATTAAGCTAATATCATGCCGGCTTGTCCGCACGAACGCCGGGCGGCCATCAATCATCTGCGTTAAGTTATTGCCGTGTGAACGATCACTGGGAAAGTTCCCCGTCTTCTCCGAGACGCTGCTGGACTCCTTCATGCTGGAACACAGCGCTCGATATCAGCTCAGAGCATCAGCAGAAGCTGTGCGCGGATCCCAGCATAAGAATCACATTTACTTTTAATATATTCCTGATATGCTGCAGCTAAAGACGCGGCCTAAGGAAGCATTCGCATGTCTTTTTTGGCATCTAATTTGTTTCTGGTTATAGAACCAGGCTGTGTTCTGATCTGAAATAGCTAGCATGGTTTTTCTTTGCTGTTCTACACAGCCAATAAAACGCAGTTGTGTTATACTGCCTGCATTTATTTTTTTACAGTATTTTTTTTACAGTATTTTATGTTTTTTTATTAGCACAAACCAATGCACAGCGATATAATTATTAAAATATAATCTGTTTTGCTTTAAAAAAATACATTGGTACCACATTGAAACCACTTGGCAACACCTTAGCAACAGTTTGCCAACACCATAGAAGCTGCTGTTTTACAGCTTTAGGTGGTCCTGAAATAGAACTTAGTGACTCTCAAGAGTGATGGTAATTAAGGCAGTTTCAGTTTTGGATATCTCACAGATTCGTCCTTTCAGTCTCCTAACAATCCCTTTAAAGAAAGAAAACTGAAGACTTCTGACGCCACTAACCGGATACCCCCTTGAGAGTCTATAACTCAGCTGATTACAGAAGAGTATCAATGTTAGAACACTAACTGGATTCCCCTCTTAAGAGTTCGTCACTCAGCCCAGTACAGCCGAGTACAAATATTAGAACAGTAACTGGATTCCCTTCCTGAGAGTTCGTCGCTCAGCCCAATACAACAAGGGTTAGAACAAAGAAGAGTAAAGACTTCTGACACCGCTAACCAGATTCCCCTTCTTGAGAGTCTATAACTTGGCCAAGTACAGCGGAGTACACATTTTATAGGATTCCCCTCTAACAATCCCTGTAAAGAAAGAAGACTGAAGACTTCTGACGCCACTAACCGGATACCCCCTTGAGAGTCTATAACTCAGCTGAGTACAGACAAGTATCAATGTTAGAACACTAACTGGATGCCCCTCTTAAGAGTTCGTCACTCAGCCGAGTACAAATGTTAGAACACTACCTGGATTCCCCTCTCGAAAAGCTCGTCACTCAGCCCAATACAACAAGTGTTAGAACAAAGAAGAGTAAAGACCTCTGACACCACTAACCAGATACCCCTTCTTGAGAGTCTATAACTTGGCCAAGTACAGCGGAGTTCCCCTCTCGAAAAGTTCATCACTCAGCCCAGTACAACAAGGGTTAGAACACTAACTGGATTCCCATCTTGAGAGTGCATCACTTAGCCCAGTACAGTGACTGTCAGAACATTAAAGGGTTTCCTCTTTTGAGAATCCATAACTCAGCCAAGTACATCAAGAGTTAGAACACTAACTGGATTGCCCTCTTGAGAGTACATCACTTGGCCCAGTACAGTGAGTATCAGAACATTAAAAGGCTTTCTCTTTTTAAAGAGTCCATAACTCAGCCCAGTACAGTGAGTGTTAGAATACTAACTGGATACCCATCTTGAGAGTGCATCACTTAGCCCAGTACAGTGAGTATTAGAACATTAAAGGGTTTCCTCTTTTGAGAATCCATAACTCAGCCAAGTACATCAAGAGTTAGAACACTAACTGGATACCCCTCTCGAGTGTCCATCACATAGTCCCTAATGGGTTTGCCAGTGTGATGGTATGTACGAATGTTTCTGGAACCCCCCAAAAAGTTAAGTTAATATGCAGATATATTTAGTTCAAATCCCAATCAAGTTTAATTTAGGAATTCCATTGCAATGGAATTCCATTCCATTGGGACATTATGTGATAGATATGGACTGGTGCAACTGTCTAACTGCAAACCTGTCAAAAGGAAGGAGGTCGTTAGTTTGAATCCCATTTAACACCACAGTCCTCCATGTTTAGAAGTGTAAGAAAGGGAAGGCCATAACTCCAGGTTATAGAGGGATTTTTAGTTTGCTCATGGGGATAATCAATAAACAAACCAAGGGGGAGGAGCTTAAACATTGTTTTTTTTTACATTTTAGGTACAGCTAATTCGTTTTTAAGACTCAGCTCACTAAGAATTGTTCCTGTTGACCAAAAAAGAAAAAGATTTAGTAGAACTTCTGACAAAAGAGTTTAAAAAACGTACTGAAATAAATCTCAAACCCAATTTGGAAAGGTCAATTTACGTTCACGCCCCGTCAAACTGGGTGAGTGACCTGGAAACAAACTCCTACAGTATATACCAACTGTCCAATCGTAGCGCAGCAGCTACAAGTAGGCATGGGCACATCTGACAAGCTTTCAGAACGATGGGTGATCAACCATGGAGAAAGACATTTGTAGTGTCCAAACTGGTCGTGTTGGGCAGAAAAAAGGTCAACTGCCCATTATTTTATTCATTTCAAAGTTTGACAGAACAGTGCAGTTCCTTTTTTCACTTTTCTACAGTAGTGTGTGAAGCTCTCTGTGAGACACCAGTGTCTGTTGTAACCATAGCTGGACAGAGCATTGTCTCTCTAAAGTGAAGCCACCACAGGTCGGGCGCCCCCTGCTGTTCGGTTTCAGAAAGCTGTGTAACCCCACCCATCCCCATAGGTTTTAAAGGCAAAACAGACAACTTTCGATCACGTTTTTTTCTAATATACTGTAATTCTACCTCTATTATTTAAATACAGCAGCTAGTGTACCCTCTGCTTATATTGTCAATTTTTTATATCTTTACAGAATTCATTTTTTAAAACGTTATTCAGCTCTGTTCAAAAAAGGTGCGGTTATTGTAAAAGGGCGGGGTTGACCAATGACTGTATGAGTGAGCTCTGTGGAGGCAGCCCTCAGGGGCGGGGTTATTTAAATGAGTAGGCAGTCTCTCCACAGTCTTTCTCCCTCCTCTGGTCTCTACTGCGCAGACTCTACTGGCGGTTTCAGGATCGCCAACATGGTGGAACATTTTGGCTTCATTTTTATTGAACGAAAGGGAACGGCGACACGTCGTCCATTTTTGTTACAGTCTCTGGTTGTAACTAAGTTTGCATATTTAATTAAACATTAATATTTCCAATACAAATTAAACTATAGTATACACAGTGGTGTAAAAAAAGTATTTTCTCCCTACATATTTCTTTAGTTTTTGCTTTTTTGTCATACAGATATTTTTCCGATTATCAAACAAACTTTAATATCGGACAACCTGAGTAAACTGCCAACAAGTCTTTCACATCCCTGTGGAGGAATTTTGTTCCACTCTTCTTTACAGAATTGATTTAAGCCAGGGGTAAGATAGGACCACTAGTGTTTAATCAGACCACAACAAAAATACAGAGAAACAGAAATACCGAGAGTATATCCTCGCTGTCCAGTGAAAAACACTTATCTGCATTTTTGTCGATTTTTAGTTTACTACATAATTTGAACAGACAAACCGTCCCTTACACTGTGCCAAAATTTCTTGATAAACGGACCAATAGAAACTCCTCAAAATAACCTAAAATATACTCTTTTTACATTGAATTCTTCTGAAAGTATACAAGGTTTTTTTCTCTCTCCTGTAAAGTTGCTGTTTTGGAGATGCAACCATCATATCATTCATATACAACTCTGGAAAAAAATAAGAGACCACTTAAAAATGATGAGCTTCTTTCATTTTACCAATTTGAAAACCTCTTGAATTTTTGCACCAGGAGTAAAGCAGCATAAAGTTATCCAAAAGCAGTGTGTAAGACTGGTGGAGGAGAACATGATGCCAAGATGCATGAAAACTGTGATTAAAAACCAGGGTTATTCCACCAAATATTGATTTCTGGACTCTTAAAACTTAACATTAATTAATTAATATTAATTAACATTAATATGAACTTGTATTCTTTGCATTGTTTGAGGTCTGAAAGCTCTGCATCTTTTTTTGTTATTTCAGCCATTTCTCATTTTCTTCAAATAAATGCTCTAAAAATGACAATATTTTTATTTGGAATTTGGGAGAGATGTTGTCTGTAGTTTATAGAATAAAACAACAATGCTCATTTTATTAAAACATATAACTATAAATAGCAAAATCAGAGAAACTTAACAAGCATAGAAATGTATGGAATATTGACCGGATACATATTCTTAGATGTAAAATCCTGGGAAAAATAATGAAAAAAAAAAAACACTGCATTTAAGGTACTGTACTGGTACTGTAACTTGCCTATTCCATATTAATAAAGCATTGATTGTTGATTAGCTAATGATGGTGGCAGCCGGATGGTGGAAGACCGTGGGTTAACTGGCCGTCTACCAGTTGACTCCCTTCTTGTCCTGCTTCTTTAGTTTTGCTGGGTTTCTTGGAGGACGTTTTTGGGAGGATGAATGACCCAAAGTCTACTGTGCTTGTTGGCCACGTTAATATTAATAATAAATAGAAATATTTATAGCATAAAACAACAATGTTCAATTTTACTCAAATATATACCTATAAATAGCAAAATCAGAGAAACTGATTCAGAAACTGAAGTATTCTCTTCATTTTTTCCAGAGCTGTATATATTTATATGTATATGTATATATTTTTTGACATGCCCCAATGGGAATCTCCATGAACTGTCAGGGGATGTGGGGGAAGTCTTGAGAAAAGCTCTCAGAGGCATGTTACAGATGATTTGGCTCAGCTGAGACTTTTTGGAGTTCCTCTTCTCAGTATACATATAACTGAGTCACTGCTGGCCCAGGCTCAGTGTGTGCAGGCTCTATGCCAAGACCCACAGCATATGTGGTATTAGAAGTTAATGGGTCAAATCCGGCAGCGAGAGAGAGAGAGAGAGAGAGAGGGAGCAGATATGTTGACTTTGTGTTGGAAGGCTGAGGGCCGGCTGCCTCCGTGCCCTTGGGAAAGACATTAAAGCCATTAAACGGTTTGGACAAAATGGTCACTTTACCCCCGAATGAAGCAAAGACATGTTTATATGTGTTATAGGTTTGCTTTTGCAGCTCTGTGCAGAAGATACAAGGCTAATGGACAATCCCAAATCAATGCAAAAACCAGAGGTGGAAAGTAATGAATTACATTTACTCAAGTTACTGTAATTGAGTAGATTTTAAAGTAGTTTTTAAAATAGGTAATTTTACCTTTACTCAAGTACATTTTGACACAAGTTATTTACTTTGATACATTGGAGAACTCCCCATTACTGAGTAAAAAATACTATGCTGGGGAAAAAAAAAACAATTGTCTAAATTAAAAAAACAAAAAAAACAGTAAAAAAGTGGCAAGGATGCTCACGCATGGAATAACGAGGCAATAACCTCCTCATGCAATACAAAATGTGCAAAATGGATGATAGAAACCTATGCCACTTGTTCTTGAAAATGTTTCCTGGGGTGGTCTGAACAAATACTGCCTGAAAGAACCAAATTATTATGGGAAATAATAGTTCGTTAAAAACAATTTAATTTATGATTTGTTTTTACTTTTTTACATCAAATAATTAAAAGTAACTATGTAACTTTTACTCAAAGTACATTTTAAATTGAGTACTTTTTTACGTTTACTCGAGTTGATATTTAGATGGGTACTTTTACTTTTACTTGAGTAGAATTTTAGCAAATTTAAGGTACTTTTACTTAATTACAATTTTTCAGTACTTTTTCCAGTTACATTCACAGAAACCACTTTAAACTATACTGTTAAAAAAACATACAATCCTTATTTTAACCATGTCCAGAAGCAGCGTCGACTTTTCTGAGCTGTAGCAACAGAGCTATTTTAGCTCAAATTAAGAGGCCACTTCAGTTTCTGAATCAGTTTCTCTGATTTTGCTATTTATAGGTTTATGTTTGAGTAAATTGAACAAATCTGAACATTTTAAGAGCTCAGAAACCTATATTTGGTGGAATAACCCTGTTGGTTTTTAATTACAGTTTTTTGATGCATCATGGCATCATGTTCTCCTCCACTAGTCTTACACACTGCTTTTGGATAACTTCATGCTACTCAATCCTGGTGCAAAAAAATCCAGCAGTTCAGTTTGGTGGTTTGATGGCTTGTGATCATCCATCTTCCTCTTACTTATATTCCAGAGGTTTTCAATTTGGTAAAATCAAAGGAATTTATCATTTTTAAAGCTCCACTAGGTAGGATTGAGATTTTGTGCTCGTGGGCTCCCCCTACAGTTGCAGAGTGTAATAAAGGTTTCAGGCGGATTAGTTTCACTTTCTCGTTTTCTGGCTTTCACAGACATATTCGGTCTCTTTCCAGCTTCTGCCAGAGTGTCTGTATGTTAGTTTGTGCAGAATGAACCAGTAGTCCTTGTAGAACTGTTAGAACTAAAGGTCGGAAAGCAGGTCGCAGTTCTCGCGAGCGTTGGTCGCAGCCGCCTCGGAAAACTTACAGAGTCTGGTTTGAGCTCAGAGGAGCTCCGGCACAGACACGAGAGCACCGCTATTCCTCCTATTACACCTCAATGCAGCGCTGCAGTGAGTTTCAAGCTGTAATTTTACTTCTCTAAAAAAATCAAAAATCAAGAAAATTCTAATTAGTGCTGCTTTAAGTGGTCTCATTTTTTTCAATGAGCGTAGTGGTCTTGAAAAAAGGTGTGTTCAGGTTAATTTTGGGTCTATTGATATTTTGCTATCTTCTGTGGTATAGTGCATTACAACACTACATTGTACAATGTTCGGTAACACTTTCTATGAATGTCATCTTTATTAGACTCTATAACTACATTCATAATATATTATAATGCATTCATAAGGCATTATAAACATGGCTATAAATATTTATAAAAATGCGTAACCCACTATAGCCATGTTTATTAAGCATTATGACTTGTGATCATAATACATTATAAGCTATGCTTATGATATACATGTTAAAATAGTATATCTCTATCGTTAAAGTTAATAGTCCCACAATGAAAGTCTGTCACTTTACTTAGAGCGCACAAAGACCTGTTATAATACATTATAATTGACTTTAACTAATATTATATTTAAGACAAGTATAATTCATGAGTGGTTAAAAATATATTTATATGATTATTGAGGGTGTGTTTATAAGTTGGAAGCTGTTTTAGTCATGATACAAGTCTACAAGCTGGGACTGAGTTTCTTGGCATTGACGTATAACATGTTATAAACACAGCTATTAATGCATTATAATCACAGTTCATGATGCATAATAAACATGGCTATGATGAATTATAGAGTTTTATAAATATGTATAGCCATGTTTATAATGCCTTATGAATGCATTATAATGTGTTATGAATATGTTTATAGAGTCTTATAGAGATGACATTCATAGAAAGTGTTACCCAATGTTCTTATGAACAGATATTATGAGGCATTATACGCCATTTCTTTGTAAACCATTATACTTGTAGTTTAAAATGTGTTATGAATGTTGCTATAAGTGCTTATGAGTTATTACACAGGCTAATTATAGTCATTATAAGGTATTATGCATGTCATATAATGCATTATGAATAAATTTTAAATTCTAAAATTAAATAAATGTCCAAGTATTTTGTATTTTGTTTCATACAGTTCCAATCTTTTCTAGCTTGGTGTTTTTGATGGTGAATAATCATCACAAGTAAGATCTATTAGGTATGTACACTATATTACAGTCTGTAGCTGAAGCATCATCTGAATTGAATGTGTCTCTGCTGAGCCCGAGCTCCGGAGCTTTTTATGGAGATGAAGTCTGAGTGATTCCATGCTGTGATGCTGTTGTTTATTGTCCTCTGTGCTGTTCCAGATGCAGCCCACACATTCTGAGATTTCCAACTGCGTCATCAAGAGAGAGCAGGAGAGATGCATGGAGAGGATCGCACTGCATGACCCCACACAGGACCAGGAGTTTGGTGAGTTTGAGATAATGAGATAGATCTGTTTTATCTGTTTTGTTGACCAGTGTCCCACACACTGGTCCAAAGCCCTTACACTCCATTGTTAGTACACAAATTTCAAGTTGTTTAAACTCAGAAACATAAGTTCCCCTGGTGCCTTACAAAGCTGAGTTAACTCAACTTGATAAAAACCTTTGTATCAACTCAATATGTTAAGTTAAACAAGTTGTTCAAATACTCCTTACTCATTGTTTCAACTTGATGCACTGAGTTAAAACAACTTAAGTGTTTAATTTGTCCTTTTAAAAAATGATCTGTTTAAAAACACAGAATTACTTTTTAGAGTGTTGGTGACTCACGCATAGCTGGATTACTGACCGGGCCAGTGGGGCCAGCGTCCAGGGGCCCTTAAGGTCAGGGGGGGCCCAGGGGGGCCTTGGCCCAAAACATTTTGCGATGCCTATCAATATTTATAATATCCGAGGCCCTCCATTTTAAGGATCCTTTGACTATTATGGACTATGACCCCAGGGCCTTTTGGGGGCCTTAGCCATGCTTTTGGAAGCCCTAGCAATGCTTTTGGGCCCCTTATGAAAATGGATAAGGCATTGACGCACTGCTTCCGTTGACTTCGACTTCTGGCTATTAGGGGTCCTAGGAATGAGGGGGGCATATTTTTAGAGGGCCCTGGTTATAAGAGCCCCTACCAGGGCACCCTAGGTAACTCTTTGCCCAGGGGCCCAGATTATCCTTAATCCATCCTTGGATTCACGCCGCACTCAAGGAGTCCGGAGATAGGCGTGTCCCTCCGCAGCTGAAAGTAATCCCCTTTAGTTTTTTGCTCCTTGTTATTATTAATTGCTATGCGTCAGTTAAAAAGTGTTGAGCCCAATGTGCCCACGGTTTTAAAGTTGTAAAAAGTACTCCAGTCTTTTCTAACTTGCTGTCTATCACTCTACCTCTCTGCATTTTCAGATCTTCTCACTTTCCTTTTTTTAACCAATAACTTAAAAACGTAAGTTGAATAAACTTGGGCAAATTTGAATAACTCACAGGAAGTTAAGACAATATGTTATTTTAAGTTATTTTTATTTAAAACGAAGGAACTTGAGTTCAATATACTAAACTTGTCATGGCAATTGGAATTGAAAAGAACAAATGAGTTCACATAACTTAATGTGGCTGTAATGTTTTACAGTGTAGAAAACATAAAAAAAGTCAATATATGTGATCAGCAATTTGTAATTTTTGGGTACATTACAAAAATAACCTGTTATAGGCCAAGAAGGTGTAGTCAATACCTTAAATTTAGTTCCCACTTTCACTTTACGTCTGATTTCCATCCAATTTTTTTTCCCATTTATTTACCCTTTCCCCCAAACAAACCTACCGATTGGTCAATATGGTTGTGACATCACATGACTGCGCCAGGACAATAAAACCACAAAGCAAACTCTATTTTTATAGAGACATTTTCAAACTTGCAAAAATATGCCTGATTAGTATGAAAAAAATACAAAGTAAAAATCCAGAGTGACTCTGTTATAAATTGACTGAAATGTTTAAATTAGCTGATCCTGAGGACCAATCAGAAGATCTACAGGATTTAACACAGTTAAGAACTGAATTTCAGAGATGTGTGCACATTAGCAGATGTTCTTTAAATGCACTTTTCCACATTTTTTGTTTGTATCCAAATCAAACTTATATAGTCGAAAAATGTGTAAAGCTAACAATAGCTGTGAAGAAGGACGAGTAAAGACTCCTGATGCTAACAAAGTGATACCCTCTTGAGAGTCCATCACTCAGCTCAAAATACCCCTCTCAATAGTCCATCACTTGGCTCAGTACAATGAGTATAAGAACACTAACTGGATACCCCTCTCAAAAGTCTATCACTTAGCCTTGAATACCCCTCCGAAGAGCCTATCATTTAGCCTACTACAGTAAGTATAAGAGCAGTAACTAGATTCCCCTCTTAAGAGTCCATCACATATTCAATACAGTAAGTATTACAATATTCATTGAATAACCCTCTCAAGAGTCCATAACTCAGCTGAATACAGTGAGTATTAGAACACTAACTAGAGACCCTTCTCAAGAGTTTATCACTCTGGCCACTCCACCGAATATTAGAACACTAACTGGATAACCCACTTGAGAGTCCATCACTTAGCCAATCTACAGTGTGTATCAGAACACTAACCAGATACACCTCCTAATAGTCCATCAGTTAGCCCAGTACAGTGAGTATTAGAATACTAACTGGAATCCACTCTCAAGAGTCCATCACATATTCAATACAGTGAGTATTACAATATTATTTGGATAGCGCTCTGAAGAGTCCATAATTTGTCTGAGTACAGTGAGTGTTAGAACACTTACAGGATACCCATCTCAAGAGGTCACACTTTGCCCAGTACAGTGAGTATAAGAATACTAACCAAATACCCCTCTTAAGAGTCAATCACTCATCCCAATACAGTGAGTATTATAATACTAACTGGAATCCCCTCTCAAGAGTCCATCACTCATCCCAATACAGTGAGTATTAGAATACTCACTGGATATCCCTCTCAAGAGCCCATCACTTTACTCAGTACAGTGATAATCAGAACACTAACTGGAAACCCCTTTCAAGAGTCCATCACTCATTCCAATACAGTGAGTATTAGAATACTAACTGGATATCCCTCTCAAGAGCCCATCACTTTATCCAGTACAGTGCTTATCAGAACACTAACTGAATACCCCTCTCAAGAGTCTATCACTTAGCCCAGTACAGTGAATATAACAATAATAAAATGGATACCCCTCTCTAGAGTCCATCACTTAGCCCAGTACAGTGAGTATCAGAACACTAATCAGATACCCCTCTTAATCACACTGAAAGTTGATTGGCATTAATTACTCACCCAAAAAAACAACTGATCACTAAAAGAAAATTAGTTCTTTTATGATTTGAGCTGTTTCATATTAATAACAGCATTAAATTAAATCAGCAAATAAACCAGCACTTTTTCCTCCCCCGAGTTCACTGAGTGCATTTCAGTCAATATGTATCTTTTATATCATTCCCACACTTACACACATGTGTACACACAGACACACACACACACACACACACACACACAGACACACACACACACACACACACACTCAAGTTTTCTTGTCTGAGTTTTATATTTATCGTCAGTAAACAGGAAGTGAAAGCTGTGACACCTGGCAGCAATTAGAGTGATGGAGACGTGGCTTCATTTCAACCAGCCTGAGAGAGAGAGAGAGAGAGAGAGAGACTTTTAAACCCCTTTTATTCAAACAACCAGTTCACATGCTAAGATTTAGAATTTAAAGAGTAACTTTCAAAAAATACCCCCCCCTCATAAAACCCCAAAACAAAAACCCAAAACAGAAACAGAACACTTATACACCAGCACACACACACACATATAGTTCACCAGTGAAATTGTAACACGCCTGTATCCTCAACAGATGCTATGCTGCCATTTATACACCATTTCTCCAGAACCATTATAAGAGTCTTTATAAAACACATACTCCATCCTGATACGTGACTCCACTAAAGCCTGGAACAGCTGAACCACCTGCACAGACCGACCCTCAGACTTCAGCCTGAAAGATTTCCACACAGCTAGAAAATTAGCCAGTGTACATTTAGCCCTGTTAGCCTTTGAGTACCTGCACCCAAATATAAACAGCGTGCAGGTAAACAAAGAGAGAGAGAGAGAGAGAGAGAGAGAGAGAGAGAGAGATGATTGTGATAAAGAGTTACAGAGATATATTAATAGACAGAGAAGTAGTGAAAGAAAGAGAATTAAAGAAAAAAATATGTAGAGAACAATTGAAAAATAGAGAACGTGTTTGGTAGAGGAGTGAGAGAATAATAGAAATAAGAGAGAGAGAGAGAGAGAGAGAGAGATGATTGTCATAAAGAGACAGATATATATTAATAGAGGTAGTGAGATAGATAGATAGATAGACAGACAGACAGACAGACAGACAGACAGACAGACAGACAGATAGATAGATAGATAGATAGATAGATAGATAGATAGATAGATAGATAGATAGAGGTAGGATAGAGAGATTATTAGAGGGTAAGATAGAGAGATATATAGAGAAAGTGATGGGTAGAGAAAAGAGAAGTAAAAAATAGAGATAGTGGGATAGAGGGTGAAAGAGACACAGAGAGATAGTAAAATAGATAGTTATAGAAAAGGAGAGAGAGAGAGAGACACTGAGAGAGAAAGAGAGAGAGAGAGAGAGAGAGGGAAACAGACAGGGAGAAAAATACAGTAGAGAAATAAAGATGAAGAGAGACAAGTAGTAGGAAGAGAAGGAACAAATCGAACAAGAATAAGAGAAAGAAAACATTAAAAAACTGAAATAGAAGAGGGTGTAAAAAAAGACAGGGAGAGAGAAGTAGAGGTAAAGATATAAAGAAAAAAAGAAAAAGAGAGAAGGATTGTGATAAAGAGATACAGAGAAATATAAATAGAGATAGAGGTAGTGATAAAGAAAGAATTAGATAGAAATGAATAGCGATGTGTGGAGAAAAAGAGAATAATAAGGAAAGTGATGAGTAGAGAGAGAGAAAAAAGAGAAATAAGTGATCGAGAGAAAGAAAAAGAGAGAGAGAGATGATTGTAATAAGGAGACACAGAGATATATTAATAGAGATAGATAGATAGATAGATAGATAGATAGATAGATAGATAGATAGATAGATAGATAGATAGATAGAGGTAGGGTAGAGAGATTATTAGAGGGAAAGATAGAGAGATATATAGAGAAAGTGATGGATAGAGAAAAGAGAAATAAGAAATAGAGATAGTGGGATAGAGGGTGAAAGAGACACAGAGAGATAGTAAAATAGATAGTTATTGAAAGAGAGAGAGAAAGAGACTGAGAGAGAGAGAGTGACACTAAGAGAGAGAAAGAGAGAGAGAAAGAGAGAGAGAGATAGAGAGAAAGAAAACAGACAGGGAGTAAAATAGAGATGAAGAGAGACAAGTAGTAGGAAGAGAAGGAACAAATCGAACAAGAATGAGAGAAAGAAAACATTGAAATAGTAGAGAGAGAAAAATAAAGAGGGGGAGAGAGAAATAGAGATATAAAGAAAGAGAAGGATTGTGATAAAGAGATACAGAGAAATATTAATAGTGGTAGAAGTAGTGATAAAGAAAGAATTAGAGAGAAAAGGATAGAGATATGTAGAGAAAAAAAGAATAATAAGGAAAATGATGGGTAGAGAGAGAGAGAGTAAAAAGAAGAATAAGAGATCAAGAGATAGAAAAAAGAAAGAGAGAGATGATTGTAATAAAGAGACACATATAGATTATAGATTATTAGATATTAATAGAGATAGAGATAGGATAGAGAGATATATAGAGAAAGTGATGGGTAGAGAAAAGAGAGATAAGAAATAGAGATAGTGGGATAGAGGTTGAAAGAGACACGGAGAGATAGTAAAATAGATAGTTATAGAAAGCGAGAGAGAGAAAAAGAGAGAGAGAGAGAGAGAGAGAGAGTGTGTGACTCATGGCTCTGGCAGCCTGAAGGCCACTCTGGCTAATTCAGACTGTTTAGAGCAGAAAATAATAGATTTTAAAGGGGGTAAAACAGCTTGAGCTCTTACCAATTAATATGTGTGTGTGTGTGTGTGTGTGTGTGTGTGTGTGTGTGTGTGTGTGTGTGTGTGTGTGTGTGTGTGTGTGTTTTATAAAGGGCATGCTTATGCTGCTGGGAAAGAACACTGAAGTTTTCAGGAAGCCGGATTGCCTACAGGCTTTAGCGCTTTAGCGTCGCTTTTTCTAAACCTGAGTTGTTGTTGTTTTTTTTAAGTTATTCATTTATTGGGTTTGCCCAACAGCTGCATTCTTTACTCCACCTGGAATAAATTCAGTTACTAAACATGAATCTGACTGTGCCATGCTAAAACCAGAGTACACTACTCAATATATTCACACACACAGTATAACAGCCTCACGCTTACTGAATTCTTAATGCATGTGGCAAACATACTTAGTATATTAGAATCTAATCTAATGAATAATTAAAATAAAACATAAAAATCCTTCCAGTAAATTCCAAATTAGGGCATTTGGAGGTGGAACTGGAATAACGCATTTGAAGTAACACAGTCAGAATAGCGCATTCGGAACAGAACAGAGGTGGAAAGTAATAAATTACATTTACTCACACTACTGTAATTGAGTAGATTTTATGAGTAATTCGTAATTTTTTATGTAGTTTTTAAAATGAGTAATTTTACTTTCACTCAGGTTCATTTTGACACAAGTAATTTACTTCACTACATTGAAAAACTCCCCGTTACTAAGTAACAAATGAAATGCTGGTGAATAAAAAAAAATGAATTTTGTTCTCCATGGCAGCGCAGCTGAACTTCTCCCAGCAGTGTTTATTACGGTTAGCGGGAGAGACACTGTGTGAATCAGCTGTGTATCCTGGGGTCTGTGCGCACGGCTCGGGGGAACCGGTGTTCTGTTGAGTTACTCTACTCATCGATATGTGCTTCTTTACAGCACTGAGCATGCGCCCACCAACAGCTTTTTGTATGATTTCATGTTTTTAATGATAATTCCTTAAGTTTTTATTGGGAACATTAAACAATCTGCTTGGATGTAAAAAAAACAAAAAAAAACAACAAAAAAACATGTAAATAGCAGTTAAAGCATAGCAATGGCAAGTTAAAAAAAATAATAATGACCTGTAAAACAATGAAAATACAGTTTATAGTCACCTATATTACCAAACATTTTAACTTTTTAACAGTAAAGAAAAAAAT
The DNA here is from genome assembly GCF_023375975.1 of Astyanax mexicanus. NCBI lineage: Eukaryota > Metazoa > Chordata > Actinopteri > Characiformes > Acestrorhamphidae > Astyanax > Astyanax mexicanus. Next base: position 50,926,320 of record NC_064411.1, on the reverse strand, counting down.
AGATCATAGAAATCTATGCCACTTGTTCTTGAAAATGTTTTATGGGGTGGTCTGAACAAATACTGCCTGAAAGGTCCAAATTATTATCTTGAATAATAGTTAATTAAAAATGATTAAATTTATGATTTGCATATTTTTTTTTACATTAAATAAATAAAAGTAACTATGTAACTTTTACTTAAAGTACATTTTAAATTGAGTACTTTTTTACTTTTACTTGAGTAGAATTTTAGCAAAGGAAAGGTACTTTTTCCACCTCGGGTGTCAATGGTAAAAATGAGTGAATTTTCCTAATTTAATGATTACCTGTTAGAGGTGAGGAACACTATTGCACTAAATATTGATTATATTGACAATACTTAGGAATTGAGTTCAATTGCATATTGTATTCACACTGCTTCTTAGGATTTTTTCAAATATCCTTTGGATAATTAAACATACAACGTGTCAATATGACCCAGGAACACCATTGCTGGTTACTTCTTCATTAAACGGGCAAAGGGGGGCAGTTGACCCCCTGTCAACCCCTCAAAACCACCCCACACTCAGAGTTCACCAGTGTTTAAATGCAGTGGAGCAGTTAAAAAATTGAAGAGCTTTGCGAGATCATCCACGCTGCAGCTTTAATTTAAAGCTGTAATGTATTTTTCTTCTGAGCTTCTTCTGAGCTCCTCTAAAACAGGCTCTATACAGCATGTCCTCTCTATTGATTCTCATTGCCTTATTTCCTTAAACTAGAACAGACTGCTCTGCCTCAGACAGGAAATCTTTCAGCTAGAAATAAAGCAGCCACATTAGCTACAGAAACCGAGAGAGAGAGAGAGATGCTCCCTCTTTCATTAAAGGATAAACAGGATGGACTCCCGTAACACTCCATTATGCATCCCAGTATAGACCAGCAGCAATAATAGACCACTGCCAGGCCTCATTACTGGGTTGCATCACACACTGCCATAAGTGGCTGCTGTCCTGGAGAGCGGAGCAGGGAAGCAGGCCAAGATAATATTAGAGTGTCCATTTTACACACGCTAAAACCAACTTCACCTCGTTTTGCCAAGTAATGGGACAGGAACTAGTATCCATGTGTCCCATCACTTTTATCACATCTATGGACCCTAAGCCAAAAACACTGTACTGGCCTGTGGGACATGTGTGTTTAACTCATATAGGTTAGTATATATAAAGTGTACTGAGTATAGATTAGTCTAGGATAGTATAGGTAGGATAAGGGTAATACATACAGATACAGGTAGGGTAGTAGTAGTATGGGGTAATATAGGATGAAAAGGGTAGTATAGGTTAGTAAAGGTATCCAGTAATATAGAAAATGTAGGATAGTATAGAGAGACGTTAATAGCTGCTGTCTACATCCCACCCAGCGCTAGCATTGGTGCTAATGCTAAAGAGGCTCTGTGTGAACTCTATTGGACTACCAGCGATCTGCAGAACAAACACCCAGACGGACTGTTTATTATCGCCGGAGATTTCAACCACGCAAATCTCAAGTCAGTGCTCCCTAAATTCCATCAACATGTGGACTTTGCAATGAGAGGAGCGAGCGCGCTGGATCTTGTTTACACAAACATCCCCAGTGCGTACCGGGCGGAGCCCCGCCCCCACCTCGCTTTCTCGGACCACATGTGTGTTTGGCTGACTCCAACATACACACCACTCATCAGACGCTCCAGACCAGTTCAGAAGCAGGTGAAAACCTGGCCGGCAGGCTCCATCTCTGCCCTTCAGGACTGTTTTGAGTGCACTGCATGGGACATGTTTAGGGAGGCTGCTACTGAAGGCGATTCTGTTGATTTGGAGGAGTATGCAGCATCAGTCACTGGCTACATCAGCAAGGGTATTGATGATGTCACTGTCTCCAAGACCATCACTACACGCCCAAAACAGAAGCCTTGGATGACTGCTGAGATACGTGCGCTGCTGAGGACCCGTGACTCCGCCTTCAGAGTGGGTGACAAGGTGGCCCTGAGGAAAGCGAGAGCCGACCTGTCAAGAGCCATCAGAGAGGCAAAGCGCGCACACGCCCAGAGAATCCACAGCCACTTCAAGGACACGGGTGATGCGCGGCGTATGTGGCAGGGCATCCAGGCAATCACCAACTACAGGACAATGCCACCGTCCTGTGAACGTGATGCCTCCCTCCCTGATGCCCTGAACAACTTTTATGCACGGTTTGAGGCACAAAACAACACGATGGCGAGAAAGACCATGCCCAAGTGCAGTGGATGTGAGGAACACTCTGCGCAGAGTCAACCCACGAAAAGCTGCAGGACCAGACAACATCCCCGGCAGAGTGCTCAGGGAGTGCGCAGATCTCACGGACATCTTCAACATCTCCCTGTGCAGCGCCACTGTCCCAAGGTGCCTCAAGTCCACCACCATCGTTCCCGTGCCGAAGAAGTCCACAGTGTCCTGCCTCAATGACTACCGTCCCGTTGCACTTACACCCATCATCATGAAGTGCTTCGAGAGGCTAGTCATGAGGAACATCAAGACACGACTGCCCTCTTCACTGGACCCCCTGCAGTTTGCGTATCGTCCCAATCGCTCCACGGACGATGCCATCACCACCACCCTTCATCTCCCTTCATCTCACCCACCTGGAGAAGAAGGACACTTACGTCAGAATGCTGTTTATAGACTTCAGTTCAGCCCCCTCTGCAACTGGATCCTGGACTTTCTGACGGGGAGACCCCAGTCAGTCCGGTTCGGGGGCAGCACCTCCAGCACCATCACACTGAACACTGGGGCCCCCCCAGGGCAGTGTCCCGAGTCCTCTGCTGTTCACCCTGCTGACTCATGACTGTGCTGCAAAACACAGTTCTAACAGCTTTATCAAGTTCGCCGATGATACAACCGTGCTGTGTCTCATCACCAAAGGCGACGAGTCAGCATACAGAGAGGAGGTGCAGCGGCTGACAGACTGGTGTACGGTCAACAACCTTCACCTGAATGTGGACAAGACAAAGGGAATGGTTGTTGACTTCAGGAGAGCACAACACACCCACTCTCCACTCAACATCGACGGGTCCTCTGTGGAGATTAAGAGCACCAAGTTCCTTGTTGTCCACTTAGCAGATAACCTCACCTGGACCCTGAACACCAGCTCTACAGCCAAGAAAGCCCAGCAGCATCTCTACTTCCTCCGGAAGCTGAGAAAGGCCCGTCTCCCTCCACCCATCCTCATACTCTTCTATAGAGGGACCATTGAGAGCATCCTGAGCAGCTGCATCACTGCCTGGTTTGGGACCTGCACCGTCTCTGACCGGAAGACCCTCCAGCGTATTGTGAGGACAGCTGAGAGGATCATCGGCGTCTCTCTCCCCTCCATCACGGACATTTACACCACCCGCAGCATCCGCAAAGCAACCAGCATTGTGAATGACCCCACCCATCCCTCACACGAACTGTTCTCCCTCCTGCCTTCGGGAAGAGGGTACCGCAGCATCCGGTCCAGCACGACCAGATTCTGCAACAGCTTCTACCCCCAAGCCATCAGACTCCTCAACTGCAGAGACTGAACTGATGGTTTTTCTGTACATGCACACACACTCTTACCCCACTTACCCCAGAAAATGGAAAGCACTTAAACCCCTACTACCTCACTGGACTCTATTGCACACTGTGTAATAGAGGTAATTACTACCTCACTGGTCTTTTTTGCACACTGCATAATTTGCACACTGTTTTGATATTTATTATTCTTTGTCTGTATTGTGTTTTATTGTCTGTCTGCACTTTTGTACTGTTGCACTATTGTTCTGTCTACACTGTGTTTATGTGCACCATGGTCCCTGGAGGAACGTTGTTTCGTTTCACTGTGTACTCTGTATATAGCTGAAATGACAATAAAAACCACTTTGACTTTGACTTTGACTTTGAATAGTATAGAGAGTATGAGGTAGTATAGAGATTATCTGGTAGTATAGAGAGTATAGGGTAGTGCAGGGAGTATAAGTTAGGACAGGGAGTATAGGAATTATAAAGTATTATAGGTTAGTATAGGGCAGTATTGGATTGTATGGAGAATATAAGGTATTACAGGGAGAATAAGATAGTATGGTGTTGTATAGGGAGTATAAGGTGTAAGTTGTGAGGCTTTATCTTGTGAGTGAGGCGGTGGGAATTATGGGAGTAAATTATGGATGTGGCATTTCATTTCCATGAAGTTTTAAAGGCATTTCAGACTGGAAATACATCATAGATGGCTAATATTATTACACACAGTGGGCAGCAGAACAGAGAGTGGTAATGATTGTGACCAGCGGCTTCTGGCTTAAACTGTCCATGCTAGCAGACAAGCCAATGACAATGCAGAAAACTCTACACACGTGCATATGCTAAAAACCATGGGACACAATACTAGCTCTTGTCCATTTACTGTTGGCATGTCATTGTAATGTTTTAAAGAAACAGTAGCATTAGCATAGGTTTATTCCATTAGATATACAGTAGACAGGTTGGAAAATGTATTAATGTAAGTCATGTATTAAAAACATAACAGATTCCAGCTTGTTTTGCTTCATAAACCCACACAAATGCCATAAGTGGAGTTCAGGGAAATAAAAACTGCAAGAAAAGGACGTGCAGCCCGAGTCCCATTCATTATCTCCCGTGATTCATGAGTGGGCGACTCTTCCGGACCACAGTTCATCGATCCAGGATCATATTTATGCTCCATATTTATATACGAGGCCTGAGCTGTGTTTTCATATAGAGATTTACTCAGTGTTTGTGCTGTATGTGTGTGTGTGTGTGTGTGTGTGTAGGAGTTTGTGGGGGCACAGACATGCAGAAACATGGCATCAGCTCCAATCCCGTTAAATGTGGATAAATTAAGCATTTTAAGCTCTCAAATCTGGGACAGCACACCCCCGTGGATTCAGGCCCCCGAGCCTGTGAAGCTATTTTATTACCGGTCAACAGGAGATCAATCCAATCACAGCGGATCAATCTAATCTATCGAAACACCTTTCTTTTAAATAATGCAATTCATTCATTCACACACTGTATATAAATGTGTTAATCATCTTTAACAGCTTTAAAGTCGTAATTTTAGCACTGTGACTATGAAGTCGTCTAACATTACATACACAGTTAAGGCAATATAATTTTAGTCATTTTAGTGTGGGAGGCTAAATCATGGCTAAATTGGAGCAGCCTGGTGGCCAATCTTCATTAATTGCACATTATTGCACCAGTAAGAGCAGAGTGTGAAGCTTCAATTAGCAGGATAAGAGCACAGTTTTACTCAAAATATTGCAATGCACACAACATTATGGGATTATGACATACCAGAGTTCAAAAGAGGACAAATTGTTGGTGCACGTCTTGCTGGAGCATCTGTGACCAAGACAGCAAGTCTTTGTGATGTATCAAGAGCCACGGTATCCAGGGTAATGTCAGTATACCACCAAGAAGAACCAACCACATCCAACAGGATTAACTGTGGACGCTGTAAGAGGAAGCTGTCTGAAAGGGATGTTCGGGTGCTAACCCGGATTGTATCCAAAAAGCATAAAACCACGGCTGATCAAATCACGGCAGAATTCAGTGTGCACCTCAACTCTACTGTTTCCACCAGAACTGTCCGTCACCACAATAAATTATTGTTATCTATCTAAGATGACCCACTGCCATTCTCCCACACTCACTCCATGACAGTCTGACACGACTACAAAGCAAAGTTTTTATTTATTGTTGTCAGTTTAACTCCAAAAGATGAAGATACATGGATAAACGGTCAGAACTGATTCAGGGGTATTTGTCCACATTATCGTCAACAGGGAGCATCAGGACAGAAGAAAGAAGACGCTACAACAGAAGAAGAATGAGTGTGTGTAAAGGAAAGCGTGTAGCGGCGTGTTGTAGTATTAGTCTCTATCGGCTGTGGAACGGTCTGACAGTCGGGGCGTGTGCAGTCCGCGGTTTGTCTCTGTCCCCTCCATCTTCCCTCGGCTGGTTTGGGCTGCTCTTATTTGCCCTTTAAGAGGTAATTGGCTTTGTGTCCAGGCTGCCAGACAGAGCAAAAACAGATTAGAGTGAAGAGAGGAGGGGGTGGCGTGTGCCACAAGGCAGACAGAACCAATCTACAGCTTTCTGCCACCACCAGACAGAGAGAGAGAAATAGATAGAAAGAAAGCAAGAGAGAAAGAAAGAGAGCGAGAGAGAGAGAAAGACAGATTTTATATATATATATATATATATATATATATATATATATATATGCATGCTATAACACAGATTTGTTAATTGTATGTTTTCGGCAACACTTTACAATCAACAGGTCACAAATAACAGTACTTGCAGCAATAATATTAAATTAATATTAATGGGTTTAAAGGAGAAGTCTGGTGTAAAATTAACTTTTTCTGTAGTAAAACAAACAAATAAAAGTACCTTTCATAAATAGTACACCTTCGTTCTCCCACAGCGTTCTGAGATCCAGAAATTTTTTTTTTGTCCAAACACCCTTCAGACTGGGTGATACGGGGCATAATTTACTCTGATAAATCACTTTTTACACCGTTACTCAAAGTAGCTCCACACCTCCTTACTAGAATCTGGAGAGCCCTGACATTTAAAACGAGGCATTAATAACTTAAAAAGTGCACAAGAAGCTTATTAAAAACCTCTGTTTACATCCTATAATGCTAGCTTCAGCTCCGAGCGCCGCCATCACTGTACTGATAATGACATAGACATGTACGGTACAGGCCAAAAGTTTGGACACACCTTCTCATTCAATGCGCCTTCTTTACTTTCATGACCGTTCACATAGACTCCCACTGAAGGCATCAAAACTATTATTGAACACATGTGGAGTTATGTACTTAACAAAAAATGACCTGGCCTCCTCAGTCAAGCCTGGATAACAGGGGAAATGCGATTTATCGGGGTAAATTAGTACATTATGCCCCGTGTCACCCAGTCTGAAGGGTGTTTGGAGTAACTGTTAAAATAATTGATACTAGATAATAAATTGTTTATTACAAAGAAAAGAAAAGTAATGACAAAATAGAAAAAAACGAGATAAACAAGCCATAGGAACAATGAAAACACAGAGACTATAAAATGAAATGAAAAAACTTAAGGCGGAGACAGAGAAACACAGGCCAAGGCCTGTGATATAGGGTTGTATATGGAATATAGGGTAATATAGGGTAGTAAATGAAATATAAGGTAATATAGGGTAGTATAGGGAACATAAGGTAATATAGGGTAGTATATGAAATATAAGGTAATATAGGGTAGTATAGGTAATATAGGGTAGTATATGGAATATAAGGTAATATAGGGTAGTATATGAAATATAAGGTAATATAGGGTAGTATAGGTAATATAGGGTAGTATATGGAATATAGGGTAATATAGGGTAGTATATGGAATATAGGGTAATATAGGGTAGTAAATGGAATATAGGGTAGTATATGTAATATAGGGTAATACAGGGTAGTATAGGAAAAATAGGTTAATGTAGAGTAGTATATGGAATATAAGGTAATATAGGGTAGTATAGGGAATATAGGGTAGTATATGGAATATAGGGTAATACAGGGTAGTATATGGAATATAAGGTAATATAGGGTAGTATATGGAATATAGGGTAATATAGGGTAGTATATGGAATATAGGGTAATACAGGGTAGTATATGGAATATAAGGTAATATAGGGTAGTATATGGAATATAGGGTAATATAGGGTAGTATATGGAATATAGGGTAATATAGGGTAGTATATGGAATATAGGGTAATATAGGGTAGTAAATGGAATATAGGGTAGTATATGTAATATAGGGTAATACAGGGTAGTATAGGAAAAATAGGTTAATGTAGAGTAGTATATGGAATATAAGGTAATATAGGGTAGTATAGGGAATATAGGGTAGTATATGGAATATAGGGTAATACAGGGTAGTATATGGAATATAAGGTAATATAGGGTAGTATAGGGAATATAGGGTAGTATATGGAATATAGGGTAATACAGGGTAGTATATGGAATATAAGGTAATATAGGGTAGTATAGGGAACATAGGGTAGTATATGGAATATAGGGTAATATAGGGTAGTATATGAAATATAAGGTAATATAGGGTAGTATATGGAATATAGGGTAATATAGGGTAGTATAGGGAACATAGGATAGTATATGGAATATAGGGTAATATAGGGTAGTATATGGAATATGGGGTAATACAGGGTAGTATATGAAATATAAGGTAATATAGGGTAGTATATGGAATATAAGGTAATATAGGGTAGTATATGAAATATAAGGTAATATAGGGTAGTATATGGAATATAAGGTAATATAGGGTAGTATATGAAATATAAGGTAATATAGGGTAGTATATGAAATATAAGGTAATATAGGGTAGTATATGAAATATAAGGTAATATAGGGTAGTATATGAAATATAAGGTAATATAGGGTAGTATATGGAATATAAGGTTAATATAGGGTAGTATATGAAATATAAGGTATATAGGGTAGTATAGGTAATATAGGGTAGTATATGAAATATAAGGTAATATAGGGTAGTATATGAAATATAAGGTAATATAGGGTAGTATATGGAATATAAGGTTAATATAGGGTAGTATATGAAATATAAGGTAATATAGGGTAGTATAGGTAATATAGGGTAGTATATGGAATATAAGGTAATATAGGGTAGTATATGAAATATAAGGTAATATAGGGTAGTATAGGTAATATAGGGTAGTATATGGAATATAAGGTAATATAGGGTAGTATATGAAATATAAGGTAATATAGGGTAGTATATGAAATATAAGGTAATATAGGGTAGTATAGGTAATATAGGGTAGTATATGGAATATAAGGTAATATAGGGTAGTATATGAAATATAAGGTAATATAGGGTAGTATAGGTAATATAGGGTAGTATATGGAATATAAGGTAATATAGGGTAGTATATGAAATATAAGGTAATATAGGGTAGTATAGGTAATATAGGGTAGTATATGGAATATAAGGTAATATAGGGTAGTATATGAAATATAAGGTAATATAGGGTAGTATATGAAATATAAGGTATATAGGGTAGTATAGGTAATATAGGGTAGTATATGAAATATAAGGTAATATAGGGTAGTATATGAAATATAAGGTAATATAGGGTAGTATATGGAATATAAGGTTAATATAGGGTAGTATATGAAATATAAGGTAATATAGGGTAGTATAGGTAATATAGGGTAGTATATGGAATATAAGGTAATATAGGGTAGTATATGGAATATAAGGTAATATAGGGTAATATATGCAATATGGGGTGTAGCACAGCATTGTTTCCCAGACCTGGAATTGAACCCCAGCTTCCCACATTGTATCTCATTGGCAGGCAGTGGTGTTATCCACGGCACCACACCAACCATTAGTCTTTTTCTCATTTTAGTTTTAATAATATGTTAGTCATATTATAACTTTTCCACATTGTCCTCGTGTAAAAAGAAGGTTTTGTGATATTTTTTTTAGTGTTTTTCAGGTGTTTAAGCTTTATTTTTTTTAAATGCACATTTTCATAATTCTCTAAAACAACGTAGTTTTTGTCCCCTTACAATGGAAGCACAGACCTTAATTCACCCTCACTCTCTAGCTCTTACCTGACTCCATCACTTCTGTCTTTGTTTCTGGTCTGAAACGTGACGATCGCCGGGTATTAGAGTAAATCTCGTAAATCAGAGATTACACGCTCGGGTGCTTTCGCTCCTGACTCTCTCTAATACTGATGATGGTGAGATCCAGGAAGCACCGTTCACATCCTAAAGCGAGCGACTGCACCCAGAGACAGGCGGAGGAGAGGCTGCAGCTGCCTAAACGGAGCTGTCATCAGCTTTCTGACACTACGCCGAGGCTTTGCTGGAGCGAGGATAATCACTGCGAGGTGCCAGAGGACGGCGGAGGAGTGGAATTGAATTCCCCCATCAGGGAACGCCGGCGTTGAGAATGTGATGGATTTTTTCGCCATGATCACGTATTGATCAGCTTCACCTCCAGGGTCAGGATGAGTCATGAGCAGATTGGGCAATGGAGGGTTGAGTCACAGCACCCCCAACCCCCCCTTCGGGCGAAGCGACTCCGAGTCTCGCCTTAAATGGAATTAATCTCCTGTATGTGACGTCATTGCCGGTTTTATGACCGGAATAATCACGTTGCCTTTATATATGTGCAGTTCTGGTAGAATATCTACAGCAGCCAGAGTTTAACTAAAGCACCAAGAAACACTAAATATATGTTCACATTAGTTCATGATAAGAATGTCTTTTCAGTGGCTCTCGTGTAGAATGTAAATATTTTAAAGGTTATTCTAGAGTTAAAATAAATTAATTGTACTTAATTGTGTAGAGTGATGTAGAGCAGGGTAGACTGAGTTAGAATGAAGTAGAGTGAGAAGAAGTGAGGTAGATCAAGGTGGAGTGAGGTAGACCAATAGAGAGCAAGCTAGCGTAAAGTAGAGTAAGTAAGACAGAGCGAAGTAGATCGAGGTAAGGTGAGGTACACCAAGCTAAGACCAGGTAGAGTGAGGTATAGTGTAAAAGAAAGAGCTAGTGTAAGGCAGACCGAGGTGGAGTTAGATGGAGTGAGGCAGAACGAGGTAGAGCAAGGTAGAGTGATGCTGACCAAGGAACAGTGAGGTACAGCACGATAGAGTGAGGTAGAACAAAACTGAGTGAGTTAGAATGAAGTAGAATGAGATGAAGTAAGGCAGATTGAGATGAGTGAGTGAGACAGGGTGAGGTAGATCGAGGTAAGGTGAGGTAGATCGAGGTAAGGTGAGGTAGATCGAGGTAAGGTGAGGTAGATCGAGGTATGGTGAGATAGAGTGAGGTAAGGTGAGGTAGATCGAGGTAAGGTGAGGTGGATCGAGGTAAGGTGAGGTTGAAAGAGGTAAGGTGAGGTGGATCGAGGTAAGGTGAGGTGGATCGAGGTAAGGTGAGGTTGAAAGAGGTAAGGTGAGGTAGATCGAGGTACGGTGAGGTGGATCGAGGTAAGGTGAGGTGGATCGAGGTAAGGTGAGGTGGATTGAGGTAAGGTGAGGTGGATTGAGGTAAGGTGAGGTAGATCGAGGTGAGGTGAGGTGGATCGAGGTAAGGTGAGGTAGATCGAGGTAAGGTGAGGTAGACTGAGGTAGGGTGAGGTAGAGCAAGATAAGCCAATGTAAAGTAATCTAAAGTGAACTAGAGCAAGGTACAGTAAGGCAGACTGAGATGCAGTGAGATAAAGCAAGGTAGATCGAGGTAAGGTGAGGTAGATTGAGGTAAGGTGGGGTAAATTGAGGTAGATTGAGGTAGATCGAGGTAAGGTGAGGTAGATTGAGGTAAGGTGAGGTAAGGTGAGGTAGATCGAGGTAAGGTGAGGTAGATCGAGGTAAGGTGAGGTAGAGTGAAGGTGAGGTAGATTGAGGCAAGGTGAGGTAGATTGAGGTAAGGTGAGGTAGATCGAGGTAAGGTGAGGTAGAGTGAAGGTGAGGTAGATTGAGGTAAGGTGAGGTAGATTGAGGTAAGGTGAGGTAGGTCGAGGTAAGGTGAGGTAGACTGAGGTAAGGTGAGGTAGTGCAATATAAGCCAATGTAAAGTAATCTAAAATGAGCTAGAGCAAGATAGAGTAAGGCAGACTGAGATGCAGTGAGATAAAGCCAGGTAGATTGAGGTAAGGTGAAGTAGATTGACGTAAGGCGAGGTAGATCGAGGTAAAGTGAGGTAGATGAGGTAAGGTGAGGCAGATGGAGGAAAGGTGAGGTAGAATGAGGTAAGGTGAGGTGGATCGAGGTAAGGTGAGGTAGATCGAGGTAAGGTGAGGTAGACTGAGGTAAGGTGAGGTAGAGCAAGATAAGCCAATGTAAAGTAATCTAAAGTGAACTAGAGCATGGTACAGTAAGGCAGACTGAGATGCAGTGAGATAAAGCAAGGTAGATAGAGGTAAGGTGAGGTAGATCGAGGTAAGGTGGGGTAAATTGAGGTAGATTGAGGTAGATCGAGGTAAGGTGAGGTAGATTGAGGTAAGGTGAGGTAGATCGAGGTAAGGTGAGGTAGAGTGAAGGTGAGGTAGATTGAGGTAAGGTGAGGTAGATTGAGGTAAGGTGAGGTAGATCGAGGTAAGGTGAGGTAGAGTGAAGGTGAGGTAGATTGAGGTAAGGTGAGGTAGATTGAGGTCAGGTGAGGTAGATCAAGGTAAGGTGAGGTAGACTGAGGTAAGGTGAGGTAGTGCAATATAAGCCAATGTAAAGTAATCTAAAATGAGCTAGAGCAAGATAGAGTAAGGCAGACTGAGATGCAGTGAGATAAAGCGAGGTAGATTGAGGTAAGGTGAGGTAGCTTGAGGTATGGCGAGTTAGATCGAGGTAAGGTGAGGTAGATCGAGGTAAGGTGAGGTAGATTGAGGTAAGGTGAGGTAGAGTGAGGTAAGGTGAGGTAGATTGAGGTAAGGTGAGGTAGATAGAGGTAAGGTGAGGTAGATTGAGGTAAGGTGAGGTAGAGTGAGGTAAGGTGAGGTAGATTGAGGTAAGGTGAGGTAGATCGAGGTAAGGTGAGGAAGATTGAGGTAAGGTGAGGTAGAGTGAGGTAAGGTGAGGTAGATTGAGGTAAGGTGAGGTAGAACGAGGTAAGGTGAGGTGGATCGAGGTAAGGTGAGGTAGATCGAGGTAAGGTGAGGTAGACTGAGGTAAGGTGAGGTAGAGCAAGATAAGCCAATGTAAAGTAATCTAAAGTGAACTAGAGCAAGGTACAGTAAGGCAGACTGAGATGCAGTGAGATAAAGCAAGGTAGATCGAGGTAAGGTGAGGTAGATCGAGGTAAGGTGGGGTAAATTGAGGTAGATCGAGGTAAGGTGAGGTAGATTGAGGTAAAGTGAGGTAAGGTGAGGTAGATCGAGGTAAGGTGAGGTAGATCGAGGTAAGGTGAGGTAGAGTGAAGGTGAGGTAGATCGAGGTAAGGTGAGGTAGAGTGAAGGTGAGGTAGATTGAGGTAAGGTGAGGTAGATTGAGGTAAGGTGAGGTAGATCGAGGTAAGGTGAGGTAGACTGAGGTAAGGTGAGGTAGAGCAAGATAAGCCAATGTAAAGTAATCTAAAATGAGCTAGAGCAAGATAGAGTAAGGCAGACTGAGATGCAGTGAGATAAAGTGAGGTAGATTGAGGTAAGGTGAGGTAGATTGAGGTAAGGTGAGGTAGATCGAGGTAAGGTGAGGTAGATTGAGGTAAGGTGAGGTAAGGTGAGGTAGATCGAGGTAAGGTGAGGTAGATCGAGGTAAGGTGAGGTAGAGTGAAGGTGAGGTAGATTGAGGTAAGGTGAGGTAGATTGAGGTAAGGTGAGGTAGATCGAGGTAAGGTGAGGTAGAGTGAAGGTGAGGTAGATTGAGGTAAGGTGAGGTAGATTGAGGTAAGGTGAGGTAGATCGAGGTAAGGTGAGGTAGACTGAGGTAAGGTGAGGTAGAGCAAGATAAGCCAATGTAAAGTAATCTAAAATGAGCTAGAGCAAGATAGAGTAGGGCAGACTGAGATGCAGTGAGATAAAGCGAGGTAGATTGAGGTATACACCTTAAGTTGAGTAAAACAGAACTCAGTGTTGCTTTTTTATATATTTACTGATTAATAATCCTTAGGTTTAACGAAAAAGGTGTAGAATTAAAGTCTTCTTTTAAAGAAACCCATGAAATATGACGCTTTTATGTGAATTATTTATTTTTTTAGGCTTTGTGATGTGAAGAATCATGCTGTTCTTGGTGTCTCTTGAAAAGAAAGATGAAGGGACAGAACTCATGAAGATGCCTCTGTAGAAAATTGCTCCTGACAGCTTTAAAAGTGGTTGATAAATGAGGAGTATTAGGAGATGACTGGCCCTTGGCGTTGTGGTGTTCTGATATTCTCCAGTAAATGATTTGTGTTGTGTCCCACAGGCTGCGCTTGGGAGTGGGATAACCTGACATGCTGGCAGGCTGCCAGCGTGGGAGAGATAGTGGTGGTCAGCTGCCCTGAGCTCTTCGAGTTCACCAGCACTGAGGAAGGTGGGTCGCTTTTTAATTTGTGTTAATTTATTGTAACTTTTTAATGATGATTATGGCTTACAGCCAATGAAAACCCAAAAATCAGTGTTTTAGAAAATTAGAATATTATATAAGACCAGCTGGTATTTTTGGCAGTGTGGGCAGTGTGCCAAGTCCTGCTGGAAAATGAAATCCGCATTCGAAAACAACACTGCACTGACTTTAGAGTTGATAATAAAACACAGTGGATCAACACCAGCAGATGACATGATTCTTTATCCAAATCATCACTGATTGGTGGAAACTTCACACTAGACCTCGAGCAGCTTGGCCTGTGTGTCTCTCCACTCTTCCTCCAGACTCTGCTCCCTTGATTTTCTAAATGAAATGTAAAATGTACTGATGATCAGTGATGGTTTCGAGAGTCATGTCTGTCATCTGCTGGTGTTGATCCACTGTGTTTTATTATCAAGTCTAAAGTCAGTGCAGTTTTGTTTTCCCACAAAATCTTACAGCACTTCATGCTTCCCTCTGCTACTGACAACATTTATGAAGATGAGGATTTCATTTTCCAGCAGGACTTGGCACACTGCCCACACTGCCAAAAGTACCAATTGGTCTTATATTATATTACTTTTTTTTTTTAAACTGACTTTTGGGTTTTCATTGGGTTTTCATTGGCATCCAACAATCCAAAAATGGTTAGTAGAATGTTTTCTGTCCTTAAAACATTCCTAACTCTTTTTTTTTTAGGTCTTGGGAAGATCAGCAGGAACTGTACTGAGGACGGTTGGTCGGAACCGTATCCACATTATGTGGACGCCTGTCTCTCTGAAGAGAACGGAACCAAACCTGTAAGCAACCCGTGCAAACAAAAAAAATATATATATATATATACTGTATATTACTATCCTCTTTTCACCCTGTTCTTCAATACTCAGGACTCCACAGTAGGGAAATATTATTATTTAATATAATTATTATTTGGGTGGTGGATATTCGATACTCAGCAATGCAGTGATTAACGCTGATTAGCATAGTGGTGGTGTATGAGGTGTTAGTGAGTGGATCAGATACAGCAGTGCTGCTGGAGTTTTTAAACGCCTCATTTTCACAGCTGGACTGAACATATTTCACTGACAGCGTTCTGTAGTCAGCGTCCTGTAGGAAGCATCCTGTGATCTCTGATGAAGGGCTAGAGGATGACCAACACAAACTGTTGTGCAGCAACAAATACTTTATTTAGTATAAAAGCATATAGAAAAACAGGGAATGATTAGCTAGTTAGCCTGCATGCTAGCATAGACCATGTGTCGTAGCATTAGCAGTGCACAAACATGCATATAAAAGTTTTAATACTGGTTACTAGCAACATATTGTAATGCACAGTTGTTGTTAATAGATTTGGGGACATATATAGAGCAATTTAGAGTGTTATGATGTACAAAAGGGAAGAGGCAGGGCAGGGGGGAGGAAATATAATAGGGGGAATACAGGCAAACATAAGGATAAGAATTTTGGGGAACTCTGTTACACATGCTAATCAGTGCTAATCACTGCAGTGCTGAGAATCAAAGATGGAACAGGGTGGAAGGAGGATTGATTGCATGTATATGATTAAAGGGTAACACTTTACATTAAGTGTTGACGAACTAACATATATTAATGCTTTAGTTTCCATGAATAAGACATGAGGTAATACATTAACAATTTAACAATGCTTAGGTAATGTTAATTAAACACGGAACTAAAGCATTAATTAATATTATTTTCTGTAAACAAGTAACAACTGCTCTTCTTGTCATTTGCTAATGTGCTGCAGCTATGCATACAGTCATTGTTAAATATTTATTAATAAAATATTGGTTATAAATATATTTGGCTGTGATAACACTTATGCAGTGGTTGCCAGTTAACTAATAAAATATTATATATTTTACATTTTTACTTCTATTGGAAATTGGACATCTCTACCTAGTTTGAATTATTTCAATTTCACTTTACATCAGGCATATTGATTTTACTGAACAGAGCGGTCTGTATAAGTGCTTAGTAATGTTTAACAGATGTTAATAATGCTTAACAAAGCCATTATTGGTTAATCTCGGTTTATATTTACAATTTCTACATGTAAGCTTGAATTCCAACAAAAATGTCAGCGCACACTCACACACATATATGTGCATATATATGAACATATATATGCACATATATGTATGTCGCCTTGCTTTGCCAAACACTCACACAAAGCAATCCAGACTGTTTTCATACAGAGTTCCCCAATGGTGGAACAAACTACCTTCCACTACCAGATCAGGAGAATCTCTCGCTATCTTTAATAAACTCCTGAAGACAGAGCTCTTCAAAGAGCACTTACTCTCCTAACACCTCTAACTAACTACCTTCCACTACCAGATCAGGAGAATCTCTCGCTATCTTTAAGAAACTCCTGAAGACAGAGCTCTTCAAAGAGCTCTTACTCTCCTAACACCTCTAACACACTAACTACTTCTAACCCCATTTCCTTCTTCCCCTCCTTCACTTCTCTATCCCTTTATTTCCCTTCGACCTCCTTTAAGCCCATCTAAAATGGTTTATCTTAATTCCTATTACTTTTGTACTTGACTTTTGTAAGTCGCTTTGGACAAAAGCGTCTGCCAAATGTAATGTAATGTAATGTAATGTAATGCATAACTGCAGTACACAAGCAAATGACAAGCAAATCTAAAAAGAAGATGAACTAATGCAGCTGTTACTTGTTTACCCAACATTAGTAAAGTATATAATAATACAGCATTTTATTTATTGTCCATCTTAACAAATGATACACTTGTAATGTGAAAGTAACATTAATAAATGCTGTAATTCTATGTTTAACTAACATTACCTAAGCATTGTTAATGTATTACCTCATGTCTTATTCATGGTAACTAATGCATTAATTTATGTTAGTTAGTCAACACTTAATGTAAAGTGTTAACGATTAATGTTAATATATATATATATATATATATATATATATATATATATATATATATATATATATATATATATATATATATATATAAGATAAATGAAGAAGTGTATTTAGATATGTGTTGTATGTTTTCTCTCTCCTACAGGATATGTACTATGCGTCAGTGAAGGCTCTGTACACAGTGGGCTACAGCACCTCGCTGGTGTCCCTCACCACCGCTATGGCCATCCTCTGCAGGTTCAGGTCAGTCCTAACAGCCCAGTGTCCAGTAATCACACCTCATATACAGCAGATACAGGGGGCTACCGGCGCAGGGGTCCGCTCCATTTCAGCTCCCGTTTCCTGCTTTGGAAATTGAATTTGGTGCTGCCGTTTGGAGCAGGCCCGATTTTTCCCCGTGCTGATTTAATTCTGCTGGTTGTAGCTGGAGCTGCAATGAAATGGGCTCTGACCCCTGTGGAGAGTTCTTATGCTGCTGCTGATATTCCTCTGTACTCTTCTTAGATCCTCTCCACAGTGTGTGTAATCTAACACGTTAATTCCTGCTTCATTATCTCCTCCGTGGCTTTGACAGGAAGCTGCACTGCACCAGGAACTTCATCCACATGAACCTGTTTGTGTCGTTCATCCTGCGGGCCATCTCCGTCTTCATTAAAGACGGGGTGCTGTACGCCGAGGAGGACAGTGACCACTGCTTTGTGCACACTGTGAGTCCCCCCCCCCCACTTATACACAGATATATATGTGTTCACACATAAAACTGAGATTCTGCTCCCTTTTTAAAATATATTTCTGTCCACACAGAGACAAAACGGCATGCATGAGCTTTTTAAAGTCCTGTAGGGGGTAATAGAACCTCATAAATCAAAACATTGTGAATGCAATGGTACATTACATATACGTTAATTGGTAGCATAGAAACAGCATAGTATAGTATAGTATAGTATAGTATAGTATAGTATAGTAAAGAAAATAATAGTTTAACATGGCATAACTGCATAGTATAGCCTAGTACAGTGCAGTACAGAGTAGTATAGTATAGTACAGTATAGTAAGGAAAAGAATAGTATAGCATAGCATAACAGCATAGTATAGCATAGTTCAGTGCAGTACAGAATAGAATATTACAATATATAATAGTATATGTAGTAAAGAAAAGCGTAGAATTGCATAGCATAGTATTGTGTAGAATAGTAAAAAAAGAATAGTATAGTATAGTATAGCATAGGATAGAATAACATAGTGTAGTATGCAGTAGTATAGCATAGAGTAACAGCATAGTATAGTATACAATAGTATAGTATACAATAGTATAGTTATCATAGTATACACTAGTATAGTTTGTATAAAGTAGGGTAGTTTACAATAGTATAGTTAGTATAATATACACTAGTATAGTTTGAGCAGTATTGTATAGTTTACAATAGATCAGTTCAGTATTGATTATTATTTTATAGTTTAGTATAGTATTGTATACAATAGTAAAGTATACAATAGTATAGTTATTATAGTATACACTAGTATAGTTTGCATAGAGTAGGATAGTTTACAATAGTATGGTTAGTATAATATACACTAGTATAGGTTTGAGTAGTATTGTATAGTTTCCAATAGCATAGTATAGTTCAGTATAGATTATTAATTTGTAGTTCAGTATAGTATAGTATACAATAGTATAGTTATCATATTATACACTAGTATAGTTTGTAAAGAATAGGATAGTTTACAATAGTATAGTTAGTATAATATACACTAGTATAGTTTGAGCAGAATTGTATAATATGAAATAGATAGTATAGTATACAATAGTATAGTACAGTATAGTTTACAATAGCATAGTATAGTTCAGTATAGATTATTATTTTATAGTTCAGTATAGTATTGTATAGTATAGTTTACAATAGTATATTATAGTATAGTATAGTTCAGTATAGATTATTATTGTATAGTTCAGTATAGTATTGTATAGTATAGTTTACAATAGTATATTATAGTATAGGATAGTTCACTATAGTATAGTGTAGTATAGTTACAAGAGTATAGTATAGTGTAGTGTAGTGTAGTATAGTATACAATAGTATAGTTTGTATAGAGTAGGATAGTTTACAATAGTATAGTTGGTATAATATACACTAGTATAGTTTGAATAGTATTGTATAGTTTACAATAGATAGTATAGTATAGTATACAATAGTATAGTACAGTATAATTTACAATAGCATAGTATAGTTCAGTATAGATTATTATTTTATAGTTCAGTATAGTATTGTATAGTATAGTTTACAATAGTATATTATTGTATAGGATAGTTCACTATAGTATAGTGTAGTATAGTTACAAGAGTATAGTATAGTATAGTGTAGTGTAGTGTAGTATAGTATACAATAGTATAGTTGTCATAGTATACACTAGTATACTTTGTATAGAGTAGGATAGTTTACAATAGTATAGTTGGTATAATATACACTAGTATAGTTTGAATAGTATTGTATAGTTTACAATAGATAGTATAGTATAGTATACAATAGTATAGTACAGTATAATTTACAATAGCATAGTATAGTTCAGTATAGATTATTATTTTATAGTTCAGTATAGTATTGTATAGTATAGTTTACAATAGTATATTATTGTATAGGATAGTTCACTATAGTATAGTGTAGTATAGTTACAAGAGTATAGTATAGTATAGTGTAGTGTAGTGTAGTATAGTATACAATAGTATAGTTGTCATAGTATACACTAGTATACTTTGTATAGAGTAGGATAGTTTACAATAGTATAGTTGGTATAATATACACTAGTATAGTTTGAATAGTATTGTATAGTTTACAATAGATAGTATAGTATAGTATACAATAGTATAGTACAGTATAGTTTACAATAGCATAGTATAGTTCAGTATAGATTATTATTTTATAGTTCAGTATAGTATTGTTTAGTATAGTTTACAATAGTATATTATAGTATAGGATAGTTCACTATAGTATAGTGTAGTATAGTTACAAGAGTATAGTATAGTATAGTTCAGTATAGATTATTATTTTATAGTTCAGTATAGTATTGTATAGTATAGTTTACCATAGTATATTATAGTGTAGTATAGGATAGTTCACTATAGTATAGTGTAGTATAGTTTACAATAGTATAGTATAGTATAGTATAGTATAGTATAGTATAGTATGGTATATGCGTATGCATTAAGCACTACTCTCTAGGACAGACAGACAGTCTTTTAGCTCAAACTTGTTGAGTAAACCTGATGATTGGGTCAGATTTAAATGGAGCCAAATTCAATAGAACTCTTCATTATTTTGCTGTATGTTAAATTCTTTGTAAAACTGAGTTAAATTAAAACAGATTGTAACTAATGCTTCATTCAGAGTAGAAAATACTGTGTTCTGTATAAACTGAGAGCTGAATCTGAACATAACGGTTCTTTAGGTCCATTTACATCATAAAGTCGCAGAGCAGAGCTCTGGTCTGAGATCAGCGCCGGCCCCCGCCTGAGTCTGACAAACAGCTCTAATTAACATTACAGCGGTGGAGTTCAGCAGGCCAGGGAAATATTCCATTAGTGCTGCATTACCATGTCAATACCTGCTCAGCTCCGCACGTGCTCAGTATATACCTGATCCAGGGCTAAGAGTCCGGCCTGGAGACCAATCACAGAGCGTCCTGATGACATCACTTGGCCTCTAATTGGATCAGGGGGTAATTAATGTGCATTATAAATGATTACATTGTGGAGGCTATTATAGTGCGCTGTTACAGTGAATGGGGAGCTGGACTTGTGCATTTTGGGTTGTTGCGCTGGTGAATCTTGATTAGGGATGGGATTAGGGATGTCCAGTCTTGTCCATTAAGTCTTGTCCATGTAGCTGCATGATTTTCACAATCTTAAAAAGATGTTTTTGATCTTCAAGGATTTAAATATCATTGCTCTCCAATTGAATGGAAGTATCTCCAAAACAATAACTTTACAGGGGAGCGATAAAACATTCTTAACTTTCAATGGAATCAATGTAAAAAATAATTTTGGAAATTCATCAAGAAATATTGTCAGTGTAAGAGACAATTTGTATGTTCAAATTATGTAGTAAACTAAAAATCGACAAAAATGAAGATGCTTGGTTTTCATTAGACAGTGACAATATAGATTATGGGGCACAGATGGTTGTTCTTCAGAGGGTACCTATTAATAAAAGCTGAAGTGGAGGTGGATCATGGAACATGACAATGACCCAAAACATTTCAATAAATCCATCAAGGAATAATGGATATTCAGTTTGCCTGGCAAGCTCCTATCGTAAAATCATAGAAGCTAAGAAAGAATAGATTTCAGAAACATTTCAGTAAATCCATCAAGGAATAAGGAATAATCATTTTGCCTGGCAAGCTCACCATCATAGAATCATTGAAGCTGAAGTGGAGGTGGACCATGCCACATGACAATGACCCAAAAAATTTCAGTAAATCCCATAAAGAATGGAATTTAACTTGGAATTCTGCTTGAAGGATTGGGGAAAAGTTCTCCTAAAGTTCTCCTAAATTCTCCCCCTCGCTGGGGGTTCTGTATTCTGTATTTTCTATGTTTAATGTTTTGCCTGATTCTTTGTCCTGTGATCATGTTTCTATAAAGCTGCTTTGTGACAACATTAGTTGTAAAACACGTTATACAAATAAATTTGATTTGATTAATGTTTTTTAGGAATTATGGGATTGGGTGGTTTTTAGGGAAAGTGTCACTTTGATTTTTACTTTTAGAAGCCACACAAGGTAAATTTTATTTGTATCTCCTAAATTGTTTCATTGTCTGCATTGAACATCAGCATTGTGAGATGAGATTTCCAATTCAAAAGAGGAAACATTCACCAATATCTCTATGAAACTGATTTGGGGTTTTGGAGTTTTAGCTGGAGCTTAAGTGGAGGTGGATCATGCAACATGACAATGACCCAGAATATTTCAGTATATCCATAAAGAAATGGAATTCAGCTTGAAGGATTTGGTTTGATTGCTTTTTCAGTATTTATACTTTTTTTATTAATTTTACTTATTGTGAATTCCTACCTCTAGGTGGCTTGTAAAGCAGTGATGGTGTTCTTCCACTACTGCGTGATGTCCAATTACTTCTGGCTCTTCATCGAGGGCCTGTATCTCTTCACGCTGCTGGTGGAAACGTTCTTTCCAGAGAGGAGATACTTCTACTGGTACACCATTATCGGCTGGGGTAGGCTGTTCCATGTTAACTGATGGTTTTTGCAATAAAAATACACATGTATTATGGGGTTAATTTAAAAAAAGGTAGCATAATAGTCCCAGCAGGATATGGTATAGATAGTGGCTAGTGAAGGTCAGTATCCTCAGCTGAGATGCACAAAAGCGCCATGCTGTTAAGATATGAACGCACCAAAGTCAGAGCTCACCTGCCTCCTAAAGGGAATGACAACTGGCACACTGATTGGTTTATTTTACGTTACACCCATGATTAATTAACAGAATTAGTACATGACTTTTGTGTCATGTGACACAATACAAGTTTCTGGCATGTTCTTCAGACTGTTTGATGTTTTCATTCGGTAATACTGTAAAATGTTGTCGAAAACACAGCTTTTTTCACTGTTTAAACACCTTCAAAGGACGGACTCTTCATTCTTCATTTTGAAGATTGCACTGGCTGTGTCACTTCTGAAAACATCCCTTCATACATCTATAGAGTGGACTCACATGGTTGCCTGGCAACCACTTTCAAGCGCCCCATAAATCATAGATTGCAGCAGCCAGTTGTCTTCTCTGTGTGGCTTCTTCTTTTCTTGTATTCAATCAAAAAATAAAAAAAAAACATTAATAAAATTTTTTTATTAATAACAGTATTTACAACAGTCAAAAGCATAAAAAATAATTATGTTTAAAAACGTTTTAACTTGTGTCAGTGAATAATTAATTTAGACATTACTTAACCCCTTAACAAGCCCTTAACAAGCCAGGATTTTTGTTCATTTTCTGCCAGACATTACATCTTGAGGATTTCATTACATCATTACATAAAAAAACTGTCATGTATGATAAGGAACATTACTGAAAAGCATGATTGTAATTGTGATATAAAATATAAACTCATTTTTAAGTAAATGTGCAAATTTAAAAATATAATGAATAAAATCATTAAAGATGCTTTTTCCTGAACCTCATTCTATAAACAATATTCTCCGGAATACAATACTATTTTCAAATAGATCTGGAATTGTTAGGTGTAGTAGAGAGAAAACAGGCAGTTCTCCAAGTGTCCTGTAGGAGATTTCTAGTCCCTCAAATTTTAAGAGTGTAAATAAGTTATTTTACTGCAGAAAAAAAAGGTTTTGTGTCACCTACACCTGTAGCCCGTATAAGGGACAAGGCATTTTACGGGGTTAACCATTTAACAGTGTTTATTACTTTTGTAAGTACTGTTTATTGGTGGAGCCTTATTAATAAATTACTAAGTGTTACCAAAATAATAGTTGTGCATCATAATACTGTAATTATATTAGCTTAAAATTAAATATCAAATCTCATGGAACAGGAATTTTCCCATGTTTTTTTGCATAAAAGGCTAATATTACCACCCACAGTGGACAGCACAGTGCAGTGACTGGCCTAAAATACATTTTAATAAAGGGAAAGTTTCAAGTAGCCTATAAACATTAATATGTGGATGAGAAAAGAATGGACAGAAACTAAAACAGACAAACGGAAGGAACCAGTTAAGAAAAGGAAAGGAGCAGAAAGGGAGTGTATGCAGCTGCTCTTCTGTGAGGAAAACAACATGGGGTGTGACAAAAGTCATGGGACATGATAATACTTCCTGTCCCATGACATGTGGGAGTATATGAATTGTGATATGCATTAAAATAAGGGGCATAAAAAAGGGACCATTCATTGAAAAAGCCTGGTTTTTATCAACCACAATTGCTGATAAAAATATATATATGTATAATTTATATATATGCTACTTAAAAAAAAACAGCACATTACATTAAAAATACTATATTATTTTTTTATCGACACATAGTAAACACAACTGCTATAACTGATCATTTGTGTGTGCGTACATTCTGTTCTTAGTTCCAGATAACATTAGTGAATATCAGATTATGAAGAATAAGCACTAAGGCACTACCACTGGTTCGAATCCCGGTCATGCAGCATGCAGCTATCAGTTGCCGGAGCCCTGAGAGAGCACAGTTGGTCTTGCTCTTTCTGAGTGGGTACAACAGATAGCGCTCTTTCCGCTCATCACTCCTAGGGTGATGTGGATTAGCACAAGGTTGTCTCTGTGAGCTGATGTATCAGAACCGAGTCGCTGCGCTTTCCTCCGAGCGTTAGCGCTGTGATGCTACTCGGCAGTGTTGCTGACTTCTCATGTGTTGGAGGAGGCGTGTGCTAGTCTTTACCCTCACTAGTGATAGGGGGAGAGCAGCTGAGTGGGTGGGATTATAGGCATTCTTAAATTGGGCAGAAAATCTGATAAAAAAAATGTATTGCTCATTCGTTGTTTCTTCCAATTTTATTCAAAATTGTACTGAAATAATTAAAGCAAAGCAAGATTTTCATTCAGAATTACATAGCGCATACACTCTTACTGAAAGTCTTACTGAAAAGATAATAAATTATTATAAATTATATATAAACCATATGGACAAAAGTATTGGAATACTGCTCATTTAATGTTTCCATTTTTTTTTTCGGTCACACATCCACGGTCTTTGCGGTGCATTTACCCCTGTGTAACCTGCTGTAGAGTATATGTGGATAACACACATCAATATATGCATTATATATACAGATATAACCTTGATATAACCTGGACATCCTCTGTGTTACAGGAACCCCGACCATCTGCGTGACGATATGGGCCGTGCTGCGGCTGCATTTCGATGACTCTGGGTAAGTTCACCGGCGCAGTGTGAAGGCCGGCGCTCGGAGCGCTCCATTGGCCGGTTAATTGATTGTGTTTAAGGTGAAGTCAGAGCGCTGTGGTCAGTTCTGTCCTCTGGGGAAAAGCTGCTCAGACACAAGTGACAAAGATCAGCTCGGCTCTGCTTCAATTTGCATTGATTTTCCTGTGTTGCTGCAGCTGCTGGGATATGAACGACAACACTGCTCTCTGGTGGGTGATAAAGGGACCCGTCGTCGCCTCTATCATGGTGAGTCTAACAGTGTAACTCAGTGATCCACATTCACCAATATCCAATAGAATTTTCAGGAATATTTTATTAAGATTATAAATCCATTGCTGCAGTTTTCAAGATGTAGTTATCCAGCTACAACAGTTCTTCAAGAAGTGACAGAAATGCCATTTTAATAAGAAGAAGCTCGACCCACATGACATTAAGATCCACGAATAGCTCAATCTGTATATACTGATTATATATATATATATATATATATATATATATATATATATATATAATGTAACTGTTTTAGGAGAATTTTTCTGTTACCTTTTATTTTTTTTTATTTAATTTGTCTTTTTATTTATCTAATTCTCTGTTTGACCTTTTAGCCATTTGATTTATTTTATTAATTTCATCCTTTTATTTATTTTATTCCCTCTTTTATTTTTGGCTTTTTGCTTTTTTATTTAATTCATTTCATGTTTTTATTTATTTTATCTTCTGTTTTACCATTTATTTTTTTTCCGTCACCTACTTTCCTTATAATCTTGGTGTTATTTTAACTACTTCTTCATTTTTTTTAGTTAGTTTAGTTCACTCTTTATTTTTGTTTAGAATAATAAAATATAATTATTTATCTCTTTATTTTATTCATTTACATTTTAATTCTCATCTTTTAATTTTGAAAAATTTATTTCTTCTTAATTAAATTGTATATTGTTTGCTTGTTTTTCTAATGCTTTTAATGTTTAAATTTAGAAAGTTCCTTATTTTAGCTCACCTCATTAAATACTTCCAATACTCCCAAATTCTACATTTTAAAAAATTTCATTTAGAGCATTTATTTGCAGAAAATGAGAAATGGCTGAAATAACAAAACAAAGGCAGAGCTTTTAGACCTCAAATAATGCAAAGAAAACAAGTTCATATTCATAAAGTTTTAAGAGTTCAGAAATCAATATTTGGTGGAATAACCCAGGTTTTTAATCACAGTTTTTATGCATCTTGTCATCATGTTCTCCTCTCCTCCACCAGTCTTACACACTGCTTTTGGATAACTTTATGCTGCTTTACTCCTGGTGCAAAAATTCAAGCAGTTCAGTTTGGTTTGATGGTTTGTGATCATCCATCTTCCTCTTGATTATATTTCAGAGGATTTCAATTTGGTAAAATTTAAATAATTACTCTGGTTTTTGTTTTGTTTTTTCAGAGCTGTACTGTATATTCATGTTTGTTTTTATTCTTCATCCCATCAGATAAACTTCGTGCTCTTCATCGGGATCATCATCATCCTCGTCCAGAAGCTGCAGTCTCCAGACGTCGGCGGGAACGAGTCCAGCATTTACCTGTGAGTGAGCCTGTCTCAATCGCCATGGAAACAGAACTCTTTTCCTCACACACACACACACACACACACTCACACACTGGGAGCGAATAGCGCGTGCAGCTGTGAGGCGTGTGATTGGCTGATGGATAGCGTTGTGTGGGTTATTGGGTGCTGAGTCCCGCTGTGTGAGCTGTGATTACAGTATTATAGTGGATGAAAGGCCGTTCAGGCTGCAGTTACAGCGCGGCTCTCTGAGTGGCACTGTGATGTTTTGGGGGTCCGCCGTGTTTGATGATTATGCAGTGTTAAGAAGGACGCAATGTTCTGCTGATTCAGAGCCCCTGCGGCGGCGGCGATTTCTACAGAATGGCCGGATAAAAGCGGTTGTGAGGTTTAGAATAGTTTAGAATGGAGTGTGTTGTTCATATATTGTATGGTTCCTGCTTTTTTATATATATACAGCTCTAAAAAAAATAAGAGACCACTTAAAAATGAGTTTCTTTGATTTCACCAAATTGAAAACCTCTGGAAAAAAATCAAGAGGAAGATAAATAATCACAAGCCATCAAACCAAACTGAACTGCTTGGACTGAATTTTTGCACCAGGAGTAAAGCAGCATAAAGTTATCCAAAAGCAGTGTGTAAGACTGGTGGAGGAGAACATGATGACAAGATGCATGAATATAAACTTCTTTTCTATTTGAGGTCTGAAAGCGCTGCATCTTTTTTTTATTTCAGTTATTTAAGCTATTTCTCATTATTTGGAATTTGGGAGAAATGTTGTCTGTAGTTTATAGAGTAAAACAACAATGTTCATTTTACTCAAACATATACAGGACAATGAAACCGAATCCTGTCATTTTAGTGTGGGAGGTTTCATAGCTAAATTGGAGCAGCCTGGTGGCCAATCTTCATTAATTGCACATTATTGCACCAGTAAGAGCAGAGTGTGAAGGTTCAATTAGCAGGATAAGAGCACAGTTCTGCTCTAAATATTACAATGCACACAACATTATGGGTGAAATACCAGAGTTCAAAGAGGACAAATTGTTGGTGTTGGTGGTCTTTGTGATGCATCAAGAGCCACGGTATCCAGGGTAATGTCAGCATACCACCAAGAAGGAACAACCACATCCAACAGGATTAACTGTGGACGCTGTAAGAGGAAGCTGTCTGAAAGGGATGTTCAGTGCTAACCCCGGATTGTATCCAAAAAACATAAAACCACGGCTCATCAAATCACGGCAGAATTCAATGTGCACCTCAACTCTCCTGTTTCCACCAGAACTGTCCGTCACCACAGTAAATTATTGTGGTTTAAAACCAGGTGTTTCAGTTTCATTGTCCAACGGCTGTACCTAGAAATAGCTAAATTAGAGAAACTGATTTAGAGACTAAAGTGGTCTCTTGCCTTGGGAATGCTCATACCTGTATACAGTAAGTGGTGAGGTGCTATCTTGTGAGTGAACACAAACTGAACACTGGTCAGAGTGTTTATAACAAGAGGTCATCATTGTTAAATACTGTACGTCATAGAAGGCATTATATTATTAAGGCAGAGAGCAGTGGGTGTTAATGATGGTGACTGGCGGTGTCTGGCTAGAATTGCCCATGTGATACGAGCAGAAATCACATCCACATTCTATGTAGGAGGCAACACACTCACACACACACACACACACACACACACAGGTTTAGTATATTTTAGTAAATATAAATGTATGTTGTTTTTGGCATCAGAACAAGGCTGTACACTGTATTATTTTTAACTAAGCGCTGAATACTGCCCCCTTCTGTATACATTTGTGTGTTTAGGTGCGGTATGTGTGTGTGAGTGTGTGTTCTGTCCTAAAGAGGTGTCTGTCTTTGTTGTGTTGTCTTTGTCGTGTTTAGCAGCTGTGCTCAGAAATGCTTCAGTGAGCCGACACAGGCTGTCCAGCATTCATGCAGGATGTCAGAGCTTTCTGCCATCACCCTGTAAGTGTGTGTGTGTGTGTGCATGTCTACGTGTCCGTGTATTGTAATCACCTGGGTGTGTGTGTGTGTGTGTGCGGTGTGCACCATCACATTACACTAATGTAAGCGGTTGAGTGTGGAGGTCGTGTAATAACTCATCACCACGCATGCTCACCTTCAGTTCAGCTGGGATTTCAGATGTTGGAACGCCAACACAAGGGGGCGCAATTGCTCTGGAGAGTTTATACTTGAGGGTGCGCTGTATGATCTAAGAGCTTGCATTTAAAGGAGAACTCTGGTGTAAAATGGACTTTTGTTGTAGTAAAACATGATAAAAGTTCTTACCTTTGATGAATAGCACACCTCCGCTCTCCCACAGCGTTCCGAGATCCAGAAATTTTAACAGTTTGTCCAAACACCCTTCAGACTGGGTGATACGGGGCATAATTTACCCTGATAAATCACTTTTTCCCAAATAATTTAGGTTCAAAGTTTCTCCACACCTCCTTGCTAGAATCCGAAGAGCCCTGACATTTAAAACGAGGCATTAATAACTTTTAAAAAAGTGCAGAAGAAGCTCATTAAAAACCACTGTATACCACTGTATATATATATATATATATATATGTATATATATATATATATATACATAGACACCACATAGCCTGCCTCCTTGCGCTGGCTCCTACGATATGTGGAGTCTATGTACATATATATGTCTATGTCATTATCAGTACAGTGATGGCGGTGCTCTGAGCTAAAACTAGCGTTATAGGATGTAAACAGTGGTTTTTAAGAAGCTTCTTGTGCACTTTTTAAGTTATTATTGCCTCGTTTTAAATGTCAGGGCTCTCCGGATTCTAGCAAGGAGGTGTGGAGCTACTTTGAGCTGAATAACGGTGGAAAAAGTGATTTATCAGAGCAAATCATGCCCCGTATCACCCAGTCTGAAGGGTGTTTGGACAAACTGTTAAAATTTCTGGATCTCGGAACGCTGTGGGAGAACGGAGTTGTGCTATTCATCAAAGGTAAGAACTTTTTATCATGTTTTACTACACCAAAAGTCCATTTTACACCAGAGTTCTCTTTTAAGCAGATACTTTTCCACACCTATAGCTCAGTGTCTCAGAAAATTTTAATATTCTATAAGACCAATTGCTACTTTTCCTGCTGGAAAATGAAATCCTAAATTAAAGGATTTTGCGGAAAGTGTGCCTTATAGTGTGAAAAAAAAACTGTAATTTATTTATGGAGCCACAAAACAGACACATAAAATAAACATGTAATGGACTAAGGCAGAGGGGATGGATGTAAATTCAGATTTGAACTTTAATTCAATAAAACAGTAAACTACTGCAAATAATACAGAAAGAAAACACGAGTAAACACAAAAATAAACAATACTAAGCAAACTAAACTGACAAGACTAAAGATAGCAAAAATAGAATAATATAACAAAAACTAAGAAAACAAGAAACGAAAAAACTAAGACCAAACTGAGCAAAAAAAAAAAAAAACACAATTCTGACTAAGCGAACATAAGACATACAAAACGATCCACAGCATATAAGGCACACAAAAGACTCCACGTGAAACACTGTAACAAAGGAGCTTAAATACAGCAGGAGGATGAAGAACACCTGGGACCGGTAACGAGGGGGCGGGGTTACAAACAAGACACAGTGTGACAACACTAATAGCTAGGGCGGGGCTAGGGCAGAGATAGAGTGCACATAAAACCAAAAGAGGAAAAAACACAAAACAGACACAGGCTAAAGTGTAACAGTACGTCATTACGACATTAGAAGACATAGCATAGACAATTTACATAATTGAGCAGCATTTTTAACTTATTTGTAGAGGGTAGAGAGCCCCCTAGTGGCCAGGATCATTGAGCAACGTGTTCGCTTGGCCCTGTTGGTAATCAGTTACTGAATTCTGGCCTAAACAGGCTGGGTAACTATTATGGGATTGATATGAGGGACCTTGTACAAAGCTGGAATCCCACACTGTGTTGTCGTTTCTTTGGTGTCTGAGTGCGGTGTGATATGGCAGTGTATTTAGTGATCTCACTCCAGTGATGTTCTGTAACACCTCATTACAGTAACATTGTTTTTTCTTTTTTCATGCGGTTTATTGGATCTGTTGGAGTGTGGCAGTGGTCTGATGTGCTGGACGTTGTGCTGGTGTGTGTGTTTACAGGAGGCTTGCTCGCTCCACCCTGCTGCTCATCCCTCTTTTCGGCATCCATTACACTGTGTTCGCTTTTTCCCCCGAGGACGTGAGCAAGAGGGAGAGACTGGTGTTCGAACTGGGCCTCGGCTCCTTCCAGGTAAACCCAACTTTTTAACATATAGTAAGTACAAGTCAAGGTTTCCATTGATGTCCAACAAAAAGGCTCTCAGAGGCTAGTTTTTGGGTAGTGTACCTCCTGGTGAGAGACCATAGACTGGTGGACATGCCATTACGATGCACTCAAAGACCTCAAGATCTTTTTTTTGTCAGTTGACAAATATGAAAGGTGGCTCATCTTGGGATTGAAAGAAAAAGCAAAGAACCATGAATACCATTGGCCCTATTTTAGCAATCTATGGCGCACCAATCAATTGCACATTGCGCAGCTTGAATTAGGGCGTGTCCATGTGTGTTTGGTATCGTGAGGGCACAAAAAACTACACCTCGCGCAGTTTGAAATGCGCAGAAGGCATGTACTACTTCTCGTAACGTAAAATAAACAAATCAGTGTGTCAGTTGTCATTCCCTTTAAGAGCCAGGTGTACTCTGACTTTGGCATGTTGATATCTTAACAGTGCAAGAATTTACTGACTTTCACGTTAATGCTTGCCGAATAGCATTATCACAGCTCACTCGGAGGAAAGCGCAGAGACTCGGTTCTTATACATCAGCTCACAGATGCAGCCTTGTGCTGATCAACATCACCCTAGGAGTGATGAGGGGAAAAAGCGCCATCTACTCTACCCACCCAGAGAGAGCATGGGCAGTTGTGACTTCTCAGGGCTCCGGCAGCTGATGCCAAGCTGTATGACTTGGATTTGAACCAGTGATATACTGATCACAGTGGCAGGAACCATATAATATTGTAATTACTATAATAATCTAATACAGGGGTGTCAAAACTGCTGCCCGCGGGCCATTTGCGGCCCGTTTACTTTTTTGGAGCGGCCTGCGAGGTATTTTAGAAACGGAATGAAAGTTGGGCCGCTGTTAAGCAGGTTTTTATTATGTGAGATTCAAAGTTTGAACGTTAGGTGTCAGAAATGAAGCAAAGAGTCTAAAAGCGGAGAGAGTGCGCAGTTGTAGCGCAGAAAAATGGGCCAAAGAGTCTGAAAGCAGAGAGGGTGTGCAGTTGTAGCGCAGAAAAACGGGCCAAAGAGTCTAAAAGCAGAGAGGGTGTGCAGTTGAAGCGCAGAAAAACGTGCCAAAGAGTCTAAAAACGGAGAGAGTGCGCAGTTGTAGCGCAGAAAAATGGGCCAAAGAGTCTAAAAGCAGAGAGAGTGCTCAGTTGTAGCGCAGAAAAACAGGCCAAAGAGTCTAAAAGCGGAGAGAGTGTGCAGCTGTAGCGCAGAAAAACAGGCCAAAGAGTGTAAAAGCGGAGAGGGTGCGCAGTTATAGCGCAGAAAAATGGGCCAAAGAGTCTAAAAGCGGAGAGGGTGCGCAGTTATAGCGCAGAAAAATGGGCCAAAGAGTCTAAAAGCGGAGAGGGTGCGCAGTTATAGCGCAGAAAAATGGGCCAAAGAGTCTAAAAGCGGAGAGGGTGCGCAGTTTTAGCGCAGAAAAACGGGCCAAAGAGTCTAAAAACGGAGAGAGTGCGCAGTTGTAGCGCAGAAAAATGGGCCAAAGAGTCTAAAAGCGGAGAAGGTGCTCAGTTCTAGCGCAGAAAAATGGGCCAAAGAGTCTAAAAGCAGAGAGAGTGCTCAGTTGTAGCGCAGAAAAACAGGCCAAAGAGTCTAAAAGCGGAGAAAGTGCGCAGTTGTAGCGCAGAAAAATGGGCCAAAGAGTCTAAAAGCGGAGAGAGTGCTCAGTTCTAGCGCAGAAAAATGGGCCAAAGAGTCTAAAAGCAGAGAGGGTGCGCAGTTGTAGCGCAGAAAAACGGGCCAAAGAGTCTAAAAGCGGAGAGAGTGCTCAGTTCTAGCGCAGAAAAATGGGCCAAAGAGTCTAAAAGCGGAGAGGGTGCGCAGTTTTAGCGCAGAAAAACGGGCCAAAGAGTCTAAAAACGGAGAGAGTGCGCAGTTGTAGCGCAGAAAAATGGGCCAAAGAGTCTAAAAGCGGAGAAGGTGCTCAGTTCTAGCGCAGAAAAATGGGCCAAAGAGTCTAAAAGCAGAGAGAGTGCTCAGTTGTAGCGCAGAAAAACAGGCCAAAGAGTCTAAAAGCGGAGAAAGTGCGCAGTTGTAGCGCAGAAAAATGGGCCAAAGAGTCTAAAAGCGGAGAGAGTGCTCAGTTCTAGCGCAGAAAAATGGGCCAAAGAGTCTAAAAGCAGAGAGGGTGCACAGTTGTAGCGCAGAAAAACGGGCCAAAGAGTCTAAAAGCGGAGAGAGTGCTCAGTTCTAGCGCAGAAAAATGGGCCAAAGAGTCTAAAAGCGGAGAGGGTGCGCAGTTGTAGCGCAGAAAAACGGGCCAAAGAGTCTAAAAGCGGAGAGAGTGTTCAGTTGTAGCGCAGAAAAATGGGCCAAAGAGTCTAAAAGTGGAGAGGGTGCGCAGTTGTAGCGCAGAAAAACGGGCCAAAGAGTGTAAAAGTTGCCGTAATTAAGGAGTTTAATATTAGTAGAATTCATGAAATGAAACATTAATTTGAAAAATCTTAGTTTACACAACACTGTCAAAGATAGATAAAGATAGTAAGTCAAGTAAAATGGTGTGTAAATGAAAGTAATCAGGAAAATGTATTATTTAAAGTGGTATATTTCATTATTTGTTTTATTACAGAGTCTGTGGCCCGTGACTTCAAATATATTTCTCCTTCTGGCCCCCAACAAAAAAAGTTTGGACACCCCTGATCTAATATATATTATCATTAAACTTTCCATTCAATTCCATTCCAACAGTGAACATCTTGGTGCTTTGTTCTTATGTTTATTAAATGCTTTGAGACCAGCAGATCTATAATCGCTGACCACTGGCTGACCACACTCTCACTCTGTCTGTCTGCAGGGGTTTGTGGTGGCTGTGCTCTACTGTTTCCTGAATGGAGAGGTAAGCATCTTTAATGTCTTTATTATAGATAGTCCTGTCATCTGTTAACCTCAGCCTGGTTACGCTGCATGCAGAACTAATGTGACTTATGACTTATGTTATGATCTCTGTTAATACTGTATATTAAGACCGAAAATCTTTGGAGAAAATCAGCAATACAGAATTGTGCCGAAGTCTGTTATATAAATATTGCAGTGTTGTTCACTGTGACATATAAAGTGTGTTATTCAGAAAAAATGCTTTTCATTTATTGTTTCTTCTAAAATCAAGGGAATTCAATTTCTCACAGTCCACTAGAGGGCACTCTACCATTATAAATCAATTGGGCAACCCATTAATGAAACAATATGACTCAAACCAAGTTACAGCCTTTTCTATTCACTGTTTCTTCTGAAATAAAGAATATTTATTCTGCTTTTTTTGATGTAACTGGATCTACTGTCCATCAAAGGCTAGAGTACTAGAGTTATGTGGAACATTGCATTAAGGATTTGATTGCATTGAGTAATAAAACATTCTGAACAGTAGACACAGTTGTAAAAAAAACAATAAAGAATAAGAATAAACCGATTTTAATAACTTTATTTCAGAAGAAACTATTTATAAGTAAGTGGTCCAGTACTTGGTTCCATACAACAAGCAAAAATGTGTTAAATATGAGTATTTTGTTTCCATACATTAGAAGAAAAATAATAAAAATATTTACTCAGTAAATATTACTCTACTTTTACAGAAGTTATTTTAAGTTAGTTTGTTAAAGTAGCTGTAATGACTTAAATAAATGCAATAATTATTTTATTATATTAGTAAGAAATAAAAAAAATAGAATTCCCAAACGATTTAAGTATGTTAAAACTGCTTCTTCTCTTTGAGATCTTATAAAGTTCGCAGGTTTTTACCTGTTTTGAACTGTAAAAATGTCAAAATAAGCCTCACTTTGATTTATACTGGAATTATACAATATAATTATTAATATTATTTTATTATTATTAGTTTTGATCAATATCAAAATAGTATTTCTAAGCATGAAAAGCAATTTTTTTTTATTTTTTTACGGGTTTTTTTATTCCTTGTGTGGTGTTCATATTTTTGTTACTTGTTTACTTTGTTACTTGTATTAAATTCAGCAAAATTAAGCAATTCTACATTAAAATGCTTTACACATGCTCGCTTCACCTAAATTGCAAGCAATATAAACAGCTTACATGGTTAATATTTGCCCTTTACCTTTCTTATGTTACATTTCTTTCAAAAAGTGCTACTCTTTTTTTTATTAGTTTTTTAATAAAATGTAAAAGAAAATGAATTAAACTCAAGATATGAGTAGAAAATGTGTTTAGTTTCAAATTTACAAATGAAGCAATGTTTATTAGCCCTTGGCAAAACATACTGTATGTAATATAAATGTGTAGGGGGGGGGGGGGGGGGGGTGTACAGTGTGTGTTTATCGAACATGTGTTTTGATATGTTTTTCACAGCAAATGAGCCAATGCCAATGAGTTTGAGTTAGAACAAATATTTTTTTAGTATCATTTGATGAAAAATGAAAACGGGTCCCACAGACCCGAACACCACACAAGGGTTAAATACTGTATTTCAGTTCCAATTACTTCTTTAACAGTCATAAAATTGTCTTTAATTAACATTAATATCATTTATCACAATTATTTCTGGGACAATATATAAACCAATCAAAAACAGTTATTGTGACAGGCCTAGAAAAGTCAATTTCAACACATTGTGCTTTCAGAAACGAAACATGTGAAAAGAATAGCAAGACTAAAAAAGGGATAATAAGTGTATTAGTATTAAAGTGTCAGTATTAAAGTGTTTTTATCATTCCTCATCACTACAAATACAGATATAACTGTAATACGTGCCAAAATACAGTTATTTTAATATATTTAATGTCTTTCATTTGTTAATTTGTTATACCTCCTATATAGCTACACTATTTTGCTTTAAAGTGAGTATGTTAAAAGAAGTCATATATATATATATATATATATATATATATGAATGTCAGAAAGCCAAAAGTTTATAGTGCTATTCTTGATTTTGGAAGAAATAAAAAATAAGCAGGTGTCCCAATACTTTTGTCCCTATACAGTAGTGTTCCAATACAATACTTGTTTATTATAACTTGAAAATAAAATATGTCTATGAATACAGTGGCTTGCAAATGTATTCATACCCCTTGAACTTTCACCAAGATTTAAAAATGTCAGAATTGTTTCTCTAACTGAGATCTTACTTATTTTTTTATCAATTAATCAATCAATCAATCAATCAGAGCACAGCATTAAAAAAACAGGGATTGACACGACTAAGAATATAATAACTACATTTTATCATTTTAAAATAACAGTAAATAAAATATAAAAATAGCTAAACAATAAAAGTAGAATTAGAATTAAATAAATTAATAAAAATAATAATAATAATAATAACTTGGTTAAATTGGTAAGACATTAAGATCAAAAGAAGATAAGATTAATACAACACAAATTAGTTTAAATTAAGCTAAAACTAACTTTTACATAATACAATAAAACATACAAAAAAATAAAAGCAACAATAATAAAAATAATAGTAGTAATAATAATAACAGAAAATCAAGAAAAATAAGTTAAAAAGCAAAAATTCAAAACTATTAAAAAAATTATAATAAATTAAGGAAAGAAATAAAAAAGAAATAAAGAACTTAAAGTTAAGAATAAATATGATTAAGTAAAACAGGTAGAGGCACAGGGTGTCTGAAGGTTTTTTAACCTGTTAAAATGTCAGAAACCAAAGTTATGGAAAATTTCCTGGTAACACTTTACATGGATGGTGCATTTTATGTCCAGAATTTCCCTCTGGGATCAATAAAGTATGTATCTAATCATCCATCCATCCATCCATTTATCCATCCATTCATTCACTCATCCATCCATCCATTTATCCATCCATTCATTTATCCATCCATTCATTCACTCATCCATCCATCCATCCATTTATCCATCCATCCATCCATCCATCCATTTATCCATTCATCCATCTATCCATCCATTTATCCATCCATCCATCCATCCATCTATCCATCCATCCATCCATCCATCCATCTATCCATCCATTCATCCATCCATCCATCCATCCATTTATCCATCCATTTATCCATCCATCCATCCATCTATCCATCCATCCATCCATTCATTCACTCATCCATCCATCCATCCATCCATCCATTTATCCATCCATCCATCCATTCATCAATGTATCCATTCATCCATCTATCTATCTATCTATCTATCTATCTATCTATCTATCTATCTATCCATTTATCCATCCATCCATCCATCTATCCATTCATTCACTCATCCATCCATTTATCCATCCATCCATCCATCCATTCATTCATCCATCCATCCATTTATCCATCCATCCATCCATCCATTTATCCATTCATCCATCTATCCATCCATTTATCCATCAATCCATCCATCCATTCATCCATCCATCCATCCATCCATCCATTCATTCATCCATCCATCCATCCATTTATCCATCCATCCATCCATCCATTTCTCCATCCATCCATCCATTTATCCATCCATCCATCCATCTATCTATCTATCTATCTATCTATCTATCTATCTATCTATCTATCTATCTATCCATTTATCCTTCCATCCATCCATCCAGCCATTTATCCATCCATCCATTTATCCATCCATCCACCCATCCATTCATTCACTCATCCATCCATCCATCCATCCATTTATCCATCCATCCATCCATCCATCCATTTATCCATCTATCCATCCATTTATCCATTCATTTATCCATCCATTTATCCATCCATTCATTTATCCATCCATCCATCCATTTATCCATTCATTTATCCATCCATCCATTCATCCATCCATCCATCCATTTATCCATTCATCCATCTATCCATCCTTTTATCCATTCATTTATCCATCCATTTATCCATCCATTCATTTATCCATCCATCCATTTATCCATTCATTTATCCATCCATTCATCCATCCATCCATTTATCCATTCATTCATCCATCCATCCATCCATTTATCCATCTATTTATCTAAACCTAAACTAAGGTTAAGGTTATGGTTCAGTTCCACTGAATTTAATAGACATGCAGTTAAATGTTAGTTAAATGTCAGTTGAGCATCAATGAAGCCATAAAATGTCCCATCCAATTAAAGTGTTACCACTTCCCCTAACCCCCTGCAGTAAAAGCCCCCCTGTGTGATGTGTATTAGTGAGCAGGTGTGTGATTTTTAGTGTGGAATCAGGGCAGGTGGGAGAACGCGTGAACCCTGACAGCTGAGTCCATTAAAAAATGACCTTTTCAAGTTTCTGCCTGAAGGTGCAGTCGGAGATCAAGAGGAAATGGCGCAGTTGGACGGTGAACAGGTACTTTGCTGTGGACCTGAAGCAGCAGCGTCACCCTTCGCTAGCGAGCAGTGGGGTGAACGGGGGGACGCAGCTGTCCATCCTCAGCAAGAGCAGCTCGCAGATACGGATGTCCAGCCCGCAGGCCGAGAGCGTCAACCTCAACCTGCCCACCTGAGCGCCTGATTGGCTGGGCGCCCCACATGACTCCTCCCCCTTTGAGCTCGTCCCACCGAACCGACTACAAAAACCAAGAATCAAGAGTACGAACCAACTCCTGCCACCAGTCAGGACAAAGTAGGAGCGTAAAAGTGCTGCTTACTGATTTACGATTTTACCAATATATTCCAGCCATTTTCACCATTACTTATAGGTTTCTTATAGTTTAAAAAATGCAAATAAAATATTTTACGGGGAAAAAAGGAAATTTTTGAAGCCAAAAGCAGAACTTAATGATATTAAGCTCTAAAAGCTTTAAAACAACAGTGCTTTCTCTCTCAGTAGCTCAAACTGAATTACTAAATCATATTTCCAACATATTTCCAATATAATGTTTTTGTCATTCTCATTGGCGGCCAATCAGAAAGCACATTAATAGCAGTAATATAGCCTAATTAATACAATGTGTAGAGTAAACTGATGCATTTCAGTATTACAGTACAAAAGAAATGAAACCTGAAAATATATATATAAATATATATTTTATTTTATACCCTAAAAAACCTCCAAAATTATTTTTAGGCTTACTTTAAATTCATCTAGGCCTGTCATGATAATTGCTTATCATTGATTATCGTATTATGACTTATTGAATGAAGAATAAGCAGAATAAGCCTCACTTTGATTTATACTGGAATTAAATTATTACTAAAGTATTTTATTATTATTAGTTTTGATCAATATCAAAATATTATTTCTAAGCATTAAAAGCTATTTTATTTATTTATTTAGGTTTTTTTTAAATACTGTATTTCAGTTCCAATTACTTCTTTAACAGTCATAAAATTGTCTTTAATTAACATTAATATCATTTATCACAATTATTTCTGGGACAATATATAAACCAATCAAAAACAGTTATTGTGACAGGCCTAGAAAAGTCAATTTCAACACATTGTGCTTTCAGAAACGAAACATGTGAAAAGAATAGCAAGACTAAAAAAGGGATAATAAGTGTATTAGTATTAAAGTGTCAGTATTAAAGTGTTTTTATCATTCCTCATCACTGAAAAAATACAACTGTAATAAGTGCCAAAATACAGTTATTTTAATATATTTAATGTCTTTCATTTGTTAATTTGTTATACATACTATATAGCTACACTATTTTGCTTTAAAGTGAGTATGTTAAAAAGGTCATATATATATATATATATATATATATATATATATATATACATTTTTTTTTTTTTTTTTTTGCTCCGCTTGTATAATCGCCTGATGCCTAAACTGATCCCCACTGGAATCTCTAAAGAGGTTGTAAAATGTATTTTTTTACAATCAATCAGCCGCGAGTACACAGTATGTCAACAACATATGAGAACTTAGCAACGTGAATTAGCAAATCACAATTCATATCTATGTGGTTTATGTTTATATATGAACTATATTTATAATTATATATAATTTAGATATATAATTATACTGAAATATTGAATTTGTTCATTTTAATCGTCTCATGTTGGCAGATTTTTGTAGGCCAACACTGCAAA
This sequence comes from Astyanax mexicanus, assembly GCF_023375975.1. Classification (NCBI taxonomy): domain Eukaryota; kingdom Metazoa; phylum Chordata; class Actinopteri; order Characiformes; family Acestrorhamphidae; genus Astyanax; species Astyanax mexicanus. The sequence continues at coordinate 50,886,550 of NC_064411.1, read as the reverse complement.
AAAACGCGCATAAACATGCATAAAGTGCTAGAAAAAAGCAAAACGCCATAATAAAAGTTCTTAATACAAAGATTTTTGTATGTCAAACAACATGAGGACTTAGCATTGTGAATTAGCCACTCACAATCCATATATACAGCTCTGAAAAAAATAAGAGACCACTTTAATTTCTGAATCAGTTTCTCTGATTTTGCTATTTATAGGTTTATGTTTGAGTAAAATGAACATTGTTGTTTTATTCTATAAACTACAGACAACATTTCTCCCAAATTCCAAATAAAAATATTGTCATTTAGAGCATTTATTTGCAAAAAATTGGAAGTTTATATTCATAAAGTTTTAAGAGTTCAGAAATCAATATTTGGTGGAATAACCCTGGTTTTTAATCACAGTTTTCATGCATCTTGGCATCATGTTCTCCTCCACCAGTCTTACACACTGCTTTTGGATAACTTTATGCTACTCACTCCTGGTGCAAAAATTCAAGCAGTTCAGTTTGGTTTGATGGCTTGTGATCATCCATCTTCCTCTTGATTATATTCCAGAGCTTTTTTTTTTTATTTGGTAAAATCAAAGTAACCCATCATTTTTAAGTGGTCTCTTATTATTTTCCAGATATATACACACACACACACACATATATATATATATATATATATATATATATATATATATATATATATATATATATATATATATATATATATATATATGTGTGTGTGTGTGTGTATATATAAATATGATATATTATAAAATGGTAGAAAAAAGCAAATTCCATAGTAAAAGTCCTTAAAATTGAAGGAGAGAGAAAAGAGAAGCTTATTTTTAATGGATACAAAATTCTCAAAAACAAAAAATAGCAACATTAATGTAAATGTATCGTTTGTCACGTTGCTGTTTTTGCTGTTTCTACTTTTTGCTGGTACTTGCCTTTTTTTAATGTGTACAAATAAGAATATGAATTATGAATATGTAAATTACTTTGCTGACATCATCGCTAAAAATCATGTCAGTTTGATGGAAATTGTGCTTAATTTCGTTTTGTATTTAAAAATGTAAAAAAAATCACATGTTAAATAGGTCCAACTCTTTTTGAAGTGCCTGTTGGTCAAAATGTTCGAGTATTAATTCTGGTATTATTCTAAGACTATTAATACTAAATTATAATTAAATTATGATAAATACAACTATGATTATTATTCTGTTCAGAATTTAATTATTATTGACTTCATTTTTGATAGTGAACTGCATCTCACAGGTGTACTTTTGATGTCTGACAGTATAAAATTACTAAACTAATAATTAACTAATTATGAGATATTAAACAGTATCAAATGTATAAAACGTTACGGATGTAGAATGGCGAGATAGAGATACAACAGACTGTGATAACGTTCAACTGCAAATAAAAAATTAGAGCTAAAATGTGATGAAGTGAATCATTTAAAAAGGGAAAATTAATTCTCATACCCTTTATATAAAATACGGTATGATGTCAAAATATTTTCACTCAACCAAAACTCTACTGACAATCATACTGGTATTTTTTTATTTAAATATTTTATTTTATTTTTATTTTATTTTTTTGCTTGTTTTTTTATTATATAATTGAGAGGAAGTTTAAAGTTACACTTATCAGGTTTAAACATTATGGATTATAAAGTGTTGAAAAGTTCAACTTGATGTATCTTTATTTTAAATTAATGTATTTTACTGTATTTTAAGTGTATTGTAATATTTTTATTTGTATTTTTTTTCCTCGTTCAGTTAGTATGATGTCATTTCCTCTGAGGTCAGAGGTGAAAAATGCATGTACAGTGAACATTAGCACATCTGTACCGGTCATTATTCTGTGAATTATGGAAACAATGGATAAAACGTCATGTGCAATATTAGTATGTGCTTTTAACTGCAGAGCGCTGGTGGATTCTGGGTAATTACTGGCCGAGGCGGCTGTGGTTCTGTCGTGGCTTGATACAGTATGTTGCAGTGATTGTCTCGTAACCGCTTTGTGTATTTCTCTGGTCTCTGGTTTAAGAGACAATTTTTTTTTTTTTTTTTTTTAGTAAATTTTTAGTGTGGTAAAATGTCCACATGAGTCGTTGAGGTGCACACAGTGGCAAAAGTGTAAAATATTCGCTGTTAAAGCTCTCTATCGTTTTTAAAATGTCATGAAAACGTCTTAAAACTACACGCAATTGAGACAAATATTGTACATTACTCAATAAATCCAGCAAAAAACACCAAACAATACGTTTTTAAGAAAAGTAAAAGATGTAAAAGTTTCCGAAAGTTGTGTTCTCTTTTAAAAATCTTTCATATTTATGTTTACAGACAGTTTTAAATGATTTAAATCTGTAAAAAAACTGAATATTACAGATTTTTTATCACCTAGTCTCTGTCCACTTTGTTGGTAGCATACAGTTAACACAACAAGAGATAATAATTGAAATAATAATTCAGAAAATGTTGAGACATGCTACATTGAGATTAATTTCAATGTTCGTGTGTTTGCCTGTTTGCCTTTTTCAGCTATTTTGAAGGGAAAAAAAAGAGAAACGAGAAACGATGATGTTTTAAAGAGAAATGAAGGAAACGGGTTCATTGGAAATAGCTGTTTATAACATTTGGGAATTCTACTATCTATCGAAATATAATCCAGCTGACAATTTTTGGGGAATCACTTTATTTGGATGATCCATTGATTTTGCCTCGAATAGTGCTAAATTCAGCACCCCCGCCAGGAAAAGCACCGCCTCTCGGGAGCATATTTCTAAGTAAAGTTAAAGCAGATTATCATTTATTAGCTTTTATCAAAAAGACAGTGCATACACAGTAGAGACATGTTACATTAAGATTAATTTCATTGTAGATAGTATGTACCAAATGTATTTTTTTCTTTTTTTTTGACTGGTCAAAAAATGTATTTTAGCAATAATATACACTCGAAGTTCGTACTATAACGTGTAATATTGGCACTGTGGCCTTGTGCCTATGACCGCATCGCAGCAGTGCCAATATTACACCTTATAGCACGAGCCACAAGTGTATTATTGCTTAATTAGTTAAAAAGGACGAGAAAATATGATCTGTTTGGTTATAAACACACTTCAGTATCATTCACTTAAGGACGGTCTAAAAGACCATCAAAAACTTTATGATGAAACTGGCCCTCATCAGGAAAGCACCAGGAAAAGAAGAACGAGAATCAGAAACTGTAATTTAACAGTGCAATTCTCAATATTTTGATTTATTTAACACTTGAAATGATAATGATCTGTTGATTACTACAGATAAAGTGGAGAGAAAAATACAAATACAATGACAAATACTTACGCAAATATAATAAAAATATTTGTACGAAGAGTGTATGTACAGAGAGGGTCATGAGGTCATGAGACATAATTTTTTTTATTTTAATTTTTTGGACTAGCTTCAGATTATTGAGTTTAGAGTAGAATGTATAATAAGTAGTACAGTGAGAGATACGGACGGGTGGCTATAGACGTCGTGTGCCTGCATGATATAAAAAAAATATATATTAAAAAAAAAAGGAAAATAAAGAAATCTGCTGCTTTCTATGTTCTTGACACCAGCTGTCATTCTGAGCCGTCCGAGCTCGGAAGGTAACGACCATGTCTCAAAGCTGTTATAAACCAGTGTCAGCTGTTGAACTGAGCTGTTCGTTGTGTGTACCTACGTATGTGTAATACATATATGCCTGCCACTAGGTGGAGTTGTTTCCTCTCTCTTTTCTCATTACTGTGCCAGCCGTGTAGAGACCGAGAGACTACAGAAAAGGGGATTATGGTTTTTTTTGGGGGGTGAAAATCTGAATTTGAGGTCTCTCACGGGTTTAAGCAGATTCATTGTAGAACAGACTCTAGTGGACTAGTTGTACTGTGGACTCTTTTGAACCCTGAATGTATTACATGAACTGAATTGTATTGTACTTTCCTGCTGAGCTAAGCTAAGCTAAGCTAAGCTAAGCTAAGCTGCTAAGCTTTCGTGTGTCATTGGCCTGCCTTCTTTTCTTCTGCTTTTGTGTACAGCGATTTAAAAAAAAAGGAAGAAAAAAAAAACTACAAAATTAACGTCTTTGTTGAACATCTGAACTTCTTCTTCTTTTTCTACATGTCGGATTCCACTGTTGACGAAAAGAGAAACGAAAAAAAGAAAAAAAAAGAAAAAAGTTTTTTTTTTCTGGTGTTCGTGGCAACTTTTGTATTTCACGTGAATTTTTATTCTTATCGTCTCCTGTGGAGTGTGTTAGCGTGTTCGCGTGTGTTTGCCTGTTTGCCTTTTTCAACATTTCTGAAGAAAAAAAAAAAAAGAGAAACGAGAAACGATGATGTTTTAAAGATGGAAACGAAGGAAACGGGTTCATTGGAAATAGCTGTTCATAACATTTGGGTAAAGCAGTGATTTAACGGGGAATTCTACTATTCTACTATCGAAATCTCATGCATCTGACAATTTTTGGGGAATCACCTTATTTGGATGATCCGTTGATTTTGCCTCGAATAGTGCTTTTTCACTTTTTCAACGTAGAACCAGTGTTGTGCCGAATTCAGCACCCCCGCCAGGAAAAGCACCCCCTCTTGGGAGCGTATTTCTAAGTAAAGTTAAAGTGGATTATCTTTTATTAGCTTTTCTCAAGAAGATGGTGCGTACACGGTCCCAAGAGGTGGTGCTTTTCATGGCAGGGGTGCAGATTTTGCAACGACCATAATGCCGAATTCAGTATCCCCACCAGGAAAAGCACCGCCTCTCGGGAGTGTATTTCTAAGTAAAGTTAAAGTGGATTATCTTTTAATAGCTTTTATCAAGAAGACAGTGCATGCACGGCCCCGAGATAGGGTGCTTTTCATGGTGGGGGTGCAGATTTCAGCACTACCATGGTGCCGAATTCAGCCCCCCTGCCAGGAAAAGCACCACCTCTCGGAAGCTTATTTCTAAAGTAAAGTTAAAGCAGATTATCTTTTAATAGCTTTTATCAAGAAGATAAGAAGCATTCAAGGTCCCAAGAGGTGGTGCTTTTCATGGCGGGGGTGCAGATTTTGGAACTACCATGGTGCCGAATTCAACCCCCGCCAGGAAAAGCACCCTCTCTCTGGAGTGTATTTCTAAGTAAAGTTAAAGCAGATTATCTTTTATTAGCTTATATCAAGAAGACGGTGCGTACACTGTACCGAGAGGTGGTGCTTTTCATGGCAGGGGTGCAGATTTTGCAACTACCATAATGCTGAATTCAGTATCCCCGCCAGGAAAAGCACCACCTCTCGGAAGCTTATTTCTAAAGTAGTTAAAAAAAGTTAAAGCAGATTATCTTTTAATAGCTTTTATCAAGAAGACCCAAGGTTCAAGGTCCCAAAAGGTGGTGCTTTTCATGGCGGGGGTGCAGATTTCGACACTACCATTGTACCGAATTCAATGATGATACCAGGAGAAGTTTTAATTATTCAGAAATGTTGGGAAAAAATAGGTGGAATTCCCCTTTAAATGTCTAATCAACTTACATTCAGAACAGAGACACTGATGGTATAACATTCTTTGAGAATATATATTTATTTCTTTGTAAAAGTGCCAAAATATTCAATAAATAGGTGAATCATTGATGGATGTCATGTCAATGTTTTTTGCTTTCTTTCATTTGAAAACTCATACAGTCACACACACACACACATCAATGGATTCAAATGACTGACAATTCATTTTGTTTATTCTATTTATTAAAAGCTAGAGATGCACTTGCTGATAACTAAGCATGATGGCTGCTTCACGTATCCTGCTTCTGTTTGGTGTGTTGGTTGTGCACATCCTCAAAACTCTTGGGGCCTTATCGTACACCCTGCGTAAGGCGTGTCGTGATGCTCTTTGCTATCTTACACCCCGTCAACAATTAACAGCCTATTTACACGCCTTGCATCAGCACCGTTAAAATATCGTCAGAGTTTAGAAATAAATCTACACTGATGGGCGTGGTGGTCTGGAAGTGAGGTGTGTTCAGGTAAATTTCTGGTGTATTGCTATTTTGGCGGCGGGAAACACAGGAGCGCCACTGACCGAAATTAACCTAGACAACAGTCAATCATCAGAGTCCATTCCTATAGGTGCTCCCAACATAAACCACAACATGAACTTTTACCTCAACAATAAACAGAATAAAGAATAAAATAACATTGCTGTTTCCTTAAATGAGCTGCTGGTGTATCTTCACAGCATGAATGCGCAGGTTAGTATCTGTGCAAAAGTGCCACACTGTTAAGATACAAACGCGCCAAAGTCAAAGCTCATCTTACTCTTAAAGAGAATGTGAGGTCTGTAAGACAATTGGTTTATTTCACGTTACGCCCAAAAAACATTCATTTTTTATTTAATTTTAAGTTTAAGCCAAGAAGACGTACGTGTGTGCTCCAGGGAGGTGGTGCTTTTCCTGGCGGGGGTTCTGAATTCGACACAACACCGGAACCAGCACTGGTTCACGAACCTAATTTTGAACCATTCGAAAAGTAGGTTCCAGAAAAAGGAACGTTTGTTCGCATCGCAAACTGAAGAATAGTAGGTTCTTCATCAGGAATCACGAATCGTACCTGTGCAGCGCCCTCTGTTGATGACGAAGGATGTTACGCTTTGACGGTTCCACAAAAGTGGCGGAAACAAGGGCTGGTTCGTTGAAAAGCACCACTGTTCTCATAAACCAAAATGAACTGGTTCAAGAACCAGAGTTCTTCTGGTGGAAAAGCGCTTATAGGTGCTCAACCAACCAAACCACTCAACCAAATGCCCATTAAATGCAACTGAATTCTTATTTAAAAGTCCGAAGATGATTTTCTATTGAATGTAACCCTATACCTACACCTAATCCTAACCCTAAGCTTTAAAAGTTAGTATAATATACTAATTAAAATAAGACTACCTTTATAAAGGGTTTATAAATGGTTTACAATTAGTTTATTAATGGTTACTAATTAGGTTGTAAATGCCTTAAAAATCATTAATAATCAGTTATAACGCATACGTAGAAAGGGCAACAATATAAGTGGATGTGGGTTCACTATTTGGCAAACAACAGGTTATTGTCGTCCTTTATTATTAACTGATTATTAATGCTTTTTAAGGCATTTACAACCTAATTAGTAACCATTAATAAACTGATTGTTAACCATTTATAAACCCTTTATAAAGGTAGTGTAGTTTTAAAGTGGTACCTAATATAGTATAAGGTATAAGGTATTTCCACTGGTTGAAGGACCTCATTAACATGTAACATAAAAGTAAAAGTGTCTGAAATGAAGACCAAAGTTGATCTTACACCCCTCACCATGACACCAGGCCATCAGCAAGTCTATCTCTAGCCTAAGATTTAATTTCTGCAAGATATCTATTTATATTTTTGCAGTGTGGCATTTATGAAGACACTCCAGGCCACTCCTGAGGCGGTCATGAAAAATGTAGGTGAGAAATGAGGGGAAATATCCCAAAATACATAATGTAAAGTGAATGATATTTTACAGTCATGTATATTTTACAGTCAGAGTGCTCCAGTTGTTGAGTTTTGCGCAGTTTCCTGCAGTACACACATCTGGAAACTTACACTCAACACACGACCACAGAATAAAAAATAAGAGAACAAGGCTACAGACTAGTCCTAGTCATACTATCCAGCTGTTAATATACACAGTACAACATACACACACACACATATAACATTATAAAATGTATATTAATATTCCAAACATATATGCTTAAAGGAACAATATGTTTTACTGTACATGTCAGCAGGCATGTAAAATGCTAACCGCTAAAACAATTTCAAAACAATGGCGGGAGAAAGAGAGATGTTCTGCCCCTTTCTCCGCAGATGCAAGCTCAAAAGCTCACACGGGTTGCCAGATTGAGAACGCTAAACTAACACAAACAAGTACAAGACAACTTTTACAAGAACTTTTGTTCTGTCAAGGCACGAGGAGTCATATTAAATATAAAAAGAGAATGCTGTTGGAATGTATACATGTGCAGTGTTTTTTTTATAGTGTCGTAACTGTAGAACTGTTAGCGCTAGCCAGACATGATGCATGTCTGGCTATGCTAGCTAACGCTAGCTAAGTATGATATAGCCCGAGAAAATAAAAAAATAAAAAATAAGAAAACATGAGCCCACTCTGAGCTCATGAAATGCACACTCTAACCTTAGCTCTTAACTCAATTCTGACCTTCACAGGTGATTATTAGCCAGCTTGGCATCCGTCTTGTAGTCCTTCTGGGGTCTGGTCACTGAGCTGCTACTGTGTTCCTTATGCCAGGTTCACACTACACGACTTTTTGAGTCCTTCAGTTGTTGAGACTTTCATACTACATGACAGATCGGCCACACGGGGTCACAAATTATACGATTTCTCATCGTGGGGAATCGACGTCTCACCTGGCTGCTCTCCAGAAACACGTTTATCACGAAAACACACCAGAACTAATGGCACACGAGAACTAGTGATGCCATGCCAGAGAATCTCTATAGAGGAGAATACGCACTTAAAGTGAGTCCAACATGAATTCATGAGTTCATATGAAGCAAAATAGAGTTTATAAATACCTAATCAGTTTTATACTGAAGTACTTCTATGTACTTATCTCCACAACATAGAACTTTATTAAATGTTTCAGCATCACAGAAATCATTTTTTTTAATCGTTTTTAACTCGTTATAAGCCTTTTAAACATGCTCTACCTGTATCTCCAGGATCAGCTCACCGACCAATCAGCTCACAGTAGCAGTAATGCTAGTGTGTTTACAGTGTAGATAAACTGAAATATACAGGCATCCTTTTTTTTTTTTTTTTGTAAAATACATAAATACATGATTCTACTTTCTCCAACAGAAATAGAAATAAAGAAATATTCAGAACAAGTAGTTAATTATTATTCTTATATAAAAATGTTAGCTTTTAGCTTCATATACTTATAAAGTGTCCAGACTCTCTGGTTCTCTTTCTGTGATCCCATTGGCTGTGTGTAGCCAGTGCTCCTGACTCCTAGTCACTGACTGAGTCAGATGTTAAACATGTTGAACATTTGCCGGGCAATCTGCGACTGGTCAGTAGTTCACAATATGCGAATGAACAAGTGCACAGTGATCCCTGATTTCCCTCCGAGCAGAGTTTTTGCCGGCGATCAACGAAAAACTGTAGTAAAAACCCTAAAATCGTGTAGTGTGAACCTAGCATTACCTGGCAACCTGGGGTGTGAAAATAGGGTTAGGGATTGGGCAGTGTATGGGATCAGAGAATGAATCACAAACAGAAAAAAAATTGAGCAAGTTTCCTTAATATCTGATGACCCATCCTGGTCATTTTATGAGTTTATACAAAAAATAAGATGCATATTTATCCCATGTCCTTTAAATAATTTTCTTTTAAACATATATAGCCTAAAATCTCTCTATTTGTCCCGTTTACACAGTGTAGAGCGAGTTGTTTGAACCTTCAAGCCCATCAAGTCCAAAACCCAAACCTTCAGGGCTTCCAAAAACAGATACGGCTACAAATCACAGCAGGAAAGTAGAGGTTCAATCCAGACCAGATGCAATTAGTAGAAATCCGTGTTTTTTTTTTTTCTTTCACAGGAATGAGACGCCTCAGAACTTTCTGAATATAAACTACACCACCACTTCAAAAGAACATTTGCAGCATTAATCATCGTGTGACTCTAACCCAACTGCTGCATCTGGATCTCCAGCTTTCTCCAGCTAGCCTCGGGTGGTGTAGCACGGGTCATTTAATGAAGCTAACTGGCTATAGCTTCAGGCTCTCATCTCTCAGCTGAAGCTACTGTACGTGCCTCTGAAAGGGTCAAAGATTTTGTATTTTGATTCTCAGAATTGTTTTTGCTTAATTTCAGCAGTTGAACAGCCTACTGGAGATAATAGCAATTAGCATTTAGCTTTAAGGGCACAAGTCTGGCAGAGTTTGATGTCTAGCAGAGTATTTGCTAGCTTATATTTGGGTTAGCTTCATTTAAACACTGGGGAAGAACATTTAAAGCAGTTCTCGTGCCTGAAGTGGTTTTATTTTAGCTTCTTTAGCTTCTGTAATCTTGCAATGAAGCTATGATGCTAACAATGCTAAAAAAAAAAGCTAACTGTCTATAGCTTCAGGCTCTCATCTCCAGGACTGAACTGAAGCCCACGAGCTGAAGCTGCTGTAGTCAAGAGTCAAGTCAAGAGGCTTTTATTGTCATTACATCTGAGTACAGGTACACAGTGTGATGAAATTACGTTCCTCCGGAACCATGGTGCAACATAGAACAACAAGCAATAGACAACATAAAGTGCAGGAGTGACGACAGTGCAACATAAAATTATAAAATTATAACACTAAATAACAATAAATACAATAAATACAAAGGACGAGACAATTTAAAGACAGGACAGTGCAGTACCGATACGGTATAATAAGTGTATAGTGGGGATAAGGTGCAGAGATGTGTGACATACTGTAACATATAGAACATATATAATCACAGCAGTTACTGAGGTTATAGTTTTTAAGAGTGCAGCAAATAAAGTCATGTCAGTCTCTGTGTGCTGACTGGGTGTGTGTGTGGGTGAAGTTCAGTTCTTGTGAGTGTAAAGGGGGGGGGGGGTGTACAGTTTAGTTTTGTGTGAGTGTGTTGGGTGAGTGGTGGGTGGGGTGGTGGTTCAGTTCTGTCTCTGTGCGTTGAGAAGTCTGACTGCCTGGTGGATGAAGCTGTTGCAGAGTCTAGTAGTGGAGGCTCGGATGCTCCTGTATCTTTTGCCGGACGGCATCAGACCGAAGAGTCCGTGTGAGGGATGGGTGGGGTCGTCCACAATGCTGGTGGCTTTGCGGATGCAGCGTGTGGTGTAGATCTCGGTGATGGAGGGAAGAGAGACTCCGATGATTTTCTCAGCTGTCCGCACTATCCGCTGTAGGGTCTTGCGGGCTGAGGTTTTGCAATTCCCAAACCAGACGGTAATGCAGGGGCTCAGGATGCTTTCTACAGTCCCTCTGTAGAACATGGTGAGGATGGGGGGGTGGGAGATGTGCTTTCTTCAGTCTCCGCAGGAAGTAGAGGCGCTGCTGGGCTTTCTTGGTTATGGAGCTGGTGTTGAGGGACCAGGTGAGGTTCTCTGCAATGTGAACACCGAGGAACTTGGTGTTATCCACAATTTCCACAGCAGAGCCGTTGATGTTCAGCGGGTGGTGGACACCTGGAGCTCTCCTGAAGTCAACAACCATCTCCTTGGTTTTATCCACGTTAAGAGATAGGTTGTTGGTTCTGCACCAGTCCGTCAGCCACTGCACCTCCTCTCTGTATACTGACTCGTCGTTCTTGCTGATGAGGCCAACTACAGTTGTGTCATCAGCGAACTTGATGATGTGGTTTGAGCTGTACTTTGCAGTACAGTCATGAGTCAGCAGAGTGAACAGCAGTGGGCTGAGCACACAGCCCTGGGGGGCGCCAGTGCTCAGTATGGTGGTGCTGGAGGTGTTGTTTCCAATCCTGACTGATGGTCTCTCAGTCAGGAAGTCTAAAACCCAGTTGCAGAGGGAGGAGTTCAGGCCCAGCAAGCTCAGTTTTCCGATCAGATGCTGAGGGATGATGGTGTTGAATGCTGAACTGAAGTCGATGAACAGCATTCGAACATAGCAGTCTTTGTTGTCCAGGTGGGTGAGAGCCAGGTGGAGCGCAGTAGAGATGGCATCGTCTGTTGATCTGTTTGGACGATACGCAAACTGCAGAGGGTCCAGTGAGGACGGGAGCTGGTTTTTGATGTGCCTCATGACCAGCTTCTCAAAGCACTTCATGATGATGGGAGTAAGTGCAATGGGACGGTATTCATTAAGGCAGGACACTTGAGACTTCTTCGGCACAGGGACGATGGTGGTCGTCTTGAAGCACGTCGGCACGATTGCAGTACTCAGAGAGATGTTGAAAATGTCCGTGAGAACATCCGTGAGTTGTTCTGCACATCCTCTGAGCACTCTGCCAGGTATGCTGTCTGGTCCTGGGGCTTTCCGTGGGTTGACTCTGAGTAGAGTTTTCCGCACATCAGCTGAGGACAGGCACAGTACCTGATCGTTTGGAGGAGGTGTAGTCTTCCATGCTGTCGTGTAGTTCTGTGCTTCGAACCTTGCGTAGAAGGAGTTCAGTGCATCTGGAAGGGAGGCATCACTGTTACAAGCAGGGGGGGTGACTTGTAGTTGGTGATGGTCTGGATGCCCTGCCACATGCGCCGAGTGTCAGTAGTGTCCTGGAAGTGGGCGTGGATTTTCTTTGCGTAGGTGCGCTTTGCCTCTCTGATCTCCCGGGAGAGCTTGGCTCTAGCTGTTCGGAGGCCAGCCCTGTCCCCTGACTTAAAGGCCTTGTCTCGGGATCTCAGCAGCGCACGCACCTCTGCAGTCATCCACGGCTTCTGGTTGGGGCGGGTTGTGATGGTTTTGGAGACAGTAACATCCTCAATGCACTTGCTGATGTAGCCAGTCACTGAGTCTGTGTACTCCTCCAGGTTGATGGAGTCAGCAGAGGTAGCAGCTTCTCTGAACATGTCCCAGTCAGTGTGCTCAAAACAGTCCTGAAGAGCAGAGATGGCTCCTGGAGGCCAGGTTGTAACTTGCTTCTTCTCTGAATTGGCACGTCTGATGAGCTGTCTGTATGCTGGGATGAGCATGACAGTGATATGATCAGAGTAGCCGTAGTGGGGGCGGGGCTCTGCTCTGTACGAACCGGGAATGTTAGTATACACACAATCGAGCAGGTTAGCTCCACGGGTTGGAAAATCCACATGTTGGTGAAAGCTGGGCAGCAGAGCCTTCAGATTACTGTGATTGAAATCACCAGCAACAATAAACAGTCCGTCGGGGTGTGAGTTCTGGAGTTTGGAGATAACAGTGTACAGTTCTTGCAGAGCGTTAGCATTAGCACCGTTAGCATTAGCATTAGCACTGGGTGCTACATACACTGCTATTATGTACAGGCTGCTAAGCTCTCTGGGCAGGTAGAATGGCCTGGCTCTGACTACAGCAAACTCCACCAGCGGCAAGCAGTAGCTGGAGATCAGCGCAGCGTTGTTACACCATGCTGTGTTGATGTAAACACACACCCCACCTCCACGTACCTTGCCCGAGAGGCCGGCGTCGCGGTCCACGCGGTAGCATAGCATGCCGCTCACCTCAATCGTGGAGTCCGGGATGGAGTTCGTTAACCACGTCTCCTTGAAAACGAACACACAGCAGTCTCTGAACTCGCGCTGGGATGTCCGCTGGAGCCGGAGATAGTCAATCTTGTTCGGCAGGGAGCAAACATTGGAGAGAAGGAGAGATGGAACCGCTGGCCGGCTGGAGTTAGCCATTAGCTTAGCGCGGACACCGGCTCTCTTACCGCGCTTTCGGCTCCTCGCGCAACGCTTGCGGAGAGACCGCTTCCGGATAGCAGGCTCAGGAAACGCCGCGGATCTTAGCAGGCCTAGCGCGCGTAGCTCCGCTTGTAGACCGTCTGTAAGTACAGATTTTTGTTGATTTTGCAGGTCTAGCAGGGTCTGTCGGTCGTAAGTTGTTCCCATAGCGAACTTTTGCATGATTGCGAGTTCAGATCGGATTATTTACACAGAAACAAACAAAAGCACCGTGTTTTGCTTCCGGAGTAGCCGCTGCGACTGCTCGCGCCGCCGACAGGAAGTACGTGCCTCTGAAAGGGTCAAAGATTTTGTATTGTGTTTCTCAGAATTGTTTTTGCTTAATTTCAGCAGTTGAATAGCCTACTGGAGATAATAGCAATTAGCATTTAGCTTTTAAAGCAGTTCTCGTGCCTGAAGTGGTTTTATTTTAGCTTCTTTAGCTTCTGTAATCTTGCAATGAAGCTATTAAGCTAATGATGCTATAAAAAACACCAATTCCTAACAAATCCTGAGAATAAGAAAGACTTTACTGTAGAGTAGAGACAGTTACTCCAACAAAAGAAGGGAAAAAACCTTTAGATACCCTTGATTTTATAAGAAACAATGAAATATGTATGAGCAGTTTAGCTAGGATGTCATGTCCACACTATGGCCAGGAAACAAACAATTGGCTAAATTGACTAAATTCTGAGTTAGGAACGTATTCTGTTTGTGTTTATTATATTTACCTTTGCTATAATTATTTAACTGCAGACAGAATGAACCCAGATATTTCAGGTCTTGTCTGATCATCTTAATTCCTACATTTCAGGCTGACAAAATATAAAAAATAATTGGGACAGTAAAGCATTTTATCATTTTAAAATGTGTTCATTCCTTCAAACAACACTTAAAGGGTGCTTAAGCAATAATGATGATTAGTGTTAACCAGCTGCACCTGTGCTGCACCCTATATAAACCCTCAAGTCAAACCAGACTTCTCTGTCGCACCTTTGTAGAGGGGTAACTGGTAACAGAGGGTATGAGAAACGAAACGAAGAGCTCAAAAGAAATATCTCAAAAGAAAGCAAAAGGCTCACAAAAGAAGCAAAGATATCAGCAAAGAAAGGCACAAAAAAAAGAAAAGATAAGATGCGGATTTCATTTTCCAGCAGAACTTGACACACTGCCCACACTGCCAAAAGTACCAGTTGGTCTTATATACTGTAATAAAAAAAAATGGATTTCCATTGGCTGTAAGCCATAGTCAATAAATAAACTCATAAAATAGACCACTCTGTGTTTAATACATCTATATAATATATGAGTTTTACATTCTGAAATGAATTACTGAAATAACGTCACTTTTCAATGATAATCAATTTTTTTTTTGATGCACTAGATGCAATGTTCAATATCTCCCAATGTGCAATCTAAGCAATTTCCACTGCTACAGCGAAATATCCAACATTTTGTACTTACTTTTCTTATTTCTGTATGTTTATTTATTATTTTTACAGCATGTACATTACTTTTCGTTGTACTTGTTACAATAACAATAAAAAAGTTGAATCTGAATCTCATGAATATTAAAAAATTGAATGTAGTTGGCCAAACATAACATTAAAAATCTTGAGTTCATACTGTCTGCAATCAAACCAAAGCCAAAATTAATGTAATATACACTGTTTTTTTGTTTGTTTGTCTGTTTTTGCATTTTCATTACTGTCCCAAAAATGTAGAGCTAGAGGTTAAAAAATGAGAATGGACAGTTGGGAACCATCTAAGATAAAGTGGGTAAATCGGACTAAATTTACACTGATTACAATACTGGAAGAATTACAGCACATTCAGGAGTTTGAGATCCAAAACTAATGATCCAACATCAATACCTGACCTCACTAATGATTATTAATTTTATTTTTATTTTGGCATTTGTTTATGGCCAAATGCAATCAAATCCTCATCTCCTCATCTAAACATCGTCTGTAAAGCTTTCCCAGAAGAGCAGAGACTGTTCCGGCTAGACACATCGCTGGACACACACTGTATTAATACTCTTGATTTCCAGAGGGGAGCCCGGGGGCCGTCTAAGCCTTCAGAGAAGGCCTAAGGATTTCCTGGAACAAAAATAAGTGGTTGAAATTGTAATATTTTTAAGGGTTTAGCAGTTAAGTACAGTAACTACAGTCATTTCAGTCAGTCCATTGAGTCAGGCCTGTGAATTTGTCACACTGGTGTGCCAAAAGTCATGGGACAGGGACTGTTATCATAGAACTATCATCATGTCCAATTATTTTTGCCATGGCCTGCTGCATTTGATGTGGATGTAGTGATTTCTGATCGGGATTGAGAAATGTTAAATACAGTGGCTTGCAAGTATTCAGACCCACCTTATAACCACAATCTTGTGGATTTCTGCAGCTCCTCCAGAGTGACCATGGGCCTCTTGGCGGCTTCCCTGGCCAGTGCTCTTCTTCCTCGATCTGTCAATTTGCGTAAACCCTATGGTTTAGTAGGTTTGCAGTTGTAGAAATACTTCAATACTTTTTTCCATTTTTGGAAGTTGGAGTGAACAGTGCGCCTTAAAATGCTCAAAGTTTGGGATATGTTTTTATAACCTAACCCAAGCTTTTAAATTCTTCTCCACAACTTTATCTCTGGTTCCAAGTTCCTTGGTCTTTATGATCCTTTTTGTTCAATAGTTTTCTATAAAAAACACTGAGATCTTCACAGAACAGCTGTATTTATACTGAGACTAATTTACACACAGCTACAGAGCCGCACTGTATTTTATTTAGGGAGTTTTAGAGTAAAGGGGGATGAATACTTTTGTCACACTTTTTTATTTAATTTTGTATTTAATACAAACTTTGAAAACCATTGTTACGTGCAGGCACTTTCTTTCTCTCTCTCTCTCTCTCTCTCTCTCTCTTTCTCTCTCTCTCAGGTGTCATGGGAGAGAATTGTGGGTGGAGACTACAAAAAGACCTGAACCAAGATGGCCGACAGAGAGAGAGAGGACCATGCGGCATGCTTAATGGCCAACACGCTTTTGTAGCCTATTTTTATTGTACCGTATTTTTCGGACTATAAGGCGCACTTAAAAACTTTTAATTTTCACAAAAATTGACAGTGCGTCTTATAATACGGTGCGCCTTTTGTATGGATTTTACTTGTCAGGTTGTAAGGAGCAGTAAACACACACTCCGTGCAGCGTTATAGAGAGTTTCAGTGCTATACAGAGTCCAGAGCCGTGCAGCTCCGAGGCTGAGCAGCAATAGCATTAGCTAGATGCTAACCGCTAAGCTAGCTAGCTTATTCACTGAGATCAGTATTATCTAAATTTTACTCGTCAGGTTGTAAGGAGCAGTAAACACACACTCCGTGCAGCGTTATACAGAGTTTCAGTGCTATACAGAGTCCAGAGCCGTGCAGCTCCGAGGCTGGAGCAGCAAATAGCATTAGCTAGCTTATTCACTGTTCAGAGATCAGTATTATCTAAATTTTACCCGTCAGGTGTAAGGAGCAGTAAACACACACTCCGTGCAGAGCAGCAATAGCATTAGCTAGATGCTAACCGCTTAGCTAGCTAGCTTTTTCACTGTTCAGAGATCAGTATTTTCTAAATTTAGCACTTTTAATACTGCTGGAGCAGTATTATTAGAGTTAGATGCTAATCGCTAAGCGTTCACCGTTCAGAGGTGAGTTATCAGCCTGTAAGTCTGTGCTGCTTTGCCTGGCTAGCATTAGCTAGATGCTAAGCGCTAACTCTCTCAGAGGTGAGTTTTATCAGCCTGTAATCTGCTTGTTTACAGTGTTAAAACAAGCTACGGGGGACGAATCGCTAGCTAATATCTCACTGTCTTACCAGAACACGCAGGATTACTCAGTGTAACGCTGTCGTTTAAGTTTGGGTTAACTTTACTAGTTTAGGTGACTAGCTAGCGTGCTAGCGGATAGCTATGCTAACGCTGGTGCAGCAAGCCTTAGTGGACATCTGGAAATCTAAGCTTACTGTAAATAAACTGAAGCACGTTACTCACCCAAATAAACAGTTTTCAGGAGAGGAATCTGTGTAGATTAATATCCAGCACTCGTTTGACTTTGAAAGAGCTAACGTTAGATTTGTATACTGAGACGCTCCACCGGCAAGCGACCACCCCCGGTGGGGGAAGGGAAACATGGCGCCACCCCTGTTCACTTTGATATAGGCACCCTTTCTAGTGTCACTTAACGCGCCTTATAATGCGATGCGCCCTATGTATGGAAAAATAGCAGAAAATAGGCGTTCTTTGATAGTGCGTCTTATAATACGGTGCGCCTTATAGTCCGAAAAATACGGTATTATTCTCTGATGTGGTTAACTTAACCCCTCTTTTTGGGCTAAAAGACAACTCACTGTCTTACCTGTTTGCATACCCAGGTGGTACAGCCAAGACAGTGAGTTGTCTTTTAGCCCAAAAAGAGAAGTTAAGTTAACCACATCAGAGAATAATACAATAAAAATAGGCTACAAAAGCATGTTGGCCATTAAGCATGCCGCATGGTCCTCTCTCTCTCTGTCGGCCATCTTGGTTCAGGTCCTTTTGTAGTCTCCACCCACAGTTCTCTCCCATGACATCTGAGAGAGAGAGAGAGAGAGAGAGAAAGAAAGAAAGTGCCTGCACGTAACAACCAAGCATTATTTTTGTTCCACTTTACAATGATGTGCTACTTTGTGTTGGTCTATCACTGTCAATAGTATTTTAATAAAATACATTTACATTTGTGATTGTAGCGTAAAGAAATGCAAAAAAAGTTCAAGGGGTATGAATACTTATGCAAGCCACTCTATCTGCACAACTTTATAGAAATGGAACTAGAAGGTCTGTCCCTTCCATCTAACACTCACAATCAGGACTCACTCTATAACCCTAATAATTCACGTCATCTTGCCATGAGCATGTTGGCCAGGGTTCACCCACACTCACTAGATAGCACCTCACAATTTATACAGGTGTGGGCATTCCCACAGCATTCCCAAAACTGTCCCCTGAGGTAAACGCTTCACAGGTTTTATGTAACACCAATTTACATACTAATATTCAATATATTTACAATGCACTGTAGCCTAAAATCACACTTAGGCAACAGTGCCCCTAGTGGTCTGGAGCCTCCAGTCAAAACACTAATATATTCTCACCAGCCCTGAGGTTATACAGTATATCAGAGGTTTCTTTGAAGCTTTGAAGAGTAGCTTTCAATTCCAGCTCTTCCAAATCCGGACTTCCTTCTTTCACTTCCTTCGATAACTGCTTATACTATGTTGGAGTCTTTGGAGGTTCTGAAATAGACATAGGGCCCTATCGTACATCCTGATGCTTGTTGCTATCTTATAGCTTTCATGCCTTGCACACGCAACACTAAAATAGCGTTGAGTTTAGAGTTTAGGAATATATATACGCTGATGGGCATGGTTGTCTGGAATTGAGGTGTGTTCAGGTAAATTTCTGGTGTATTTCTATCTTGGCGATGGGAAATACAGGTGCGCAACTGTCTGATTTAAACCCTGACAACAGTCAGCAGTCAGCTGTCCAAACTTATTTTAGCCATGCAGGAACTCTGCAGTGCGCAAATCCAGCTTTTACACCAACATAAACAGAATAAAGAATAAAATAACATTACTGTTCCCTTAAATGAGCTGCTGGCTTATCTTGACAGCGTGAACAAGCAGGTCAGTATCCTCTGCTGAGACCTGCAAAAGCGTTGCGCTGTTAAAATACGAACGCGCCAAAGTCAGAGCTCACCTGGCTCTTGGAAATCGCAACCCAGACAGCAGGCGACTCCGATCCGGATCCATTTTTCCCCCGGCAGATCCGCATAACAGTCATTTCCGTTTAGTTGATGTGGCTCGGCTACAGTCCGGGTCCGGTTTGTGATAAGATTCCAATAAGATTCCAAATTTTGCTATCTGGGAACTGCCACACTGATTGGTTCATTTCATTTCATGCTATGCCCAAAACACCCCCATGATTAATTAAGAGAATTAGTACCATATTTTTCGCACTAGATAAGCAGTAGTGATTAGCTGCTAATGCCCCTGACACCCTTGTTCCTTGCTAGTGTAATATGCAATAATGTGCCTTATAATCCAGTGCACTTGAATGAAATGAATGAAAATAGACCATATAATAGATTTATTGATAATGCGCCTTTAAATTCGGTGCGCACCTAATATAGTGTGAAAAATACGGTACATGCCTTTTGCAGCACAAGGTGCATTTTTTGCATCCTCACTTTACCAAAGACGCACCGACACGCCCTAAATCCAGCTGTGTGATACAAATTAACAAATTAACAGTGCACTATACACTATTTTACGTTTTTGTACTCAAAGGTACACTCTTCATAATTATTAAACCGGCTAGACGTCTAGCCAGACACCTTCTTTATCACTTTGTTCCGCAGGCTGGGTTTTGATGCGACTCCTGAAGCCGAGAATCTGTCTCCGTCCCACCGCCACCCCCCCAACCCCCCCCCCCCCCCCCCCCCCCGTTGATCCACTTCAGGGTTTCACACTCTCGTTTAATGCCACTCGATCCGAGTTCCAGCCCTCCTTCGCTTCCAGGCGTACAAACCCAGCTGTGCCGAAACTCCTCAATCCCAGAGAACGACACAGCAGCTTCCCACGCTCTAACGTCTCACGCGTAGAGGCGGCAACGGCGGCGGCGGCGCCAGGCCTGCTCGTTCACACCGACGAGACGTTACCGGAGCACACGGCTGCCTGGGGGTCGCCTCTCTCCAGCACGGTGATCTGGGTGACAGTGATGCGCCGCTTTTTGCCCGGGCTCAGATGACTCTGGGTCTGCCACTTCCGCAGTCTCCTCTTTAGCTCGGCTTGCACCTGAGGGGACAATTCAAGTCCAAAACAATAACATTAGCGCTCGCATATCTGCGAGTTGCAGTGCAGTGAGAGGAGGGTATCATGAGCGGAGGCTGCGGCAGCGCCGGGCTTACCTCTCCATTAAGGAAACAGTACAGTAGAGCCACCACGAAACCCTGGAAACAGGAGAGAAATGCCTTTTTTATTTGTGGTTTTCTGTACAAAAACTCCAAACTTAGCTTATTTTATCAGTGAAACTAATTATATAAGCTGCTGTTTCTCAACCCTGGCATTGGACAAGAACATTTACACTCTTGGTCCTGCACATTTTAGTGTGTTTTTTTTTTTTTTGTACAAAAACTCACAATTTAGCTTGTTTTTAACAGGGATACCAGTTGTACAAGCTGCTATTTCTCAACCCTGGCCTTGGATGCACCCTGTCCTGCACATTTTAGTGGGTCTCCTGCTTTAACAAGTAAAGCCATAACAAAACCCTGGAAACAGCAGAGAAATCCATTCTCAGTTGGGTTTTTTTCATACAAAAACTCACAATTTAGCTTGTTTTTAACAGGGATACCAATTGTACAAGTTGCTATTTCTCAACTCTGGCATTGGACATGCACATTTACACTCTTAGTCCTGCACATTTTAGTGAGTTTCCTGCTTTAACAAGTAGAGCCACCACAAAACCCTGGAAACAGGAGAGAAATGCGTTTTCAGTTTTTTTTTTTTCATACAAAAAAATCTAAATAAAAAGCTTTCTTTAACAGTGACACCAATTGTATAAGCTGCTATTTCTCAACCCTGGCCTTGCATATGCACATTTAGACTCTTGGTCCTGCACATTTTAGTGGGTTCCCTGCTTTAACAAACCCTATGCATTTCTGAAAGAACTTGATAATTGACTGATTCAACTTTAAGCTGAGTTAAAGACAGAGCAGTGCTGCTGGAGTTCTTAACCCTTAGAAGAGTTTTACGTCCAAAACCGCACCATATATGGTTAACCCTTGTGCGACCATAACATTCTGATTACTCCTCTTGTCCTACGGGTCAAAAATGACCCGCCCTACCAAAAACAAAAGCCCCAAAATAAAGCAGCTTAATTAAATTTTCGCCAATATTATTTACTTCTAGGTAAAAAGTATGATGGTCGGACAACATCCTTTGAAAACAACTGTGTCTACTTATTTTTACAAATAGAAAATGAATGCAAGACGTGCGCACACACACACACACACACACACACACACACACACAAAGATACCTGAAAGGATCCGAGGCCGAGCTCGATGTAGAGCCGTGCTGTCTCTCCAGTGTTCTCTGGCAGAAAAGCGAAGACAGTGTAATGCATCCCAAACAGAGGGATCAAAAACAGGGTAGATTTGGCCAACCTCCTGCAAAAACATGTGGACACGGTTAAGATATACAGCTCTGGAATCAGTTTCTCTGAATCAGTTTATTTGATGTTGCTATTCATAGCTATATGTTTGAGTAAAATGAGCATTGTTGTTTTATTCTATAAACTACAGACAACATTTCCCCCAAATTCCAAATTAAAATATTGTCATTTAGAGCATTTATTTGCAGAAAATGAGAAATGTCTGAAATAACAAAAAAGATGCAGAGCTTTCCAACCTCAAATAACGCAAAGAAAACAAAAAATCATATTCATAAAGTTTTAAGAGATCAGAAATTAATTTTTGGTAGAATAACCCTGTTTTTTAATCGCAGTTTTCATGTATCTCAGGATCATGTTCTCCTCCACCAGTCTTACACACTGCTTTTGGATAACTTTATCCCAGTTCTATCTTACACTCATGATGCTCATTGCTATCTTACACCCTGCCAACAGTCTATTTTCACGCCTTCCACCTGTGTCGTTTAAATAGCAACAGCGCTTCTGAATATATCTTCGATGATAGGCGTGGTGGTCAGGAAATGAGGTCTGTTGAGGTAAATTTCTGGTGTATTGCTATCTTGGCAACTAAAAACAGTCAGTGCTCCACTGACTAAAATAAACACACAGTCAGATGTTCATTGCTATCTTGGCAGTAAATTGGATATATGGATGCGCAGCAGTGCATAAACCCATAGCGTGTGACTGTTGGCAGCTATGCAAACTTTTTTTATCAACAATAGCCAGAATGAACAAGCATGAACCAGCAGGTCAGTTTCCTCTGCTGAGAAGCATCAAACATTAAATATGTACAGGTAGCTGCACCCCTGAAATTGCAATCCGCCAAAGTCAGAGCTCAACTGGCTCTTTAAAGGAAAGGATGAGCAAGTGACACACTGATAATTGTTTATTGAATGATACACCCAGAACACACCCATGATTAATTAAAAAATAAAGAATTATTACATGCCTTTTGCTCATTTTGAGCCACACAAGGTTGTATGTACTTTTCCCGTCGTTACGATAGGAAAGACACACAGAAAAACTTCCTAAATCATCCTGCATTGCATCCTGAAATACAGTAGATTGCTAAAATTGGGCCCTAACTATTATAGTGGCATGTATTTACTGGATAATGTTTCAGAAAATGTATTTTTTCACAATTTATATACTTTATTATATACTTTTTTAAGTTTAACAAGAACTGAACTTTGCTGAGCATAACTTTCGGGGCACGATCTGCACTCCGGGCCCCAGCCCAGGGACCGGCGCTGCTAAAGTCAGGACTGCATAACCTCTCGCTCGCTAATAATCCATTCTAAATGCAAATGCAAATGCGTGACTACATAAACACTGGGTGATATCGGGTTATATAATGAGTTCTGGCTTCAGATTTAAATATCTCTAAGTATGTCTAACCCCCTGGCCCGAAACGGCTGGATCTAGGCTTCACTGCTGCAGTGTTAGCGTGTTAGCATTCGGCCTTCAACATAATGTGACATGGAAACCTGCTGGGCTGAATGAGTTTTGACAGTCTGCATGGGTGATATACTTATAAAAACTAAAAAACACACTTTCCCAGCATCTAAAGCAAGCTGTGGCTATTTAGCTCAAGCGATGGCCATCGAAACGCGTTTGATTTAATCTAAAAATAAAGTTCCCTCAACTATAATTACATCAGGGGCTTAAACCCAGCTGCCTGGGGCTAATTGTCATTTCCATGCTAATTGCCGTTAGCGCACTTCACATCACGCTTCCCAATACGCCTTGATTACACCAGAGGCAGGCAGACAGTATTACTTTCTGATTGTGTAACGCACTATTTCTGGGATCGGAGGTCAGCCTCGAGTATTAGCCGGGTCACTGCTCGCATTACGCTTAGCTTAGCCCGAGCGCTAACGATGTGCGCGTGTGTTATTATGAGCTAATTGAGGAAGCGGTGTTTAGACGCAGCGCTGCGTTCCATTGGCGCTCGCTCTCAGCGCCTCGCTCTGTAGACTGTAGTCTGGGTTATCTTCATCAGCGTGGAAAAAAAAAAAACAAGTTCACTAATCAACGTGTAATTGCGAGCTAAGCTGCTTCACTACTTCACACTACTTTACACTATTTCACACTATTTCATTGAAGAAGTGTGTTCTTTTTCTTTTTATGATTTTTTTTTTTTTTTACATTGAAGACTATACAGTATTAAAGCTAAAAAAGGAACACGTGCTGAATTATTATATTATTAAACCAGAATTGTTTTATATATACTTTAGAGCAGGGGTATTTAATTAGAATTCAGTTTGGTCCAGTTAGAGAAAATTTCGCCAGGCCAAAGTCTGGACCATCGTTTTTTTTAACTTGTGTTATAATTCAGTGTTATATTCTGTTTACTAAAGAAGCCTATAGTACTTCTGTCAGTGTTTTATTTCATCAACAACTGAAAGAAAAAAACAAATTACACATACTAGTATATTTCAACAATATGTATTGTTTTAAATAGGCCTGTCACAATAATTACATTATCAACCCATCATCAAATAAATGGAAACACCCTCAATAATTTAACTTATCGAGTCTAATAATGTGAATCTGTATGTTCACTTTGTTTTTAAAATGCTATATTTATTCTATTTAATTTTATTTATATTAGATTTAGGCCTGTCTGTCATAAAATAATTACATGAATGATAAATCGTATAATATATGGAGAAATGTTTGCTGAACTCGGCCAAAATATCAGCTTTTTTTTTTTTTAAACTGTAGTTTTATTTTATTTAATATTATTACTGTATCAGACTTTATTATGTTGTGAGTAAAACTGATGGGGGAGTTGCCAATGCTTTTTGTCCCCTGGGGGTTGCCTTAGTTTTGTTTTGGGAGTAGAGTTTTTTGTTCTTGCTGAGGAGTTCTGATCAGGAGGAGTAAAGTGGAATATTTTGCTCTCTTGTCTAACAGTGCTCAGTTACATTACTGTTAGTATGTTTTATAACTGTAGTATTTTAATTAATGTTTTTTTTCTGGTGCGCACCATCTGTATTAGCTTTTCTCGCTTTATTTTCCAACTGCTTCTCCTGTGTGGCTCCGCGCTCTCGCATCTGCACAGATCTGATAGGCTGAGGAGAGCGCTTGGTGATCTTACAGCACACGTGATTGGTCTGTGAGTTTTGCAGACTCTTGGTATTTGTATTTTAATCTCAGTGTCTTCATGAGGGAGAGTCACCTGGAATAGTTTTCTCAGCGTCTTGAAAAAAGGAGTTCCTGGAGGTGCTGAACAATAGTTGTTGCTTTTCCTTCAAGCTGTGAAGCTCCAGCTCATAATATCAATAATTCACCCAATTATTTGCATGTCTCTAATATTAATCTACAATGTAGAAAATCAATTAAATAAAGAACAAAAAAACACCGAATGAGAAGACGAGCCCTATTTTAGCGATCTGTTGTGTCTTTGCTATCATAACGACGGGAAAAGTAAGCCTTGCATAAATAGAATTTTCATAAATTGAATTGGTTTAATTCATAATTAATTTATAATACTGCTGCGAGGTGCATTCTGGTATATTAGGCTGTAAAAAGTCCACACAAGTCACCTTTTATGCGGCGTTGATAATGAGGGAGGAGTCAGAACACATCCTTGGCTAACTGCAGACTTCTAGATGGAACAGTACTTCCAACCTGAGGGGCTGCGAGGACCAATCCCCCTCAGGGTGACAATACAAACAAATAAAAGGAAAAATAAAACAACAGTACTGAGAGATAATGTGGAGCAATAGCTAAACAGGCATGCAATAAATCAATTAAGAGCCAGGTGTGCTCTGATTTTTGCAGATTGCTATTTTAACAGTGCAACTAGCTGGTCATGTCCAACACTTCTCAGCAGAAGAAACCTACTGTAACAAGTGTGGGTTACTGTGCGTCTGTGTTGAGAATTCACTACCAAGATAGCAATGAACGTCTGATTGTTGACTGTTGTCAGGGTTTTAACTAGACAGTGGCGCACCTGGGTTTTCCGTTGCCAAGATAGCAATATGCCAGAAATTTTCCTTAACACATTTATCTCATGTTTAGACCGCTAAGAACATTGGCGTAGATATATATATTTAGAAGCATCGTTGCTTTTTTAAATAGTTTTTTTTTAGCTTCCATGGTACAAGGCAAAAGTCACGGGACACAATACCTGTTCCTGTCACGTGACTTTTTCCAGGAAAGCAATTTAAATAGTAGGTTTGTGTTTTCCAGACCATCACAAACCAAATAATACCAGTATGAACAAGAATATATTGGGTTTTGAGCCCCAGTATGCTGGTAACCAAGTACCAAACCAGCACCAAACCAATATAAAGCAGTATATATTGCATTTTCAGAACAAGTATGTCAAACAACCATCAAAACACCAACATCAGACCAACATCAGAAGCATTGTTGCTTTTTAAATAGTGTTTTTCAGCTTCCATGGTAGAAGGCAAAAGTCACGGGACACAGTACCTGTTCCTGTCACGTGACTTTTTTCAAGAAAGTGATTTAAATAGTAGGTTTGTGTTTTCCAGACCATCACAAACCAAATAATACCAATATAAACCAGAATATATTGGGTTTTGAGCCCCAGTATGCTGGTAACCAAGTACCAAACCAACACCAAACCAACACCAAACCAATATAAAGCAGTATATATTGCATTTTCAGAACAAGTATGTCAAACAACCATCAAAACACCAACATCAGACCAACATCAGAAGCATTGTTACTTTTTTAAATAGTGTTTTTCAGCTTCCATGGTAGAAGGCAAACGTCACGGGACATAATAACTGTTCCTGTCATATGACTTTTTTCAAGAAAGCGATTTAAATAGTAGGTTTGTGTTTTCCAGACCATCATAAACCAAATAATATCAATATGAACCACAATATATTGGGTTTTGAGCCCCAGTATGCTGGTAACCAAGAACCAAACCAACACCAAACCAGCACCAAACCAATATAAAGCAGTATATATTGCATTTTCAGAACAAGTATGTCAAACAACCATCAAAACACCAACATCAGACCAACTAAATAGTGTTTTTCAGCTTCCATGGTAGAAGGCAAAAGTCACGGGACACAATACCTGTTCCTGTCACATGACTTTTTCCAGGAAAGCGATTTAAATAGTAGGTATGTGTTTTCACACACTGTGATAAATGAGATTTGAGAGCTTTGTGAGGATGTTGAGGATTTTCACTCATGCATAAAGGATGCTGTAACAGCAGGGACATTAGCCATTCTCAGCCATGTCCTAATTGGTATGAACAGAATCTCCTGCTGGAAGCTGAGGAACACTGTTCCCCTTCATCTTCTTCAGCACACATACACACAACACACACACACACACACAACACACGCACACAATAGCTGCCTCCACAGTGCCAGTATGAGTAGAATTCAGCAGAAAAATCAAGGATACAGGGAGTCGTGCTGCATGAACGCATGTGTTTGTCAGTATAAAAGGCGTTTGGTTTGAAGACAGTTCTGAAACGCTGCTGCTGGTAAATATTTAAAGATGGCTGTGGCAGTGCAGTTACAGAGGGAGTTATTATACAATAATATCAGTTTTTCCTCTTACAAAAACACAGTCCTCTCCAGTTAGTAATACTCTATAGCCAGACAGTTCTAGACAGCTGGTTTCTCTTTTTATTACAATCTCATAGACCCATATTTCACTCACAATAAAACATTGAACACATTATCTTTTCATGAAAAACTAATTTAGAACCATCATAAACCACGTTATACTGGTATAA
This sequence comes from Astyanax mexicanus, assembly GCF_023375975.1. Taxonomy (NCBI): domain Eukaryota; kingdom Metazoa; phylum Chordata; class Actinopteri; order Characiformes; family Acestrorhamphidae; genus Astyanax; species Astyanax mexicanus. Next base: position 50,859,138 of record NC_064411.1, on the reverse strand, counting down.
ACCAAATTAAACCAGTATAAACCAGCATATGTTGTGTTTTGAGTGCTAGGTAACCAGCGGTACACCAGGACCGGACCATTATAAAATCCTCATTAGACAAGCATAAACCAAATGATAGTAATATAAATCAAATGAAATCAATACAAAGTCCAAATTAGACCAGCATAAACCAAATTAACCCAATATAAACCAATATATGTTTGGTTTTGAGAAGAAGTATGCCATTCAACCATCAACACACCAGCACCAGACCATAATAAACCCCAGATTAGACCAGCATAAACCAAATTTAACTGGTATAAATGAAATGAAATCAATAAAAAGTCCAACTTAGACCAGTATAAACCAAATTAAACTGGTAAAAATCAAATTAAATCAATATAAAGTTGAAATTGGACCAGCATAAACCAAATTAAACTGGTATAAATCAAAGTAAATCAATAAATGTCCAAATTAGACCAGCATAAACCAAATTAAACTGGTATAAATCAAAGTAAATCAATAAAAGTCCAAGTTAGACCAGCATAAACCAAATTAAACTGGTATAAATCAAAGGAAATCAATAAATGTCCAAATTAGACCAGCATAAACCAAATTAAACTGGTATAAATCAAAGTAAATCAATAAAAGTCCAAATTAGACCAGCATAAACCAAAATAAATCAATATATGTTTGGTTTTGGGAAGAGGTATGCCATTCAACCATCAACACACCAGCACCAGACCATAATAAACCCCAAATTAGACTAGCATAAACTAAATTTAACTGGTATAAATGAAATGAAATCAATAAAAAGTCCAAATTAGACCAGCATAAACCAAATTAGACTGGTATAAACCAAATTAAACCAATATCAACCAGCATATGTTGTGTTTTAAGTTCTGTTATGCTAGTTAACCAGAATCACACCAGCACCAGATCAATATAAACCACAAATTAGACCAGCATAAACCAGTAAATGTTGTGTTTTGAACAAGTATGCCACTTCACCATCATACCAACCCCAGACCATCATAAACCAAACAAGACCAGTATAAAACTATCATATGTTGTGTTTTGAGTGCTGCTATGCTAGTTAACCAGAATGACACCAGCACCAGATTCATATAAAACCCAAATTAGACCACCATAAGCCAACAAAAGTGAGGATAAACCAAATTAAACCAGCATAAACCAGCATATGTTGTGATTTGAGAATAGGCATGCCTGTCAACCATCCTGACACTAACCCCAGACCATCATAAAGCAAATAAGACCAGTATAAAACTATCAGTTATCAGAGTTCTGGTATGCTTTGCAACCATTGTCATAAAAACACCACACCAGCATAAACTAAATTAAACCAGTATGAACCAAATGAAACCAGTATAAACCAAAATTAGACCAGCATAAACCAAATTAAACCAGTAAAAAAACAAATCAAACCAGTAAAAAAACAAATCAAACCAGTAAAAAAACAAATCAAATCAGTATAAATCAAATTAAACCAGCATCATACCAACACCAAACAACCTTAAACTAAATATGACAACAATAAACCACCATATATTGTGTTTTAAGCCTCCGTATGCTGGTAACCAATTGTCAAAACAGCACCAAACCAGCATAAACCAGTCTATGTTGTGTTTTAAGCACTGCTATGCTGGTCAACCAGCATTAAACCAGCATCAGACTGTCATAAACCAGCTTAGACCGTCTGTTTGCAGTTTGTGCAGTTAGTCAGTGGGCCAGAAAAGCCCAAAAGCCTATATACTCATCAGAAGTGGCTCATAACTGCATGCTATCTGAAATTGAGGGCGAAATAAACAAGAAATTGGTCTTTTATGTAATTTGATAGGATGAAATGTGCTTAATTTGGCTGAAGGCATTGAGCAAATGTAGTTATAAAAAGGTCAATTTAATTTTAGCCTGTTTTAATGTTACAGAGTTAACACTAGGCCCTGTTTCACATTTTCACATTAATACTCTTCATGCAGTCTTTTCCTACCTGAGGCTTTTGACTTACAACTCACTTTCTTATCTCAGAAACACATGCTAATTTACCACTAGCTCCTAGCTCCAGAACAGAGAAGCAGGCCACGAAGTTCCTCAGATGGACCATAACTGTCAGCTCTGTTAATTTGAGGAATATTAATACCACATATTAAAGATTAATGTGGAAAATTCACTTACATCACCCTTCAAAATTACAGAGATACCGCAGGGAAATTCTCACAGCAGCGGTTGATTGGTCTGAGCGCTGACTACTGCTGACATTACAACCAGGGGCATGCATGGCCTTTGGCTTTATTCCAAGGGCAGTAGAGACTAGAAATGTAGATTCAGTGTGTTGAATTGTACTGTAACAGCTCATTTCTGGAGTTGGAGAAAAATGTGTAAATGTGTTCGATTTTATGTTTTTTTTATGTTCATGAGTTTATGGGGAAACGACTACACACTGACGGTGAGTGGTTAAAAAAAGAGGATACATCCAATATGCAAATATTTGGTGCCTGACGTCAATGCAGACATCTTAAATTAAAAGCAAAAAATATTAAAGCTCTGGAAAAAAAATAAGAGACCACTCAAAAATGATGAGTTTCTTTGATTTTACCAAATTAAAAAGCTCTGGAATATAATCAAGAGGAAGATGGAAGATCACAAGCCATCAAACCAAACTGAACTGCTCGAATTTTTGCATCAGGAGTAAAGCAGCATAAAGTTATCCAAAAGCAGTGTGTAAGACTGGTGGAGGAGAACATGATGCCAAGATGCATGCCAGAAAACTGTGATTAAAAACCAGGGTTATTCCACCAAATATTGATTTCTGAACTCTTAAAAAAACAGTTATGTGCTTAATTGTCAAGTGCCCTCCAACCTTCACGCTCCATCAGTGTGTAGTCTTTTCCTCTAGAGCTGCCTTCCTTTTGCTATTCAGTTATACTGTATCTCATATAATGATGTATTGCCTGGTCATGGTGTTGTAGGCTATAAGAACAAGTTACGAATGTCTTTTAATGCAATGTGTGACTTCATGCTGGCTGAATGTAATTCCTCAATTCCTCAATTTACTCAATAAATAAAATTGTAAGCATGTTTCTGCTATAGTAAAACCTATAAGGAGGTTTTTAATAAAATGTGATTACTTGATAAAACATGAACACAAATTAAGAGTTGTTTTTTAGCAGCACTGCATCTGCTTTCCCAAAAAGCTGAAACACATTTAAGACTCACATGAAGTGGCCAGTGTCATTGCCTCCTACACCCGGGGACTTCAGCTTCTGAACCAGGATCCTGATCACATTCAGGAAAATGATGATGTTGGCCTGATAGGAAAGAGAATGCAGATTTTATTGCATTTGATAACGACATTCTTACATAAGAATAAGTGTGTAACACTTGGAGAAACAGTGATATTACAATATATATATAAGAGACCATTTCAGTTTCTAAATCAGTTTCTCTGATTTTGCAATTTTCAGAAATGGCTGAAATAAGAAAAAAGATGCAGAGCTTTTAGAACTTAAATAATGCAAAGAAAACAATTACATATTCATAAAGTTTTAAGAGTTCAGAAATCAATATTTGGTGGAATAACCCTGGTGGTTTTTAATCACAGTTTTTTGTATGCATCTTGGCATCATGTTCTCCTCCACCAGTCTTACACACTGCTTTTGGATAACTTTATTTCACTCCTGCTTGTGATCATCCATCTTCCTCTTGATTATATTCCAGAGGTTTTCAATTTGGTAAAATCAAAGAAACTCATCATTTTTAAGTGGTCTCTTATTTTGTTTTCCAGAGCTGTAAATATAAAAAGCACTTTTTAAATTACGATTTATTTTATTAAAGGAAAAAAAATATCCAATCCAATGTAGCCCTTTGTGAAAAAGTGTTTGTGTGACATGATCAAAATAACATCATATTTAGCATTTTTACGCACAAACAAAGACGCTGTTATCGGTCCTTTGATGATCCACCAAACGCCAATGTTGTCGGTGTCATCCCAGCAACTGTAAAAGGAAAAAAAACAAAGAGGAAAAATTAAAATATGCATTGGTTGATTTTGACTTGTGTAAGTACACATGTGTACCAGGGTGAGTGTACTTACACAAGTAATAGAGCAAGTGTACTTACACGTATGTAACAATGTGTGTGTACTTACACATGTGTAATAGTGTGTGTAATAAGTTGAGTATAAACTTATCTAACAGCTATTGTCTAGTATGTAATTAGGGCTGATTGAGTACATACACATTGTTACACATGTGTAAGTACACTCACCCTGGTACACATGTGTACTTACAAAAGTCAAAATTAACCTTAATACACATGTGTAATTACATAACCTGTTCCTCTGTAGTTAATCTGTAACAATGTGTACTTCATCAGTAGTTACACTGTAGTTACATGGATTGTTACCGTGTAACTACATAGTACTTAGGGACACTTATTATAAAGTGGGACCAAAAAATATATTTAAATACTTAAATTGAAGCCTGAACTTAGCTTACCCTCTGTCATCATAGAAGTTCCTGGTCAAAACCCAAACAATAAGGACAAGCGATGGAACACCTGCAATAAAGGAGACAGAGCTCAACTTACTGACAGCTTAACTCCAGTAATGAAATTCACAGAGAAAAACAACACGCTCTCAGGAAAATGAAATTTACGACTTTGATCGCCTTCCAAAAAGGGTGCGCTAGCTTTGAAGCTAATGAGGCGCTGGCCTTCCTGTGGGCTAGGACCTAATTTCCATGATGCACTGACCCCATCCAATCAGGATGTACCACCAGAAGTACTTCCTCTGGGAGACGAAGGTGAGCGCGAGCAGCGTCTGCAGGTACATGCCCTCCACCAGCAGCCAGAAGTAATTAGCCAGGATGCTGAACTGGAAGAAGGCTACGGCGCTCTTACACGCCATCTGGAGAAAAGATAACAAACAAACAAACAGAGAGAAGATGAAGACAGATCAGTCAACATGCATTAACGCTAAGCTACAATACAGAGCTGCAGACAGGAAGTGTCTGTCTCAGTAATTTTGTCTTTTAGTCAGATGACCTTGCATTAACATGTGGAGGGAACTTACCCACCCATACAACTTTAAAGGTGCTTAATCAGATATTTAAGACAACATACAGAGGTTGCACAATGAAACTGAAAGGAGGTTTCATGGCTAAATTGGAGCAGCGGAGTGTGAAAGTTCAATTAGCATGGTAAGAGCACAGTTCTGCTCAAAATATTGCAATACACACAACTTTATGGGTGACATATCAGAGATCAAAAGAGGACAAATTGTTGGTGCACGTCTTGCTGGTGCATCTGTGACCAAGACAGCAAGACTTTGTGATGCACCAAGAGCCACGGTATCCAGGGTAATGTCAGCATACTATCAAGAAGGACCAACCGCATCCAACAGGATTAACTGTGGACGCTGTAAGAGGAAGCTGTCTGAAAGGGATGTTCGGGTGCTAACCCTGATTGTATCCAAAAAACATTCAAAACCACGGCTGATCAAATCACGGCAGAATTCGATGTGCACCTCAACTCTCCTGTTTCCACCAGAACTGTCCGTCACCACAATAAATTATTGTGCTCTAAAACCAGGTGTTTCAGTTTCATTGTCCAACCCCTGTTGCAGCATACTGTAGGTTAGTCACAATGCTACAAGTCAGCATGGTTGGAGCCACGATGCTAACAGACACAGCAGACAGGTTTAGAAGGTTGGGTGCAGGTTAGCCGTGATGCTAACAGCCAGTCCTGGCATAGTTAGAGTCACAATCAGTGATGGTTTGGAGAGACATGTCATCTGCTGGTGTTGATCCACTGTGTTTTATTATCAAGTCTAAAGTCAGTGCAGTTTTGTTTTCCCACAAAATCTTACAGCGCTTCATGCTTCCCTCTGCTGAAAACAACTTTTATGGAGATGCAGATTTCATTTTCCAGCAGGACTTGGCACACTGCCCACACTGCAGAAAGTACCAATTGGTCTTATATAATATTCTAATTTTCTGAGACACTGATTTTTGGGTTTTCATTGGCTGTATATGTTTTTTTTAATCAGTTTTACTGAAATAAAGTAACTTTTTAATGATATTCTAATTTTATGAGATGTACTGGTAGTGGGTTATGACGCTTTCCAGCATTGAGTTGTGGAGTTTTTTGAAATGATGGTGCTCCATCCAATACTAGTATCCAACATCCAACAACCACTCACTAATACTCTTGTAGCTGACTGCAATCAAATCCTTACAACAATTTTCCACTAAAATCTTATAGAACGCACTCTCTGGAGAGTAGAGACAGTTCCTAAAAACAACAGATGATTATGTGTTATGTGTCCCAATCCTTTTTTTTTTTTTGCCCATATAGTGTATTTTCTCTGGAATTACACACACAAGCAATTCTCTTTTGCCAGCCAGCTGTTTTCCTTTTACTGTAAGCCTGTCTTAATGTTTCTCAGTCAAATAAAAAACGTGACCCACTTCCCTACAGAGAGCTCAGTTCCTTGCTGACGGGTTGTGTTTCCGCCTCTCTGCGTAGATTAATACGCCTGAGGAAGAGCAAACGCACTACAGCCTCAATAAAACCAGGTTCTGCACTCATTCATCCTTACAGCTCACTCCTATAATCTTACTACTGTTCATCAACTGTAAACTATATACAGATAGTTCAAATAATAATTTATAAATACAATAAACATAAATAAAAGCTAGTTTAAATATCTATTTAGATCATACTCATCCTTACTAAACAATGATCTCAAGATTGAGATTTGAATTTTCATATATCTAGTAAACTAAATTCAATAATTAATTTATATCTGTGTATATAACGATGGTATGTGTAAAAAATTTAAATATCATTGAAAAGTTACTTTATTTCAGTAATTCATTTCAAAATGTGAAACTAATATATTATATAGATGCATTAAACACAGAGTGATCTATTTTAAGCTTTTATTTCTTTCAATGAAAACCCAAAAATAAGTATCTCAGAAAATTAGAATATTACAAAAGACCAATTCCTGAATTCCAAAATCTTACAGCACAGTGCTTCCCGCTGCTGACAACTTTTATAGAGATGTGGATTTCATTTTCCAGCAGGAATTGGCACACTGCCCACACTGCCAAAAGTACCAATTGTTCTTTTATATTATTCAAATGATCTGAGACAACTGATCTTTTGGGTTTTCATTGGCTGTAAACCATAATAATCATTAACAATAAAATAAATAAATGTTTACAATACATCACTTTGTGGGTAATTCATCATTCATTAGATGACCAGGAGTACAGAGAACTGACGCAGGACTTTGTGAAATGGTGCCAGAGGAACTGCCTGCAGATCAACGCAGGAAAAACCAAAGAGCTGGTGGTGGACTTCCGCAGGACCAAACACTCTCCTCCGGTGCCTTTGAACATCCAGGGTACGGATATTGAGATAGTGAGGTCCTACAAGTACCTGGGTGTCCACCTCCACAACAAGCTGGACTGGACCGACAACACGGCTGCTCTCTACAGGAAAGGTCAGAGCAGACTGCATCTCCTGAGGAGACTCCGGTCCTTTGGCGTGCAGGGGAAACTCCTGATGACCTTCTTTGATGCTGTGGTGGCATCAGCCATCTTTTATGGAGTGGTCTGCTGGGGCAGCAGCATCTCCACCACCGACAGGAAGAGACTGAACAGAATCATCAGGAAGTCCAGCTCTGTCCTGGGGTGTCCTCTGGACCCAGTGGAGGTGGTGGGAGACAGGAGAATGAGGACTAAGCTTAAGAACATGCTGAAGAACCTGTCTCACCCCATGCACCACTCTCTGAAAGCACTGAACAGCTCCTTCAGTGTCCGGCTGCTGCACCCGCGCTGTGTGAAGGAGAGATACCGCAGGTCCTTCCTTCCACACGCCATCAGACTTTACAACACACCACACTCAAACTAAACACTAGTTTTTTATCTCAGTACTTCATACAAACTTACATACTACTCAGTATAGCTGTAATGCTTACCGTGTGCAATATCTACCTCACTACATGTCACCTTATCTACCTTCACCATCTGTGCAATATGTTTAACGTGCAATATTTCTCTCACCTTTTTATCTACTATTTATTTGATATTTATTTACTGCTACTCTTTGTGCAATAATACTGGTCACACCCTACCATAATTATATCTCTATGCACTAGATGTATATATATATATATATATATATATATATATATATATATATATATATTTCCTTTACTATATATAATTTTTTTTAAAGTAGCTTTTATATATTTCCTGTAATTGTTTTTGTATATATAGATTTATCATTATTTGTTTTTATATATCTTTTTTTCCTGGCCTGTTTCTCTGTCCTTTCCTCTGTACTGCTGTAACATTGTAAATTTCCCCATTGCGGGATTAATAAAGGATTATCTTATCTTATCTTATCTTAATAGATCACTTTGTGGGTAATTCATCTATGTAACATACGAGTTTCACATTTTGAACTGAATTACTGAAATAAAGTAACTTTTCAATGATTATCATTTTTTTATATGCACTAGTACATGATTATACATACAGCAAATACTATATTGGTAAAAAACAAGGTGATAAAATAAAAAATAAAATACAAATTAAAAACCTCTGGTTAATGTGCAGACCTGAGTTTACAGTACCAGTAAGTTTTTTCAAGAATTTTAAAAGTATCCTCAAGTGTAGTCACAAAGACCATAAAAACCATTAGAATGATGGAACTGGCACTCATCAGGACCGCCCTTGGAAAGAAAAAAGTTCCCTCTGTTGTACAGGATAAGTTCATCAGACTTACCAGCCTCAAAAACCACAAGTTAACAGCTCCCCAGATAAGAGCCATCCTTTAAGTTGCTATATGATTCCTTATGTGACTTCAGTGGTCTGTTAACAATGTAGGGAAAAAATACTTTACTTTACTTTACTTTCTTACCGTGGACATGAAGCAGTGGTCCAGGGACTCGTCGGAGAAGAGCACAGCATCTTTGGTGAAGACAGCACTCGCCCGCAGGATGAAGGAGGTGAAGAGGTTGATGTGTATGTAGTTTCTGGTACAGTGGAACTTCCTGTAGTGAAGGTTAATTATATTACAGTAATGAACACAAATGATGTACAATGATGTTCAACCTACACAGAATAAAGGAGCATGCTGACATGGAGGAACATCAATCTGTAAAAGTGAAGGTGGGCGCTGAAGATAATGATCATCATGCAGCTTGTGTCAGTGTGTCTTTGCTATTATAACGTCAGGAAAAGTATGCCTTGCGCAGCTCGAAACACATAAAAGGCATGATCTAAGTCTTTTAGTTAATCATGGGTATGTTTTGGGCATTGTTTGGTCAGTGTTTTTTGCCTTGGAACTCTTTCATGGAGACCATTTCTGACTGGTCTCTGACCTTAACTGAGGCGAGTGAGACCTGCAGATCTTTAAATGTTATTCTGGGTTCTTTCGGTGACCTCCTGGATGAGTTGTTCATGCCCTTTTGGAGTAATTTCGGTCGGCCGGTCACTCCTGGGAAGGTTCACCAGTGTTCCATGTTTTTTTTTTTTCCATTTGTTTATAATGAAGCTCTCACTGTGGTTCTCTGGAGTCCCAAAGCTTTAGAAATGACTATGTATCCTTTTCAAGACTGATAGATAATCAATGACTTTGTTAGATCTTTAGATCTCGGCTTAGTGTGTTGCTTTTTGAGATCTTTTATCTGCTTTATGTTGTCAGACAGGTTCTCTTTATTCTTGATTCTTGATTTCTTGACTCTACAGGTCTGGCAGTAATAAGGCCTGAGTGATTTTTGTGGAATTGAACTCAGCTTTCCCTTAATAAATGAAATCATTGTTTAAAAAGTGCTTTTTATATTTACTCAGGTTGTATTTGTCTGATATTACAGTTTGTTTAATGATCTGAAAAATGTAAAACAAAAGAAATCTGTAAGGGGAAAATGCATTTTCATGCCAATATAAATTAATCTGGTATAAGTTTAATTTTAGTCTATAAATACAGATGGGAAAACAAATGACGTCTGCTTTTAAGTGCTTCATAATCAGATCTTACAGAGAAAAATGTAGAATATGGGTCATTTAAAATAAAAAAAGAAACATATCCATTAACTAATGGCTGCTAATGGACTGAAGAGCACGGCCGGCATACCTGAAGGAGGTGAAGACGATGATGGCGGTAATGAGCGAGATCAGCGAGGTGGCGTAACCTGCGGTGTACACCTGCTTGAAGGTGGAGAAGTAGGTTGTCTGTGGGAACAGAAAGACGGTGGAAATGTCGGTTAGAGTTTGAGGCGACAGTTATACCGGCTCAGCTGCATCCGACTCAGATCACACACTGCTCCACAACATCTCCCCTGTTCCTCTGATGAAGGAGACAGTGACGTCTATGGGCTTCACCCATCAAAGCCGAGGTGGTATCGGGGATGACAGTCTAGACGTTAAGGTCACGGGGGGTTGGGCAGAAGAACGACTTCAAATAGAAGCTCATTCACCTCGGATTCGGGCTCTGCGTCATCTCCGAAATCACAGGCTTCCTCGTAAGGTGGATACAGGTCACTCCAGCCTGCTGCCGTGCAGTTCCTGTAGATGTAACCTGCGAAAGATACATCAAAGAGATCAGTGATAAGTACAGTTACTATACAAAATATACAGTATCTCACAAAAGTAAGTAGACGCCTTACTTTTTTCTAAATATTCTACTAATAGGGGTGTGCCATATCATATTGTTGTGTTTTCCTTCCAAGCAACTCAATTTTGGTTTCATCTGTCCACAGTATATTTAACCAGTAGTGCTGTGAAACAGCTGACACTCTAGGATTCTTCCTCACCTCATTGATCATTCTGCGTCTGCGTCTGTCTTACCGTGGACACACGGATAAAAATCAAGGCTATTAGAGATACTTTTGTAACGCTTTCCAGATTCATGCAAGTCAACAGTTCTTGAACGTAGGTCCTCTGAGAGCTTGATCTTTTGTGCAAGGCATTATTTACATCAAGCAATGCTTCTCAAGAACAGCAAACTCAAACTGGTGTGTTTTTTTTTTTTTTAGGGCAGAGCAGTTTTAACCAACACATCCAGTCTCATCATATCCTGGCTTCAATTAGCTCTTAGAAAAGTCATTAGCCTAGGGGTTCACATACTTTTTCCCCTTCCTCACTGTGAATATTAACATGTTGTGTTCAATAAAACCATGCAAAAATATATATATATATATATATATATATTTGTTTGTGTGGTATTATTTTAAGCAGACTGTGTTTGTCTATTGTTGTGACAAATTTGTGAAAAATTTATGCAGAAATCCAAGTAATCCCAAAGAGTTCACATACATTTTTCTTGCAACTGTACATAAAGGAAAATGATGACAATTATCAGGGGTGCCCAAACTTTTACATACCACTGTACTTAAGTTGGAAATAAGCATTATAACAGTATTCGTATCTATTTAAGTGAAGCCAGGGTCGGCCCAAAACTGGACATCTGTGGATGTGTCATGTCAGATCATGCTCAGTGGGTAATGAGGTCAGATACTGCCAGTCACATACATGTGGTGAACGAGCAGCTGGGGTAAGCGGCCAGGGTGAAGTACTGACTCCATTGCATAACAGGACGACCCCAGTGGCTGAAACTCTGGCTGGAGGTGGATCCACAGCCTCAGATTAAAGATATATTCTATTAAAATCTCCCAAAATCAACATTTACATCAGTGTTCCAAGAGTTTAAGGGTTTAGCTCCCCTGAAAGAGACTGGAATTCTACTGAAAACGATGATATCTAAGGTTATTACTGCCACAGATACTAAAAATGAACCACTGTCTAATTAATAACAGTGTAGTTATACTAGTTATAACACATTGCTTTTCACTGCTAGTTATACAGTGTTTTTTCTACATTATAAATTAATTCTGAAGTGATCCAGATTATGAAGGAACATATAAGGAATTATGTAGTAACTTAAAAGTGTTAAACAAACCAAAAACACTTATCCTGTGCAATAGAGGAAACTCTCGGTCTTCCTCTCCTGGGGCGGTCCTGATGAGTGCCAGTTCCATCATGACATTTTTGATGGTCTTTGTGACTGCACTTGAGTATACTTTCATATATATATATATTTTTTTTTGCATATTGACTGATCTTTTTTTCTTTATTCAGTTGAGTAGTTCTTGTTTGTCATAATATGGATTAGAACATTACTTAAATATTCACTATTCACTGTATACCTGTAACTCTACCTCTTCACTACTTTACAACTGATGCTCTCAAACACTTTATTAAGAGACAAGAAATTCAAGTAATTAACTCTTGATGAGTTCAGCACAGCTGTTAACTGAAAGCCTGAAATTCCAGGTGATTCTACCTCATAAAACTGACTGAGAAAATTCTTAATAGTTTGGATGAGTTTTTTATTAATCTACAAGTGCAGCACATTTAAAAATATAGAACTTTTTTGGTGTTTTTAACCCTCTATAGCATGAAGTTTGTTGAAATTAGTTGAGAGTAGAAATCAGAGCACTTGAGAACTGAACTTCAACCTGATTGCTTTGTGATCTAACCTCATAATGTTGCCCTCAGGAACAAATAAAAAATACCAGATTTATGATGTAAATGGAAACAAAATAGGCTTTCACAACATACTTTTTTTATTAAAGCATTTAGAACACAGTGTAATAATCAAAAAGTAGTTTGTTGCCCAAAGGCACACTATGCCATAGAGGGTTAATTTTTTAGCTGGAGCTCCGAATGGTCCAGCGGGTTAAGAGCTGTCACTATGATCAGGAGATTGCCAGTTCGAATCCTGTTTATGTAGCTGGCTCTCTCTGGGTGAGTAGATGGCACTTTTTCCCCTTATCATTTCAAAGGGTGATGTCGCTCAGCACAAGACATCTGTGAGCTGATGTATCAGAACTGAGTCGCTGCGCTTTCCTCCAAACACACTGTGATAGTACACGGTAATGCTTGAAAAGAGGTGGCGGCTGACTTCACATGCATCAGAGGAGGCATGTGCTAGTCTTTACCCTCCTGGTGTTGGAGCATCACTAGTAATAGGGGGGGGGGGTCCTAAAGAGTGGGTTTGGTAATTGTCCTTGCAAAATTGGGGAGAAAATGGGAAAAAAAATTTTGACTTGCAAAGTATCAGAAGAGGCCCGTTTTATTATAAAGTATGAAGAGAGAATGACCATGTTTTGAACATTTTTTCATATCATATGAGTCATATTTATGGTACATCAAACCATAGAAATGTCAAATATAGACCCCAGGCCTCCCAACGTCCACTTATATAACAACACTTCACTCCACGTTTCAGTTAGTCCACTGGTCATATGACAGCAAGTGTTGTCAAACGGGTTTATAAGAATTGATATGACCGTGATTTATTCCTAAACCCTCAGTGCCAAGATAATCATCTCTAAGTAGCATGCATAATATCTGCCCCTGCCTCTCTGCCAAAATCTCAGGGAATTAGTTTTGCCCCGGTTTGAGATTTGAAGCGCTTAAGTCAGAAGTGCTCAGTCCAGAACAGTAAATCATACAGTGAATAGAATCCTAATGGGAACATCCACAAAACTCACTTCTGAAACTACACTTCAGCACTTAAAAAGTACTTTAAAGCCCAAACGGAAGAGCGTAAAGTCTTAATCTGTGTAATGGACATCCATTAGCATCGTTTATCTTTTTATCTATGTCATAAATCGTATGGCTATTGGCTCCCATAGACTAATCAAACTTATTTCTGAACAGATTAAATTTATTTAAGTAAAGTTTGCAGGTTTTTAATCATTTTTGCCACTTTTAACAAGTGACATTATCTCATTTTAAGGCAATAATTCTTCTTAAAGTGTTTCTCTGATCTTTTTAAGTATTGTAAGTGTAAGATTATTTTGCTTCTTTTTCTCAACCTTGAAACTTTTGTGAAACTCATATATTTTATAGATGTATTTATCGCACACAGGGTGATCTATTTTAAGCTTTTATTTCTTTTATTGTTGATGATTATGGCTTACAGACAATGAAAACCCAAAAATCAGTGTCTCAGAAAAAAATAATATTCTAAAAGAAGACCAAGTTGAACTTTTGGCAGTGTGGGCAGTGTGCCAAGTCCTGCTGGAAAATGAAATCCACATCTTCATTAAAGATGTTGGGAAAACACAACTGCACTGACTTTAGACTTGATAATAAAACAGAGTGGATCAACACCAGCAGATGATTAGCATGTCTCTCCAAACCATCACTGATCATCAGTAAATTATACATTTCATTCAGAAACCAAGGGACCAATCAATATTCAATCAGTATTCTAATTTTCTGAGATACTGATTTTTGAGTTGTCATTGGCTGTAAGCCAAGTAACTTTTCAATGATATTCAATTTTTTTGAGATGCACTAGCTCTAGTACTAGTACTTAAAATAACTAGTATCAGTATTGAGTATTAGTTATTAGTATTAGTAATTTGAACTCAGTAAGTCTTATTAAATCCGTGTATCATTCGTTCATTTGATATTCAATTGAGAATCAAAATCGGAAAATTAAAAAACCAATTCGTTTTTTCGTTTTTTCGTTTTTGAATATAATACCAAAAAACGAATAACGGCTTGTATTTTGTATTTTTATTTGGTTATCCAAACAAAAATTGGAAATTTAAAAAACGGACCAGGAGCCGAATTTGATTTTGATTTTGAACTTGACCCATTTGTGTGCCCCGGAAGTTACTGATTTGTTTATTCTTGGTGGGTTTCTGTTGCGCGGGAGTTCACTGCAGTGTTATCTACACAGTCTGTATTGCTGTAGGCTTTGGATGGAGTTGAGGATGGAGAGTTTTATCTTGTTCAGAGGAACTAAACGCGTTGCAGTGAAAGAAGACGATATGACAACAGAAAAAATCGGCAGGATCTTTCAGGTGTTTGTCTAACGTTCCGTAGCTAAATGTCATATTTAGTTAATGTTATTCTGTGAATTGCCGCCTACTAAATATGACATTTAGCTACGGAACGTTAGACAAACACCTGAAAGATCCTGCCGATTTTTTCTGTTGTCATATCGTCTTCTTTCACTGCAACGCGTTTAGTTCCTCTGAACAAGATAAAACTCTCCATCCTCAACGGCCCTCTCCAATTCTGTGTTCGATACATGTCTTTTCCGCTTAAGGTCGTGTTGAACACAGAACCTTCTAACACTCATTGCAGAACATCGCTGGATCCCCATTTGCTGCAACGTGCACGAAATCTCTTCATGCGTCTTACCACCTTCAAAAAGATCTTTAATTAGGCCAGAATGTGGTTCCAGTCCGGCCATGCTGCCTACAGCAATACAGACTGTGTAGATAACACTGCAGTGAACTCCCGCGCAACAGAAACCCACCAAGAATAAACAAATCAGTAACTTCCGGGGCACACAAATGGGTCAAGTTCAAAATCAAAATCAAATTCGGCTCCTGGTCCGTTTTTTAAATTTCCAATTTTTGTTTGGATAACCAAATAAAAATACAAAATACAAGCCGTTATTCGTTTTTTGGTATTATATTCAAAAACGAAAAAACGAAAAAACGAATTGGTTTTTTAATTTTCCGATTTTGATTCTCAATTGAATATCAAATGAACGAATGATACACGGATTTTATTAATATCTCTTTCCCTTTAGTTGTGCTTAGTGTATCCCTCCATTGTTTCAAATTAAAAACCCTCTGCAGAGTTTGAATTGCATTCATGCTGTTTTATAAAATGTATAAATAAAAACACATACAGCTCTAGAAAAAAATAAGAGACTTTCTTCGATTTTACCAAACTGAAAACCTCTGGAATATAATCAAGAGGAAGATGGATGATCACAAGCCGTTAAACCAAACTGAACTGCTTGACTTTTTGCACCAGGAGTCTAAAGCATAAAATTATCTAAAAGCAGTGTGTAAGACTGGTGGAGGAGAACATGACAAGATGCATGATTTTTAACAGCGATTAAAAACCAGGATTATTCCACCAAATATTGATTTCTGAACTCTTAAAACTTTATAAATATGAACTTGTTTTCTTTGCATCATTTGAGGTTATTTTAGCCATTTCTCATTGTCTGCAAATAAATGCTCTAAATGCGAAAATTTTTATTTGGAATTTGGGAGAAATGTTGTCTGTAGTTTATAGAATAAAACAACAAAGATCATTTTACTCAAACATAAACCTATAAATAGCAAAATCAGAGAAACTGATTCAGAAACTGAAGAGGTCGCTTAATTTTTTTAAAGAGCTAGGGGTTGGACAATGAAACTGAAGCACCTGGTTTTAGAGCACAATAATTTATTGTGGTGATGGACAGTTCTGGTGGAAACAGGAGAGTTGAGGTGCACATTGAATTCTGTCGTGATTTGATCAGCCGTGGTTTTATGTTTTTTGGATACAATCCGGGTTAGCACCCGAACATCCCTTTCAGACAGCTTCCTCTTAAAGCGTCCACAGTTAATCCTGTTGGATGTGGTTGGTCCTTCTTGGTGGTATGCTGATATTACCCTGGATACCGTGGCTCTTGATGCATCACAAAGACTTGCTGTCTTGGTCACAGATGCTCCAGCAAGACGTGCACCAACAATTTGTCCTCTTTTGAACTCTGGTATGTCACCCATAATGTTGTGTGCATTGCAATATTTTGAGCAGAACTGTGCTCTTACCCTGCTAATTGAACCTTCACACTCTGCTCTTACTGGTGCAATAATGTGCAATTAATGAAGATTGGCCACCAGGCTGCTCCAATTTAGCCATAAAACCTCCCACACTAAAATGACAGGAGTTTCAGTTTCATTATCCAACCCCTGTAGGTATCTGTGGAGACCGGACATTTAATGTAAGATTCTGATTTCTAAACTGTCAGGAGTTTTAAAATCCTGCCGCGTATACCAGGCTCTGAATACTGTATTCCACAGTAATCTTATTAAAATCCTCGAAAACCCTGGTGTACACTCGTCCCACCTGTCCAGCAACAGGCAGGAAGTAGGACAGATCTGCACAGACAATCGAAAAGGGCTATATTCTCTCTGCTCAATCCCAGAAGTACCTGATGTCTGTGATTAAGACTCTGGGTGGGTTTAGCAGAGAGCAGCGCTCCACACCGAGAGCTGAGCATGCTAAGCTCTGAGCGCTAACACTGGATTTACCAATATCCACACGAACAGACAGATTAGAGAGAGGCGTAATCCCATGTCTCCTGTGGCATTAAGAGAAGAAAGTAATCAAAGAATCACAATTTACAGACAGAGAATTGGAGGATGTGACGTCATTCAAACCTCCAGCCCTGGACTAGATGAGATGATTCATCTGTGATTTACCCTTAAAAAAAAAAAAAATATATATATATATATATATATATATAGAAAGTAAGGGTTAGGGTAAGGGTTAGGTGTAGGGTTAGATTTTGGCAAAATGGGAAAAATCATATATTACGATATGGAATTTTTTTATATCACGATAACGATATATATATCATGATACACCACATCTGAGTATGTTTTCAGCTATTCTTCAAAAATATGACGAAATAATATAATTGCTTACTTTTTTCCAACTTTATTTCAAAATGACATTAAACCAAACTTTCACAAATGAGAATTACTACCTTTTAGTGCAGGCGTATATATGTATCAAGTAAAAACACAT
Source organism: Astyanax mexicanus (assembly GCF_023375975.1). Classification (NCBI taxonomy): domain Eukaryota; kingdom Metazoa; phylum Chordata; class Actinopteri; order Characiformes; family Acestrorhamphidae; genus Astyanax; species Astyanax mexicanus. The sequence continues at coordinate 50,841,505 of NC_064411.1, read as the reverse complement.
GAGGTAGATTTTTTCAAAATTATACAGGTATTTTCAAATTACGTTATCAAAATAAACTCAGTTAACATTTTTTGTAGTCTTCGGCGAATAACGTAAAGCAGTGTCATGACGCAAAACCACATTATGAAGCTTTATTTGTGAAGATTACTTTATTATCACTTATATAAATCAAGTTTATGCAAAGTGACCACGCCAATACATTTCATCGTAGCCTAATTTATGTATTTGCATGAATAATTAATAAAATTACTGTGGAAGCGATAGGGGTATTTATCGTCATATCGCACAGCACTAATGTATACTTAATTGTACTTAAAACATATTTAGAAATGTCTGTATGCTGTAAATATACTGACAGATTTATGTACTTATCTAAAATATATTAAAAGTATATTAATGTTATGCTTTATGAAATATTTGAAAGTAAACTTTGATCATACTTTTTATTTTTAGAAAATAGGCTACTAATAGGATACAGTGCTAAATAACACATTCAAATGCCAAATAAAAAAAATTAAGTAAATTTGTAAAACTGTAGTACAGTATATTAAAATATATATTTTTTTACCCGACAAAGTATATTAGACGTGTGCTACTTACTGTACAAAAGACAGGAACAAGAAGAAGCATATTTGTACTCTTATGTAAATAGATCACATATATTTAACATCAATTCTTAGTACATTCCTAGTGTAATACACCTGGTGTATAATAAATAGTGATACAGTAGTAATACTTCTTAAATATATTATTATTTTACTGTAAGCATTTTTAAAATATTGGGTTACATACATGAAGTGGTTAAAATGTATTTAAAATAGTTCCATTTTAGTACTGTTAAGTGCACTTAGCACAATTTAAGTAAGACTTTTGTACTATTTTTATACAATAAAAAAATTAAATATAATTATTAAAGTATAAAAAAAGTAGTTCCATTTTAGCTCTCTTTAAATATACTGATTAATAATGTGGCTACAAGAACACGGTACCACCTTAAAATAAGACTACCTTTATAAAGGGTTTATAAATGGTTTACAATTACAAGTTTTTGATGGTTACTAATTAGGTTGTAAATGCCTTAAAAATCATTAATAATCAGTTATAACACATACACAGAAAGGGCAACAATAACATGTTGTTTGCCAAATAGTGAACCCACAGCCATCTATATTGTTGCCCTTTCTACCTATGTGTTATAACTGATTATTAATGATTTTTAAGGCATTTACAACCTAATTAGTAACCATTAACAAACTAATTGTAAACCATTTATAAACCCTTTATAAAGGTAGTCTTATTTTAAAGTGGTACCAAGAACACTTTAGAGCAATATAACATAGTAATGCTTAGAATACTTTATCTACTAACTCTATAATCTACTTTTTTGACATTTCCATGTGAAAAGTTCCTGTGCATGGCGCCATTTCCCCCGCTTCGACTGATAAAATATTAAATATTCGACTGATTATTATTATTTTTATTATTATTATCTTCTAGTAACCGCGGGTTACGCAACGCCCGGTCAATGCTCAGTTCACTTAAAACCACATTCACTATTAATAATCTGTCCGTGTCTTCATCCCAGCCTTTATCATTTTTTAAAGGGCTTTTCATAAATTCAGATAAGTCTGGTTGTTCCTCCAAACAATTCACTCCTGATCTGGAATCGCAGCATCATATCCGGTCTGAAAAAGCTTCAAAGGATTGGTTAGAAAGAGGAGGCTTACAGAAGTGGCGTGACCCCCTGACATTAAATCCACAAATCCGTGAAGGACAGTCTGGCAGCACCACAATGAACACATCATCACTTCAGCCGATAAACTGAAAAGTGAAAAATATATTGCAGCAAAGGGTCAAATGCATAGGGGCAGATTTGACATTGGGGGAGGACACAATTGCTAAAATGAATCAAACTCCACCCTATATTGACTTAGAACAACATTTACAGTTAAATACAGTTAATCACAACAATGCAAAATATATATTTATTCTGTACTACTGTTTATAATTAGTTAAATCCAAAACAGTTGTCTTTACAACCAAAACATAAAAAACACGTTATATTTACTGTTTTTAGAAAAAAATATGTGTGCAATGTCTGAGCTATATACATTATATACAGTATATGACAAAAACTGATCAGTTATCATGTAATATTTAAAATAATATAACAACATATTTGGTTATTATTATTATTATTATTATTATTATTATTATTATTATTATTATTACTGTTGTTGTTGTTATTGTTATTGTTGTTATTATTATTATTATTATTATTATTATTATTATTACTATTATGTATTGGCATGTCAATTCTGTTGTATATTTATATTTTTTCCATTTTTTTTTTATCTTAGTAGCATTGTGTAATCTTAGTAGCATAACCCAAACCCTCCCAGTCTGTTAGCAGAACAAGACATTACCCAGAAGTCATTTTATATTGCAGTATATTCTTATTGATGTGATTCATTCTCACCACTGACCTCGCATTTAAAGCCAGTGTTGTGCAGAATTCAGCACCCCTGCCAGAAAAAGCACCCTCTCTCAGAAGTGTGCTCCCACATCTTCTTGGCTTTAACTTTACTTAGAAAATGGAAAAACCCAAGATACTTTTCTGTGCTACGCCGACTCATAAAGAAATAAGGAAAAAGAAACGTCACCTGCAGCCTTTCCTGAGAGAGGGTGTTTTTCCTGGATGGGGTGCTGCTGAATTCGGCACCATAGTAGTGTCTAAATCTGCACCCCTGCCATGAAAAGCACTCTCTCTCGGCAGCGTGTACGCATTGTCTCCTTCATAAAGTGGACATAATTGCTAACATAAACTAACTTTACTCTTAAACTTTACTACTTTGCTCTTAAAGCCTATAGCAGCTGTATGACGATGTAGAAAGAGTGTAGTATAACTAAAAGTTGGTTGAAATCAAATTGTTTTTTATTTTATTTTATTTCTTTTTTTTTTAAGTTTTCAGGTTGAAGTTCTCTAACTAACTAATTTTATTGAGCTGTAATGTAAATATTTCCGATATAGTGGATATAGTGGTGATTACCATTGTTTTATATGTAGTTTCAATGTTTTATGACCAATTTCTTCATAAAAAGATTGCTAGTAGTAGTAGTAGTAGTTTGAAGGTCTATGCTACCTCCCAGTTGCTAAAATAAAATAAAATAAAATAAAAGCTAATCAAAGCTAATTTTAGCTCCCATTCACAGAGGAAGTAAGGAATAGACAGTAATAATTAATTCCTGCATCATCTCCCCCCTTTCTTAAGTCATCCAATAAAGCCCTAAAATTAACTAGTTTACCAGCAGCAGCTAGTTTACTGAACTTTCCAAAGACAGTAGTTAGAGGCAGTTACTCCAACAAAACAGGATAAACTCTTTTAAATACCCTTTATTTAACAAAAAAAATTAAAGCGCAAGTGTCCAAATACTTTGGTTCTTATAGTGTGATTTAAAGCGTGATTAAGCCTCTAACATGAATTACAGGCAACACATTATTTGGCATTTTATATGCCACATTAAATTCCTAAAAAAAAAATACCTCAGTGGTAGCTGAGCACCATTCAATCAGAAATAATAGAAATTAAGTGGCTAAGCATTCCAGACAGTCTCAGTGATTATTTATGATGGTTTGTTTAATTATCTTTTCACAGCATGTCGCATTTCAATCTTTTAGAGGCGTTAAAAATACATCAATCACCAAAATGCATGATTAGCATGTTAATCGCGGTTCAACACGGCTAATAAACAGCTTCTGTGATTTTTAAAAGACTCTCTGTTATCATATTATATGTTTTTAGCTCTGCTGGGATGTTTTTTAATTGTCATAATTCTTATTTTGCTTCCTAAAATGTATTATTATCTGCTTTTTAACTATTAGTGCTAATTAGATTTAGCATATATCGCTCTTTTGCTAAATCCTAGTCATGAAATTACTGTTACCCTGCAGATTTCCCCTATTACCATCCAAAGTGATGCAACTATATATAATCCTCATGTTTCAGGTTTACAGGCTCTAATGAGTGTCTAACGAGCTGATAACAATTAATGTTCTTTTTCTTTTACTTTAATAGTTTAGTTATCCCTCTCATGCACTTGATGTTTTATTGCACATGTCACCAGTTGAGATATGGGCCCTATTTTTAGTGATCAACCGTGAACAGTGCAGATTGATTTAGGGTGTGTCAGTGTATCTTTGCTATCATAACGACAGGAAAAGTACATCTTGGAATGTACTAATTCTTTAAATTGCCAGTATTGAATACTGCCTCGTATTCACACTAAAGACTCCACTTCCCAGAATGCACCTGCGCCCAACCTCCCACACATGCCGGCTCACCCAACTTCTGACATTGCTCACACCTGGGCCCCCTAGTATTTATACCCCCTGTTTTCATTTAACCCTGGCCCAGTATTGAACCTAGTTTACTAGCTCTTCTACCCAACATTTCTTGTGTGTTTTTGATCTTTTGTTATCAGTACATTTTGTTTCTTTGACTACTCTTTTGCCTAGTCCTTTATTGTTTGTTTGTTTTCTCGTTGCCAACCCTATTTATGTATTTTTGACTATCCTTTTTGCCTTGTGCCTCTTCTGTTTTTGGATATCCTGTGTATGACTTCTTTGCCTGCCCACTCTGGTATGTTGCTTTCTGCTCCTCTGTTGTCCTTTTGTTACTGACCTTGCCTGTCCCAGACCATTCCTATGAGTTCATCCCTGTATTTAATACATTTTGTGTGTGCCACTGTGACAGTGTGTTTTAGGCGTAACATAACATGAAAAAAAAGAACTATCAGTTCGTCACTTGCCATTCCCTTTAAGAGCGAGGTGTGCTCTGACTTTGGCGGAATGCCATTTTAACAGCGTAGCGCTTCTGAGCTTCTCACCAAAGGAAACTGATCTGCTCATTTATGCTGTAAAGGCGCAACCTTAACACGTTTTACTTCCAGACCACCACGCCCATCAGTGTAGATTTATACATAAACTTAGTTGTATACTTAACATGGAAAAGTGCATACTTTTAGCAATTAAAATTAATATGTACCTAAATACATACTAAATGTACTACTTTGAAACAACTTACAGCAATTTAAGTATATTTCAATTGTAATTAAGCTATATTTAAACACAACAAAAAAGCATTAGGTTGTGCTTTTAAATGCTTTTTTGTATAAGATTTAAGTATGTTTTTCTTTTAAAACATCATTTTAATACACTTGAAGTGTATTGATAAACATATTGTGTACACCTTAATGCTACTATAAAAAACTATATCTACTACGGTTGGTGTGTGCAGTGGATAACACCTGCTTAAAAAGACATTTTATTGAAATACAGAGAAAGTATATTTAATGTGTATTTCTTTTCATCAAGTATATTAAATAAAAAATACTTTTAGTATTATTTACCTAATTTAAACACTCTTATAATTGCTCTTAAGTATTCTTTCTTTTTTTTACAAGGGTTGAAAGGGTGCATAATAGAATAGCAATGAGCACCGCAACGCATCCTGGATAGGGTGTAATATAAAGTTCATAGTTTCAGTTTTACACAAAACCTAGACACATAAATCCACCAATTACAGATGGGAGGCACACGGCCGACGCCCAAATCCACCAGTTAGAAAAGGCAAAAGGCAGAAAATACGTTTCTCCACTGCACTGTATTATTGCAAAGCTAGAAATATTCGTAGAAATATTGATAAACATTGATTTTGATGCATCGACACGTTCACCAACTACAGTACAGAGCATTAATAACTGCTTCAACTACTCCAGTGAACGGCTGCTTATCTGCTGCCAGGCGAAAGGAGGGCAGAACAAATCCCCGCAAAATATTTTTAGCGCTAGCTTACTCCACCACGGTTCCTCCAGGGCCCTGTGCAACAAACACTGCAGCCGGCCCAGATCACATAGTCCTGTAGAGTCCTGTAGGCCGCTGACCTGTAAAATGCCTCGACCTCAACGCCGTCCGCCAGGAGGATCACCTGAAGTCTCACAGCTCTGAAGTTCATCCATCATTTCCCTCCTCCAGCTGGAAGATTCCATCATTTTCCATTTAGAAAAGCCAGTTTTTTTCCATGTAGGTCAGAGAGAATGTGCTGGAAGAGCTTTCAGAAATATGCTAGAGCTTGGCGTGTCAACGAGACAATGAGAAAACGAGTATCTGCACCACCGTTGAACGCCAGTGACATGTGCAGACAACTGTTTTCCAGCATCAAAGGGAAGGATATGATGCTCTGAATGGAATTTTACAGAGGTTACTGACCCAATTTAGCATCCCTCCAACGTGCCAGAGGGCCGTCCTCAAGCTATAAGCAAGCGCTCGAAAAAAAAGTAAAGTAGTAAAATAAGGCTTTGGTGTAGAAGCCTGATTTAAATGAATGTGACAAACCACAAAAGCTCAAACCCCAACTGCACTTTATTCCAAACCACACAGTTTTCCTCCTTCTTTTCTTTGTGTGGAAATGTAATCTGTAAAAAAAAGACTAATCCTTTTGTTAGCATGCCCTGCCCTGACTCCACACTGTGCTTCTGTCCTCACACGATAATAAAGAACCAACAACAGCACCTTTTCTCTTTAGTCACTGAATTCGTCTGTAAAAAAAGGCTGACCTGGCTTGCTGGAGAAGTGCTGGAAAACTTCGGAACAGGACACGTTAACCACCTGACCGACATCTGCTCTGAGCCAGCAGCGTATCTCGTCCCACTCCGTCCTGCAGCCTAAAAAAATGATAAAAATACAGAAATTTTGGGGTTAAAAGTTATTCAACACACACTAGAACCTCATATCAGATACCTTGAATGGTTTAATAATAATATGAGCTGTAGAAGGGGAGATATATCAATCTAATGCTATCGTAACGACAGGAAAAGTACACATTGGAATGTCTTAATTCTCCTAATTAATCATAGGTGTTTGTGTCATTCCTGATACTGGGTCTGCCTGGACTCTTATATTCACACACTAAAGACTCCAGTTCCCATAATGCACCTGCCCCTAAACTCCCGCACATGCCAGATGACATGAGGCTTCGGCGTACCGGCTCACCTGACTTCTGAGATTGCTCACACCTGTGCCCCCTAGTATATATATACCCCCTGTTTCCTGGTAACCCTGGCCCTGTATTGAACCTAGTTTACTAGCTCTTCTACCCAGCGTCTCTTGTGTGTTAATCCTAGTGTAAAGCAGCTTTACAGGACAGAGAATCAGCCAAAACACTGAACATGCAATACAGAAACCCCAGTGAAGAAGCTTTGTGAGGACCAAGGCTCACATATAAGGGGGGCCCATCCTACCACTAGTCATATAGCTTTTCAATGAAGTATACAAATGAGTAATTTTTTTTTTAAACATTTAAATTTTAGTTTTTGTCCATTTGTCTATCTCAGACGTTTGGTGATGCTGCTTTTGTACCAACACATGGTTATTATCACCTATTGACATCACCTGGATATCAGCTGGACTTGTTGCACAGGTGCTGCATCCTATGATGGTACCATATGGAAATTATCTGAACAACCTATTTTCTCACTAATGTTTTTAGAAGCTGTAGCCATGAAAGTGATTGGAACCTAAGTTCAAATTATTGCCAAATGCTTTTGGCAATTTAGTTTATATTAACCATAGACTGTGTATAGCTGGACAGAGCATCGTCTCTCAAAAGTGAAGCCACCACAGGTCGGGCGCCCCCTGCTGTTCGGTTTCAGAAAGCTGTGTAACTCCACCCATCCCCATAGGTTTCAATGGCAAAACAGACAACTTTCTATCACGTTTTTTTCTAATATACTGTAATTCTACCTCCTTTATTTAAATGTAACAGCTAGTGTAACCTCTGCTTATATTGTTCCATTTTATATCCCCACAGAATTCGGTTTTTAAAACGTTATTCAGCTCTATTAAAAAAGGTGTGGTTATTGTAAAAGGGCTGGTTATGGGCGGGACCAATAACAGACCGTCAGCTCCGCTCCGCCCCGCTCTGCAGCCTGTGACCGCGAGGCAGCCCTCAGGGGCGGGGTTATTCAAATGAATAGGTGGTCTCTCCACAGTCTTTCTCCCTCCTCTGGTCTCTACTGCGCAGACTCAGGTATCAGGATCGCCAACATGGCGGAAGATTTTGGCTTCATTTTTATTGAATGAATGAGAACGGCGACACGGCGTCCATCTTTTTTTTACAGTCTCTGATATTAACCAATTAAAATAATAAATATAATTTTATGAAAACATGAAATATATTGGGTTCATACTGTCTGTAATCAAATAAAACTCATAGAAAATGTACAACTTTTATCATATAAGATTAGAATTTTCAGTAATCATTTCAAAGAAAGTAAAAAGTCAGAAGCCTTTTCTGTTTCTCACCACACATTTCCTTTTAAACCCATTCAATGATGTTGAGGCCTGGACTCTGGGATTTATCAGTACATCATTCTGAAAACACCAGCAGTTCCAGTCGTTTGATTTGATTAAATATTTTAGACATTTTTACGCAAGAGTTTCTTGAGTCATTTTCTCAGCAGAGGTGTCAAGTAACAAAGTAAAAATACATTGTTGTCTTATTTAAGTAGAAACATTGTTTATCTATACTTTACTGGAGTAATTTTTATTTTTCAGGTGACTTTTGGCTTCTACTTCTTACATTGTCACACAGTTATGTGAACTTTCTACTCATTTTAATAAAAAAAGCCTCGTTACTCCTATTTCATTTCAGCTCGTTTTCATTCCGGCTTCTCATCGTTCAATAAAACCCCTATCCAGATAAATCTCTCCTTTATCCAGATAGAGTGAATCTGATGGTGATTGGATGTAGAGAAGTATAAACATATACCATTCTGACTCCCTATTGGTTTATACTGTGATACATCACACCTGCACATGACCCCCCCCCCCCCCCCCCCACACACTCCAGCAAGAACATAGCAGATGTATGTAGTCTAGTATGAAGATGATTCGTGCAGAGACTCAAGAGAACTCCAGACAAACCCCAGTCCAACTAAACTTTAATAGCTTTTATATATTTACATTCTACTAAAATACATTCATTTACAATCAGCATATATGCAGCTGAAACACTAGGGAACAGCCTAGTGCAAAATCCAAAATTATATTACCAACATTAACATTTTAATAAACGAACATTATAGTCATTATGACTACATTTTTAGAAAAAATGTGTTTTTGGAGAGGGGGGTAGTACACTATAGGACCCTAAAGTGATGCGGTCTAAGCTTTTGTTCTTAATGGCATTTTTTCTCCGTACATTACTTTTACTTTTATACTTTAAGTAGTTTTAAAACCACTACTTTTACACTTTTACTTAAAGAGTAAGCTTAATTTGATACTTCACCTTCTACAGAAGTATTTAAAACACTAGTATCTACATTTTAGAACAATGGTCACAAGCACCTGTGAACTTCCAAAAGACAAGGGAGGTCTTGTCAGGGATTCCTAGTATTTCTGCTCATCAGTACCTACTGAAAGTGCTCTAAGGAAAGATAACCAGTGAACTGGCAAGAGAGTCATTAGTGCCCAGGGCTCACTGATGCACCAGGGGAGCGAAGGCCAGCCTGTCTGCTTTGATTTGGGTAGAGGAACTACTGAAGGACAAACCGCTGGAGAAGAAGTTCATGCTGGAAATGTTATATCCTTTGGAGGACCTACACAATATTAGAGAGTTGGAGAGCTGGTTTTAATGTTTTGGCCAAGCATTACAAGCTTCTCTTCCACTGTTTGCCCACTCTGGTGAACAGTATAGAGCTTAGATCGAGCTCCAAAAAAAACAGCCCGACCTGGCCCAAGCCCGTGCACTTTCCGACACGACCCGACCCATACACCCATGTCATTTACAGCCCGAGCCTGAATTAAACCTGACATTTTTTTAGTAAGTAGAGCTAAAAAATATGAGCTTTTAAAAACATATTCGGGCTGTTTAAATGAGCGAAATCCTTTCAGAATAATGTTGATTAACATTGCAACACTGAAAAATTATTCAATAATTTTTTCTATTAAGAACCGACCACCCCGTCTACTCTAATATAATTAACGATGTTTAAGACTATGAAATACTTTCTGAACAAACAAATTTTTAAAGCATATAGCCTATAGCAAAACACAAAAAACTAAAATAAGGATACGCACTGCACACTTATTAAACCAAAAAGACCAAGAACAATAACAAAATGTACAATTACTTTTGTCTACTGTAAATAATTATAAATGTTTAGGAATATAAAATACTTTCTGAACAAACTATATATATATATATATATATATATATATATATATATATATTTTTTTTTTTTTTTTTTTTTTGGCCCAACCACCACCCCCCCTCTTCGGAGGACAATTAATACTTTATTTTTATTTATTTATTTTATTTTTTATTATTATTATTATTATTATTATTATTTTTTTTTTTTTTTTTTTTTTTTATATTATTTTTTATATATATATATATATATATATATATATATATATATATATATATATATATATATATATATATATTTTGTGTGGATATAGTTGTGGGAGTTCAGGGTTGGAAGGATCGGAGTGTGAGGTACAGGAGGGGGTACAAGAAAAAGAAAAAGAAAAGAGAAAAAAAAAAAAAAAAAAAAAAACTAAACAAACAAACAAACAAAAAAAATAATAATAAAATAAAATAAACAGAAAATAAACAAACATACATATATACACATACTCACATATCTAACTATACATATGCTTATACATATACACACATACATAAATATACATACATATTAATACATACACATAAATACATACACACACACGCACAGTTACTTCTATTCTATTGTTTTTTGCAAAAATATGTCATGTGTTACGGATTATGTCATGAAATGCCTACCACAATGGAGGCAAGAAACCGCCACCATGCCCCTGCGATCCAGAGGCAGATAGGGAAGAACCCAGTGGACCCAGACCATCCACAGCCCATTAGGAGCCCAGAAGACCCGCGGCCACACATCCCGATGGTAACCATGTGCACACCCCAGATGAGGACAGGGGAGACTCCAGACGAAGCCCCCATGGCAAAGAGCAAGAGTCCAGAGAGCCAAAGGAAGCGAGCAGCCCACCCCTCCGGCAGGCCAGCACCCCTTGCACGAGCCGAGCATGCGGCCCCCGAGATCCCAAGCACCCGGGAACAGCCCGACACCCGGCAGGCCCCCCCTCCCACGCCAAGGGGGCCCAAGCCACCCCCAGGCCACGGCCACCTAGGGGGCGGGCCAGAGACCATATTAGGGCATCCGGCCACGCACCCATGGACCCACGGACGCCCACCCCCGCAGGAACGGCAGTGACGATCGGCGGAAAGCAGCGTGGAGCGGTAGGGAGGGCAAAAACCCGCCCTACGCACCCATGTCCCACAGGTGTCCATGCTCAGTCAGCCCCAAACCCAGGACCAACTGTTCACGCACACATGCACATTCACACACCCGTCACACACACATCCGTCACACATACACCCGTCGCACACGTGCACATTCACTCACAGACCAGTCACACACACCAGTCACGCACACCAGTCACACACACCAGTCACACACACAGAACATACATAGACACCTAATGCGGGCATGCGGGCACCAGTACCGAGCCAGCGGCAACCTAGGGAAGCAGCCAGCCCGGCCCCGAACAACCACCCGACCCACACCCCAGGCAGGGTGCACGAAACCAGGGTGTGAGAAGACCTGACCCCCCTCCTTCCCCCACCCAGCATGTTGCAGTGATATGAATGTGTATAATGAGAAGAGTGAATGAAAGCTACAGTGCTATTAAAATTGGAGGGACAGCTGTAATATGAGAACTGAATAACAGCACCCAACCACACTGCCCCCCCAAAGGCCCTCAATGTCTAAAATGCAAAAATAAAATTGAGGAGCAGGGAGCACCTGCCCCCCAAAACCCTATGTGTAATATGATGTGTGTAAGCTGTATGATGAGTTTGTATGTGTAATGCGATGTTAGACTGAGTAGGAGTCGGGGAAGGGCCAGGAAAGGACCGAGGGGCAGAGGACTACCCCCCGGAGGAAGAGAGCCAACTACTGCTGGCTCACTAGGCACCCAGTTCCATACACCCAACCGCAGTACAGGGAAGGCAAGTCCAGGGTGTAGAGCGGCTACGGCCCCAGGACACCGCCGTTCTGCAAGACAGCGCCCCCATCCCCACACTGCAATACAACATAAATACACACCCCACTCACATACAAAAGACAACAGATATTACACACACGCACACACACACGCACACACACACACACACACACACACACACACACACACATTTACACTCAACATCCCACTCTTTCTCATACACACACAGTGGTCCTGAGCCCAGGACCAACTGGTCTTAAGTGGGAGACTGCCGCTTCCCCACCTGAGTGCCCCTACCTCCCCACAGGGAGGGCACCCAGAATCCCGGAATGCCAACCAGACACCCCAACACGGACCAAACCACCACCCCCCACGACGGCGCGCCCAAGAGAGGCATAGACCCTCCCCAGCGCAGGGAGGGACCCAAACAGGCGACAGACGCCCACGGGCACCAGGGCCCCGGACTCCGCACCCCGACCGCCACAGGGGAACCCAGCCAACCGGACAGGGCCAGCACCCACCACCATGGGCCCCCCAGACCCACACCCCAAGACCACAAGAGCATACATCCAGCCCCCCCCACCAACAACCAGGGCCCGCACACAGAAATCACCAAGCGGCAGCCACCGTCCCCAGTCCAAGGGCCATCAGACACCCGAATCCCCCGATTCCCCCCCAGCCACCTGCCGGACGCACCAGGAGACACGACTACAGCCGCCCACCCCCATCATGTGATGGAGCTGATCAGTGGGAACCAGAGAGATTCAAATGTAGCCAATTGTTTTTTTGAGGTTGCAGACATTCTTTCCAGACTAATGTGGTCTAAAAGTAAATTTCTATAGTGATTTATGCATAAATCATTTTTTGATTTCCACTTCATGAGGATAGTTTTCTTAGCGATGCATAAGACAGTGAGAACTATGTGCAATATATTTGTTTCCATGTTTAGTTCACTTACATCACCTAAAATGCATAGTTTGGGTGAAGCTGGGATATTGCAATTAAACCAGGTAGATAAGTCTTCACATATCATCTTCCAGAATCTCTGAACAGGCATGCAAAACCATATAGCATGTATATAATTCTCAATATGATTGCCCGAACAGTTAGTGCATATATTTGTTTCTCTAAGGCCCATATATATTTTTTTAAGCATACAGCCTAAGCATAGAACACAAAAACAGCAATAAGGTTACTCGCCGCTGTCATGATGAGCACAGAATTGCAGACACGTGCAGATACTGATAAAAATATATGTTTATTATAAAAGTAATATGTGGTTGATACAGAAAACAGTTAATCACCAGAAACCAGAGCAATGTAGACAAAACCATACCATAAACGAGAGACAGTCCAGAGTTCATACACGAGAGATCCAATGTCAGAGGTAATCCAAGAGGCAGTAGTGAAAACACAGTCCAGGTAATACACAAGCAATCCAATATCAGAGGCAAAGGCAATAATCGGCGTCGAGAAAACAAAGGCAAGGTCATACACAAGATAGACAAGAGATATAGAAACGCTTTGTAATGAGGAGAACCTACAATACGCGGCGTGGGTGTTTGTGTGTGTGGAGTGCTCTTTTATAGTGCCAGTAATCAGTATTCGGGACTTCCTGGAGGAAGCAGGTGAGGTGTCACGTGATCAGGTGAGTGCGTGATGTCAGCGGGTGGTGCATTCTGGGTAATGTAGTTGTTGACCTGAGAACCTCCGTTAGAGCTGGGTGTGGAAGGGACAGAGGAGCTAACAGCACCAGACGTGACAGCCGCCTTTTAGCTGTGGATGATGGAAAATCTCGACCAACCCAGCCCAGAGAATCTAAACTCTAGTGTACAGTACAACCCTTCACACACTCGCCTGAAGACTTTAGAGACAAGATAAGCTCGGCTTTGGCCTGTCATGACTTGTGGTGTGTGTCAAGTAGTTCATGATGTCACTGACCATTAATCAGATGGTCACTAATTTTAGGACGTTTCCTTAAAGGTCAGAGAGCTCTTGTTTATAAGCCTCCTGGCATGTGTTGAGAGTCATACTGACTGACAGAAGAAGAAGAAGAAGAAGAAGAAGAAGAAGAAGAAGAAGGCAGCTATTAGATGGGCAGTGCTGTATAGAGTAGATGATACATGCATCCTCAAAAAATGGCTGCACTCTTGAAGTGACAGGCTGTCACAGGCTGCTTCCAGAACCTTTTGCTACTCCTCCTTTCCTACTCCTTCTTTTCTACGTCTCCTCTTCTACCCCACAATAAGGTGAAGGAATGGAGGAGAGGAGAAGGAGCAGACGTAATTAGGGAAATGGGGAAATAAGACAGCTGATGCCTTTTAAAAGCATGTTGACTACTGATAAATTAAGCCAATCACAATTCTCGTTTTTAAGCTCCCCTTACACTTCCCAGCCAGTGAAAAAGTATATAGACATCCTGTTAAATGTGGATGTTTAAACTCCTGTTCATTGCAGAGAGCAGTCTATTTTTTTATACAGCTCTGGAAGAAATTAAGAGACCACTTCAGTTTCTGAATCAGTTTCTCTGATTTTGCTATTTATTGGTTTAGTCTCCCAAATTCCAAATAAAAGATATTGTCATTTAGAGCATTTATTTGCAGAAAATGAGAAATGGCTGAAATAACAAATAAGATGCAGAGCTTTCAGACCTCAAATAATTGCAAAGAAAACAAGTTCATATTCATAAAGTTTTAAGAGTTAAGAAATCAATATTTGGTGGAATAACCCTGTTTTTTAATCACAGTTTTTTTTATGCACCTTGGCATCATGTTCTCCTCCACCAGTCTTACACACTGCTTTTGGATAAATTTATGCTGCTTTACTCCTGGTGCAAAAATTCAAGCAGTTCAGTTTGGTTTGATGGTTTGTCATCATCCATCTTCCTCTTGATTATATTTCAGAGGTTTCTGGTTTAGTAAAATCAAAGAAACTCATCATTTTTAAGTGGTCTCTTATTTTTTTTCTAGAGCTGTACCTTAAAATACACCTTTGTCCTTAAGCTTAAGACTAACTACTGAAGTCCACAAACATTTGTCTAAGTGTTTAGGACTCCAAAAACATTTACCTACTGCAGTCACACTGATGACACACAGTTTTAGGAAAAGATGCTGCGGGATGCCCTTGAAGGGCTTAAAACGAATGTCTCTTGAGGACAGTGGGGCTTAAAGCAGGTTGACCTAGATTGCAAATTTAGAGGCATGACATTTATTTTAGGTGGCCAGTTTTGGAGAAATAGGGCATCAGTTTATCAGTTTACTAGTTTACTTATTTATTTTGAAAGATCTACCTGATTAAATGGGTCCCTGTTGATCAGGATGGCCAAGTGGTTTGGTATTGGGCTTGGGCCCAATAGGTCAATGCCCATGTGGGTTTAGCAGAATCCACTTCTGCTACTTTTATAAAGTTTATGTACGACATAGAAGAACAAAACTGAAAATACTAACTGGTTTCAGATGGTCAAAATGGTTAGAAAAAGTGTAAAATCATTGAAAAGTTACTTTATTTCAGTAATTCAGTTCAAAATGAGAAACTCATATATATATATATATATATCATATAGATGTATTAAACACAGAGTGATCTATTTTAAGTGTTTATTTATTTTATTGTTGATTATTATGGCTTACAGCCAATGAAAACCAAAAAATAAAAAAATCAGTGTCTCAGAAAATTAGAATATTATATAAGACCAATTGGTACTTTTAGCAGTGTGGGCAATGTGCCAAGTCCTGCTGGAAAATGAAATCCGCATGATGAAATCCATCACTGATCATCAGTAAATTTTACATTTTATTTGTAAATCAAGAGAGCAGAGTCTGGAGGAAGAGTGGAGAGACACACAGTCCAAACTGCTTGAGGTCTAGTGTGAAGTTTCCACCAATCAGTGATGGTTTGAAGAGACATGTCTGTCATCTGCTGGTGTTGATCCACTGTGTTTTATTATCAAGTCTAAAGTCAGTGC
This sequence comes from Astyanax mexicanus, assembly GCF_023375975.1. Classification (NCBI taxonomy): domain Eukaryota; kingdom Metazoa; phylum Chordata; class Actinopteri; order Characiformes; family Acestrorhamphidae; genus Astyanax; species Astyanax mexicanus. The sequence continues at coordinate 50,825,426 of NC_064411.1, read as the reverse complement.
AGTTTTGTTTTCCCGCAAAATCTTACAGCACTTCATGCTTCCCTCTGCTACTGACAACTTTTATGGAGATGCGGATTTCATTTTCCAGCAGGACTTGGCACACTGCCCACACTGACAAAAGTACCAATTGGTCTTACAGTATATAATATACTAATTTTCATTCTAAGAGACACATAAGCCATAATAAACATCAACAATAAAAGAAATAAACGCTTTAAATAGATCACTCTGTGTGTAATACATCTATATAATATATATATATATATAATATATTCACTGAAATAAAGTAACTTTTCAATAATATTGCATTTTTTTTAGATGCACCTTCACCATATACTAGTAGAAAAGTTACACTGAGCCGAATGTGATGCATGACTGCAGCTTTATAATGAAGAAAACATGATGGGAAAATGTTCGGGTCTTTAGAGACATGCCTCCACTTTAGAGTGTTTTCGGTGCTTTTAGAGGCCGGGAGGCAGTCTGCAGTACACAGACGCGTGTCTGTCCCGCTGAAGGGAACTGGTGTTATTTCTAAAGCCTGCAGTTAAACAGGGTCACGCTCTGCCGGGGGGAGACGTTTCTCTGGCGGATTTTTGTGATGGAGCGATTGGCATGTTCTGAAGAGCTACAGGGAGTCAGCGAACAAAATGCCAACGACAAAAAGGCACCAACCTAAAAGCTGTGTAGTGATGTCCTTTAGATAGATAGTAGAGGCCTCACCCAGACATAAAGCCACAAAGCTGAACTTGAACATATACAGATGCAACTCAAGAAATAAGAATATCATTGAAAAGTTACTTTATAGATGTATCACACCAGTGGCGTGCAGTTAATATAGTGGGTATTCATTTATGTTAAAACTACACATTCTCTGTCTTGAGCTATTTGAGCTTACTGCACATTAACAGCCCAAAAATACAACAGCTTCAAACGACAAAATCAATGCTTCATTTTCCTACAAGTACAGCTGTTCAGCAAATATCACTCACTCATTTGTATGCCTACGAGATGCCAGGTTAGCCGAAACTTTAAGTAAACACAAAAACTCACCAGTCAGACGGCCTATTATTGTGAATTTGTTTCACACTGAAAGACCTTTAAAAAGGCTTTTTAATATGATGTGACACAATATCTGTCTCATTTACCATTGCAGTTCCATTATAGTTAGCTGTTTAACTGTTTAACTAATCCAGCATGAGCTCCGTTTTACTTTAATCAACGTGTAACACCTTCAACACAGCGCTGAGAAGGGGTTAGACAGCCATGGCCCCGCCCCGGGAGTGAAAATCATGAATCTGATTGGTTAGATATTCCTGCGACTTTGCTAATATACTCATTACTACACCCTTCTCAAAATCAGGAGAAGGGCCACACAAACACGTGTAGGCAGAAGCCTTTTTTAAAAGCTTTGATTGGTTAAAACCGCTGTCAGTCAGATAAGAGTCCTGTAGCAACTGAAAAACACAGACTAATGCTTTGAATTAGTTGCTGTTTTTTAATTTTACAAAATATATGCTTATAGTTTACAATAGCTATGATATATATATATATATATATATATATATATATACTGATTAAATATGATGTAATGATTTACATGCACTTATTGTCATCTCTTTTGTGTAATATATATATACAGACAGTTTTGCACATCATGGCTTTAATTTTCTCACTCAGCTTTATGAGGTAGAGTCACCTGGAATTTTAGGCTTTCAGTTAACAGCTGTGCTGAACTCATCAAGAGTTAACTACCTAATTTTTTTTGTATCTTAATGTGTTTGAGAGCATCAGTTTTGGTATACAGTGACTAGCTCTATTTGAGTAATGTTCTAATCCATATTATGGCAAGAACTACCCAACTTTCAAGAACTTTGAAAGTATTCTCAAATAAAGTCAATGCAAAGTCCATTAAAAACATTGTAATGGTGGAACTGGCACTCATCAGGAAAGGAAGAGCAAGTGTTTCCTCTGTTGCACAGGATAAGTTCATCAGAGTTACCAGCCTTAGAAACCACAAGTTAATAAGAATAAGAAAACTTTGTATTTAAATTATAAAATTCTGACAACGCAAAAAGGAGAAATTACAGATGTTTAAAATGTAATTTTTTGCAGTTTACAGCAAGCATTCAGTACCTCTATGATAACACTGACTGTTCTTCTTCTATCCATTCTAGTCTTTTCATCTTCTAGTTCTAGATAAACACCCCAGAGTCTCTACCTGCCTCCTAATACAATTAACATCTGCCATCTGGGTCAATTAGCCCCGCCCCCGTCTCTCTCTCTCTCTCTCTCTCTCTCAGCCCGGACGTCCACGCCCACAGACTCACTTCTATTCATAGCGCCTTAATTCATACAGCCAGTCCACCGGGAGAGATGAAATCGGCACGAGTCGCAACTCATTTCAGATGAACAATGCCTGTGTAAATCAGCGTGGAGATTAGGCCTGGCGGTTAAGACCCTCTCACCGGGAGAATTTCCCACCGGCCCCTCCCGCCTGCCTGTCTTTCACCTCAGAGGAGACGTTCTCCGAGCTTCAGTCCTCTGAATGAGCCCAGCATCAAACACAGCGGCTGCTCAGACATTCACGCCGTCGTGTAATGCAAATTCCTACACAATCTATTTTCCGTCCGGAGCCACGAAATAAAGGGAAGAAGTGGAGAAATCCTCTGTGCTGAGATTGCGTCAACTCGCTGGAGTCAGAGCCAGATCTGAAAAACCTCTTTATGATGTCTGCTGTCACTTTTCACTATCAAAACTCACTTTCAGACTTAAGCTTTACGTAATATTCAAGACAATTCCACTGCAGAACATTGTGACCACCTCCATTTCTCAGCTCCAATGACAAATAATATAGAAAAGTGATTCGTGGTTCTCAAGCTCCACAGGAGAAGAACAAAAAAATTGCATTTTTGTCATACTCACATTTTTCTGATTATCAAACAAACTTTAATATTAAACAAATAAAACCTGAGTTAAAAAACACAAAAGGAACTTTTTAAATGATGATTTCATTTATTAAGGTAAAACCAATCTACCCAAACCAATCTAGCCTTTTGTAAAAAAAAAAAAAAGTTTGCCTCCCACAAATTAACTGTGATTAATTACACTTTTTGGAAAGCTCCAAACCAGGCCTGATTATGGCCAGACCTGTAGAATCAAGAAATCACTTGAAAAAAGAAGCTGTCTGACAATCTGAAGCAGATAAAAGATCTCAAATAGCAACACATTTAAAAGGTCACAATGTCATTTCTGGGGCTCTAAGTGGTCCAGCGGGCTAAGCGCTGCCACTATGATCAGGATATCGCCAATTCGAATCCTGGTTATGTAGCTTGCCATTAGCTACCACAGCCCTGAGAGATGGCGGTAGATGGCGTCATCTACCCACGCAGAGAGAGCAAGGCCAATTGTGCTCTCTCAGGGCTCTGGTAGCAAGTTGTCCAGCACAGCAACTCGGTTCTGATACATCAGCTCACAGATGCCTCTCTTTGGAGTAATGTGGGGAGTGAACCGAGTTTCTGTAAAAGATGGAACCAGGAATTCTGCTGTTTACCAGAAAATCCTGAAGAAGAATTTCTGGCCATCTGTTCGCGACCTCAAGCTCAGGCGGCTTAAAAAAAACTAAATCAAGGGTTGAAATCTACTAGTTAAAGGCTGATTGAGATGCTGTGAATGATCTTAAACAGGATGTTTATGCTGGAAAAAACTTCAATGTGTCTAAATTAAAACAATTTTGTAAAGAAGAGTGGAGACAAAATTCCTCCACAGAGATTTGCATGACTAACTTTACCAGTTATCACTAAAGCTTGAGTGCAGTTGTTGCTGCCAAGGGTGGCACAACCCTTTTTTCACACAGAGCTAGATTGGTTTGGATTTTTTGCCTTTTCACGCCACTTTATATATATATATATATATATATATATATATATATATATATATATATATATATATATAATTTTTTTTCTCATTTGAAGACGTTTTACAACTGTTCAAGTTTCCAAATGAATCACTTAATTTAATGCAATTATTTTAATATAATGTATAATATACAAGGGTTGGACAATGAAACTGAAACACCTGGTTTTAGAGCACAATAATTTACTGTGGTGACGGACAGTTCTGGTGGAAACAGGAGAGTTGAGGTGCACATTGAATTCTGCCGCGATTTGATCAGCCGTGGTTTTATGTTTTTTGGATACAATCCGGGTTAGCACCCGAACATCCCTTTCAGACAGCTTCCTCTTACAGCGTCCACAGTTAATCCTGTTGGATGTGGTTGGTCCTTCTTGGTGGTATGCTGACATTACCCTGGATACCGTGGCTCTTGATGCATCACAAAGACTTGCTGTCTTGGTCACAGATGCTCCAGCAAGATGTGCACCAACAATTTGTCCTCTTTTGAACTCTGGTATGTCATAATCCCATAATGTTGTCTGCATTGCAATATTTTGAGCAGAACTGTGCTCTTACCCTGCTAATTGAACCTTCACACTCTGCTCTTACTGGTGCAATAATGTGCAAATAATGAAGATTGGCCACCAGGCTGCTCCAATTTAGCCACGCAACCTCCCACACTAAAATGACAGGTGTTTCAGTTTCATTGTCCAACCAATATTTTTTAAACGGCTGTACTGCAAATGACTCAGATGGAGTTTAGAAAGTGCTGATTTGCAGGATATTCCTTTCACCAGCTGCTGAAAGCTGAGTCTTACTGAAGGGAAAACACAGCCTGGTTCAACCTGATTCAGACTTCATCCTGAGAATGCAGCTTCCTGTCATGTTCAATTAAACCAACACGGGTAAGACCCTCTCATCACACCCAAATGTACATAATCGGGTGGAGTGAACTGGGGCAGAGCTCTTGCCTGATAGTGAAGCGTATCTGTTACACTGGCGCACCAAAACCCACAGCTTCATTCTGCATCAGCAGCAGCTTTCACCAAAAATCACGTAAACGCTTTCACAATTGTTGTGCCACAAAACGTCAAACAAAGCAAAGAAGGTCAAATGATTACAGCCTTGTGTAGACCGGTGATTACCATTTACGTGAATCAGAAATCTTAGCTCGTTTTTCTTCCATCTGTGATGCATTTCCATCATTACATCATTTCCTGTTTTAATATTAGAGAGAGTTTATTCGGTTCCTTCAGTAATGATGATGATGACGTGATAGAAAAGAACGTCTTAAGTCATTATCTTTTGATACAATATTGATATAAAACCATTGTTGTCACACAATAAAAGCACGAAAGAACACAAAAGAATTGGGACATCTGTTCATTTGTTGATTCTTCTGGGTATTAAATTAAATAAAGGTCATTACAAAAGAGTTTATCCTGCTTTTGTTGGATTAGTAAGTGTCTCAACTGTTCAGGCAAGACTTTCTATTAGATTTTGATCATTTTTATCCTGTGCAAAAGAGGTAACTCTTGATCTTCCTTTTTACTGTTAAGGTCCTGATGAGAGCCAGTTCCATCATTTTGTTTTTGATGGTCTTTGATGGCCACTGCAATTGAGGATACTTTCAAAGTTATTTCAATTTTCTTGGATTGACTGACCTTTGTTTCTTAAAGTACTTTTTTTACTTTCTTTACTTTCTTTACACATTAAAATTCTTAGCTCGTTTTTCTTCCATCTGTGATGCATTTCCATCATTACATCATTTCCTGTTTTAATATTAGAGAGAGTTTATTCGGTTCCTTCAGTAATGATGATGATGACGTGATAGAAAAGAAAGTCTTAAGTCGTTATCTTTTGATACAATATTGATATAAAACCATTGTTGTGACACAATAAAAGCACGAAAGAACACAAAAGAATTGGGACATCTGTTCATTTGTTGATTCTTTTGGGTTTTAAATTGAATAAAGGTCTTTTAAAAAGAGTTTATCCTGCTTTTGTTGGATTAGTAACTGTTTCTACTGTTCAGGCAAGACTTTCTATTAGATTTTGATCATTCTTATTCTGTGCAAAAGAGGTAACTCTTGATCTTCCTTTCCTGTTAAGGTCCTGATGAGAGCCAATTCCATCATTTTGTTTTTGATGGTCTTTGTGGTGACTGCAATTGAGGATACCTTTTTAAAATTTTAATTTCTTAAAGTATTTTTTTACTGTTGGATTAGTAACTATCTCTACTATTCAAGGAAGACTTTCTACTAGATTTTGGTCATTAAGTTTGGTTGCATTCAGGAACGTTTGAACATTTGTTAGTGAGTTTGATATGTTGAAGCTCTCTGAGGCCTTCAGAAAGAAGGTTCTAGATGCAGATGGATCTGGAAAGTGATTTACTATCTAAGTACTATTAGAAATAAGCTGTTCCACTGTATGCTCAAGAGGACGCTTGAAGAAATGTAAAACCATCTGTCCAAAAACTGAAGCTAAAGTGGAGGTGGACCATGCAACATGACAACGACCCAAGACATTACAGTAAGTCTGCCAAAGAAAAGGCTCAAAAGAGATGTTAATCCTATTGGGATGCTGTGAGGTGATTTGAAATATACAGCTATAATATTTAAGACCACTTAAAAATGATGAGTTTCTTTGATTTGACCAAAATTGAAAACCTCTGGAATATAATCAAGAGGAAGATGGACGATCACAAGCCATCAAACCAAGCTAAACTGCTTGAATTTTTACACCAGGAGTAAAGCAGCATAAAGTTATCCAAAAGCAGTGTGTAAGACTGGTGGAGGAGAACATGATGCCAAGATGCATGAAAACTGTGATTAAAAAAACAGGTTTATTCCACCAAATATTGATTTCTGAACTCTTAAAACTTTATAAATATGAACTTTTTCTTTGCATTATTTGAGGTCTGAAAGTTCTGCATCTTTTTTGATATTTCAGACATTTCTCATTTTCTACGAATAAATGCTGATGAGAGCCAGTTTCATCCTAACATTTTTGATGGTCTTTGCTACTGCACTTGAGGATACTTTGAAACTTCTTAAAAGAGGTTCTTGCTTCTCATAATATAGATTAGAACTCAAATATTCACTATTCACTGTATACCTGTAACTCTATCAGCACAGCTGTTAACTGAAAGCCTGCTGTCTCTATCTAAGCAAGAGGTGCCTAATTGTCTTAGTTCTAAGACAAACTGTCCTCAAAAGCCACAAGCAGAACTATTAAATCTAGACCCCTACTGCGGCTACATGAAGATGATTCACTGTAATGTCGCTATCTTGTCTACTACATCCTGCAGATCCGAGCAGACAGGAACATGCTCCACTGATGGGGGTCTCTACAGGGGCTTCAAATATTAAACACCCTGAAAATAAAGAATTAGGTACAACCTGTTCCAGTAATAAAGAGCTAAATGAGACTTCGACTAAATCCAGTTTCACCCCTTGCTCTTACTTCTTATCCAGCAAACTGGGTTGTTCAGAGCATATTTATGATTAAATTCCTTCAATAAAATGATTTCGATCAACATTCTGCAGGGACAAACTGCTATTTTACAGTTTTTCTGAGCATATTTACAATTAAATTCCTTTAATAAAATGATTTCAATCGATGTTCTGCAGGGACAAACTGTTATTATACATTTTTTTGAGCATATTTACGATTAAATTCCTTCAATAAAGTGATTTTGATCTACATTCTGTAGGGAAAAACTGTTATTATACAGTTTTTCTGAGCATATTTACAATTAAATTCCTTTAATAAAGTGATTTCAATTGACGTTCTGCAGGAAAAACTGTTATTTTACAGTTTTTCTGACCGTATTTACGATTAAATTCCTTCAATAAAGTGATTTCGATCGACGTTCTGCAGGGAAAAACTGTTATTTTACTATTTTATTTTACTATAACTAACATTATAAAAGCCTTTTTTGTTGTCTTTTAGCTGATGAGCTTTATGACCCACACAATTAATGTGTATTTGACTCAATATACACTGAAACAGCCATCAAGAAAATGCTGTGATAAAGTGAATGATCTTTTTTCAGAATCTCGTTATTAACAGACTCACTGCTCACTTACAGCAACCCGCCGCATGCATGCCGCGACGCATGCTGGGTTACGTTGAACGCAGCCCCTCCCTCCAGCAAAAAAGCAGCTCAGCTCAACTTCATTCAAATGAATCCGGCGACCGCGCTGCATCCAGCCAATCAGGAAACAGCAGGCTGCGACGTCACACACAGACGAGCCTTACAAACACAGAACAGCCCCCTTTTAACCACAGAAGAGAAGCTGAAAATGGTGGAACATGGATTTACAGAACTACAGATTGCAATGAGATATTAAACTTACAATACACTACTTCTGTTGGTTCATTTGAATTAAAAAACGTCACAGACGCCCACATGGACATGCCCACATGCGGCGAGCCGAGAGATCCTGCACAGCAACTTGCATTGAAGAAAAGCACCAGTGGAAGCGTACCGTTATAAAAGAAGCCACGACACCCATAAAATCACACAGATACACTTCCGCACCATCACAATACACTCCAGCCAAGAGGAATAAATGCTTGTGAACATAACAGTGTTTAAATAAATAATATTTTTTACGGTAAAGCAGCCCTGAAACTTAATTAAACAGTGAAACTGAAGAATATATCTGCGTTCCATTTAGTTTTGTAATGTGTGTTACTTCTCATTTACAGCAAAATGTAAAAAATATAAAACCACTTTACTGCTCTGTATTTTTACACCAAAGACTGTGTTTATACATTAGTGAGACCCCATAAATTAACATTCAAACCCCTTTAAAAAAATTGTAGAGTTGAGTTAAAAAACAGAGTTTTTTTGTCATTTAAATGTACAGATTTCGACTGTTCTTTTACAGAAGATTTATTGAAACAGATGTCTTTACTGTGATTTTCAGGTATATATTTTTTTTACATTAAAAGACAGAAAAAAAAACGTTTTTTTATTTCTGCTGTTATTTTCTGTAAAAAAAAAAAATGTTTTTTTCACAGTATACATTGTGTACTACTGTTCCAGGAATGTTCTGGAATCATGTGATTTAATAATAGCTTGCATTACAACATTATTAGAATGTAGAAGTTTGCATCTTGTGATTAAGATAAGGAGATCTGCCCAAGTGCAGTAACCAAGGGAAGGGTAACATTCAAAATCAAGGGGTAGTGATACAAACAAGAAATGGGATTAGGCCTTCATCTGCAGAATTAGGACATGGACTGAGGACTGAGGACGTACCCTGTGGTTCAGACAGGTTCCTGCTCTCTCTCCATCTGGTCTGATTGCAGAGCTCCTGGGCCCTCATGTGCTGGGAGATGATGGCGCAGTCCGGGTGGATGGCCTGCACCTAAAGGCACAATCAAAAGATCAAATCAAGACGTCCGCAGTCCTTCTGAAGCCCTGCTGAAAGGTGGCCCACTTCTGAGAGGCTTTGATAGCTGTCTAAAATTAGTCGCTGGCTCGCAGATCTCTGCTCCGTCTGATCTGGAGCCTGTGTTTAATGTTTAACTGCTAGAAGAAAGAGTTCCTAAACTGCTCATCGCTTAGTGAGGTGTGGTTCTAGGAACATCAGGCTGTTTCTACACCTGAAGTTCTACAGTCTAATCAGTGTCTCAAAAAATTTGAATATTATATAAAACCAATTGGTACTTTTGGCAGTGTGCCAAGTCCTGCTGGAAAATGAAATCCGTACCTCCATGAAGTGCTGTAAGATTTTGTGGGAAAACAAAACTGCACTGACTTTAGACTTGATAATAAAACACAGTGGATCAACACCAGCCGATGACAGACATGACTCTCCAAACCATCACTGATTGGTGGAAACTTCACCCTAGAGCAGTTTGGACTGTGTGTCTCTCCACTCTTCCTCCAGACTCTGCTCCCTTGATTTACAAAAAATGAAATGTAAAATTTACTGATGATCAGTGATGGTTTGAAGAGACATCAGGACATTGTAGATGCTAGCAGAAGTAGTAGCTGGAGCAGTTTAAAAAAGCGAATATCACCAAAAACAGCAGCATTCATCATTTAGAGATACCATCATCTGCACAAACCATGACTGATGAGAAAGGATCATAGGATCTGAATCAATTGATATCATCAAATATTTCCTTTTAGGCTACAGTATAAAAAGAAGGCATCAATTATCAGTTTCTTAAGCTCTGATGGAAGAGTCTGGATCACGTCTGAAGACTGAAATATTGGCTCTGTGGTTTGTGATCGTGGAGACAATGCAATAAAATCTATCATAATAGGACTAAAAAGCCCAAACCATATATGTACCAATGATTATCATTACACTGCAAACCAGATATAGTGTAACACAGCCTACATAACAGCTATTACAGTTCCTAAACTGATTAAACAGCAAAGATCATTAATTTTATAATAATAATACAGTATCCAGTACATTTACTTTGAGCAAAATTGAGAGTACAATTCAAATACAGTACCTTTAATAATTCCTAATAGCTAGATAGATAGATAGATAGATAGATAGATAGATAGATAGATAGATAGATAGATAGATAGATAGATAGATAGATAGATAGATAGATAGATAGATAGATAGATGTGTTGAATCTATGTAGTGCACTATGCAATATAGTGTGATTATACAAAGATGTTTTTAGTACATATTATTAGTATTATATTATATAATATTATATATATATTATATTATTTTGTTATTTTTTATTTCAAAATAACTTGATAATTTTAAATTATTTGATCAAACACTATCTAAATATGTTATTATGTATTTAATACTTTAGTGCTATTTATTCATATGTTTAAGCTCAATTAATGGTAGTCTATTTGAATTGTAGTATAATTTGTGATCTATCTATCTATCTATCTATCTATCTATCTATCTATCTATCTATCTATCTATCTATCTATCTATCTATCTATCTATCTATCTATCTATCTATCTGCCTGACTGTCTGTCTGTCTGTCTGTCTGTCCGTCTATCTATTTAATGTACTGCACTATAATGATAAAAACACAGTAGATGCACAGGAACTATGTTTAAAAGAAAATATGCTTGACTGTATGATCTATCTATCTATCTATCTATCTATCTATCTAGAGAAAGGTTTTTTTTCTATGTGTTGATTTTTCTATTTATTGCGCTATTACCATTTTAGTGTTTTAAACAAACACTATCTAACAATATGTTATTATATATTTATTACTTTATTACTATTTAGTCATATGTTTTAGCACTATTAACGGTAGTCTATCTATCTATCTATCTATCTATCTATCTATCTAAAAGATGAAATTATTTAAAAGCTATTGTTATGTATTCATATGTATATTCAGTGTGTAGTTTACAGTATATTGTGCATGAGCTCAGATAGATTATATTTTCATTTTTGTATTTTGTTGTTTTTTTCTTTTCAGATAACTTTGTATTATTTAATTAAACACCATCTAAATATGATCTTATAGATTTATTACTGTATTTATAAAAAGTAGTATCTCATGCTAGACATACTGTATGGTATACAGGAAAAAAGTCATTTTTAAGTCATTTACATTTTTGAAACTGGATAAAATTGGATTATTAACGAATTAAAAGTTGTTAAGTTAATAAAGAAATGCTGAAGTAACTCACAGCTGTCCAGAAAGAGGCGAGTATCCACAGATAAAGCTTGTCCATCTTCAGTACTCCGGTGATGTCCGTTTATTTAACACTCTTCTGTTGAACTGTTATGTTTTAATCTATTATGGGATGTCTGCGGGAATAAATCCAAAACGCCAAAACGGAGCGCAGAGCCTCGCGCGGACGGCCGGGCGCGCGCGGAACCGCGGAGCATCTTCACGAGCGAGTTCCCAACTGAAGAGGGATCACACAGCGAGGCACGAGCCGTGCTGATGCATCTCGCGCGCGCGTGTAATGAGGGAGAGGGCTGGGTGCCCGCGTGAAGCTACTGTATATATAGAGAGGGTTCTGGCCACCACTCGCGCGCGCGCGCACACACACACAAACAAGTGCGCGCGCTCAGACAGATCTTGCATTGCTCCACATTGCTCCAATATGGTTTAATATTGAACTAATCATCATTTTGTTTATCAGGAGACTAGACGAACATGGTACCACCAACACCACATGGAAGACCTTCCATTTCACAGGTTTACAAGCTGTGGAGAACCCATTACACCCAGCTGAACTAGACTCGAAGTCATGTTTGATGGCTTAAGCATTGTAATAACAAGGGCTGAGGATGTCTTTGAAGGTCTTTGATGTTCGTGACAAAACCTTCTCCTTCCCAACGCCATGATAAGCCCACCAACTGGAAACAGCCGGACCACCACTGTACTTTGATCTTCACAAGCTCTTCAGTTGTGAGTAATGTGAGTAAACTTAAAAGGCGCCAAATAATATCCATAAAAATGGGCTGGTAATATTCAGGTCGATTCAAAGATGACGGTTACAACACCAGGCCTTCACTGTAGGGACAAAAGTATTGGGACACCTCATTCATTGCCATGGTTTCGCATCTAATCTAGGCTATTAAAAAAGAGTAGTGGTGTCACTACTCCGTTAAAAAACTGAATCAGATTAATTATATCAATATGACTTAATAAGAGGATTTTTATAGTGGGTATTTAAATAAATGTAATAAATGTAAAATGCAATTATATTTATATTAATGGTGTCAATTAAAATACTAGTATATACTTGTATGTTTGCGGGGAGATAAAGCCAATATGCGGCACTGGAATAAAGAATGCATGATGAAATTGAATAAAGGAAACTATTTTTATCTCAGCTTATTTGTAAGGATTTCTGAATTACAACTTAATTTTCTGAGTATAAAACAGTGTTTTCACACCTGTAGTTTTTAGGTTTCTATGGTCCTTTAATGGATTAGTTGATGAGTTCATTTATTTGGGGCGTTTCTCCCTCTGTTTGGTTTGGTTTCACAAAGACATAAGATACTTTTTTTTATTGTCATTGCACAGTGTACAACGAAATTTAGCAGCAATCCTTATGGTGCCTGAACAAAAAATAAAATAAAATAAAATAATAACAGCTCTATGTACAAATACACAAATTTACACACATTTACAGTGGATGTATGAAAATATAGACAATATATTAACAAATTTGCCCAATAATAAATACAGAAAGTGCACAGTGAATTGTAAGTCCAGCTATTAAGGTTTGTACGTTTTATTTTTAGTTCCTTGGTAGTGGTCTGAGAGTGGGCGTGCGTTTTGCAGTGTTCAGTTCTCGTACAGTACTGGGGTAAAAATTGTTTTTCATTCTGTTTGTCCTGGAAGTGATGGACCTGAAGCGTTTTCCAGAGGGCAGCTGTTGGAAAAGATGATGTCCGGGGTGGGAGGAGTCTTTCAGGATGTTTGCTGCTCTGCTGAGACAGCGAGAGCTGAACAGGTCCTCCAGACTGGGTAGAGGGCAGCAAGTGATCTTCTGGGCCACGTTGATCACTCTCTGTAGTGCTCTCCTTTCTGCCACTGTGCAGCTACTGTACCAGGTTGAGATGCAGTAGGTTAGCACACTCTCAATGGCACAGCGATAGTAGGACACCAGCAGCTTCTCTTGAATGTTGTTTTTCTTGAGAATTCTCAGGAAATAGAGTCTCTGCTGTGCCTTCTTGACTGCAGCTGTGGTGTTTGTGGTCCAGGAGAGATCTTCAGAGATGTACGTACCCAGGAATCTGAAGAAGGGGACTCTTTCCACACAGTTGCCGTTGATGAAGAGTGGTGTGGGGTCTGTGGGTTTCCTCCGGAAATCTATAATTAGTTCTTTTGTTTTGGAGGAGTTCAGAGAGAGATTGTTCTCTGCACACCACTTGGCCAGTCCCTGAACTTCATCCCTATATGCAGTCTCGTCTCCACCAGATATGAGTCCCACCACGGTCGTGTCATCCGCAAACTTGATGATGGTGTTGCTGGAGTAGGTGGGGGTACAGTCGTGTGTGTAGAGCGCATAGAGGAGAGGACTCAGCACGCAACCCTGTGGAGCTCCAGTGCTGACTGTAACGCTGGAGGAATGGTGCCAGCCTAACTTAACAGACTGGGTGCGGTTTGTTAAAAAGTCCCTAATCCAGATGCAGGTGGATTGGGAAAGTCCAAGGTCTGCGAGTTTGGTCACCAGTCTGCTGGGGATGACCGTGTTAAATGCAGAGCTAAAGTCTATAAACAGCATCCTCACATAGTTCCCCTGGTGTTCCAGGTGTGTGAGTGCTGTGTGAAGAGCAGTTGTGATGGCATCTTCAGTGGACCTGTTTGCTTTGTAGGCAAACTGATGTGGATCGAAGCTGGGTGGGAGAATAGCTCTGATGTGCTGTAGAACCAATCTCTCAAAGCACTTCATTATGACCGGTGTGAGTGCAACTGGGCGGTAGTCGTTGAGGTCGCTGACGGTGTTCTTTTTTGGCAGCGGGATGATGGTGGCAGACTTCAGACATGGTGGTATGATGGATTTTGACAGGGACAGGTTGAAGATTTTGGTGAAAATGCCACAGAGTTGGTCTGCGCATATTTTCAGCACCTTTCCTGTCACACCATCCGGACCTGCAGCTTTCCTGGGGTTTACTGCCTTGAGTATGCGTCTCACATCATGTTCTTGCACTGTGAGGATGTGGTTATTGGAGATTGTTGGATGGTTTATGTTTGTCTCCACTGCACCCACTTCGTAGCGAGCAAAGAAAAAGTTCAGTTCCTCTGCCAGTGAGGCATCACCCTCAACAGTCGTGCTGTTTCTCGATTTGTGGTTGGTGATGTGTTCAATGCCCTGCCACACCTGACGTAGGTCGTTCCTGGTGAAGTGATCCTCAATTTTTCTCTTGTAGGCAGTCTTGGCCTCCTTGATGCCTCTCCTCAGATTTGCTCTTGCCATGCTGTATAAAGCTTTGTCCCCAGACCTGAAGGCAGTATTACAGGCAGTTTTTTGAGGAGAATTCGTACCTCTCTTGTCATCCAGGGTTTTTGGTTTGGGTAAACTCTGATTTTTTTTTCCACTGTAACATTGTCCACACAGTTCTTAATGTAGCAGAGTACAGTTGAGGTGTACTCCTCCAGGTCCTGATCCTCAAAGATGTCCCAGTTGGTCCTTTCAAAGCAGTCCTGCAGCTGTGAGGAAGCTCCTTCAGGCCATGTCTGGACAGCCTTTGTGATAGGTTGAGATCTTCTTTTGAGGGGGGTGTAGGCCGGGGTTAGAAATATAGAACAGTGGTCTGATTGACCCAGGTGTGGTAGCAGAGTAGTTTTGAAACTGTTCTTTACATTTGAGTACACCTTATCCAGTGTATTGCTCCCCCTGGTAGCACATTTGATGTGCTGATGAAATTTAGGGAGGACTGATTTTAAACCTAAACGCACCAAAATGTGCACCAATAAACCACGTGAGCACATCGTCTCCTCTGATTGGTCAGAGCTGTCTTGCATTGTAGCAGAAAAGTAAATATAGTGAGAAGATTCTGTTTTCCAGCTGGTATATCTGTGCAGTGTGAAGTGTGCTGTGCTTTCAAACACAGTGTTTTCAATGAGACATGCAGCACAGATGTGAGCAGTGAATGCTGCACATTACTGCATGTGTAAGCAGCATGGAGCAGCAGCCGAGACAGCGTTTGTTCATAGCAGTATATTATCAGGATGTTTGATGAATTGGGAATGCCCACACCTGTATATGATGTAGGTGATATATTTTGTGAGTGTGATTGAACACTGCTCAGCATGCTCATGGCAAGGCCACAAATTGAGAAAGTGAATTAAGTGAATTGGAACGAGGCCTGAAGGTGGGAATTTAACATTCCTCAAACCACAGTGTCATATATGTACCAAGAATACATCATAGAAGGCTAATATTACCACCCACAGTGGACAGCACAACGCAGTGGGTGGTAATGATTGTGACCGGCATCTGGCTAGAATTGTCCATGCAAACAGACGCTGTGCAACTGTGGCAGAAATCGCTACATCGACATTCAATGCACACACATATTCCACAGCTCCTATATATTCCACAGTGTCCTATATCTTCCATTAAACATGGCAAAAGTCATGGGACACTATGACATACTAGCTCCCATCCCAGTACATAAGCTCCCACTCATTTCCCTCACACCACTCCACAGGATAAATAATGAGCATTGTTTCCTCTGTGAATAAACATATATAAAATGTAAAAAACTAGCACAATTAGGGTTCTAGCACCTTTCCTCAGCCTGGAACAGGCCAGGCGTTCATTAGAGCTGTCTAATGAGACCGCATAGGCCGAGATCAATAATGTATGAGAGCTAGTTTAGCCTGTCAGAAGTGAACGCTCTCTGTGCAGATGCACACAGTGGCCTCGCAACTAATTGTTGCTCTAAAATCACAGCAAAGTCTTTGAGATGGTAGGAGAAAGTAGAAAAGGGTTCTTCAGTAGAGCACTAGCAAGTTCTGTTTCTGATTCTCACCCAATTCTGTTTCACATTTGGTCAGAGTGCCCAAGCAGCTTGTGCCGATACCCCGGTTGCTGAGTATAATATAAGGGTCGGTCCCAACTCTTTTGTGCCAACACCCCAGTTTGAAAGCCACACGTGCCATCACTCAACTGCAAAATATAATATGAGAATTGGCCCAAACAACAAGATAATATTGGGACAGAAGTAGAAATAAGGAGGAGGGGAGCAGGGAATGAGGTTAGAAGTAGTTAGTTTGTTAGAGGTGTTAGGAAAGTAAGTGCACTTAGGAGTAAGTGCTTTATTTCTGAGGTTGCCCTTTAAGGTGTTCACCTTTATGTTCTCTGTGGCATGTACCAACACCAGTTGCAGTGCAATGTAAGTCCAGTCCATAGACTGTGTATAGCTGGAAAGAGCATCGTCTCTCAAAAGTGAAGCCACCACAGTTTGGGCGCCCCCTGCTGTTCGGTTTCAGAAAGCTGTGTAACCCCACCCATCCCCATAGGTTTCAATGGCAAAACAGACCATTTTCAATCACGTTTTTTTCTAATATACTGTAATTCTACCTCCTTTATTTACATGCAGCAGCTAGTGTAACCTCTGCTTATATTGTCAAATTTTTATATCCCCACATAATTAGTTTTTTAAAAGGTTATTCAGCTCTATTCAAAAAAGGTGTGGTTATTGTAAAAGGGCTGGTTATGGGCGGGACCAAGAACAGACCGTCAGACTGTGCAGAATCGGGTTTCAGGATCGCCAACATGGAGGAAGATTTTGGCTTCATTTTCATTGAATGAATGGGAACAAGAACACGGCGTCCATTTTTTTTTACAGTCTCTGTTCCAGTCCTACTACTCTGGTCATCCACTGCCCTGCACAGTTCACCTCCCAGCATAATCAAACGCACTTAATCCAGATAATTAAGGAGTGCTTGGATATACCTTTTACGGGTTATTGAGACACCAGGATGGTGGAGTGGTTAAGATCTTTACCTCTGAAGGAACAGAGAAAAGGGAGAGTGCATGTCCTTTGGGAAACTACAAAATCGCAGCCATTTACTCTGTGTACCAACACACAGTGCTTGTGCTAACACCCCGGTTGACGAGTATAGTATTGCAGTCTGCCCGACCAACTTGTGCCAACACCTCAGTTATGGAGTATAATACAACAATCATCTTGAGCTGCATGTGCCAAAACCCAGAGAACCCCAAGTTTCAGAGAATGACACAACAATTGGCCCAAGCCACATGTGTTTAATATAATATGGGAATCGGCCGGAGCCACTTGTCACAGAGTATACAGTAATACATCAGTTGGTCTAAATAAGTCCTATGCGTGGGAAACGGCTTGAACCATGTCCTCAAACAATTTTAACAGACAAATATCAAACAAAAATGTTTATTTAGAGCTACTGTCTTTTATGAAAAGAACCCTTAAGAACCCCGCTTTGGGATAAAAAATAACTATTAGGAAAACTCCTACAATTCATCAGGCCAGTGTTTTCATAGGTTTAATTCCTTTTTTTTAGGGTAAATGTTGTGTTTCAGCTTTGTGAACGACTGTGTTAATGAATGTGCAATACCCACACTGAGCATCAGCTCTAATTTATCACAATGAACATAATGTATACATTATATTTCAATCTAAATGACTCTGGAATTAATGTGTTTTGCTTTCTTTATCTTCAGCTGATATAATTACACATAAATGATGGCCACTGACACAAGCAAACACCCACATACACTTGCTGGAATGATTAGTTTTAAGCTATGGCATGGCATGTGTTTTTAGTATTATTGTAATGTATTATCCATGTACTACTTAGAGTACAGTATTGACCCAGCAAGTTTCAAATTGGATTCCACATGGGTATTAGTTGCAGGCCAATAGATGGATCATGACTTAAATTTCTGGTTCTGTTACAGCCTTGTCCACACCACTGGACTGGTAATTAGAACTCATTAGAATTGCCGGAAGCTCGTAATTGCAGTGATTCTGAGATGAGTCCCACATGTGCTGGGAATGCGAAGAGGATAAGCCAGAGAAGGAATATACATATATGCTTTCAATAGCAAATATGACATAAAGTCAATTGTGACTTTAATGCAGGTAATTTACTTTTTTAAGTAGTGAATTTAGAAGAAGCTCCAAGATGCACAGATAACAGCTTCTTCACTCCTTCACATGGCTTCTAATCTCTGGTGAATATCGTATCTTGAGATGCCCAGTTATTCCCACCCCTAATGTTCAGACTGGGATAGAGGTAGAAAGAAGGAAAGGGAGCAGGGAATGAGGTTAGAAGTAGTTCATTTGTTAGAGTTGTTAGGAGAGTAAGTGCACTTTGAGTAAGTGCTCTATTTCTGAAGTTGCCCTTTAAGGTGTCCATCACTATGGCCTCTTTGGCATGTACCAACACCAGTTGTAGTCCAAGTTGTAGTCCTTCTACCCTGGTCACGTACCGCCCTGCAGAGTTCAGTTCCAAGCCTAATCTAACGCACCTGATCCAGGTACCTAAGGGCCGTTTGGATGTTTCTTACCTTTATTGATGAGACTGACTGGTACAGGCATTGGACTTCAGATCCAATGCATCGAAATCCATGTGGAGAGAGCTTTACCTCTGTGTATTTTCTGTTTGTCTCAAGACTAATAACATAGATGCAAAGGGTGCTGATCCAACAACCTTATCCACATACTGAATAACCCATTTTCATGTGACCAGGATGGCCGAGTGGTTAAGGCATTGGACTTAATAGCCAATAGATCAAAATTCAAGTGGGAAAAGTTTTACCTTTGGGTGTTTTCTGTTTGTCTCAAGACTAATAACATGGATGCAAAGGGTGCTGATCCAACAACCTTATCCACATACTGAAGAAGCCACTTCTATGTCACCAGGATGGCAGAGTGGTTAGGGTGTTGGACTTAAGATCCACTGGATGTAAATCCACGTGGGTTCAAACCCCACTCCAGGTAGAGCTTTACCTCTAGATGGTTTCTGTTTGTCTCTGGATTAATAACAAAAAGGCAAAGGGTTCTGATCCAACAACCTTATCCAGATACTGAAGGACCGTTCTGTGTGCAACCAGGATGGCAGAGTGGTTAAGATCTGCTGGATCAAAATCCATGTGGGGAGAGCTTTACCTTTGGGTGTTTTCTGTTTGTCTCAAGACTAGTTACATAGGTGCAAAGAGTGCTGATCCAACAACCTTATCCAGGCACTAAAGAACCTGTGTTCACGTCACCAGGCGTTGGACTTAAGATCCAATGGATATAAATCCACGTGGGTTCAAACCCCACTTCTGGTGGAGCTTTACCTGCCAGTGTTTTATCTTTGTCTCAAGACCAACAATATGAAGGCAAAGGATGCTGATCCAACAACCTTATCCAGAAACTGAAAGCTTCATCTGCATGCAACCAGGATGGCCGAGTGGTTAAGGCGTTGGACTTAAGATCCAATGGATGTAAATCCACGTGGGTTCGAACCCCACTCCTGGTAGGCCTTTACATGCTGTTGTTTTATCTTTGTTTCGAGACCGACAACATGAAGGCAAAGGATGCTGATCCAACAACCTTATCCAGAAACTGAAAGCTTCATCCGCATGCAACCAGGATGGCCGAGTGGTTAAGGCGTTGGACTTAAGATCCAATGGATGGAAATCCACGTGGGTTCGAATCCCACTCCTGGTTGGCCTTTACATGCTGTTGTTTTATCTTTGTTTTGAGACCGACAACATCAAGGCAAAGGATGCTGATCCAACAACCTTATCCAGAAACTGAAAGCTTTATCAGAATGCAACCTGGATGGCCGAGTGGTTAAGGCGTTGGACTTAAGATCCAATGGATGTAAATCCACGTGGGTTCGAACCCCACTCCTGGTAGGCCTTTACATGCTGTTGTTTTATCTTTGTTTCGAGACCGACAACATGAAGGCAAAGGATGCTGATCCAACAACCTTATCCAGAAACTGAAAGCTTCATCAGCATGCAACCAGGATGGCCGAGTGGTTAAGGCGTTGGACTTAAGATCCAATGGATGTAAATCCACGTGGGTTCGAACCCCACTCCTGGTAGGCCTTTACAGGCTGTTGTTTTATCTTTGTTTCGAGACCGACAACATCAAGGCAAAGGATGCTGATCCAACAACCTTATCCAGAAACTGAAAGCTTTATCAGAATGCAACCTGGATGGCCGAGTGGTTAAGGCGTTGGACTTAATATCCAATGGATGTAAATCCACGTGGGTTCGAACCCCACTCCTGGTAGGCCTTTACATGCTGTTGTTTTATCTTTGTTTCGAGACCGACAACATGAAGGCAAAGGATGCTGATCCAACAACCTTATCCAGAAACTGAAAGCTTCATCAGCATGCAACCAGGATGGCCGAGTGGTTAAGGCGTTGGACTTAAGATCCAATGGATGTAAATCCACGTGGGTTCGAACCCCACTCCTGGTAGCCCTTTACAGGCTGTTGTTTTATCTTTGTTTCGAGACCGACAACATCAAGGCAAAGGATGCTGATCCAACAACCTTATCAAGAAACTGAAAGCATCATCAGAATGCAACCAGGATGGCCGAGTGGTTAAGGCGTTGGACTTAAGATCCAATGGATGTAAATCCACGTGGGTTCGAACCCCACTCCTGGTAGGCCTTTACAGGCTGTTGTATTATCTTTGTTTCGAGACTGACAACATGAAGGCAATGGATGCTGATCCAACAACCTTATCCAGAAACTGAAAGCTTCATCAGAATGCAACCTGGATGGCCGAGTGGTTAAGGCGTTGGACTTAAGTTCCAATGGATGTAAATCCACGTGGGTTCGAACCCCACTCCTGGTAGGCCTTTACAGGCTGTTGTATTATCTTTGTTTCGAGACCGACAACATCAAGGCAAAGGATGCTGATCCAACAACCTTATCCAGAAACTGAAAGCTTCATCAGCATGCAACCAGGATGGCCGAGTGGTTAAGGCGTTGGACTTAAGATCCAATGGATGTAAATCCACGTGGGTTCGAACCCCACTCCTGGTAGGCCTTTACAGGCTGTTGTATTATCTTTGTTTCGAGACTGACAACATGAAGGCAATGGATGCTGATCCAACAACCTTATCCAGAAACTGAAAGCTTCATCAGAATGCAACCTGGATGGCCGAGTGGTTAAGGCGTTGGACTTAAGTTCCAATGGATGTAAATCCACGTGGGTTCGAACCCCACTCCTGGTAGGCCTTTACAGGCTGTTGTATTATCTTTGTTTCGAGACCGACAACATCAAGGCAAAGGATGCTGATCCAACAACCTTATCAAGAAACTGAAAGCATCATCAGAATGCAACCAGGATGGCCGAGTGGTTAAGGCGTTGGACTTAAGATCCAATGGATGTAAATCCGCGTGGGTTCGAACCCCACTCCTGGTAGGCCTTTACAGGCTGTTGTATTATCTTTGTTTCGAGACTGACAACATGAAGGCAAAGGATGCTGATCCAACAACCATATCCAGAAACTGAAAGCTTCATCAGCACGCAAGCAGGATGGCCGAGTGGTTAAGGCGTTGGACTTAAGATCCAATGGATGTAAATTCACGTGGGTTCGAACCACACTCCTGGTAGACCTTTACCTGCTGTTGTTTTATCTTTGTCTCCAGACCGACAATATGAAGGCAAAGGATGCTGATCCAACAACCTTATCCAGAAACTGAAAGCTTCATCAGCATGCAATCCGGAAGGCAGAGTGGTTAAGGCGTTGGACTTAAGATCCAATGGATGTAAATCCACGTGGGTTCGAACCCAACTCCTGGTAGAGCTTTATCTGCTGTTTTTTTTATTTTTGTCTCAAGACCAACAATAAGAAGACAAAGGGTGCTGATCCAACAACCTTATCCAGATACTAAAGATTTTGTCTACACCAGACTAGGATGGCTGAGTGGTTAAGGCGTTGGGCTTAATATCCATTGGATGTAAATCCACGTGGGTTCGAACCCCGCTTCTGGTAGAGCTTTACCTGCTGTTGTTTTATCTTTGTTTCAAGACCAACAATATGTTGGCAAAGGGTGCTGTTCCAACAACCTTATCCAGATACTGAAAGCTTCAACAGCACGCATCCAAGGTGGCCGTGTGGTTAATGTGTTGTACTTAAGATCCAATGGATATAAATCTACGTGGGTTTGAACCCCTCTTCTGGTAGAGCTTTACCTGCCAGTGTTTTATCTTTGTCTCAAGACCAACAATATGAAGGCAAAGGATGCTGATCCAACAACATTATACAGATACTGAAAGTTCAGAACGCCACCAGGGTGGCCGAGTGGTTATGGCGTTGGACTTAAGATCCAATGGATTTAAATCCACGTGGGTTCGAACCCCACTCCTAGTACATCTTTACCTGCTGTTGTTTTCTCTTTGTCTCAAGACCAACAATATGAAGGCAAAGGGTGCTGATCCAACAACCTTATCCAGTTACTAAAGGTTCTGTCGGCACGGAACCAGGATATCAGCGTGGTTAAGGCATTGGACTCATGAACCAATGGATGTAAATCCACGTGGGTTCAAACCCCACTCCTAGTCGAGCTATACATGCTGTTGTTTTATCTTTGTCTCAAGACTAACAATATGAAGGCAAAGGGTGCTGATCCAACAACCTTATCCAGATACTGAAAGTTCAGAACGCAACCAGGGTGTCTGAGTGGTTAATGATCCAATGGATTTAAGTCCATGTGGGTTCGAACCCCACTCCTGGTAGATCTTTACCTGCTGTTGTTTTCTCTTTGTCTCAAGACCAACAATATGAAGGCAAAGGGTGCTGATCCAACAACCTTATCCAGATACTAAAGGTTCACTCTGCACTTAACCAGGATGGCAGAGTGGTTAAGGCGTTGGACTTAAGCTCCAATGGATGTAAATCCACGTGGGTTCAAACCCCACTCCTGGTAGAGCTTTATCTGTTGGTATTTTCTGATTGTCTCAAGAATGACAGTATGAAGGCAAAGGGTGCTGATCCAACAACCTTATCCAGATACTGAAAGATTCATCAGTCCGCAACCAGGATGGCCGAGTGGTTAAGGCGTTGGACTTAAGCTCCAATGGATGGAAATCCACGTGGGTTCGAGCCCTACTCCTAGTAGAGCTTTATTTGCTGGTATTTTCTGATTGTCTCAAGACAAACAACATGAAGGCAAGGGGTACTGAATCAACAACCTTATCCAGACACTTCTGGCAGCAACCAGCATGGCCTAGCAGTTAAGGCATTGTGCTTGGGCGATGGATGTTATTCCACACGGGTTCGAATGCCCCGCCTGCACTCTAAAAAACAGAGGTACGATATGAGTAAATTTTTGTACTCAAACATACACTCTTCATAATTGTACCCTCAAAGGTACAATATTGGTCTTTACAGGGTCAGATTTGTTCCCTCTGAAGTACAAAGTCATTTCTAACAGCAATAAGTACAGATTTGTACCATTTAACCAGCCAAAGGGTATTCAGTATTCTGTATCACTGTACTAATAAACAATATATATTTTAATTGCACATTTTTTATTTGAAAGCCAGACCATTTTGGATCATCAAGTTTTTTAGCCATATTTAGTTGAGGATAATGTTTATAATCTTTATAATCTTTACTGGCACAAAAACCATGGGTACAAAAAAATGACTTTTACTGAAAGGTACATTTTTGTACCTCAATATAAGGTACAGCCCCAGCGACAAGCTTTGTACTCTTTTAGGTACAAATCTGTACTTACTTTTCTTAGTGTGTGGTAGAATTTTATCTCTTGGTGTTTTCTCTTTGTCTCAAGAAGAATAACGTTAAGGCAAAGGGTGCTGATCCAACAACCTTATCCAGATACTAAAGGACATGTCTGTATGCAACCAAGATGGCAGAGCGGTTAAGGGCTTGGGCTTAAGATCCAATGGATGTAACTCCATGTGGGTTTGAACCCCACTCCGGGTAGAGCTTTACCTCTGGGTTTTTAGTCTCACTCCAGTGCTTTCAGCTTGTAAACGCAGGATGGTTGTGCAGCGAAAATGGCTTCCACCGTTCACTATGGTGGTTACTATGGTGTCCGTGGTGGTTGATAGGTGATTGCTAAGGAGTTGCTATGGTGTCCATGGTGGTTGCTAAAGTGTTGTCATGGTGGTGCTAGGTGGTTGCTAAGGTGAACATAAGGTAAAACATTTAATTTAAAAGGTAAAAGTAAAAAAATACAATAATAAACTTGTAGGCTAAACTAGCTTAGGCTATGCAAAGCTAAGCTAAGCTATCCTACGCTAAGATAAGGTAGGCTAGTCTAAGCTAAGGTGATTACTAAGGTGTTGCTATGGAATCAGTGGTGGTTGCTATGGTGTCAGTGGTGGTTGCTAGGCGATTGCTAAGGTGTTGCTAATGGTATCAGTGGTGGTTGCTATGGTGTTGCTATGGTGTCCATGGTGGTTGCTAAAGTGTTGTCATGGTGTTACTAGGCGGATGCTAAGGTGTTACTAGGTGGTTTCTAAAGTGTATTAAAATAAATGTAGCATTAAAAATAATGTAAAACATTTAATTTAAAAGGTAAAAGTAAAAAAATACAATAATAAATGTGTAGGCTAAACTAGCTTAGGCTATGCAAAGCTAAGCTAAGCTAGGCTATGCTAAAACAAGCTAAGCTAAGCTAAAATGAGCTAGGCTAGGCTAGTTTTTAACCGTCACTCTGTTTGAGGGGAAGTTTGACAGGCAGCAGCAGCGCACTGAACAAAGTTAGTGGAACATACCAACCTACAAAGGGGGGGGTGCAGTAGTTAATTCCAGTACTCTGCAAAATTACTCCTCAAGTTTAAATATTAAATAATAAATTAAGTAGTAAAATCAGTAGTAAAAGTATTTAAGATATAAATAATGCTAGAGTTTTGGTCGGTAGTATGTGTAATAAGAGTTGGTGCCCCCCTTTTTCAGGATTAAGTTGGAGAGTTCCTGCTCAGCCGGCCCTTTCTGATCAACACGGTGCTCCGGAGCCGCTCACTCAGTCCTCCAGCCGTCAAACACACAAACCCACAGTAAGTCTGACTAGTTTTCTGGCTAAAACTGTAGATATTCGGGGTTTAAGGTGCAGTTTGTGGAACAGTTCTTCTGGAATTAATGAAGTATTAGCGCTGTAGTCTCGCCACGTGGCCACGAGTTACAGTGAGGGAGGGAAGTCTATCTATAGCCGCGTTCAGAGCAGCAGCTCAGCAACTGCAGCTAAAGCTGTGCTCAACTACTTTACTGAGTCCTATTTAACACAGATAGCTGTTTCAGCTCTGAATTACCTTATTATAGCTCTAAAACTCTCTAAAATACAGTTTAGTACAGTTTAATGCAGTTTACCATACAGTAAAAAAGTTTAAAGACTTCAGTATGTGTGAGCTATCTGTGTTTCAGCTCTGTCTTACCCTAATATAGCTCTAAAAGTCTCTAAATACACAGTTTAATACAGTTTAACACAGTTTAATACTGTGTAACCTGCAGGAAAAATACAGTAAAATAGTTTAAAACCTTAACATGTGAGTTAGCTGTGTTTTATCTCTGTCTTACTTTAATATATCTCTAAAAGTCTCTAACAGCACAGTTTAATACAGTTTAACACAGTTTAGAACAGTATAAAATGCAGCACATACAACGGTTTTGCACCTTAGTTTGAGTTAAGTTTGCTGTGTTTCAGTGCTGTTTTTACCTTTAAAAACACTGTGTTTAATACAGTTCAGTACAGTTAGCTGTGTACCTGAGCTACTTTTTCGTTAATATAGCTTTAAATATTTAAAACATAGTTGAATACAGTTTAACACAGTTTAATACAGTTTAACACACTTTAATACAGTTAAAAGTGCAGTAAAATAAAGTAAACAAGTGTTAAACCTTAGTATGTGTGAGTTAGCTGTTTCAGTGCTATTTTTACCTTTTAATGAGACTGTTTAATACAGTTTAACACAGTTAGCTTTGTACCTGGGCTGTTTTTACCTTAATTAATCTTTAAAGTCTTCAAAACATAGTTAAATACAGTTTAACACAGTTCAGTACAGTTTGAAATGCAGTAAAATACAGTAAACAAGTTTTAAACCTCAGTATTTGTGAGTTACCACAGTCAGCTGTGTTCCTGGGCTGTTTTTACCTTAATATATCTCTAAAAAGATAAAACGAGTTATATATATATATATATATATATATATATATATATATATATATATATATATATATATATATATATATAAATACAGGACAGAATAGAAAAAACATTGTTTAATGCAGCTAGCTCTGTTTCAGTGCTGTGTTTTCCTTTAAAAAACAGTTTAATATACTTAGATAGCTGTGTTTCAGTGCTGTTTTTTACCTTTAAAAGCACTGTTTAATACAGTTTAACATAGTTAGCTGCGTTTCAGTGGTGCTTTTGCATTTGAAGCGCTGTTTAATACAGTAACATTTAGTAAAAGTAAAACAGTTTTAAACCTCAGTATGTGTTAGCTGTTAGCTGTGTTCCAGTGCTGTTTGTACCTTTCAAAACACACTTTAATACAGTTTAACATGCAGTAAAAAAATCAATCATCATTTTAAACATCCATATGTATTTTTAATACCTTTTTAAAAACACAGTTTACCACAGTTTGAGTAACTTAAATAGTGTGTGGTACTGTTAGTATATGTTGTGGCTAGGTGTGGTATTATTGTCAAGCATATGGGTCTGTCTCAAGCCTTGTCCACAAATATGATTATCATAAAATGTCATTATAGTAATGACCGTTATAGCAGTTTATATAAGCAATGTTATACATATACATTTTTGCATGTTTATATTTTTTTATTCTTTTCTTGGTTTAAGGGTTTTTCTGGTTTACTGTGATGGGGAAACCTGTTGCCTCATGGGAGATATTTATAATATGTCTATATATAAAACAGCAAATATATATGTTGGCTTTTTATAATAGCTGTTTTTTTTTATAAGGGATATGCAAATGGTTCATTAATCACAAGTAGGTGGGGAAAACCTGTTGCCTTTTGGGAGATCTTTACGATATTATATAGGTATAAAAGTGTTTTTATTTTATTTTGCAACTTTTACCATATGTATTCATAATTGTACATGCTTCTTATCAGTATTATGTAAGTAATATATTTTTAAAATCACAAAAATGTAAAAACAGTATTTGTAAAAATATACATTAAAATATAGGCCCACATATGTGTACTCAGTTCGTTTAAGTTGATCTGACCTCGATATGTCCTAAACAGCTTTCTGAGCCAGGTGTTAATCTGGCTTATTACCCAGACAAGATAATTATTACAGCTATGAACCAATGCCATCTCCACTGCTGCCTAATTTTAAATTGGACAGAAATTCACACTAGTCCTAAGCACAGAGAGTGTTGTTTTTTGTTGTTGTTTTTTTTTTACTTTCCTGCTACCGCCCCCAAAGACTGGTCTGACCAATGAGTATAGAACGTTTTCAGATGGCGTGTCATGACACATTTTAGTAAACTTTGGTATTGTTTGGTATTGTTCTTGTCGGTACTTGCGTTACAGCCATACAGCTCTGGAAAAAATTAAGAGACCACTTCATCTTCTGAATCAGTTTTTCAGATTTTGCTATTTATAGCTATATGATTGAGTAAAATGAACATTGTTGTTTTATTCTATAAACTACAGACATCCTTTCTCCCAAATTCCAAATAAAAATATTGTCATTTAGAGCATTTATTTGCAGAAAATGAGAAATGACTGAAATAACAAAAAAAAGATGCAGAGCTTTCAGACCTCAAATAATGCAAAAAAAACAAGTTCATATTCATAAAGTTTTAAGAGTTCAGAAATCAATATTTGGTGGAATAACCCTGGTTTTTAATCACAGTTTTCATGCATCTTGGCATCATGTTCTCCTCCACCAGTCTTACACCCTCTTTTGGCTAACTTTATTTTACCTTTACTCCTGGTGCAAAAATTCCAGCAGTTCAGCTTGGTTATATGGTTTATGATAATCCATCTTCCTCTTGATTATATTCCAGAGCTTTTCAATTTGGTAAAATTAAAGAAAATCATCATTTTGAAGTGATGTCTTATTTTTTTTTCCCAAGAGCTTTTTTTTCAAGTCTCATTCCTATCATCACCAATGTAAAGCATTTTAAACAAGCAGTGGAATTCCTTTTATCCTTAAAGTATTCCCACTGTCTCAGGAATGTACGGATTTAAACCTGACCCCTTTTCTTAGCCGCTGCAGGGTTGTGAGCTGTAATTTTATCCTGTAGAGGCATTGCTGTGTGTTAACTAGCTGTACTGGTGGGATTCTGTGCTATTTTTACATAGAAAATTGTAAATAAAAGCATTAACAGCATTAAAGTGAGTACTGCTAAGAGGAAATATAGTACACAAATCACAGTATTCTCCAAAAGCTGAATTTGTAGCTCAGTATCAGGTGCTATTAAATATCAGCATGTGTTAATACAGTTAATGAGCTCATGCTTCCTTCTCTGAGTACTGAATGTCCTGAGTGCTGAATGTTATGAACCTTTTGACATGGCTTCTTCAGATTACACTAAAGGGAATCTTTAAAAGACTGTAAGTACAAAATCGAAATCCAAAACTATGTTTAGATATATTTAAACTTTTCTTTTTAATCCAGTTTAAGTAGAATTTAATGAAATATGTTTCACCTTGCATATCAAATACATTGGAAGAAAGTGTGTATATATATATTTGCAAATCACAAAGACCACCACCAAATGTTATGATGAAACTGGCACTCATCAGGACTGCCTCAGGAAAGGAAGAGCAAGTTATAACATTTTGGTTTGTTTTAAGTTACTATACAATGCCTTATGAGATTTTTTCATAGATACTTTCATTATTCATTTTAACACACACACACACTGACATATCAGTAATGATGGGATAGCGGTTTGTAAACTGAAGTGTGAAAGTGATGAGGTATTATCTTGTGAGGGAGACTAAACTGGCCAATGTGTTCATGGCAAGGCAATGCGAATTATCACAGTTTGAGTAAGGTCTGATAGTTGGTGCCAGATGAATTATTGGTAGGTGTGTGAATTACAAGGCATCGCAGGATACGATATAATCACGGTACGATAATAGATAATAGACAGTAAAGATAGCACGATACTGTGATTCTGTGATACTCAATATATTGCAGGACAATTCTGTGTTTTTTCGTTATTTAAAAATGTTCTGCAAATATCCAAACTATGAAGAAAGAAATATGGATTTATTTAGTTAACAAAAAAAACTGTATCAAACCAGAAAAAATTTATAGTTTACATTCTTCAAAGTAGGCACCCCTTTCTTTATGAGGTAGAGTTACCTAAATTGGCTTTCAGTTAACAGCTGTGCTGAACTCGTCAAGAGTTAATTACTTGAATTTCTTGTCTCTTAATAAAGTGTTTGAGAGCATCAGTTGTAAAGTAGTGAAGAGGTAGAGTTACAGGTATACAGTGAAAAGCCCTATTTGAACAATGAAAAGAACAACTTAACTAAGTAAGTAACAAAATACTGTACTTAAGGAAATGACAATCAGTCAATCTGAAACATTTCAAAACTTTGAATGCATCCTTAAGTGCAGTCATGGAAGAGCAAAAATGAACTCTGTTGCACAGGATAACTTCAGAAACCACAAGTTAACAGCTCCCCAGATAAGGGCAGATTTGAGAGTGTTTTGGTTTGTTTAACATTTTTTAAGTTACTACATGATTCCTTATGTGTTCCTTCATAGTTTGGATGACTTCACTGACTGTTAAGGACACATATCATTAGGCAGCAAGTAAATTGGAAAATGAAAGTTTTTGGGCCAGATTAGATCAAAACATTTAACTTTTTTCTTGAATATTTCACGTCTAACGGTCACACTGCTTACTGTCTACTGTTCAAGAAACCCTGCGACATCCTGTCCTCACTTTTTATCTCCGAACACATTGGAAGGTGAGTGTTTGAACAGAGAGTGAATGGAAAGCAGGTGTGTCATGTGACCGCATGCTGTCTAAGAAGTGTTGTCTGTGCTAACATTTTTCCTGATTAAAATTCGATCCAGTTAATTTATTCATGGGACAATTTTATGTTCGGAGACTATGTGGACAAAAGTGACAGAGTAACCCTACTGTCTCTACTGTCCAGATAAGGCTTTTTGCTGTAGCATTTTTGTATTTAAGCATTGCTATGAGGATTTGATTGCATTCAGCAGCGACAAGAGTGTAAGTGTCATCCTCAACTCATCTAAAAAACTATTTATTCCACATAATTCCAGAAAACAGAGTTTCACTGCATCAAATGAATGATGGCAGTAGGTTCATGTTGATGTGATCCTATTCTACAGTCCTATAGCAGTACTAGACAGGCTGTGTTTGTGCGTTTGCACATCTCCCATCTGTGTTAGCAGAGGATACAACTTACCTGTTCAAAAGTAGCTGAATGCTGTCATTAGTGTTAGGGCTGGATATTGTTTTAAAATTTTCGAGACCGGTACTGATACCCAAACAATACTTTTTTCAGCCTAGAGCTTTTTTTACTGTATTATAGGGCTGGGCGATATGGAAAAAAAATCTTATCACGATATAGTTTTCCATATCAGCCAATATCGATACGTATCACGATATAAATCAAATCACTTTCTGTTACATTTAAAGGTTTCTTTTTACTCATAAGTGACAGAATAAGGGAGTTATGGCCAAGCTCACTAGCAGGCTCAGAGCCTTTTGGACAGACACTAGGATGTTCACAACTTGCCAGGTGGGTACAAGGTGCTCAGACAGCTTTTAATTTAATTTACTTGGTTAAGCATGCAGTTCAGGAAATAGAAAATAAAGTTTAGCGAATCCTATCGTCCAGCTTATCATTTTTATCGCGATATATAATTTCCTCGATAACTATCGATATCGTTTTATCGTTTTAAACAGAACATTTTTTTTATTTATTTATTTATTTATTTTTTTTTTATTAAGACCTTTCACTTCTAGGTAGTATGGAGACATTTTGGTCAGTGCCTTTTTGGTATCGAATTTCAATACCCAGCACTAATTAGAATGGGTGTCCACATTGGGAAGTTGGGATTTTCTGACACATAATGTGTGTGTGTGTGTGTGTGTGTGTGTGTATGTATGTATGTATGTAACGTAAGTTTACGTAAGTCATGCATGGTATAAAAGCATGGCTTCTGGCCCTTGGTTAAAAGCTCTGTTGCTTCAGAATAAGCACGATCTGGTCACGATCTGTTGGCACCGATAATTGTGAATGTGCTGCATTTTATTTTTTAATTTTTAAGTTTTGTTTTTATTTTTTATTTGTTTAACATTGTACCTGTCTGGCTGTTATGGATGCTATGACTGGACATTATATCATGAGCATCTTTAGCATTTCATATTTTGTGGTGGATTAATTTATTTTCAAACCTTCTTTGTGTATCTTGGATTGTGAGAAGGAGAAAAATCCTTAGTATAAATTCTTTTTGGAAACAAAGATGAGATATTGTGTGAGCTCATGAGTAATGATGCCCTTTCTGTGAGATTTATTAAATCTACTTTCTGACTTATGTGTCTGGCTGCTGCTGACTTTTGTTCTGTTCATATTGAAGCATTTGTTGCTAACCGTCCTCAGTTGCGGTCTACAAATCTGATACATTAAAAATGAGTAATTATTAAGTAGGGATGGGCTTTTAACTTTCTTTTTTTAACTAATGAAATGTCCTAATTTTTACAACAAAAAAATAAGAGACCATATTCTGGCCAAATCAAATCAAGATATTTTTATTTAGCTGAGCTGATGCAGCATTACCGAGTAGCATCACAGCGCACTTGGAGGAAAGCGCAGCGACTTGCTTCTGATACATCAGCTCACAGATGCAGCCTTGTGCTGATCGCCATCACCCTAGGAGTGATGAGAGAAAAGAGTGCCATCTACTGTACCCAACCAGAGAGAGCAAAGCCAATTGCGCTCTCTCAGGGCTCCGGCAGCTGATGGCAAGCTACATAACCCGGATTAAACCAGCGATCTCCCGATCATAGTGGCATAGTGGCTTTAGCCCGCTGAATCACCCCGAGCCCCTTATTTTATTTATTTTATTTTTTTTATTTATTTATTTTTTATTTTTTTTGCTTTAACTGAATCTATGACACTTAGATTTATACTACATCTATAAAGACAGTACTATATTCTCCAAGCCCATTTTTTGTCATCGCCAAGAATATCGTCATCTCAAAAAAAATACTCTAAAAATATTGTGATATTATTTAGGGACCATACCGTACACCCCCGTTTTAAACACCCAAAATAATTTCAGAATTATAGTCAATAGCCATAAAATTAAAACCACGCCCATCCCTACTTTTTAGCTTCTTCCTTTTCACCTGCCGCTTCCCTTTTGTCTCTGCTGTGATGCGTCACAAGATGGAGAATCAGAGGGGCGATCAGGCCCGGCCAAGAGGTGCAGGGCGCCCCCAGCGGGACTCGGGGAACGGTCCCAACCTGCCCAGCGCTGTCCTGAATGGGGACGACCTCCACGGAGCTCCACGGAGGAGAAGAACCAACCGCTCCTCCCGCTCTGAGAGTCAGGGCCTGGAGGAGGAAGGCGGCTTGATGGAGGGGTTCGGACCCATGCAGGGGGCCAGGGGGGAGATCGTGTGGTTCAACAGCAGCATGTACCAAGAGGCCGAAAGCTACTTTCAGAGCCCTGCGGCAGCGGCGGCGACGCCCAGACCCGCCCCGCTGTCCTCCTCGCCCAGAGACCGAGCCCACCGGCCCCTTGTGTTCAGAGCTAAACGCAACACCAGCCGGCAAAGTCAGGAGGAAGGCAGCCCTCGCCCGCCCAGCCACCAGCGCTCGTCCTCCGAGCCGCACAGGGGACGGCCGGCGCCGAGGGGAGGCGGCAGGAAGAGGGTGTTCTCGGAGACGGAGCGCGCCCCTCAGAAAAAACGGGACAAGTATGGCAACATTCAGGGCATGGGACAGATTCTGCTTTTCTTATTTTTGCTTGATTAAAAACAGTTTTGACACATTTAACATTTTATATGTGTGTGGTTTTTATTTTTACGTTTGTTTATTTGCTCTATTTTTGTGTTGTTTTGTAGTTGCCTAACCCTCCTATTAGCTTTGAGGTCCATTCAATGTTTAAAGTCTCTAAAGAAAATGGTTAACATTCATATTTATTGTCGTTTCTTAATTTGATAAATACAATACGTAAAAAAAATCAATCTGTTTTATTAAGGCTTTTATTTATGTATATATATATATATATACACACACACGTTTTTGTTTGGTAATATAGTAAAAAATACAGTACAGGCCAAAAGTTTCGACACTCCTCTTTTTCAATGTGTTTTCTTTATTTTCACGACTATTTACATTGTAGATTCTCACTGAAGAATCAAAACTATGAATGAACACGTGGAGTTTTATGTACTTAACAAAAAAAGGTAAAATAACAAAAAAAACAAGTTTTATATTCTAGTTTCTTCAAAATAGCCCCCCTTTGCTCTGATTACTGCTTTACACACTCTCAGCATCATTCTCTCAATGAGCTTCAAGAGGTGGTCACCTGAAATCAAAAATGTTTTCCAACAGTCTTGAAGGAAGGAGTTCCCAGAGGTGTTTATTAGCACTTGTTGGCTCTTTGCCTTCTTCACTCTGTGCTCCAGCTCACCCCAAACCATCTGGATTGGGTTCAGGTCCGGTGACTGTGGAGGACAGATCATTTGATGCCTATAGTGAGAATCTACAATGTAAATAGTTTATTTAAATGTAATTATAATAGTTTTCTGTAGGTTTAAATTGCCTGGATATGGATCCAGAGAATAAGGGGTGTTACTTTTTAAAAAAAATGTAAATTTGAGTATAGTAGGAGGGTTAATTGTATTGGATGCTAACAGTATGGAAGGAATGCTGTCGTCCAAAATCTCACAAAACTTCTACAGACACAGATCCCCATATCGTTCTCAGTTTTTTTTTTTTTTTTTTTTGTGGGGGGTGGGGTGAGCTGTAGTCCCTGCATGGAAGAGCAAATGAAAGCCAGTGAGCCCAGTGAGTAGACAGGAAGGACTGTGTAGGCTTAGTCAGCGAAAGCAACAAATGGGTTTAACTGAGAGAAAGACATGTGGTGGCCCCCACAAATCCCAGAAAAGACTTTCACCGGTCACGTCATGCTGCTTTCACAGTTTAGAGCAGTGTTCCTCAACCCTGGTCCAGCCCTAGATGTTTTAGTGCTTTTTTTCCTGCTTCCAACAGCTCCTAAATAAGCACTTTTATAGTAGCAAGCAGTGGCATCAAGCAGAGAACCTGCAAAAAAATAAAAAATAAAAAATAAAATTGCAGGGCAGGGTGCCTCCATGAGCAACTGTTACGTCTCAGATTTATTGTATTATTTATCCATATAGAAAACCATCAAGGAGAGCTAATAAATGGCAAGTTTAAGTTCATTTTTACACTCTGTTTTGTAACAGTTTATTCACTTTACTACCTCCTCACAAACTAGCTGTAAAAGCTATGACTGACTGAAAGCAGTGAGCTGTACAGGACTAGGAAATTTACAGTGAGGTTGATTTTTAAAATTAAAAATCGTAAACTTATGATTGCCGACTTCTGTTGCTTCATTGGAATTAAAAAAAGAAGTCACGGACACGCCCACATGCGGCGAGCGGTGATCTACTGTGGCTTTCTGTGGGCTTTAATTTAATGAAATACTGTTAAAATACTGATTGGTGCGCTGTGGCTGTCTAAAAAAACGCTGACCAGAGTTGAGAAACACTAGTTCAGACTTGGGTTTACACATCATTGAAACCATATTAATTCTACTGTAGCCCCATAATAATCCACTAGTTTGTTGCTGAAATTATTTTTTTAAAAAGATGTTTAAAATAAAATTAATTTTTATTCCATTACGTTATATGTCCGTCATCACTAATATACAATTGTATCGCTCTAAATAGATGTTTAAGATTTAAAAAGAAATATAGTAAATTGAAACTTCTGTTTAAAATTTGGAATATAAATTTTATTAAGATGGGATTTTGAAGTCATGTTTTAAAATAAGAAGTTTTGAAATTACTTATTTTCATATGGGATTCTGAAATCACACATTTTGAATTATGAAATATTTGATATTTTTACCATACAGGTCTGGAATCTTGCTTTAGAATAAGAATGTTTTAGAATTTCTTGAAAATATTACATTTTAAGTACAGAATTTACTTAAAAAAAATTTAAATAAGGATTTTTTTTATTTATTTATAATTTTTTTTGAATTAGTTTGAATTAGTTTATTCTCTCGCTCTGTATTTCTAAATAACTTTAATACTAACCTGTCTCTTTCTCTCTTCTCTCTCTATCTCTCTCTCTTCCTGCAGTACCAAAATGAGTGACCTGCAGTGCCTTGCCCAGGAAAATATCTGGTTTGATAAGTCCAGATACGACGAGGCGGAGCGGCGCTTCTACGAGGGAGCGAACGGCATCCCCCAGGCTCCTCAGGTACAGCTGTTTTTGTGGGCTGCAGGAAATGAGTGAAGCCGAGGCGTGTGCCTGTACTCTCTCATTGATATTAATCACAGCAGCGTCTCATTTAAATCCTGGCTGATCCTCGTCTGCGGTTATGACAGGACGTAATGAGCTATATTAATATTTCAGTTAGAGGAGCACGGGGCTCCGGGGGACTTGATTGGCTGTTTGCTCAGCTGCTGTTTGTCCATCCGTGGCCAGCGGGGAGTGAAGCAAGCATCCTTTTCCAGAGCTTTTTCTTACCTGCCTGTCTCCTGCATGCTGCACGGCTGCGCTGCACATCTGCACATCTGCACTGTCCTGCCCGTCTCTGCTTGGGTGATTGGTTGGTATATATGTTTGTGTATGTGTGTGTGTGTGTGTGTGTGTGTGTGTGTGTGTGTGTGTGTGTGATAAGGGTGGGAAGTTTTCTCTCCAATATAGCTGAGCCAATTAACTCACCCAGCCAGTCACCAGGACCAGCACTTCCACCCAGCATCATTGCAATGATCCCGACACTGGGAAGGCAATCTGCCACCAGTGCAGCATCACTGGACTGAGTTGGTCCAGGAGCTGAAGCTTGATGATGGCAGATTCTAGCAGAATTTCTCCTCTAACTCTAGTGTGCCAAAAGTCATGGGACATGAACTTGCATCAAGGTTGTTGTATGCTAACCAGTTGCCGGAGTGTTAGCTTCTTCCGTATACAAAAAAATAAAAATAAAAATGTTGTCGTAGCAACAGGTAAGCGATGGAGCAGTGACATAAACCTAGCACAGCATAAAAGTAAGGAGATTTGTGTTTGGTAAATTTGGTATTTCTTTGTAGTAACAATGTTTCTTACCCCCATTGCAATGTCTCTTTCTCTTTTAAATGGAGCCACATTTGTAAGGCTAGTAGCAGAGCTGACTATGTGTTGCTCATTGACTATGTGTTGCTCATAAATAAATGGCCAATATTCTCTGCCATTGACTCGTGTGATCTTTTTAGGGTGCTGATTCCTTCCTAGGACGCCGAAAGTCTGTCTCTGACATCCCTTGTCGTGTAACCTCACCTTTAGTATGAAGAGATACTGATACCAGGGCTCACTCCAAGTAAACCCCAGCTTAAAGTTGCCTTATTACACGGGCCCTCTCCAGATCAGCCAGATATGGCATGATGCCCTTTCTAAGAGCAGACACCTACTCACCACTGTAGCCGGACCCATGCTTACAGGTGTTGCACCAGGGTTCTCTGCTACTGTCATCATGAGGCTCCAACTTGCATTACTGGATGCATTTTAGTGTTTGAGTTATGTTTAAGAAATATCAGCATTAGATTGTTTAAATTAAATTATATTAGTGGTGTCAATCACAGCGACAGGCAACCATTCATTTCCTAGGGACGGTGAATGATCTGTGTTTCTGTGTTCTCGGTTTGTGTGCTCCAGCTTCCAGTCAGAGCTAAACTTCCCAGCGCAGGCTATGGGCTAGATCAGTAGCGAGTTGCTAATAGCAACAGTGCTACAGCTACATTTTCCGCGATGCAACACGGTGAGCATTATTTCCGCTGACTGCTGCAACTGTGTGTTCTGCCTGCATTTGTGCGAACCGAACCGTGACCCCCGAACCATGGCGGTTCGTAAAGAATAGATGGAGCGTTACACACCCAGTCAATAGTAACGGCAGAATAGGCTGTTTGGCATTGGTAGAGAAAATTTGGCAAATTTTATATGGGCGCAACTCATATACTCAGCTCTGCTGCTCGTTTCAAAATGCATGTTTTTTACAAATGGTGTCTTATTTAAAAGGGAAATTAACATTCTTCCCGATGGTATTAGATTTATTGCAGAGAAGCATTGTTACAACAAAGAAATACCAAATCTACCAAACATAAATTTCCTTACTTTTTGTACTATGGTTATTTAACCAGCAGATGCTGCAAATGTTGCTGACTTGTTGTCAAGGCAGGCACCCTAACTATAAAACGTTGTAAGAATCCCTGCAGTAATAGTATGCTAGTTCCTGTCCCATGTATTTTGGCCAGTTGTTGTGATCCTCCCTTATATATGTGTGTATAAGTGTGTGTATGTGTGTGTCTGCCTGCCTGCCTTCTCTCTACATCTGCCTCCTGCTTGCTCGTTTGACTGGGCCCTCTCTACCCCGCTGTACCCTTTCAGGAGAAAGACGCTAGTGCCATCCTGCAGGACATTGTAAACGCCCGCCAGACTATCCAGCAGTCCCTAGATGAAGTGAGTAACCCCCCACCCCCTGCCCCTTCCCCACCCTTTTGCCAGATTCTGCCCCAAATCCATTAGAATGCATTCTGCATCCAGAAAGATGAAGCATTACTCTGTAATGTTTTGAACTGGACCCGAACTGTTTTTGCCTTTCTGACTGAGAGTGCACTTTTAACTGTCACTCAAACCCCGTCCTGCCGTCCTGCTCCCGAAACTGCCTGGCCTTGATGTGCTCATGATTTGAATGGGCAATTCGTCTGGGAAAAGCCAGCTCTCTCTCCTGCGCCTGTACCGGTCTGTGGGTCCGGCTTTTAATTCTCACTCTTGCCTGCAGCAGTAGCAGCAGCAGCAGCCATTACCTGTGCATGAACCGACTCCCACACTGCGCTGAAGTGGATGTCACCTGGTTGGACAGCCGGAAACGCTGTGTGCATTCTGAGGGGCTTTGATCCAACAGCCGAGTTTTGGACCCAGCTTAAAGGAGAACTCTGGTGTAAAATGGACTTTTGCTGTTGTAGTAAAACATGATAAAAAGTTCTTACCTTTGTTGAATAGCCCACCTCCGCTCCCCTACAGCTTTCTGAGATCCAGTAATTTTGTGTTTTTTGCCCAGCATTCTGTACAACGACCATATATTTCCACTGTTATCCAGCACAAATAGCTCCACACCTCCTTGCTAGAATCCGGAGAGCCCTGACATTTAAAACGAGGCATTAATAACTTAAAAAGTGCACAAAAAAAGTTTTTTAAAAACACTGATTACATCCTGTGCCACTATTACTCCGAGTGCCACCATCACTGTACTGATAATGGCAGACATATAGTCAGATGAAAAAGTTTGGGCACCCCTATTAATCTTAATGATTTTTAGTTCTAAATATTTGGGTGTTTGCAACAGCCATTTCAGTTTGATATATCTAATAACTGATGGACACAGTAATATTTCAGGAATGAAATGAGGTTAATTGTACTAACAGAAAATGTGCAATATGCATTAAACCCAAATTTGACCAGTGCAAAAGTATGGGCACCCTAATCATTTTATTGATTTAAATACTCTTAACTACTTTTTACTGACTTACTGAAGCACAAAATTGTTTTGGTAACCTTACTGAGCTTTGAACTTCATATCCAGGTGTAAAGGTTTGAAAAGGTTTTTATGGTGGCCAATTGCAAGTTGTTCTCCTATTTGAATCTCCTCTGAAGAGTGGCATCATGGGCTCATCAAAACAACTCTCAAATGATCTAAAAACAAAGATAACAACATAGTTGTTCAGTGGAAGGATACAAAAAGTTGTCTCAGAGATTTAACCTGTCAGTTTCCACTGTGAGGAACATAGTAAGGAAGGAAGAGCACAGGGACAGTTCTTGTTAAGCCCAGAAGTGGCAGGCCAAGAAAAATATCCGAAAGGCAGAGAAGAAGAATGGTGAGAACAGTCAAGGACAATCCACAGACCACCTCCAAAGAGCTGCAGCATCATCTTGCTGCAGATGGTGTCACTGTGCATCGGTCAACAATACAGTGCACTTTGCACAAGGAGAAGCTGTATGGGAGAGTGATGCGAAAGAAGCCATTTCTGCATAGTTGCTTGAGGTATGCAAAAGCACAAAGCACACCTCAGGCGACTCTGTTTGTGGCGTGCTTGCAGAAATGGCTTCTTTCGCATCACTCTTCCATACAGCTTCTCCTTGTCTAAAGTGCGGAAGGGGGTGTGGAGCTACTTTGAGTTGGATAAAGGTGAAAAAATCCGATTTTAAACAGATTTTAAAAAAGCGAACTTTACACTGATATGTATGACAGTATGGAAATAGATTGTTAAGTTCGACCACAACATTCGGCACAACAGTGTTACGTAGTATGTTTAATTTTTGTAACATCTTTTTGTGTAAATATGTCATGTTATAAGAGACAATTGCAGTTTATAGTCAGTTACGAACTTTATATGTACAGATTTTTTTTTTTTCCCCAATGGGTGTGGCTTACATTCAGGTGCACTGAATAGCCTGAAAGTTACAGTAAACATGACTGACTGGCTGATTAACTGAATCTAGTGCTAGCAAATATCCAAGAAATTTCCCCCAACCATACCAGAAACACACATTCAGTATCAGTAATCTGCAATTAAGGGGAGAAAGCACCATATCTCCACTTTTCTTGCAGCTAATCTGCGTTTCTTGAGCATGTGCAGAATGTTGCTTGTGCAAATTGTGACTGTATCTACATTTCCCATTACGAGCTGTTTCCCTGTATTCTGTAACACATTGTGAGTGTGTGTGTGTGTGTGTGTGTGTGTGTGTGTGTGTACCGTATTTTTCGGACTATAAGGCGCACCGTATTATAAGGCGCACGATGAGTGAACGGTCTATTTTTAGTGTTAGTCCATACACAAGGCGCACTGGATTATAAGGCGCACTAAATGAAACTTTATTTATATCAGTAACAATAACTCTGAGCAATAAATCCTTCACAATATCTGTGAAAAATAACAACATCTCTGAGCAATAAATCAACAAGCACAGCAAGTAACTTACGTATTACTCCGCGACGCTCCTGACAACGGTAGCCGCAACGCTCCGACAGACCATAATATTATGTTGAAGCACAGCAAGTACGTATTACTCCGCGACGCTCCTGACAACGGTAGACGCAACGCTCCGACAGACCATAATATTGTGTTGAAGCACAGCAAGTACGTATTACTCCGCGAGGCTCCTGACAACGGTAGCCGCAACGCTCCGACAGACCATAATATTATGTTGAAGCACAGCAAGTACGTATTACTCCGCGACGCTCCTGACAACGGTAGCCGCAACGCTCCGACAGACCATAATATTATGTTGAAGCACAGCAAGTACGTATTACTCCGCGAGGCTCCTGACAACGGTAGCCGCAACGCTCCGACAGACCATAATACTACTTGAAGCACAGCAAGTACCGCATTACTCCGCGAGGCTTCTGACTATAATAGCGTGTTGTGCCGAATTCGGTGAATAAAACGGTTTTAAAACAGAGATAAAGATTGGATAAGTTTCATTTATGGATGAAGTGATTTCCAGCGCTGTTTGGATATAACTGTGGATTACAGGAGACTGGATTGATGGATTCTCTTTAGTCTGGACGCGTTTTGAAGGTAGGACCTGTGGCTGAGCGCGGGTGTGTGTTCGGGGGGTGGCGGCAGTGACCGGAGGTTAACCCCGGACAAAAGGAGAGCCTTTTATTACTGGAAACATGCGCTCTGACGCAGCTCTAATTCATGAAACATACATCCTACAGTAAAAGCACAGTTCTGGAATCCGGAGAGCCAGACGGTTCGAATGGTGTATGACATGACCGCATTCGATGAAATATGGACGAACGATAAACGCAAATATGAGAGTTATGAATTATTAAAATCATAACCAAGGCATATTTCGCCCTAAATGTTTATTTTCTGAAAGGATATTCCGCTAAATAGGCTAAATAGCTCAAAAGCAGAGATTCTAAGCTTTAAAATGGTATATTGGATGTCTATATTGAACCTGTAACTGTTCATAACTATTCAGAAACACAGCCAGTTATGAAATATTAAATATTTCTGGCCCGCCGGTGGGCCAGCGCGTGTTAAGAGGTTAACTTTACTTAGAAGTGGGCGCTAAAAAGAAACGGTTTGTGCTATTACCCCAGAACGGGTGGAAAGGAAAGTTTACCGGCACCTTGTTCTGGCCACGGAGCTACAGTGGAAACTAGCTACCCTGAACCACAGCCGAGAGGCAGTACGGCAGTCAAAGGTAACCGCGCGCTAGCCCAAGAGGGGGATCTTTTTCTGGCGTGGGTGAGGAATTCTGCACAACAGAGCGCCGTGTACCACATAAAAATCGAGGTCAGTAAACACAAGCAAAATCCATACACAAGGCGCACTGCATTATAAGGCGCAATGACGATTTTTGGGAAAAAATAAGTATTTTAAGTGCGCCTTATAGCCCGAAAAATACGGTATATGAGTGTGTATGTGCTGTATATATGTGTGTGTGCTGTGTTGTCCCGCTCTCTCAGTAATCTTCATGTCTGCTGGTGTTGATGGTGTCAGGGGGAGCTTGTTGCCCCGCAACGTGCCTGAGGGTATTTTTGTGTGGGTTGCTGGTGGTTTCATTGACCTAACATGCCGTGAGTGCTGGAGTCGGATGAACAAACTCTGTTTTTACTCTGTTTACCTTGGAGAGGCTGTTTAGCTGTGTACATGTGGTGGGATTTAACTGTTAATAAAGACACTTGTGGATCGTTTATTGCAGTGTTTTGTGATTTAAAGATAAGTTCTGGGGAAGAAAAATAATTTGCACATGAAGCAGCAGCTTGATTTGAAGTTGAAAATGTTTCTATTCATTTTATTCTGCATGATGACAAGGAGGGGGCCATGTTTAGTGGGACAGTGGATATCATTTAATGTGTTAATAAAGTGAGCTAGCTCCACACAGCACTACTATCTGTTTGTGTGCAATGTGTGAAAGCTGGTTAGATATGCTGTAAATAAGGATAAAGATAATAGGGCTGCAACTAACTATTATTTTAATAATCGATTAATCAGATAAAAATTGGAAACAAATTTAATTTTCAGCATTTTATTTCTTCCACCACTCTCTATTTGTATAAAAGTTGTTCCAACAACTCATAAAAAATTAATGTATGTTACATTGAATTCAAAGTAAATAATGAAAATATAAATTTTGCAGCAGCTGCATCGATGAAGTTTTATGAAGTGCAAAAATCTTAAAATGCAGTTGAAGTATTATTTAAGTCTACCAGGCTTAAGTAATACTGAGTGAGAGAAAGTAGAACGTGAAACTGCTTTCCGGCTGCACATATCGCCCACCCCTAGTGTAAGTTGTGAGGTGTTATCTTGTGAGTGAGGGTAAACACTGGCCACACTTATGATGACGCAGTGTGAATTATGTGGGATATGTAGCCAGTCTTAAGTAGTCAGACCTATTCAGTTTTTGGTATTATAGGTAGTGTTAATGTTCTGGCTAATCAAGGTATACCATTCCTCTTACTAAAAAACACTAAAAATCTCCAAAATGGCCCCAAAATGTTAAAATGACACTTTTAACAAAACTGCTTTTAATAGAACTCAGTGTGTAAAGATCTTTATTCCAGATTGTTTTGAAGCATTTTTATTGGTCCGTTCATTTAAAAAATCCTTTATATATTTTTTTTTTTTGGATATTAAAATATATTTAGTCTGTGTTTACTTTCTTGGTACGAATGGAACTGACTTCACTGTGCTTTTCTATCTTTGTTCTATCTCTGTGTGTGTGTGTGTGTGTGTGTACACATGGGGGCGGGGTTACTGTGAACTCCTTTCAGGTGAAGGCAGCTCTACAGCCGGGTAAAGGGCACTCGCGTCCTCAAAAACCCCGCGAGCGCAAGACCGTAAGTGGCAGAGCACTGCGGCCATCTCTGCACTGTGGGACTGAATGAGAGAGAGAGAGAGAGAGAAACTGATACTCTCTTTCTCTGTCTCTTTCTCTCTCTCTCTCTCCATGTCCCTGTACTGCCTCACACTCCTCACTGCCTGCTCTAAAAAAAAAAAAAAAAGTACACAAGTGTGTGTGTGTGTGTGTTTTGTACCACAGGACATTTAGTACAGTGTATATTGATTAAAGCTTGACGTGCATGCTCACTGTTGTTTGGAGTGTGAATGCTCCATTGTCGTGGAGGGGCGTGATTATCATTTGATGGGCACTTTTCTGTTCTTTAACAGCAGGGCTTTATTCTGACTGGATCGATGTGTTTTGCCTCTATATCTTGGCTTGGTTTTAAAGTTGTGTTTTTTTATTTTTGTGGATAACATGCTATCACATTAAAATGCACAGTCCAGACAGAATAATTCACCTTCCATTTGTATCTCTGCATACGTTATGATTCTCTTGTTCTTCAGTGCTCAGGACCCCAGACGAGAGACCACCACAGAGCAGATATTATTATTATTATGATTATTATAATTAATATTATTTGGGTGGTGGGTCTGCAACAGTTAGCCGATATTATCAAAAAAATCTGTCCACTAACGTTATTTATTGATATTATACCCTAAAATATTATGCCATATCACCCACCTCTAATTATCACATCAGGGTACTACTCTAATTAAATTATTGTATTTTTTAATATCTCAGTTAGTAGTGTGCCATATCATATCATATTGTATGCAATAATACAATGTAAGTTTCAT
Source organism: Astyanax mexicanus (assembly GCF_023375975.1). Lineage (NCBI taxonomy): Eukaryota > Metazoa > Chordata > Actinopteri > Characiformes > Acestrorhamphidae > Astyanax > Astyanax mexicanus. Next base: position 50,781,209 of record NC_064411.1, on the reverse strand, counting down.
TTTGTTGCAGTAGTGTATTTTCATAATGCATATATATATATTTTATTTTAATTCAGTGTTTTGTCATATGGCCAAGAGTGTCGTTATCGTGAAAATACCATAAAATACTGTGATACTATTTTAGGGTCAAATCCCCCACCCTTACTGAGAGTCAGTGGTCCTGTGAGGTCCTGAGCATTTGAAGAACAGGCTGAAAGAAGGATGACATCCCTGACATTGTATTGAGGCACAATGATTTCTGACTCGTATTGGTATTTTGCATGGAGAAAATAAATGGTACACTCTATTAGAGTACTGCCAGTCAGAAAACTTAAACCATAAAAGGTTTGATTTGCATGGGATTGTGGGAGCTGTAGTGGTTTAGAAGTATTGCTATGCCAAACATAGTTTTTGTGGATTGTTCCGTTTTGTTTCTGTCGGTTATATTATACTCTTACCAAACTGTGAAGTCCAAAATGTGCTGCAAACTGAATTGTGATTTTTGTTTTATACTGTTTTATCATTACAAATACCCTTATTTTTGTTGCGTGTGTTTTGTTTTATTAGGTTTGCATGGAGTGTGCATCATGAGTGCATTGCCATATCTACTAGGCCTGTTAAGATAATTATGTGGATAATATATAACCATATACAGTATCTCACAAAAAGTGTAGAGTGCACTCCTTTTGTAAATTTGTTATTAGACTTAGACTTTTAATACACTCCTGTACGCAGAACAAAATTTTGTTGCATTGACTCACAAAAAAACAGAGAAAAATAAATAAATATAGCATGTAAGTAAAATACAAAAATATATAAAAAATTAGCAGCATAAATATTAAGTATAGATGTATCACATACATACACAATGTACATCTGCAAAAATATACACACCTATGATAGAATCATAAATATCTATTAATAAAGTGACTTGTGCAGAAATATGTAAAGTGTGAAAAAGTAAATAACTAGTACTTAGTTTGGCATATGACTCAGAGTTTCCTTAAATTGACCAAGGTTTTAGGAGTTTAACAGTCTAATAGCTTGGGGGAAAAAACTGTTACAGAACCTGGTGGTCCTGCACCGCATACTCCTGTATCTTTTTCCAGAAGCCAGCAGGGAAAACCTTTTCAAGAGACAACACTGAAGATATGACACTTACATACAATGTAAAGTAGTATAAATTTACTGTGCCCTCAAATTAACTCAACACACAGCCATTCATGGCTAAACCACTGGCAACAAATGTCTGTACACCCCTAAGTGAAAATGGCCAAATTGTGCCCAATTAGCCATTTCCCTCCCTGGTGTCATGTGACTTGTTAGAGTTACAAGGTTTCAGGTGTGGATGGGGAGCAGTGGTGTTTTGGGTTCAGTTCTCTCATACTGGCTACTAGACATTCAACATGGCACATCATAGCAAAGAACTCTCTGAGGATTTTGTAAGATATTGTATATAAATATATAGACATGACATCAATCATTTTTGCAAACTTTAATGTTGCCCATTGTTTTTGCTTAGCAAGGAAAGCGTGTTATTTAATCTCACCTTATTTACTTAATTTATGAGTGCTTTAGAGTTAATGCTGAAGATAAAACTAAACTAGCTCCTTTAAAAGTGTATTTTATCTTCTACAACTCTGTTTCAACCATTTTACTGTATTTTTCTATAAAGCACACTTAAAGCCACTCCACTGAAATACAGCGTAAATGTTTTATTTTTTAAGAATTACAGTTTTGTTTACTTAGGCGCTTCCCCATTAGAAGGGAAACATGGCAACACCTTGTTCACTTTAATGTAGGCATCCTTACTAGTGTTGTATAATCTGATGAGCCTTATGTAATGAAATTGTCCAAAAAATAGACATTTATTTATAGTATGCCTTATAATCTGGTGCTCCTTACAGTTGGAAAGGCTTTTCATTCTATATAACAACTTCTAAAATTATTTCTAGAACAAAATGTTAAAATACAGGTTGTAAAATTGTTAAAATAATGGTTTTAAACTTAAACAACAATCATGTTCCCACAGTAAGAAATAAACACAAATAAGCTGCTCACTGAATTTATTAGATTTAGAATTTATTAGATTTTGAATTTAGTATCAATATTCAGAAGTGGGTCTTTGCTCTTATGCTTTAAAATAATATTTTTAAGGCAGTATATCGTCCACAAACATAGTTATTGTTACAGGCCTTCACTTTAGATCTTGGTCTTGCATGTTTGTATCGCGGCCGGTGTGATGCTCTTCACAGTTTGTCTCTTAATTAATTATTCTTTGTTTTTCTCCATGACTGTAGAGTCAGAATGCCAGCAGATCAGAAGATCACGGTGAGCTGGTATCACGCATGAAGAGCCTAGAACTGGACAACAAGAACTTGCACAAAGGTATGTGTGTGTGTGTGTGTGTGTGTGTGTTTGGGGATGTAACACTCATGTAAATACTGTGTACATAATAATAATAATAATAATAATAGAGCTGAACGTTCATTTTTCTCTATAGTTGTTTATAGATGTTTTGTTTCTGTGTGATTTTTCCATCCTCTCAGTGGTGGATGACCTGAAGGCCATGCTGTCCAAACTAGAGTCCAGAATGTCAGAACTGGAGAAAAGCCAGGGTAAGCCAACCAGACCAGCTCCAGGCCTCCAGGTGAGAAATACACGGTGTACACACTCTGTCTGTCAGTAGTTCTTCTTTACTTAGTCACTCACACTCAAATTTAGAAATTATGTAAAACCATGTATAGTAAATGATCCAGAATTGAATTCCTTTTGTGTGAGAACTAAAATACCCAGGAGATCCACAAACCAAGTTAAAAGGAGGCTAACGGAGGATAGTTAAATTAGCACTGTGAAACAAATCACAACAAAAATGCCAGTTTAGTCAATTTTCATGCTAGAGTTTATTTTATTTAAAAAAAACCTTTCCTGACCCAAGAGCACTTGCTCTGATAGTTTTATGGTCCTTCTCAATCAGTGGTCTGGGGTTCCCTTCAAACTAAATTCTAGTTCAGTCTATTATGTATATAGAAGCTATCCTCTCCTGTTGCAGTGTGTGGGGTTGCGTGATTGGCTACATAGCTTTAAAACTAGCTGGAAGGTTTTTGTCCATGGCTCTTGCAAGGAAAATTATGAAAAGCAATAATCTGATTTTAATGTAGAGGCAGTCTTTGCATTTTCAATCCAAACAAACAATTAAAGGACGAAGGATTTTGTTTGAAAGCAGATTAAACAATAAAATACCTCTTCCCCCAAACAAGCTCAAAATTGGGCCTGGGTGCAGATTTGTATTTAGGAACAGTGTCCGTTTATTAGACAACATAGTAGTGTCCACCAATATCTGTCCATATCCTGTTGTATTCTGTAGGGGCGCATGATTGGCTAGTTTTGTTATATGACTTCCTGGACAGGTGCAATATTTGTTTAAAGGTTTTCTAAGATTATTTAGTCATATAAGAACAGTCATTAAATATTGTCAAATATAAATTGGAATTTGAGGTTTTAGTTATTTTTTTTCCCCTTATCATCATTTAAAAACAAAACTTGCAGCTTTGATGACTGTCCGTTTTTGAACCCCAAAAAGGGACCAAACTAAAAAAAAGATTTAATTTAGTAAATTATTCTATTGTACTGCTTTTAGTTCTTTTAGCTTCTCTGTAATGAGGACCTGTTTTGGTCTTTCTTTTTTAAACAGACTCTGTTCTGGTTCAGTTCTACTGGGCATGTAAATGCTGTCCTCTCCTGTTGCAGTGTGTAGGGTCGCATGATTGGCTAATTTTGTCATGTGACTTCTTTGACTGATTGCCTACACAGCTGCTATACTTGTTTGAAGGTGCTTATGCATGGTTATATAATCATGTAAAAGTTATTAAATATTGTCAAATTTAATATAGTTTGTTTTTTTCTCCCCATCATTTAAAAACAAAACTGCAGTTTTGATTATTGTTTCTTGAGCCCTTTAAAGGGGCCACACTAAAAAGAAAGATTTAATCTAGTAAATTCTTATATTGTACTGCGTTTAGTTCTTTTAGCTTCTCTGTGATGAGGATGTGTTTTGGTCTTTCTTTCAAACAAATTTTGATTTGGTATTCTGGGTATGTGGAGACTGTCCTCTCCTGTTGCAGTGTGTAGGGTCAAGTGACTGATCGGCTCATTTTGTTATATATGACTGTTCTACTTATTGACTTCACAGCTGCAAAACTTGTTTATTATTATTTATTAATTTAAACAAACTCCTTTACTTGAAAGCAAACCAAACGACAAGCTCAGAATTGACTCTGGATGCAGACTCATATTAAGGACCAGCATTAAAACTATTGGAATGGTTGTAGAACTTCAGCTCCAGCTTGATTCTGTTATATTCAGTATAATATGAGAGAATCTGCAGCAGGCTATACATTATGTAGTCAGCCTGACTGTGACAGACTTTAAAAAATGACTTGCTACAAATAGAATAATCATTTTTTTTTTTATCTTTCCTCCCGTCTTCAGGCTGCTCCAGCTCCTAATCCCAAGGTAGTGGTTAAAGAGGAGAACGAGGAAGACGACGACATCGACCTGTTCGGCAGCGATGAGGAGGATGAAGAGGCAGAGCGCATTAAAGCACAGAGAGTGCAGGAGTACGCTGCCAGGAAATCAGCCAAACCCGTCCTCATCGCAAAGTCCTCCATCCTGCTCGACGTCAAGCCTGTGAGCATTTTTGTTCTTCTAGTATATAGGGGTTTTTAACCTTTTGGGGCGGGGTCACGAGAGTCAAACTAGTCCTTTACACTAGGACTGAAAGATATTACCAAAAACAGGCATAGCAATAGTGTTTTTGGCTGTAATCTTTGTTAAAAATAGACATTTACACCAGATTTTAACAGAAGTCAATGATCCAACATGATGATCAGATACTAAAAGTGCACTTCATACAGTATATGTTAAAGATTGAAGTGAACCAGATGATTTTTTCCGTATATTACCGTATTTCTTAGACTATATGGTGCATATAGTTTTCGAAATATAAGGCGCACTATCAATAAACGTCCATTTTCGGCTCTATTTTTATACATATACATGGGGGAAGCGTGCAAGTAAACAAAACAGTAATTCTTAAACAAAATAATTTTGTTACAAAGTCAAACAAGTTCTGGATGTTAATCTACACAGATTTCTCTCCTGACAACTTTTTATTTAGGTGAGTAAAACACTTCCGTTTATCTACAGTGAGCTTAGATTCCCAATATTTTCTTTAAGTGCGAATTTTAGTGAAGTTTCTCCAGCACTAAGGCTAGGTGCAGCAGCATTAGCATTAGCTGCTAACCTCAGAACTAGCTGGATGTAAATGCTGATGCTTATAATGCTTATAACTCTGTACTTCAGTGGAGTGACTTTGCTGCTCCTTAATACCTGACTGGTAGAATTCATCAGATTAAAAGGCGCACAGCCGATTTTAGGGAAAATTAAAGGATTTTAAATGCACCTTATAGTGTGAAAAATACAGTAACTGTTTTTTTGTAGATATTTCATGGGAAATTAAAGCAGTGTTTTATTCCAAAAGGCAAAAAAATGAAAAATGATAATTTGATAAATAATGATAAATGATAATAGTGATAATTTAACCCTTTTCAGAATATTGATACCATTTTCAAAACTGGATCAGATAAATTCAGTGAGCAGCTCATTCATGTTTTTTTTTTGTCTTATTGTGATAAAAAAATATTTTCTAAATATTTTAAAGTTAAAATCCCAATGTAAAATAAATAATTTCATAACTATTATAAACATTTCTAAAAGTTCTAGAAATTAAGTCAGAATTAAAGCTGTTAAAATGTGACCTAGTGATGTCAAACCTACAGTATGTGTTCATGTTATTGTATTTTACTGATGGTTTGACATCAAGCGGTCACATTTTGACAGAAGTTAAATATATTTATTCATTAATCATCTTGTTCGGTACTTTTCCTATGGTCCCTAAAGTGTCGCTTGATGCTGGAGAAAAAAAAGTGAGCTATTGTGCCTCAATCTTGGTCACATATAATTATATTAAAGACAAAATCATGATAATTGAAAGCTAAACTTGCAGCTGCATTGACTGACTGACTACATTTCTTAACCCAAAACAGGGGCCTCAAAGTTTTATTTAGTATATTATTCTATTTTACTGCCTTCTTTCAGTTCTTTCAGCTGCTCTGTGATAAGGACCTGTTTATTTTAAAAGTATTGCTAATTGCTAATTACATTTCCTTCTTTTTTTCTTTTTTTCTCTTTTTCTGTCCTTTCTTATCTGCTACCCACTCACCCACCCATCCACTCACCCACCCATCCACTCACCCACCCATCCACTCACCCATCCATCCACTCACCCATCCACTCACCCATCCATCCATCCCCCCCATCCATCCATCCCATACATCCATCCCCCCATCCGTCTCTCTCTCAGTGGGATGATGAGACGGACATGGCCAAGCTGGAGGAGTGTGTGCGCTCTGTGCAGGCGGACGGGTTGCTCTGGGGTGCCTCAAAGCTTGTTCCTGTTGGTTACGGCATCAAAAAGCTGCAGATCAACTGTGTGGTTGAAGACGACAAAGTTGGAACAGACATGCTTGAGGAGGAGATTACCAAATTTGAGGACTTTGTAAGTATTTTAGCATTAGCTGGGCTTTTAATCACCATGTGGGCAGAGCTGCTGTAGGTCTGCAAAGCACCATTATGGTTTTAAGTTCTATAAACTACAGACAACATTTCTCCCAAATTCCAAAAAAAATTTGTAATTTAGAGCATTTATTTGCAGAAAATGTGAAATGGCTGAATGTCTGAAAAAAATTGCAGAGCTTTCAGACCTCAAATAATGCAAAGAAAACTTATGCAAAGTTCATATTCATAAAGTTTTAAGAGTTCAGAAATCAATATTTGGTGGAATAACCCTGGTGGTTTTTAATCACAGTTTTCATGCATCTTGGCATCATGTTCTCCTCCACCAGTCTTACACACTGCTTTTGGATAACTTTATGCTGCTTTACTCCTGGTGCAAAAATTCAAGCAGTTCAGTTTGGTTTTATGGATTGTGATCATCCATCTTCATCTTGATTATATTCCAGAGGTTTTTGAATTTGTTAAAATCAAAGAAACACATAATTTTCAAGTGGTCTCTTATTTTTTTCAGAGCTGTATATCCACAGTTTCAGTATCTTTCTTCATTCCACCTTAAATTGTGTAACAGATGGCTGCATTTAAGGTGGAATGGAGAAATAAAAGTTAACAAAATCTGCCCCCTTACTGAAGATGTACGATAAAACCCTAAAGTTAACTAGTTAACCAGCAGCAGCAGTTAGGTTGCTGAACTTTAGCTAGAGCTCCACAGCTATAAATGAACCTGTATACACACACATATATATATATTTATTTATTTATTTATTTATTTATTTATTTATTTATTTATTTATTTATTTATTTATGCTTAATTTAAATGTGTTTAATTGTCTTTAAGCAAGTGTGATTTAATCTTTTCCTCTGTATATGTTTTTTCTCTTCAGGTCCAGAGTGTTGACGTTGCTGCCTTCAATAAGATCTGAGCCGATGCTTGACAATCAACCCATCACCTCGGAGTTACTGCTGCTTTTGTATTGCACGGTTACAAATAAACAGTTTGAGCTTACAATTAAAGACTTTATTATTGATTTTTTTTGTACAAAATTACATAATTTATTTTATTAATATCTTATCTTGTATATATTTACAGAGAAATGTACAATACAGTTAGGAAGCTGGTAAATCCTTTAGAATGATCTTCTTCTTGATTGATTTTCTTCTTGAAGTCACTTTGATCACTGTCTATGCACTGGAGAGAGCACACATTTTACAGAGCCTGTTCTAAAGCAAACAGCTTACACAGCACACAGTGTCACTGACGGAAAAGTAGGAAAACGTATGTAAAGTATGTGAACCTGCAGGGATGTAAAACGAAGGTCATTCAAATCAGCCAGGATTTCAGATCAGAAGCTTTACAATGGGATTTTTAAAGGCTTGGGCTTCAATCTGTCCAATCAGTCAGTGAGGCAGATTCAGGAAAGAAAGATGAGTATATGAGCCGTGAGTATAACCTAGTAGAGGTAGGAGAAAATATTAATATTCCGATATATTGTGTTGTTTTTTTTGCGATACATTATTGATACGTAATTAAAACATAGGAGCTCTAAACTCCAAAAGCAATGCATCTCATGGATTGCATTTACATTTTAGCACAGTAGGCTTTGCTTTTTTTAATTTGGCACTAATTCCTCTCCGGCTGTGTCTACAAATACTATAGTGCATTTCCAAAAATTAAAATATCATTAAAAAGTAACTTTATTTCAGTAATTCAGTTCAAAATGTGAAACGCATATATTATATAGATGTATTAAACACAGAGTGATCTATTTTAGGCGTTTATTTATTTTATTGTTGTTGATTATGGCTTACAGCCAATGACCATGATCTCTAACCCAAAAATCAGTGTCTCTGGAAATTAGAATATTATGAAAGACCAGTTGGTACTTTTGGCAGTGTGCCAAGTCCTGCTGGAAAATGAAATCTGCATCTGCAACACAGTGGATCAACACCAGCAGATGACATGTCTCTCCAAACCATCACTGATTGGTGGAAACTTCACACTAGACCTCAAGCAGTTTGGACTGTGTGTCTCTCCACTCTTCCTCCAGACTCTGATTTCTCCCTTAATTTACAAATGAAATGTAAAATGTACTGATGATCAGTGATGGTTTGGAGAGTCATGTCTGTCATCTGCTGGTGTTGATCCACTGTGTTTTATTATCAAGTCTAAAGTCAGTGCAGTTTTGTTTTCCCACAAAATCTTACAGCACTTCATGCTTCCCTCTGCTGACAACTTTTATGGAGATGAGGATTTCATTTTCCAGCAGGACTTGGCACACTGCCCACACTGCCAAAAGTACCAATTGGTCTTATTATATAATATTCTAATTTTCTGAGACAATTAAAATAGATCACTGTGTGAAATACATCTATATAATATGAGTTTCAAATTTTAATCTGAATTACTGAAATAAAATAACTTTTCAATGATATTCTATTTTTTATTTTTTTTTTGGAATGCTCTATTACATATACTGCCTTGTGATCTGTTTCTCTGAATCTAGTCTTAGTTTGTGCAGTGACACATGAATTATACTGGTTATAATGCATTTATTCAATATGTTGACAATGTAAATGCTTTTTTTGAAGAAATCCAGATCATCCCAAAGGAATTACAAACTTTCTTGCCAACGGAATATACAGCAGATATATACGGGGTTGGACAATGAAACTGAAACACCTGGTTTTAGAGCACAATAATTGATTGTGGTGACGGACAGTTCTGGTGGAAACAGGAGAGTTGAGGTGCACATTGAATTCTGCCCTGATTTGATCAGCCGTGGTTTTATGTTTTTGGATACAATCCGGGTTAGCACCCGAACATCCCTTTCAGACAGCTTTCTCTTACAGCGTCCACAGTTAATCCTGTTGGATGTGGTTGGTCCTTCTTGGTGGTGTGCTGACATTACCCTGGATACCGTGGCTCTTGATGCATCACAAAGACTTGCTGTCTTGGTCACAGATGCTCCAGCAAGACGTGCACCAACAATTTGTCCTCTTTTGAACTCTGGTATGTCGCCCATAATGTTGTGTGTATTGCAATATTTTGAGCAGAACTGTGCTCTTATCCTGCTAATTGAACCTTCACACTCTTACTGCTCTTACTGGTGCAATAATGTGCAATTAATGAAGATTGGCCACCAGGCTGCTCCAATTAAGCCATAAATGAAACCTCCCACACTAAAATGACAGGTGTTTCAGTTTCATTGTCCAACCCCTGTAGATCTTCTAGGCTGTGAAGTTAAAAATGGGGCACACCTTCAGTGTGGAGCCCAGCCCTACCCAGAATCCAGGATAGAGTGGTTGGGAGAATGTGGTTTGTACCCTGTGGAGGAGCGTCATGGTGTCTCCTCTTGGAGAGACGCAGTAGAAGGCTAAAGTCCCGGTCTTGTGGTCCAGGTACACTCCTATCCTCGGTGAAATGGGAGTCGGTATCTCCAGCTTGGTTTTATTGTGCTGGAATGTGCAAAGTCCATCAGCGAGGTCCAGACTCCAGGACTTGGAGTTGCAGCCCAGTTTGCTGTCTGTTCCTCCGCTGTTCCTGACGATTCCTTTATAAGCAACTCCAATGGTGATCCCTCCGTTTCCGGACCATTCCACTTCCCAGTAGGAGCGTCCGGAGAGGCCCTCTTTTCCGAGCACCTGAGCCAAGCTGGTGAACCTCTCCGGATGATCCGGGTAATTCTGGGACTCGTGACCCGTGCTGACCCTCCGGTTGCCCTCAGACAGGGAGAGGTAGGAGTTGGCGGTGTTTGGGTCGAGCGTCACCTCGCAGCAGTCTGCAGTCGGAGGAAAGAAACCCAACGCTGGTGTTAATTATAGAAGAAGAGGAGGAGGCAGCAGCAGTGTTGTTTTGGCTCTTCTAGCCCTGAAGTCACAAGCTAAGCTCATGGGAGGAGCTCTGCTGATTGATTTATTGAGTGTGAACATAACAGCACTGGCAAGTTACGACTTGGAAAAGAGCACCACTTTACCTCTAATGTACAATATATTGCCAATAGTATTTACTTTTACTTTTTACCCATCTAAATAAATACATTCAGGCACGCAAGACTGCTTCTACAAACATTAGTGAAAGAATGTGTCTCCAGTGTGCAACAAGTCCAGTTGCGAAATTTCCTTACTCACTGCTAAATATTCCACATCCAACTGTCAGTGATATTATAACACAGTGGAACTGATTAGAAACAACAGCCAAGTAGTAGTAGACCCTGTAAAATAAAATATCAATTTTGAGCTAACAAATACATCAGCTCCGAGTTGATTCAATTATTTATCCCTACACAATGGAGCTCTCAGGATCTGACACGCATTTTATTATTGAAGATTGTGTGTCAGATTCATTTTAGGCCTACTATAATCAATTTTAACTATAGTTTTAGTTGCTTTTTGTTTTTATTGTCGATGCCTGCTCTGATGTTTTGGTCATGAAAAATCGCATGATCATGAAAATTTGCTTTGAAGGCATGGAAACGTCATGAAAAAAATCATAAAAATGTATTGGTTAAAAGTGCATGAACCAGGGGCGTCGTCTGGCCTGGGCTTCCGAGACTTTAGCCCCGAATCATTTCACTTAGCTCAGCTGTATTAATAGTGAGAAGACAGGCCGCTGTCCGCTGTGAATGGAAAATCTCTTGATGCAAATCACGGAGCCAGTTCAAGGATAAAGTTCCGCCTTTCATGTGAAAAAGCCAATCAGCTCGCTGGTTTTGCGGAGCGCGGTGGACTAGTAGGGAAGCCCCAGCCCCCTCCCCCACCTCCTCGCTGGGGAGGATTTTTTAAAGTTTTTTGAGTTCTTGCAGCGGGTTTCAGCGCTGATTTTAAAACATATCTGGATATACGGCGATTTTTCTAAAAGAAAGGTAACTAAACTAACCATGTAAACTGTGATGATATGTTCCTGATAGCTGGTTAAAAAAAAGACTCGTCTCTGAAACAAAACACACAGCTCAAGGTTTGAGAAAATAAAACTATATATGTTTAACTTGCTCTGATGTACCTGATCAGCCAATAACTATTTCATTTTCAAATTGATTTTATTATTTTAGGATTGCAGGGTTATTGTAAGCTAAAATTAATGAATATTAATTTAGCTAACCAGTTAGCTAGAAGCTGAATGTTGTGGATAGCCAGAATTTAGTACTATACTTAGCTTAAATGAGTTTCTTAACCCTGATCTTTGCCCTAAAATTGTATGTTTTCCATCAGATCCAACTAATCTGCTAATAAAGTAATATAATTAACTGGGCTGAGCCCCGGATTTTTTTACATACCCAGGCAACGCCCCTGGTATGAACCCTGCTAGAGATTGTGGACAATTTCATGCTCCCAATTATGTGGCAACAGTTGAATATCCTCTCCTTGTTCCAACATGACTGCACACCAGTGCAAAAATCAAGGTCCATAAAGTCATGGATGACCGGGTTTGGTTTTGTGGAAGAACTTGACTGGCCTGCTCGGAGTTCCTCAACCAAAAAGGGCATCTTTAAGATAAATTAGTGCAGAGACTATGAGCCAGACCTTCTCATCCAACATCAGTGTCTGACCTCACAAATGTGCTTCTGGAAGAATGGTCAAAAATTCCCATAAACATGCTACTAAACCTTGTAGAAAGCCTTCCAAAAAGAGTTGAAGTTGTTCTAGCTGCAGAGCGTGCCAACATCATATAAAACCCTACTGATTAAGAACGGGATGTCATGTCGCTCGTACATGCAAAAGCAGACGAGTGAATACTTTTAGCAATATAATGTACCTTTTAATAAATATATCTTGTGAAGAAGAGCAGTGATCTGAGAATATGCTTACACTGCAGGAAGTCCGCCCTGGCTTTCGGCTCTCCTTGTGATTGGTCCGCACTCTTTGCAGGAGGAGCTGAAAAGCATTGAAGACAGTAATTAGCTGACATTAGTCAGTCTGCATGTCTTACATAAAGAGAGCCAGGATTGGGTTTCGGGGCTGAGCAGCCGGAAGGTATGTGTGGCGTGCAGTACCTATTTCAGGATGTACAGCAGGACACGGGGGAGGTTCATCTGAGTCGCTCTGCTCATCTCTAACTGTAAGCAAACGAGAATTAGAGGACAAGATGATCAGCAGAGTTTACACTATAAACTATACATGCTTATAGCTCTTCTGTTTCAAAATAGGTGACATCACTGTTGTCCGCTGTTAGTGACTGATCAGTTTTCCAAGTTTTTACATTTGCAATTTAGTATACACCTTTAGGTGTGCTTAGAGCAGGGACACACTAATATTATATACAGCTATAAAAAAATTGAGACCATCAGTTGGCCTGATTTTGCTATGTATAGGTAAACGTTAGTAAAATGAAAATGATTGTTGTATTCCTTAAACAGATAGTGACCCCTGATTAAAAATCAGCTTTTTTTTTTTTTAAATCCAAACACTGATTTCAGAACTGTTCCTCAGTTAAAACATTAATATTATTGTTTCTAAATGAATATGAACTCATTTTCTTTGCATTATTTGAGCCCTTTTTAATTTTCTGCAAATAAATGCTCTAAATGACAATATTTTTATTTGGAATTTGGGAAAAATATTGTCCGAAGTTTATAGACAAAAACACTAATATTCATTTTACTCAAACATAAACCTATAAATGGCAAAATCAGAGAAACTGATCATTTTAAAGTGGTCTCAATGTTTTTTCCAGAGCTGTATATAACATAAAAATATAAAAATGTTTTAAATGGCCAAGAAAACCCTTTGTTTAACCTAATTCAAGACGTCAGGCAGTTGGAATAAAATCCTGGAAAGGATTATGCTTTCTAAACAAAAATTCCCACCCAGTCACTGGCTACGTTTACATGCGGCCTAATAATCCGGTAATATGCGGACTAATAGCTCGATCAGAATAGAGCTCCTCCATGTTAACACCTCAATCAGAATAGTGTAGTCCGATTGAGGCAGTTCCGAATACAATTTCTATCCAATCAAATGAGGTGGATAATCCTTAAAAGACTAATAAGACTAATAGCCTGCGCATCATTTTGATCAGATTACTTGTAGCATTAATATAAACAGAGTCTCTTTTAGACCCCTTCAGTTTCTGAATCAGTTTCTCTGATTTTGCTATTTATAGGTTTATGTTTGAGTAAAATGAACATTGTTGCTTTATTCTATAAACTACAGACAACATTTCTCCCAAATTCCTTACAAAAAATATAGTCATTTAAAGCATTTATTTACAGAAAATGAGAAATGGCTGAAATAACAAAAAAGATGCAGAGCTTTCAGACCTCAAATAATGCAAAGAAAACAAGTTCATATTCATTTAGAATCAAAAATTGATAGAATAACCCAGATTTTTAATCACAGCTATCATGTGTCTTGGCATGCTCTCCACCAATCTTTCACACTGCTTTTGGGTGATCATCGATCGATCTTTCACTAAATTTCACAGTGAGTGCCAGTCCACCTCTGCAGGTCTCCATCTAAACATTTAAAGGAGAAAATTATCTTACTCCAGTCATCTATAATCCAATTCTTTTGTGACAGGAGAGGAATAAAGTCACCCAAAAGCAGTGTGTAAGACTGGTGGAGGAGAATGTGCCAAGATTAAAAACTAGGGTTATTCCACCAAATATTGATTTCTGAACTCTTAAAACTTTATGAATATGAACTTGTTTTATTTGCATTATTTGAGGTCTGAGAGCTCTGTACCTTTTTCATTACTTTGACCATTTCTTAATTTTCTGCAAATAAATGCTCTGAATGACAATATTTTTATTTGGAATTTGGGAGAAATGTTGTCTGTAGTTTATAGAATAAAACAACAGTGTTCATTTTACTCAAACATACAGTATACCTATAAATAGTTAAAAAAAAATAGAGAGAGACACTGATCATTTCATTTTAAAGTGGTCTCTTAATGTTTTCCCAGAGCTGTATATAACATAAAAATGAGAAAATGTATTCAATGTCCAAGCAAACCCTTTGTTTAACCTAATTCAAGACGTCAGGCAGTTGGAATAAAATCCTGGAAAGGATTATGCTTCCTAAACAGAAACTCCCACCCAGTCACTGGCTACAATACTCTGTTAATAATCAGACTAATAGCTTAATTGGAATATAGAGCACCTCCATGTTAACATCTCAATCGGAATAGTGTAGTCCGATTGAGACCATTCCGAATACAATTTCTATCCAGTCAAATGAGGTGGATAATCCTTTAAATAATCAGTTAAATAGACAACTAATAGCCTTAAATACAAGGCGGCACACATCATGTTTGATCGGATTACTTGTAGCATGAACATAAACAGAGTTTTTACTCAGACTATTGGGGAACATGTACATTTACAGCTCTGGAAAAATTAAAAGAGCACTTCAGTTTCTGAATCAGTTTATCTGATTTTGCTATTTATAGGTTTATGTTTGAGTAAAATGAACATTGTTGTTTTATTCTATAAACTACAGACAACATTTCTCCCAAATTCCAAATAAAAATATTGTCATTTAGAGAATTTATTTGCAGAAAATGAGAAATGGCTGAAATAACAAAAAAGATGCAGAGATTTCAGATCTCAAATAATGCAAATAAAACAAGTTCATATTCATAAAGTTTTAAGAGTTCAGGAATAAATATTTGGTGGAATAATCCTGTTGGTTTATTCATGCATCTTGGCATCATGTTCTCCTCCACCAGTCTTACACACTGCTTTTGGATAACTTTATGCTATTCATTCCTGATGCAAGAATTTAAGCAGTTCAGTTTGGTGGTTTGATGGCTTGTGATCATCCATCTTCCTCTTGATTATATTCCAGAGGTTTTCAATTTGGTAAAATCAAATGTTTCCACAGCTGTATATCGGAATTTTTTTTTTTTTTTTTTTTTTTTTAGCTTTACTGATAGAACATATAGAACATATAGAACCCGATGACCCACCACCCAAATAATACACGCTCTGTAATGATCTATCCTATGGGTTACTTAATGCTGAAGAACATGGTGAAAGGACAGTCATAAAGTATGCAGAGAAACAGAAGCAAAAGAAGCATCTCATATGTTGAATGTAAAGAATTGCAACACCCACTTAAATCAGAGATCCTGGATAACTCCCTCTGGCAGACGTCATTCATTCGCTCCCTCAGCTCAGTGAGGGCTCTCCTCAGAATCATCAAGGAGAAGTATGGATGGACGTCAACACAGGGCAGATCCTCAGGCTCAGCAGCTGCGTACAAGGCCTTGCATTTCTACAGGAGAAAAGGAAGCAGTTGTTGAGACAGTTGAGTTCAAGCAAGACTCCAAAACTCCAACAGTGGCCTTCTGGTCCACCTCCGAGAGGTCCACCACCACCTGAATCCAGAAGCTTAATAGAAAATAATGAATATGAGGAGATGTTTCATCCTCTATTACTAGAGATCTCTCTCCTCAGCCCTTCATCCTTTCAGTATCCGACTACATCTTCATCCTCTGTGACGTGGCCTCCACTATGTGGAACTAACAGCCCCAGTCGAGCTTCATGCTCAGAAGCTTTGAAGTAAGTGTACTGCAGCTACCTGTAGGAAATGGATATGATCCTCCGTCTGCGAGAGCTGCTCCAGTTCGCTCTCCCTCCTCCTGTGATCTTCTATCTGCTGCTCCAGGCGCTCCAGCAGCCCCTCCGCCTGGACCAGCGCCGCCCTCCCCTCGGCTCGGACCAGCTCCTTCAGCTCGCCGTGCCTCCTCTCGATGGAGCGGATCAGTTTAGTGCAGATCCTCTCGCTGTCGTCCTCCACAGCCTGCGCTGAACGCTGATCACAGAAAGGGGGGATGAGGAACGAGTGCTATGAAATAGAACTTTAAAATAGAGCTGTTCTTCTCTAATTAAGTTGTTTTGGCCTAACCCAAAATCCACTATATGGACTATAGCATTAGCCCAACCTGTGGTTGTAGGGTAGTATGGGAGTATAGTGTAGTATAGGCTGTATAGGGTAGTTTATGGGAGTTCAGGATAGTATATTTTAGTATAGGATAGTATAGTGTGTGTATAGTATAGGTGAGTACAGGAAAGTATAGGGTAGTATAGGATTGTATAGGATAGTATATTGTGTATAAGCTAGTGTAGACTAGTACAGTATAGGTGAGTAAAGGGGAGTAAAGGGTAGTATAGGATTGTATAGGATAGTATATTGTGTATAAGCTAGTGTATATTAGTATAGTATAGGTGAGTACAGGGGAGTAAAGGGTAGTATAAGATTGTATAGGATAGTATATTGTGTATAAGCTAGTGTATATTAGTATAGTATAGGTGAGTACAGGGGAGTAAAGGGTAGTATAGGATTGTATAGGATAGTATATTGTGTATAAGCTAGTGTAGACTAGTATAGTATAGGTGAGTAAAGGGGAGTAAAGGGTAGTATAGGATTGTATAGGATAGTATATTGTGTATAAGCTAGTGTAGACTAGTATAGTATAGGTGAGTACAGGGTTGTATAGGGTAGTATAGGATTATATAGGATAGTATAGTGAGTATAAGCTAGTGTAGACTAGTATAGTATAGGTAAGTACAGGATAGTAAAAGGTAGTATAGGAGATAATATAGAAGATATATATCTAATATAGAAGATAATATAATAAGTATAAACTAGTGAGTAAAGGATAGTATAGTGAGTATAAGCTAGTGTATATTAGTATAGTATAGGTGAGTACAGGGGAGTAACAGGTAGTATAGGATTGTATAGGATAGTATATTGTGTATAAGCTAGTGTATATTAGTATAGTATAGGTGAGTACAGGGGAGTAAAGGGTAGTATAAGATTGTATAGGATAGTATATTGTGTATAAGCTAGTGTATATTAGTATAGTATAGGTGAGTACAGGGGAGTATAGGGTAGTATAGGATTGTATAGGATAGTATATTGTGTATAAGCTAGTGTATATTAGTATAGTATAGGTGAGTACAGGGGAGTAAAGGGTAGTATAGGATTGTATAGGATAGTATATTGTGTATAAGCTAGTGTAGACTAGTATAGTATAGGTGAGTAAAGGGGAGTAAAGGGTAGTATAGGATTGTATAGGATAGTATATTGTGTATAAGCTAGTGTAGACTAGTATAGTATAGGTAAGTACAGGATAGTAAAAGGTAGTATAGGAGATAATATAGAAGATATATATCTAATATAGAAGATAATATAATAAGTATAAACTAGTGAGTAAAGGATAGTATAGTGAGTATAAGCTAGTGTATACTAGTATAGTATAGGTGAGTACAGGGGAGTAACAGGTAGTATAGGATTGTATAGGATAGTATATTGTGTATAAGCTAGTTTAGACTAGTATAGTATAGGTAAGTACAGGGGAGTAAAGGGTAGTATAGGATTGTATAGGATAGTATATTGTGTATAAGCTAGTGTATATTAGTATAGTATAGGTGAGTACAGGGGAGTAACAGGTAGTATAGGATTGTATAGGATAGTATATTGTGTATAAGCTAGTGTATATTAGTATAGTATAGGTGAGTACAGGGGAGTAAAGGGAAGTATAGGATTGTATAGGATAGTATATTGTGTATAAGCTAGTGTAGACTAGTATAGTATAGGTGATTACAGAGTTGTATAAGGTAGTACAGAAAAGTAAAGGGGGGTAGTATGGGAGTATAGTGTAGTATAGGGTGTATATGATTTTTTTGTTTATGGGAGTCCAGGATAGTATATTTTAGTATAGGATAGTATAGTGAGTATAAGCAAGTGTAGACTAGGGTAGTATAGGTGAGTACCGGGTTGTATAGGGTAGTATAGGATTGTATAGTAAGTATAAGCTAGTGTACATTAGTATATTATAGGTGAGTACAGGGTTGTATAGGGTAGTGCAGGAAAGTAAAGTGAGTTTAGAATAGTATAGTAAGTATAAGCTAGTGTAGACTAGTATAGTATAGGTGAGTACACGGTTGTTTAGGGTTGTACAGGGGAGTTAAGGGTAGTATAGGATTGTATAAGATAATATAGTAAGTATAAGATGGTGTGGACTAGTACACTATAGGTGAGTACAGGGTTGTATAGGATTGTATAAGATAGTGTAGTGAGTGAAATCTAGTGTAGACTAGTAGAGTACAGGATAAGAAAAGGGTACTATAGGACAGTATAGGATGGTATAGGGTTGTTTATGGTAGTACAGGAAAGCAAAGGGGAGTATAGGATAGTATAGTGAGAATAAGCTAATGTAGAGGAGTATAGTATAGGTGAAGGCAGGGTTGTTTAGGGTAGTACAGGGGAGTTAAGGGTAGTATAGGATTGTATAAGATAATAGAGTAAGTATAAGCTGGTCTGGACTAGTATAGTGTAGGTAAGTACAGGGTTGTATATGGTAAGTAAGTAAGGTGTTGTATATGGTTGTATAGGGGAGTAATGTTTAGTTTTTGGAGTATAAGCCAGTGTAGGCTAGAACACTGTAGTATAGGGTAGTACAGGGCTGTCTAAGGTAGTATGGGGATTATAGTGTATAGGATAGTATAGTTAGTATAGGGAAATATAGGGAGTATAGGGGTGTAAAGGATAATATAGTAAGTATAAGGTAGTATAGGGATGTATAGTACAGTAGAGTGAGTATAAGGTAGTATAGGGCAGTATAGGGTAGCCTATGGGAGTATAGGGATGTATAGTACAGTAGAGTGAGTATAAGGTAGTATAGGGCAGTATAGGATAGCCTATGGGAGTATAGGGATGTATAGTATAGTATAGTGTAGGCTAGTATAGGGTAATATAGTGTAGTATATTGTGGTATATGGTGTAGAGGGTAGTATAGACAATATTTTTTTCCCTTTTTTGCATTCTGTTTTTAGGTGTAGTTTCTAATAAAAAAAAAAATACTGTAGATCAATAGCACAGTGGTATGTTACTCAGCTTAGTAAATACCAACTCATTGTTTTTTTAATAAAGCAGTTAAGTTTTTTAATTGTGATTACGCTCTTTTACATGTACAGGGAATCAGATAAGTGCAGTTTCTATAAATATACTTTTTTAATATGAGTGATGCACTTTTCCAGGGTCAGAGGTTTTATTAATAACCACAGGTTTGAGGAAATACGCCTGATTTCAGTGTGTAATATCCTGTAGACCTGCCCTCTCAGGCTTTCAGAGCTCTTACCTTTAGATACTTCATAATGCTTCTGAGCTCCTTCTCTTTCTCCTTGCTCTTCTGTTTTGATCTTCTGAAGGCCTCTTCTAACTGCCTCTGTTTTGGGAGTAACATGAACAATGAACATTAGGTTGCCACAACATCACCGGGCTTGCGGGCAGCTTTCCAAACACAGATCAGGTTGTTCACTGTGCCGCAGTGACACAGTGTTCTTTAAAAAAAATAAAATAAAATATATGACCAATTGCAATTCTAAGACAAGTAGAGTACCAATAAAAACTTAGGACACAGCTTAAATCAGAATGTAGGAAATGTAAAATGCAGTTATTTTTATATTAGTGGCGTCAATTAAAATACTAGTATATACTTGTGTATATTTGAGGAGAGATAAAGCCAATGTGGGGTGTTGAAATAAATAATGCATGATAAATTGAATAGAAGAAACTTTTTTTTTTTTTTTTTTTAATTTTAGCTTGTCTGTAAGCATTTCCGCATTAGATCTTAATTTATAATATAAAATGTATAGTATAAAAGAGCGTTTTTTTTTTACACCTGTAGTTGTGTTATAGTTTCTATGGTCCTGATCAGTTGATGAGTTTGTTTATTTGGAGCGTTTCTCCCTCTGTTTGGTTTGGTTTCACACAGGCATAAAAACCTAAACGAACCAAATTGCGCACCAATAAACCACACGAGCAAATCGTCTCCTCTGATTGGTCAGAGCTGTCTGGTGCAGGAGCGAGAAGGTAAATATATAAGAAGATTTTGTGTTCCAGCGCGTATATCTGTATATCTGTGCCGTGTGAAGCTGCTTTAACACAGAACATGAAAAATATGAGCAGTGTGAGCAGTGAACGCTGCACTTACCACACTCAGTGTGTAAACAGCATGGAGCAGCAGCAGAGACAGCGTTTGATCGTAGCAGTAAATTATCTGGCAAATATATCAGATTAAATTTAGCTTTGTCAGCAATTTAGCTTAATTAAAAAGAAGTATATTTAATAGCTGGGTCAGATGAACCACAGTGAACCACTTCAGAAAAAAAAAAATGTGCACGTGGGCGGGGCAGATTACAATGGAAGATGGGGTCAAACATGGTGGCGTAATTATTTTTGCTTAAAAAAATAATAGTAATGCGTTACTGATTACAAATTAATTGCGTGCATTAACGCTTTAATGTTGACAGCCCTAATAACAAATTTTTAACTGAGAAAAACAGATTAAAACATTAAAATCTGGGCGTTTATGAATGCGCAAAGCGACCAACCATAGAATTTCATTTAAAAAAAAAAGCAGATTTCTGATGTTGTTGCTAATGCTATTTTTTTTAAATACATAGGCAGCCATTAACTATAGCTTTGTTAGCATCTAGCCTTGTAGCTCCAGTACAAAACCTACCAAGCAGCTCTCCCTCTTACCTGAAGAATAAAAGGGAAAATGCATCTTTTTCCATCAAATAATTCCTTTAATCAAACATCAGCTCTATAAATGTTTGACAGTTCCTTGAATAAAATATATTATTATTATATTAGTATATATTCTAAATATATTCTTCCTGCAAACAGCAGAACGATGAAAGTCCCACAGCTTTCAACCCCACGACCCCAATTTTTGTTCCTGAGCCGATGGCATTTCTTAAGCCTACACTGTCATTTGTCTGGAGCCCTTTTCACCCTGATCTGCTGCTTTTCCCTGCTGTTTTTTTGGTATTAGAAGAGGATTTGTGCGGTTAACCATCGCCGTGCAGAGCGAGTAAAGTCACCCAGGTCAAACTGAACACGATACGAAATGATGACATTCATTCATTCATTCATTCATTTTTTCTTTTTTCTTCTTTCCTTTCCTACTCTTTTCCTCAGCTGCTGATTCTGCTTTAATGCTGGTATAATATAAATATCTCATAAACTAGTGCATCTCAAAAAAATAGAATGTCATTGAAAAGGGTCTTTATTTCACTAATTCACTTCAAAATGTGAAACTCATATTATATATACCAGCATATGTTTGGTATATATATATAAAGTATGGTATATATAAAGTTTGGGCACCCCTATTAATCTCAATCATTTTTAGTTCTGAATATTTGGGTGTTTACAACAGCCATTTCAGTTTGATATATCTAATAACTGATGGACACAGTAATATTTCAGGATTAAAATGAGGTTTATTGTACTAACAGAAAATGTGCAATATGCATTAAACCAAAATTTGACCGGTGCAAAAGTATGGGCACCCTTATCATTTTATTGATTTGAATACTCCTAACTACTTTTTACTGACTTACCGAAGCACAAAATTGGTTTGGTAACCTCATTGAGCTTTGAACTTCATAGCCATTTCATGCGAAAGAAGCCATTTCTGCAAGCACGCCACAAACAGAGTCGCCTGAGGTATGCAAAAGCACAAAGCACACCTCAGGTGACTCTGTTTTTGGCGTGCTTACAGAAATGGCTTATATATTACACACAGAGTGATCTATTTCCTGCATTTATTTATTTTATTGAAGATGATTATGGCTTACATAAGTGAAGGTAGGTATACGAATCAAATGGACTTAAAGGAACATAAATCTATTTCTACATTCATTACTCTGTAGGTAGAAGGATATTATACATACTAGTGCTTAAAATACTTCTGTAGAAGTTGAAGAAGAATCAACTCAAGCCTTTTTTACTCTTTAAGTAAAAGTGGAAAAGTAGTGGTTTCAAAACTGCTTAAAGTATATAACTAAAAGTAATATTAAGAGAAAAAATGGCATTAAGAACAAAAGCTTAGACCACACCACTATAGGGTCCTATAGTGCACTACCCCCCCAAAAAACAAATTTTTCTAAAAGCCATAATGACTTATTATTAACATTATTAAAATGTTAATGTTGGTAATATAATTTGGGATTTTGCACTAGGCTCCTCCCAAGTGTTTCAGCTGCATATATGCCCAATTGAAATTGAATGTATTTTAGTAGAATGTAAATATATAAAAGCTATTAAAGTTTAGTTGGACTGGAGTTTGTCTGGAGTTCTCTTGAGTCTCTGCACGGATCATCTTCATACTAGGCTACATACGTCTGAAAGTACTGTGATGGATCACAGTATAAACCAATAGGGAGTCAAAATGGTATATGTTTATACTTCTCTACATCCAATCACAATCAGATTCACTCTATCTGGATGGAGAGATTTATCTGGATAGGGGTTTTATTGAACGATGAGAAGCCGGAATGAAAACGAGCTGAACTGAAACAGGAGTAACGAGGCTATTTTTATTCAAATGTAAGGAGTAGAAAGTTCAGAATCAAAGGACCCTTGAGGTAAATAGCAAATGCTAACAGTTGCACCATCATGCCACCCTTATACTCTATCGTTTCACAGCAAAAGTAGACCACACCTAATCTTTATCAAACATTTATTCAACCATCCATCACACATTATCTACCTCTTCCTGATAAGAGCTGCAGTGGGTCCTAACCCTACCTGGAATCACTAAACACAAGGCAGGAATTATTTTCTAGACAGGAAATCCAATCCATCAATAAATATCAGACATGTTTTAATTACAGACAGTGACCAAGGCAAGCATCGAACCCACATTCCAAATCTCCTGGAACTTCCTGTCAAACTACTGAACACCCTCAATCATTCAACCATCACTTCCCAGCAAGTTAGACCACACCCACTATTAGCCATACATTTATTCAACCATCCATCTCCTTATCTGAGTTCAGAAGCCTCCTGGAATCATTTAATTCTTTTATTGTTGATGATTATGGCTTACAGTCAATGAAAACCCTAAAATGAGTGTCTCAGAAAATTTGAATATTAATTAATTATATCAAGACCAAGTACTGCTGGAAAATGAAATCCGCATCTCCATAAAAGTTGTCAGCAGAGGGAAGCATGAAGTGCTGTAAGATTTTGTGGGAAAACAAAACTGCACTGATTTTAGACTTAATAATAAAACACAGTGGATCAACACCAGCAGATGACATGTCTCTCCAAACCATCACTGATTGGTAGAAACTTCACACTAGACCTCAAGCAGTTTGGACTGTGTGTCTCTCCACTCTTCCTCCAGACTCTGATCCCTTCATTTCCAAATTAAATGTAAAATTTACTGATGATCAGTGCTGGTTTGGAGAGTCATGTCATCTGCTGGTGTTGATCCACAAGATATTAGTCTTAAGAATTAGTAGATGTAGTCTTAGGTCTCTCAATGGCTCAGAGAAGGTTCAAGACCACTAAATTTGAGTGTGATGGACTGGTACCCTGTCATGGGGGATATTATTGATTGCCTTGCGCCCAATGATTCTAGGGCAGGTTCTGGACCAAACACAACCTTGTTCTGGCAGAAACAGTAAAAGAAGTTTGATGTATGGAGGGGTGTAAATCAGAAACAGGTCATTTGACCCAGGTGCCTGATTACAACACTGTATTTCCCTGTCGTTAGAAGCAACCCCTCATAAACCTGTTTTTTTTTTTTTTTGTCCTACAGCCCAGTCTGTATACCCTTCACTCAAATCACCTTTGACTGTAGGCTACATAATTATGCTGCGTCATTCTAAGGTTTACAGCAACCGACAGAGCAGGGCAAGTTCTGCAACTGAAGCAGGAAAGGAAATGAATGCAAGCTTAAGCTTGAATGAACAAGGACAGGATTAAATTTAATAATAACACCCGGAAAAGTGCCGTCAACTGCTTTCAGCTCAGATAAATGACTCTCTTGGTTGAATGATTGCTTAATATTTATACAGAAGCCTCTAACTGATTAGATATCTTGAATAGCTTTGCACTATTTCCTCAAGAAGACTTTCCAAGTTGCCTCTTTTATCCTGAGGATCTAGGATCTAGGTCTGGTAGGATTTCAGGTATAGTTCTATAGAAGGAACTGCAGGATCTTAGGAATATTAACATTTGTTACTCAATTGTCCCTTTTTTGAGTTTTTAGCAATCAAAAAGGGATGATAACAGTAGCTACCAAATTATTTCGCATTCTCCAGTGAACTTTACTAAACCACGTTTTGACTGTGCTCTCTCACAACACTGCAAGAAAACTTATAGACCATAACACAACACAGGTTTTAAAAGAACTCTTCAACATTGTCATGCAATTGCTCTTTTTCACAAGAGAGATTTCTAAATATCCCTAAACATACAGACTGCTGCTTTAACGATAAATTAAACTATTTTAACCTTTGAGGTAGATACCTTCAAAAAACTTCTAAAGCAGGAGTCGGCAATAGGCGGCTAGGAAACATCTGGCCCATGAGGTTGTTTGAACTATAATGAACGATAATGAAAAATAAAATACCCTGACGACACGGGTTCGATCCCGCGTGAGGAGTGTTGTGTTTATTATTTTATTTTTCCTTTCTTCTTCTTCACCTCTAACAAACTAACTACTTTAAACCTCTAATTGGAGGGTTAGAGGTTTTTAAATCTCCAATTTTCTTAAATGTATAGACTGTTCCTTTAATGACAAACTATTTGAACACTTTCAAGAACCTCCTAAAGACAGAGCTCTTCAGAGTACTAACTCTCCTAAAACCTCTAACCTGCTAACTACTTCAAACCTCATTCTTTGATTACCTCTTACTTTCTTCCTCTATCCCAATATTACTACCCTTTTGCCTCCTTTTAGGCTCTGCTAAATGTTTCGCCCTGGACTTTTATGTCCTCTGTTGCTAATGTACCTCATCTTTTGTAAGTAGTTTTGAATAAAAGAGAATTGAAAGGTAACCTGCTTTTCCACCCTCTCGTCCGGAGCTGCTACCATTTGATGTCCACTGTGTCCATCTGTGGTACAAAGGCTGCAAATGAACTGCTGGTCGGTGCGACAGTAGAGCTCGAACAGCCGGTTGTGTTGGGAACACACCCTTCTCTGCAGTTGTCTGGTGGGCTCGGTCAGTTTGTGGGTCTTGGAGCGATCACGGTCGTTGTGTTGCTTGAGGTGTTCCACACAGTAGGACGCCATGCACTTAATGCAGGACTTGACGGCTTTCCTTCTTCTTCCAGAGCAGATGTCGCACTCCACCATATCTACCGCCCTGAGTGGCCCTGGATGAGGGCCTTCCTGGACCCCGGCCTCCCTGAGTTTGTTGACCAGCTCAGCCAGCATGGTGTTCCTGGCGAGAACAGGCCTCGGGTTGAAGCCTCTTCTGCACTGCGGGCAGCTGTAACCCGTCTTGTGCTCGGTTTTCCTCCAGTAGCCTTTGATGCATTCCATACAATAGCTGTGACCACAGGGAATGGTCACCGGATCCCTCAGTATCTCCAGACACACGGAGCAGCAGAACTGGTCTTCGTCTACAGAGATGGTGGCGGCAGCAGTTGTGACAGCAACTGTGGCGGCAGTAGCTGCTGCCATTTTCGACAAGTGTACCTTGGCGTGTGGCAAGGGCGAGAGTGATAAGGGCAGAAAGGTAAAGCGAGGGAGGGAGGGAGGAAGGGAGAGAAAAAGAGAGAGAGAGAGAGAGCGAGGGAGGGAGGGACACAAAAGGGTTTATGTACACACTGGGCGTGGGAAACAGCTGTACAGGCGAAAGGTGATCCAGGTTGTGCTTGAAATAGCCCGCAGCAGCCAATCGCACGCAAGATAAGCACGCAGCGAGGACGCTTGACTGCCGCGGGCGTGGAACTGCAGCAGGTGGAGGAGTCTGCTTTGCATGGACGATAGCTAGGAAGTCATTAACCGGTGCAAGGGCTTGGAGCGCTTGTTTGGACACATTATACTCTTACAAAGAGGATTCTTCTGTGGTTCTTTAGTAAAGGCATTGGATGTACAATGTGAGGTGGTTTCCCAGACAATCTAGGAGCCTAGTAGTGGATTATTCAAAGGAAAACATAGGCCTAGTACCTGTCCTTATACACTGCCTGGATGTAAGTAAGTAAATGATGTGGTGTTGATGCTGCAGTTGGTCTGCAGGTTTAGGTTCAGCAACAGTATGTGCTGAAAAAGAATGAGGTCAGCTGACTACCTGAATTTACTGAATATAGACCAGGTTATTCCATCAATGGATGGAAAAAGATAACAATACCAGGATTCATGGGGCTGGAATTGTGAAAGAGTGATTCAGGGAGCATGAGATCATCAGTTTCACACATGCACTGCAAAAAAAACTAAAAACTATCTTGGCAAGTGAAATTTTCTACATTTATAGACTTAATAAGACGTTTTGTCTTACTAAGCATTGTGTAAGTGTTCGATTATTTTGCTTATTTTAGGGATAATTATCTTAATCATTCTTACTTAGAATTTGTACCTTATTTTCAGTAATTTGAACTCAAATAAGCACAATCAATCAGCAATCAAGTTATTCTGATTCTTGTGTCCAAAAACAGTCTTTTTTTGCTTGATTTAGGTGTTACTTCACTCATTTTGAGACTTTTCCATTGCTTTTTGTAAGAAATCTTACTAAGAAAATTGTGCTTACCCTATTGGCAGATTCTTTTGGTTATTATACATATATTTATCTTAATTTGCATATATTTTGTCTAGTTTTTGCCAATGGATTTTTTGCAGTGTGGATTGTTCACCACGGAGTCCAGACCTTAACCTCACTGAGAATCTTTGGGATGTGCTGGAGAAGGCGTTGTGCAGCGGTCTATTTTAGTACTTTTGTGCAGCAGTCTATTTTGGCTTCTTTAACTCCACCAAAATTCACGTCTTTGTTACATTGTGTTATGAACATTTATTCCGGTTAGATTTGTTAGGTTTCACACTGCAGTTTAGTAAGTGGACTAAAGAGTACTTCTTAAAACTGCATCTCGTCATCCTCAGCTACGTGGGCGGAGTCTCTCTATACTTCATATTAACTGATTGGTTTGTAGAATGAGTTTGACTTTGAGGGTGCTTTCACACCTGAAAGTCCGGACCGTGGTCCAAACCAAGGTTCATGTGTTTGCTACATTGTATATATTTGGTGCGCTTATTTTTGTTTTCACACTGCAGTTTAGGGAGCGCACCAAAGACCTTTGTGTGATACTCCTACATCCATTCATCATCACTTACGTATCGATGTGTTTACCTTAACTTGGCGCTGATTGGTTTTAGAAGCATCCGATGTTGGTGTGTTGACAATTAAAATTAATTAATAATAATAATAATTAATAAAATGAATGAACAGATTCATTTCGTCTCCATAGTAGTGCTGCTATTGTGGCTTTTATACCAGCAGCAGCAACTTAGGTACACAGTACCCTATGTTAGTTCAGATTCGCCAAACGAACGTGCTTGTCCTGAAGCAACTGTATCCACGGCTCATTTTTCCTGCTTTTCCGGTTATTTTGAGAGGGTACTAACTGCAGCCTTTTGGACAAAGTGGGTGGGACTGGACGTGCTGGACGTCCAACTCCGCCCTTCCGCAGGCTGCAGTCAGTAGTAGATGGTTCTTTTTCTTCTTCTGCTGCCGTTGCTGAGGAATGCCTGCGCAGCTTCCTGTAATTGGTCAGAAAGTTGGAATCCTTCCAGGAAAGCGCTTTCACACTGCAGGCGAACCGGACCATGGTTCAGAAGATCCGGACCGAGACCACCTCTCTTGGTCGGACCAAAATCTGGTCCTTTGTTCCGGGCCGTGGTTCGTGGCCCCTTTCACACCTGCTACTTTGGTTCGGACCAAACTAAAAAGTCAGAAAGTCCGGACCAAACGAGGCAGGTGTGAAAGCACCCTGAGTCTCTTTGCCAGGTGTTATGCTGAATTCTTGCTCTCTGTCAGAATCCAATTCCCCTTTACATACAAGCTTTCACACATCAGTAGAATGAGTGTAAAAGGTTCTACTTTGTTCATCAATAAGGGCTACTTTTACAGAATATCCGGATCAAGAACCAAACTCTGCTCCTTCACGCATCCTTTTCACCAAAGCTTGTTCCAACCAAAAGAGGCATTTACGTTCCGGATCTACTGAACCATGTTCTGGTTCGTTTGCACTTCAGTGGTTCAGTATATCCGGACCGAGAACACCTCCTTTGGTCAGACCAAACTCTGGTGCTTTGGTCCCGACAGTGGTTCACTCCCTCTTTTCACACCTGCTTTCAAACATGTTGCTGATTGGTTTATTTCACGTTACACCAAAAAAACAAAACAAAAAAAAAAAACACACACAAATGATCTAAAGGAGAATTAGTACGTCTTTTGCGTGTTTTGAGCCAAAGAAGGCATACTTTTCCCGTTGTTATGATAGCAAAGATACACTGACACACCCTAAATCAAGCTGCACGGTTGACGGCTCACCTATTGATCGCTAAAATAGGGCCCATTGTCTGTGTGTGTGATCACTGCTAATAACAACTAGATTCAACATATATATGTATTTTTAAAATGCAAAATCACAAAGTCACTTGGAAAAACACTTTATTTTCCATGTTCTGAAAAATAAGCATTTTGTCACTGCAGTTGTAGAAATGCCGTACACGTAAGACATTATCTCACAACTTCTCAGGTGTTTCACACGTACTTCAATAACGAATATCAATTAACAGATTTTTAAAAGCTAGTTCAGTCTGCATTAAACTGTTCATTATTTTTTACTGTGCACATCAGTCAAATAATTACACCGCGAGTGAATTCTTATACTGAAATACTGAATCTTATACTGTACATTATATTTTGAGTCGTATGTTCGTAATGCTCAAATTAATGGATTAATGCTCATTTAATACGGTAACAGAATACGAGTCACTGATGAGGTCATGCTACATAACGAGTGTGAGCTGCTCATGTGAAGCGTTGTCCTGGGAAAATAAAACTTGCTACAACTTTCAATAGAATTTTAAAATTTAAAAACACAAATAATCTCAGCAATATATCTGTCTCACACAGTTAAACGTGTGTGTCTTAAATTAAATAAAAAATAATAATTGGAGAATCATGCATGAATAAATGCAAAATAAAACAAATGATGAAAAGTGGTCAGTAGGTTCTTGGTCCAGGTCTTAGGTGAGGCTACCTCCGTCTCCTCCGCTGCTGTGTTCTCAATCGAGCTCCCGGAGGTCTGCAACCTGAAGCAGAAGAAAGAGAATTTAAAAAGGGATTTAAAGCTTTACAGTAAGTACATTCACTTTCATGGGCATTATCAGTATTCATATAAACAGCATATTCCAATTTCTTAGACTTTCTTAGACTTACTTTACAAAGATTAGATGTCTTTTAGGGCTGAGCAATTAATAATAAATTAAAAAAATAAATAAATAAAAAAAAATAAAACCAACATTCAGATTCTCTAAGGCTACGTTCACACTACAAACCACATTGCTCAAATCTGATTTTTTGCTCAGATCACATTTGACTATCTTTACGGTTCACATTCACAAATGTAAGTGATCTGTATCTGTGTGTAATGTGAATGAATCTGTCCCTGAAACGCCTCACATTGATGCGCACATTGATACCTGTATAAACATCGCCTTCTTCACAAACAACAAAAACCCTCATATTTAAGAGACGACTCGTAGCTTTATAAAGGGAAATGGATGAGTTAGCAGCTCATATGTGGAGCATCTTTTGCTGGAGTGGAGAAACAGTAAACAGCTGGTCTGAAGTTCATGCTCAGGTCGAGGAGGAGAAAAAAGGGCAGGCGGTTTGCTTTTGCTGTTTTTTTTGCGGCTATAGCTGCACAGCTGCACCAAGAGATGCAGTGTGGGTACGAGAGAGAAGCACGTAGCGCTAATGCTAATGCGTAAAAAGCAAAAAAAAAACGCATTCATTCTGATTCGACCATTTACATTCATGTCGCATGTCCATTGAGCGGATACGTATCCGATTTAGGACCACATATAAAAGTGACTCAAAAAAATTATCGGATTGGATTTCCTTTCACACAGCCATGAAAAAATCTGATCTGAGCCATATTGGACAAAAAAAAATCTGATATAAGTCACTTCAGCCTGGTAATGTGAACATAGCCTATTACTGTGTGTTCATGTACTGTCCCCTTAAAAAACATAATACTGCATGTGTAGCCATATGACTTCACACCATCCATCTGCAACAATGTTGAGGAGATGACTTCAGATATCTGCCTGAATAATAACAGAGTCATCTAGCAAAATATATTCTATTGTATTTCATACTAAGAGGTAGTAAACTTGGTTTTCATGGCCTTCCAGATCTCATCATGACTTCCACAGTTCCCCTGAATTGCCATATCTTTTTAATAACAATCTTCACTAACCTAATAACAATCTGTATGAACGGGGAGAGACTAAAATAGAAAAAAAAAAAACTGAAGGTCAAAACAGTGTTTTAAAAATATATTTTACATATTATTAATCTTAGAAAAAAAGCATTTGAATCAATAATGCACAAACGCACAAAATGATGGCTTTCTCTGGCTACTGCACTTACGCAGATCTCAACAGTGAGGGGCTCTTTACCCACCAGCATATCAACTCTTTTTGTTGATGACTCGGACTGTATTAGGGCTGCGTGATATATCTTTAATCGTCATCATCATGATGTGCGCATGCGCAATAGTGACATCGCAGGACTTGCAATGTTATTTAAAGCAATTAAATCAAACACGTCATGTTGCAATGTTTTGATTCTTGATTTACAAGAAGTAGATACACAGCGCCGTCTCTGTGTCTCTGTGTCTTTGTGAGTGACAGGCTGCTGCTGCCTGAGAAGCACAAGGGGGAGGGGGGGCATGGCCTCCATCCACATGGTTGGGCACGTGCTTGTAAACGTGAGCATGTGAGCATGTGTTGAAAGCAGTACTCCTCAGTCCAGCACAGTTTTGCTGCGCAGATATTTCCAGTTACAGCTGAATTCACGCTTTTAATCCCAGAAAAACACTCTTATTTACCGTTTAAAAAGTCATTGAAATGCCTGATTAAAAGGTAGATTACTGTTGTTTTGCTGTTTTCCTCGGGTTTTGAGTTGAGCTCGGCGGTCCGACACGAGACGGCGTGCGGGTGGGGACAGGGCTGGTGATGTCATGAGCCCTGCATTGTTTAATATTGCGATATATATTGCTGGAAAAAGGACCAAGAGCACTGCCTTAACCTGTGGGATATGTGTGGGGTATCCTGCAGTAAATATGGATGAGATTTTGGCCAGATTCGTTAGTCTAACAGTTCGTGCGGACAATTCTAGACAGACACCGCCAGCCACAATAATTACCACCAACTGCACTGTCCACTGCTGACTTCACAGATGCCATGCTGACTAAAACTCCCAAACACATGAATTAATTAAGGAGGCTCATAACATGAACACACCCTTACAGCCTATTCCAGATTCAGGTTAATGTCAGATCATATGCCATATCCTCATGTTTTACAGACAGTACCTGGTTTGACTTCCGAAGCCTAAACTAACCCTTTACACAGAGTCATCAGAGCAGCATTTCAAAGGGCTTTATGCACAGCATGCATAATTTCAATTAAATTAGGTAAATTCATTCTTATTTGTAGTGCAAATTACGAGAGATCAGCGGCTGCACTCACCAAACGACGTGAACGTAAACCCGCTAAACATGGGCGCCGGAACTCCGAAAACGTTTTGGCTGCCAAAGCTCTGTAATGTGGGAACTGCTGGCAGAGCAACTTGGGCCACCAGAAGAGCTGCAAGAGAATGAGTTCATTATTAAAATCACTTTTAATCCGCCGAGTGTGTACAAATCCCCTCCGCCGAGCCGAGCACACAAACAGGATTTGCCGTAATCTGGAAAAACGACAAAATTAGAAGCTGCTCAACCCTGCGCTTTCACTGCCTCCCAAAATAACGTCTGAATCATTTATTACTTACATATTATTAGTTTTAATTGATTAACTCAATAAATAAATAACTAAATAACTAAATAAATCTATATACAGCATAGAAGTATATACTATATAATCAGATATCAAAGGGGGAATTTTAGGGGTTTTATTAGGCATTACAAGAATTCTAAGGAACAACAGGATTCAATAAAATATTATCCTATAATTTTACCAACATTGTATAACATTCTTTGAACAAACTAAATTTTACAGCTTTTGCAACAAATTACTTAAGACTTTTGAGGTTGCATATTATGGGCATAATTTTTGAATCATAATATATAAATGCATATATTAATCTACACCATCTATTACACAAACATACAACTTCAGAACTGTAGTACAGGGGTTGAACAATGAAACTGAAGCACCTGGTTTTAGACTGCAATAATTTATTGTGGTGACGGACAGTTCTGGTGGAAACAGGAGAGTTGAGGTGCACATTGAGTTCTGAATTCTTTGATCAGCCGTGGTTTTATGTTTTTCTGATACAATCCGGGTTAGCACCCGAACATCCCTTTCAGACAGCTTCCTCTTACAGCGTCCACAGTTAATCCTGTTGGATGTGGTTGGTCCTTCATGGTGGTATGCTGACATTACCCTGGATACTGTGGCTCTTGATACATCACAAAGACTTGCTGTCTTGGTCACAGATGCGCCAGCAAGACGTGCACCAACAATTTGTTCTCTTTTGAACTCTGGTATGTCACCCATAATGTTGTGTGCATTGCAGTATTTAGAGCAGAACTGTGCTCTTACCCTGCTAATTGAACCTTCACACTCTGCTCTTACTGGTGCAATAATGTGCAATTAATGAAGATTGGCCACCAGGCTGCTCCAATTTAGCCACGCAACCTCCCACACTAAAATGATAGGTGTTTCAGTTTCATTGTCCAACCCCTGTATATCTTCCATACATTACTAATTAGCAATGTGTTAATACTTCAGTTTCTAAATCAGTTTCTCTGATTTTGCTATTTATAGCTATATGATTGAGTAAAATGAACATTGTTGTTTTATTCTATAAACTACAGACAACATTTCTCCCAAATTCCAAATAAAAATATTTTGTCATTTAGAGCATTAATTTGCAGAAAATGAGAAATGGCTGAAATAACAAAAAAGATGCAGAGCTTTCAGACCTCAAATAATGCAAAGAAAAAAAGTTCATATTCATAAAGTTTTAAGAGTTCAGGAATAAATATTTGGTGGAATAATCCTGGTTTTTAATCACAGTTTAAATTCATGCATCTTGGCATCATGTTCTCCTCCACCAGTCTTACACACTAAAATTCAACCAGTTCAGTTTGGTTTGATGGCTTGTAATCATCCATCTTCATCTTGATTATATTCCAGAGGTTTTCAATAATTTTTGTTTTTTCGAATATCAGGGAAATATCTAATCGTGAAACAAGAGTCGTGAATTGAATCGTGAGCAGAATCTTGCACTGTTACACCCCCCTAAATTAGTAAGTTGTTTGAACTCTTACCTGTGTTTTGCTCTGCGTCCACCTTTACCAGCGTATTCTGAATAATGGTAACTTCACTCACTGTCAATGAGAGATTAAGAGGTGAATATAACAGGTAATATAACAATAACTATATTAATAATAAATAATAATTTCATGAAGCTTGAGTTGTTTTTATAGTTTAGAAAAGCCTTTTATTATTGTTGTTGCTGTTGTTATTATCATTATTATAATCTATCCTGTGCTGAATGAGGGCTATGAGGTGTGCCTGAAGTCTCTAAACTGGATTCACAGCTACTCATATTTCTACTCACCTTTCTCTGAAATATTTACAAATCCACCCTGACAGACGTCCTCAAGCAGAGCCTGGAACTCAGACACTGCGCTCATCATACACGCAAAGCTCGGGTCCACGGTGATGATGGGGACGTCTGTGGTCGCAGGCTGAGTACAGACTGACCTGTAGTTCTTAATATGAGAGGAAAAGAGGAAGAAGCTGGAGATTAGTACTAATATTGAAGTAAAAGATAATATGCAACATTAAGGGCGCAATTTTTATTAAAGACTTACATGCAACAAAACTTATGAAGCACAAAAGCCACCAAATAACTAAACAAACAATTTTACATGTTTAAAAGGCAAGGCAAAATGTCAATATTTAAATTTTGTCATTATTCTACACAATTAATACATGTTTATATGTATATATTGGACATCATTAATGAGCAAATATCATTACAGAGAGTGTAATCAGTTCTGTGTAATTAGAACTAGTGCATCTCCATAAAAGTTGTCAGCAGAGGGAAGCATGAAGTGCTGTAAGATTTTCCAGGAAAACGCTATTGGCTACAGGCTGATAATACTCAATTCTGAACAGCAAAATTCTGAGATAGCACTTAGCATGGTTAGCAGCTAATGC
Source organism: Astyanax mexicanus (assembly GCF_023375975.1). Classification (NCBI taxonomy): domain Eukaryota; kingdom Metazoa; phylum Chordata; class Actinopteri; order Characiformes; family Acestrorhamphidae; genus Astyanax; species Astyanax mexicanus. The sequence continues at coordinate 50,746,381 of NC_064411.1, read as the reverse complement.
TAATGCTGCTCCAGCACTGGTAGCCGGGGTTAACAGCAGGCTACAGTCTGATGATGCTCACCTCTGAATGGCAAAAGAGCTAGCGCTTAGTGAAGTTAATGCTAATGTTGCTCCAGCAGTGCTAGCCAGGGTTAGCAGCAGGCTACAGGCCGATAATAATCACCTCTGAATGGCAAAAGTGCTAGCGCTTAGTGCGGTTAGCGGTTAATGCTAATACTGCTCCAGTCTTGGTACTGGAGAACTAAACTAAACACTGAGTGGCTTTACTGCTACTTACAACCTGACTGGTAAAAATTTATACATAAGGTGCACCGGATTATAAGGCGCATTTACAATTTTTGGGAACAAATAAAATAAAAAAGGCACATTATAGTAGGAAAAATACAGTACAAATTTATTATGGAATGGGAATTTCTAACATACAGCTCTTGAAAATTAAGAGACCACTTCAGTTTCTCTGATTTAGCTATTTATAGATATATGTTTGAGTAAAATTAATATTGTATTATTTTATAAACTACAGACATTTATCCCAAATATTATTTAGAGCATTTATTTGCAGAAAATGATAAATAACTGAAAAAAAAACAAAAAGATGTAGAGCTTTCAGACCTCAAATAAATTAATATTTAGTGGAATAACCCTGGGTTTTAATCACAGTTTTCATGCATCTTGGCATCATGTTCTCCTCCACCAGTCTTACACACTGCTTTTGGATAACTTTATGCTGCTTTACTCCTGTTGCAAAAATTCAAGCAGTTCAGTTTGGTTTGATGGCTTGTGACCATCCATCTTCCTCTTGATTATATTCTAGGAGTTTTAAACTTGGTAAAATCAAAGAAACTTATTTTTTCCAGAGTTGTAAGTTTCCTGTTCCTGTTGTTTAATGATGGTACCTGGAGGAAGGAGATATGGTCCTCAGCCTGGACCAGCTGGCACAACTCAGCGTCTCGTTTCTTCAGCTCAGCGATCTCCAGCTCCAGCTGTCGGACAAGCTCCTCAGCCTGGGTTATAGCTGTTCTTTCCTGGGTCATAATCAGCTCCTTCACCTCGGTGCGCCGCCGCTCTATGGAGCACACCAGCTCTGTGAAGATCCGCTCGCTCTCCTCCAGAGCCGCCTGCGCTGAGAGCTAACAACAAGAACAAATGGATCAGAATATGGAGGACTTGAAGAGTAAAGACCTTGTGGAATCACTTATGTGCTTATGTGGAGATACCTCTGGTTTATATGGCTCAGGTTACGAGGTGAGAATGCAGTTTCACAGCAGTACATAAATTGGATCAAAAATCCAATGGTTTTCTTGGTGACTGTGGTCCCAGCTGCCTTGGGATCATTAATCAAATTGCCCCCATGTAATTTTACTGTTCTCTCTGATGTTCTCTCACCTTCCTTGTAATCAATGATACCCCACAAGGTGAGATTTTGCATGGAGCCCCAGATTAAGGTGGTTTGACAGTCACTTTAAATTTTTTCCATTCTCTTACTATTGCACCAACAGCAACAGCATTTCAGCCTTGTGCAGGTCACACTTTTAAAATTACCTTAAAGCCTAAAACTTTAATTTTAATAAAATTATAGACTGTTTATGCCTTTGTAAATTGGCAAACTCACAAAATCAGCAAGGGATCAAATAATGATTTTCTTCACTGTACAAATATTACAGCATCTACTCGATGTCACTAACTGGAATTAGAAAATAAAAATGAATTCTTTAGGTGTTTTAGGTACAGACATATTTTATATAGTTTCTATAGTATCATCCATAAATAAAACATATATATTTCATATTAGTTTCGGTCTTAACATCCAGCCTTATTTCAAATTATTCTTTTTTTTTGCATTGGAAAATGTATTTTTGTAGTTTTTGGAACCACATACATTTTAATAACGCCTCAATTGTTTAAATATATATATGTTTTATTCTGTTTATTCTTCTTCTCCAACTCTCTTTCTTCTTAACATTGACTGTAAACTGAAGCTCCATCTTCCTCACCACAGACTTTCCTCACTGCTTTAACTGGAGTAATAAATACATTTTTAAAAGCTTGGTTTAATCCCGTTCTCTCGTTATGTGATGCCTGGGTGTAAAATTTACTAAAAATTACTATTCATGAAAAATCCTGTGTTAGATTCCAGGTTGCATCAGAAAAAAACTACAGTATTAGAAGCTGGACTTCAGTTATTGGACACATTAGGAATATTGTGTAATGCATCATATTCTCCCTCCTTTTTCCTCTATTTTCGTAATCACCTTGTACTGTTCACTATTTAAGGCTGCAATGATCAGCTGGTAAATCTGATAATATTCCAGATTACAGAGCCTGAATTCTAATCCAAGTAAACCCAAAGACAAAGTGACCAAGAATGTGATGAAGATTAAAGATGATTAAAGATGATTAAAGGAACCCTGAGCTCATTAATCAACATAATAGAGGAAAGTATTAAAACCTTTTACTCACAGTGAGGGACTGAGTGGCCTGCCTCAGATCCTGCAGCTCCTTCTCTCTCTCCTGAATCCTCTGCTGGGAGGTTCTCTGCATCTCAGCCAGGGCGTTCTGTAAACACAACATCAATATTAAAGAGTAAATCATATTTATTTATTTGCTGTAGGGATTCATTAATGATCTTTTTTTCCAACCGAGTACATGTATGTGTCTTTTTATATTCGCCAATATTGATACCTTCTTAAAATGAAGCAATCAGGAGCATTATGTAACAGTGTAGTTTTAGCGGAGTTTCAGCAGTTCATTTTTGTTGTAGTTTTATGATTGAAATATGAATTATGATTAGATTAAAAAACATAGAGATTAGTTTAACTTTATGGACAGAACCATGTGGCATCATTCCGAACACTTTTAAAGCAACTACTCCAACCACTACATTACTAGTAGTTACTTTATAGTTATATTATTAGTACTACATTACCAATATACACTTTATAGCTATATTAGTACTACTAGTATTTTTTATAACTAATACTACTACTACTACTACTACTTCTATTACATTATAAGTTACAGTTATATTACTACTGCTAGTTACTCTATAGTCATATTAATACTACTAGCAGAAACTAGTTATACTTCTAATACATCACTAACAGTCACTCTTTAGTTATATGACTACTACTACATTACTACTAATTACTCTATGGCTATGTTCTATAGTTATATGACTACTGTTAGTTTATAGTATATAGAATACTGCTACTACATTACTAGTAGTTACTAGTAGCTACTACATTACTAACAATCACTGTTTATAGTTAGTATAGTAACTGTTTATAGTAGTTATACTACTACTAATACATTGCTTCTAGTTAGTTTATAGCTATATTACTACTGCTATACTTCTACAACTACTACAACAGTTACATGCCTACTGCTAGTTATATTACTACTACTACTACTACTACTACATTACTAGTAGATACTTTATGGTTATAATGCTACATTACTAACAATCACTCTATACACTGCTGGTTACTCTATATCTATATTACCACTGCTAGTTATACTTCTACTACTACAGTTACTTGCCTTCTGCTAATTACTACCACTACTACATTACTAGTAAGTACTTTATGGTTTCACCATCACTCTATGGTTATACTACTACTACTACTATGGTTTATGGTTATACTGCAACATTACTAACAATCACTTTATAGTTTTACTACTACTACTACTACTACTACTACTACTACTACATTGCTTCTAGTTACTCTATAGCTATACCACCACTGTTGGTAATACTTCTACTACTAGTTACTTGCTTTCTGCTAATTACTACTACTACTACTACTACTACTACTACTACTACTACTACAACAACAACATTACTACTAGTTACTCTATAGCTATATTCTAAAATGACAACTATTGCTAGTTATACCACTACTACTACATTACCAGTAGTGACTCTATAGTTATTAAGTAACTAGTAGTAACGAATTAGTAGTAGTCATATTCTAGAGTTAAACTACTACTACTATTTTACTAATTGTAGCTTGAATGTATAGTGTAAGCTGGTACAATGCTGTCAGTGCTTTGATATGTTACCAGTACTCTCGGTCTTTATGGTATTTTCTACACACTGATGCTGCTTCCAGACTGTTCAAACACAACAACAACAACAACAACAACACCCCCACCACCACCACCACCACCACCAGCAGCAGCAGCTGTCAGTCAGTCAGTCAGTCAGTCAGTCAGTCAGAGGAAGATCCAGAAGCTGTTAAAAGTTACCTTTTTCTCGGTCATCTCCAGCGAGGCGAGCACCGTGTCGTGGGCCTTGTGCTCGTCTGTGAGGCAAAGGTAGCAGATGCAGTGCTGGTCGGTCCTGCAGAAGACCTCCAGCAGCTTGTCGTGCCGGGGGCAGAGGCTGTCCTGCAGCCCGCGGGCCGGGGGCACCAGCCTGTGCTTCTGGAAGGCCTGGGACTCGTAGTGCGGCTTCAGGTGGGTCTCGCAGTACGAGGCCAGGCACACCAGGCACGACCTGCAGGCCCTGTTCCGCCGGCCCGTGCACACGTCGCACGCCACGTCCCCGGGCTCGGCCGCCGTGGGCTCGGCCAGCGGGGCCGGGGGAGCGGCGGGAACCGCCGGGGAGCCGAGCCCCGTCTTTTTCAGCCGGTCCACCACGTCCGCCAGCATAGTGTTCCTGCCCAGCACGGGCCGCGGGGCGAAGCTCTGCCGGCACTGCGGGCAGCCGTAGATCCCCAGGTAGTCGTCCTGGTCCCAGTAGCCCTTCAGGCAGACCCGGCAGTAGCTGTGTCCGCACGGCACCGTCACCGGGTCCTTCAGCACGTCCAGGCAGATGGAGCAGTTAAACTGGTCCTGCTCCAGAAACACAGCACCAGCCTGCGCCATCTTTAAATCCTCACTAATAAACACAAACACACAGAGCGCAGCGCCGCACTGCGCAGACTCAGTGCGGGCCCTGCTGTTACAGGAAGAGAAGGCGGACGGGCGGGTCACGTGACCGCGGACGGGGAGCGCGAGGGAGAGAGAGGGGCGGGGCTTGTGTCAGGAAAACAACAACAACAACAATAATAATATTATTAATACAAAATATAAATCCAATATATATATTTATTAATTTATACTTTTTAAACGCGCGGGTTACACAACAAAACACAGTACACACAAATCCAGTACATTTTTATTATTATTAAGTAAACTACTATCCCATTATTTTGAGATACTAATTCATTATTTTGAAATAGAAAGTCATTATGTTAAGATAGTAAGATAATAAGATAGTATCTCAAAATAATTAATCTCAAAATGAGATAGTGTCTCTAAATAACAACTTACCATCTCAAAATAATTACTTACTATTTTAAAATAATGAGATAGTATCTCAAAATAATTAAATAGTATCTGAAAATAATGAATTAGTATCTCAAAACAATGACTTACTATCTCAAAATAATGACTTACTATCCCAAAAGAAAGAAGACTTGCTATCTCAAAATAATAACGTACTATCTCAGCATAATGAGATCATATCTCAAAATTAAATATTATTATAATAATTATTATTACCAAATAATATTATTCAACTATATTTATTTATAATAAAAATGACTGGGCTTAAAGTACTTTTTACATGTCTAAAATACCTACATAATTCTCTACTGCAATTGCTTCAAATATATTTTGAAATAAAATAAAATAATAATGTCACATAGAAAGAAATATATGGTCGTATATTTCCAAATTGTGAAATAATTAGACAGTAAAGGCTTAAAAAAAAGCCATTCAGACTGGTTTGGATGCCTGCCTGTAATTTACACCTCTGATTGGGTGTTTAGGGGCGGGATTTAGGATTTGCACACTGCGATATGAATATATATTTTTTTTTATCTGTTTGAGCACCAAAGAGCTTAGAAATGCAGGGTAATTAAAACTATTTAAGTAAAACTATTACTGTATTTTTATATTACAAGCTATATTTAAACCTAAAGTAAAACAACTATTAATAAAGTGTGGCTTTTGGTGTTTTTAAGTCTTAAATATATATATATATATATATATATATATATATATATATATATATATATAGTAACAGAAATAGCCTGTTTAACTCTAAGCTATAAATAGAGAGCACTTATCCCTTTTGACCATTTGTGGTGCATATGATATAACCATATAGAAAACCTGCTCTCCACAAACCTACACTGACAAGCATAGCCTAGATACCTGCAGACACTAGATGGCAGCATGAAAGAAGAAGAAAGAGCTTAATACCATACTTTATATTATACAGTACATTAGATTCAGTGCTTTCAGGTTCTGTTAAATATGTTAAATTAGCACAATCACACAATTCTTTATTAAAAACAACTTTATTTCCAAATGCAGCCTTTTGTTCTTTTGCTTGAATCCATCGCAAATACTTTACATTAAATTAAAAACATGCAAACTGTGCATTTCAGTGCATTTGACCTCAAACAAGATAAATAAATGAAATAAACATGATGTTCTTTGTATAAATAACAAGCACTTTCTTGGGCAGATTCATAATCCACAGATCCATAATCAATACATTAGTTTAACAGAATCAGAGCAGAGTCAACAATCAATAAATATTAATAAATAACTGATAAATGCGGAACAGTATATAGGCCTGCCACAATAATTATAGAATTAAATAATTATGACACAATATATAGACATAATATAATTTCCATCATTTTTGCTACACTTAGTATTGTCCATTATTGATGCGAATGTGCCAGTATATCGACTTTTTATTTTGTTTATGACACATCTGTAAGGCATTTAATCATATTTAATTATTTGTTACTTTTTTTTTTTTACAATTCCAATTTTTAAATATTTGTAATAATTTAATACGTTTATTTCTCTTTAATGGTAATGAGTAAGGTTATTGTATTTTTATGCTACTGTATTCAATCATATCATTATATCAATGGAATAAATTGGTCCTAATATGGTCTTAAGACAGTAACATTGTTCATTTTGTTAAGATATATATTGTCCAAAAATATTAGTTATTATGACAGGCCTAACAATTACTTAATAGAATCAATAACATTGTAAATATTCACTTTTCTTCACTTTTCTTCAGTAGTCAGTGCACATTTAAATTAAAGCTATTTTTTCCAAGTTCACAACAGCAGAGACCAGTTTGAGCTAACGTGGTCAGATATACTGTATTGGTTCCTTTTATGTTTGGTCAAATATTAATATACTATTTATACAGTGTATAGTATTAAGTAGGGCTGCACGATATTGGAAAAAAATTACACTGCAAATGTCTTTTTTCGACGATATTTAACACGAAATTAAACAATGCAAGGTCCATGACATTACCAGCCCAAGCCCCACTCCCACCCGCTCGCTGTCTTGCATCCGGACCAATCAAGAGTTGAGTCAGCGCTGAGCTCAACTCAAAACCCGAGGAAAACAGCAAAACAACAGTAATCGGCTCTTTAATCAGGCATTTAAATGGCTTTTTAAAAGGTAAATAAGAGCGGGAATTTTCTGGGATTAAAAGCGTGAATTCTGCTGTAACTGGAAATATCTGCACCAAAAACTGTGCTGGACTGAGGTGCACAGCTTTCAACACGTGCCCACGTTTACAAGCACGTGGCCAACCATGTGGATGGAGGCCATGCTGCAGTTACCTCGTGTTTACTCCTGCCACCCCTCGTGCTTCTCAGGCAGCAGCAGCTTGTCACTCACACAGACACAGAGACAGCGCTGTGTATCTATTGCTTGTGTCAAGAATCAAAACGTTGCAACATGACGTGTTTGATTTAATTGCCTTAAGTGAAATCGCACGTCCTGCGATGTGACTATTGCGCATGCGCACATCGCCATGACGATGCTTAAAAGATATATCGTGCAGCCCTAGTATTAAGGTCCCGGTACATGCAGTCACCTCCTTTAATAAATAATTACTCTAATAAAGGCTTTTACACTCATGTTCCCTTTTCATCAACAATAATAGGAAAAAAAGATTACGAAAATAAAGACATTCTCGGTGTCGAGTCAGCATCAACTACAGCAGCAGTTCTCAAACTGAGGCTGTTACCAGGTCACTACACCAGAAAACTGTTTCTAAGATAGTTTCTAATGTGTCCAAAACAAGCAAATACTGTAGTTTTTTAGGGTGCAGGGGATCATGTTTAATTCTTAAGATTATAAGAATTTACAATTTAACAGTTGTAGTCAAAGGTTGGACCCCCATTTTCATTTAAAGTTTTTTTTTCTTTATTTGTATTATTTTCTAGTTATAGATTAATATTAAAGAAATCAAAACTATGAAGGAATACTGTTTCCTTACTTTTGAGACATTCTGTGCTGACCACTAAGTAGGGCTGCAACAATTCTAGTCAACATAATCTACAATGTTTTTTTTTTGTAATTTATTTTTGTTTTTTCTTTTCAATTTACCTAGGCCAATTGCCTCGCCCATTCAGCTGCTACTTAGCTGTATATCCCGCATCACTGGTGATACCATAACACAAGGAGGGTGAAGACAAGCACATGCCTAATACAGCACTGCCGAGTAGCATCATCACAGCGCACTCAGAGGAAAGCGCAGTGACTCGATTCCGATACATCAGCTCACAGATGCAATCTTGTGCTGATCTACATCACCCTTAGGAGTGATGAGGGGAAAGAGCACCATCTACTGTACCCACCCAGAGACAGCAAGGCCAACTGTGCTCTCTCAGGGCTCCGGCAGCTGATGGCAAGCTACATGACCGGGATTTAAACCAGCAATCTCCCGATCATAGTGACAGCGCTTTAGACCACTGGACCACTCTGCGCCCTTTAATCTACAATGTTAATCTACAATAAATTTCAATGATATTTTCATGACTTTTTCATGATTTTTAAAACAGTGAAGACATGGACAATAAAACTGAAAATAAACTAAAACTATAATCGAAATTGATTATAGTAAGCCCAAAATAAATCCGATACACAATTTTTAGTAATAAAATGTGTGTCAGGTCCTGAGAGCTCCATTGTGTAGGGATAAATCACTAAATTAAATCTGAGCTGATGTATTTGTTAGCTTAAAATGGATTTTCTCCATCGATAAGCGGAAAAATAAAAATTTGTAGACCAAATTTACATGACTTTTTCAAAACTTTGTGGGTATTTTTTATTTTAATTTTTTTATCCAGGCCTAGAAATTGCTATTTTCAAATTTCAAGAATTTTTCAGGTTTTTCATGACCGGAAAAACCTTGGTATGGCAAATCTGTAAGGTGACAAATACTTTTTCACGCCACTGTAAACATCTTCTGGTTAATTAAGGGACATTTAAATTCAACATTCTGCTGTTTCTGTATTTTTTAAATGATTCAGAAAGCTAGGAACTGGAGCCGTACCCACAAGAAGCAGAAAAAAACATTGAGTAAGCGAATAATTGACAGATTAATAATTGACAGATTAGTCAACTACCAAAATAATCATTAGTTGCAGCCCTACCACTAATCCTGGAACCACTGGGCGGATTGACATGATAGTCTAAAAGGTTTAAGAACCACTGAACTACAGTAATAGTACAGTACAAGAAACAATAATCTTAAAGTAAAGACCTCAAAGTGCTTTAACATTTCACTAGTGATGCCACAACACAAGCAGGGTGAAGACTAGCACATGCCTAGTCCTCACAAACTGCTGCTGATGATGCAACATTGCCGAGTAGCATCACAGCGCAATGATTTGGTTCCGATACATCAGCTCAGAGACGCAGCCTTGTGCTGATCGACATCACCCTAGAAGTAATGAAAGAAAAGGGCACCATCTACTGTACCCAGCCAGAAAGAACAAGGCCAATTGTGCTCTCTCGGGGCTCCGGCAGCTGATGACTAGCTGCATAACCGGGATTCAAACCAGCAATCTCCCGGTCTAAAAGGGTTGAGAACGACTGAACTACAGTAATAGTACAGTACGAGAAATGATAATCAAGTAGAATCAAGTAAAGACCTCAAAGTGCTTTAACCGTTTCATCTTTTCTACGTCAATTCATTCATTTTAAATAATCAAAATTAAATTATCTGTACTCTACAAACAAAAAAAGATATACACAATATATGCTTTAGATATACAGTACGTGTGAATGGATAGGCTTCACATTTTAAGTAAATCTCTACACAAAAAAAATCCTTTTCAGATTCACGATTTCCTTACCTTTCTTAAGGTAGGTAAAATAAGTACCGTTGTGGGCGGGATCTGAGGGTGGGGGAGAGGCGGGGTTTTAGGGGTGGGGGAGGAGCAGGAACAGGTGGCTCGGTAAAGAAAATACGATCTCCAGTCATCACTTGGTCTTCTCGTCCAATCCGCTCTCTGCTCTGAGCGCCTGGCTGCTGGCGGAGATGAACTTGATCCACTGCTGAAGATGTTCTGGGATGTCGGGGCATTCCACCTGGAATAGATAGAGAGAAGACAATGCATCAGGTTGAGGTAGATAGAAATTCAAAAAAAAAGTCTCCACCTGGATTTAAGTAAGTAAATGATGTGGGGTTGGTTGATGCTGCAGTTGGTCTGCAGGTTTAGGTTCAGCAACAGTATGTGCTGAAAGAATGAGGTCAGCTGACTGTACCTGAATATACTGAATATAGACCAGGTGATTTCATCAATGGATCAATTCTTTCTTCCCTGATGAACACGGCCATATTCCAAGATGACAATACCAGGATTCATGGGGCTGGAATTGTGAAAGAGTTCAGGGTTCAGGGAGCATGAGATCATCATTTTCACACATGGATTGAGAGAGATTTCACCACAGAGTCCAGATCTTAACCTCATTGAGAATCTTTGGGATGTGCTGGATGGAGAAGTGCTGCTTTGTGCAGTGGTCAGAGTCTACCATCATGAATGCTGCTGCAAGACCTTGGTGAAAAATTGCGCATGCTCACATCGCAACGACGATGCTTAAACGAGATATCGTGCAGCCCTAGTCCATACCAGATGTCTCTGAGCCCAGAAGAGAAGCTGACACCTCTTCTTGACATGGTTAACATAAGGCTTCTGTTTTGCTAACTAAAGTTTTAAATTCTATGTTTGAATAAACCTTGTATTGTAGAGCTTGACATAGATCATATATTTGTCCTTGCCCATGTGGTTCTTTCAGTCATTAGTCAACACTTCAACATTTTTCTCATGATTTTGTTACAGATCTTCTTCTGGAGACCTTTTAACAAGCTTTTCTCTTCAAAGCCTTTTGTGCATACTGCTTTCGTAACAAATCATGAATAGAATCACCTGCTGACATACCTTAAGCAGACAAAACATGAAAAATCTTAGCTTCATTCTGTCTGCTATCACATAAAACTCAAAGTAAATGTAAGAAACACAGAAGTTTTATTTTATTTACTTTTTTTTTATCCGTACAGTCATTGCTTTGTGGAAGGGGGGCACTGTCTTATACTTAAGAGTCTCAGCCAATAAGGATAAATACTGTTTCATCATTGTAAACAGCTCTGGAAAAAAAAGAGCCCACTTTTTTTGAATCAGTTTCTCTGACTTTGCTATTTATAGGTATATGTTTGATGAAAATAAACATTGTTGTTTTATTCTATAAAATACAGACAACATTTCCCAAATTCCAAATACAAATATTGTCATTTAGAGCATTTATTTACAGAAAATGAGAAATGGCTGAAATAACAAAAAAGATGCAGAGCTTTCAGACCCTAAATTATGCAAAGAAAACAAGTTCAAGAGTTGAGAAATCAGTATTTGATGGAATATCCCTGAATTTTAATCACAGTTTTCATGCATCTTGGCATGTTCTTCTCCACCAGTCTTACACACTGCTTTTGGATAACTTTATGCCTTTACTCCTGAAGTTCAGTTCAGTTTGGTTTGATGGCTTGTGATCATCCACATTCCTATTGATTATATTCCAGAGGTTTTTAATTTGGTAAAATCAAAGAAACTCTCTTATTTTTTTCCAGAACTGAATAAAGGTCAGATTGGTCGGTCTGTTGATTAACAGTGACCCATCTCTTAAGGGGGCCACAAATTGTGCCCAGAAAAGCCCCCCACAGCAAAACAGAGCCACAAGACCCCACCCCCACAGATGGAACCAAGCATTCAGGCTTGTACAATTCTTTTAGTGAACACCAGGTTCCTCAAATCCACTCCTGGAGGGACAGTTTTTAGCACAGTTTGGCAATTTCCCTGGTAATTATCAGACAATTAGGTCCAGCTGTGCTTAAATGGGGAAACTGACGAACGGAGGAAGTGCTGAACACTGGCCCACCATCACCGGATCTGAAGATCCCTGGTGTAATCCAAAAATGCACAACGCCTACGTGTGGGAAGAATATGGTGAGGAATGACTCTCCCAACCAGATTGATTCTTTTCCACACGTCTCTGTAGACCTGTAGACCGTAGAGTGTATTTTATAGTACTGAGCTTCAAATTTGTATTGCTCTTTATAACTGAGGGGTTTACATACATACATTCATACACACACACACACACACACACTTTTTTGTATGGCTGTTTGCCTATTTTTCTTTTTTTGGGGGGAGGAAGAGGGGGAGGTTTTATTTCCCTTTCCTTTTTGATTTCTGCATTTGTATCTGTACATAATTGCTAAAAACTCAATAAACAGAATTATTACAATAAACGATATTGTTGACAATTTTAGACCACTAATTTGGCACTGATAAAATGATAACATAATATCATAACAATGGAATTAACCCCAAGTTTAAGACAATAAACTTTCCATTCCTGTTCACACACTAATTTTGGAACCGCACCTAATTTTGCGAAGTGAGGAGGCAGGGGAACCACGCCCCACACCATGATGTGCAGCCCCGGTCTGTCCCAGCTGGCCCACGTTGAACCGACATAACGACCCTCTCTGGTGATGGTGAATGGAAAGCTGAGGCAACACGAACCTAAGAGACACTAAAGTTAAGCAACTAGAGCCGCACTGGGCCGTTACTATACTTCTTTAATGTAGTTTTGGGTGTGGAGGGCATTTTTCCTAATAAAGGTATGTTTTGAGTTAATTCACTCCCTGGCTCTGTGTCTCTCTGTGTGGCACTACCAGCCATGCCCACAGTCACAAAATATGTAAGTGTGTTTTTTAAGAGCCGACTCACTGGACAATATCACGATTATTAAAAAAATGTTGAAGTCATGTCAATTTATTGAACAATAAGTCGATAATGTAGTTATTGTGACAGGCCTACTGGTGATGCCCCAACATCATAAGGGTGAAGACTAAAACATGATTCTTTTGTGGAGAATAAGATTTTAAGAAGAAAAATGTACCAATGCAAAACAATGACTCTGTTGCACTGTTGCACACCTCATTCTTTAGGTGTTTGCCAAAAGAATAGGACACATTAACAGCCAAATAATACCTTTCTCTTGCAGAGATGCTCCAGAATCTTGTCCGGAGTGCTCCGGATGACGTTCTGCCGGCACAGCATCACAGCGGAGATGAAGCCATCAGATTTGGACACAAAGCGTTGCTCCACGTAGAAGGACTTTTCGTCCCAGCTGACGATTCGAGTGCGCAGCTGGAAGGCCTCCCCGAAAGCAAGCGAGCGCCGGTAGCGCACGGTCGAGGCCCCGATGACCATAGTGGCCTTCAGCGCACGACCGGCCATGAAGATCCCGTTGCGAGCGAAGAGGTCGAAGCGGCCCATGTCGCACTCCCTCAGGTAGCGGGCGTTGTTCATGTGGCCCATGAAGTCCAGATCCTGGGGAAGAACCCGGCTGTCGATCACCTGCTCGGCCAGGATATCCCTCACCGGCTCCTGGAGGGCAGCGTTGAGTATCACCCAGAGCCCCCTCAGGAAGTACCACACGTCAAAGCTGCCAAACAGCACCAGCAGAGCTGAGAGGGCCCACAGCATGTTGTCTCTGGAGGAGACGGAAGGAGATGGTATCAGATGGATTAACACACATCCACATGCAAACATGGATCACTACTCAAATTACTGAGCTGAGTAACTGGAAGCAGCTATTTCAGAAGCCATTAACCCTTTAGTGTCCATGATTGGAAGTTGAAGTTGTTGTCAAGGTCAAAATGCATAAATCTAGAGGGATCATGTGCAGTGAAACCAGTGTAATAGTGGTTTTGCATTTCATTTTTGCATGTACTGGACAAGCCATTTATCTTTAATACATCTCATTTGATCAGGTTTAGACCAGGGGATTGTGGAGTCCAAACACTTTTTTACTACGTAATACCTTACTATGTACCTAGTTTTCATAACAAAACAATAAACATGAAAAGACAGAATAAGAAGGTGTGTCACACTAGTCACACCTTCAGACTAGAGCATCTAAAAAAATAGAATATCATTAAAAAGTTATTTTATTTCAGTAATCCAGTACAAAATGTGAAACTCATATATTATATAGATGTATTAAACACAGAGTGATCTATTTTAGCCATATATTTCATTTATTGTTGATGATTATGGTTTACAGCCAATAAAACCCAAAAATCTGTGTCTCATAGAATTAGAACATTATATAGTATAAGACCAATTGGTTCTTTTAGCAGTGGGGGCAGTGTGCCAAGTCCTGCTGGAAAATGAAATCTGCATCTCCATAAAAGTTGTCAGTAGCAGAGGGAAGCATGAAGTGCTGTAAGATTTTGTGGGAAAACAAAACTGACTTTAGACTTGATAATAAAACACAGTGGATCAACACCAGCAGATGACATGTCTCTCCAAACCATCACTGATTGGTGGAAACTTCACACTAGACCTCGAGCAGTTTGGACTGTGTGTCTCTCCTCTCTTCCTCCAGACTCTGCTCCCCTGATTTACAAATAAAATTTTAAAAAATGTAAAATGTACTGATGATCAGTGATGGTTTGGAGAGACATGTCATCTGCTGGTGTTGATCCACTGTGTTTTATTATCAAGTCTAAAGTCAAAAGTGCAGTGTTGTTTTCCCACAAAATCTTACTGCACTTCATGCTTCCCTCTGCTACTGACAACTTTTATGGAGATGCAGATTTCATTTTCCAGCAGGACTTGGCACACTGCCCACACTGCCAAAAGTACCAATTGGTCTTAATATTCTTAAAATTTAAATTTTCTAAGACACTGATTTCTGGGTTTTCATTTATCATACCATATATATATATATATATATAGTCTGGCTGCAGTATCAGTGTATCAGTGGGAGGAAGGCTATAGGCTGCTACTGTGTGTGAATGCGGGTAAACAGTGCAGGTGATAAACTGCAGCTGCAGGGTTAAAGACCCCATTTTTAACACTGTTATACTATATAATCAACACACAGCTCTAGACAGTAAAGGGGAAACAACGGTATCGACCATAAACAGAGTTATATAGGGTTAAATGGGTATCTATAGGTGTATATATAGATTTATATAGCTACAGTACTCACTCAGTCTGGAAGACGCCGGGTGCAGAATGAACGGACTTCCGCGTGTGCTCGGATTGGCGGGCTCTGCGGTCACGTGATCAACGATGATTCTGCCCTTTTTTAAGTATTATTGTTAAAAACGCGATTTTACTCTTTATTTTAGAACCAGAATAATTTAAATACAGGTCTGTAATGAAAATATTGGATGGAAAATAGTAAAACAATAAAAAAATTGCAAAAATAAAAAAAATCCTTAAAAATACTGCTGTATATAAAATAGATGATTTTCTTTGATTTCACCAAATTAAAAACCTCTGGAATATAATCAAGAGGAAGATGGATGATCACAAGCCATCAAACCAAACTGAACTGGTTGAAACTTTGCACCAGGAGTAAAGGCATAAATTATCTAAAAGCAGTGTGTAAGACTGGTGGAGGAGAACATGATGCCAAGATGCATGAAAACTGTGATTAAAAACCAGGGTTATTCCACCAAATATTGATTTCTGAACTCTTAATACTTTATGAATATGAACTTGTTTTCTTTGCATTATTTGAGGTCTGCAAATACTTGTAACTTGTTACATGTACAAATATACATAGCAGTTTTTAAATGATAATTTCATTTATTTAAAAAAAATCAATCCCATTTAACCTGGCCCTGTGTAATTTTTCCCCCTGAACCTAATAAATTGTTTTTGCCACCATCAAGCATTGAAAAATAACTTTCGAATCTTTTTCATCACTGTGGAAAACACAATAAATAGATTTATTAGAGTAAATAGATTTATTATGCGTGGTTAGGCTTTGAATAGGACACTCCAAGACTTAGTTTTTTGAGCCGTTCATAGGTGGACATGCTGATGTGCTTTAGGTCACTGTCCTGCTGCAAAACCCAAGTACACCTGAGCTTAAGTCCCGTATAAAGGCTACAGGTGCAGGTGATACAAAACCCCTATTTTCTGCAGTAAAATAACTTATTTACATTCAGAAAAATTGTTACTTGGAGAAGCTGCCTGTTTTCTCCCTACTCCACTTAATAATTCCAGAGCAAATTCTGCAGGTTTGAAAATAGACTTTTTGAAATGAAATGTTTGGAGGATATGAACTATTTGATTTGTATTCAAGATTTGTATTGATTTCAAAATTAAGTTCAGGAAAGAGCCAGTTTTATTCACTATATTTGACACTATTTTTTAATACCATGTTTCTATTCCAGTTCCAATTATGATTTTCAGTTATCTTCCTTATCAAACATGAAACCTTTTTTAAGTAATGCTTGAATAGAAATCCTCAAGATTTAGGGGTGTAATGTCAGGCAGACAAAAAGGCAGAGAAAAAAAATCCTGGCCTGTTAAAGGGTTCATTTCAATCTGTGCAGGCAAAATCCTTATACTATCTTGTGAGTTGGATGTGCTGTAGTTTAAGAAATCCCCAATTAAACCTACATCTACATTAACATTCTGGCCCTAACTCAACCTGCAGATATCTCCACTCTCCACAATTTTGATTAGACTATCTGAAATCTTCAGTTCCTCAGTCTTTATAGATACAGAACTCTTCTGAAGACGATACCGCTTCTAAAAAGACAATTTCAGGTGCCTTGAACTGAAGTTCTGACTGAGCAAAGCTTAAAAAACACAGGCAGAAAGCAGCTCTGTATCGACTGATCTGCAGCGGAGAGCTTTGAAAGTGTTCGAGCAGACAGCTCTTATCATCTCCACTAATCAGACCACAGCTGCAGATTCACAGACTCACAGGAACTGTTAATGCCATGTTGAGAATTGAGCCGGCGCTCTCTCTCTGAACCGCTCCTGCTGAAAGTGCTCTGGCTGTGATTGCAGATATCATGCAGGATGGGGTCCTTCTAGTTTGATTGTAATTGTAGATTTCCTGAATTATCTTTTTTTTTTTTTTTTTTTTTTTGATGACCCCTTATAAAATCCCTGGCTTGTGAAGCCGCTGTTAAGAGGAAAATCACAGGTTTGTGTTATTCCTAAATTACAGAAGTGCATAATATAAGAACAGCGCCAGTCAAAAGTTTGGAAACACCTTCGAATACAGTGTTTTTCTTTACTTATTCATTTTACCTTTTACCTTAATGCACTACTGTTATACGGGTCCTATTTATACTGTCATTCCATCACAATAACCATCAATACTGCACTATTGTCTTTCGTCTTACGTATGTTTATTGTGTCTTGTTGTTTTGTACATATAGTGTCTCCCACTCTTTTAGATTATATATCTTATTTCTTTTTACTTATATTTATATATCTATTTCTCCCCCACACCACTGCACCTCGTTTCTGTCTCATGTATGTCTATTTGTGTCCCTGCTGTATTGTACACATAGTGTCTCCCATTCTTTCTTTTATTATATCTATTATCTGTACCTGCTGTAAAATTGGGAAGGACAGTAACGTAATTTCAATTCTCTGTACGTATGCAGTATTGACAATAAAACTACTTTGACTACGACTTGACTTGATTTTTCTTGATTTTCTACATTGTAGATTAAAATTTAAAGGCATGAAAACTACTAAGGGGCACATATAGAATTACCTAGTTTAAAAAAAAAAAACCCTGATGAACTGAGATGGTGATTTGAGGTGATTTAATTGGGATGAGCTGGAGCTTAGTTCACAATGTAAAGGAAAAGCAGCAACTATTGTTCAGCACCTCCAGGAACTCCTTCCTTCAAGAAGTTGAGAAACCTATTCCAGGTGACTCTCCCTCATGAAGACACTGAGATTAAAATACCAAGAGTGTGCAGATCTGTCCTCAAAGATAAATATACTACTTATTTAAAATAATATAATATATAAAACATATTCTGGTTTAATAATATAATAATATTTCTGCATGTGTTCTTGTATAGCTTTAATATAGTCTTCAGTATTAAATTTCTAACGTAAAAAAATCATGAGAATGAGAAGAGGTGTGTCCAAACTTTTGACTGGTACTGTATATGTAAGTACAGGAATATACTGTATAATATATGGACAAAGGTATTGGGATAACTACTCTTTCTTAATTTCTCCCAATAAAAACGGTAACTTTTTATGTTTTATGATGTTCTATTTTTTTTTTTTATTGCACCTCTAGCTTACCATTACCATACACTTACAGTATGTACCTAGATAATATGGAAGGTGTCAGACCTGCAAGATTATAGCAATCAGTGTTATAATCTAAGTAGGCGGGTCTAAAAGCCATAAATGCAACAAGTGCACCTTCACTAGTCGGAATCACACTTCTGGGAATGTGATCAGATCTCTGTACTTTCATGCCTCACTCTCAGATCTGATTGGACGGTGGAAGAGAACGTCAAGAAAGTACTAAAACACACAAATTGCATAGTGAGACTGTGTCACTGTGACATACAGCCTGTAAGGCAGGGGTGTCCAAACTACGGCCCGCGGGCCATTTGCGGTCCGTTTCCTTTTTTGGAGCGGCCCGCGAGGTATTTTAGAAATAGAATGAAAGTTGGCCCGCTGTTAAGCAGGTTTTTATAATGTGAGATTCAAAGTTGGAACGCTAGGTGTCAGAAACGGGCCAAAGAGTCTAAAAGGGGAGGGAGTGCGCAGTTATAGCGCAGAAAAACGGGCCAAAGAGTCTAAAAGCGGAGAGGGTGCGCATTTCTAGCGAAGAAAAACGGGCCAAAGAGTCTAAAAGCGGAGAGAGTGCGCAGTTCTAGCGCAGAAAAACGGGGCAAAGAGTCTAAAAGCGGAGAGAGTGCGCACTTCTAGCGCAGAAAAACGGGCCAAAGAGTCTAAAAGCGGAGAGAATGCGCAGTTCTAGTGCAGAAAAACAGGCCAAAGAGTCTAAAAGCGGAGAGAGTGCGCAGTTCTAGCGCAAAAACGGGCCAAAGAGTCTAAAAGTTGCCGTAATTAAGGAGTTTAATATTAAGAGACATCATGAAATTAAACATCAATTTGAAAAATCTTAGTTTACACAACACTGTCAAAGATAAAGACAGTAAGTCAAGTAAAATGATCTGTAAATGAAATAATCAGGAAAATGTATTATTTAAAGTGGTATATTTCATTATTTGTTTTATTACAGAGTGTGGCCCGTGACTTCAAATATATTGCTCCTTCTGGCCCCCAACAAAAAAAGTTTGGACACCCGTGCTGTAAGCTGTAATGTAAATTAGTTTATATATTTTTCACTGAATTTTTTAAAGTAAATGATCTTGTTTTACACAATTTTACACTTTACACCGAACACGCATCCACACACACCGTGAAAGGAGCAGCAGACAATCATGCACAGCATAATTTCCCTCTTTTTGGACCCCCTGAAAGAAACCCACACAGACACAAAGAGAATGTAGAAACCCCACCCAGATAGGGACTTGAACCCTAGACCCCAGCACCGGGAGAGGAGTGTACTAAACACTTAGCCTGTCACCACGGTCACAGGATTCCACGTTTGTCACAAGAGTATGTCATTGACAAATCGAGAAATTTACAAGTATAATTTAGACTATAAGAGGAATACGAGTGATCCTGAGATCCAAAACTTTTGTCCATACAGTGCATCACTGAATAGGTTACACTGGTGAACTGCATTTTTCTATATAAGGAATAAATTAATCAATCAAACTTGCCCAAAATATTATTTCTTTTTTATTTATCCCTTCCATTTCTTTTCCCCATTTCCCAATTGACTGACATCAGTTTAATAACAGCAGCTCATCAGTGCATAGATAAATGCATTACAAAAAAAAGAAATGCATAAAAAGGGATGTTAATAAGTTGGCACACAGGAATTTTATGTACAGCATCATCATGTACTTACTGCTCCCTGGGTATAATTTATGTAAACCACATTAAAGTATTCCATTAGGATCTACAGTGCAATGTAGTGAATTTACACCATACACTTACCGATTTGAGGACTTATGGAAGTAGAAACATTTTCCCCTAATAAACATATCCTTTTACATTAATACTGCGCTCACTTTATTTCAGTAATTCAGTTCAAAATGTGAAACTTGCATAATATCTATATATTACAAGCATTTATTTCTTTCAGTGTTGATGATTATGACTTAAAGCTGATAAAAACCTAAAAATCAGTGTCTCAAAAAATTTGAATATTATATAAGACCAATTGGTGCTTTTGGCAGAGTGGGCAGTGTGCCAAATCCTGCTGGAAAATGAAATCCGTATCTACATAAAGTTTGTCAGCCAAACCATCACTGATCATCAGTAAATTTTACATTTCATTTGTAAATCAAGGGAGCAGAGTCTGGAGGAAGAGTGGAGAGACACACAGTCCAAACTGCTTGAGGTCTAGTGTGAAGTTTCCACCAATCAGTGATGGTTTGGAGAGACATGTCTGTCATCTGCTGGTGTTGATCCACTGTGTTTTATTATCAAGTCTAAAGTCAGTGCAGTTTTGTTTTCCCGCAAAATCTTACAGCACTTCATGCTTCCCTCTGCTACTGACAACTTTTATAGAGATGTGGATTTCATTTTCCAGCGGGACTTGGCACAGTGCCCACACTGCCAAAAGAACCAACTGGTCTTACAGTATATAATATTCTAATTTTCTGAGACACTGTTTTTTGGGGTTTTTAATGGCTGTCAGCCATAATCATCATCAATAATAAAAAATAAACACTTAAAATAGATCACTCTGTGTTTAATACATCTATATAATATATGAGTTTCACATTTTGAACTGAATTACAGAAATAAAGTAACTTTCAATGATATTCTATTTTTTTAAGATGCACCTGTATATAATCATCATTACATTCACACACCATTCCATTCCAACTCCACTGTAATGTATTATTTTTTATCAATAAGTGTATGTTCTGTATTGCATGTCCGATCAATCGTTCATCATGTAAACATGTACATTAGTGTCTCATAAAGACGGCAGGCTCGTTTCTGTCCTCATTCGCACTTCTTCTCCTCAGATCCACTCTCAGCCTTGAGAGCCTGACTGCTGGCGCTCATAAAGTTGATCCAGTGCTGCAGTTCCTCAGGAAACTCAGGAACTTCCACCTGAAAAAAACATGAAAAGCTGTTGGTAAGCAGCAGACATAAGTCTTCAGCATACAGTACGTTCAGTGCAGTGTAGGGGTGGCGATTCAGCTCTATTGATCTTGGAACAGGAAAGTGGGCGTTTGCTTTTTGGCAAAAGTTCAAGGTATTTATTTTAAATGCAAAGATCCCCCCAAAAACCTTGAGGTGTCGATTTTATTGCTTATTAACTCCACCACTGGGAAAACTACAGACCCATATCAGGAAAAACTGAGATAGAAAGAAATGCAGTTTTCATGATATATTTAGGAATATGAAAAGGTCCTGACTAGGGTGTGCCATATTGTATTGCTTGCCAATTTTTAAAAAATGCTATATATCAATTCTCTACGATACACGACATCTGAACAGGCTCTTTCCTACCTGCACTCGCTCCTGAAGGCTTACGCTACCTCCCGGCCGCTGCGCTCCTCCAATGAACGTCGCCTCGCTTTGCCAAACATTCACACAAAGCAATCCAGACTGTTCTCATACAGAGTTCCCCAATGGTGGAACAAACTACCTTCTACTACCAGATCAGGAGAATCTCTCACTATCTTTAAGAAACTCCTGAAGACAGAGCTCTTCAAAGAACACTTACTCTCCTAACACCTCTAACTAACTACCTTCTACTACCAGATCAGGAGAATCTCTCACTATCTTTAATAAACTCCTGAAGACAGAGCTCTTCAAAGAACACTTACTCTCCTAACACCTCTAACTAACTACCCTCCACTACCAGATCAGGAGAATCTCTCACTATCTTTAATAATCTCCTGAAGACAGAGCTCTTCAAAGAGCACTTACTCTCCTAACACCTCTAACTAACTACCTTCTACTACCAGATCAGGAGAATCTCTCGCTATCTTTAAGAGACTCCTGAAGACAGAGCTCTTCAAAGAGCACTTACTCTCCTTACACCTCTAACAAACTACCTTCTACTACCAGATCAGTAGAATCTCTCACTATCTTTAATAAACTCCTGAAGACAGAGCTCTTCAAAGAGCACTTACTCTCCTAACACCTCTAACTAACTACCTTCTACTACCAGATCAGTAGAATCTCTCACTATCTTTAATAAACTCCTGAAGACAGAGCTCTTCAAAGAGCACTTACTCTCCTAACACCTCTAACTAACTACCTTCTACTACCAGATCAGTAGAATCTCTCACTATCTTTAATAAACTCCTGAAGACAGAGCTCTTCAAAGAGCACTTACTCTCCTAACACCTCTAACAAACTAACTACTTCTAACCTCATTTCCTTCTTCCTCTCCTTCACTCCTCTATCCTATTATTCCCCTTTGTCCTCCTTTTATCCCTATCCAAAGATGTTTTACCTTTAAACTTATTTTACATTGTACTTGACTATTGTAAGTCGCTTTGGACAAAAGCGTCTGCCAAATGTAATGTAATGTAATGTAATCTGTATTACTAAAGAAGATAAAATGCTCCTAAATTAGTAAATAAATACCAGGAATTAGGGAATTATTGGTGTCAGTTTCACAGAATTTAACAACCAATATTCTTCACCGCAAGTTTACCCTATTCATATTTATATTTTTTTAGATTATAGCGCCATCATGTGGAGTTAGTGCTGAGCGATATGACGATAAATATCGTGGGGATGATAGAAAAGTGTCTATCGTGCTACTTCCCTTCTATCGTCCCTATCGTTTCTACAGTAATTACATCAATTATTTATGCAAATACATAAAGTAGACTACGATGAAATGTATAGGTATATAACCATAATGTGTTTTTGCGAAATGACGCTGCTTTACGTTATTTGACGCACACTTTAAAAAATGTTAATTGAGTTTATTTTGATATCTCAATTTAAATACCTGTATAATTTTGAAAAAAAAAATAGCTACTGCATCTACCTCACCTGTTTTCATTTGATACATATATATATATTGCTGCACTAAAGATAGTAATTCTCATTTGTGAAAGTTGGGTTTAATGTCACTTTGAAATAAAGTTGGGAAAAAAAGTAAGCAATGATATTATTTTGTTATATTTTTTGAAGAATTACTGAAAACATACTTAAATGTGGTATATCATGATATATATCGTTATCGTGATATTAAAGAAATCCATATCGTGATATATGATATATTTTTCCCATATCACCCAGCACTACGTGGAGTAATGAAGCAGTAACTTTACTAAGTCAGATTAATGCACAAGTCTTGGGAAGTATAGAGTGCCTTATCTTCCAATAAAAAAAAAATAAAAAAAACATATTTGACACAATCGATAATGTATACAATTTATCGTGATATCGATATTCTCTCCCACCCCTATTATTATAAACCCACCTTCCTCTGGCAGAGGTGCTGCAGGATTTTGGCGGGGCTGCTCCTCAGTACGCTCTGTTTACAGAACATTATGGCCGCCACCATCCCGTCTTTACAGGAAACGAAGCGCTGCTCCAGATAAAAAGCCTTCTCGTCCCACGTGATGATCCGAGTCCGTAACTTGAACGCTTCTCCGACGCACAGGGGTCTCCTGTAGCGGATGGTGGTTGCTGCGACCACCGCACTGGATCCCAAGGCCCTCATGGTTTTGAGAACTCCGTTACGGGCGTAAAGGGAGATGCGGGCGAAGTCGCACTCGCGCAGATAGCGCCCGTTGTTCATGTGGCACAGGTCGATGTCGTGGAGGACGACTCGGCCCCCCAGAGTCTGCTCACCCGTCACGTCAAACACTGGAGAGAGCCACCAGGCCCGGATCAGCAAGACCACCATCCGCAGGTAGTACCAAACGTCCAGGCTGCAGAAGAGCAGCAGCAAACCAGCCAGTACCCACAGCAGCACGTCCTCCCTGTAACAGAAATCACAGAATGACTAAAGCATGTTCACACCTGTAGTTTTTAGGTTTCTATGATCCGGATCAGTTGATGAGTTTGTTTATTTGGAGCGTTTCTCCCTCTGTTTGGTTTGTTTTCACACAGGCATATAAACCTAAACACACTAAAATGCTCACCAATAAACCACACGAGCACATCGTCTCTTCTGATTGGTCAGAGCTGTCTAATGCAGGAGCAAGAAAGTAAATAAAATGAGAAGATTCTGTGTTTTTGCATATGCAATTTTAAACACAGTGTTTTTTTTAAAGGAACGTGAAGAGCAGATGTACAGGTAGTAGATAGTGAGTCACGCAGCTGCGAGCAGTGAGCGCAGCACAGACCGAGCTTGTAAACGCATTTGTTCATAGCTGTGGAAATTAGTGTTATCTGGATACTATCAAATAATCAATTAATAAATCAATCAATCAACCTTTATTTCCACTTGGAATACATTGAGGGTACCCCTTATTTTCAATGCATTTAGAAAATTTAAGGGACTGAAAAATAAGTTTAAAATATAAAAACAAGCAAACAATATTTGAATAGATTTAATTAACAAGAAATAAAATAATTCAGAATAAAAGAATACGCAGACAGGTTAAAATGTAAAGCAATAAATAATCAGAATAATAATTTTTTTTTGTAAATAGAGGACTAAAATAAAACCAAAATTATAACAAAAAGGTTATTGATGGAACTAAAATGAATAAATAATAATATTAAGCTAAGAAAGTATAAAAAAAAAAAAACTAAAAGGAAGAAATAAATCAAATAAAAAGGTAAAAGGCCAAAAATCAAGACAGTAATAAAATAAAAGGCAAAATATAAAATTAGATAAATAAAAAGATAAAATAAATAAATCAATAAAAAAAAACTCAACTAAAACAGTTACAGGCTGTCTGAAGGTGGTTAGATATTAATAGTTTAAAATGATTAAGTCACACCAGAGAGCTGAGTTTTAGTGTTTCCTGTAGTGAATTCCAGCTCACTGGTGCTGTTCTGTAGCTAAAAGCAGATTTTCCCAGTTCAGTAAAAACTCTAGGAACTTGACAGGTGATTCAGTCACTAATGCATGTCTGATAATTACTGGTGTTTATAGAAATCATTAGGGATGTCATGGTCTCGAGCCTCGAAGTCAAAAAGAGGATCGACGATCCCTCCCTCTAAGCTACGCAAACGGAGCAGCGCGCTGTAGCCGACGCCGCGGACATTGTGACTGCTCAAAGAGCAGCCCTTTCTCCAGAGAATGTGGACATTCTCATCTTCTTAAAGAAAAACTTGAAAATATAAAAATAACAGTTGTTTTGTCTAGCCTCAAATATGTTAATAGTTCTGGTACCTTAAGGAGCATCTTTCTCTCAGATAAAGTTAATAATATATCTTTATTAAAGAAAAAAACTTCTCATTCTCAGGGACTGAAAAAGTCTTAAAGTCTTATTTTTCATGTTTAACTGTTATAATAGGATAGAGTTCAGTTTGTTAAGGCTCTAATTATTCTATTATTTTGTACATGAATGTTCCTGTATTTTTATACTATATATTTTGTTATGTTGCACATTGCTGTTTTAATAGTGCACACTGCTGCTACCAAAAAAGCCACTAGATGGCATTACATATATATCTTAATTAAATAATTTAAATTTGACCATTAGTGCCTAATGTGGTGTATTAAAGATCACTTGTATCACTTTGCATCACTTATATCGAGCCCACCTTTTAAAATAAGATATTGTAAATTTGATGAATCAAACCAATGACTGACCATAGACTAATCTAAAACTGCCATAGGCCTCTCTGCTGTAAAGAAAAGAAAAAAGAAAATCAAGAATTGAATCGAATCGTGACCCTAAAATCGGAAATAAAATCGAAGCGAGGATTTAGAGAATCGTGACACCTCTAGAAATCATGGATGAGATATAAGATGGCATAATAATATTAAATATATCAGATTAAACTGCATCTTATGAGCAGTTTAGCTCAAATAAAAGCAGTATATTTGATAGCTCATCACAATTGAAAACCTCCAGAGTTTGTTAGGAGGTCCACTAGCTTTGGTAAAAATCTAAGAAACAATATTCCTTGCATAATAATTTTGAACACGATGTACATATGGGTTTAAGTAACAGACACACCTGAATATTTGTATTCCCGCTGATTCCAGGACTTCCTCACATAACATCATTTCAATTATTCCAATAAGATTAGAGTCTTCCAGAACCGGCCATTTAATGTCAAAGAGGGGATATGGGCATGCTTCCAATAAGTGAAATCTGAAGTCTCTGAACAGGCAGAGGGTAATGATAAAAGCACACAGCAGCGGCTCAGGATTTAAATGTGAGACAGGCACGGGATTCAATTTGATTAAATTTGCAGCAGGACAAATTCAAAATACGCTTCATTTCATCCAAAATATTACGCTGCAACAGTAGTGACCCCAGCCGACTCACTCGACTGAGTACTTTCACACGTCTAACCTGAAAGCCAGGTAACACTTATACTTAACACTTAACAGAGCATCACAGAGAGGACTGGTTCTGCTGGGATCAGCTACAGCCTAGCAACTACTTATGAAAACCACAGCAACCACCTAGCAACTAGTTAGGAAAACCACCTTAACCGCTTAGCAAATACTAAGAGAAACTGCAGCAACTACCCAGTAACTACTTAAGAAAACCACAGCAACCGACTAGCAACTACTTAAGAAAACCACAGCAACCACCTAGCAACTACTTAAGAAAACCACAGCAACCACATAGCAACTACTTAAGAAAACCACAGCAACCACCTAGCAACTACTTAAGAAAACCACAGCAACCGACTAGCAACTACTTAAGAAAACCACAGCAACCACCTAGCAACTACTTAAGAAAACCACAGCAACCACCTAGCAACTACTTAAGAAAACCACAGCAACCACCTAGCAACTACTTAAGAAAACCACAGCAACCACCTAGCAACTACTTAAGAAAACCACAGCAACCACCTAGCAGCTACTTAAGAAAACCACAGCAACCGGCTAGCAACTACTTAAGAAAACAACAGCAATCACCTAGCAACTACTTAAGAAAATCACAGCAACCGGCTAGCAATTATTCAAGAAAACCAAAGCAACCACCTACCAACTCTTTCAGGAAAACTGCAGCAACTGTCTAGCAACTACTTAGGAAAACCTACTAGCAACTACTTAAGAAAACCACAGCAACCACCCAGAAACTATTTATGAAAACCACAGCAACCGCTCAGCAACTATTTAGAAAAAACACAGCAACCGCCTAGCAACTGTCTAGGAACTTTTTAGGAAAATCATAGCAACCTGCTAGCAACTAATTAGGAAAACCACCTTATACGCTTAGCAAATACTTAGGGAAACCGCAGCAATTGTCTAAGTATCTACTTAAGAAAACCGCAGCAACCACCTAGCAACTACCTAGGAAAACCACAGCAACTGCCTAGCAACTACTCAGAAAAAAAACCCTTAACCGCTTAGCAACTACTTAGGGAAACTGCAGGAACTACCAAGTAACTACCTAAGAAATCCAAAGCAACTGGCTAGCAACTATTTAAAAAAACACAGCAATTGCCTAGTAACTGCTTAAGAAAACCACCTTAACCACTTAGCAACTACTTAGGTAAACCGTAGCAACTACCTAGTAACTATTTAAGAAAACCACAGCAACCGTCTAGCAACTATTTTAGAAAACCAGAGCAACTGTCTAGGAACTTTTTAGGAAAGTCACAGCAACCTGCTAGCAACTAATTAGGAAACCCAACTTAACCGCTTAGCAACTAGTTAGGGAAACCACAGCAACTACCTAAGAATGTACTTAAGAAAACCGCAGCAACCTCCTAGCAACTTCTTATGAAAACCACAGAGCAGCAACCTGCTTGCGACTAATTAGGAAAACCAAATTAACCGCTTAGCAACTACTTAGGTAATCTGCAACAACTACCTAGTAACTACTTATGAAAAACACAGCAACCATTTACCAACTACTTAGGAAAACAACAGCAGCGGCGCAGGATTTAAATGCGAGCCTTTAATTCAATTTGATTGAAGGGATTGAATTTGCAGGACAAATTCTAAATATGCTTCTTTTCATCTGCAACAGCAACCTTAGCTGCCTCGACTGCATACTTTCACACGTCTAACCTGAAGACCAGGTGACACTTATACTTAACAGAGCATCACAGGAAGAACTGGTTCTGCTGGGATGAGCTACAGGAGAACCGTTGGGCCTGAAGTTGCTCAATGTTGCTGCAACAAAAGCTGCACAAACTCTTTTAATACCCCCTTAATTTCAGAAGAAATAAGAAATAAGAAACACAGCTGCCCCAATACTTTTGTCAATAGAGTATAATTGATTTTAAAGTGTAGAAATGAATTAGACATGCATTGCCAGAGCAGAGCTACAGTAGGTTCTGAACCACAGCAACCACCAAGCAACTATTTATGAAAAACACAGCAACCGCCTAGCAACTACTTAAGAAAACGACCTCACTGCTTAGCAACTATTTAGGGAAACTGTAGCAACTATATAGTAACTACTTAAGAAAACCACAGCAATCGGCTAGCAACTATTTAAAAAAAACCACAGCAACCACCTAGCACCTAATTAGGAAAATCACAGCAAGCGTCTAGCAACTATTTTGGAAAATCACCTTAACCCCTTAGCAGCTTATTAGGAAAACCAAAGCAAACATCTAGCAACTTGTTAGGAAAACCACCTAGCAACTACTTAAGAAAACCACAGCAACCGCCTAGCAAGTACCTTAGAAACCCACAGCAACCGCCTAGCAACTACTTAGGAAAACCACAAAAAATCGCCTAGCAACTACTTAGGAAAACCACCTTAACCACAGCAAACCACAGGAAAACCACAGCAACTATTTAGGAACTTGTTTATGAAAAACACAGCAACCACCTAGCAACTATTTAGAAAAACCACAGCAACCACTTAGCAACTATTTATGAAAACCACAGCAACCACTAAGCAACTATTTGTAAAAAACACAGCAACCAGCTAGCAACTAATTATGAAAACCACAGCAACTGCCTAGCAACTATTTATGAAAACCACAGCAACCATGACAAATTCAAAATGCACAACAGTAACCCCAACTAACTCGCTTGACTGGATACTTTCACATGTCTAACCTGAAAAGCAGGTGACACTTACACTTATACTTAACAGAGCATCACAGAAAGTTGCTCAAAAAACTCTTTTAATACCCCCTTAATTTCAGAAGAAATAAGAAACGCAGCTGTCCCAATACTTTTGTCAATATAGTTTAATTGACTTTTAAAGTGTAGAAATGAATTAGACATGCATTGCCAGAGCAGAGCTACAGTAGGTTCTGACTTGGCAAACTATACAGAGTAAATTGGGGCAAAAGTTGCCTGTTTGAAGTTAAATTAATTAATCCATTCAGAGCTTGCTTTTCTAATTAATTTCTGAAACTTTCCTAATTAATTCTTCACGTTCATTCGGCCGGGAGAGAGATATGATGCCTGTGGGCGAAATTTTAGCGCTGCGGTAAAGCCGTAAGCCGAGCGCTGCGTTTACCAGCGTGTGAACAAGCCCTGTGATTGGATTCATTTATTTGGTGTGGAGGTTTTGATAGGCAGAGCGGCGTTATTTCTGCTGAAGCTCACAGCCGAGGTCTGAGGATTAGCTGTAGACTATTCACCAGCACAGAGCCAGTTCTAGTGAGTCTGAAGCGCATTCATCTCCACGCATTCATTCAGCACGCTGCTGCGAAAATGAAGGTTATAAGCTTGACTTGTGCTGAATGGGCCTCCAAAATCGACGCAATTTTCAACCTATTATGCTTTTCGCCCACCAAAAAGAAAAATGTTCTTCTTTCAGCGCACTTTCCCCCCCCCCCCCCCACAGTCCTCGCAAAGAGAACTGCGGGAGCATAATGCAAACCGGCGATTTCGATCGATCAGCTATAGCAGAATATAGTAGAAGATTACGTGCTGCAAGCGGGAAAAAATGACGCACTTTCACAAAGAATCAAACGTGTGGTGGCTGGCTCGAAAACTGCATGAGAACATCTCCAACACTCCATTAGGTGTTCTCAGGAAGAGTATATTCAAGATCACGCACAAGCTTTAGAACTGGAGCATGATGCAATGAAAAGAGAGAGCAGTCTGAAAAACTGTAGCACTATGCAACTGTCTAAGATACCACAGCAACCGCCTACCACTTATTTAGGGAACCCACAGCAACCGCTTAGCAATTTCTTAGGAAAATCACAGCAACCGTCTAGCACTTATTTAGGAAACCCGCAACTTCTCAAGAAAACCACAGCAACTGCCTAGCAACTTCTTAGGAAAACCATAGCAACCATCTAGCAACTTTTTAGGAAAATAACAGCAACCGCCTAGCAACTATTTAGGAAAACCACAGCAACCACCTAGCAACTACTTAGGAAAACCACAGCAACTGCCTAGCAACTACTTAGGAAAACCACAGCAACTGCCTAGCAACTACTTAGGAAAACCACAGCAACCACCTAGCAACTACTTAGGAAAACCACAGCAACCACCTAGCAACTACTTAGGAAAACCTCCTAGAAACCATTTAAGAAAACTACAGCAACCGCTAAGCTACTATTTAGGCAAAACCACCTGAAAAACACTTAGCAACTTCTCAAAAAAAACACAGCAACCATCTAGCACCTTTTTAGGAAAATAACAGCAACCGCCTATCAACTATTTAGGAAAACCACAGCAACCATCTAACAACTATTTATGTACACTACAGCAACCATCTAGGAACTTTTTAGGAAAATCACAGCAACCGCCTATCAACTATTTAGGAAAACCACAGCAACCATCAAGCAACTACTTATGAAAACAACTTAAGAACTATTTAAGAAAACCACAGCAACTGCCTAGCAACTACTTAAGAAACCCACAGGAACCACCTAACAACTACTTACGTAAACTACAGCAACCATCTAAGAACTTTTTAGGAAAATCACTTAGCAACCGCCTATCAACAATTTAGGAAAACCACAGCAACTACCTAGGAAAACCAACTAGGAACTATTTAAGAAAACCACAGCAATGACCTAGCAACTACTTAGAAAAACTACCTAACAACTATTTTAGAAAACCACAGCAACTGCCTGCAACTACTTAAGAAACCCACAGGAACCACCTAACAACTACTTAGGAAAACCACAGCAACTGTCTGCAACTACTTAAGAAACCCATAGGAACCACCTAACAACTACTTAGGAAAACCACAGCAACCGCCTAGAAACTTTATGAAAAACACAGCAACTGCCTTGCAACTAGTTTCAGTTAGTTGCCATGGGACTTTTATTATGAAGCTTTTCTGAGTTAAATGAATAGCTAATTTTATTTTTGAACACATTTACTTTTTGCATTTTTTTTCTGTGGTAATTTTATAGAAATAAACATTAAAAAGTTAATTTCTCTCTAAAACAATCACAGAAAAAGAGGTGTTTATAAAAATATGATTGAAGCAGAAGGCAGGTGAGCTGAATTAGGTGTGAATTGCCCTGATCCACCCCAAATCTAACATTAAAATATTGGTATTACTGATTAGAGCAGATTAACCAATCCATAATCGTCTAAATATATGTTTTAAATATATTTTTTATTCACTCTACAATTCAATATTTCAGTTTGTTAGTTTAAACTATGTAGCTGATTTTACTGTGGGCTTGTTACTCGCTAAGTTATTTGGAACTTTCCGTTCCACCTTAAATCCTGCAGAAGCTGCATTCTGAAGCCACAAAGCGCCCCAAAGCAACTGCTGTACGATTTAAGGTGGAACGGAGAGTTCCAATAACCAGTCAAAAAAGTCACTAGAACAGAGTGACCAGCGTGTGTTTATCATGTTACGCTCTGTTTAACGATTCAGTGAAGCTGTGGAAACACTAAAATCAGCTTTCAGATCAAATCCAGAACTTATTTAAACTTACATTGTAAGAAGTTTGTCCTCCCAGCGCGCGCGCTCTCTGCGTCAGCACTGCTCGACAGCTGAACTCCTGGCCCTGTCCCAAACCTACACACCTGGCTCGGTCCCAATCCCACACTCCTCCCTTACTGCCTTTACTGACACTCCCTAACTCTTATCAAGTCTCCCTACAGAACGTTTTAATAAAATAATCTGTATAAGTCAGGAAAAACTGAGCATGTACTTTTATTATTTAAATGAAAATGATGTATTATATACTAAAAGCTCAATAGAAAAAAAATCTGCAATAAGAAAAAAATAAAAAAAAGAAGAAAAGAAAATAATAGACCACTTAAAAATGAAGAGTTTCTTTGATTTTACCAAATTGAAAACAGCTGAAATATAATCAAGAGGAAGATGGATGATCACAAGCCATCAGACCAAGCTGAACTGCTTGAATTTTTGCACCAGGAGTAAAGGCATAAAGTTATCCAAAAGCAGTGTGTAAGACTGGTGGAGGAGAACATGCCAAGATGCATTAAAAACTGTGATTAAAAACTCTTAAAACTTTATAAAAATATGAACTTTTTTTTTGCAATACTTGAGGTCTGAAAGCTCTGCATCTTTTTTGTTATTTCAGTTATTTTTGTTATTTCTCATTTTCTGCAAGTAAATGCTCTAAATGGCAATATTTTTATTTGGAATTTGGAAGAAATGTTGTCTTTAGTTTAAAGAATAAAACAACAATGTTCATTTTACTTAAACATAAACCTATAAATAGCAATATCAGATAAACTGATTCAGAAACTGAAGTGGTCTCTTAATATTTTCCAGAGCTGTATGCTTTAAATAAAAAAATAAATTAAAAAAACATTTTGCTGTAAATAGGCAGAGGGAGAAAAAAAAGAAAGAAAGATAGAAAGAAAGAGGAAGGGATGAAGAAATGTGTAGGAGAGAGTGTGAGACTTAGTTATGATATTTAATCCATATTTAAAAATATATATATATATATTAAAAAGTAATCTACCTTCTAGGCTCTGCAAAATGACTTGAATCGAATAAATTAATTGCAGGGGGATGTTTGGCCAAAATTGTTAATATGAATGACTAAATGATTAAAACCTTTTTTATATTAATTGTGTGCATTATCGCATTTACACTTACAGCACTACGATAAACACATTAAATCAGAATCTGACACTGTAAAACTGTGAAATATTAATACAACACAGCACAGAACAGTACAGAAACAAAACACGGCACAGACAGCAGAGAAAATAGCTTTTTAAAGCTGCCTGGTAAGGAAGGAGAATCCTGTTTGTCGAGGATTTAATTTTTTATCTGTTTTGTTGCAAAATATGCTGTAAAAACGACCTGCAGGCGCTTTGAGAAGATCTGTACAGCTTTTCCCACAGCTTTGCCAAATCCCATTCACCGCTGTTTACAAAATTCTTTATCTTTATTGTGTTGGCGGGAACAAGCCGCATCGTGCCAGCCAGTGGCGAGCCCCATCCCCCGTTATCGCACCCAGCGACGTGCCCTACAGGGCTTTAGACGTCTTCCCCCGCATACGTCTGCGCAGTGTTCCGGCCTCGCAGGACGAGTGACTTCCCGTTAGTCTTTATCTTCATCTCTTCACTGCCTCCTCTGAAAGTCTCTAGAGCATGTCTGCTTGAGACAAAGCACAGCAACAGTCTGATATGCAATAGGAAAGGAATTAGCTTTGGTTATCTCGCTTCTGTTTTTGGTGATGCTGAGATATTAAGAAGAAACAAAGAGCCTTTTGTAAAAGGAAAAGTATGTGCTAAAGGACAGCAAGAGCGCATAATGGCTACTGCAGTCCACTTTAGAAACACTGGAGAAACTTGTCTCTCCTCTTCAGGTGCTAAGCTCACATGGGTTGCCAGGTCGAGGATACCCTCATGAGCCTACACACACTTTTGCGCAAAAACGCTGTTGCTAGGCATTAGCGTTAGCTTGTGCTAAATGGAAAAGCACAAATAAGCTAGTTCATGCTTAACTGTGATAGAAGCATATAACTGATTATTTGAAAATTCCTACATCTCCTTATCTTCTGACTTGCCACAGACAGTAGATACAGATCCCTCCCTCAGACAAAGTCTGCTGGCTAATCCTACTGTGTTGAGGGTCTCAACCAGCAGATTGGAATGTTTATAGGGGCAGCCATGACCCAAGTGAAAATACAAAAGCATGCAAAAAGCAAGTTTTGCATATTATTTCAATAAAAATGGTGGAATTTCATATAAATAAAATTTAACCATTGCGTTTACTTAGAATCTTTATGATTAAGTGTGTAGACAATGGTCTGAGCCAAAAGTAAAAGGACAGGGAATGAGTATTTTGACCCATGATTTTTTGGAACATGTGTGTGGGCTCTCCCGCACTGAATGTGGATGTAGTGATGTTGGCCAGAATTTGCTTGTTTCAATGCATGGACAATTCTAGCCAGATGCTTCCGGTCATGATCATTACCACCATTAAGCCATAAAGTCTTCTGTGACAGTGTTTATCAACCTCCCTCACAAGAAAACACCTCAGAACCTAAACAAGCATAGGCATTCCCAAGCCGTTTTCTTAGGTAACACTTTATGATCAGTTTGAAATATTGTTGTCCCATGACTTTGGCATTGTATTGTTATCTTTAATGTCTTTAAAACTTATAACTTAACTTGTTAATAATTAGTAACTTTACAGCATTCTTAACTTTCAATATAAAATCAGTGAATTTTTTTTTTATTCCATATAATTTTGGAGCATTTCTGTTTGTTCTATTAACTGTTCATAAGTAATGACCAGATCAATACAGTAATTATAGTAATTTTATTAAGGTTAATGCACTGTGCCACAGCTGACTCACTGAGTAAACTCAGAAGTGTATAAAATCACTGGTCAGTGAAAAAAAAGACATATGGCTATTTCTGATAGTAGCTCAGCTTCTCACACTGCAGCTCCTGCAGCCTGCAGCGACATATATCTACACAGCATGCCTGGCTTTAGCTGCTTACATCTGCAGGATTTGAACAGCGATGTGTTTTGCTTCGTTTCCCATACATTTTCAAGCCTTCTGCAGCAACAAATTGTGAGCTGTTGAAAGTGGATGGTGACATTTGATGAGCGAGCCAATAATATTGGTTCTTTTTAGCATGGCTTTAAGATTAAACACTATTTCACTATTATTAAAGTTCTTTTTTTTTTTTTGAACAATGTCATGAAAGAACAATGCTTGATTTCACGAAGAACCTTGTTTACACAAGACATGTGAGAGAAAATAGGCAATTTTAAGGGTCTTTCAAAGATACCTTGTTGCTAATAACAGTCTTTTCGCCATTGGTCACATAACAATATTTTGATTTGTCTGAGCACAATACACATTTCCACATTTCCTGTGTGAAAGTCCATTCAGGAACACTCTGAACCTAGAGAAGATTGTTTTTCTGGACATGGTTAACATGAGTAACATGAGTCACACTATCATTTTAACACCAGAATGACTGAAATTTAGGGACTTTAAGGACAGTCAAAACAATCAACGGTTCAAAAACACACTTTAACTTGCCTACTCACAGGGTTTTGCCCATTCTCAGGCTTCTGCCTACTCACAGGCATTTGCCCACTCTCAGGCTTATGCCCAGCAATAGGCTTTTGCCCATTCTCAGAATTTTTCCCAGGCATACCCATTTCCAGGCTGCTTCCCAAGTATAGGTTTCTTCCTAAGTAAAAGTTTCTGCCCATTCTCAGGCTTTTGCCCATTTACAGGCTTCTACCCATTCACAGGCTTTAGCACAGGCATAGGTTTCTGCCCATTACCAGGCTTCTGGACATTTACAAGCTTCTACCCAGCCACAGGCTTTTGTCCATTTACAGGATTCTGACCATTCCCAGGATTCTGCCCACTCACAGGCTTCTGCCCGCTTACAGGCTTCTGCCCATTTTTTTAGGCTTCTGTCCACTTACAGGCTTTTGCTCCTTCTCAGGCTTCTGCCCACTCACAGGCTTCTGCCCACTTACAGGCTCCTGCCCACTGACAGGCTTCTGCCCGCTTACAGGCTTCTGCCCACTTACAGGCTTCTGCCCATGCACAGGTTTTGCCTATTCTCAGGCTTTTGTCTATTCTTAGGCTTCTGCCCACTCAAAGGCTTCTGCCTGCTTACAGGCTTCTGCCCATTCTCAGGCTTCTGCCCACTCACAGGCTTCTGCCCGCTTACAGGCTTCTGCCCGCTTACAGGCTTCTGCCCATTTTCAGGCTTCTGCCCACTCACAGGCTTCTGCCTAATCACAGACTTCTGCCCACATACAGGCTTCTGCCCATTCTCAGGCTTCTGCCCACTCACAGGCTTCTGCTTGCTTACAGGCTTTTGCCCACTCACAGGCTTATGCCCACTCACAGGCTTCTGCCCGCTTACAGGCTTCTGCCCATGCACAGGTTTTGCCTCTTCTCAGGCTTTTGCCTCTTCTCAGGCTTCTTCCCATTCTCAGGCTTCTTCCCAGACATATACTTCTGTCTATTCATAGTCTTCTGCTCAGACACAGGCCTTCATTCATTTGCTGGCTTTTTCCTACTCAAGGGCTTTTGCCCAGCCCCAGGCTTATGCCCATTCCCAGACTTTTGACCAGCCAAAACCCACTGCCCATTCACAGGCTTTTGCCGATTCCTAGGCTTCTGGGCATTCCGAGGTATAGGTTTTTTCCTTTCACATGCTTTGGCCCATTCCCAGGCTCCTGCCCATTTACAGGACTCTATCTATTACCATGCTTTTTCCCAAATATAGGCTTCTGCCCACTCCCAGGCTTCTGCTCATTTACAGGGTTTTGCTCAGCCACAGGCTTTTGTCCATTCACAATCTTCTGCCCATTTACAAGCTTTTGCCTACTAACTGGTTTGCAGAATGTAACCCCTCCACTGTAGTGCTTCACAAAGGGTTGCCAAAGTAATCACTTACTAATGTGGTTAGGTGTTTTAAACACAGATACAGCAACACTTCTTTGGAAGATTATGGATTTAAGTAATATGAAGTCCCATAGACCTCTTTTAATGTTGTGTACATAGCACTGTTGTTATAGCAAAATGATCCTTTTTTACAGTATTATTATGCTTATTGTTTGGTAATCTATATCAATTAATTGTCTGTTGCATTGGAAGTTCTGACTGCGTTTTCATGGAAAATGAGGTGGATTTCATACAAATTAACTCTCTTTTGAGATTGGTTGCCCTATATTGGGCCTCAAAAAACAATCTGCTGAATCATTCCTTATGTATTAAGCAGATATATAGCAAGTAATTGTTGGTCATCAGCTAGGAAGTGAAGGCTACAGCATCGCTCCAAAGAACCAATTTGGCACCATCTAAATTGGAGAGAACTTTTAATAGAAGCCAATGCACTTTCTATTCTACCGTGCTAAAAAAGAAACACAGTTCTCGGAAATCATTTCCTCTTCACCCCAGGTCAACAAGGCCTTGAAGATTCTGACTGAGAAATCTAAGAATACTCCAGTTAAGAGTATATACTGATTGAGAAATCTAAGAATACTCTGGTTAAGAGTATATATGGACTGAGAAATCTGAGAACAGTATATATCAACAGAGAAATCTGAGAATACTCCAGTTAAGAGTATAAATGGACTGAGAAATCTGAGAATACTCTGCTTAAGAATATATATATATATATATGCACTAAGAAATCTAAGAATACTCTGGTTAAGAGTATATATAGACTGAGAAATCTAAGAATACTCCAGTTAAGAGTATATACTGATTGAGAAATCTAAGAATACTCTGGTTAAGAGTATATATGCACTAACAATGCAGTACCTGCCACTCTTGAGATGGCAGCAATATGTGGATGAGCATTGTCCTGCACACCAGATTATATATTCAGAAAAAGTAGGTCAACAGGACCTAGGACCTTATTAACATATTGTTGGGCTGTCAATGTGTCTGTAATGAAAATAGATGATGATCTGGTATCTAAAGAAATTGAACCCCATACCATAACACCAGACACCAGACTCCAAGTTTTATTTCTATCAATTTATTCTTTTTGGGTGCAAACTTTTTTGATGGTGTAAATGAATGAATAGAAATGCTCCAGAATGACTTGGAAAATTTTTTAATCAAATATAATGAAGACCTTTCCTTTTCCTTAAAATTTGCCAATTCGTTCACATAAGCTTTTGGTTTTCTGACAGTGATGACAGGCTCCATTCTAAATTCATCCATTGCAAAACTGCAAGCTATCCTGTCAGTGCTCTGGCAGCAGGATGACCTTGGGTTTGTCAGAAAACTGGTGCTAAGCGTCGGCAAACTGCTTTCACAAGTCCAGCATTGTCCTCTGTGATGCACCGAACGTCAGTTCGAATGATGTATAAAAGGAGACGAAATTAAATTTTGAGGTTGTCAAGACGAGTGAAGGCGGTGCACTGCTTTCGGCTTAGAATAGACTTTGACATGTAAAATCTGTGTAAATATAAAGAAAATGATCATCTTAAAGATGAAGTTTTCTATTGCCACCACAAGATTACTGAACACTTAAGTACGGACAGTTTGTGTGTTGCATTTGTACAGCAGGGCTTTGAGTTTTCAAAGCGTGGATAAGAGTATACATGCACTGAGAATACTCTGGTTAAGAGTATACATGCACTGAGAAATCAGAGAAAACTCTATAACTCTAGATTAAGTGTATACACACTGAGAAATTCCAGAATACTCTGGTTAAGAGTATATATGCTCTAAGAAATCTAAGAATCCTTCGGTTAAAAGTATACATACACTGCCAAATCCTAGAATACGTCGGGGAAAAGTATATATAAACTGCAAAATCCCAGAATCCTTCGGTTAAAAGTATACATAAACTGAAAAATCCCTGATTAAGTTTATATACAGTCAGAGAATTCAGAGAATACTTATTTATGAGTACTCCGGTTACTCTTACTAATACATACTCTTAGTGCATGTATACTCCAGTTAAGGGTATACATGCATTAAAAAATCTAAGAACACGCTAGTTAAGAGTATATATGCACTGATAAATCTAAGAATATTCTGGTTAAGAGTATATATGCACTGATAAATCTAAGAATATTCTGGTTAAGAGTATACATGCACAAAGAAACCAGAAAAACTCTGGTTAAGAGTATACATGCACTAAGAAGTCTACGAATATTCTGGTTAAGAGTATACATGCATTAAGGAATCTAAGAATATTCTGGTTAAGAGTATACATGCACTAAGAAGTCTACGAATATTCTGGTTAAGAGTATACATGCACTAAGAAATCTAAGAATATTCTGGTTAAGAGTATACATACACTAAGAAATGTAAGAATATTCTAGTTAAGAGTATACATACACTAAGAAATGTAAGAATATTCTAGTTAAGAGTATACATACACTAAGAAATGTAAGAATATTCTGGTTAAGAGTATACATACACTAAGAAATGTAAGAATATTCTGGTTAAGAGTATACATGCACTAAGAAATGTAAGAATATTCTGGTTAAGAGTATACATACACTAAGAAATGTAAGAATATTCTGGTTAAGAGTATACATACACTAAGAAATGTAAGAATATTCTGGTTAAGAGTATACATACACTAAGAAATGTAAGAATATTCTGGTTAAGAGTATACATACACTAAGAAATGTAAGAATATTCTGGTTAAGAGTATACATGCACTAAGAAATGTAAGAATATTCTGGTTAAGAGTATACATGCACTAAGAAATGTAAGAATATTCTGGTTAAGAGTATACATACACTAAGAAATGTAAGAATATTCTGGTTAAGAGTATACATGCACTAAGAAATCTAAGAATATTGGAGTTAAGAGTATATATACAGGTATATATGTATATATATATATATATGCACTAAGAAATCGTAGAATACTCTACTGGCTAAGAATATACAGTATATGTGCACTAGAAAATCTAAGAGTACTCCGATTAAGAGTATACATGCACTAAGAATTCTATGAATACTCTGGTTAAGTGTATACACACACTAAAAATCTAGGAATACTCCAAGCAAGACAAGAGTATATATATATATGCATTAAGATATCTAAGAATACTTCAGTTAAGAGTATATATATGCCCTAAAAATCTAAGAATACTCTGGTTAAGGGTATACATGCACTAAAAAATCTGAAAATACTCAGGTTAAGAGTATACATCCACTGGGAAATCTGAGAATACTCCAGTTAAAAGTATAAATGCACTAAGAAATCTGAAAATACTCAGTTTAAGAGTATAAATGCACAAAAAAATCATAGAATACTCGAGTTAAGAGTATATATGCACTAAGAATTATATGTTAAGAGTATATATGCATTAAGATATCTAAGAAAACTCCGGTTAAGAGTATATACATATGCCCTAAGAAATCTAAGAATAATCCAGTTTAGTGTATTTATGCAGTGAGAAATCTAAGAACACGCTAGTTAAGAGTATATATCGTCGCTGTCCAATGAAAAACACTTATCTCCAAAACAGCAACTTTACAGGAGAGAGAAAAAACCTTCTAAACCTTTAATGGAAGTCAATGTAAAAAGAGATTATTTCAGGTCATTTTAAAGAGTTTTTATTGGTCCGATCAACAAGAAATTTTGGCACAGTGTAAAGGACAGTTTGTCTGTTCAAATTACGTAGTAAACTAAAAATCGACAAAAATGGAGATAAGTGTTTTTCATAGGACAGCGAATCTGAGAATACTAGTTAAGATAGATGCACTGACTTAATTATAGAATACTCCAGTTAAGAGTATACGTGCACTGAGAAATCCCAGAAGACACTGGAGATGAGTATATATATGGACTGAGCAATGTAAGAATACTCCGATTATGCACTGAGAAATCTGAGAATACTTTAGTTAAGAGTATACATGCACTGAAAAATCAGTTTACTGAGTTAAATTACAGCTCTCTTTATCAGATTTCAATGTTCTTTACATCACTACACGAATGATCAGATAGCTGCAGTAATCTGATCACTATTGTGAATGGAAATACACTGTGTTTATTTTATTCTGATTGATTTGTGTTTGTATAATCTGTGTTAGAACAGTCTTGATTGTGTTTCTAAATAAAAGTGAGTTGATTGAGTGGTGAGGGAGAGTCAGGCTGCATGTCGATGGTCCGCTAACTGCTCTGCTAACTGCTCATTAAGCTCAGATAATGGCAGGATAATTCCGCACAGACACGGCTGCTGGTGGGAAGTCGTAAATGGCTGGGAAAGTTCAAGGCCGGCGGACTTCATTTCAGCATCGGGTTCAATTCATAACCGCCTCCCGGAGCTGTTTTTCCGTGGAGGCTCGCCGATGTTCGGCCCTGACTTTGTGGCTCTTAATCAGCACAGGCAGGAGAACGTCTGAAAAGCTGCCGTTCATCACCGTAATGGAAATGTATCGATTGTGCCGCAACGTGCCTCTGAAATAGTAATGAAGCAATTGAGAAATCGCCGACTGAAAGCCATGAGGGGATTTCAGGGGTCCGGAGCTGGGCTGTGTTGATGGATATTTTGTAGTGAAATGTGTGTGTATTTGTGTGTGTGTGTGTATTTGTGTGTATTTGTGTGTGTGTGTGTGTGTGTTTCAGAATAGTCCAGGATAATTATAAGCTCAAAATACTGGATCCACTAAATTGCCCAGTGTTGTGAGAAATGTAAAATTTTTGAATGACATTAAGACATTTATTTAGCAGAAATTGAACAATTTTCACTGCAATGCTGCACTATATGGCCTGTATTGTATGTATATATATATATATATACATATATATATATATATATATATATATGTATATATATATATATATATAGCTTATTTGTGAATGTTATGTAACATTTAAGAAGGTCATTGAATTGTACAGAAGTTTCCCAATGCACACTGCAATATACATTTGTCATAAAATATAATTATGATGTCAATACATTTGTATCAATATTTATATCAATTTACCTGCCTTACAGCACTTTAGACCTGTTATAAGGAGTGTTGAACTCTTAAATGACAGCCAATCAGAACAGAGCTTGTTGATTTATAGTGGAGCAGTCCTGATGAGTGCCAGTTCCATCATAACGTTTTTAATAATCTTTGAAGCGTTTTGGATTGAAGTCATTTTTTACTTTACTTACTCAATTAATTCCTGCCATTATATGGATTATACCACAGTAACGTCCGACCCTGCAATGTTGAGAGGTGGCTAAGAGGTGTTCTATGAGGACCATTATCAGCCGGTAATGCACTGTAACCGAAGCTCTCCATGTATAGTATTATTTCGCTACATACAGGTAACCTAGCAACGATGCAGCGCTTACAAGCCAAACAGAGCAGCTACAAACAGAGCAGCAATGGAACTCTTTTAACTGGCGGAGTGTTTATAATCAAACAGATCATATTAAATCTATGCCAATATTATAACTGAAAGCCTGAATTCCAGGTGACTCAACCTAATAAAACTGACTGAGAAAATACAGCTAAGATGTTCAAAACTTTTAAGAATGTAAAATATTATAAAACATATTCAGTTTTTTTTAAATACTTTTGTGTTTACTGAATAAATCTATATGTTTTTCTTCATTGTTTGGATAAAAAAAGCTCTTTATTTAGGGGGTGTACAAACCTTTGACTGGTACTTTATATGTGACTCTGAAATAAGGTTTGAACCAGTAGGTGGTGCACTAGCCAGGTTTGGAACCACCAATAGTGCTTTATTACATTTAATTTATTACAGACAAAGACTTTTGAATTGACATTTTTTTTTATTTCAATTTAATTAAATTATTTGCTATATCAATATATTATTTTTCAGGGTCTTTTTACAATTTTCTTTTTAAAATACTAAAATTACTTTTTTTCAGTTTTTAGTCAATTTTCTACACTGGATTTCGGATTATGGATTGAACCTGAAAAGCTTAATGGCAAAAATAAAGAGAATAAAATATGGGAGTTCTAAAACATTTTGACATAAAGTGCAGCTTAATTTAAAAATAATGGAAACTTAAAGTCATTTAAAAAAAATATTATCAGTATTTCTTCATAAAAAATATATTATTTTTATATTAGTTTATATTATTCAAAATACAAATTAGGAAAATAAAATTAAATAAATAATAATAAAATGTAATATACCTTATAAGGGCACCTCATGGAGGGTAAAATAATATTGGCTTTTAATAATGTACTATAATATCATTACTAATGTAAGCCTATTGGGTCTTTTTAAGCACATACTGAAACCCACCAATCCTGCACCCTGTGGCAGTTATCTATAACACTATACACCAGCTTGCAGTTATTAGCTGGTACTGACTGACATTCATCCTTGCATTTATATCTGTGTGTGTGTGTGTGTGTTTCTATCTATGTGTGGGTGTGTATAAGCTGTAATTCCCTTTGTGCCCTAAACCAGCAAACCCACTAAGATTACTGAAGAGAGAAACATCTGTTAGGCATGCCGTTGCTCACGCCGTCCTCCGCAGACATGACAAACACAGCGTGTTCCTCCTCAGCAGGAATCCAGTACAGCCGTTCTTTCTGTCCGACCTTTTCCCTGCCTCCACTGCAGCCATTAATTCTTCATTATTTCAGCGTGATTGTAATTCCTGAAAGAATTCCGTCTGAAAAAGGAACCGTACAAAAGAAGCAATGCAATGAACAACAAAAGCAGAATAAAACACACCACCTGCTGCATACCCGTTTTGAATTATAATTTCAGATATTGTTCTATAAAACCCTACAAATACATACAGTGCCTTGCAAAAGTATTCTGCCTCCTTGAACTTGAACTTTTCAACCTTTTGCCACATTTCAGGCTTCAAACATAAAGG
Organism: Astyanax mexicanus; assembly: GCF_023375975.1. NCBI lineage: Eukaryota > Metazoa > Chordata > Actinopteri > Characiformes > Acestrorhamphidae > Astyanax > Astyanax mexicanus. Next base: position 50,702,332 of record NC_064411.1, on the reverse strand, counting down.
TGTGAAGTTGTATTTTTTGTGAAGAATCAACAACAAGTGGGACCCAACCGTGAAGTGGGAAGAAATTTATAGGATTTTTTTTTTATATAATTTTATTTCTAATTTTTCCCATTTTCTCCCCAATTTACACAGCCAATTACCCAACCCACTCATTAGGACTCCCCCTCTCACTAGTGATGCCCCAACCCACCAGGAGGGTGAAGACTAACACATGCTTCCTCCGATACATGTGAAGTCAGACACCGCTTCTTTTCTCTTGGAGGAAAGCGCAGCAGCTCGGTTCCGATACAGCAGCTCACAGGCGCCCTGTGCTGCAGACATCACCCTAGGAGTGATGTGGGGAGAGAGAGAGAGGTCCATCTACCCACCCGGAGGGAGCAGGGCCAATTGTGCTCCCTCTGAGCGCCGGCAGCTTGATGGCAAAGATGCATGAGCGGGGGTTCGAACCTGCAACCTCCCGCTCATAGTGGCAGCGCCTTAGACCGCTGGACCACTCTGCGCCTTTATTGGATATTTTAAACTTTTTTTTAGAAAAAAAAACTGAAAAGTGTGGAGTGTGATATTATTTGGCCCCCTTGCGTTAATACTTCGTAGCTCTTGGGACCTTTTGCTGTGATTACAGCTGTGATTACATCAGTTTTGCACATTGAGAGACTGAAATTTTAGCCCATTCTTTCTTGGAAAACAGCTGGAGCTCAGTGAGGTTGGATGGAGAGCGTTTGTTTCTGAACAGCAGTTTTTTTATTTAGCTCTTTCCACAGATTCTCCATTGGATTCAGGTCTGGACTTTGACTTGGCCATTTGAACACCTGGATAGGTTTATTTGTGAACTGTTCATTTGTAGATTTTGCTTTATGTTTAGGGTCATTGTCTTGTTGGAAGATACAGTAAATCTCCGTCCCAGTCTCAGATCTTTTACAGACTCCAACCGGTTTTCTTCCAGAATGATCCTGTATTTGGCTCCATTCATCTTCCCATCAATTTTAACCATCTTCCCCTATCCCTGAAGAAAAGCAGGCCCAAACCATGATGCTGCCACCACCATGTTTGACAGTGGCGATGGTGTGTTTAGACGTTTTGCATTGTGGCCAAAAAGTTCGATTTTGGTTTCATCTGACCAGAGCACCTTCTTCCACACGTTTAGTGTGTCTCCCAGGTGGCTTATGGTAAACTTTAAATGACATTTTTTATGTATATCTTTGAAAAATGGCTAGGGTTGCCACTGTTCCATAAAGGCCAGATTTGTGCAGTGTACGTACGACTGATTGTTGTCCTATGGACAGAGTCTCTAACCTCAGCTGTAGATCTCTGCAGTTCATCCAGAGTGATCATGGGCCTCTTGGCTGCATCTCTGATCAGTCTTGGTTGGGTCTTGGTAGATTTGCAGTGGTCTGATACTCCATTTTTCACTTCCATTTCAATATGATGGCTTGCACAGTGCTTCTTGAGATGTTTAAAGCTTTGAAAATCGTTTTCTATCCAAATCCAGCTTTAAACGTCTCCACAACAGTGTCTCAGACCTGCCTGGTGAGTTCTTTGGTCTTCATGATGCTCTCTGCATAGCTTTAAACAGAACTCTGAGACTCTGATCACAGAGCAGGTGCATTTATACAGAGACTTGATTACACACAGGTGTATTCTACTGATCATCATCAGTTATTTAGCTCAACATTAGATCATTCAGAGATCCTCACTGAAATTCTGGAATGAGTTTCAGCTACACTGAAAGTAAAGGGGTTGAATAATATTGCACTCCCCACTTTTTTTTGTTTTTTATTTCTAAAAAAAGTGAAAAATATCCAATACATTTTGTTCCACTTTACGATTGTGTCCCAATTGTTGTTGATTCTTCACAAAAAAAAAAATACAATTTCATATCTTTATGTTTGAAGCCTAAAATGTGGTAAAAGGTTAAAAAAATTCAAGGCACTGTATATGCATATAGCAAATCCAATATGTTACTAGTGGAGCTAATTTAAAACTCTTTGGGAACCTCTTAAGGTGCTTAGAGGACTGTAGAACCCCTAAATATTCCTCAAGGAAATTTAATTATTCTATTATTATAAGAATTAACTATTCTTTTATACAACAGTTTTTTTTACAAAATAAATAAAGAAAACAAATCAAAGAACTTTAAGAAATTAAGAATGAATATGCTTTAATGCTTTTCCACAAAAACTGTAACAGAACTGAAACTTAACTACAAAACGGTGTATGGTTAATACAGACTAACACCACGAAAGTTAGCATGAAAGCAAAATTGCGATTAAGCGAAGATGGTAACGTTAGGAGCGTGAAATAACGCTAATGCTCTCCTCTCCTGCTCCGTGGAGTCGTCTTCGTCTTGTGCATTTTTAAGCATTTCTGCTTGTTTTGCTGGGTGGTGTTGGTTTTAGCTAGCCGGCTGGACTGTGGTTAGGTTAGCGTAGCTTGCTTTAGCTCAGCATTAACTTAGCTTAGCCTAGCCTGGCTGGTTAAGTTACCGTTCTGGCTGTCAGACGGCATTAACCGAGTGATTTTCTTTCCCTTTTTTTCCACAAAAGACGAGTCAGCGCTGCGGGCGAGCGTGCGTGGTTGAGCGCTAGCCTGTGCTAAGCTAACGCTGCTGCTGGTGACACTGGAGGTGATTATTTAAAACTGTACTGTGTATATATGCCGTTACTCGGCAACACGTCGGCGGAGTGATACAAGTTTAGTGTGAGAAGGCCGTGATGTTATCACAAATATCAACAGTTACGGTTAGAACACTTCTCAACCAATCAGATTGTGAGGTCGGAACTAACTGTTGTATAATAATCAGTAATAAGTAATTATCAGTATTGTTCTCAATGCTAAGAATAAGAATAATAAGCTTCCTGAGCTCAGTCTATAAAGAGACACTAGAATAAAAGCATGTGTTTTACATCATGCTTTACGTCTCCTAGCATCAGCAGTGCTCTCAAACGGAAAGAAAAATCTACCCATGAGTCTTTCATCAAATTTACACTGCAGCTTCAGATATTCTGATGTTTTGCAGCATCAAAACTACGCAACTCAGCATCTCCTTTCAGAAGTACAGACCTTAAGAATTTCCCAGCTTTGATTAAATCCAGCCGATACTGCTCAACCTCAAGCGTTTGGTGTTCCTACTGGTGCCGAGACAACTCAATTTGCTGTTTTGCCTCAAGCTACTGGTGCAGCAGCACTTTCTAGCAATAATAATTCTTTATGTTGTTTATGAGTTCAAGCGAGGCCACAGGTAGATAAGGTAGCAGAAAAACAGCTTCAGATTTCTGAATTCGGTGCTCAGTCAATGCAGACTTCATATAGAGGTGCATCTCAAAAAAAAATTAATATCATTGAATCATTGAAAATGTAAAACTCATATATTATATAGATGTATTACACACAGAGTGATCTATGTTAAGCGTTATATTTCTTTTATTATTGATGATTATGGTTTACAGCCAATGAAAACTCAAAAATCAGTGTCTCAGAACATTTAAATATTATATAAGACCAATTGGTATTTTAATTAGTGTCACATCCTGGTCTCGTCTCGTGTCTCTGTGTGTCTTCCCCATATGACCTATGCTCCCCTGTGTCTCCCGTCTCAGTACCTTTCCACCACTTGTCTCATTTGTAGCTCCGCCCCTTCCCCAGGTGTTTCCAATTATAGTGCGTTTCCTGTTTCTTTAAATAGCCCTCCTCTGCCACTTTGTCTCGGTCGGTCTTTGCACCTTCCCCTGTTGTTTTGTCTCTCTGTGTTTCTCTGCGTTTCATAGCCCTAGTTCTTGCTCCGTGTTTATTTCTTGTTTAGTTTTCTAGTTTCTTGTTTCTTCCTCGTTTCCCCAATTCCCTGCTTAGTGTTTAGTTCCTTTCTGCTTAGTTTATTTATTATTGTCTAGCCTAGTTTTTCCCTGTCTAGTATTAGCTTCTTGTTTGTTTTCCCTTGTAAATATATATCCCTGCCCTGTTTAGTTTTGTTTATCTTCTTGGTTATTCTTGGTAGTTTCTAGTTTCTTTGTGTTCTTACCTTGTTTGTTTCTTTGTTTATTTACTCCCTGTTTGTTTATCATTAGTACTTCTTGTTTTGCTTAGTTTATGTTCTCTAGTCTTACTGGTTTGTTTTGGTTATTGGTTATTTGTTTATCTAGTTTCATTTATTTTGTTCACTCCCTTGTTCCTTGTATATATCTCCCTGTTCCGTATTTAAGTGTTTACTTGTTTCTTGTTTCTTTGTTACTTGTTATTTATTTATTAAATTATTATTTATTGATTTCACCCTACCTGCACTTGTGTCCGCTTTCCTCGTCACCCTGCCTGGGTATTCCTGACAATTAGTGTGGGCAGCATGCCAAGTTCTGCTGGAAAATGAAATCCTCATCTCCATAAAAGTTGTCAGTAGCAGAGGGAAGCATGAAGTGCTGTAAGATTTTGTGGGAAAAGACTTTAGACTTGATAATAAAAGAGTGGATCAACACCAGCAGATGACATGTCTCTCCAAACCATCACTGATCATCAGAAATGCTTGAGGTCTAGTGTGAAGTTTCCACCAATCAGTGATGGTTTGGAGAGAAACTATAGTCCCTATCAATTCCCATTTCTAGAGTCTCAAGGAAACAATTGTGTCCATAAAATCCTCTTTATAGAGTCTCCAAAAAACTAATGTGCTCACAAATTCCCATTCCTAGAGTCATAAGGTAACTATTGTTCCCATTTTTTAAGAGCCTGACGGAAACTAATTTCAGCATAAATTCTTCTTTTTAGAGTTTGTAGGAAATTAATTTCACCATAAATCCTTTCTAGAGTCTGTAGGAAATTAATTTAACCATACATTCTTCTTTCTAGACTCTGCAGGAAACTAATGTCCTCATAAATTCTTATTACTAGAGTCTCAAGGAAATGAATGTCCCCATAAATTTCCATTACTAGAATCTCAAGGAAATTAATTTTACCATAAATCCTACTTTCTAGAGCCTCCAAGAAACAAATTTCACCATAAATTCCCATTTCTAGAGTCTCAAGGAAACTAATGTCCCCATAAATTCCCCTTTTTAAAATGTCTAAGAAGCTAATGTCCCCCTAAATCTCGCTTTCTAGAGTTTGAGCTAAACTTATGTCTCCGTAAATACCCCCCCCCCTTGCAGAGTATCCAGAAAACTAATCTCCCTATAAATTCCCATTTCTAGAGTCTCAAGGAAACCCGTATCCCCATTAATTCCCATTTCTAGAGTCTCAAGAAAACAAATTTCCCCATGTAACTCCATTTCTACAGTCTTAAGGAAATTAATGTCCCTATAAATTCCCCTTTCTAGAGTTTCAAGGAAACAAATGTCCCCATAAATTACCCTTTCTAAAGACTCAAAGAAACTAATTTCACCATAAATCCTTCTTTCTACAGTCTCCAGGAAACTTATCTCCCTATAAATTCTCATCTCTAGAGTCTCAAAGAAACATGTCCCCATTAATTCCCATTTTTTAGAGTCTCAAGGAAACATACGTACCCATGAATTCCCGTCTCTAGAGTCTTCAGAGTCTTCAAAAATGTGTACGAAGCTAATTTTCCTATAAATTCCAGTTTTTAGAGCCTGATGAAAACTAATTTCAGCGTAAATTATTATTTTTAGAGTCTGCAAGAAGCTAATGTCCCTGTCAGTCTGGCTTTCTAAAGCCTGAGCAAAACTAATGTCTCCATAAATTCCCATTTCCAGAGTCTTAAGAAAACTAATCTCCCCAAAAATTTCCCATTTCTAGAGTCTCCAGGAAACGAATGGTAAACTAAACAGCTATACTGTTATTATTTATAATTTTAGTGTTAATAACTAATCATTGGGTTGGTTTAAGGAATCAATGTGTCACAACAGTTAGCAGTTGTTATAATAATGGTCAGAATTGGCCATTACAAATAAATTGTGAATGTTTTATAGTGAATAGACCCATAAAGACACTGAAGAAAGAAGAAAGTTGAAGATCGTATTGTTGATATCTTGCTGTTCAGTCTTCTTCACAGACACCTGGTATCTTCTTCATGCTGTGGGACTTGTTCAGACAGTGATGGCTGTATGGTGTGAGACGGGAGCAGAAGGAGGTGTGTGTATGGAGGTCTGTATGTAGCATGTGTGCAGCATGCTGTGCAGGGAGATCAGCGGGGTCCCCGAGCCCCACCTCCTCCAGACGTTTGTCTCTGATGTTAATTACACTGATCTGGGTCGACACGGACCGACACAGCCCTGGGGCTTTACAGGGGTTCATCACAAACGCATGCACACGCCACACACACACACACACACACACACACACACTCGCACCCATACCAGTGTATTTATACACACACACACACACACACAGTTTACTCACATGTACTGATTACAGGCAGATTTGTAAAAGTGTAACACTGGTGATGCAACAAACCCTCCCATCCTCCTGAAACCAGCCTACGTACAGGAGAAGGAGCGAGACGGTCTTTACACTGATCTGATTCTGAAACTTTTATATCAGATTAGTTTATATTAAAATATAAACACTGTAGAGTTAAGCTGCTGCATTCAAACACTGTAAAATATTAACTATAAAAAATTTGTGAAGTGTGGGTTTTAATATGACTGTGATTATGAGCTTAGAGACAGATGAACAGAGAGAGAGAGAGAGAATTGTAGAGTGAATGAGAGAGAAATAGAGAGAGGAAAGAGAGATAGAGATATGAAGAGGACAGAAATAGACAGAAGACAAAGAGAGAGACTGGAGTGACAGAGTGATAAGAGTAGAATACAGGAATACAGAGAGTGTGAATAAGAAAGAAAAGCAAAAAAAGAAAGAGAAGAGAAAGCAAGATAAAGGGAACAAAAGAGAGAACAAAGAGATGGAGAGAGAGAACAAATGATAAATAGAGAGGATAGAAAGTGAGAGGAAGAGATAGAGAAGGACAGAGTGAGGGGAAAAGCTGAAAAAGTGACAGAGGACAGACAAAAGGAACAGAGAAGGAATAAGAGAATGAAGTGAGGACTAAATGATAGAGAGACAGAGAGAGAAGACAGGAAGAGAAATGAAGTGAGAACAGAAACATACAGAGAAGGGGGACTGATGGACAGAAATAGAAGGAAAAAGATAACAAAGTCAAACTTAGAGACAGAACCAATCAAAATCTGTATTTCAGTTGGGGGTGGGAAATTGGCATAGCCAAACTCAGTTTCCGAACCAATCAGAATCTGAATTTTAGTTGGGGGTGGGACAACAGAGAGCCAAACTTTGAGGAAGAACCAATCAGAATTTATATTTCAATTGGGGGTGGGGAAAAGGCATAGCCAAACTCAGTTTCAGAACCAATCAGAATCTGTATTTCAGTGGATGGTGGGAGTCAACAGGGAGTCAAACTTAGAGGCAGAACCAATCAGAATCTCTGTTTTGGGTTTTGCCTTCTTTTAAAGTATTCTCTGTAGACACAGTTACCCCAATAAAAGCAGTTTACACTCTATATAAACTTTTAATTACATTCATTTCAGAAAAAAACATGCATATAAAAGAGCATGTGTCTTAATACTTTTGTGTGTACTGGTTTCTCTGTGTTCCTCTGTTTTCTGTGTTTGTCTGTGTACCTCTCTCTTTGTCTGTGTTCCTCTGTGTTCCTCTGTATTCTTCGATGGTCCGCTGTGTTGTTCTGTGTTTATCTGTGTTCCTCTGTATTCTTCTGTGTTTCTCTGTGTTTCTCTGTGTTCTTCTATGTTTCTCTGTGTTTCTTTGCGCTCCTCTGTGTTTCTTTGTGTTCCTCTCTGTTTGTCTATGTTCCTCTATGTTTCTTTGCATTTCTCTGTGTTTCCTTGCGTTCCTCTGTGTTCCTCTCTGTTTCTCTGCGTTCCTCCAGGTTTCTTTGCGTTCCTCTGTGTTCCTCTCTATTTCTCTGTGTTCCTTTGCGTTCCTCTGTGTTACTCTGTGTTCCTCTATGTTTCTTTGCATTTCTCTGTGTTTCTTTGCGTTCCTCTGTGTTTCTCTGTGTTCCTCTCTGTTTCTCTGTATTTTTCTCGGTGTTCCTCTGTGTTCCTCTGTGTTTCTCTGTGTTCTGGCTGTGAGCTTCTCCTCCTGGCTCTGATATTGTTGATATTTGGGTCACATTAACTTCTGAGAGGGAGCGGAGGGGGTTGGTGATCGAAGGCTGCCATGGTAAGACAGGCTGACCCACATTTCCAGCTTTTCAATATGCTTCCTAGAAACGACCAGCATTTAGATACTCTCTCTCTCTCTCTCTCTCTCTCTCTCTCTCTCTCTCTCTCTCTCTCTCTCTCTCTCTCTCTCTCTCGCTCTTATTCTCTCTCTCTTTTCTATTATTTCCCTCTCTGTCTCAATCTTTTTCCTTTCCCTTCCTCTCTCTCTCTTTTTCATATCTCTTACTCGCTCGCTCTTCCCTATTATTTCTGTCTCTTTCCCTCTCTCTCTCTCTCTCTCTCTCTTTCAGTTCAAATAAATTTGTTTTTTCAATTTAATGAAGCTTTATTGGCATGACCATAGTAAGTTAAACTGTTGCCAAAGCATTCATTAATTAATGGTTAATTGAAAAAAATAATAATTAGTGCATACATATACAGTTCACATACACATAAATAATTACTAAGGTTAATTAGACATTAATTACTATTGTAATTGACTGTTTTGATATTTGTGTAGATCATATTTCATATCTATCTATCTATCTATCTATCTATCTATCTATCTATCTATCTATCTATCTATCTATCCTGTTATTTCCCTCTTTGTCTCAATCTCTCTCTCTCATTGTTCTCTCACTCCTAATATCTACTTAATATCTGTTCCCCCTCACTTATTCTTTCTGTCACTTTATCCCTCCTTTTAGCTTCTATCTCTCTGTCCTCTCTCTATCCATCTCTCTATCCCTTATTCTTCTTTTTCTTTTTTTTGTCTTTCTCTGTCCTCTTTCCCTCCCTCTGCATCTGTCTCTTTATTTCTGTCCTTTTTCTCTACCTTCCAATATACTTTTTGTCCTTTTTTCACCCCTCGCTAAAATATAGATTCTGATTGGTTCTGCCTCAAAGTTTGACTCCTTGTTGTCCCACCTCTTACTAAAATATATATTCTGATTGGTTAAATCTTTGATTTTGACTCCCTGTTGTCCCACCCCTTACTAAAATATAGATTCTGATTGGTTCTATCTTTGAGTTTGACTCCAAATTGTCCCACCCCTTACTAAAATATAGATTCTGATTGGTTCTGCTTCTGAGATTGACTCTTTGTTGTCTGACCCTCCACTGAAATATAGATTCTGATTGGTTCTGCCTCAAAGTTTGACTCCTTGTTGTCCCACCTCTTACTAAAATATATATTCTGATTAGTACTGCTTCTGAGTTTGACTCTTTGTTGTCTGACCCTCCACTGAAATATAGATTCTGATTGGTTCTTCCTCTAAGTTTGACTCCTTGTTGTCCCAGCCTCCACTGAAATATAAATTCTGATTGGTTCTGCTTCAACCTGTAAACACAGATGTATTGCCAATAGAAAAAGACTCTGAACCAGACGGACACTATACCTAGATTGGCTAAAGGGGTATAAAGCAACCCATTATTGAGTTGTGGGATGATGGTCTTCCATCCAATCTTTGGGAATTTTATCTAACCTCCCCAACATGTGAGCAATCAAATTTATCCCTAAGACCTTTTTTTGCAGATTTGTTTTTTAGAGTATCTTGTTCAGGGTCTGATTAGACACTGAATTTTTTCACAAGTGCTTCTCTTAGTGCCCTTAAAAGGCTGACAGGGGCTGCTTTTGGGTGGTGCACCTCCTGGTGAGAGATTTTTGACAGCTAGACATGCCTCTGCAGCACAAATAAAGACATTTAAGAGAAGCAGGATGGTTGTTTCATTCAGCAAACTCTCTGATAATTTAAAATATCTACTCCAAGTACAATTTTTTGTCCTCTGTTCTCATATCTTAGCTCTTCAGACTCCTTCACTGCCTGAAGAATAAGAGCTCTGCTGTTTCCTCCTCAGCTGAAAGAGTCATCTCAGGACAGATGTTCAGCAGCTCTGAGGGGCTTGTGGGGGTCATCCTGCCGATGGATTACAGTGCGTCTCTTACAGGCTCTGCTTTAATTAGCAGTGTGGATGTGCCCAAAATAAACTGTGGTACAGCCGCCCTGGGTGAAGTGTGCTTCTGCTCCTTCTGCTGTGGATTGGAACTCGCCCAGAAGCTGTAAGATGTCAAATGAAAAGTGCTTTTCATACTTTTACCTCAGTTAAACAATTATGGCCAGCAGTTCTTTGTGACGGAATTGTGTTAATTCAATGTGGAAAATATATATCAGTCATTTGGAAATGACTGATACGTGGAAACTAAAGTCACTTAGAGCATTTATTTGCAGAAAATGAGAAATGGCTGAAATAACAAAAAAAAAATGATGCAGAGCTTTCAGACCTCAAATAATGCAAAGAAAACAAGTTCATATTCATAAAGTTTTAAGAGTTCAGAAATCAACATTTGGTGGAATAACCCTGTTTTTTTAACCACAGTTTTTAGGCATTTTGGCATCATGTTCTCCTCCACCAGTCTTACACACTGCTTTTGGATAACTTTATGCCTTTACTACTGGTGCAAAAATTCAAGCAGTTCAGTTTGGTTTGATGGCTTGTGATCATCCGTCTTCCTCTTGATTATATTCCAGAGGTTTTCAATTTGGTAAAATCAAAGAAAATCATCATTAGTGATCATAAGTGGTCTCTTATTTTTTTTCAGAGCTGTATGTTGACCAGGGCAAATTAGTTTTACTTGCTAACCCGAATAAACTGGTATAGTTTTGTTCAGTTAATACTCTTTTCATAATCAAAGTCTATGCATAACTGATATATTAAAAATTACCATCTGAATTATAATACTGGTATAATACACTTTTAATTTTTTTTTTAATAAAGTGGTGACTTGCTCTTACAGCCTTCAACACAGGGTTCAGGCAACATTGAATACATTTAATAAATTAATACTGTGAGTGATTAAACACAGTGTTTAAAAACTCCAGCAGCACTGCTGGTAAATGATAATGGTTGCAGAAACAAATAGATGGTCATTATGTTGTGTTATGAACAGTGTGTGTACACTCAGTTCTATACGCTCTCACAAACCTGGAGCAGTATTAAAGTCATATATTGATCATAGATGTAATTTTTTTCCTAATCAGGCTATTGTTCAAGGAAGCTGTCTTCTGTCTTTCTGCACACATACACAAAACGAACGCCGTAGCCATGACAACACAATAAACCTGTCTTACCTGGTACTCAATGGGCTTCAATCTGAAGAGCAACGTATTGTTAACCTCAGCAATTTCAATCTCCGCTGCAGAGCATGAGTGGCAGCGATGTTTACACTGTTATGTTTGCAGTGTCTCGGCACAAGGCTGAACCTGCCGGAATCGACGTCTGGAATCTGAGCTGTGGGGTTCACTGGTGATAACAATATCCTCTATAAACCTATATGATATGTGAGTGGGAAAAAAATATATATTATATAGCTCAGCCAAACCTTTTATCGACATTACTCAACCATTTTAAACCATATGCGTTATGTGGACAAGTATGGTCCTGTTGAAAAAAAAAAGCAAGCAGAATAAAAAAAAAAACAGTGTATGTGTGAATGTTGTGATGATAAACTGTACATTATATCACAGTTAGTTCCGACCCTGCAATGTGATTGGCTGAGAGGAGTTTTATGAGTGACGTTATCAGCCGGTAATGCACTGTAACCAAAGATCTTCATGTATCACTCCACCACATACAGCTAACCTAGCAATGATGCAGTGCTTACAAGCCAAATACAAACCAAATGCGACGTGATTATACACCACTGGGAGGTGTGGGATCCCATAGACACAGTGAAGAAACACTATAACTGCAATAGGCGGCGCAGACTCGGTCTCACAAATAAATAAATAATCCCAGCGATTCAAAAATACGCATTATTACACACATTATTAGCCACCAATATCAGGTTAAGAAGTATTAATATTAAAATAAAAGCTTAAATGTATATATTTTCCAGTTACTATAGGGTATTTTAAGCTGAATGTAAGGTGGACTTTGTTTCTTAACAAACAAAAAAAATATTTCAGTTAAACAAGCGCTGGACTTTAATCTACACAGATTTCTCTCTTGAAAAACCTTTATTTTGGTGAGTAAAGCACTTCTGTTTATTTACAGTAAACTTAGATTTCCACAATTTTGACTGAAATGGCCGATAATGCAGAGCTTACAGTGCAGCTACAAGCAGAGCAGCTATTGAACTATTTTAACTGGCAGAGTTTTTATAACCAATCCGATTGCAGTTTCTCATCCTTTTTAACTCACAATCTTTTAATAAAGAGTGATAATGGAACTGTGATATAATCGCAATAATACACTCGAGGTTTGTGCTATAACGTGTAATATTGGCACATCACAGCAGTGCCAGTATTACAGGTTATAGCACGAACCTCAAGTGTATTATTGCTTAATTGTCACGCCTGCTATGGACTCTGTAGTTCAAAATACTAACTCTTCTGTTCCCTTCTATGGAAAACCTTGGTCTGGAACTACAGTCCCCAGCATGCATCCGCCAGTGTCACATGTCTGGACTCAACCAATCTTGTCTCACTTTCAGGTTCGCCATCTCTGGAATTCTAAATTGTGTTCAGGTGTTTGTAATTTACTCATATATATAAACCCGTCTGTTTGTCATGCACAGTATGTTGCGAAGTGTTTTGTTTTTACTGCGATCGTCTGACTCGCGTCTGTAGCGTTATATCCATAAGTAAAATGAAAAGTTAATTCTGGGAAAACTGTACAATTGATAAATTTGGGCATGGTCCCAGTTGGCCAAGAAAGAGTTGCAATCTGGTGCAAATATTCATGGGGAAGATCGCTAGTTCGAATCCTGGTCATCCAGCTTGCCATCGGCTGCCAGAGTCTTGAGAGAGCACAATTGGCCTTGCTCTCTCTGGGTGGGTAGATGGAGCTCTTTCCCCTCATCATCACTTCTAGGGTGATGTCGATCAGCACAGGGCGTCTGTGAGCTGATCTATCGGAGCCCAGTCACTGTGATGCTACTCTGCAATGCTGCACCAGCAGCAGTTGAAAAGATGCGGTGTGTCCGAGACCCCACATGTGTCGGAGGAGGCATGTGTTAGTCTTCACACTCCTTGTGTTGTGGCATCACTAGTGATGAGGGATATACAGCATATACAGCAGTGATGAGGGATATATAGCAGATATACAGCAGACTTGCGTCTTGGTTTCTTCCAAGGTTTTGTCCTCTTAAAGGGAGTTTTTTCTTGCCACTGTGTCACCAAAAAATTGGCATCTCTGTGGTGCTGCTCATAAGAGGCGTGGACCTGTTTTTCTCTGTAAAGCTGCTTTGTGACAACTTTGTTGTAAAAAGCGCTATTTATTCAGACTAGCAGCTGAATATGGCAAATACTGGAAATAAAGTTTTTTTTCCAAAGCTGTATATACACACACATAAGTAACAGGAAACTTGAAACACCTAGGGACAGGTAACGAGGAGGCGGAGCTACAAATGAACACAGGTGAAAACACACAGGGCCACGTGCAGGAACAGAGGCATAGAACAGGACAAGAAAGTGACATACAGTCTACACTATCAGTTATAGTACTAGAGCGTATCAAATGGGATCTATAAACCAAGCAACTATGTGAATCATTAATCAAAATAAAAAAAACCTCTCTGTAATTGTAGAGTTTATGAGCCTTGAACAGTGAGCTAAATATCCCACTTAATATCTCATGCATGACATCATCTAAAGAAACGCCATTTATGTTTGTCTGTTTGTCTTGAAGCAAGTGGTTCTAAGTGGTTCTTTTTGAACCACTTTTTGGTGATGAGTGTAAGCCACTCAGTCAACAGTCTTAAGCTCATTTGCAAGTTTGCTTCCATTCAAAACCTCAACTCCATTAAGAACAGTGGCGTGTTGCTGTCCGCGGTGCTGAAAAGCTATTAACTTTACAGCAGTGGAGATTGTGATGAGTTTGCTTCTACTCTTCATGAGAAAGCTTTTACACTAGATGTGGGAAGCAGCATTAGTGAGGTCAGGAAGTGGTCCAGAGTGCAAAGCCGACTTTTAACTCAACAATAAACACAATAAAGAGTAAAATAACATTCTTGTTCCCTTAAAGGAGAAAAATGGTGTAAAATGGACTTTTGTTGTAGTAAAAAATGATAAAAGTGCTTACCTTTGATGAATAGCACAACTCCGTTCTCCCACAGCGTTCCGAGATCCAGAAATTTGAACAGTTTGTCCAAACACCCTTCAGACTGGGTGATACGGGGCATAATTTGCCCCAATAAATAGCTTTTTACATCGTTATCCAGCTCAAAGTAGCTCACCTCCTTGCTAGAATCCGCAGAGCCCTGACATTTAAAAACGAGGCTTTAATAACTTAAAAAGTGCACAAGAAGCTTATTAAAAAACACTGTTTATATTCTATAACGAAAACACTTCATTACATATATCCTGCGAATGAGAGAAAATGCAAAAATTTAAAATATAGATGCTGAATGCTGATGTTGAGTGTTACATCTTTTTTTAATGTTCCATTGTTTTTAGATTCTGGCGAGACTTTACTTTCTGTCTGTGACCCTTAACCTTGGAGATATAATATTCTTTTTTCCCTACACATTGACTTAAATATGGAGTATATTATTAATATTTGTATTTTATTGAGCAAATACTACATTCACTGATGTAAATACTTGACCTTAATACCAAAAATTAATTTAATCATTTCAATCATTTAGAATTGTTAAGAATAAGAAATGTAAAAAAAAAAAAAACTGTAAAAATATGGGATGAGCTCTCACTGGCCTCTTGTTGATATATAATTTTTTTCTTTCTTTCTTTTCTTTTTCTCTCTAATTTATACTCTCAAAACAAACTTTAGTGATGCTTTTTTATTGGACACTTTATACAATTCTTTATTATAGTAACTGAAATTTTTATTTAACCAGTCATAAATCATATTCAATCCTCCTTATTCAATGTTCCTATTATGCACGGACTCTATGAAAATAAGAGATCAACACATGTCCAGAGCTTTATCCTCTGGGTTGGAGGAATGGGGTGGGATTTGGTGTGGAAAACTAAATTGAATTGAAGGGAAACAATGCGCGCGCTGGAGGAACGCCAGCGTGCTGCGAGGCTTTGGGGCTGGGGCTCGCGCGCTGATGCGCAGCTTACGCTACCAATCGGTGCGAACAATGGTTGGGCGAGGGGAGGGGTGGAGGAGGAGGAGGGATGGAGTGATGGGGGGATCGGGGGTAGGGGAACAGAAGAAGAACAGAAGGGGAAGCGGAACAGCGCGAGAGGCTCGTGCAGGACTGAGCTGGATGGGAGCTTTATGCATTGATGAAGCGTCAGATCGCTGATTGGGAAGCGTTGAATAAAGCCGGAGGGATCGAAGAAGTGTAGATCGCGCAGGTCGCGCGGGACAAACGGTAGGCGGCGCGACAACATCCTCATCATCATCATCATTGCGTGATATTTGCGTACGGAAGGGTGCGCGCGGTGGACGCTGACCAGGCGAATGGAGGGACAGGACCCTGGCCTTTAGGGACCGCCGCTAACCACGGGTGGAATGAGGCTCGTGCGCCCGTGTTTGGTTCGCAACCTTAACGTGGATTGACGGCCAGCCAATCTCAGCCCTGAAAGGTCCGATTGTCCTACAAAGCCGCTAATTGATTTGAAATGAATTGAATTGAATTCAGGAGACCAGCTCATAACGAAACGTTGGAACATTGAAACGTCGGAACGTCTGCAGAACTGAAGCAGCACTTCTTGGCTCGAGACGTTTGACAGGTTGGTGCTCGTATTATTATTTTTTCCTTAGCTTTATTTTATCAGTCTTTTTTTTTTGGCTACTTTGCACTTCTGAAAACACGCGATTAGTGCCGCTATTTATCTTAGCGGCTGTTTGCATTGCAATCTCTTACGCACTGATTTGCATTTGCCTGCAGTTTTACACATGTACTATGCACGTACGTACATTTTTCTTCACGTGCGTGCAGCCAGTGTGGGTTTAAACGGGGTGAGTGATCAGTGCTAGGTTTGCAGGTTGTTTGCAGTGAGTGTGTGCAGTGTGTTATTCTTACCGCAATGATAACAATGGTTTTATTTAGCATGCATCAATATTATCATCATCATCGTTGTCAACATATGGATTGTTTTTTTTTTCAGTTTATGGTCATTATAGCTATAGATATATGATCAGGTAGTAAGTGTATATAATACCACAGTGTTGTGTAGTAGATTGCCATCCAGTGGCAATACTAATGTGGATGTACTCATTATGCATCAACAGAATAGATGGTATACCAAAGAGTATTGTAGTAATATAGTTCAGTATTAACAGAATGGTTTATAGTACTCATGTGTTAGTGAATGAGAGAGAGAGAGAGAGAGAGAGAGAGAGAGAGAGAGAGAGTAGAATGACAGAGGGGTTTAAAAATATTATAGAGTGAGTATGAGAATGCATGTGAAAGAAGTGAGAGCAAGTGAAAGCAGATGGAGAGAGAGAAAGATAGAAAGAAGGAATTAAATGAATGAATGGGTGTGAAAAGAAGTGAGAAAAGGATAGAAAAGGATGAACAAACAAATAAAAGAAGTGCAAGAAGAGGGAGTGAATAAAAGGGGATTGGTAAACGACTGAAGTGTGTGTGTGTGTGTGAGAGAGTGAGAATCAGAGAGAGAAAGAGTAGTTTTTAAAATTTTGAATATGAATATATAACCAGGCAGTACCATATAGTACAAGATAGCTAACAGACAGTACCAGGTCTATATGAGGCAAGTGAAACAAACCATGCAGTTCAGCACTGGAGATTGTGAGAGAGGGCATAGTGAAAGAATGGGTGTGAAAGAAGTGAGAGTGAGTAAAGACTGATGGATGAATGACAGAAGTGGAAAGTGACAGAGAAAGATAGTGAGCTAGAGAGAGAGAGAGAGAGAGAGAAGAAGGTGGGATAGAGAAAGGTAGGAAATCAGTTGTGTAGCAGACTGTCAGATATTAGGAACTGAACAATCAGCACTGGACATTGTTTGGCAATGCTAATGTGATTTTATTAAGAAAGTATTAAGAAAATAGATACAGTACTACAGATAGTACTGTGTTAAAATACCACATTGTAGTTCAATAACACAAACTGCACAGTTCTCAGTAATATGGTGCAGAGACTGTACTGAGAAATCTGGTATAGAGCACATGGATCGATAGATGAGAGAGAGAAAGAGAGAGAGAATATATATTTAATATTTTATATATGTTTAATAATTTGATTATTATTTTTGTATTTGTTGAATTGTTTGCTTTGGCAACAGTTGTTATTTGCAATTCATGCCAATAAAGCCATTTGAATTTTGATTTTTTTTTGAGAGACAGAGAGAGAAAGAGAGAGAGAGAGAGAGAGAGAGAGAGAGAGAGAGAACGAGGATATGGTGAAAGAATGGGTGTGAAACTGAGAACTGAGAAATCTGGTATAGTGCACATGGATCGGTGGAAGAAGTTAGAGTGAGTGAAGACAGATGGATGAATGACAGAAGTGGAAAGTGAAAGAGAGAGAAAGATAGTGAGAGAGAGAAAGCAAGAGAGAGAGAAATAGCGAGAGAGAAAGAGATAGTGAGAGAGAGAGAGAGAGAGAGGTTGAAAATCAGTTGTGTCTGAGATATAGTCAGAGCGTAGTGTGTACAACATAGTACAATATAGTATGAGAGAAAGAGAGAGAGATAGAGAAAGCAAGAGAGTGAGTGAGAGAGAGAGATAGCAAGAGGAATATATATTTTATTATATAAAATATAATATAGTACAAGATAGATAGACAGATTGAGAAAGAGGGAGAGATAAGATATAATGAAAGAATGGGTGTGAAAGAAGTTAGAGTGAGTGAAGACAGATGGATGAATCTGGATCTATCTATCTATCTATCTATTGTTTAAAAATATTATAGAGTGAGTATAGAATGCATGTGAAAGAAGTGAAAGCAAGCGAAAGCAGATGGAGAGAGAGAAAGAGAGAGAGAAAAGGGATTAAATGAATGAATGGGTGTGACAAGAAGTGAGAAAAGAACAGAAAGGGGTGAACAAAAAAGTGAAAGAAAGTGACAAAAGAGAGAGTGAATAAAAGGGAATGGTGTGAGAGAGAGTGAGAATCAGAGAGAGAAAGAGAGTGAGAGAGAGAGAGAGAAAGAGCAAAATAAATATAAAAATGAGATGAATATTAAAGAGAAAGGACTGAATGAAGACATAAAATACAGTAAAAGAAGAGATAGAAAAAAGAATGAGTGTAAAAAGGGAGAATAGAATGGGTAGAATAGAGGTAGAATAGAATGAACAAACAGAAATGCTGTAGAGTACACATGCAATAGTGAATGAGAGAGAGAGAGAGAGAGAGAGTTGAATGACAGAATGGTTTAAAAACATTATAGAGTGAGTCTGAGAAAGCATGTGAAAGAACTGAGAGAGAGAGTGAAAGCCGATGGAGATAGAGAGAGAGATAGAGAGAGAGAAAAAACATAGAAAATGATGAACAAAATAAGAATGGAAATTGAATGAAAGAATGGGTGTGAAAGAAGTGAAAGAAACATAGAAAGGGATGGACAAACAAATGAAAGAAAGTGGCAGAAGAGAGTGAATCAAGAGGATGAAGGGAACAAACGATGGAAGTGTGTGGGTGTGAAACAGAGAGAGAAAAAGAGCAAAAGAAATATAAAAACGAGATTACTATTGAGGAAAAAGGACTGACTAAAGACATAAAGGACAGTAAAAGAAGAGATTGGACAAAATAATGACTGTAAAAAGAGAAAGAGAGGTAGAAAGGAATGAACAGAAATGTACTAAAATAACAGTGAGAAAAAGAAAGATATAAAAAAAATTATAGAGTGAGTGTGAGAATGGATGTGAAAGAAGTGAGAGCGAGTGAAAGCAGATGGATAGAGAAAGATAGAGAGAAAGAAAGGTAAAACATTTTGAACAGAGAGACAGAGAGAGAGAGAGAGAGTGGATTGAATGAAAGAATGGGTGTGAAAGAAGTGAGAAAAAGTCTATATGATTATATATAGATATATCATCATATAGTTACAAATAGCACCAGATAGTACCACAGTGTAGGACTACCACAGTGTGGGTAAAGTGAAGCACCAGAGAGTAGTAGTAGACCTTTCTAACTGATCAGTTCAGCACCGGACAGCTACCAGCAATATGGAGCAAAGAGGCAAGTGAATGAGAGAGAGAGGAAGGAGAGAATGAAGGAATGGATGTGAATGATGTGAGAGTGAGTAAAGACAGATGAATGGATGATGGAAGTAAGAAAAAGACATAGAGATAGGAAGAGAACAGTAAAAAGGAATAAACAAAAAATGAAATAAAGTAAAATCAAGAGAGGATGAGAAAAGAAAGCATGGATACACAATAGAATAGGGTATGATATTAGTATTATTACAATGGGTGTGAGACAAAAAAAGAGTAAGAGAAGAAGACCAGACAAAAGAAAGATGGAAACAATAGATTGAAGTATTCTATTGTTATGGCAGTTTAGTATAAATGAGCAGAATCTATGAATGAACATATAGTACCACAGTGTTGTGTATAAAGATGGTCAGGTTTAAAGAAAGGGAAGCAAGTTGAGCAGGGAGAGAGAGAAAGGTAGAAAGGAATGAATGAAAAAATGAAGAAAAAAGTGAAAGAAGACAGAGTGAGTAAAAGAAAGATGATTTATTACAATATACAGGGGTTGGACAATGAAACTGAAACACCTGGTTTTAGAGCACAGTAATTTATTGTGGTGACGGACAGTTCTGGTGGAAACAGGAGAGTTGAGGTGCACATTGAATTCTGCCGTGATTTGATCAGCCGTGGTTTTATGTTTTTCTGATACAATCCGGGTTAGCACCCGAACATCCCTTTCAGACAGCTTCCTCTTACAGCGTCCACAGTTAATCCTGTTGGATGTGGTTGGTTCTTCTTGGTGGTATCTCGCTGACATTACCCTGGATACTGTGGCTCTTGATGCATAACAAAGACTTGCTGTCTTGGTCACAGATGCTCCAGCAAGACGTGCACCACCAATTTGTCCTCTTTTGAACTCTGGTATGTCACCCATAATGTTGTACTATGTTGCATTGCAATATTTTGAGCTGAACTGTGCTCTTACTCTGCTAATTGAACCTTCACACTCTGCTCTTACTGGTCCAATAATGTGCAATTAATGAAGATTGATCACCAGGCTGCTCCAATTTAGCCATGAAACCTCCCACACTAAAATGACAGGTGTTTCAGTTTCATTGTCCATCCCCTGTAGATACAGATATACAGTCAGGTAGTACAAGACAGTACTAGATAGTATGGCATAGTGCCATATAATACTGAATAAGATCATAGTGCAAGCCAACTATATGGAGCAGAGCCTGTACTGATAAATACTGTACAGCACACCTGGATCAGAATGAGTGTGAAAAGAAAGAGTGAGTGAAGACAGGTTAATGGATGATTGACGTGAGATAGATAGATAGCTCAAGAGGGGGAAAAAGGGAGGGGGGGGCAGAACGAGAGAAAGCGAGAGGATAAAATGGTAGTGAAAAAGAGAGTGAGTGAAAACAGATGGAGAGATAACCGAAGTGAGAAAGAGAGAGTGAGTAAATACAGATGGCTAGATTAAAGAAGTGATAAAGGGAGAGTAAAAGGTAGAAAAGAATCAATGAAGAAATTAAAGACATTGAAAGAAGAGAGAAACAGATAAAGAGGGTTAAAAGAAAGAAGTGTGTGGAAATATAGATTGATTGATGACGTTTAAGTGAGAGAGAGAACTAATGAAGAAATAAAAGGAAAGTAAAGATAGAATTATAGATAGAGAATGTTTTTGGGATGGCAGAGCAAATGTTGTTTAATTCAGTCTGCATCTACAGAATCAACAGTTATTTCTGAGTTTATGGTCATATAGAAATATATATATATATATATATATATATATATATATATATATATATATATATATATATATATATATATATATATATATCATCATATACAGCTTTGGAAAAAAGCTTTGATTTGACCAAATTAAAAACCTCTGGAATATAATCAAGAGGAAGATGAATGATCACAAGCCATCAAACCAAACTGAACTTTTTGAATTTCTGCACCAGGAGTAAAGGCATAAAGTTATCCAAAAGCAGTGTGTAAGACTGGTGGAGGAGAACATGCCAAGATGCATGAAAAAAACTGTGATTATAAACCAGGGTTATTCTACCAAATATTGATTTCTGAACTCTTAAAACTTTATGAATATAAATATTTGTTTTATTTGCATTATTTGAGGTCTGAAAGCTCTGCATCTTTTTCGATATTTCAGCCATTTCTCATTTTATGCAAATAAATGCTCTAAATGACAATATTTTAATTTGGAATTTGGGAGAAATGTTTTCTGTAGTTTATAGAATAAACGTTCATTTTACTCAAACAAATAACTATAAATAGCAAAATCAGAGAAACTGATTCAGAAACTGAAGTGCTCTCTTCATTTTTTTCAGAACTGTAGTTCCATATAGTACCAGATAGTACCACAGTGTATTACCACAGTATGGGGAAAGTGAAGCAGCAGCAGAGCGAGAGAGAGAGAGAGAGAGAGAGAGAGAGAGAGAGAGAGAGAGAGAGAGAGAGAGAAGATATGATGAAAGAATGGGTGTGGAAAAAACAGCGAGTGAAGACAGATGGATGTATTACCGAAGTGAGAGAAAGGGAGAGGGAGAGAGAAAGAAATGAGATGGTGACGAGAAGAGTGTGGTGAGAGAGGGAGAGAGAAAGAGAGAAAGCGTGATGGAAAGGAAGAAAAAATGATGAGGGGAGAGGAAAAGTGAAGTGAATAAGTAAAAAAAAAAGAACGTTGGTAATAAGAGAAGATTGACAACAGAGAGAGAGAGGATTGAATGAAAGAGGGAGCGAGTGAACACAGATGGATGGATCACAGAAGTAAGAGACCCAAAGGAAGAAATATATGAATGAAGGAAAGAAATAAACTGAAAGAAGAGAGAGAGAGAGATATTGAGGTAAAGACAGATTAAAACAATAGATTGGAGTTCTTCAGTGGATTTTTTATAGAAATGCAGATATATGGTCATATGGTTCCACATAGTACTAGATAATACCACAGTGTTTGGAACAAGTGAAGCAAACTGAGCATTTCAGCACTGGACAGTTCTCAGTAATATGGTGCAGAGTAATACTGTTTCATACTAGGGGTGTCACGATTTCGATATTTCATCGAAATCGATCAAAATTATGTCATGGTCTCGAGCACCGAAATCAAAAAGAGGATAGACGATCCCTCCCACAAATGGAGCAGCACACTGTAGCTCAAAGAGCAGCCTTTTCTCCAGAGAATGTGGACATTCTCATCTTCTTAAAGAAAAACTTGAAAATATAAAAATAACAGTTGTTTTGTCTAGCCTCAAATATGTTAATAATTTTGGTACTTTGAGGAGCATCTTTCTCTCAGATAAAGGTAATAATATATCTTTATTAAAGAAAAAAACTTGTCATTCTCAGGGACCGAAAAAGTCTTAAAGTCTTATTTTTCATGTTAAACTGTTACAGTAGGATAGAGTTCAGTTTGTTAAGGCTCTAATTGTTCTATTATTTTGTACATGACTGTTCCTGTATTTTTTTATTATTTATTTTGTTATGTTGCACATTGCTGTTTTAATAGTGCACACTGCTGCTACCAAAAAAAGCCAATAGATGGCATTACATATATATCTTAATTAAATTATTTAAATTTGACCATTAGTGCCTAATGTGGTGTATTAAAGATCACTTGTATCACTTTGCGTCACTTATATCAAAAAAAGTAAATCCAGAATCGAATTGAATTGTGACCCTAAAATCGGAAATAAAATCGAATCGAGGATTTAGAGAATCGTAACGCCCCTATTTTATACACATAGATCGGTGAATAATAATGGACTGAATAAATTATTATAGTCATCTTATGTTCTATATAATCTGTAAAAAAAAGTGTGCATTGTTGTTGTTGTTGCGATGGGTAAAGTTTCTTTTTGTCTGAATCAACAGAATCAGTTGTTTTTCAGAGACAGTTACTACAACAAAAGCAGGATATGCTTTTTGTTTTTAAAGCCTTTGATATTTAGAGTATAGTGTAAGAGTGGAGGAGATAAGAGACAGGGGATAAATGAATGAATGAATGAATGAATGAATGAATGAATGAATGAATGAGCTGAGAGTTTAAAGTAGAAAAACTGAGAATGATGAAACAGTAGAGGGTGAGTGAGAGACTGATATTGTTACAGTGGAGAGAGAAAGAGAGAGAGAGAAAGAGAATGAGATAGTTACAGAAGTAATGAAAGTGTTGAATGAGGGAGAGTGTGATAAGAGAAAGGTAGTAGAAGAGTGAGAGAGAGAAACAATGAATGAATGGAGGAAAAGTAAGGAAAAAAGGAAGGAAATAAAAAAGAACAGATTTAAAAAGAGACAATTAAATAAAAGAGAGAATGATTAAATAAAAGAGAGAGTGAGAGACTAAGGGTGGGAGTGCGAGTTAGTGAGAAAGAGAGAGTAAGAGAAGTAAAGAAAGTGATGGAGGAAGGAGCGTGTGATAAGAGAGAAAGAGAGAGACACACAGATAATGAATGAGGGAAGGAAGGTTAGAGCTTTAACAGAACAGGAGAAACAATGAATGAAGGAAAGAGAGATAAAAGATTTGAGGAGAAAAATTTAGTATGAGGGAAAGAGAGAGAGAGAAAGAGAAAGAGAGAGAAAATGACAGAGAGAGAGAGAGAGAGAGAGAGTGTGTGTGAGTGAGTGAGTGAATGAGTAAAGCAAGAAATAGTAATGAAAGTGATGGATGAAGGAGAGTGTGATAATAGAGAGACACACAAAGAATGAATGAGTGAAGGAAGGAAAATGAGCTGAGAGATTCAGGTAGAGAAAAGAGAGAATGATAAAACGAGAGAGAAATAGAGTGTGTGGCCGAGTGAGTGAGTGAGTGAGTGAGTGAGAGAGAGAGAGAATGACTGAGTAAGTGAGTGAGAGAGAAAGAGAGTGAGAGAGTGAGTTAGCATAGTAAAAAAAGTGATGGATGAAGGAAAGTGTGATAATAGAGAGACACACAACAAAGAATGAACGAGTGAAGGAAGGAAAATGAGCTGAGAGATTCAGGTAGAGAAAACTGAGAAACACAACAAAAGCGAGAGAGAGAGAGAGAGAGAGAGAGAGTAAATAAGAAAATGAGTGAATGAGAGAGAGAGTGAGTTAGCATAGTAAAGAAAGTGATGGACGAAGGAGAGTGTGATAATAGAGAGACGCACAACAAAGAATGAATGAGTGAAGAAAGTAAAATGAGCTGAGAGATTTATGTAGAGAAAAATGAGAATGATAAAACGAGAGAGAGAGAGAGAGTGTGTGTGGCTGAGTGAATGAGAGAGAGAGAGAGAGAGAGAATGCCTGAGTGTGTGAGAGAGTGAGTGAGGGAGAGTGAGTTAGCATAGTAAAGAAAGTGATGGAAGAAGGAGAGTGTGATACTAGGAGACGCAAAGAATGAACGAGTGAAGTAAGGAGAAAAATGAGAACGATAAAACGAGAGAGAGAGAGAGAGAGAGAGAGAATGACTGAGAGAGAGAGAGAATGACAGAGAGAGAGAGAATGAGAAAGTGAATCAGAGGGCAGAGGGATTACAGTGAGCGTTTGTTCTGTACACTGCCGGCTCTTTGCAGATGGATGAGTGCTGACACACAGGGAGGAGGCGTGGTCTCGGTGCTGACCTTTCACTCAGACTCGCTTTTTTATCTGCAGCTCCGTCCGTTTCATCACACGCTGAGATCCTCAGAACCAGAACCAGATAAACACACATCAACAGGGGGCATATTACACCATAAATAAATACATAAACTAATAAATAAACAGGCTGGCATATGCTACACACCTGTATTCAGTATAACGTCAATATAAAAGACAGTTGGTATTGGCGATTAGCTGGACGACCTTGGACAAGACCAACCTTGGATAAGAAGTTAAAAAAAGAAATATATATTATTAATTTCCTGGAGTATTAGCAGATGAACATGAGAAAACATAAACCTATTGGCATTCTAATACCTTTCATGAGCTGTAGAGGGGTATAAATCCCCCCCAGGATTGTGCTGTGAAACAGTGGAAGAACTGTGTTCTCTGAAATGATGCTATTCAAAATGTTCAAAATGTGAAACTCATATATTATATAGACGTATTAAACACAGAGTGATCTATTTTAAGCATTTATTTCTTTTATTCGTGATGATTATGGTTTACATTGTTTTAGAAAATTTGAATATTATATAAGACCAGTTGGTACTTTTGGCAGGGTGGGCAGTGTGCCAAGTCCTGCTGGAAAATGAAATCTGCATCTCCATAAAAGTTGTCAGTAGCAGAGGGAAGCATGAAGTGCTGTAAGATTTTGTAGGAAAACAAAACTGCACTGACTTTAGGCTTGATAATAAAACACAGTGGATCAACACCAGCAGATGACAGACATGACTCTCCAAACCATCACTGATTGGTGGAAACTTCACACTAGACCTCAAGCAGCTTGGACTGTGTGTCTCTCCACTCTTCCTCCAGACTCTGCTCCCTTCATTTACAAATGAAATGAAATGTAAAATTTACTGATGGTCGAAATGTACATATTTGTATATATATGTTTTTATAGCCAAAAATTACACCAATGTTAAGTTGAATAAAACAAGCTTACATTTGTAATCTTTTCTCAATTAATCTTATCATTAATTCATATAAATTAGTTATAGAGTGAACAGTATTGAGAGCACAGCCAACAAAGTGTTACTGCAGCAGCTCAGAAAATAATAATACTTGTTCTTACAGCCTATAACTCAGAGACCTACAAGTTTACCTAGGGCAGCCTGTGTCTGTCAGAAACTGAGGGACACACCCATTATGCAAATAGATTCTGCATGGAAGCCAATGGAAAAGACGCTGCCAATGGCAAAACAGACTAAATTCAGTATTTATAATAAGTTGGTTCAACTTCACAAATGTTCAGCTAACTCAAAATAGTTAAGGAATGTGTACAAATATTTAATTTGATCTAAAACATGCTTAATTCATTTGAGTTCAAACTACTTATGTTACCGCGAACCTTTACTCTTGAAGTCTTGTCAGTTATCAACCAACAGGGGTTGGACAATGAAACTGAAACACCTATTATTTTAGTGTGGGAGGTTTTATGGCTAAATTGGAGCAGCCTGGTGGCCAATCTTCATTAATTGCACATTATTGCACCAGTAAGAGCAGAGTGTGAAGGTTCAATTAGCAGGGTAAGAGCACAGTTCTGCTCAAAATACTTCAATGCACACAACATTATGGGATTATGACATACCAGAGTTCAAAAGAGGACAAATTGTTGGTGCACGTCTTGCTGGAGCATCTGTGACCAAGACAGCAAGTCTTTGTGATGCATCAAGAGCCACGGTATCCAGGGTAATGTCAGCACCAATACCACCAAGAAGAACCAACCACATCCAACAGGATTAACTGTGGACGCTGTAAGAGGAAGCTGTCTGAAAGGGATGTTCGGGTGCTAACCCGGATTGTATCAGAAAAATATAAAACCACGGCTGATCAAATCACGCAGAATTCAATGTGCACCTCAACTCTACTGTTTCCACCAGAACTGTCCGTCACCACAATAAATTATTGTGCTCTAAAACCAGGTGTTTCAGTTTCATCGTCCAACCCCTGTATATGTATTTCAATTCTAAATGAAACAACTCATGAGACTCATTTGTCGATTGGCTTAAAGTGAAGAGAGGAAATCCAGAAATCCAACAATAATCCGTCAAAACATCGCAAACATGTTTACAGGCTGAGCTTATATCATAATATTGTAAAATGAACACATGATTTAATGGACAGCATTAATAAAGTGGTGCTCAGCTGAAGATATCTATAAGCCTCTTATTATTGATTTATGCAGTAAGCAGGACAGATGGGCTGATGGGTGGAGATCTGGGAATGGAATCAAGCTGTTTATTTTAAAGTCAGTTGGGAAGCTGTGAGGAAGGTATTGGATACATGGAACGGCCTCGTTTTTCAGCGAGTCCGTGGCGGGTATTGAACGTGAGTTTGATGAGCTGTCAGTGGTGGATGTGAGGTATGTGTAATAACCCTGGCATTATGTGGCAGACGGAATGGATTGTCTTTGTGAACGGTATCGACTGCAGTGGAATGGGCTCCACAGGTCAGTGTGGGGAGATGCTGCATGCCTGCCTCGCTCGTCCAGTTCGACAGAGGCAGCGAGAGCGAGAGCGGCGGCAGCAGAGGCAGCAGTGGCAGCGGTGGGGGGTTCGGCTTGGCTGGAGCGCGGCGCTGTGGTGTCACAGCCGGCTGGACGTGTGGGGAATGAAACCGAGGGCGATCGATCCGCTCGGCGAGCACAAGCACACTGCTCAAGTGGAGATACGTCCACATCCTGTTGGGCTGCTGCTGATGATGTAATGGTTCTGAACCCACTTCAGACAGCTCGTCGGATTGGCTGTGTGTTTGGCTGTTTGTGCGTTGTGTGTTGTGTGTGTGTGTGTTGTACGTGTGTGAGTGTGTGTTCAGTGATGTCCAGACAAAGCCCAGTGCTCCATTTTTCTTTTTTTGTGTAGATCTAAAAGGGCAAAGCCGTCTTTCTGATCTCAGTCTTATTACATGCTATACTAAACTACAAAAAATGAAAAATGGCTGAAATAACAAAAAAAAAGATGCAGAGCTTTCAGACCTCAAATAATGCAAAGAAAACAAGTTCATATTCATAAAGTTTTAAGAGTTCAGAAATCAGTATTTGGTGGAATAATACAGGATTTTAATCACAGTTTAAAATCATGCATCTTGGCATCATGTTCTCCTCCACCAGTCTTACACACTGCTTTTGGATAAGTTTTTGCTACTCACTCCTGGTGCAAATATTTAAGCAGTTCAGCTTGGTTTGATAGCTTGTGATCATCCATCTTCCTCTTGATTATATTCCAGAGGTTTTTAATTTGGTAAAATCAAAGAAACTCATCATTTTTAAGTGTTCTCTTTTTTATTCCAGTCTCTTGTGTTATTCTTTTTTATATTAGGTATTTATTTTATTTGTGGGCACATATACATTCATATATACATTCAAACTTATACATTTAAGGTTATTTTATTGGTTTTTGGCACAGTCATACAATTTGTATACTTTTATACACAGTCATACAATGTGTATGTGTCCCCACCATCAGTGTGTAGTCATATCCCTCCCCCAACACAGAGCAGCTATTATCATTGGGGTGCAGTAAGCAGCACTGCAGTGAGAAACACTGATTGGAATGATGGTGGTGTATGAGGTGTTAGTAGTATAGTGTGTTGTGCTGGTGGTACGATTGAGTGGATCGAATATAGCAGTGCTGCTGGAGTTCTTAAACACATCAGTGTTTTAAAACTCCAGCAGCACTGCTGCAGTATCTGATCTACTCACTGTTTCTGTTCCACCAGCTCAACACACTATACTACTAACACCTCATACACTACCAGTGTTGGGCACGTTACTTTGAAAAAGTAATTATAGTTACTCGTTACTTCTCCAAAAAAGTTACTAACTGAGTTACTCCACTATAAAAGTAACTAGTTACCAGTAATAGTAACTATTGGGTTACTTTTGTGTTACTCGCCCCTGTAGTTTATTTTAACGCTGTTATTCCCATCACTGTACACCACCATAACCAGAGAACTAAGAATCACAGACTCACCATCCCAATAATAATAATAATATTAGCTGCTCTGTTGTGGTCCTTTGGGGGCTTAAAAGAACTTAAAATAGATATTGGGTGGTCTTAATAAAGTCGATATCAGTGATAGAGATTCTCCAAAAGTTTTGTTTCACAAACTGTGGCCACAAACCACAAACCGTTTAATAATGATGGGGAACTCAACTGTACTCCACTAGTGTGGAGCTGTACAAGGGAGGGCCTTCTATTAAACTCAACCAGCTGAGTGCACATGCTTCCTCCGAGGCACATGGATCCTCTCTCTCTCTCCTTTTTCTTTTTTTTTTCTCTCTCGTTCTTGGCTCTGCAGCTCATGCAGCATTGTAGGGCAGCTGAACGCATTTGGAGGAGAGTGCTGACTGCCCAATACAGAGTATGTGACTTGGCAGGTGGCCACGGCCGGCCGGCCAGCGGCAGTATAGAGAGACAGCAGGCAGAGACTGAGCCATGCTTCCTGCGCTGAAGAACAACAGAGCCAATTTGTGTTCCCTCCGACTGCCGGTGATGGACAGCCGCGGCATCATTGGGATTTTAAGCGATGTCCCTCTGCCCCGGTTGCATAAGGTTTAAAAACAAACCCTTGTTAGGAAGCATCGCCATGTCCCCGCTGTGTCGAGAGATAAATAAATAAAGAAATAAATGGCAGGGAAACAGGAAAATAAGTTTTTCATGTTTCCCCATCATCATGGGATCTGTCAGTCTGCGTTAAAGAAAAAAAAAAAACGGGAAAAAGACGGAAATAAGACGCGGTATACACCCACGTCAAGCGTACGCACACCAGCATAAAAAAGCACACTTACTTACACCCTCATCAGCCTGTCAGGGGAAGCCTTTTGTCAGCATTTCGCCCCACATTCAGCTTTTTTCAGCTCTCGTTTGGCTGCTCTGCATTATTACATTCTATTCTTTCCTTCCCAATTATAATCATCCGTGATCACAAGTAAACCACTGTGATCTTTCTCTATAAAATGCAAACCAATCTGTATTCATTAAGTTCAGTCAGTATTGAGTATTAAATCTAGAACGCTAACGCTGGGTCATTTTCACCCGCACTATTTTTTTTCATGTGATTTTTATTGTGTTGCTGCTGTTTGAGTTGTATGGGACCTTGGGTATCTCCCGGGGCGATGATCATTGATGTCATTGATGTTATGGTTGATTCTTCCACCCATCTATTTTTTTCTTTTTTGTTTGTGACAGAGAGTAACATATTTTATGGGTGTAATTTACCTGATATTAGAGACTGTGTGTTTAAATCTGGCGCTCTGGGTAGACCAAAGACCAAGTTCCCAACAGCATTATTCGTTTTGTTTGGACATTACCTGTTAAGGACTCCCTGATTTAACAAAAACAAATTTGTCTTTTTAATAGGATCATCCTATTGGTACCTTTTATTTTATTTTATGTGATGTTGTATAAACTTGTCCTAAAGTGTAAACCCAACATTAGTGGTGGTGTTACCAATTTTACCATTACTGTTCCAGGGTTAACCCAATATATTTCATGTTTTTTCAACTTGACTTTCAACTTCAGCTTCATTGTATTGATTATTATATACTGTAGATCCATGCCTGCAGTTCAGGCTTGTTACACATTCCAAAAAATGGACAATAAAGCATTTCCACAGTTCCAGTTAGAACTGTGGATATCAAGCAATTAATGGACCCATCGTACATCCTGCGCAAGGCGTGTTGCGATGCTCTTTGCTACACCCCGTCAACAGTCTATTTTCATGCCTTGCACCTGTGCCATTAAAATAGCGACAGAGTTTAAGAAGGAAAACCTACACAGATGGGTGTGGTGGAAATGAGGTGTTTTCAGGTAAATTTCTGGGATGTATCTATCTTGGCATTGGGAAATACAGGTACGCCACTGACTGATTAAAACCCTGACAACAGTCAAGAGTCAGTCCCCCAGTCATATCTTAGTCATGCAGGAGCGCCATGGGTGTTGCACGCCCTCAGAGCTCATACACCCGTACTCATTAAAAACACACACACGGATATGCTACATCTCACAAACTCGACTTTTAACTCAACAATAAACAGAATAAAGAAAAAAATGACATTACTGTTCTCTTAAATGATCCTCTGATCAGACACGTAAAGCACTGTGCTGTTAAGATACGAACATGCCAAAGTCAGAGCTGACCTAGCTCTTAAAGAAAATGACAACTGGAACACTGATTCAATTATTTTACGTGACGCCCAAAACACATCCATGATTAATTTATAGAATTAGTACATGCTTTTAGTGCATTTCCAAAGACACAGGTTTTAGTTGTTATTTTGGCCCCAACTTTCTTTTTGTAAAAATATTTGAAAGATATGTTCAACAGTATGGGTCAATGCCTTTCTAATGTGTTTCTTCAAGTGGTTTTGCATTGTCTTGTTGGGAAAATGCATAAACACCTCTGAAAACAAATTATTTGTCATCGTCATGGCAGCATATGTATGCATTTACCTCTTTTTATGTTGCCATTAATTCTTAAAACACTTTTATAAAAGATGTTTTGGAACTCTGGATACCAAGCAATTAACTGTTTCAGATGCTAGTTTGTCCCCAATTGTCTTCCTACCAGAAAACAAAAACAAGTCGGTAACAAAGGGCAATAAACAAAGTAAACGCGTTGTAGAAGAGCTAGACAACTAGATTCAGTACTCTGCACGGAACAGAGCAAACAGAGGGGTGTTCATACTATACAGGCCAGGTGGAAACAATCAGTAACTGGAGGAGCGGGAACACTATAGCATCACTTGATCAGCAGAGTCAGGGAAGTCCGGTGTAAGTGCATGCTGGGAAGTGGAGTCTTTGTTGTGTAGTTTGTTGTGAAGTCCAGAGCAGACAGATTGACAGCGTCAGGACTGACACTGGGATGAATAGAAACTGCACCTTTATGGATGTGTGCTGAGTGACAACTCTAATTTGGGGGCACCATTTAAAAAAAAGTAAATAGGTAAAAATTCTGCTTATTTACACCAATTCACTCCACATCAGCCCACGAGCACTCAGAATATTGCTGACCTATATTACGTAATTAAAGCACGCCTCTCTTTCTGTGTGTTAAATAAGTTAATGTATCGGTTGCATTTTTAATACTACAGCCCCCCTGAGACCTAATTATAATGCCTGCGTGGGTTTATGTTTATGTAACAGTCACAATTCATTTTTGCGCAGACGTTTTCCAGCCTCTTTGATGTTTCGGCTGTTTCTGTTTCAGTTTCAGTGTAAAATGAATTAAATTAGGTTTGCTGTCAAGGCAAGTCAAGGTTCTGATTTGGACCTCCGATGGCAGGATTGCCAATTTCAAGTAATTTTGCAAGAAATAGAGGTAAAGTGTTTCCTGTTAATGATGCAAAATAATACATTTAACTTGTAGAAACAAAAATAAAGGTTACCAGGAACAATACGTGATAAATTATTAAAGATTAAGGACCCTATCGTGCTCGTTGCTAGCTTACACCCCATCAACAGTCTATTTTCATGCCTTGCACCTATGCTGTCGTCAATAGTTAGCTGACTGTCATGATATTGCGACTGTAAATCGGTCAGATATTGTGTCATATCATATTAAAAAGCCTTTTTAAAGGCTCTCCTTCAATGTGAAACTAATTCACAGTAATAGGCCACCTGACTGGTGAGTTTTTGTGTGTACTTAATGTTTTGGCGGCTCTGGCGTGATTACTGTAGGCAAACAAATGAGTGATATTTGTTGAATAGCTGTACTTGTAGGAAAATTAAGCATAGATTGTTGTGGTCTGTTGTACATGGTACTTTTGTAGTTTGTAGCTGTGTTTGTGGACTGTTAAGGTGCATTAAGTTCATATAAATAAGTCAAGACAGAGAATATATAGTTATTCTAATATTTATCTATGTGTAGGGTGGGCAGGGGGGTTGGTTGGGCCGGGGTGGGGTGTTGCAGAAGGGGTACCAACTATATTAACTGCACTCCACTGGTAGAATTCTGAGGGTTCTGACATTTAAAACGAAGAACTGACAACTAGTAGTTTATTTAAAAAAGACCTGAAATTAAATGTTCCCCTATCCTACCTAATGGTTTGTGCTTGTCAGTTCACTAATTGTGATTTAATTTCAAGATGGCGGTGCCCAGACAACTACCTCAAGGTACTGTGTGTATAAACAGTCAGTTTCTTTGCATGGGTACCGCTATGCCCCTATCACTAGCATTGTAAGCCTGTTGGGAGCATCAGCTAAAAGCACTGTATTTGAAAAATGCTGGGGGTGAACGGAGGTGAGCTATTCGACACATTTGTACTCGTTATCATGTTTCACTACAACCCAAGTCCATTTCACACCGGATTTCTTCTTTAACCTGACTCAAAGGATAAGACTTCAAGTGTGGGTGTTCCCTGAGAAACTACAGTGTGATTTACACATGGTAACACTTTACTTGGATGGTCCATTTGATGGCCTCATTGATGCTCAACTGACATTTAACTAACATTCAACTACATGTCTATTAAATGCAAATGAAATAAAAGGTGAAAGAAAATGATTCTCTATTGAATGAAAGCCAACATCCAACTCTAATCCAAACTCCAATCTTAACATTTTAGCATTGGGTTTAGGGTTAGATTTTAGGGTTGATTAATGGTTAAGTCATTCGACATAGGGTTAAGTTATTTGAGTGTTAGTTGAATGTGAGTTGAGCATCACACAATGCCATAAAATCCATAAGAAAACACCCAAGTAAAGTGTTACCAATACACACAATCTACATTCTATTTTGAAGGCCATTTTAAAACTATTCATTTTAAAAGGATAATGCTGTTTTCTATGATCCCAGCCCTTTAAAAGTACCAGTAAAATGTGCTGTCCCGAGGTTGTTGTTCTCAACGCCTCTATTTTGAGAGTGCAGTTTAAAGAGGCAGTGGGATCCGGGCTGGACTTTTGAAGTGAGGCCAAGTCAGGCTTTATTGTCATCCCTTTCATCACAGCCAGGTGCTGAGAGAGGAGAGAAATACACTTCCCCTGGAACCAGGATGCTACATTTAACACAGGAACCTCAGGCAATAAGCAGAGACCACCAGACCATGTAGAGAACAATGGGGTGGTGGTCTGAATGAAGTGCTTCAGCGAGAAATCGAACTTACACAATTCTCCCTCTATCCTGAATGCAGTCAGTCAGCCGAGACATGTCTGCTGACTGAGGTTCGCCCCTTCAGTTCAGTTTAGCGCTGAATTAGCAACGAAGCTAATGTAGACTCATAGCGTATGAATGAGTGATGCCTAAATCTGAGCATATTTGCTTAAGGCTGTGTTCACATTACTAGCCTCAGTAATCAGTTCCGATTTGGAAGATATTTTGATGCTTTTATAAATGTATAAATAAGTGTGCTGTTTCTGTTTGGATTTCCTCCCAGAATCCAACTCCCTTGCTGTTTTTGTTGTGAATGAAAACTAAATATTAATAGTAGTCATAAATAAAACCAAGCCCTTATTTTAGATTGTGGTGGAAAGTCTTAATTTGGCATAACACAAGTACTGGAGATCCCTAAGCATGTGGAAATTTTTAAAAAAGGCAAGAAATGCGATCTGATCTTTCGCATTTAATGCAAATTAGATGTATCCTCTTAGCACTTTGGTTTGGGTTTCAAGTCCCTACCTGAGTGGAGTTTTTCATGTTCTCCCTGTGTTTGTGTAGGTTTTCTCCTGAAGACTCCAGTTTCCTCTCACACTAAATACACTTCATATGAAAGGCTACATTCAGTCTGCCAGTCTAAGTCCGATTGGCATGTCTAGACAATTTCCTGATACCAAATTTTTGATAGTCTTGACAGACAAAGACCATGGTAAATATGATTTTCCCACACATTTTCTCCCAGTGCTGGGGTCCTGGGTTCAAGTCCCTATCTGGGATGAGTTTCCTTATTCTCCCTGTGTCTGCATGGGTTTCTTCCAGTGACTGTTTGCCCAGATATGGATTGGCACTCTGTGCTGGGTCAACTCCTCAGTGCCCGATGCAGTCCTTCATATAGACCAGGGGTTGGCAATTAAGCTTGGCCGCGGGCCAAATATTTTCCAAGCCATTACGTGGTGGGCCACATAAAAAAAAATCTGTTTTGAAAAAAGAAGTGTAATGGGATGGAGTGCTACAGACTAGTAGCTCTCCAGCCCAGAGGGTTGTTGAACCCAATTGCAGAACAGTTGATCTCAAAGCAGGTAAACCGGAAAGAAGAAAGGAAAAACTAAATAAATTCACACACAGCTTCTTACTCAGGTCGTCAGGGTCGCGGTCCAATACACTATAACTGCCCTGGCTAGTTAATTGGGACATGGACGGGGAAAAAAACACCCTTATACAGAGATAGGGAGCTCGAGAACAGGCAGAAAAGCGAGAACGGCCGGAAACCAAAGTCACCCCTAATGTAGACGGTCGTTTCCGGTTAAGAGTACGCTGTGCTCTATTGGCTGCTGTTTGTACACCCCTGTACAAATCAATCATATGTGTCAAGTATAGTGAGACTCTGCCATGTGGTATAGAAGGATACAACAAGGCATAGTAAAGTTCTTTAGTGCATTTACTCACTAAACTGCAGTGTGAAACCAAAATTAACTAGACTAAATGTACACAAGGTATACAATGTAACAGACAGACACATAAACCTTCATTTGAACTTTGGTCTTGACTTTCAGGTCTGCAGATTGCAGACAAAAACCTCAGCTCAGAGATAAGCCACACGCCAAACTGTCAATGAGTGGTCACCGGTGAGTCTCAGATGTCGAGCAAATATCTAGCTGGTTTATTATCTAGGGCCCTATCTTAAACCCTGGGTTGCGATGCTCTTTGCTACCTTTCACCCCGTCAGCAGTCTATTTTCACGCCTTGCGCTCACGCCTTTAAAATAGCATCAGAGTTTAGAGGAATAAATCTTCACTGATGGGTGTGGTGGTCTGGAAGTAAGGTGTGTTCAGGTAAATTTCTGGTGTGTTTCTATTTAGCCGACATAAAAACACAGGAGCTCCACTGACTGATTAAAACCCTGACAACAATCTAAAATCAGAGTCCATTACTATAGATGCGCCCAGCACAAACCCGACTTTTAACTCAATAATAAACAGAATAAAGAACAAAATAACATTGCTGTTCCCTTAAATGAGCTGCTGGCTAACCTCCACAGTGTGAACACGCAGGTCAGTATTTTCTGCAACATGCCAAAGTCAGAGCTCACCTGGCTCTTAAAGGGAATGACAACTGCCTTTTGCTCGTTTTGAGCAGCACAAGTGTATTTTTTGCGCACTTATGATACCAAAGTAAGTACACCAACACACCCTAAATCAAGCTGCTTGTTGCTTATTTGACTTTTTGCCCATAGATCACTAGTTAGTCAATTAAGAGTCAAGAGCGACTGCCTACAGCTAGTAGGATAGCGTAGAAAGAAATGAATGTAATTTTTGAGCCCATGTTGATAATCAGTCATGAAGTGTGAAACCCACAAGAACTGAAAGACTCAAAAAGTTGTGTAAAGTGAACCAGGCATAACAGGTGAAACCTTGATTAAGAATTGAACCCTACTCTGCCAGACGGAAGGCAGCAGTTGTTGTTGTTGTTACTTATGCACTACGCAGCAGTTCACAAACTACTTTGCTTCAGGCACCAAACTTGTCAAAACCAGTCTGCTGTATATATATATATATATATATGTATATATATATATATATATATATATATATATATATATATATATATATACCGTATGTATGAAGTGAAGGGAAGTGAAGTGAAGTGAAGGGAAGGGAAAAACACATTAATTTGATACGTGTTTTGGCTGAAGTATCGCTTTAAACAGTCATCAGGCAGATCAGTCCAGTTCAGTTGAGTCCGACAGCCTGAGGGAAGAAGAAAGCATCTCATAAAGCTGGAGGACTTGGCCCGGACGCTTCCTAATCTTCTTCCAGATGTGTGATTAGACACCGCAGAGCTTCCCACCGCTCGGCTTATTGATCACTGGTGGTTAGATGGAGCCGGGCATTGGCAGGGGTCTGGCTGGTGGTGCTGAGCCGGTTCCAACCGGCCCCGCTTGGCTCCGGCTGAACCGTGCGGCAGATCGTTACATGCAAAGTGTTTGCCAGGAGCGTCTGATGAGTTCCGATGCAGGGGTGTGTTTGTGAGCGAGCTCTGATTACACTCCCAGTGTTCACTGATTACAGAGTGACAAAGGGTGAGCACACAATCAGCCGGGGGGGTTGTAGGACCAGGAGGAGCAAAAACACACACATTTTTCACCAAACAAAACACTTAGTTTTGGCGTGCGAGATGGAGCTGGAGTGCAGGCGATGGGGAGAAATGGATGTTTTTTTACTCTTTCATTATAAATTACTACACATGCAGTCAGGGCCACAAGTTATTACAGCAGTCGAACACAGAATATTATAACAATAAAGCAGCAGTGCTTAAGATTTTTGGGTTTAAAAGCAGTGAAAGCAGTAGTAATTTCTGTGTGGGAAGGGAACGGAATATTCTAATAAAACTAACGGCATCATTGTGCTTCCTCTACCATCCCTGCAAAACCAGAAAAACATTATGAAATGATTTAGTAAACCAAAAAAAGTGTTATAACTTAGATTATTCAAAGTAGCTCCCCTTGCTGAGATAGAGACAGTTTTGCACATCTTGGCTTTAATTTTGAGGTAGAGTCACCTGGAATTTCAGGCTTTCAGTTAACAGCTGTGCTGAACTCGTCAAGAGTTAATAGTTAGAGATCAGTTCTTCTAAAGTTGTGAAGAGGTAGAGTTACAGGTATACAGTGAATAGCTCTATTTGAGTAATGTTCTAATTTATATTATTAAAAGAAAAATATGTTAAGATATGATGGCTTTAAAAGTACTGCACTTTTCAGACTATAAGGCACACTTTCTTAAAATCCTAAATTTTCTTAAAATCAACAGTGCGCTTTATAATCCAGTGTGCCCTATGTATGATTTTTTTCCAGTCAGGTACTAAGGAGCAAAAAAGCCACGCTGCTAAAGAACATTAGGGTGAGTTTTCAGTGAAGTTTCTGCAGCACAGAGGCTGGAGCAGTATAAGCATTAGCCGCTAACCCCAGCGCAAGCTCTTTCACCATTCAGAGACGAGTATATCAAAGTAATATTGACTGTAGTCTGCGTGTTTATCATGTTCAAACAAGCTATGTGGCATGAACCGCTAGCTGATAGCGCCCTGGCTTACCGGAACACTCAGGGTTTCTCAGTATACTGCCATCGTGCCGTGTTTACTAGCGCTAACTACAACTGGCTAGTACTGCTAACTGGGTCTGGCTAGCACTGCTAACCCGGGGCTCACTAGCGCTGCTAACTGGGGCTGGCTAAGAGCTTGCTAACCACAACTAGCCATCACCCTTGGACAAAATACTGGAAATATAAGCTTTCATGAGAGAAATCTGTGTAGATCCTCTCTAAAAGAAGAATGCATTACAAAACACATTTTAAAAGTACTCTTCTGCATATCCAGTTTAATTACACATTAAAATCCCCAAAAAGCTTATGGACTGTCACTTTCAATAAAGGACTTTTTTAGTCAGGGTATGTTTTTTTTAGACTATCAAACCATCTATTAAATGCATGGCCAGTATTTACTTCTATAACGTTTTACTTATTTCAGTGTATAGGGTTTTGTTGGAGCGCTTATGCCAAGGCTGCTGAATGCTTTGTTTACCTTCTACCCGGTTCCACACCTGGCCACATGGGGTGTAGAAATGGACTGGGAAATGGGCAGAGGGCAGCTATTTATCCTAAAGCTAAATCATTTGGCAATCATGGCGTTCCACTGGGTTCCATTGTAGGGTCTATGAAAGTGATGATAATAATTATATTGTTATAGTACTATAATTTTGAAAGTTTGAAAGATGATAAGTGTGGGCTCATGTACCGTGCCTAAAGTTATGAAAATGTTATATATATTTAAATCATTAATGCTTGTAATAGATGCACCATCTTTGAATGCGTCACCTACAACCAATGGTACACCAACCACAGTCTGAGAAACCTACTGGCTTAGAGGCTCTTGAGAGCATTATTGGTCTTGATTTCCAAGAAAGTGAAGGAAATAAATGGAGGAAATGAAGATAATGGCCATCTATAGAGCTCTGAACTAACAGATCGACCATCGTCAGTCTTCTGGCCTGGACACGACTTCGTACATAAATCGTACATGCTTCACAGAACTGGCTAAATCCATGGCCTCGATATAATTGACCCACTAATGCGCCCTGTCCGTCAATTTCTTTTCAACAGAAAACACATCCAGGCTGGAAATGTCCTCTTTTCAGATAATCCATTAATAAACAGCGCTCCCTGGACAGCCTGTTTTGACCACCAGCGTGGGCCACCGGACTCCCCCGTCTGCTTTATTGAACAGCGAGCGAGCGAAATCCATTAGCTCTGCCGTCTTCGGCGAAACGTAAGCCATCTAACCAGATGTTTTAATGGGAACAGGAAGGAGAGGGCTGACCGCGAGTCAACTTTTGAACCGGCTGTCGGGGGCCGAGTGTTCATTTCGCACGCTTGTTGTTGGGTGTTGCGGTTACTAATGGAGGCTTCATCTGTTTACATGCACACTTGTAGGCCTTGTAATCTGTAATCCGGCTATAATCCAGCTATAATCAGGCTAAATCTGGCGTCTGTGGGCTAAAACCCCCATGCTGTTTCGTTGGATTGAGTGTTGCGTGGTCACTTCTGTTCATAAGGCCAACAAAAACATCCTCACTGGCTGGTTTCTTCAAGGTTCAGGACCCCACAGCATAGACCACCACAGAACAGCTATTACTCTATTATT
This sequence comes from Astyanax mexicanus, assembly GCF_023375975.1. Lineage (NCBI taxonomy): Eukaryota > Metazoa > Chordata > Actinopteri > Characiformes > Acestrorhamphidae > Astyanax > Astyanax mexicanus. The sequence continues at coordinate 50,662,743 of NC_064411.1, read as the reverse complement.
ATTGGTTTGTAACTTCCTTAACTTCTTACAGCATCCTTTGGGCAACATACTTTAGTCTAGACTATTACATATACAAGGTGGAGCATCTACAGGTAGCAGTGTGTAATAGAGGAGTGGAGGACAGCGATTGATTAAACACAGGGTTTAAAAACTCCAGCAGCACTGCTGCCTCCGCTAAACATACACACATGTTGTCACAAAGCAGCTTTGCAGAGATAAAGGTCCAATCCTCTTCTAATATATATATATATATATATATATATATATATATATATATATATATATATATATATATATATATATATATATTAGCGATCTATAGCAAGCTGTCAACCACATAGCTTGATTATCAGATTCTCCCACCTGAGCTGAGCTGTGGATCTCTGCAGCTCCTCCAGAGTGACCATGGGCCTCTTGGCTGCTTCTTTGACCAGTGCTCTCCTTGCTCTTTGATCTGTTAGTTCGGGTGAATCATGGCCATGTCTTGGTAGGTTATTTTTGGATGATGGATTGTTGAACAGTGCTCAAAGCTTGGGATATGTTTTTATAATCTAACCCTGCTTTAAACTTCTTCTCCACAACTTTATCTCTGGCCTGTCTGGTGAGTTCCTTGGTTTTCATGATGCTGTTTGTTCACAAGTGTTTGTTCACTCTAACAACACACTGAGGTCTTCACAGAACGGCTGTATTTATACTAAGACTAAATTACACACAGCTGCAGGACTCTGTCTCTTATTTAGTAGCTTCTGAAGGCAGTTTATTGCACTGGATTTTATTTAGGGGGTTCAGAGTAAGCTTAGGGGGCTGTATCCTTTGCACATCACACTTTTTTTGGATTTCTATTTTATAAAAATGTTAAAAACAATGTATCGTTTTCATTCACTTCGCAATTATGAGCTACTTTGTGTTGGTTTATTACTTAAAATCTATATAAAATACATTTTCAAGGAATACAAGTTCAAGGAATACTTTTGGAAGCCACTGTATGACTGGTGGTTAGATACACAAGAGCCTTAGAGTATTAGCATGAGTCTGGCTGGTGGATCTCAGCCAGTTTTTGTGGTCACTTATGTGCACAAGGCCAACAAAAACACATCCGCAGCCCTGCCCGCAGCGTCATATTTAATGGCACGGGGTTTAATCTGCCGTTACCTCGTGCAGCCCTGCGCGTGTCAGAATGATGTATAAGGACGGAGCTGCACATGCGCGCACCTGTCACTACCGCTTAAAATCATATTCATCCCGTGCGCATCTTCAGCTGAGTGATAATGGACAGCGGTGGCGGGAAGGAAAATAGCTCACGGCGACAAAAAAACAAAAAAACAGCCTGACGGTCGGCATTATTCTACACCATCAATACCACATGTCCTTGGACAGGAGCTTTCATCAACGTCCCGCTCTTCATCCCTCACAAAACAATACCAAACGAGCGGCGGAATCACGACTGGAGCATAATGGGACACTTGAAGGAGGCTGGAGAGACAATCAGACGTGAAGAGAAAGAGAGAGAGACTGGAAAAGGTAAAGATGAAGAGATCAAGAAAGAGAAAAAAAAAGTATGGGACACCTGTTCATTCATTGTATTGAAAACTAAGTAAAAAGTAAAGAGTTTAATCTGCTTTTGTTAGATGTTATTAAGTGTTTCTACTCTCCAGACAAAAAAAAGGCTTTCTTTTAGACTTTATTAGACCGTAGCTGTGAGGTTTTGATTGCATTCAGCCTCAAGAGTAGTAATAAAGGGATGTTAAGTGGTCCAGTGGTCTAAAGTGCTACTGCCACTTTGATCGGGAGAGAGCTGGTTTGATTCCTGGTCATGCAGCTTGCCATCTAAGGTTGCCACAAATATACAGAATCAGAGGTGGCTTTGAAAAGTATGGTTCAAATCTATGAATATTTTAAATACATTAATTATGATAAGGAACTGCTGCTTACCTGCTTATCTAAGTACTGGTGTGAGCTTTGCTTTTGCAACTTTTCCACCATCTTGGTGAAAAAGTTTATGTTGGGAGAGCACACCTGATGAAAAACTAGGTAAGGAGTTGCCTATGATGTGTGTTTCAGGCTTATGTGTGTTTTCTTATCTTCACTTATATCTCTTAAAATTATACACAGTAAATGTCTATTGAGTTGTTTTAAATGTGGTGATTCCACATGGGTTGGATCTGATGTGCTCTTCCTCCTTAATAGTTGATTCACTATCCGTAGGAGCCGCCTGTACTGATTGGATAGTAAAGTCACATGATCCCTCAGCACCAATGAGGCACAATGGTGCATGTCAGCATGAAAAAAAGCCAGATTTAATGCAAGTCTAAATAGTCAGTTAAACTAACCTAGTGAAAACAGGGACATTAAATGAGATTTTTTTTGTCCAGGACCAAATATTAAAAAAAGGACAGTCCTGGGAAAACCGGGACTGTTGGCAACTCTACTGCCATCAGCTGCCGGAGCCCTGAGAGAGCACAACTGGCCTTTCTCTCTCTGGGTGGGTACAGTAAATGGTGCTCTTTCCCCTCATCACTCCTAGGGTGATGATGTGGATCAGCACAAGGCTGCATCTGTGAGCTGATGTATCAGAACCGAGTCGCTGCGCTTTCCTCCAAGTGCGCTGTGATGCTACTCGGCAATGCTGCATCATCAGCAGTTGAAAAAAGAGCTGGTGTTTGGAATCTTTCACTATCTTTAATAAACTCCTGAAGACAGAGCTCTTCAAAGAGCACTTACTCTCCTAACACCTCTAACTAACTACCTTCTACTACCAGATCAGGAGAATCTCTCACTATCTTTAATAAACTCCTGAAGACAGAGCTCTTCAAAGAGCTCTTACTCTCCTAACACCTCTAACTAACTACCTTCCACTACCAGATCAGGATAATCTTTCGCTATCTTTAATAAACTCCTGAAGACAGAGCTCTTCAAAGAGCACTTACTCTCCTAACACCTCTAACTAACTACCTTCTACTACCAGATCAGGAGAATCTCTCTCTATCTTTAACAAACTCCTGAAGACAGAGCTCTTCAAAGAGCTCTTACTCTCCTAACACCTCTAACTAACTACCTTCTACTACCAGATCAGGAGAATCTCTCACTATCTTTAATAAACTCCTGAAGACTGAGCTCTTCAAAGAGCTCTTACTCTCCTAACACCTCTAACTAACTACCTTCTACTACCAGATCAGGAGAATCTCTCACTATCTTTAATAAACTCCTGAAGACAGAGCTCTTCAAAGTGCACTTACTCTCCTAACACCTCTAACAAACGAACTACTTCTAACCTCATTTCCTTCTTCCCCTCCTTCACTCCTCTATCCCATTATTCCCTTTGTCCTCCTTTAGGCCCTATCTAAAAATGTTTTTACCTTTAACTTCTATACTTTTGTACTTCACTATTGTAAGTCGCTTTGGACAAAAGCGTCTGCCAAATGTAAAACTGTAATGTAACGGCTTCCTATGTATCGGAGGAGGCATGTGCTAGTCTTTACCTTCCTTGTGTTGTGGCATCACTAGTTATGAGGGAAGAGTAGCAGCTGAATGGGTGGGACAATTGGCCTGATGACCTTCTCAAAAATACTGGATGGAATACCATCATCATCATCATCATCATCATCATCAGCCAAAAAGACTATTAATCTGCTCTATAGGATTCTATTCTATTGACATAATTTCCCTACTACAAGGACTCGACATGCTGTGTGTATGTGAGAGTGCATTTGCACATGTGTGTCAGCAATGGGTGCAACTTTAAAGTAAAGTAACTAAATGTTGCATTTATAAGAATTGATCTCCACAAACTTTTGGAAAAAATAGTTTATTTAAGATTTAAAAAAAGACAAAGCGAGAGAGAGAAAAAAGGAGGTCTGTGATATTAATGATTAATGATCTTGTAAATAACTTACAACCCAGAAAAAAGTTTTGACAGTATAAAAAATGAGAATTTGAGAAAAACACAGTGTTGCATACAATATGTTTACTTTGGCCCAAACCCATTTCACCTCTCGGCTCTACCACTTAGCCCTACCCCTCTGTTTTGCGAGTGCAGGTCTAGGGTTAGGATGTCCTGATTCATGCTTCCTATAATAAATGAATTAAATAATTAACAATAATAATTAATTGCTGTAACATCTCCCAAGTAAACACACCAGAAAAGCATGTTTGCAAAACTATGTTAGCATAATCATGTTAGACTTCTAACCATAAAGCTCAACAATATGTGTAACTCACATGTGTATTCACACAGTTCAACACTAGCCAGTTTTACACAATAATACAAATACTTTGAGAAAGCATAAAACCCAGGGAGAAACAGCATTTCTCTCTATATGTCACGTCTTTGCCCTGTTTCCTGTCTGTTCTTATGTGTCTGTGTGTGTTCCCCACGTGACCTGTTTCTTTCCCAGTAGTTTTCCATTCACCTGTGTTCATTTGTAGCTCCGCCCCTTAGCCCCAGGTGTTTCTATTTCCTGTGTGTGTTCCTGTCTATATATAGTCCCAGTGTTTCAGTCTTTGTTTGTCTGTCTTTGCACTAACCTCCGTTATCTTGTCTATTCCACGTTTATTTTCTCGTTCTCTGATTTATTGCACCTGGTTGTTTCTTGTTTGATTTCCTTGTTTATTCTTGTTTATTTCATTGTCCTGTTTTGTTTATTTCCTTCTTGTTTTAATTTCTCGTTTCTAGTATGTTTTCTTTGTTTATTTATTAAATAAACCACCCTTACCTGCGTTTGCGTCTCTCCACGTCTTCTGCATGATCACCATCCCTAACACTATATCCACTAGAATCCCAAATATGCAGCCAAACCATAGACAAAAAGTTCTAGAGGCCCCCTAGTGGCAGGGAGGCCAAAACCTCTGTAAGTAAATCCATGTAGCCAAATTACTAGGTTACATTGCTGCACCAGCTGCTTCCTTTCTGAATGCGTACAATAAAGCCCTAATATTTACTAGTAATCCTGCAGCAGCAGCTAGGTTGCTGAACGTTAGTGCTCCACTTGAAGCAATATCCCAATCTTCTTCATTTTTTGTAACTTTGTACCAAGAGGAAGGTTTACACTCGAGAACAATTGGGGAGGTAGGAGTACAACAGAGAATTGAGAAATTGGATTGACCCTTATGAACCCAATATATTTTATATATATAATTTTTGTCCGCTCAACTTTATGAAGCCATTAGGATCTGAGAACTACATATGCTGCCTTCAAGACCACAATTTTTTAGGGACGTCTGTCCATTTTTCAACAAGATAATGCAAATCCACATACTGCAGACATTGCAAATGCATGGCTGTGGGAGAAGAAGGTACAGTTACAGGTACAGGTACTGTCCTGTCCTGCAGTCCTGACCTGTCCCCAATAGAGAATGCATGGAAAATCCCAGGTTGTCATGGAAACAGTGCCATGGGGTCTGATATAAATGGGGGTTGGGGCACTTTAGGTCCAGGTCCGGAGTTCAGACTCTTCAGAACCATTCCCACTGTACAGACAGACAATACGGTGAGCTTCTACCCTCTTCTGATCTATTTCTGTCCCCTCGTCTCTCGCCGCCCTCTCTCTCCTTCTGTTCTTCCAGCCAACTACTTATAATAATGGACCCTCAGCAAGAGAGAGAAAGAGAGAGAGGTCTTAAGGTTTATGCGGAGACATGGCAACCCATGGGCAAAATGTTATGGCAGATTTATAACTATTAGTTTTGTCATGTTACTGTTACATTATCGACTTAACGTTCAATAACAGACATGACCTCAATCATTTTAATAATTGTGATATCGTCCATTGTGTTTGCACTTACAAAATGCACTGTGGCCGTGACCTGGTAATGCAAAAGCACAGAGAGACACAGATACAAGTGGTGAATTAACTCAAAACGTACCTTTATTAGGAAATATGGCCTCCATCAACACCCAAAATAAACTTAAAGGAACATGGTAACGGTCCAGTGCGTCGCTAGTCGCTTAACTTTAGTGTTGCCCCAGCCTTCCTCTCACTGTCAGCGTATTTCTCGAGTCAAGGAAGGCTGAGGCAAAGCCTTCATGCTAGTCCAACGCAGACCAGCTGGGACAAACCGGTGCTGCATGTCATGGTGTGGTTCCCTTGCCTTCACATATATATATATATATTGGGAAGGCATATCTGTAGGCATATCTGTAGCTGTATCAACACAGTTTTCTCGATTCTTCTTCAAATACATGGTAGACAGGATTGCGTCTAATATGCAGATGTGTATATAAATGATTAAATAATAATAACTATAATGAACTCAGTCTATTTCTAAAAGTGTGCCCTCTGCTGCCCCTATAAAAAAGCTTTTAGAGGCTACTGTTGAGTAAAGTACTTCTTGGTGAGAGATCATTTACTGCGAGACATTGTGCTTTGAGAGGGGGCACATCTTTGGACTGAGAGAAGCAGCATATATATACATATATATATATATATATATATATATATGACTATAACCTACTTTGGTTAAAGCTGGGAACTTTTCGGGAAAGAAAAGTTTATTGTATTTAAAATGGTGTAATTCCTTTGTTATGATATTATGTTATCATTATATAAGTGCTATTTAATGGCCAACAATATTGTTTATCGCAATAATTTGTGGGACAACATCGTTTGCAAAAAAAAAAATTATCCTGACAGGCTTATTCATTGTCTTTATTTTGTATTATTGGATTATACTGTACGTTTTTCTGCCTCTTTCTTTATTTCTTTCACTACTTTAAAAAAGTTTGGTATCACTTTTTGTACTATGAAATCCTACATCCATAAGGCAATTGTCCTTGTGGTAAAGATTTTAAGAAGTTTGTCCATAAGCAAGTAGTAAAAAGTGAAATTCTTACTGTTTCTACTTGAGTTTCCATTCATTAAGTCCTTTTCAGAAGGTTAATAATGAAGGTAATGTAGTAGTATCAATATCTGTAGCTGTATCAACACTGTTTTCTCAATTCTTCTTCAAATACATGATAGACAGGATGCGTCTCATACAGTATGCAGATATGTAAGTAAGTGATTTAATGATTAATTAACTCAGTGTATTTTTTAAAGTGTGTCCTCTGCTGCCCCTATAAAAAAGCTTTTAGAGGCTTCTGTGGAGTAAAGTACTTCTAGGTGAGAGATCATTTACTGCGAGACATTGTGCTTTGAGAGGGGGCACATCATTGGACTGAGAGAAGCAGGTTGGTTGATTTAGCAAATCTATTATACTAGGAATCCATAATACTAGAAATGCTTGAAATTCATACTTGTTTCTACATGAGTTTCCATCATGAAATCATTTTTGAGAAGCTCCATAGCAAAAGAAATATAGTATCAATATAACTGTAGCATCACTGTTTTCTCAATTCTTCTTCGAGTACATGGCAGCAGGGTTGCATCTCATTTAGCCTGATTGCACACAGGTTCTTGCTAAAAGTGTGTCCCCTGGCGGCCTATAAAAAAGCTTTCAGAGGCTATGATTAGTGGCTGCAAGACTATGATAATTCCGTAATATAATTCACGTCACCATGCCATGAGCATGCTGGAGAGCGTTCAGCGTCAATCACATCATAATCATAACTTTTAAAGCTGTGGGCATACAACCATTAGTTAAACTGTACTTTTTTTTGCACAATTCACTGGTTTCCCTTGTAAATTGTGAATAATTGTGATAAAATACACATAGTCATGCAAATAATCACAATTATTTTTTTCTTTTGACAGCAGTATGTTTAAAAACATCATGGCATTTCCAGAAATAACAAAATACTGACAAAAGCAGGCTCTTTGACAGCGGATGCTTGACTGAAGAAATGTTTATGCATGTTTACGTCAGTTGTCTGGTAATGTGAAGTGTCTGGTATGGAGCAGTATATACTGCATGGCTGTGTATGACTGCTCCACTGCATTGGGGTTAAAAGGAAGCAATGACAGCAGGCCTGCTGCCCAAGCAACTGTGCACTTTTCTGAGGCCGTAATGTGGAATGTTCTTGTCAGGCAGGCAGCCTGAATCCCACTGAGCTAGCGTTTCTCTGTATGATGACGAGACTGAAGGCAAAAACAAGCAGCGAGTGAAAAAGTCTGCACTGTATGCCTGGCAGAGCATCAGCAGTTCTGCAGCGTACAGACCTCAGGCAGTTAGCAGGGATGGATTTTAACGAAATATTTGGATTCTTTGGCCAGAGATTTCTGTAGGGTCAGATGGACAAGTTGAAAAAACTTCTACTTCTTTAACTAGAAAAAAAATATTTTTTTATTTTTTATATTTTTCCCATTTTCTCCCCTTTTACACGGCCAACTACCCAACCCACTCATTAGGACTCCTCCTATCACTAGTGATGCCCCAACACACCAGGAGGGTGAAGACTAACACATGCTTCCTCCGATACATGTGAAGTCAGCCATCGCTGATGCAGCATCACAGCACACTCGGAGGAAAGCGCAGCGACTCGGTTCCGATACATCAGCTCACAGATGCCCTGTCCTACAGACATCACCCTTTAGTGATGTGGGGAGAGAGCGCCATCTACTGTACCCACCCGGAGGGATCAGGGCCAATTGTGCTCCCTCTGAGTGCCGGCAACTTGATAGTGAAAAGCTGCATGAGCAGGGGTTCGAACCTGCGACCTCCCGCTCACAGTGGCAGCGCTTTAGATCAGCACTGGACCACTCGGCACTGGAGACAGAAATCTTAATAGAACTTAACAATTACAGTGGTGTAAAAAAAGGCTTTTGCATACTTTGCGCCAGAGCCTGATGGGATTAGTTTCTCGTCAACTTTTATAGGGGGTCCTCTGTGATTTTATTCCCATCCAGAACAACCATCTTACAACCATTAGTAAAGTTAAACTGCTGTTTTTTTTTTTTTGCATAATTCACTGGTTTCCCCTGTACTTTTTTTTTAAATTGTGAATAATTGTGATAAAATACACATAGTCATGCAATTAGTAAAAAATATATATATATATATATATATTTTGACAGTGGTATGTTAAAAACCACCATGGCATTTCCAGTAATAACAAAATACTGGCAAAAGCAGGCTTTATAACAGCCGATGCTTGACTGAAGAAATGTTTCTCAGGGGGTTCTGGGATAATTTTCTCTTTTATTGAGAATCCTCTATGATTTTATTCCTGTCCAGAACGACTGTGTGCGTGTTTTTCTTAGACGTACTCTAAGAAAATTACAGACTGAATAAAAACCTACTGTTTTTCTCCAGTAATTTTAGTCCTGTCCAGATGCACATCTCTACATTTTCATCACCTCACGTTTAGTAAATTATTTGTCCACTGCTACGCACCGCAATTACACTTTGGGCTCAGGTTTTCACGGAGATCCAGGTAAAAACACAACAGTGAGTGGAAATGGAGGAGCTACTGAACATCACAATGTCACGTGACCTAGAAAGCTCAATTGCAGTCTGTATGCAGGAGTTTTATCGCTGAGAAATATAGAAGTGTGAAATATTTTTCACAGACGTCCCCCTAAGAAAATAATCCCATCCAGATAGGGCTTTACTTACATTTTTCAGATTATCAAAAAAAACTTTAATATCAAACAAATATAACCTGAGTAAATATAAAAAAAACACTTTTTAAATGATTATTTTTAGGAGGATTTTTAGTTTTCCTAGGAATGCTCAAACTCTTTCCAATTCCAATGAAGCCGGATATGTTTAGTATGAGGCATTTCATAATTTCCTGTTTTATATAGTAAATGACATGCAAAAAGCTAATTTTGTCCACGGCTGAAACCACAACAACGCTGCTGACGTGAGTCATTTCTGAAGACTTTTCTTCAGGGTATCAAGATGTTTCACTCTGACGAGAAAATCACAGTCCCCAAACAGTTTCCAAACAGTTCACTGTGACATTACACGTCAGATTCAGCTGGAGATGAATAGCCCAATCAGAATTATTTCAGGATTATTCATTGTAATTCTCTGTCAGGCAGTTAATGGCACCATAAAAGAGTTATCATTTATTTTTCATCAACACAAACGTCATTGTTAAAAGCGAGTGAACAGCAGAGATAAACAGACGTAGATGCTGTGTTGTCTGTTGTGCTCTAGGGTGGTCAAGGTTCACTTCTAAACTAATGCATGTGTATTAAGATATAACGAGGTCTTGTAATTAAATCCATCGTGAGTCATTTATTACTCAAATTATTTTCACTGCACTTGCTTTGTTATAATCATAGGATGTTTACGCATGCTTGTAATTATACTATAATTATCATTACCTTCTTGAACATTGAATTCTGTCGTGATTTGGGCAATTTGGTTTTATGTTTTTTGGATACAATCCGGGTTAGCACCCGAACATCCATTTCAGACAGCTTCCTCTTACAGCGTCCACAGTTAATCCTGTTGGATGTGGTTGGTCCCTCTTGGTGGTATGCTGACATTACCCTGGATACCGTGGCTCTTGATGCATCACAAAGACTTGCTGTCTTGGTCACAGATGCTCCAGCAAGACGTGCGCCAACAATTTGTCCTCTTTTGAACTCTGGTATGTCACCCATAATGTTGTGTGCATTGCAATATTTTGAGCAGAACTGTGCTCTTACCCTGCTAATTGAACCTTCACACTCTGCTCTTACTGGTGCAATAATGTGCAATTAATGAAGATTGAACACCAGGCTGCTCCAATTTAGCCATGAAACCTCCCACACTAAAATCACAGTTGTTTCAGTTTTATTGTCCAACCCCTGTACATACTTACAATTTCTAGAAGTTTATAGCAAAAGTCCATGTCTACTCTCTGAATGTAGGAAGTAGGTTTGGAAATACGAACTGCAGCTTGTGCATTAATCCATTTTACTGCAATACAGCAAATTCAGTAAATGTGAACATGATTTTCTTGAAGTGAAAATCCAAGGTGAGGAACTTCAACCCTTCCTAAGACACACTCTTCATACTCTGTAAAAAAAAAAAAGAAGTAAAACATATCTCACCTCTACAGAACTATTTATTATTACAGTGTCCTACAGGGCCTTCCTCTTCAACGGTCGATAAAAAGTCCAGCAGCTACCGAGAGCCTTGAGGCGGGCTCCTGAGGAGGAGGCATGCCAAACAAACAGTGGTGGTGGTTAAGGATTCTCGGCCATGCTGTTGTTAGAAGGTTTGTCCATTAAACTGACGGATTGACTTTCCTCGCGAACCCCAGCTGGCATATAAAGAGAAGGCCTACAAACGTTCTTCTGCTGCGGCGATTAAGAGCCGCGCTGTTTATAGCCGCCGTAGCCGCGCTGTGTTGGCGGGTGAAGTGTGCTTTCAACACAGACGATGGCGATGGGCGGCTGGCAGATAGATCGTTTGTTTCAGATTTGGGAGAATCATTAATCAGGCGTCTGCGAGCGAGAATGCCATCTGTTTTGTTAACCTCGCTCGCTTTCTCTACGTTTTAAACACAATACACTATACATTTATGTCCTGAAAGGCAGATTGGAGATAGTTGGGTTTTATCTGGGTTGTATATCTGAGTCTTTTATTTAGTGCTGTCGACTTTAACTTGTTAAAACATGTGATTTATTCTGAAACTTTAACGTTTTAATGTTCAGTATTTCCTTAAGTTTGCTCCCAGCTTACTTCTGTAGTTCCATATGTTTACTTATATGTTTTATTTAGCAATGAGAATACAGCATCATTACTGTTGAGTTTAGAATGTAGTTTCCTTTTATTTAAGATGAAATATGGATAAAATCCCATAACTAACTCCCACTGCTCTCTCACTATTTTAAAACACAATATACTATACATTTATACATTTATATATATATATATATATATATATATATATATATCAAAACACGTGATTTATCTGAAAACTTTAATGATTTAACAGCAATTCTTTTTAAATTTGGCCCCAGCTTACTTCTGTAATTCAATATATTTACAGAACCTGATAACTTATCAGTGTTTTTATTTAGCAATGAGAATACAGCGTCACTACTTTTCAGTTCGGAAGGTACATTTTTTACTTATATCGTTGCTGTCCTATGAAAAACACTTACCTCAATTTTTGTCGATTTTTAGTTTACTACATAACTGTCCCTTACACTGTGCCAAAATTTCTTGAGGAACGGACCAATAGAAATACTTCAAAATGACGTGAAATAAACTCCTTTTACATTGACTTCTATTAAAAGTTTACAAGGTTTTTTCTCTCTCCTGTAAAGTGTTTTTCATTGGACAGCGAAGATATGTACTTTTATTTAAGATGAAATATGGATAAAATCCCATTAAAACTTTAACGTTTTAATGTTCAGTATTTCCTTAAGTTTGGTACCAGCTTCCTTCTGTAGTTCCATATGTTTACTTTTATGTTTTATTTAGCAATGTGAATACAGCATCATTACTGTTGAGTTTAGAATGTAGTTTCCTTTTATTTAAGATGAAATATGGATAAAATCCCATAACTAACTCCCACTGCTCTCTCACTATTTTAAAACACAATATACTATACATTTATATATATATATATATATATATATATATATATATATATATATATATATATATATATATATATATATATATATATATCAAAACACGTGATTTATCTGAAAACTTTAATGATTTAACAACAATTCTTTTTAAATTTGGCCCCAGCTTACTTCTGTAGTTCAATATATTTACAGAGCCTGGTAACTTATCAGTGGTTTTATTTAGCAATATAAATACAGCGTCACTACATTTGAGTTCAGAAGGAAGATTATTTACTTATATATACACTTTTATTTAGGCAGAAATATGAATAAAATACACAAACCAACTCTCACTACTCTCGCACTGTTTTAAACACAATATACTATACATTTATGTCTTGTACAATTTATCTGGGTTGTATATTTAAGTCTTTTATTTAGTGCTGTAAACTCTTTTTGAAACATGTGATTTATATGGAAACTTTAATGTTTTAATGTTCAGTATTTCCTTAAGTTTGGTCCCAGCTTACTTCTGTAGTTCCATATGTTTACTTATATGTTTTATTTAGCAATGTGAATACAGCATCATTACTGTTGAGTTTAGAATGTAGATTACTTTTATTTATGTTGAAATATGAATGCAATCCCGTAACTATCCTATAATCTCACTTCTCTCACACTGTGTCTCTGCTTTCTCTCTCTAGTTCTTAAAAAGCTGTTAAAAGAAAGCTGTAGAAGCTGGAACTGTGATCTGTGATTGGCAGTGCCATACCGTGGACTGCCAGCAGGGGGGCTGGTAGACATAGAGGAAGAAACTCCAACTCCCAGAATCCCCGGCAGTGATTAGCATCAACCAGGTGCACCTGTGCAGCACCCTATATATATATATATATATATATATATATATATATAAACCCCAGTCAAACCGGACTTCTCTGTCGCACCTTTGTAGAAAAGTGAGCGCTAACAGGGGGTAAAAGAGAAAAGAACAGATAAAAAGTACAGAAATCAAAGAAAATGAAAAGAAAAATACAACTCCATAATGGAGAGAAAGGAAGACAAGGAGCTTTTGAGTTGGGTTGGGTTTTAGTTTGGCTTCTGAGGTGTTTGTTATACCGCCCAGTCTCCAGTCTCCTCTGTGAAGAATTGTTGCTAGTTGCAATATCACAAGTGACAAATAAATATTAGACCATATCCAAATAAATAAATAATTTAGTTAATTAATGTATACTTATATTTATATTAATTAAAAAAAGCTTCACAAACAAAAAAAATGTGATTGATCACAATTAATGACAAATAACTGCAATTAATCAGCTACTTTTATTTTATTTACTATAAGAAGTTTAATACACATTATTTTAATTTTCAGTGTGAATTTTCAGTGTATGTACTTATGTACATTTTCATGGTCTTGACAGTAATAACTGTAGAGTGAAGGCTCTTCTGTAACTGGCTTAGCTGCTTACCCAGAGCTGCTTGAAAGAGGAGTGTAAAAAACAGCTTCTACTCCCACGGTTGTTAAAATCGATTCCTCTTTCCTTCTTTTTTTTCCATAAATCAATCAATCAGTCTTGTCGGTCTGAATCACATTTAAAAACATGCCTGATTTAATGATATGATTATATGATGCGAGGTCAAGTGCAAATCCCAGGTTATAAAATGTTAATGAAACTACAAAACCTGCTTACTGGCTAGTTTATGCATAATGTTATGTATTTATTAGGTTTTAATTCTGTCATTTTTGCCATTGATATATGTAATAATGAGGGGCAACAGGATATGCACCCATGTGAACCTGGATTCGCTGTAAAGAAGATACAGCTTGAGTTCTTTAGCAGTTTAATAGTCTGTAAACTGGGAAAATGTATTTTAGTACATTGTGGACCCTGGTGAAAAAAAAATATATATATATTAAAAATATATATATATTAATTGCACTTAAAATGTATTGCGAAATGTCTAAGTATGCTGTAAATGTACTTACCAAAAACATATATATTAAATATATATATATATATATATATATATATATATATATATATATATATATATATATATATATATATTAATTAACATCATGCTTTCATCAAATGTTCGAAAGTAAACTTTAATTATACTTAAAAAAAGTACAATATAGTGCATAAACAAATTAACTACTATAAAGTACACTTTTAATTTAATTTAATTAATTTCAATATACTTCTAAAATACTTATTTCCAAATATACTTTTTAAAAAACTACTGTTACAGTAGTTCACTTAAAGTACAATGTATCATGTAACTTTTTATACGGTACATTAAATGACTACATTGGTAAAATGTTTAAATATATATATATATTTAGGTATTACATTATAGTTAAATATAATAAACTATACAAAAATAGTTCAAATGTATGTCAATGCTGTGTAATTATACTTTTTTTTTCATTTAAAGTACATTTGTAACACCCTATACATTGTAGTACAGTATATTAAAATATATTTTTATACCCAATGAAGTATTCTAAAAGTGTGCTACTTACAAAAGACAGGAACAAGAAGCATATATATTTGTACTCTAATGTAAATGGATCACATATATTTAACATCAATTCTTAATACATTCCTAATATACCTGGTGTATATTAATAGTGATACAGTGTTAATACTCATTAAATGTATTATGATAATTGTACTGTAAGCATATTTAACATATATGGGGTTACATTACATAAGTAGTATGTTTACTACTACTATATACTTAAGTATATATTTAGTACAGTTAAGTACACTTTTTAAGCACAATTTAAGACTGTTGTACTATTTTTATACAATTATAAAAAAAGTATAATAAATACAAAAAAAATCCATTTTAGCACTCTTTAAATATACTGATTAATAATGATGTGGCTACAAGAACACTTTAGTGCGCTATAGCATAATAATGCTTAGTATAATTTAATCTACTGTTTTTTCACTAGTGTCTAGCAGTGAACACCTAGTCTTTCACCAGGAGGTACACTACTAAATACCCAAAAGCAGACCTTTTAGAGAGCTTTTATAGTGCAGCTGGTGAAGCACGTGCAAGCATAGCTCAATAAACTCTTTTTAGTCACGCTAATCAGCTATTGGAACAGGAATATAAACAATATTTTAATGTCCTGCATCAATAAAACCACAAATCTCACTTTTTAGAATGGTTTGTGGCTTTTGAGCCACAAATTATTATTTTTTTAAAGCAGCAAAAAATATATAAAAGAAAAAAAAGGGAGACAGTGTGTGTATCAAGTGGTGTTAAAAATCTTTACTCTGCTTCCCCAAGAGACTCGTTAGTTTCACACATTTTACAGTAGCTCTGGATCTGGAGTTTGAGTCAGTTATGGTAAAATATTTAATATTTACAGACTGAAAACATGTTATCTGTCAGAACCCCACTGTTAAACTCCAACATGGCAGATCTGCAGCAGTGCAGGGAGTCAGACACGGAGCGTTTGATGGCCCAGAAGTCTTTCACAATGCTTTTTGTTGCACAGTGGACGCAACAGTGGAAAGCTGTTACAGATCCCCAGGCTTGAATAAACAATGGGAAAGACAACAGCAGCAGTAAATCTGGATAAATTGGCTCAAATCAAAGTCTGTGCTAAAATACATGCAGTTACTGTCACATGTTAGGAAAGTACAAAAGATCTAGTGCTTTTTTTGTATGCTACTATTTAATCAGTGTATAAAGAGAGTAAAAAAGAAAGGAGAATTTGGTTCTTGTTGGATGCGCTATGTTTTTTTTTGACCTCGTCCCTCTCCATAGTTTGGTAATTATTAGTCATATAATTTATTGCTGTTGCACAGTATTGTGCAAATGTTTTAGGCAGAATAAAGAATAAGTTTCTTAAATGTGCATTACAATAAATACAAACAGCAATTTTACAAAAAGCAGAGCTTTTACAGCATTGTTCTACATTTTAATAAAGTTTTATAGCGTTTAATAAAGTTATTTCAAGTTCATCATATCAACACCTGGTTTGGTAAATTGGTGAATTTGGTAAATCAGGTGAGCTGCTGACGGAACTGAACATATATACACATATATATATATACACATGCTGGCTGAGGAGCATCCAGGAGAAATCAGGAATCTCTACACTTTGTTCTTCAGCTTGGCTCACAGGATATAACATACTTAGTCAGACATGGTGCGTTTGATGGCCCAGAAGTCTTTCACAATACTTTTTGTTGCACAGTGGACGCAACAGTGGAAAGCTGTTACCGATGCCCAGAATGTACAGCTTGAATAAACAATGGGAAAGACAACAGCAGCAGTAAAACTGTGTTCCACATGAGAGAGGAGAATTGCATGATTGGCTAAAATCAGCTAAAGTCTGTGCTAAAATACACACAGGTATACTTGATGAGTAATATTTAAGACAGCAAAAATGAGCAGGTATGGGTCTAGTTTTGATACCACAAAGCAAGTTACTGTCACATGTTAGGAAAGTACAAAAGATCTAGTGCTTTTTTATGCTACTATTTTTATCAGTGTATAAAGAGAGTAAAAAAGAAAGGTTCTTGTTGGATGCGCTATGTTTTTTTACCTAGTCCCTCTCCATAGTTTGGTATTTATTAGTTATATCATTTATTTATTGTGCAAGTGTTTTAGGCAGAATAAAGAATAAGTGTCTTTTCTGTGAAGTAAGTGTTTATTATCTCAGTAAAACACTAACATTACAATCAATACAAACAGCAATTTTACAGAAAGCAGAGCTTTTACAGCCCTGTTTTACTTTTTAATTTTTAAAAGAGTTTAATAGAGTTTAACAAGTTATTTCTAGTTCTCATCATATTAATTAACACCTGGTTTGGTAAATTTTGGTAAATGTGTTAAATCAGGTGAGCTGCTGACGGAACTGAACATAATATACACATGCTGGCTGAGGAGCATCCAGGAGAAATCTGGAATCTCTACACTTTGTTCTTCAGCTTGGCTCATAGGATAAAACCTACTTAGTGAGAATTGCTTGTTAGGTTTTGGCTAAAAATCAAGGTGCTAAAATACACACAGGTATACTTGATGAGTAATATTTAAGGCAGCAAAAAAGATCAAGTATGGGTCTAGTTTTGATACCACGAAGCAAGTTACTGTCACAGTTACTGTTAGGACAGTAAAATAGATCTCGTGCTTTTTGTATGGTACTAAGTAGGGGTGTAACGCGTAACGTGTATTCTTTCTGAACCGTCACGGTACGGGGGTCGGGATTCGGTTCGAGTTAGCCCACGCAGGATACACAGTACACAGGCAGTCTATTGTAGAACCAATGAATGTAATGCGGAACTAGAGTGTGCTAAAATCCTGCCCTGCCATAGGAAATGAATTTCGTCTGATGCTTTCAAGTGTGAGCGCAGGGTTAGGCGCTCGTACTCTCTCTCTCTCTCTCTCTCTCTCTCCTGCTTTCTCGCCATCTCTCTCTGTCTCTCTCTCCTGCTTTCTCTCTATTATAGATATTATAATACAGTAAAAAATGATCTAGTCTGCCAGACCTAAACTACACTATATCATGTATTATTTTTATTACTGTCCCCACACAATAATACTGGAAAAATCCAGCACTAAAAAAAGTATCATGATTTTAAATCATTTTTAAGTGATTGACACTATTAATTTAATTTAATTTTAACAATCTAATGCTGATATTTCTTAAAAAGAACTCAATCACTGGAATACATACAGTAATATGCTTAGGAAAAATATGTGTAGTTTAAGTTTAAGCAGTTAAAGTAATGCTGTTAATGACAGTAGGAGAGAACCCTGGTTTCAAGCATTTAACAAAAGAGTTTGAGACCCGTTACAACATTTTTTTCTCCAGAAAATACAAAACATGATTATAATGAAGATACATTGTTATTATGAAGTTAATAAAGGTAAGGCTGTACAGAATGCTCAGCTATTTATTTTTTCCACCAATCGTACCGAAAACGTACCGAAAATGTACTGAACAGTGGGGTTTATACCGAGGTGTGAACCAAACCGTAATTTTTTTGTACCGTTACACCCCTACTACTATGTTACCAGTGTATAAAAGATAAAGAAGGATTTGGTTCTTGTTGGATGTGCTATGTTTTTACCTAATCCTAGTCTCTTATTGTTTTTTATCTTCAAATAAAAATTCAGTGTTTCTCAATGTTTGTATTGCTTCTTTTTAATATTTAGGATTAAACAGCACGGTTGAAAAATGTCTTTTTGTAACTGTGGAATGACTTTAAATGCAGCCTTTCTTTCGGCACTTTGCTAAAGAATCAGATACTGAGGTGCAATGAAAAGCTCAGTCCTTTCTTTATAGCCTCATAACTCTGGATGTGAGTCATGTACAATAAGATGCAATCAAAAGGGCAGACTCCACAGACTCAGAGACTCAGTTTAAATCAAATTTCTTTGCACACAAATATCGGAAAGTATCACATTTGTTGGCCTGTGGAAAAATGTACATTTTGTAACTTTTTGTTGAACATTTTAAACACTCAATGCTTTCAGAGTTTTGGACAGTGCATCACAGTGCAGTCTAGCCTGTGGATGCCTTTAGGGTGCCTTTTGGGACAGTACCTAAGAGCAGTGTTAATTTAAACATCCAGATTAAAAGTTTTAAGCACTTTTTTACATTTCCTGGTTTAAATATTTTATTCTGAGCAAATCAACCAATCAAATTTAACAGAAGCTGCTCCGGTTAAAATGAATCCATCCTGAATGGTGGGTAAATATGGCATGAGGGTTCTAAATATTTAAAAGATCTGCTTGCAGATATTGACCTTTGTCTTTTTTGTTTATTTAATGAGTAGATAATCCACATTCCCTCCAGTCTTCGAGATTATTATCATATCTTTCTCTCTCACCGCAGCAATATCCCATCTCTCTCTCTTTCTTTCTCTCTTTCTCTTTTTCTTCACTACTTCGGAGCCTGTTTCTTCCAAATTCACTTGTTAGCATTAACTGTTTTTATGGACAATTCTAGTAAGAAAGGCAATCAACCAAGAAAACGCACTGAAGAAGAGCAAATGAACAAATTTAAAACACGGCATGTAAGAGAGCAAACTGAGGGTTATTTATATTAGACAGGCCAGGTGGAAAAAATCATTAACCGGGGGAGCAGGAACACCCTAGAGTCATGTGATCAGCATGTGAGTCAGGGAAGTTCTATGTGAGTGCATGCTGGGAATTGGAGTCTTTAAGTAGTTCAGAGTAGTCCAGAGAGAGCAGACTGACAGTGTCAGGACTGATCAGTTCCTGCCTCTGTGTCCATTAAAAATCTTCCAGATCATCATCATACCTTTCTTTCTTCACCTTACTTATATATTTTCTCTCTCTCTCTCTCCCTCTCTTTCTATTCTCTACTTGAAAATCTGTTTCTGCCAGAATCACTTGTTTGCATTTACAATTTGAATGGACAGTTCTAGCCAGATGCAGCCGGTCACAATCATTACCACCTACTGCACAGTCCATGAAAAAAAGAAAAATGTTAAAATATTTTATTCTGAACAAATCAGCCAATCGGATCTCTTTAACCAGTCAAATGACATTACAGAAGCTCCTCTGGTTCAAATGAATTCAGTTTGAATGGTGGGTAAAGTCTTAGAACATGGCAAGAGGGTCCTAAATATTTAAAAGATCTGCTCGTAGATTCAGAGCATTGTCTCTTTTTTTCTTTTTTTTCTTAAAGAGCAAAGAAACTACGTTCCCTCCAATCTTCCAGATCATCATCATACCTTTCTCTCTTCTCTCTCTCTCTCTCTCTCTCTCTCTCTCACTCTCTGTCCCTCTCGGTCTCTCTCTCTCTCTCTCTCTCTCTTTCTCTCTTCGCTACTTGGGAGGCTGTTCACGTAGCAAATGAAACCACTGGAAGCAGACCTCATTCAAAATTCTTCCTTTTCTTTTCTCGCTCTCTATTCTCTTTCTGCCTGGCAGGGGGAGAACGGCGGGCTGAGCGCAGGACAGTGACCCTGAATGGTGCTGACAGGAACAGCCTGCCATTTCTCTGCTGATGTTTATCTGCCCCCCCCCCCCTCCTCCCCTCCTCCTCCCTCCGTTTTTCCCTTTTCCCCCCACACTCTCTCGTGCTCCGAGCAGATAAGATGGCTTATGTAGGTCACATTACATTAATCTGGCCCGCCGTCCTCACAAATACGCACTGAATTAGGCAGCGGGCATGAAATATTCACGTCTTGTTCACGGCTCACTACTCGGTTTAAGTGAAGATCCACCCGGCTGGTATTATACTGAAGCTGAAACTTTTTCACGCTCCAAGAGATCCGTGTCCTGTGCCAATGAGTGTTGCGTCAACATTTCGGCGCGTGTCGGAGGTGAATCGACTTCTGCGTGACCTGAACTGACTTTTGCACTCTTGATTTATGCACAGTGTGCAAAGTGTGCTCAAACCCTTTGTGGGTCATTATCAGTGATGGGAATAATGGTGTTGAAATACTAACGCTGTACTTTTTTCAGTAAGGAGTAATCTAACTAATTACTATGACTGTAACTATAACGCTGTTACCGTTTCCGACACCCCGTTACTGCGCGTTACTTTAGCCGCTCAATTAACTTTTTTTTACCGTTGCGTTTTGTGTGTGAGTCACAAGGGAGGGAAGGATGAGATAAACGCCTAAGCGATGATTGTTGTCTTTGCTGTCGTGCACTCTATTCATCTGGCTTATGGAACACGCTCTGAGAAGGTGGGGGCCAGGGGGTAGGGGTTACGGGGGCGAGTAACACAAAAGTAATGCAAAAGTTAATTTTACTGGTAACTAGTTACTTTTATAGTGGAGTAACTACGTTAGTAACTCAGTTACTTTTTTGGAGATGTAACTAGTAACTATAACTAATCACGTTTTCAAAGTAACATGCCCAACACTGGTCATTATCAAAGTAATGTACTATATGCAGTTTGGAAGACACAGTGGCTTAGTGGTTAGCACGTTCGCTTTCTAGCACTGGGGACTTGGGTTCGAGTCCCTATCTGGGTGGAGTTTCCATAATCACCCCCTACAGGCCAAAAGTTTGGACACACCTTCTCTTTTTCAATGCGTTTTCTTTATTTTCTCATGACTATTTACATTGTAGATTCTCACTGAAGGCATCAAAACTATGAATGAACACATGTGGAGTTTTATATGCTTAACTAAAAAATGAGCTGAACCTCCACAGTCACCGGACCTGAACCCAATCCAGATGGTTTGGGGTGAGCTGGAGCACAGAGTGAAGAAGGCAAAGGGGCAACAAGTGCTAATAAACACCTCTGGGAACTCCTTCCTTCAAGACTGTTGGAAAACCATTTCAGGTGAAGACCTCTTGAAGCTCATTGAGAGAATGATGCCAAGAGTGTGCAAAGCAGTAATCAGAGCAAAGGGTGGGTGTGTCCAAACTTTTGGCCTGTACTGCACTGTAAAAAACAAAACTTAAAATTGTTCTCCTTCAGGTGATGTTTTAGTCAGCTGGTCAAAAAATATTGAATTGTACTCAGCTAACATTATCACATTTCTTGTTAAAAACTGGCCAAACTAAATAATTTGTGTTTGCAAATCTTATATGATTGACCAAAAGGCAGATATAAAAGAATAAATAAATTACAAGTTCCAAGTTGATTTGTTAAATTAACCAAAATATAGTGTTGCACCCAATAGATGATTTAGTTCATGTACACCTTTTCATTGGCTCAACTAATTTTTTTTTTAGTTGATCCTAAAGGATAGTCAGCAAAACTTATATAACAATATAATACAATGCACATTTCATAAAACTTAAATCAGGCCAAATAAAAACATAAATTGAATGTTTAAGTTGGTGAGAATTCATATTTGAAGTTTCAATACATAAAAAAAAAATATTTATCTGGGCTACAGATTTCTATTTGGCAAACGCATGTGTTTTTTTTTTTTTTTTCAAAACTTTTTTCAAGTTGCCTTGAAATTTGAGAACTTGAGTTTTCTCAACTTTTTAAATTTTACAGTGTGTATCAATGTGTCATATCTTCAGTGTTTGTCCAATTAAAATATATAATAACATATTTACAATAATATAACGGATGTACTCACATTCATAAAATACAGTATATATGTCTCAAACCCTCAAACTCAAGGTAAAGGTTTCAAGTCAGTCCACGTTTCTCATAATCTGCAGGATGGTATATTAGATTCAGGTCTCACCAATCAGAATGTGTTAGCGTGTGACTGAGCTTCTAGATGCAATAACACAGATTACATTTGCCTTATGTATGTGTATATGTACGTGATCAGATATGATTGAAAACAGCACTCCCATGGAATGCATATTACTCTGTAATACATACAGAATAAATAAATATGCTCAGCCTTGTAGAATTGATTAATAAATCAAAACACATCAATCTTGAGTCAAGCACAAAATCACATAGATAATTTGAGGCCCAAAATGAGGCAGTTTATAACATTACCATTCTTTCTTACAACGTTTAAAAGACACTTTGGCACAGAGGATACCAAGGGCCCTCTCTTACACCTTGTAATGCTCATTGCTATCTTATACCTCATCAACAGTCTATCTTTACTGCCTTAAGTCTGCTTCCTTTAAATAGCAATAGTGATTGTGAATATATCAATGGTACTCGGAGTGGTGGTCTGGAAATGAGGTGTATTCAGGTACATTTCTGGGGTATTGCTATCTTGGCAAAAGAAAACACCTTTGCGCCAATGACTGAAGAGAACCTAACCAGATGTCAGCAGTGCACAAACCCATAGCGCTTGCCTGTTGGCAGCTACGCAAACATTTACATCAACAATAAATAGAATAAACAAGCGTGAACAAGCAGGTCAGCTTCCTCTGCGGAGAAGAGTCAAGGTAGCTGCAACCCTAAAATAGCAATCTGCCAAAGTCAGAGCGCATCTGGCTCTTAAAGGCAATAGCAAGTGGTTTATTACAAGTTACACCAAAAACACAACTATTAATAATCAAGATAATTAGGACAAGCCTTTTGCACGTTTTGAGCCGCACAAGGTGTACTTTTCCCGTCGTTATGATAGCAAAGACACACTGGATGCATGGTGCCCAGTTGATGGCTCGCCTAAAGAACACTAAAATAGCACCCCAAGTGATGAAGAGTTTCAGGCATTAAAAGACATTACATTCTTCCTGCAAACACATTTTCAATATTTTAGTAATTTTGGTTTCCTAATTCTCCACACGTTCTCTGCCACTGACAGGCACTGGATTATAAAGTGCACTATCAATGGAGGTCTATTTTCTGGTCTGTTTTCATAGATAAACTCACTGGATTATAAGGCGCATTAATAAGCAACACTAGTAAGGATGCCTGCATCAAAGTTAGCAAGAGTGTCACCATGTTTCCCTTCTAATTGGGAAGCTGGGGGAAGCGCCTAAGTAAACAAAACTGTAATTTAAAAAAATATATTTTTCTTTTAAGGTCAAACGAGTATTGAATGTTTATCTACAAAGATGCCTCTCCTGAAAACCGTTTATTAACAGTAAGCTTAGAATTCCAATAAAGTATATAATAATTTTCAGCACTAAGGCTGAGAAACTTCACTAGAGGAGTTGCTTTACTGCTCCATAATATCTAATTGGTAGAATTCATACAGGGGTTGGACAATGAAACTGAAACTCCTGTCATTTTAGTGTGGGAGGTTTCATAGCTAAATTGAATCAGCCTGGTGGCCAATCTTCATTAATTGCACATTATTGCACCAGTAAGAGCAGAGTGTGAAGGTTCAATTAGCAGGGTAAGAGCACAGTTTTGCTCAAAATATTGCAATGCACACAACATTATGGGATTATGACATACCAGAGTTCAAAAGAGGACAAATTGTTGGTGCACGTCTTGCTGGAACATCTGTGACCAAGACAGAAAGTCTTTGTGATGTATCAAGAGCCACGGTATCCAGGGTAATGTCAGCATACCACCAAAAGGACCAACCACATCCAACAGGATTAACTGTGGACGCTGTAAGAGGAAGCTGTCTGAAAGGGATGTTCGGGTGATAACCCGGATTGTATCCAAAAAAACATAAAACCACGGCTGATCAAATCACGGCAGAATTCAATGTGCACCTCAACTCTCCTGTTTCCACCAGAACTGTCCGTCACCACAGTAAATTATTGTGGTTTAAAACCAGGTGTTTCAGTGTCATTGTCCAACCACTGTACTTAAGGCACACTGTAAATTTTTGAGAAAATTAAAGGATTTTAAGCGCGCCTTATAGTCTGAAAATCACTGTACTCATTTAACGTACTTTGGAATGTGTTGCAGAATTGAAATGTAAGACAAAGAGAGAAACACATCAGTGCATCAATGCGATTTCACATTTTCACATTTCTACACATCTCCACAACGCTCGTCCGCCGAGACGTAATCTGCGATGACTGAAACCTGAAATCCCCCTCCTGCGCTCCTCCTCGCTTCATTCGCATTCTTGGCGAGGACCCGCGTTCTGATCAGCATTCCGCCGTCCTCCCGCTCCGTCTGGACTCACCACGGCACCCGATTCCGATCTCCACTGAATGTTGTCGGATTTACATCCAAGCTTAGCTCTAAAGCTGGCACCGGAGGCTGTAATCTGCGGGCCTGTGTTCGTAGCCCATGTCTTCATCGAAAATGAAGAGCGAGCCGCGAGTGGGAGACAGAAAAAGCCTCCCAGGCAGCACTTTTTGATCTGGGGATGATTACAGTGAGAGAGCTGCCTCGGGGGAAGCGGCGAGGTGTGTGCCGGGGCATATGAGAGGCACTACACCTCATCTACTCGGCAGAGAGAGAGAGAGATAGAGATAGAGAGCAGAGGAAAGAAGAGAAGAGAAAAGAGAGAGAGAGAGAGAGAGAGAGAGAGAGCGTCTCAGGGCTGTCGGTGTGTGCACCTCGAGTTTAATTAAGCGAGACCCAACAGAAACAGCGAGGATTGCTCCTCAGAGAGCTCCTCCAAGAGCTCCTCAGCAGGCCTGAGTGGAGCTGATTGAGTTCCAGGCTTGTCTCTGGTTTTGCCGGCCTCGGATTTTTCCTCTGTGGAGAGTCTTATTAACACGCCTCTCCTTTCCACCATGATATTCCATTTTTTCCACCATGATATTCCATTTTCCAATTCACTTAAGCGTGCTGCCGGAGAATTATACACGCAATCAGACTACGCTCTCTCTCTCTTTTTCTCTCTCTCTCTTTCTACCTCTCTGTGTATCTCGTTTTATTTTGTCTGTGTCTGTCTCTTTTCTCTCTCTCGTTTCTTTCCTCTCCCTCTCTCTTTCTCATTGTTGCTCCTTCGTTTTTCTGCTAATTAAAATAGCTTAATTTGGCGTAAACTGTAATTAACAGCAGTGGCCAAAGCTAACAGTACAATGCTGCATGTTAATAGTGATGATATGAACGAGGATTTATTAACAATTAAACTTACACACAAAACCTATTAATTTTCTAACATAATATACATTTTGTAGCTTGTGTCAAATCTCCATGACAAATGGACCAATAAAATGAGCTTTTTTTAACGTGCCTTCTATTGAACGTTAAAAAGCTTGTAGTGTAGACTCTCTCTTTTTTCTTTTTTTTCTCTTTTCTTCACTCTTTCTTTGTTTGTGTTTCAAATTTCTGCAAATTTAAATAGCTCAATTTGGCGTAAACTGTAATTAACGGCAGTTGCCAAAGCTAACAGTACAATGCTGCATGTTAATAGTGTTATTAGTAATATTCACGAGGAGAACAATCAAAACTTACACGCAAGGCATATTCATTTTCTACATTTTGTAGTTTGTGTCCAAATTCCATGACAAATGGACCAATAGTAATTCATTGTTTTTTTACATGCCTTCTATTGAACGTGTTAAGAAGCTTCGTTCCTTCTTGTATAAACTACTGTTGTTTACAGTTGGTTTAATCTAATGTAGACTCTCTCGTTCTTTTTTTGATTCTCTCTTTTTTACTCTAATTAACGGCAGTTGCCAAAGCTAACAGTACAATGCTGCATGTTAATAGTGATAATATTCACAAGGAGGACGACGAGGAGAACTATTAAACTTACTCAAAAAAAAACTATTAATTTTCTAACATAATATACATTTTGTAGTTTGTGTCCAAATTCCATGATAAATGGACCAATAGAAATTCTTATATACATGCAATCAGACTACGCTTTCTCTCTCTCTCTCTTTCTTCCTCTCTGTGTATCTTATTTTGTCTGTGTCAGTGTCTCTTTTCTCTCTCTCTCTCTCGTTTCCTCCCTCTCTCTTTTTTTGTTGCTCCTTTGTGTTTCTATGAACTTAAATGGCTTAATTTGGCGTAAACTCTAATTAACGGCAGTTGCCAAAGCTAACAGTGCAATGCTGCATTTTAATAGTGATAATATTCACAAGGAGGACGACGAGGAGAACTATTAAACTTACTCAAAAAAAAAACTATTAATTTTCTAACATAATATACATTTTGTAGTTTGTGTCCAAATTCCATGATAAATGGACCAATAGAAATTCTTATATACATGCAATCAGACTACGCTTTCTCTCTCTCTCTCTTTCTTCCTCTCTGTGTATCTTATTTTGTCTGTGTCTGTGTCTCTTTTCTCTCTCTCTCTCTCGTTTCCTCCCTCTCTCTTTTTTTGTTGCTCCTTTGTGTTTCTATGAACTTAAATGGCTTAATTTGGCGTAAACTCTAATTAACGGCAGTTGCCAAAGCTAACAGTACAATGCTGCATGTTAATAGTGATAATATTCACAATGAGGAGAATGAGGAGAACAATTAAACTTACACACAAAAACCTATTAATTTTCTAACATAATATACATTTTGTAACTTGTGCCCAAATTCCATGACAAATGGACCAAGAGAAATGACCTTCTATTGAACATGTTAAGAAGCTTCATTCCTTCTTAGGTAAAGTACTGTAGTTACAGTTTGTTTAATCTAGTGTAGATTCTTTCTTTTCTCTTTTTTCTCTTTTCTTCACTCTTTTCTTGTGTGTGTTTCATTTTTCTACAAAAATGAAACACACACATGCCTTGCGCGTGGTCACGTGCAAGGCACACTAGATGCGCTGTAGCAGCAGTTCAGTTCAGCGAGTCTTCAGCACAGCACGCACGGCAACAGATAGGCTTCTTCTCCCCCGTGTTCCACCAGCCAGGTAACATACACATCAAGTAAAATCCTACCGTTTGCCCTCTAAGCCCAACGTGAAATCATTTTGTTGTGCAGTAAAATGTCTCATACAGTACCACATGCGCTAAAAAGTGCCCTTTTTCCCCCCTGAGCACTTGCCCCCCAAAATGTGGACCTGGTGAACATAAGGCTTCTAAAGTCCTGCATAGTAAAGTTTTAAGGCGGTATTATTGTATTAGTGAATGTAACTCTGTATTGTAGAGCTAGACAAAAGTTTTCTATAGTAATCCCTTGGCTGTGAGGTTCTGTCAGCTATTGCTAACTTTTTCTCTCTCTCTCTCTCTCTCTCTCTCTCGCTCTCTCTTTCTCTCTCTCTCCCACATTCTCTCTTTAATATCGCTCTCTCACTTTTT
The DNA here is from genome assembly GCF_023375975.1 of Astyanax mexicanus. Classification (NCBI taxonomy): domain Eukaryota; kingdom Metazoa; phylum Chordata; class Actinopteri; order Characiformes; family Acestrorhamphidae; genus Astyanax; species Astyanax mexicanus. Next base: position 50,634,850 of record NC_064411.1, on the reverse strand, counting down.
CAATTCAATGTGATATAAGAGATGCACATTTATGCTATCAAAGCATTAAAATGAACAATTTTACTCCCTCTCTCTCTCACTCACTCTCTCTCTCTATCTTTTTTTTTTACTCGCGTCTCGCTCGGCTTTTTCTCCCTGTTCTTCTTTTTTCTTGCTGCCTATTTCTTCTCTCTTTTCTTCACTATCTCTCTCCTTTCTATAATCCGTTTCCCTCCTCCTCCTCCTCCTACTTCTCAACCTTTCTCCTTCTATCTCTCTTTCTCTTTTTTCTTACTGAATCTGTGTCTCTCGTCCTCCCCAGGCGCTGTGGTGTTCGGAGATGGCTCTGCTCCTCCTCCTCCATATTCCCTCGCTCCTGGCCCTGCTGGCCCTGTTCCCCTCGCTCTCTCTGGGCTGCCCCTCGGGCTGCCGCTGTTACAGCCTGACGGTGGAGTGCGGCTCCATCGGCCTCAAGGAGATACCGCGGGGCATCATCCACGGCACGCAGGTTAGTGACCGTAAAAACTGTGAACGCCGTGACCATCGTGAACCCTGTGACCAATTTTCATCTGCCACCTTCCTGTTTCCTCAAAATTAATATCTCAATTTTTTTGGCTGAAAGGTGATATACATTATATATATCTTTTTTTTTTGCTGTATATCGATAATTCTTAACAATTCTATACATTGCTCAGTAGGAATCTCTCACTATCTTTAATAAACTCCTGAAGACAGAGCTCTTCAAAGAGCACTTACTCTCCTAACACCTCTAACTAACTACCTTCTACTACCAGATCAGGAGAATCTCTCGCTATCTTTAATAAACTCCTGAAGACTGAGCTCTTCAAAGAGCACTTACTCTCCTAACACCTCTAACAAACTAATTACCTTCTACTACCAGATAAGGAGAATCTCTCACTATCTTTAATAAACTCCTGAAGACAGAGCTCTTCAAAGAGCACTTTCTCTCCTAACACCTCTAACAAACTACCTTCTACTACCAGATCAGGAGAATCTCTCACTATCTTTAATAAACTCCTGAAGACTGAGCTCTTCAAAGAGCACCTACTCTCCTAACACCTCTAACAAACTAATTACCTTCTACTACCAGATAAGGAGAATCTCTCACTATCTTTAATAAACTCCTGAAGACAGAGCTCTTCAAAGAGCACCTACTCTCCTAACACCTCTAACTAACTACCTTCTGCTACCAGATCAGGAGAATCTCTCACTATCTTTAATAAACTCTTGAAGACTGAGCTCTTCAAAGAGCACTTACTCTCCTTACACCTCTAACACACTAACTACTTCTAACCTCATCTCCTTCTTCCCCTCCTTCACTCCTCTATCCCATTATTTCCCTTCGACCTCCTTTAAGCCCTGTCTAAAAAATGTTTTACTTTTAACTTCTATTACTTTTGTACTTGACTATTTTAAGTCGCTTTGGACAAAATTGTCTGCCAAATGTAATGTAATGTAATTCCTTAAGTGTGTTCGTGGCACTGTTTATCAGCACTGATTTATGGCCGGTTAGCACTGATGCTAATCCAGCAAGCTACCTATCGAGCCTTTCGCTACTTTCATCCACACTTCATTTTCCTCCAAACTGTGGACACACTGCTGCTGTGCTCTCTCTTTCTCATTCATTTACACACACACAAACACACACACACACATTCACACACAGCATTTCTCTTTCCAAGTTTCCAGCATTACCCTGCCCTGCTAACTGGCCTCCCGGCCTGCGTAGTAAAACCACTCCAGATGATTCAGAATGCAGCAGCACGTTTGGTCTTCAACCAGCCAAAACGGGCACATGTCACCCCGCTGCTCATTGAGCTCCACTGGCTACCGGTTGCTGCTCGCATCAAATTCAAGGCGCTTACAATCGCCTACAAGGTGATGTCAGAACAGGCTCCTTCCTACCTGCACTCGCTCCTGAAGGCTTACGCTACCTCCCGGCCGCTGCGCTCCTCCAATGAACGTCGCCTCGCTTTACCAAACATTCACACAAAGCAATCCAGACTGTTCTCATACAGAGTTCCCCAATGGAACAAACTACCTTCCACTACCAGATCAGGAGAATCTCTCACTGTCTTTAAGAAACTCCTGAAGACAGAGCTCTTCAAAGAGCACTTACTCTCTTAACACCTCTAACTAACTACCTTCTACTACCAGATCAGGAGAATCTCTCGCTATCTTTAAGAAACTCCTGAAGACAGAGCTCTTCAAAGAGCACTTACTCTCCTAACACCTCTAACTAACTAACTACTTCTAACCTCATTTTCTTCTTCCCCTCCTTCACTCCTCTATCCTATTATTCCCCTTTGACCTCCTTTTATCCCTATCCAAAGATGTTTTACCTTTAAACTTATTTTACATTGTACTTGACTATTGTAAGTCGCTTTGGACAAAAGCGTCTGCCAAATGTAATGTAATGTAATGTAATGTAATGTAAAACAATATTCTCATTGAAAAAAGCATGTAACTTCACTATATTATTATAATATAGACATTACAATATAGTATAAAAGTCTAGTCCAAATCTAGTCTGCCAAGACTAAACCACATGACACTATAATTCCTTGTCTCCCTCACAAAAATACAAAAATACAGAAAAGTACCAGCATTAAAAAAATATATATATTTACCTTGATTATAATTAATCACAAAATTGTTGTTGTGTGACATTTTTAGCTCCTTTATTTTTAGAAAAGATGCATATTTAAATGGAAACGATTATAAAGATTGTCATTTTTCATGCTGATGTTTCAATTATAAAAACATATGTATATATATATATATATATATATATATATATATATATATATATATATAAAGGGACAACTTGGATGTGTTCTTTCTTTTTTTTACTGCATTGCCAAAGTATTAGAACAAGATACAGGTAGATATCAGGAGCAATAAAATGTGATCAGGACATCCCTATCACCCAGCCCTGTATCTTCTTATCACAGCACTGAGCCGACATTCACATTATCCAATTACACTCTAACTAGGAGCACAAAAATCTTTAGTGTGAATGAACCAGCGCCCCTATATGACCCGTCTGAGCATATCCTAATCAATAATGTCACATGAATCGTCCGCATGCACCATCAACCACAGCAACAACAGCAGCAGCTGCAGCAGCAGCATGAATTAAATGAACGAACCGGCAGCACAAGCCTTCAGCCTCCATCACAAGGGTTATTAGCTCTGAAAAGCTCCGGGCCGATCAGGATCAGGGGCTAAAAAAGGCCAGACGCTTCGATAGTTTCACAGCTATATGAGCATACACAGCACGGCATAAAGCAAACATTAACTCGGCTCTGATCTGACCATTCTCCTGAAGGTCACTGTCATTAATTGGATATAGACCCACAGAGCAATTTATGAGGAAGGACAAAAGCTTCACATAAACCTTCAGACTAGAACCGCGGAAAATCATTATCCTTATTATTATGTTGTTGAAAGAGAGTGATATAATCGTAATAATTTTTTTTTTTGGTATCTTTGGTATTTATAGAAGAGTTTTAGAGTGTAATAATGAATAATGGATTTAAGTAGGTTAGAGCTGACAGAAAGGCTACCATAGCTCAGGGACCGGTGGCACAAGCTGTGCTTAATCTAAAGTAGTAAACATACTACTAATGCATCTCAAAAAATATTAGAATATCATTGAAAAGTTACTTTATTTCAGTAATTCATTTCATAATGTAAAACTCAAATATTACATAGATGTGTCTGCTGGTGTTGATCCACTGTGTTTTATTATCAAGTCTAAAGTCAGTGCCGTTTTGTTTTCCCACAAAATCTTACAGCACTTCATGCTTCCCTCTGCTACTGACAACTTTTATGGAGATGCTAGATTTCATTTTCCAGCAGGACTTGGCACACTGCCCACACTGCCACAAAAGTACCAATTGGTCTTATTTAATATTCAATTTTTTGAGATACTGATTTTTGGGTTTCCGAGTGTTGGGGGTGGGATAAAATCAGATGATTTCAAATCAGATTTGAACCATTTTAAACATTAAACTGATATTAAACTGGATGCAAGTGGTTTATTACAGGACACAGCTGTTTGTGCATGTTTACATTAATGATCAATAAACTACTTTCAAATACAAATATATGTGTACCTGACCGAGCAAAAAAACAAAAAAAAAATCAGGCCCTTTAGGCTTCGTTCACATTTCGAGCCTCGTTAATCAATTCAGATTTTTTGTTCATATTGATTTTGGCACTTTTGACAGATTCTGGTCTTGTGTGAGTAGAAATAACCATCCAATAGCATTGCGAGTTCTTCATTACCAGTGCTATTTAGCACATGCTCAGCTAACAGAGAATTTAAAAAGAATGTTAAGCAACCTTTTAAAGGTTCCTGAAAGCTTAGTCTGTAACTTTCTCAGCTAAATGAACGCTAACGGTACGCAAATATTAAATGTAACATTTTAACTTTGATACAAGTAATGTTGTAGCGATTAGGGGTGGGCGATATGCTCTAAAATAATATCACGATATTTCAGGGTTTTTTTGCGATAACGATATACTTGGCGATAAATGAAAACAGAAAAATTATTTATTCATTTCAGGAATATAGTATAATAGTATAACAGCATAATCATAATGTGGCAAAACAAATAATATAGCATAAAATAATATAATGCAGCAAATAATATTGCAGAATATTTATGTTGATGTGATGTTAGCAGAACATCCTGAAAATGTGACAGATTCAATGTTCTAAGCATGTTAACTATAACTTACTAACAAAAATTGCTAGATGGATGAATTCAGGCAAAAATATCATATGCAAGAAATCTGATCTGATTGTTAATAATCAGGGTGCATGCCCAGAAATAAGATTTGTGTCTAGATGCATATATAAAATTGACCACATCAGATTTGACATGTTCACACATTCCTAAAACACTCTGACTTAAGTCTGGTAATGTAAGCATAGCCTAAGGTGATTCAGTATTTTTAGGGGGCGAATATGAAACAGTTATTTCTTGTTTTGACAGGCACTGCCATCATTATCAGAATAGCTTGAGGGCTGTAAAAAAGAAAAAAACACAAGAAGTGCATCAGTAGCTTCAATCTGCATGATGTGGCATATGGCTAATCAGAGTGAATGAGTGATGTTGTGTCTTTAATGCAGGCGCACACAGCTCCACTGTTTAATACCTGCAGCCTAATTAAATTGCTGCGGCTCATTTTAATATAAAAGATAAACATCAGATCCACAGCCGTGGCTCACCTCCCGGCCCCGGTGTGTCCCGCCCAGCGCTCCCAGAGGACTGTGTGGACTTCCTCCGCGGCATTGACAGTTCAATTTCCTGTCTGTGTACATTAACACAGGCCGCATTCGCAACACCGCCGCAGCCTCTGCATATTCATAAACTGCCTTGCGCGAATTGCTCAATTAACCCGCGTAACCCTGCGCCGTACGAGCGGGCAGCCGTGGCTCCGCCCGCTTTTAATCTCGGCTGAAATGCTGCGAGAACGAAGAGAGCACAGCTGCAATTAATTCATGTCATGCATTATGCAGCTGATAGGGTGCTGTAGGGAAGCCCTACAAGAAAAGTGTGGAGAAATACAAAGACCTGCTACACGTCTGCTCTAGTGGATTCAAGAAGGGGGTGGCATGGGGGGGGTAACTGTTCACCTGGTGTCAACCTGGTTGAAAAAGCATCACTAAAGTGCCTTTTAACTTAAAAAAAACAAGAGACAAAGTACCCCAGGTAACACTCCAGCCATATCACTCAGACCATTTCTAGGCTCATTATCACTGCATTGCATTGACCCAGTTCAAGTTCCTATTTAGACCTGATTCTTGCCCAAATGCTCAGCTAACATCCAAAGATCGAATGCTGCATGTGCCAAAACCCCGGCTGTCGAGTATAATATGAAAATCAGCCAAAACCACAGTTACTGCATATAATATGTAGATCAGGTGGAGACACATGTGCCAAAACTCTGGTTGCTGAGAATAATTTGGGAATTGGTCCAAGTCACATGTGCCAACACCCCGGGTTCCAAGGATAATATCGGAATCATCTAACGATAATAAAACAGAATAGATTGGGCCAAGATGTATGTGAAACCCTTAGGTTACCGAGTATAATGTGTGAAATGGTCGGAGTCACATGTGCCAACACCCCGGGTACGGAGTATAATATAGGAATCCTCCAACACCCTGATTTTTAAAAAATAAAACATAGATCAACTCATGTGCCAACGCTATGGTCCTAAGTCCTATATTGAACCAGGAAGGTTTCATGGCTAAATTGAATCAGCCTGGTGGCCAATCTTCATTAATTGCACATTATTACACCAGTAAGAGCAGAGTGTGAAGGTTCAATTAGCAGGGTAAGAGCACAGTTCTGCTCTAAATACTGCAATGCACATTATGGGTGACATACCAGAGTTCAAAAGAGAACAAATTGTTGGTGCACGTCTTGCTGGCGCATCTGTGACCAAGACAGCAAGTCTTTGTGATGCATCAAGAGCCACGGTATCCAGGGTAATGTCAGCATACCACCAAGAAGGACCAACCACATCCAACAGGATTAACTGTGGACGCTGTAAGAGGAAGCTGTCTGAAAGGGATGTTCGGGTGCTAACCCAGATTGTATCCAAAAAACATAAAACCACGGCTGCTCAAATCACGGCAGAATTCAATGTGCACCTCAACTCCCCTATTTCCACCAGAACTGTCCATCAGGAAAATAAACTATTGTGGTTGCAAACTCTCAGCCAATGACGCCATACATCTCAACTCGGGGACCCTACTGGCTGCTGTTCTTGTTGGAAAAAGTGATTAAGTGCCTATTGTTGGATTTTTTCTTTAATGGGGGGTCCTTTGTGATTTTATTCCCATCCAGAACGACCATGTATGCGTTTTTCACAGTCGTCCTCTGAGAAAATTACAGACTGAATTACCTACTTTGTTTATCTATGGTAATTTTATTCCTGTCCGGACGCACATCTCTGAGTTTCGTATCCTCGCGTTTAATAAAATAGCTATTTGTCCACTTCCACTCACCGTAATTACACTTTAGTAGCGCGTTTCCATGGAGAGCCACGTAAAAACACAACAGAGAGTGGAAATGGAGGAGCTACTGAACGCGATGTCATGTGACTGAGAAAGCTAAAAAAAAAAAAAAAACTCACTGGTCCTCCTGTTTTTTTTTTTTCAATTGCAGTCCGGACACAAGAGTTGTATCACTGAATAGTAGAAGTGTGAAATATTTTTCACGGACGTCCCCCTGAGAAACGAATCCCGTCCGAATAGGGCTAAAGTGTCTCAATGCGCCCCTGCCTCTGCCAGAACATACGTAACAACCCTGATACCACACCGTCCACTGTCCGAAGGGGTTAGCTGAGAATTTTACTATAAGAAGCTAATAGATAAAGGCATGATGCAACTGATATGGTGTAAATAAACTCCCCACATGGACCCACCACCCGTCACATTCAGCTGCCACCAATTGATTTGCTTACAGGCGTGTTGCGCTGGCAGTGTAGACTCTAAGGAAGACGTCTCATGTCTGAGAGCTGTAAGAGTCAACCCGGGGCGGATTAGCAGAGCCAAAACTTCCCACTGATCCACGCCTCACTTGCAGGATAAAAAGGGCTTTCATGATATGCTCCCCTCCAGCATATTTTTCCATTTGAATGTAATGGAACTGATCTGCTCAGCCTCTGCTGGGGTCGGTAAACAAGCACTTAGAGAGGGTTTTAAAAGCTGTTATGTGTTCGGAGTTCCACAGGGGCTGTAAGCTGAGTAGAACTGGAGAGCAAATGTTTTCCTGCTAATGAGTCCAAAAACACTCACAGGGGTGTCACTGGGGACCCAACGGATGGAGAAAAGGAGCGCCAGGTACCCAGATTACCTGTGGATATAGGACAAAAGTATTGGGACATCTGCACACAAGCCTGTCACAGAAATTGCATTATACACAGCTCTGGAAAAAAATAATCAAGAGGAAGATGGATGATCACAAGCCATCAAACTGCTTGAATTTTTCACCAGGAGTAAAGGCATAAAGTTATTCAAAAGCAGTGTGTAAGACTGGTGGAGGAGAACATGCCAAGATGCTTGAAAACTGTAAAAACCAGGGTTATTCCACAAAATATTGGATTTTTTTTTACAGAGCTGTATATATTTGCATTAATTAACATTATACTCTATATTGCCAAAAGTATCTGTTCATCTGCCTTTACACACATATCAGCTTATTTGAGTGACACACAACTCTTCTGGGAAGGCTTTACACAAGGTTTAGTAGTGTGTTTATGGGAATTTTTGGCCATTCTTCCAGAAGTGCATTAGTAAGGTCAGACAATGATGCTGGACGAGAAGGTCTGGCTCACAATCTCCACTCTAATTCATCCTAAAGGTTTTCTATAACGTTAAGGTCAGGACTTGGTCAGTTTTTTCCATGCCAAACTTGCTCATCCATATATATTTATGTTATAATGGAAAGGGGCCGTCCCCAAACTATCTATCTATCTATCTATCTATCTATCTATCTATCTATCTATCTATCTATCTATCTATCTATCTATCTATCTATCTATCTATCTATCTATCTATCTATCTATCTATCTATCTATCTATCTATCTATCTAGGAATGTTAAATGCCTACAGGACAACTACAGAAATGAAATATTCCATCTATCTGACACCCTCTATTAGATCTTGTTTAATTCATTAACACTGACCAGTGTTCAGCCTCACTCACAAGATGACGCCTCAAAACTTATACGGATGTGGGCATTCCCAAGCCATCCCCTGAGATAAAACTTTTAAAACGATTAGTTTTCGCAAAAAAAAACTGCTTTCACATGACTTTCACTTAGAAGACACTCGTTCTCATGGTTAATTTAGCAGATATGGCCAAATCTACCAAAACTAATTCATTTTACATGGATGAGATTCATTTTCTGAGCCTTAATTTTCTGCAGATTTTCCTTGCTGTTTTAAAACAAATACTGATTTTCAATCTCACGTAAGATACTGAGGATCTGATACACATCACATTCCTGTTGGTGTGACCATGATAAGAACAAATAAACAGGAAGTCTCCCAGTCTTTTCTTTCAGCATGCTCTCGCAGTACCGTCGTCACCCTCTGTCGGAAGTTGATGTCAGTAATAGCTTCTCACCTTCCTGCCCTCGCCGTCAGCCGAGAGCTCTTCAGGGCCAATCATCTCCGCGACGGAGGCTCGAGATGCGAGTTGTTGTCGATGTTCATGACGCAAGTGGTTCATTCCCATGTTTGCACATGTGGGTCGTTTCTCAACAGGGGGGCCGTTTACTCTGAAGCATGATATGAGTCACTTACGCTCTCACAGATTGAGCAGGCAGAGTGATTGGAGCAAATATTGAGTAAATATCTGAACTGAGGAATAGGAACCTTGAAGAAGAAACAACAGCTTTCATTTGTTTTTTTAAACCATTATTTTCCAGGAATTAAAGGACTCATTCCATCGTTTTTTCATTCATTTTAAAATGTCTCTAGTATGTCGTAGTCTCTAGTATGAATTGATGCCATGTGAGCTGGTTTTTGTGAAAAATGTAATGGAACTCCGGTGATCAAGTATAACGCTGCTTTAGTCTGCTGTAGGAGTGTGCATGGGGAAACGATAGGAATTCAGCACTTGCTCTTGAATATTAATACATTCCCTGGATACATGGGGCATTATATACAGCTCTGGAAAAAAATAAGAGACAACTTTAAAATGATAATTATAATCAAGAGGAAGATGGATGATCACAAGCCGTCAAACCAAACCGAATTTTTGCACCAGGAGTAAAGCAGCATAAAGTTATCCAAAAGCAGTGTGTAAGACTGATGGAGGAGAACATGATGTCAAGATGCATGAAAACTGTGATTAACTGTGATTAATATTCAACACTTGCTCTTGAATATTAATACATGGGTAATTCTCCATTTCCAAAAATCAACCTTAAAATGATCTATTAACAACTCCACTTACCAATTATGCAAAATGAATAGCTTAATTCCAAATAGATTTGAATTTATTTGCAACACAAAATGAAGTTTGGGTCAATTTGTCACTGGTGTTACCCCATCTTGAAGAACTTATTTTGTCATTTTTAATTGAAATTACAATGTGGCTGAATGTGATAAAGAAATTCCATTTAACTTAACATGTTACCAAAGTATGTTTATACACCAGCACTAAAAATTACAAAAATAAAGCACTTTCTTTATAGTTTAAGGCTTCTTCCAATACTTTTAAAAAATAGTCCAATAAACATGAAAATTTAACAACTGATATATGAATGAACGATTCTAACATTTCATTCAGGATACTTTTAATAAAAAAAAACAGTGACATTTTAGTTAAAATGGAGAATTTTGTGGAATGCCTGCCTCATTGGCAGTCAAGAGACCATGTGTAAATACCTAAAATCAATGAAATAAAACACATATGGCAATATATTTGATAAAAAAAACCACTTTTTTAACAATTAAAGCACATAACACCAGTGACATAAAGAAGTTATGTGCTACCTGATAAAAAAGAGAACTATCGTCAAATTAATAAAATAATATGAGCAAGTATGGACTCACCTTCTCATGCCTGGAGATGCTTATTCTTTGACGACCTGTGACCCAGGAAACAGTTTAACAGAGCTAACTATATCTATAATAAAATATAATATAAGAGTCCTGAAAACACCAGTGACCAAAATCTTTGTGACAAAATATTTTAAAAATAAAATACATATTTAATCATGCATATGGTTAATCTGGATTTGTTGTATGAAATCTCAAAAGTTAAACCTTTTAAAATATTTCTTTACACTAAAAATGTTTGCTCAAGTGTTGAAAGCTGGTTATATGACGAGCTATTTTACATATATAAAAACATGAAAATATGATTTAAAAAAGGAAAATCTAAGAAATCATAAGGAAAATGTGGTTTTAATCTTAGGTTATCTGTGAAAATGTATATACTGACTCTTGAAATTGTCCCTAATATTTTAGGCTTTTTTTTTTAACCCTCCAACCTTTGTGACATGGTTTCCCACTCCAAATGGAGAATGACCCAAATGCAAACATATCGCCTCTGATTGGCTAACAGCGCTGCGACATCAGAAGGCATTGAGACGGACAACAGTTAGAAACACTTTAAAAATCTCCTTCTGCTAAAATCCACTTTTTCTTGTTCTTTGTTAAATACAATAGGTCTCTCTGAGTTGTAAATGCATTGTGCTTATGAAACTCTTCCTCAACCTTCATTATCTGCAGTAGCTAATAAAAGAAAATATTCTGAAAAACAAGTCGATCAGGGAAAGCACTGCATCTACATCAACCCTTGAATTAGTATTCATGGCATCCTCGCCCACCTTGGCTCGGGACCGCCCACAAGCAGAGCTGTACCCGGGCTGCAGTAGATCTTTAAAGCTTACAGATCTGTTTATACCAGCTAGTTAACGTTAGCTGTCTTGTGTAACTATAGTAACTATAGGTTTAAATCGGATCTCCGGTTGATTCTGCATTTTGCTAAAATCTTAAATATATACACTAGGGAAGCACGGTTTGACAAGGTGTGTGTGATGGAAGAGCATAAGACATATTCAGAATATACACAATATTAGGCACGGGGTTTTACTGTTATAGGTGATATATAGGTGTGTAAATACAAAAAAAAATGTATCAGTTAATGCAGTGAGTTTAAATTCTTTATGAAAACAACACTTCCCTCCATAATTTATGTTCCCCTCCACATTCTTTTCCAGACCATCTTCCTTCAGGACAACGCCATTGGTCAGATCCGAGGTGAGGACCTGTCTGGCATGGGCTGCCTGCACTATCTTTACCTGCAGAACAACAGCATTACGGTTATGGAGCCGGGGGCCTTCGTAAGCCTGAGCCAGCTGCTGGAGCTCGCCCTTAATGGGAACAGACTCCACCTGATCTCCGCTGATGTTTTCCGTGGCCTGGAGCACCTGCGCATCCTGTACCTGGCAGGGAACCAGATCACCCGGCTGGAGGACTACACCTTCCGCGGCCTGCAGGTCTGTGTGTGTTTCCATGTTCTTGAGTTTCAGCCAGTTTGGGTTCTGTGTATCTTATCTATCCTGCCTTTTGTGTTGCTTTGCTTCTATAGAAGAAGTTAAAAGTGCTGTAAAATGAGTACTAAAGTCTATTAAAGTCAAAGACTCTTTGTTTGTCCACACATTACCATAGTAAACACCTAACAACACCTTAGCAACCCACTGCAAAAAACCCATTGGCAAAAACCTAGACAAAATATAAGTAAATAAAAAAAAAAACATATATGCTTACAGTATATTAAGGAAAAAGACTGCCAATGGGATAAGCAAATTTTTCTTAATAAATTTTATTACAAAAATCAGTCAATCAATCAATCAATCAATCTTTATTTCCACTCTGTAATACATTAAGAGTAAACCTAATTTTTTAATGCACTCGAGCATTTACAAACTTAAAGGGACTGAAAAATAAGTTTCAATTATAAAAACAAGCAAACCATATAAGATTTAATTAAAAAGAATTTAAATATAGAGAAAATATATAAAATATAAACCCAATCCAAGAAATAGATAACTTAAATTACACCAATATTATAAAAAAGGTAAATGATGGAACTAAAATAAAGTTTAAAAAGAAATTAAAAAATAAAAGGACGAAATAAATGAAGCAAGACTACAGATATTTTGCCTTAAATTTGGACATTAGTATCAGAATAACTTGATTGCTGATTTTTGGTGCTTATTTTGAGGTCAAACTATTTAAAATAAGATGAAAATTAAGTAAAACTGATTAAAATATTTAATCCTAAAATAAAAAAATGATAATAATCTAACACTTACACAATGCTTAGTAAGACTAAAAGTCTTATCAGATAAAAAAAAATAAGATTTATTGCCTTAAAATTAGAAAATTTAACTTGCTAAGATTGAGTTTTTTGCAGTGTATCAACCACTTACCACAACACCACAGTAGCCACCTGGGAGACCATTGCAGCCACTGTTAAAACACCACAGCAGCACTATATCAGACAGATGACAACCCTTTAGCATCAGCTTATTTATCTTTTGAAGAGCTGCAGATGTGGTGAAGATGTGTGAAGTTTTCTAGTCAATTCTTAATATGCAAGTTGATTTAATATCTAATCTACTGCAATAATAAAAAATGAATAACTTGTGATTAATACCCATTTTGACTGGAAATGTCTAAAACTGCAGGTGGTCTCCGACTTTTGCACAGTTTGCATGTGAAGCTTACTGTAAGAATATTTGCATACATATCTCTATAAACGGTACAATTGCCTTAGGTAAAGTGCTAATTAAAGCATGAAAACTGTGAAGCTCAGATAAAAGGCTGTAATTAGTTCAGTAATATGATAATTAAGGGCAGGCCAAACTGCCCCATTGTGCACGGTTTAAGAATAGCTAGAATAACCTGGACGATGATGAAGGTCGTCATTATGATGGTGATTATGATGATGACAGTGGTGGCGGTGCTGCTGCTAAAGGCAATGATGATGATGATGATGTTACATGAGATACTATAAGGTTACATGTAATAATGATAATGTAGGAGATGGTGATATTGTGATAGTGTTTCTTATTGTAACAGAATTAAAAATCATGATGACTATGATGATAAATAAAGGCAAAAATCCCAATTGCACCAAATGTGAGACAATAAACCATTTGAGAATGTTCTCGCTGCTGATTGGTCACGCCTGTTTTTGGAGGTTGGAACAAGAAAGTAAACACAGGAAGAAGGCCCAATGGAATAATGCATATTTTAGCACAGTTTAACATGATGCATCAGTAATTATCTAGGCATTATATGAGGATATATGACCACCAGACCAGCCATTTAGCTCAAATTTGCAGAGAACATCTGACAGTTGGGTTGGGTCAAGGTCAGATCAGTTGTTACCACAAACTAAGAACTCCAGAGTTTATTTCGCTCTTGTGCATCTAAGTGTGGTTGGTTTGCACCCAATTCTGATTACTGTATTCACAGCTATCCAAAAAATTGCATTAAAAATGGAAACAAACCTTTTTAAACAGACTAAAAAGTGCAAGTTAATTACAATGATTTCTCCTTCTTTCCTCCAGCGCCTACAAGAACTACACCTGCAGGAAAACACCATGGAGGCCCTGGATGAGCAGGCCCTAGTGGGCCTATCCTCTCTGGCTCTGTTGGACCTCAGCAGGAACAACCTAAGGACCCTCAGTCCAGCTACGCTCAGACCCCTAATCAGCCTACAGGTTCTCCGCATCACAGGTACCTTCGTAACCAGTTATACCTACAGCATAAAGGGATTTGATCAAACCTTGAAAAATGGAAATAGAAGAACTAGGAGAAGGCTGTGATGATGAAACTAGAAGAAAAGAAAGTTTACGGTAAGGTTTCAGTTATTTAAATGCAGACGGGCGAGGTATATCGACTGTAGGATGGTGAAATAGAGGGATCCAGGAGCGAGGGAGGGAATGCAAGAGAGCTCAGAGAAGAGCCTGGAGGAATAGAGCCAGGAGGGAGGGAGAGCATAGAAGGGTTGGAGGGACAGTGCGAGGGAAAGGCGGATTAGTAGGGAATCAAAAGGAATCCGAATCAAAAGGAAGAAAAGGACGTAAAGAGAGAGCGCAGGACAATAGCTTTGAAGTCAAAGCAAGTCAGTGTGGAGGGATTTCGAGGTGAGAGACTCTCCCGCTACGTTGTTCTCCTCCATGTCCTATTCCTTTTACTCGAGCTCTTTTATTCCTGCTACTAGTGGTCTTATCACTCGCTAAGTACTCGATTTAATACTCCGTCTCTTGCTTTCTCCCTCTCTTTTCTTTCTCATTGTCTGTCTGTCTTCTCTTTCAATTCCTCCTCCATTCCTTTGTATCTCTTTTCTCTCTGTCTCTGTTGGTCAGATAACCCATGGCGCTGCGACTGTGCCCTCCACTGGCTTCGTGGTTGGATCAACGAGGAAGGCCAGCGACTCCTGAGCTCGGCAGAACGGAGGCTGCTTTGCGCAGAGCCCCCACGCCTTTCTCACCTGAGCCTGGTGGAGGTTCCTGCCAACAGCCTGGTGTGCATCCCACCTGCTGTCCAACTGGAGCCCAGTCACTTGACTGTGCGTCTGGGAGAGAGCCTGCGAGTTTCCTGCCAAGCCTCTGGCTATCCCCAGCCCCAGGTCACCTGGAGGAAGGCATCTCATGGCAAAGCCCAGCTGTCTCCTCGAGGGTTGGTGCAGGAGGTAGGCATGGATGGAGATAGCAGAGCCAGCGGAAGGCTGGTGACAGCCAGGCCTAGCGGAAACGGGGGAACCGTCGGTGGCCGGAATCCAGGGCGAGGGATGGAGGATAATGGAGACAGAGACAACTTTGGTCCAGATACAGGTAGTGGAATGCTCTTCCTGAGCAATGTGACTGTGGCCCATGCAGGACGCTACGAATGTGAAGCTTGGAATCCAGGTGGAGTTGCCCGAGTGACCTTCCACCTTTCTGTCAACATGTCTTCTTCCTCATCCTCTTCAGCTGTCTGGCCTCGCTTGCATTCCTCATCATCCTCCTCCTCTTCTTCATCCTCCTCAAACTACCACCCGTCTTCAGGAGACGTCAGCCAAGAACCTATTTACGAGCTGGAGAGCATGGACTTTAATGCTCTGGGCACCGCCACCCAGACAGCGATTGCCGTTGGCATCTCTCTGCTTGCTCTTACCGCATTGCTCCTGCTCTGCATGATCTACAGTCGCCATCGTCAGCGGCAGAAAGAGGAGGGTGGTGGCTATGGGCCAAGCAAGGAGGAGTCCATCCTCTACGTCAATGACTATTCCGATGGACCCACCACCTTTGCTCAGCTCGAGGAGTACCGGGATGAACGGGGTCACGAGATGTATGTGCTGAATCGTGCCAAGCCGGTGCTCCCCCCTCCACCTGTACCAGGACACAATCCTCTGCAGACCAGCGAGTGTCTCCAAGGCCAAGGAGTCCTGACCCCAGGTAGAGTAACAGGCCTTGGTCCTCGCAGGGCTCCTGCAGAAGGTGGTGAAGGACCTCCGCCAGATCCAGAGGGACTGTTCATCAACCAGAGCCTGCTGTTCGACACACAGATTGCCTATGAGATCCACTGCTGAGGAGGAGCGAATCGACTCAGTTTGAAAGGAGAAGAGGTCGTAAAAAGGCCAACTAAGAAAAGGCTCATTGACTGCACATGGCACTTGAGGGAGGGAGGAGTTGAAGGTTGAACAGGTTCAACAGGTTGCTGGAGGATCTGCCTATTTCTGTTTTTTGTTCCAAAAGCAAAAATGCTTTGATTATTATTAGATTACAAGAACAACATGAAGGTTGCTTCAAAAGGACATTGATGACTTACTTACCTTGCCAAGGGTCAAGATCTGATCTGATCCACTTAATCTGATGCTTTAGGACCCAAGCTAGGACCTTCAACTGGACCAGTCAGATAGATGAACCTACCAAAAAGTGAGGCAGAGCACTGTATAATTTATTTTTTCCTTCATGTCTTGGAAGCTGGGAAGCGCGGTGGCATCTTGAGGACCGGGCTGCCACAGTCAGACAGTCCTAGACACTGACCTACTTTTCAGGAGCAGAGGTGAGAATAACGAAGGACATTTTTGAGACTGTGTTTCCCTATGTGTCAAACATTTCGGTTGTTTTTTTTCCTGCTTCTGCCAGGCAATGTGAATAGCTGTCCTCGTTGCCCATTCGGAAGCTTCCTTTATATTTTGAGAATCTTTCTTTTCACTTTCATACGGATGACATTTGTGTGCATTCTCATGCAAATGAGAGCGGCAGAAGGAGCTGACTGAAAGCGTCTGAGAAAAAAAATAGGTCAGTATTTGTGATAGCAACAAAATAGGTGGAGTTAATATGTTTAGCGAAGACAATATTCTCTCACCTTCTCGACCTCTATCTGAGTAACACTGTGAAAAAAAAGCTCTAGACAATAGATTTCCAGAATGATTATCAACATTTCTAATGTATCAAATGGATAGCGGTAGGTCATCAAGATGGCGTTAAGACATTTTCCGCTAGAATAGACGGTAAAGGATTGCGTGAATGTGAGCGTGCGAGAGAGAGACAATAAGAATGACCAGGTTTGTACAGAAATTGCCTATAATCACTTCAGGGTATACATATAAACGCTCATCTCAGCCGGTTTAAGCTGGCGACATCTGAAGGTGTGAAGCTTCTGCTCGGTAAAATAGTTTTTGAATAGTATGTATTTATTTCTGTTTCTGTCAGATGTCTAATAAATGTGACGTTCCTGTTTTATGCAAATAAAATTTGCTTTTTGATCCAGCTTTTGAGCTCGCTTTCTTTTAAGGGTGTTTTTTGACCTGGAAGTCTGGAGCAAGGTCTGAACCAAGATTTCATGTTTTGTTACTTGGTATGAATTTGGTTTGGATAGTTTTGTTTTAAGTGGTTTAAGGTAGACAGAACTAGTCACACTGAATTTACACAGAACCATGGTAGAGTTCACCAATTGGGCCAAAGAGAATACATCTTTGGGCCGGACCAAATGTTGGTCCTTTGGTCCACACCAATTGTCCCCACCTACCAAGTCAGAAGGAGCAGACCATATAACATGGGCTTAAAGGCACCTTGTACCATGGTTTAGTCAATCCTGACTAAGAACTTATATTTTTTTATGACTAAATTTTGGACCATAGTTTGCGGAAACTTTCACATTTGCTATTTTGGTTCAGGCCAATCCATATATAGTGCCTATTTTAGCGATCCTTAGGAGAGCCATCAACGTTGCACCAAGCAGCTTGAGTTAGGGCATTTTAATGTGTCTTTGCTATCGTAACAATGGGAAAAGTACACCTGGTGCATCTCGAAACACACAAAAGACATGTACTCATTTTCTTAATTAATCATGGGTGTGTTTTGAGCATGAAGTGAAATAAACCTATCAGCATGTCACTTGCCATTCCCTTTAAGAGCCAGGTGTGCTTTGACTTTGGCGGATTGCTATTTTAACAGTGCAGCTACCTGGATATGTCCAAAGCTTTTCAGCAGTGGAAACGGACCTGTGTGAGCAGCTTATTTACAGAAACAGCAATGAATATTTTATTTTGTATTCTGTTAATTTTTTCTATGTAAAAGTTGAGTTTGTGCACTGCTGCGTGTCCTTGTGAATGTCTGTTGTGCCAAGATAGCAATGAACGTCTGACTGTTGACATCTGTCTAGGTTCTATTCATATACTTTCCAGACCATCACGTCCATCAGCGTAGATATATTCACAAGCGCAGTTGTTATATAAACAAGGCAGGTGCAAGGCATGAAAATAGACTGTTCACAGGGTAAAAGATAGCAATGAGCATCATCTTAGTCACACTGAAAACATTCTAACACTGTGTTCTAAGACTCACAGGGAAATCACCCACCATAGTCATGTATAGAGGTATGTATTACTTTCTTAAAAGTAACCACTTTTGAATCCCTTTGCTCGGGAGACATTACTTATGATGAAAGAAGATTTTACCATCCCTGGGATCAATAAGCCCAGCTCTAAATACCAAGGCAAGTGCTTAATTGACACTTTAACACGTAGCACCATGTAAACTGTCGAGCTATTTGTGGAAAAACATATTTTCAGCACCCACCCAAGGAATAGCTGGAGCTGGAGCTCTCATTCCTGTGCAACAGAAAGACCTGTCTTGTCAAATACCCGTCAGATAAATGTGTCATAAATGATGTACACACTCCTAAGCTGACATCTTCTTCCATGACATGCAGAGGACTGTTTGGGAAAGAGAGAAATGTGTCGCTGGAAAGGTTGTAAGTGAAAATAGGAGGATACACTAACTGTTAAAGACATAGTTGCATCCAGAGGGAAGGGCGGGTTACAGTTTCATTCGAAAGAAAAATAAAGGTTGCCAGGAACAATAAATGAGCTTCATATACAGAACAGAGTGTAACACATGTGTAACGTGTGCTGGACATCTTAGCATGGAGTTGATCTCCTATTATGATCCAACCCATACAGTTTTAATATTCTCATACAGTTCCTGGAGTTTTCAATCATGGATAGGCCTGGTTATACAAGGGCCCGCGATGCGATGCTCTTTGCTATCTTAAACCCCGTCAACAGTCTATTTTCTACGCTGGAAAAATAGCACGTTAAGGAATAAATACATTTCTGACGTGTTTCTATTTTGGTGGTGGAAAACACAGCTGCACCACTGACTGATTAAAACCCCGACAACAGTCCATTCCTATAGGTGCTCCCAGAGCGCTCGTACATCCCAGCACGTTAAACACAAACACATGGAAGCACTGCAGAGTGCAAACCCAACTTTTTAAGAAACAATAAAGAATAAAATAACATTGCTGTTCCCTTAAATGAGCTGCTAGTGTATCTTTACAGTGTGAACATGCAGGTCAGTATCCTTTGCTGAGATTCACATAAGTGTGCGCTGTCAGGATATCAACGCGCCAAAGTCAGAGCTCATCTGGCTCTTAAAAGGAATGACTGGAATGACTGATAACTGTCACACTGATTGGTTCATTTCATGTTACGCCCAAAATTAACCACACCCATAATTAATTAATAAGTTCATGCCTTTTGCATGTTTTGAGCCACGCAAGGTTTATTTTTTGCTTCCTCACGATACCAAAGACACACAGACACGCCTTAAATCAAGCTGCTTGATCCACAAATGACTGGTGCACTCTAGATCACTAAAATAAGGCCCCAAATGTGATCTGATATTATAAGAACCTGCACCTCACATCATGACACCAGGCCTTCTGGACTCCATAAAGACAAAGCAAAAGCTAGATTCTGAGTGACTCCATGACAATCTGGAACAACTACCCACCAGGTATCATTCCAGCCGGTCGATTACGTCTATGTGCAAATATTTGTTTGACGATGAGTATAATAAAAGAAAAACTACTAAGCCCAACTCTTGAGACCACTTCTTGCCAGAACTAGTAACTATATCTACAAGGTAAGCTCTTGAGTTTGCAGCAGTATGTGGATGAGCATTGTCTTGTTGAAATAGCGCACTGGAGTGTGCATTCAGAAAAGGTTGGTCTGTTGGTTGCAGAACCATATTAACGTAACCTAACACTGTCAAATTGCCTGGCTTTGCATTTTTTGCAAATTACTCCACACATCATGACACCAGGCCTTCTGGACAGCCGAAAGACAAAAGTTAGATTCTGAGTGACTCCGTGACAGTCTGAAATATCTACCCACCAAGTATCATTCCGACCGGTTGGTCGATTCCATCTGGGTTCAAACATTTGTTTGATGATAAGTGCAATAAAAAAAGCTACTGAGCTCTTGAGACCACTTTTTGCCAGAACTAGTAATTGTGTCTACAAGGCAAGCTCTTCAGATTTCAGCAGTATGTGGACGAGCATTGTCTTGTTGAAAATTCAGAAAAGGTTGGTCTGTTAGTTGCAGAACCTTATTAACATAACCAAACGCTGTCAAATTGCCTTTAATGAAGACCAAAACCAAAAAGTCTTAAATACACCATGACATCAGGCCTTCTGGACGTCCACCAAGACCAAAGCGTCACTTCTTGACAGTCTAGCCGGAGCACCAACCAAGTTTCTTTCCTATTTTTTGCTGATGAATGTAATAAAAACACTTCATCCAACTCTGACCACTTCTTAATGGATGCGAAACTCAGCAGCACAGCTGAAAATGCTGGTGATTGCTTCTAAAAGCTATTGGGCTTCCTGACTTGGCAGCAAGCATGGTACACTTGTAGCCCGGAGTCAGCCGCAAATGATAAATATGATTCAGCATGGCTATTGCTTTACATAATGTTGGAGTTACTCTTTGTTATTATGTTTTTTTGAGCTGCTAGGTTTCACGCAGTAGCCGTGGAGGAATATCCGAGAGCTGTTTGCTCATTTTGAAGTATATTTGTTTTGGGTAAAACGGTTATAAAGCGCAAACAGGAACTTGCTGAGAGCGGAGGAAATAAGAAATCTTGGGTCTTAATTGGAACAAAAATGCAACAGAGCTAAGGCTGACCTAATTTACTCTCGCCTGTTTTGTTTAATGTTTATTCCAATGACATCTTTACTGGATGCTAAACGATTTCTGCGGTTATTTAGATGAGGGATGTGCATCATTAGTGTTCAGTTATTCCATTATCTACCATTAGAACTGTTGAATGTGGCAGTTTTGTCCAAATATTTTGGATACTACTTTTAACGAAGGCTTTTAGATACTTTAAGGCTGATAAAACGTTGTTTTTCTTTTTTGTGTAACCCTTTCCCTTGGAACAGAATTAAATAGTGAAGGGGTGAAATACACCCAATACAAGAAACCACTTTAAGAGACCAAAATAAGAGACCAATTCAGTTTCTGAATCAGTTTGTCTGATTTTGCTATTTATAGGTTTATGTTTGAACAAAATTAACATTGTTTTATTCTATAAACCACAGACAATATTTCTCCCAAATTCCAAATAAAAATATTGTCACTTAAAGCATTTATTAGCAGAAAAATGAGAAATGGCTGAAATAACAACAAAAAAAAAGATGCAGAGCTTTCAGACCTCAAATAATGCAAAGAAAACAAGTTCATATTCATAAAGTTTTAAAATATTGAGTTCAGAAATCAATATTTGATGGAATAACAATGGTGGTTTTTAATCACAGTTTTCATGTATTTTGGCATCATGTTCTCCTCCACCAGTCTTACACACTGCTTTTGGATAACTTTACGCTGCTTTACTACTGGTGCAAAAATTCAAGCAGTTCAGTTTGGTGGTTTGATGGTTTGTGATCATCCATCTTCCTCTTGATTATATTCCAGAGGTTTTCAGTTTGGTTAAATCAAGAAAAAACATAATTATTAAGTGGTATATATTAAGCTGTATATATGTTATAGCAGTTAACTAGTTAAATTTAGGGCTTTATTCTATGTCTTTAGAAAGGGGGCAGGTAGTGCATCAATTATTTATTAGATATTAAATAAGTGATTTTTATTTCCACCGTAATTCATGCAGCCTCTGTTGTCTGTTGCACCATTTACGGTGGAGTGGGAAAGTTAGAAAGTTGGTATGAAATGGAATTGGGCTTAACTTGCACCCATTGTAGCTGAAACAGGTGTGCAAAGGCACACATGAAACAGCTTGTCCAGTTTATGTAGAAAAATAAGTATTGCCAATAGCTTTAAGGCACGCTTAAAGGGAATGGCAACTGGCACACTGATTGGTTTATTTCACGTTACAATAGACAGTTGACCAGTGCACTTTAGATCACTAAAATAGGGACCTCAATGTGTAAATGTAATGATATATGTAAGGGATTATAATATAAGAGTGAATGATCAAAATTATTTTTTGGGGGAAAACAGTAAAATTGAAAGGAGGCTTTAGTTTAGAGCCTGTTGGGTTGCCTCTAGCATGGAGGGATGTCATGTCTAACACTTAACGGTCTCTCACCAGGAGGTACACTACACAAAGTAGTAGCTTTTAAAGCTTTTTTTAATGAAAATGAGGGGAGTATTTTTATACCCTCTTGTGGTTAATCTCAGTGTAAACATATAAGTATTTGCTTTTTTGACAGTGCAGTTTGATTTATTTTAATGGAGTATTCCTTAAAAAAAAACAAGAATTTTGTCTTTTTAAACAGTAAAATACCATGAATTCAGCTCAATATAAACAGGAACTAGAGTCAGAAAGGTACAATAGGTCGATTTCAGGTTGACTTTAAATGGAAGAAAGCTTTCAATGTGATCCATCCTGTTCTAATTACACATCCCTTGTTTATCAGGGTACATGCTCCAGTGCCTTCTACCCAAGTGGCAAGAGCTGAGCTTGAATTCTAAATATGCGAAAGCCGGAATTTCAGGATTTTACGCTTCTCTCACCAGCATGAGCTCGGCGGGGGAGATGCAGCAGCTCTGGCGCACAATGGAGGCACGTTATAAATAAACATTCAATTAAAGAAAAGATTAAAAAAAGGAAGTAACTGGTACTCGTTTATTCCCATTAAGTAATCAATAAAGAACATTACTTTTATTCTCCAACGTTATATATTTGGAATTATGTATTGTACAACTGATACCATAGCGTATCTACCATGCTCTTCACAGAAGAACAAGGACATGCCAAAAGTCATGGGATATCATATCAGTATACAATGTGATCCTGAGAAAACTGCTTGAAAACGCCCACACCTGTATAAGTTGTTAGGTGATAATAATAAGAATAATCAATATCATAATAACAACATGTTTAAAATAAAAATATGTTAAGAATGTTAATAGATGTCAGTGGCAGGTAAAACCTAGGAAAAATATCTATTCGGTTTTGTATAAATCAGATTTTGGAGTCATATAAAACCAGCAAATCAAACTGTTATCAAATGACACCATTTAATCCTTAAAGAAGACTTTCTATACTATTAAAGATTTACATTTCAAGAAATTGTACTGTAGCAATTTGGAGTAAAGGGAGATTAAACATAGGAAAATGTCCATTCAGTTTTGCATAAAACAGAATTTGGAGTCCTATAAAACCAGCAAATTAAACTGTTATCAAATGACACCATTAAATTCTTGAAGAAGACCTTCTATACTATTATTGGTATACGTTTCAAATGATATTACTGTAGCAGTTTGGAGTAACGGGAGGTCAAACTTAGAAAAAATGTCCATTGGTTTTGCATAAACCAGAATTTGAAGAAACCAGCAAATTAAACTGTTATAAAATGACACTATTAAGATCACGAAGAAAACTTTCTATACTATTATTGGTATAAGTTTCAAGTGATATCACTGTAGCAGTTTGGTGTAAGGGTAGATCAAACTTGTGAAAAATGTCAATTCAGTTTTGCATAAACCAAAATTTGGAGTCCTTTAAACCCAGCAAATCAAACTGTTATCAAATGACACCATTAAATTCTTGAAGAAGCCTTTCTATATTACCAATGGTGAAAGCTTCAAGTGATATTACTGTAGCATTTAGGAGTAATGGGGGGGCAAACCTAGGACAAATGTCTATTTGGCTTTGCATAAACTAGATTTTGTAGTCCTATAAAACCAGCAAATCAAACTGTTATCAAATGACACCATTAAATCCTTAAAGAAGACTTTCTATACTATTACAAAGACATTTTACTGTAGCAATTTGGTGTAATGGGAGTTTAAACGTAGGAAAATATCCATTCAGTTTTGCATGAACCAGAATTTGGAGTCCTGTAAAAATAGCAAATCACACTGTTATCAAATAAAACCATTACATCCCCAAAGAAGCCTTTCTATACTATTATTGGTATAAGTTTAAAGTGATCTTACTGTAGCATTTTGGAGTAACGGGAGGTCAAACTTAGGACAAATGACCATTTGGCTTTGCATAAACCAGATTTTGGAGTCCTATAAAACCAGCAAATCAAACTGTTATCAAATGACACCATTGAATCCTTGAAGAAAACTTTCGATACTATTAATGGTAGAAGTTTCAAGTGATCTTACTGTAGCATTTTGGAGTAATGGGAGATCAAACCTATGAAAATTGTCTATTCAGTTTTGCATAAACCAGAATTTGGAGTCCTACAAAACCTGCAAATCAAACTGTTATGAAATGACACCATTAAATCCTTAAAGAAGACTTTCTATACTATTAAAGATTTACGTTTCAAGAAATTTTACTGTAGCAGTTTGGAGTAATGGTAGATTAAACGTAGGAAAATATCCATTCAGTTTTGCAAAAAACAGAATTTGGAGTCCTATAAAACCAGCAAATCAAACTGTTATCAAATGACACCATTGAATCCTTGAAGAAGACTTTCTATACTATTAATGGTATAAGTTTAAAGGGATCTTACTGTAGCATTTTGGAGTAATGGGATGCTAAACATAAGAAAAATGTCTATTTAAATTCTTGAATAAGCCTTTCTACATTATTAATAGTTTAACTTTCAATATTACTGTAGCAATTTGAAGTAATGGGAGATTAAACATAAGCAAATATCCATTCAGTTTTGCATAAACCAGAATTTCTATAAAGTCCTATAAAAAATAGCAAATCGAAATGTTATCAAATAAAAACATTCAATCCCCAAATATTACTCTATCAGTTTGGAGTAATGGGAGGTACAACCAGTGTTAATATCAATGGCAAAACTACTTAGTGATTCACAAATTAATTAATACAATACAAATAATACAATTAAGTATTGAGTACAAATTCTTTATTTTTACATGTCAGTAAATGACAGCAAATTAAATGCCATTAAAAATTACAAATTGGACAGGCGGTGATATATCAGCTGTCTATGTCCACCACTTGAGGGCAGTAAAAGTCAATGGGGACCATGGTGACTGTATAAGAAATCACCACAGACATACAGTACTGTACAACACAGATTCTTAAACCAGGCCTAAGAAACCTCTAGGACAGTCAAAGACAAAACTTGGACTACCTATAATTAGATGTACACTTTATAACAAAAAGTATTCGCTCACCCATCAAAATCATCATTTAACTCAGGTGTTCCAATCTCTTCCATGGTTCCACAGGTGTATAATATACTGTAAAAGCAGCAGCTAGTCATGCTGGAACTGCTTCTACAAATATTAGTGAGAGAATGGGTCTCAGGCTCTCAGGAACTCAGTGAACTCCTGTACTGTGGTACCGTGATAGGATGCAGCACCTGTGCAACAACAAGTCCAGTCGTGAAATTTCACTACTCACTACTAAACATTCCACAGCCAACTGTCAGTGATATTATAACACAGTGGAAGAGACTGGGAACGACTGCAACTCTGTGCTCTGTCAGTGTAAAATAACAGAAGGGGGTCAGCGGATGCTGAGGAGCATAGTGCACAGAGTTCACCAAGTTTCTGCAGAGTCACTACACCAATCACTACACACCTCCAAACTTCATGTAGCTTCAGATTAGATCATCACTACACACCTCCAAACTTCATGTAGCTTCAGATTAGTTCATCACTACACACCTCCAAACTTCATGTAGCTTCAGAGTTCATCATCACTACACACCTCCAAACTTCATGTAGCTTCAGATTTACTGTATATATAGAATGATCTAGTTTTTAGGAAATCATTGGGTTCAATAGAGCTAGTATGTGTGATCTAGGACTGAAAAAAGCAGATGATGCAAGCTGGACCCTGCATAATATTTCCCGTAAAATAACCTACAGGTCCTACAGGTTAATGCAGCATTCTTTAGCTTCTATGGTACACAATGCTACTTTCTAACCCATTTGATATGCCAATTTGATATGGCAATGTACAGTTTTAGGAGATGATGCTGCATGAAATGATGCCTAAAAGGTCCCCTGCTGCCATCTAGAGTGCAGATTGCAGAGGTATTCTCCAAATCTGGCACCGGAGAGCTACCTCACTCCAACCCACATGTTCATCTCCACTCATATATGAAAAGACTTTGTAGTTCTATAAAAAATACAGACTGTAGTCCTGTATCTTTTTATCTGTATATTTTATTATTATAGGGTTTGTGTTGCAGGGTTTTCTACAGTCATATGAAAAAAGTTTGGGCACCCCTATTAATCTTAATCATTTTTAGTTCTAAATATTTGGGTGTTTGCAACAGCCATTTCAGTTTGATATATCTAATAACTGATGGACACTGATGGTCTGTGGATTGTCTATGACTGTTCTCACCATTCTTCTTCTCTGCCTTCCTGATATTTTTCTTGGCCTGCCACTTCTGGGCTTAACAAGAACTGTCCCTGTGGTCTTCCATTCCCTCACTATGTTCCTCACAGTGGAAACTGACAGGTTAAATCTCTGAGACAACTTTTTGTATCCTTCCCCTGAACAACTATGTTGAACAGTCTTTGTTTTTAGATCATTTGAGAGTTGTTTTGATGAGCCCATGATGCCACTCTTCAGAGGAGATTCAAATAGGAGAACAACTTGCAATTGGCCACCTTAAATACCTTTTCTCATGATTGGATACACCTGGCTATGAAGTTCAAAGCTCAATGAGGTTACCAAACCAATTTTGTGCTTCAGTAAGTCAGTAAAAAGTAGTTAGGAGTATTCAAATCAATAAAATGATAAGGGTGCCCATACTTTTGCACCGGTCAAATTTTGGTTTAATGCATATTGCACATTTTCTGTTAGTACAATAAACCTCATTTCAATCCTGAAATATTACTGTGTCCATCAGTTATTAGATATATCAAACTGAAATGGCTGTTTCAAACACCCATATTTATATTTACAACTAAAAATGATTAAGATTAATAGGGGTGCCCAAACTTTTTCATACGACTGTATGTTTTCCGAGTTTCCTTTGTTGCAGTCTTATTGCAGTATGGTAGAACAGGGTGGAATGAGGATAATAATAATAAAGTATGCAAAAAAACAGATACAAGACAATCAGTAGAGCTAAAAGATGGATAATGGGGGTAGAAACAAGAAGGTGGTGTCAGCGCCATGCTTGATAAGTGTATATAAATCATATTTATGATTTATATACAATAACTACACCAAGAAGAATATTATACACTAGCTGAAAGAAATGTCACATGATAAATTTTTAAATGTGGTAAAAGTGTGGAGGAAGTCCTCTTCTGGGACTTATATCCTCACACTTCTTCAAATTTATTCCAGTATCTGTACACATGCTGACCACGGGGGTTATAGCGAGATATGCAAAGACAACAGCTACTTCTTCTTAAGATGCAAATATATAAATAGTGAACACAGATGCACACAGTTCAAAATAGAGGCGCGTACTGCTAACGTCAAAGCTGCTTTCATGCACTTAAATACCATTTCATACTGAAGTAGCTTAATACAGATACTGAGCTGTTGATGATCTTCTTTTCTCTGGCCGTTGGTCGGACAAAGAGCCTGGAAAAGATGGAAAAGAGACTATTTACTTATACTATTTATTAATAAATCAATGACTGTATTATAGGCCTATATCCTTCCCCCAGACTATGTGTGTCTCATACTGTCTTTATTGAGTTTGCAGTGCATAAGCAAAGCAAAATATTTCCTCTTGATACCCAGTTTTTCCAGTATGTAATGTAATTTCATCAGTAAAACTACAGTTTGTGTTGTCAAACACGTCATGTGTTTTATCACCAAAACCACTTACATTTTCACACATTTACACAAATTACAGTACCAAAATTCAGCTCTGCTAACTTCATTTTACCACAGAGATTTACCATTTTATTATTATTTGTTATTTGATGTTTATTTAATCAGGCAAGTCATTAAGAACACATATTTATTTACAGTTGCAGCCTGGAAAGAGGCAAAAAGACTACATTTATTTGCAGAAAATGAGAAATGGCTGAAATAATATAAAATATGCAGAGCTTTCGGACCTCAAGTTCATATTTTTTTCAAGTTTTAAGAGTTCAGAAATCAATATTTGGTGGAATAATCCTGAATTTTATCACAGTTTTCATACATCTTGGCATCATGTTCTTCTCCACCAGTCTTACACACTGCTTTTGGATAACTTTATGTCTTTACTCCTGGTGCAAAAAATCAAGCAGTTCAGCTTGGTTTGATGGCTTGTGATCATCCATCTTCCTCTTGATTATATTCCAGAGGTTTTCAATTTGGTAAAATCAAAGAAATGCATCATTTTTAAGTGGTATCTTATTTTTTTCTAGAGCTGTATTTGTGGTAACATTACTGGGAAACCTAACTTATTCTAATTTTAACTGTTCTAATTGTTGGACCGCTGGAGACGGAAAGAGAGCTTTTGTCATTGAAACATATGGGGATGGGTGGAGCTACACGTCACACGTCACTGTTATTAATTATAGCAGTCTAATAGAACAGTAAGCACTACAATTATATAAGAAAAGCTATACTTACCCCTCACTGGCCTCATTTCACAGCGCTGTAGATGACTCTACTCTCATGGTCAGTCGGAGCGACCTGAAAATAAAACAGCCAAAATTACAGGATGGAAGTTAAAGGCCTGTGATGAGTCACTAACCGAAGCCTGTACACCTTCTGTATGCATCATTAATTCACCCACACTGGGTGAGTGACCTTTTAATCCCATTAGCATCACCGCTCAAGGCAGGGCGGTTCATTGTTCTGCTACATTAGGGAAATAGAACACATACCTTTTTTTTAATTATTATTATGTAGCCTTATTGTTTAATAGTGGGTAAGTGGATGAGGTTGGAACAAGAACAAGAGACTGCTGGAGAATGAGTTATCATGACTGTCTGACTGTCTGAAAAATAAATTAGACAAAGATTAGTCAACCAATATGACTAAAAACTCCTTACTCAGAGAAGGTTAGATTGTGTTTTTGGTTCTTAATACTGAATAAAAGTCCCTGCTTCAATTATTTCTCTGCTAGTCTATATTTCCCTCCTACTGTATATGCATGAGTAATTTAATTCAGCCCAGTTCTACTGCATTGCAGCTCATTGCCACACTTTACATAAAGTACAATACAGAAAATACAGGGTCATCTCAAAAAATTTGAATATCTTTAAAAAAAAGTTACTTTATTTCAGTAATTCAGTTCAAAATGTGAAACTCATATTATATAGTTGTATTACAAGCACATAGTGATCTATTTTAAGTGTTTATTTATTTTATTGTTGATGATTTTGGCTTACAGCCAATAAAAACCCAAAAATGTCTCAGAAAATTAGAATATTATATAAAGACCAATTGATCCTTTTGGCAGTTTGGGTAGTTTGCTAACACTGCACTGACTTTAGACTTGATAATAAAACACAGTGGATCAACACCAGCAGATGACATGTCTCTCCAAACCATCACTGATTGGTGGAAACTTCACACTAGACCTCAAGCAGTTTGGACTGTGTGTCTCTCCACTCTTCCTCCAGACTCTGCTCCCTTGATTTACAAATGGAATGCAAAATTTACTGATGGAGAGTCATGTCTGTCATCTGCTGGTGTTGATCCACTGTGTTTTATTATCAAGTCTAAAGTCAGTGCAGTTTTTTTTTCCCACAAAATCTTACAGCACTTCATGCTTCCCTCTGCTACTGACAACTTTTATGGAGATGAGGATTTCATTTTCTAGCAGGACTTGGCACACTGCCAAAAGTACTAACTCGTCTTATATAATATTCAAAATTTGATTTTTGGCTTTTCATTGGCTGTAAGCCATAATTATTAACAGTAAAATAAATAAACACTTAAACTAGATCACTCTGTGTGTTTAATACATCTATATATGACTTTCACATTTTGAACTAAATTACTGAAATAAAGTTACTTTTCAAAGATATATATATTTTTTTTTTATTTGACCCTATTTATTTTTGTTTAGCCTACAACATTGTGGCCAGGCAAACAACCATTATACAACAGTTAGTTCCGACCTCACAATTTGATTGGTTGAGAAGTGTTCTACGCGGAGTCAGCATCAGTCACCGAGGCCGCAGTCTGATAGCCGGAACGGTAACCAGCCAGGCTAGGCTAAGCTAAGATAATGCTAAACTAAAGCAAGCTACGCTAACCTAAGCACAGTCCAGCCGGCTAGCTAACCAACAACATCCAGCAGAGCAGGCAGAAATGCTCACAAACACGCAGCTTTCAGTTAAAGGCGATTCCACAGAGAAGGAGAGGAGAATTTTAGCGTTATTTTACGGTCCTAACTTCTACTAACCCCCTTAATCCCTAATTTTAAATTCGAGCTAACGTATAAACCATACGCCATTTTGTAGTTACAGTTCTGTTACAGTTCACTTGTCGTGGGACTACTTTTTGGCGGAAGGCACAGTCCATATTAAAGCATATTCATTATAAATTTTTTGAGGGTCTTTTATTTTCTTGATTCATTTTGTAAAAAAAAAAACTGTTGAATAAAAGCAATAGAACACTTGAGGTCGTGTGAGCCTTCGACTCGTGCCTATAACCAAATCACAGCTATGATGTTATTCGCGATAACACACTCCCTCTCGTGTTCTATTGCTTAAATATACAAGATATAATCAAATAAATTATCCCAGGAGACAATAGGAAAATGGCGAACGTTTTGTCCAGTGTACTAAGAAATGTTGGGTAGACTTTACCATTTTTGTTTTAGCTGTTCAATTTAGTTAAAATCGTTGAAACACAACCAACTTATCTGATCAGTGCTCGATTAGGCAATTATACAATTGATTAAGTTGGATTGATTAGTGGGTGGAGCTAACCAATCAGAGTCTGCTGGAACAGTAACGTGTAGACCATGAGTTCACAATTGAGCTTACTGATCATGGGATAGTAGTATTTAAAATTGACTACAAAGTATTACCCCAATCCATGGCTTTGAAAAATCACCCATACTTGTAAAAGTCATGAGGTGTTATATTGTGCCAGTGTGCTCATGGCAAGGCGACATACCCTTGTATCTTTTTCGGTATTATATACACTGACTTGCCATGAACTACACTATATAGTGTTACTGCATTGCAGTTCAGTCACACTTTACAATACAGAAAATGGTAACTTGTTCTTATAACCTACAATATTTTCGATAGTGAAATAACCACCATATAAGATATAACCTAACATCGAAGAGAAGGTAGCCCTGGTGCGAAAGACTACACACTGATGGTGAGAGAAGGTTGGGGGGTTTGGTACCCTTCTGCCAATTCTAGCCAGATGCCGCCGGTCACGATCACTACCATTCACTGTGCTGTCCAGTGTGGGTGGTAGTGCTTTCTACCACTATTAGACCTCACTTAAACTATTGTAATTAACTCACCTTACTCACAAGATAAGACCTCACAGCTTATACATTACAGGTGTGGGCTTTCTCTCAAGCCATCCCCAATTTAACTTGTGGCATGTCAAATAAAAACCCAGCAACCTAGAACTTTAGAAGTTTGGAATAAACAATCAAATTACTATTATTATACTAGTTTTATATGTGCACCATTTTTTTTTTTTTTGCACCTTGGGTTCTGGAAAGTGCTGCCAGGAAAAGAACTGTTCATGGATTGGGTTTTGATGATGCCACAGAGGTAGATTATTATGCACAGTGCCAAGCTTTAGTTGGAGTGGTGGGTACCGCAGTCTCTTAGGACTCTGAAATATTGGAAATGCATTCTCTGATAAATCTCGGAATGGTGGATGCCAGGAGAATGCAGAGTGCCAGCCGTAAAACGCTGCTGGAGGAATAATGGTGTGGAGCTGTTTTTCATAGATTGGTTCCCTGAGTACCAGTGAAGAGAAATATCTTTCTTTTATTTCAAGAATAACAGAAATAGTTTGAACGTTTTACTTTGAATGTGACTCAAAAACCCTGTTTATACAGCTCTGGAAAAAAATTAAGAGACTACTTCAGTTTCTGAATCAGTTTCTCTGATTTTGCTGTTTAAATGTATATGTTTGAGTTCATATTCATACAGGTTTAAGAGTTCAGAAATCAATATTTGGTGGAATAACCCCGTTTTTTAATCACAGTTTTCCTGCATCTTGGCACCATGTTCCTCCACCAGTCTTACACACTGCTTTTGGATAACTTTATGCCTTTACTCTTGGTGCAAAAATTCAAACAGTTCAGTTTGGTTTGATGGCTTGTGATCATCCATCTTCCTCTTGATTATTTTCTAGAGGTTTTCAATTTGGTAAAATCAAGGAAAAGCATAATCAAAAAACAAGTCAAGTTATGACTAAGGAAGCCATATAAATGATTTCAAATGTGCTCATTGCTATCTTATATCTCGCCAGCAATCTATTTTCACGCCTTCGGGCTGCAGTGTTTAAGTAGCATCGTATCTTACGAGTATATCTACACCAATGGGCATAGTGGTCTAGAAATGAGACGTGTTCAGTAATATTTCTGGTATGTTGTTATCTTGGCAGCAAAAAACACAGGTGTGCCACTGATAAATTTAAACCCTGACAATAGTCAACAGTCATCAGTCATGCTTTCGTTGCTATCTTGGCAATGCAGGTACACCACGGATGTTCAGCGGACTTACACCTCTAAAAGAAACATGCAGCAGTGCACAAACCCAACTTTTACATCAACAATAAACAGAATACAGAATCAAAATAACACTGCTGTTATTTTCCTTAAATGAGCTGCTTGCACACCTTTACAGCTTGAATGAGCAGCTCAGTTTCATCTGCTGAAATGCGCAGAAGCACTGAGCCGTTAAAATAACAATACGCCAAAGTCTAAGCAATCCTGGCTCTTAAAGCTCACCTTCCGCGAAAATCCGATTTTTCTTGTTTTTTGTGGAATACAGTAGGTCTCTCCGAGTTGAATGTGTACACCTGCACATTAAACTGTTTTGCAGCCCCCATTGTCTGCAGGAGCTAAGCAAAGAAATCCCCCCTCCCCCCCTCCGAAAAACGGGTGAATTTTGAATTATCTTTCTGCCTACGTAGGCAGAAACTCACAGACCAGCCCACCTTGGCTCGAGAAACTCCCAGAGGCGGAGCTGAAGCGACGCAACATCACCGCTCATCAGTTAGGAGGTGGGAGGCAGTGAGCGGCAGAGCGGTGGAGGGGCGTCGCAGTGCTCCTAGCCAATCAGAGGAGAGATATTTGCATGCTGTTTGCATGTATGAATATTCATGAGCAAAGCTGGAATCCGGTCATTTTGGACACACCCCTAAAACAGTCCATTAAAAAAGAGCTATACAGAGACACCTGAGCACTTTTTTTTTACAAAAACGGCTCACATGTCATTCATTCATACTAGAGACCACAACTAGACATTTTAAAATGAAAGAAAAAACGACGGAAGGTGAGCTTTAAATGGAATGGCAAGTGAAACACTGATTGGTTTATTTCACGTTATGCCAGAAACAAACTTATGAATAATAATGCTGTTTGCACATTTCAAGCCTTCAAGCATTTCAAAACATACTTTTTGCATTAGCATGATATCTAAATCAGGCTGTGTTTTGTATATTGCAAAAACTGCTTGGATACAGAGGGAATAGAGCAGTACTGGAGATATTAGGGTGGTGTAACTAATGTTTAGTTAAATACTTTATTTCTTTAAATGTACCTCTTTTGGTTGTTTCTCTGGCTCTGATCTGGTGACCACGTTATTGTACAGCACATCATCCTGTGGAAAAAGAGGAAGCACCATTTAATAACTCAACTCTTGCAGAGCTGCTCTACTGAATGTAAACACATAAATACACATACCGAACAGTTGTCACTTCCTCTGGATGTGGCCAGTTCTATAAACAAAATAATGACAGTGAGACTGACTAGTTTCCAGTAAACCTGATGTTTCTTTAGAAATTACCACAGTAGCCTGAGCCCAATTTAAGTATAACTGAAATGTCAACCATCTGCAACCCTAAACAGTCAAGTAAAACTCATCATCCCAGACCATCCAAACCATCACTGATCATCAGTAAATTTTACATTTCATTTTGGAATCAAGGGAGCAGAGTCTGGAGGAAGAGTGTAGAGACACACAGTCCAAACTGCTCGAGGTCTAGTGTGAAGTTTCCACCAATCAGTGATGGTTTGGAGAGACATGTCATCTGCTGGTGTTGATCCACTGTGTTTTATTATCAAGTCTAAAGTCAGTGCAGTTTTGTTTTCCCACAAAATCTTACAGCACTTCATGCTTCCCTCTGCTGCTGACAACTTTTATGAAGATGCAGATTTCATTTTCCAGCAGGACTTGGCACACTGCCCACACTGACAAAAGTACTTGGTGTTAAATAATCAAACTTTCTGAGACACTGATTTTTGGGTTTTCATTGGCTGTTAGCCATAATCATCAATAATAAAATACATAAAAGCTTAAAATAGATCACTCTGTGTGTAATACATCTATATAATATACGAGTTTCACATTTGGAACTGAATTACTGAAAAAAAGTAACTCTTCACTAATATTCATTCAGTATATATAGTTTTGCACTCAGATCTATTAGCCAAATGTATTTTCATTCAACTGTTAAGTGAAAGATTATTTGGACAACACAGATATAACAGAAAAACTTTAACATGTAATGCAGATGAGCTGCAATCACACAGTTCCAGCAGGAACTGCACTCTCTAGTTTAAAATGCACATACATAAATGAATTAATGTCGGGAACATGTAAAAGCATAATTAACAAAGTGCATCTGGCATAGAAATGCATAAATTAACAAATAATTCAATATATTTGCATCATATGTATGCAAAAATATGTCAATTTCTGCTTGTATTTATGTATGTATGTATGTATTTATTCATTTATTCATACTTTTATTACAGTCCTGTATGTTATCAGACATATGTTGCCCTACAGAAGCTAAAGCACAGTTACACTGTTCCACAGCTCAATGCTGGATCGCTTTATATCCATCTTTATGGGTCATTATCAAAGAAATGTGGCATCTCATAGTGTATGAAAAATGACTTAGGATTTGGGATTTTTACTATGTAACATATGTTAAAGACTACAGACTACACATAATTCATGTTTTTCAGCTTTATCTGACGCAGCAAGCTAGATGACAGGGTGCACATTTTCTTTAGATGAAATGAACATGATGGAAACATTTACCAAACATTGAATAAGATGATGTGTCCAAACTTTTGACAAGTACTGTATTTTGCCTTTCTAATATGAAAAATTGAATTAAGTCAATATATTACCACACTGGAAACCCATACATTGTTTAAACTCAAATGATTTCAGTCTGTTTTACATAAAATTGGATATTTTTAAACAATACTCAACTATTTTGATTTAGTTGAACATTTGTGGGCACATGTACTGTACTATTCAAACTGAGATCTTTGAGTTAAACCAACTTATAATAAATAACTGAGTTTAGTCTGTTTGCCATTGGCAGCTTCTTTTCCATTGGCTTCTGTCACAATCTATTTGCATACTGGGAGTGTCCAACAGTTTCTGACTAACACTCACCATCAGTGTGTAGTGATTCCCCCTGGGCTCCCTTAGAACTAAATCAAATTCCCCTTCAGTTGTAATAACTTGATGTTCTAAGTTATGCTAACTTAAGTTTTCATTCCCGATTAATTAACTTTTTTAAGGCAAACGGTTTCCCCATTTTTTTAAAGTAAACTCAACTTATGTGGTCTTACAGTGTGACAAAAATAAAAAAGTTAAATCAACTTCCCCTTTACTTGTAATAACTTGATGTTCTAAATTATGCTAACTTTAGTTTTAATTATCCATAACGTAACTTTTTTAAGGCAACCGGTACACTGGAAATGACTCTGTAAATGGGTGTGGCTGTTTAGTCAATAAAACATATGGGGATGGGAGTTATGAGTTACACATCATACTGCAACCAGCCAGCAGAGGCGCTAGACCTGTGGTGGCTTTACTTTGAAGAGATGTTGCTTCATCTATGCTTTTCTACAGTCACTGACTTTAGTACTCTATAATCTCTAATGGTATAAAAGGACCAAATGGTGCTTCCCTTTAAGTGTGTAAAGTGGTGTAAACGTGTATAATACATTAACCTCTTAAGCTCCAAGCCTATTTTGACCAATTTCTGCCTGAAATTACATACTCACATTTGACACCTTATCACTCCAATATTAAATAATTCAGAGTCAATTCTATTAATTAATATTACTTAGAAGACTTTACACAATTAATTTAAGACACTTTAATTATTCAATTGAACATGTAATGGCCAAACTATGGTAAAAACCAGTACAATTTTTAGGCGCTTTTCAGATTTTCTATTTGTTTTTTATTTCCAGACATATAAAATGAACTACTTATATGGAAGAAGGGTTTTGGCAGCTCTACATTTTGCTATAATGTGTTTACAATCATCATATAAAATTATAAACTGCTGCCTCTTACTGGTTAGATTTTATTGTGATCTGAAGCAGTAATGGTATTTTCTTTCTCCAAAGGACTGGAAACTTTATAATAATAAAAACTAAAAACTAAAACTAAAAACATATCTTTATGAAACTAGGCATATTTCGCCATAAATGTTTATTTTCTGAAAGGAGATACTGCTAAATAGGTTAGATAACTGAAAAGCAGAGATTCTACGCTTTAAAATTGTATATTGGATGTCTATATTGAGCCTATAAATGTTCATAACTATTCATAAACACAGCCAGATATTATTTTTCATAAATAATGCGTGTTAAGAGGTTAAATTTAAGAGTATGTAACCACAGATAAAAAAAAAAAAACAGTACTGACTTCCTCTTTGATGAAGCTTCCAGATGACCAAACCCAAGACTATCAGCAGCAGGAGCAGCCCAGCGGTGATGAAGAATGCCAGCATGGTTTCATTTCTATAAAAGTTCAGAAGGAAATGATATAATTGCTTTCTGCAGAAAGACGTATTATTCTTATTATATCCTACTTCACTGAAGAGTTCACTAGTGTGACACTGAGTGCATTTATAAGCAGGTTTATAATCAGATTCCTGCAGTTATTATTTAATTTGATTATGTAAGTAGTCATGTAATCAGTATTCTTTAGTCTATACTTTATAGATTAGATTACATTAAGAGTAAGTTAAAATTCTTAAAAGGTCTAATTCCATCATTTTTCATTCATTTTAAAATATCTAGTTGTGGTCTCTAGTATGAATGAATGCCATGTGAGCTGTTTTTTGTGAAAAAAGTGCTCTGGTGATCCAGTATAACGCTGATTTAGTCCGGTGGAGGAGTGTGTGTGTGTGGAGGGGAGAAACAATAGGATTTCGTCTTTTTCTCATGAATATTTATAAACAAAACATATAGCCTCTGATTGGCTAACAGCACTGAGACACCAGAAGGCAACAAGACGAACAAAAGTTTTAAAATAAAGACATTTTTACACCAATAACAGTCTTTGCAATGTCATATGTTACTTTACAACATAATAATGTAATAATGCCCTGCTAAGAGTAGAGTTCAGCCACGGACCTTAAAGTCTTAGAGTCTCTGTAAAATACAAAATCCACCGGAGATCCTATGTAAACCTATAGTTACTTACATGCAGAGGTGGGTAGTCCAGGTCCAGAAAGTAAAAATCCACCCCGGGGTTTTGTTGGTTGAGCTGCAGCAGAGCCACCCAGGCAGATGGAACAAAACCCTGGGGTGGATTTTTACTTTTAACTTAAAAATATACTAAAAACACACCTTTCTATCTCAATTGTATTTCACTGTTTGTGTTCCATACACAAATTCTAAGCATTTTTTCCTTAGCTCTGAATTACTGGGCAAAGAATAGAACACTGATGTGATACTTAACTATATCTTTTCACAAGGGCCTGCATGGCTAAGATAGGACTGGACGGATGATGTTGACTGTTGTCAGGGTTTTAATCGGTCAGTGGTGCAGCTGTGATACACAAGTGTTGGGTGTACGATAGGGCCCTGAAAGTTTTCTTTAAAAACAAACCAATAAACCTAAAAAAGTACATATTTTACAATATATTATCTACAATAAAGCTCAGTACTTACTGTTGTGCTCCTTCAACACTGATTTCACCCTCACCTGAAAGGAGCAGAGTGAGAGAAGATAAGATACTTGCAGTCCTTTTTCAAAAAAGCAAATTTTCATTTTCAATTATCATTAATAAAACAAATAATAAGTAATTGTGCATGTGTATGACTATAATGCACTCAGATTTTTAAAGGGTGTCACATACAGCTCTGGAAAAAATTACGAGACAACTTTAGTTTATAATAACCTTATTTACAATAACCCTGATTTTCTAATTTTCTAACAGTTTTCGTGCATCTTGGCATGTTCTTCTCCACCAGTCTTACACACTGCTTTTGGATAACTTTATGCTGCTTTACTCCTGTTGCAAAAATTCAAGCAGTTCAGCTTGGTTTGATGGCTTGTGATCATCTATCTTCCTCTTGATTCTATTCCAGAGGTTTTCAATTGGGTGAAATCAAGGAAAAACATCATCATTAAGTGGTCTCTTATTTTTTCCAGAGCTAAATATTAGAATAAAAAGGAGATTTTTTGCTAAAACAGCAGTATTTTAAACATAACACAGAAAGATTGGGGTATATATAAGATTGGGACCTATATAACTTACATCCACCACCCTCTAAAAAGAGGGAGCTGCGTCTGTGGTTGAACAAGCTTATCTTAAACTGCATAGACTAGTAGTATACCTGTAGTGTCTTAAAAAAAGTATTCAGTAGATTAAATATAAAGTGTTTACTTGTATTAGTGATGGTGAGGTGAACAGTAACTCCCACATCTCCTGCACTGAACCAGTACCAGCCAGCATCACTCTTCTGCAGCCCAATCATCTCCACTCTGAAGGATCTATTGTTCTTATCATCACTGATGTTCACTGTTGAATTCTGGAATGGGTAGCAGCTCCAGTCTTTAACTCTGCACCACTTCTTCTCTTCATTCTCATATCCAGAGCTGTAGTAACCCTGGACACTGACTCCGCCCCCTTCCTGACCAATCACAGTGCTGTTCTCCACCCACACAGCAGGATCTGAATGAAGGAGCAGAGAATGAGTGGTGGAAACTCAACAAATCATCTCCATCATAAGAGAAACACGTCTTACAAGCCTTAAACTACAGTGAAGATGTTCTGATTCACACAGAGAGACTCTGACTTACCTGAACTGACCGTCAGATACACAGAATCCCCGTCATCTGGAGTCCAATAACCACCAATTTCCACAGCACACCAGTACCATCCAGAGTCAGAGTCTTGGAGGTTCTTCAGATCCACAGTAAACATATTCTGGGATGGATGATCAGTGACTGATATTCCTGTATTACTTGAGTTGGCGTAGGCTACTATTCTACATGAGATCCAGTGTTCCCCCTTACACCAGTATTTACGGTTGGATTTATATTTCTTCTCATATAAACAAGGAACAGTGAGAGATCCTCCTCTTCTTACAGTTAAATGCTTCAGTGTCCTCACGCTCTCAGAACCTGCAGTAAAAGAAGCAGAATTTTACATCAGCTTTACTCCAAATCCAGACTTTCTTAATCACTAATCAGTACCAGAATTAAACTCAAAGATGCCTTCAATTAATCACTTTACACAGTAAATGATAAAAGATATAGATATATGTATTAGTGTGATATTATAAAGTATAAATAAAATACTGAATAGATCATAGTTTATACTGAATAATACATAGGTGATACTAAATAATACATAAATGTACTGAATAATACATAGAGGATATGGAATAGATCATAGTTTATACTTAATAGATCATACATTATACTGAATAATACATAGTGAATACTGTATAATACATAGATGCCACTGGATAATACATAAAGAATATTGGATACTGAATATAATATAGTTCATACTGAATAATTCACAATGAATACTGAATAATTAATAGACAGATTAATTGATCTGGGTACTATATAGTGCATACTATATAGTATATCTATAGTGCATACTCAAAAATATACTATATATAATTTATAGTGAATGTGCAGTAATTCATGGTAGACACTAAGTGACTTAATAATGTATAGTAGATACTTAATTAAATGCAATACTGAATAATTAATATTGTGTACTTAGTAATTCATATTAGACACTAGGTGATTCATAGTTGTGACTAAGTAATTTACTTTGGATACTGAATAATAATTCATAATGGACACACATAAATTATAGTAATAATTATGAATACTTAATAATGCCTAGTGAACACTTAGCAATTCATAGTGAATACTGAGTTATTGACTGCAAGTAAAAAAATGAAGTTAATATACATATAAAATCTAAAAAAAAATGATACTATGGTTTAAATCAGTGAG
Source organism: Astyanax mexicanus (assembly GCF_023375975.1). Classification (NCBI taxonomy): domain Eukaryota; kingdom Metazoa; phylum Chordata; class Actinopteri; order Characiformes; family Acestrorhamphidae; genus Astyanax; species Astyanax mexicanus. The sequence goes on along the minus strand of NC_064411.1, from coordinate 50,594,170 downwards.
ATTGAGGAAGAGGAATGATGCAGTATTGATCTTACCTGAGATGAAGAGCAGAAACACAGAGAGAATTAAAGAACTGATGAGAGAGTAAAAGCGCATGATTCTGCTCTGAGCGTCTGAACACCAATACTCTTCCTGTTTCTGAGTGAAGCAGTTTATTAGTTTAGCAGCTTCCTCTTTTTCTTTTTCTTTTTTTTAATACTTAAATCAGGTCAAGTAGTTTTTGTTGTCCATTTTCCATATTAAACCCAGCAACCATAATGTAAAGTGAACTATAGTGATCTCTTACAGACTCCTCCCCTATTAATATACAGCCATGTCTGAACTTTCAAAAGAGCAATAGTAATTCATCTTCTTAGAATTTATATAAATAAAAAAACTCCTGTCATTCCTAAACAATTGCAATATTGCAAATGTCCCACAAGATGGCAGCAGTCTGCAAAACAATTTTTTTTTTTTTTTCTACCTATCCTCCTTCTCTCCTCTGAACTGTAAACCCCACATTTGGTTGAACTCAATAAAATTAAATCTGTTTTATGGTTAAATATTTCCCAAACATTACTCAACCTTTTTGAGTAAAGTGAATATTTGTGGTCACTTTGTACATTCAAATTGGACAATTGAGTTAAAATCAACTGGTTAATGTTGGTACAGACACCCTCTATTGCTTGCTGGTACCATCTACCATCAGTGTGTAGTCATTCCCCAACCCATCTCCGAACTTGTAGGACAAGTATACTGGTTAACTGCCAGGTCTCCATGTTGGAGGCTACTAACTCTGTGCTGGCTGTGTGTTATAGCATTGTCTGTATTTGGAATATAGATAATATTATTCTGTTAAAGAATGAAATAATCAGCCTGATCTGCTTGTGCCAACACCCAGGTTGCTGGTATAGTACAGAAATCAGTCCGAAACCTTTGGGCCAACACCCTGGTTGTTATGTATAATATGGAAATTGCCTCAAGCCACATTTGCCAACACCCTGGTTGCTGAGTATAATATTGGAGGAGGCCCATGCCACCTGTGCCAACACCTCAGTTACCAAGAGTGTTCTATTGCTTTTATACAACAGTTTTTTTTTTTTTTTTACAAAATGAATAAAGAAAATAAATCAAAGAACTTTAAGAAATTAAAAATGAATATGCTTTAATATGGACTGTGCCTTCCGCCAAAAAGTAGTTCCACAACAACTGTAACAGAACTGAAACTTAACTAAAAAACAGTGTATGGTTCAGGCAGACTAACACCACAAATGTAAGCTTAAAAGCAAACTTGGGAATAAGTGAAGATGGTAACGTTAGGAGCGTGAAATAACGCTTATACTCTCCTCTCCTGCTCTGTGGAGTCGTCTTCAGGTGAAAGCTGCACATTTTTTGAGCATTTCGGCTTGTTTTGGCTGGACTGTGGTTAGGTTAGCGTAGCTTGCTTTAGCTCAGCATTAACTTAGCGTAGCCTAGCCTGGCTGGTTAAGTTACTGTTCTGGCTGTCAGACGGCAGTAACCGAGTGATTTTCTTTCCCTTTTTTCCACAAAAGACAAGTCAGCGCTGCAGGCGAGCGTGCCGTGGTTGAGCGCTAGCCTGTGCCAAGCTAACGCTGCTGCTGGTGCCGCTGGAGGTGATTATTTAAAATTGTACTGTGTGTATATGCCGTTACTCGGCAACGCGTCGGCGGAGTGATACAAGTTTAGTGTGAGAAGGCCGTGACGTTATCACAAATATCAGCACAGCTAGAACCAATCAGATTGTGAGGTCTGAACTAACTGTTGTATAAAATGAATAAATATACTATGTAACATTAATGTGTAACAATTTAATTGTTATATAATAGTTTTCTGGATGTTTAAGTTTGCTGGGGTTGAATTGATCCCAAGTATTAAAGAGGTCAGTAAGGTTGAGGATAAAATTAGGGTTAAATTTTGAAGCCATATCAATGTGTTAATGATAGTGAGAGATAGTGAGTTCAAATACAGGAAGAGCACTAAGGATGAGCTGCTTTACAGGAAGAGCATTAGTTGCCGTTGGAGACTCAGAACAGAATCATGCGCTTTTACTCTCTCATCAGTTCTTTAATTCTCTCTGTGTTTCTGCTCTTCATCTCAGGTAAGATCAAAACTTTGCTGTGGGATTCTGCTTTAGAATGCTTTACAATTTATTGTCAGAAGTGTATGGACTAATGCAGGCATTTTTTAAGCAAGTTGTTCAATGTACTTCAAAGACAACCTATTTCATTGATATTGAAGTTTTTCTACTAATTTTCACTAATATTTGATGAATATTGCTAGTCTGGATGTGTAACAGGTGCATTAATTGATCTTGATTGTTTATTCTTATAGTAAAATCATAAAATAATACAGTATTTTTTTCTGCTTCTGTATTGTAATATATGTGAATCTAATTTAATGAATCTAATTAAGAAATTCCAGCTTATATGATCCTGAGATTTACCAGCAGCAACATTAGCAGCTCACCAGCAGCTCCACAGTTGTGTGCCATTAGTATCACCTCCAGGCCATTAGCATCGATACAACATTGCTAGCACTGCTGCCACGACCTTAGCATCGCTACTCTACCAATACAATCACAGCCACAGTGTTAGCATCACTACCCCAGTTTTAGTAACAAGCCATGCTCACCAGGGCCTTGTACATCTGCCATTCTGCCTTCTTGTTATACATTATTTTCTTGTTGTACATCATTTTTTTAACATTGTGTGCAATTTAACATGTTTTGAATAATGAGATGAAGCTGTAACTATATACAGTAACTATATATATACACACTGCTCAAAAAAATAAAGGGAACACTCAAATAACACAATATAACTCCAAGTAAATCAAACTTCTGTGAAATTAAACTGTCCACTTAGGAAGCAACACTGATTGACAATCAATTTCACCTGCTGTTGTGCAAATGGAATAGACAACAGGTGGAAATTATTGGCAATTAGCAAGACACACTCAATAAAGGAGTGGTTCTGCAGGTGGGGACCACAGACCACGTCTCAGAACCTATGCTGTCTGGCTGATGTTTTGGTCAGTTTTGAATGTTGGTGGTGCTTTCACACTCGTGGTAGCATGAGACGGACTCTACAACCCACACAAGTGGCTCAGGTAGTGCAGCTCATCCAGGATGGCACATCAATGCGAGCTGTGGCAAGAAGGTTTGCTGTGTCTGTCAGCGTAGTGTCCAGAGGCTGGAGGCGCTACCAGGGGACAGGCCAGTACACCAGGAGACGTGGAGGAGGCCGTAGGAGGGCAACAACCCAGCAGCAGGACCGCTACCTCCGCCTTTGTGCAAGAAGGAACAGGAGGAGCACTGCCAGAGCCCTGCAAAATGACCTCCAGCAGGCCACAAATGTGCATGTGTCTGCACAAACGGTTAGACACTGACTCCATGAGGATGGTATGAGGGCCCGACGTCCACAGATGGGGGTTGTGCTCACAGCCCAACACCGTGCAGGACGCTTGGCATTTGCCAGAGAACACCAGGATTGGCAAATTCGCCACTGGCGCCTTGTGCTCTTCACAGATGAAAGCAGGTTCATACTGAGCACATGACAGACGTGACAGAGTCTGGAGACGCCGTGGAGAGCGGTCTGCTGCCTGCAACATCCTTCAGCATGACCGGTTTGGCAGTGGGTCAGTAATGGTGTGGGGTGGCATTTCTTTGGAGGGCCGCACAGCCCTCCATGTGCTCACCAGAGGTAGCCTGACTGCCATTAGGTACCGAGATGAGATCCTCAGACCCCTTGTGAGACCATATGCTGGTGCGGTTGGCCCTGGGTTCCTCCTAATGCAGGACAATGCTAGACCTCATGTGGCTGGAGTGTGTCAGCAGTTCCTGCAAGATGAAGGCATTGAAGCTATGGACTGGCCCGCACGTTCCCCAGACCTGAATCCGATTGAGCACATCTGGGACATCATGTCTCGCTCCATCCACCAACGTCACGTTGCACCACAGACTGTCCAGGAGTTGGCGGATGCTTTAGTCCAGGTCTGGGAGGAGATCCCTCAGGAGACCATCCGCCACCTCATCAGGAGCATGCCCAGGCGTTGTAGGGAGGTCATACAGGCACGTGTAGGCCACACACAATACTGAGCCTCATTTTGACTTGTTTTAAGGACATTACATTAAAGTTGGATCAGCCTGTAGTGTGTTTTTTCACTTTAATTTTGTGTGTGGCTCCAAATCCAGGCCTCCATTGGTTAATAAATTTGATTTCCATTGATGATTTTTGTGTGATTTTGTTGTCAGCACATTCAACTTTGTACAGAACAAAGTATTCAATGAGAATATTTCATTCATTCAGATCTAGGATGTGTTATTTGAGTGTTCCCTTTATTTTTTTGAGCAGTGTATATATATTATGATGCAGAGATGATGAACAGATCTGTTATTTTATCATAATTGTTACAGCCAGCATCACTCTTCTGCATTCCAGATTCAGTGTCTTAATTGTCAGATCTTTATTAATGCAATTAATATATTTTATGAACAACTCTACAATGATAAGTGTGGTGGTCTGAAAATGAAGTGTGTTTAGGTAAATATTTTGCTTGTTTCTATCTTGTTGGCAAAAAAACAAAGGTGCGCCACTGACCGATTTGAATCCTGACAACAGTCAACATTCAGCCGTCCATACCTATCTACCTCTATCCTATCATTTAATTGCCAAGATTTATTAATATAACATATAAAATATTTGATATTATTTGCCTTGTCATTTTTTTTTTGCATGACAGCTAACATTTTTATAACCCATTTGATAACCATTAATACGCCTTTTAAAGTGGTACCAGGTAATATCACCATTATTTAACAGAATAGAGGTGGAGCAGGGTGGCATCAATCCCTCAAACCAAGAGTGAAGCCCCATGACAATTCTTCTCCAAATGACTGAAACCAGCTGTAGGAGTATAGGAGTAAAGCTGGTGTATAATAATTCGGCTTCTTTTCTGCAGGTTCTGAGAGCATGAGGACACTGAAGCATTTAACTGTAAGAAGAGGAGAATCTCTCACTGTTCCTTGTTTATATGAAGAGGAATATAAATCAAACCATAAATACTGGTGTAAGGGGGAACACTGGATCTCATGTACAAAAGTAGCCAAAACCAACACAAGTAATACAGAAATATCAGTTACTGATTATCCATCCCAGAATATGTTTACTGTGGATCTGAAGAACCCCCAAGACTCTGGATGGTACTGGTGTGCTGTGGAAATCGGTGGTTGGACTCCAGATGGCGGGGATTCTGTGTATCTGACGGTCAGTTCAGGTAAGTCAGAGTCTCTCTGTGTGAATCAGAACATCTTCACTGTAGTTTAAGGCTCGTAAGACGTGTTTCTCTTATGATGGAGATGATCTGTTGAATTTCCACCAATCATTCTCTGCTCCTTCATTCAGATCCTGCTGTGTGGGTGGAGAACAGCACTGTGATTGGTCAGGAAGGGGGCGGAGTCAGTGTCCAGGGTTTCTACAGCTCTAAATATGAGAATGAAGAGAAGAAGTGGTGCAGAGTTAAAGACTGGAGCTGCTACCCATTCCAGAATTCAACAGTGAAGATCAGTGGTGATGAGAACAGAAGATCCTTCAGAGTGGAGATGATTGGTCTGCAGAAGAGTGATGCTGGCTGGTACTGGTTCAGTGCAGGAGATGTGGGAGTTACTGTTCACCTCACCGTCACTGAAAGACCTACAAGTAAGATGATATTAATATCAGTAATCAGAAATATCTGCTGATCATCATCATGCTGTAATGTTCTTCCACTAACATCAACTGCTTTCTCCTGTTCAACAGCAACAACAGCAGCTGTGACTACACTTCCTACCACTCAGAAAACCACCACCAGTGAGTACAACTCAGATACACCTCAAATACACCTTAGATACAGCTCAGATACACCTCAGATACACCTCAGATACACTTCAGATACACTTCAGATACACCTCAGATACACCTTAGATACACTTTAGATATACCTCAGATACACCTTAGATACAGCTCAGATACACCTCAGATACACCTTAGATACAGCTCAGATACACCTCAGATACACCTCAGTTTAGGATCCTCAAGTCAACTGATAGAAAGAGATAAAGTGTTTGGTTTTTCTTTCTAGGTTCTACAACTTCAGCTACAACTAAAGAGACAACAACAACAATGACAACAAATCTGTAAGTTCAGATTTTCCACTCTGTCTTTAAAACTAGCTGAGCTGTATGTTCACACCTCATTTTGGCGTTTTACTGTTTGCTTTTTGCAGAACTACAAATGCACCGTCTGCAAACACAAAGAAGACGAGCGATGAGTGAGTAAAAGTCTAGAGCACTGCAGTGAAGAAGAGCTGTGATCATTATTTTTTTTGTATTGTGATAGCATCTGTAACTAAAAACAGACATGTGATTTGCCCACTGCAGTTCTTGGAAATAACGCCTGTCAGAGTTCTTCGCACTACTCTATATATACATATATAGTATACATACATGTGTTTTCTTACTTGGCTTTTTGCAGTAGACCAACCACCGCTCGTTTAATAAAAACATCTGAGAATGGTCAAGGCCTAAACACTGATGGAATGTACAGTATTTCATATGATTATTTACCTTTATTTTACTTTTTCCTTTCTACACTGTCAGAAAAAAGCTACTGTACTGGTAAAATGTGATTTACCAAAGCAAAATCAGTGCTAATGTACTTTCTCATACCCTCAAGGTGAATGTCTATACCTTTCTGTGTATTTTAAAAGTAGGAACAAACATCTGCAGAAGAATATAGTTCAAATATCGTCACAGAAATTATTGCACAAATAGTTAAAGCACCCAGAAGGAAGTGTCGAATTGCAGTGCTAACAAAGGATTACAAATGTAGACTTTTGATCATATTATGGAAGTAGTGTGTAATGCAGGAGTGATGCAACATGCATTGTACAGAGTCATAGAGGTTCCTAATGCTGTCCTGCAATCTGTTTTTTTTTTTGTGAGGTTGCACATCGAGAATCATATACAATGATAGCATCATACATTGCATTTACACACATAGGCCCTATTTTACACCCTGCACAAGATGCAACTCTATGCTCATTGCTATATTACACGCAGCCAGGTGTCTCTGCACTATTTGAATAGCAAATGCTTGTGAATATATCTACATCGATTCATATTAATTTATTTTAACTGAAATTGTTTAAAATATTTCTGTTCCAATAAATGACCTGCTCACACACCTTGACAGTGTGAACTCACAGTTCAGTTTCCTCTGCTAAGAAGTGCTGCACTAATTAAATAGTAATTCGCCAAAGGCAGAGCGCACCTGGCTCATAAAGGGAATGGCAAAAGATACGCTGATTGGATTATTTCATGTTACGCCCAAAACACTCCCATGATTAAATAAGAGAGTTAGTACACGCTTTTTGTGTGTTTCGAGACGCGCAAGGTGTACTTTTCCTGTTGTTATAATAGCAAAGACACACTGACAGTGAAAGAGCTATTAAGACAAGAATGGGGTTTGTTGGGAAGACTAAAGTAGCTTCTTTTACTTTTAAGTAATGCTTCAGTATCTGTCAGCTTGTCCAGAAATGCATGTGTAACGCATGTATACCATAGTGGTGTCTCAAAGTATGTATTACACTGTTGATGTGTCCAGGAGCAAGAAATCTTTTTTTTGTTCATTTTTTTTTTTCTCTTAAGTCAATGTTAAAGATACATTGCTATATGATAATGCAAAATTATATAAAAATCTCCTTTGATGTAGACAGTTTCACAAACAAGCAATGCTGGCTAACTCATAGCACATGTCTTCTCTCACTACAGTAATGACAATTCCATGCTGATCTGGGTTCTGGTGACTGTAGGTCTGGGGCTGCTCTTCCTCCTGATCATCATTATTACCTTTAGGACAAGAAAGCAAAGTAAGTATTTATAATCTGTCGTTTTTTAGTTTAAGTGAGGTCAGATAGTGGCTACCAGATGAACGAGGAGACATTCCATTCCTGAAATTGTGCGGTTATTCATCATTCCTCCATCACATGCCTCTAACTTGAATTGCTCATAGAAGGCATTACCACCCACAGTGGACAGCAGTGCATTGTGTGGTAATGATCGTGACCTGCGACATCTGGCTGGAACTGTCCCTGTGCACAAACAAGTGACTCTGACTCGAATCTCTACATCTCCATTAAATGCAGGAGACCTTCTTTGGATTTTAGAAGACGTGACAAAAGTCATGGGACATGTTACTATTCCCTGTCCCATGACTTTTGCCATGTCTCCTAAAAGCCAAATGAGGCAGTCCCACTGACATATGGGATATGTGAGTGGGATTTCCTGCATTAAATGTGAATGTAGTCTGGCAGTCCCATCTCATCAGTCTGGTAGCCACTATCAGGCCTCACTTAAACTATTCAAATATTGGAATTACTGTGTATTTTTGTTTTGTTAAATAAAAAAACATCACACAATATCTGCACCTATATATATATATATATATATATATATATATATATATATATAATGCATGGTGTTAACTCACCCTCTCTCTCTCTCTGTTAACAGAAGGAAATCAGATGGAGGCCACAGGCCCTGCAGTTCCCATGGTCAGTACTGTGGTTGGTTGGTGCAATCATGTAATCAGTTGTACTTCTGCTCTTGGTGTTGAAACAAAGTGCAAGAGTTCATTTTCAATTAAAACCACAAATTGGAAAAAGTTAGAACTGCTTAAAAATGCTAAAAAACGTTTTTTTTTACATTTACTTTGCCTCTTATTTGATTGCAGACAGAAAATCCCAATATAGACCATGTTTTGTCTGCTCATCTTAACACATTCCAACCATGTTGAGATGTTGTCTTTCTTTCTCACAACACAAAGTGATTAGCTGATCATTTAAAAAAAACATTTTCTTCTGGGGAAGGACAGGACTGCACAATGGCATTTTCTTGTTGAAAAATGCATGGATATATTTGTAAAATATGTAGGATTGAAGGCAAAATATGTTGCTCTAAGCCTGTATCTGGTTTCCATGATCCCGATGAGTTGATGAGTTTGTTTATTTGGAGAGTTTCTCCTTCTGTTTGGTTTGGTTTGACAAATGCATATAAACCTAAATGCACCAAAATGTGGATCAATATACCACACAAGCACATAGTGTCCTCTGATTGGTCAGAGCTGTCTGATGTTAGAGCAAGAAAGTAAATATTGTGAGAAGATCCGGTGTTCAAGGGTGTATATCTGTGCAGTGTTAAACTGGTTCAACACTGATTACTACACATTGTAAACAGAGTTCTTGTGGCTGCGAGCAGAGAACGCAGCACACAGTGCGTGTAAACAGCATGGAGCAGAAGAGACAGCGTTTGTTCATAGCTGTGGAAATTAGCATTATCTGGCTAATATATCAGATTAAATTGAGCCTTATAAGCAGTTTAGCTCAAATAAAAAGAGTATATTTGATATCTGGGTTAGATTGAGACCAGATTTCGTTCTCTCCAAAAGTGAATTGCTCCAGTGTTTGATTGTTTTGATTGCTGTTTTCACACCTACTTAATCAAACCGCACTAAGAGTACAAACAAACGAGTCAGTTTTAGACAGACCAAATAGTGCTAGTGTGAAAACGCCCTAAAGCAGGGGGTCAGGCCAGTTAATTATATGATGTTTTTCCTGTTTTTTTAAGCATTCTGTATAATATGAAGTCTTTCTTTTTTGTCGTTAACTTTACCAGAGAGTGAACTCTGAGGGGCAGTGCAGGGGAGTGATTTGGGATGGGTCTGTAAATGCTAATATATATGAAGTCAACGTAATTTCGAACATGTAACACAAGGCTTCTGATTTACACAGTATTGTAGAGCTTGATTTAGGTTTCCTTTAAAACCAATCCCTTGCCCATGTGGTTGAATTAGCGCTTGTTAAATGATGGTTTTGATGCAGTTTCATCAGAAGGCTTGTGCTCTTTACACACTGCAATTTCTGATTACTGACCATTATTTATTATTTAGATTTTTTTTGTGTGCATAAATCAGAGCTCTGCAATTGAAGACCTTCAGTCCAGTTGTCCAGTCTACAGCAGTGTAGTTCATAAAAAGAAGGTAAGAAAGCCCTGTGTCTACATATAAATACATTCAGTAACTGAACGATTAAAAATGTTGTTTTCAACTACAGCGTCAGCCTTCATCTGAAGCAGCTTCTGCAAACGATGTGGTCTACAGCACTGTAGCTCATCAGAAGAAGGTAAAGAAGCACTCACTGTTTAAAAGTAGTGGCACTATAAAGGAGTCAATAGGCAGGAATGAAACTTGGTGGGTAGTTGTGTCAGACTGCCTTTTTCATTGACGATTCTTATTTTGTTATGGTGGAGACACCCAACAAATCTGTGGAGGCACTGGGGTCAGCACAAAGTGCAACGGTTAGTTCAGAAGGCCTGGTGCATTGTGTGGGATGCAAACGCTCCTCGTACCCACTCCTACTGCAAAATCAGCAGGAAATGTGTAAAAATTTGTTTCTATCTTGGAGGTGGGAAACATAGGTGCGCCACTGACTGATTAAAACCCTACAGTCAACAGTCAGCTGCCCAATCTTATCTTAGCCCTGCAGGAATGCTACAGCACAAATTCAGCGTTTACATAAACAATAAACAGAATAAACAATAAAATAACTTTGCTGTTCCCTTAAATGAGCTGCTGATGTACCTTCACAGCATGAACACTGGCAGGTCAGTATTCTCTGCTGAGATGCGCAAAAGGGCTGCGCTGTTAAAATATCAACGTACCAAAGTCAGAACTCACCTGCCTCTCAAAGGGACTGACAACTGGCACACTGATTTAGTTCACGTTACATCCAAAACACACCCATGATTAATTGAAAAAAGAGAATTAGTACATACCTTTTGCCTGTTCTAACCATGATTGAACTCAATCTGTCCACAGCCTTCATCTGAACCAGCTTCTGCAAACGATGTGGTCCACAGCACTGTAGCTAAAGCTGCCAAAAATAAACGCGTGAGTAAAAACGTAATGCTAGTATCACAAGCAGCACTGCACTGTTTTAATCACGCAATAACTTGAGAATAACTTGATACATCAGCCAAAGTTAATCTTAGTTAATCTGTGCTTTTTCAGGTTCCTCCAGCTGTGGAAGATGGTGAGGTGATCTACAGCTCTGTGATCCTTAAATAAAAGGTGAAAAAGTCTCAGATTTAGGGCTAAAATTAGTTATCAAGTGATTAACATCTCTCAGTATCTAAATACTGAAATAGGTGTGACCGGGTATAGTTGTACAGTTGTAAGCACCTGTAACCTGTAAAACTGAAGTTTTGAGCTCAAGTTCTCAAACTTTTATATAAATTTGTGTTTATTAGACGCTTAAGTAGTAAGTTGTTTGGAGACAAAATGCTCAGATGTCAATTATTTAACATCAGATTGTACCAGTTTTCCAGTTTCCAGTAACCATTATTCTTGTAGCACGTCGCTGTGAACAAACATCAACGTCTGACCTGACAGACTGAAAAATTACAAGTTCCTTATACTAAGAAATGACAACTGCGCCAAAGGCCAGCTTCTGTTTATATCAGTTACAGAATTATTTCAATAATGCTCCAGTCAATAACACTTCCTGGCTCGGTCCAAAGCACGTCTCTTAGGGCCCTATATTTCATCCTGCCAAAAGTCTATTTTCACAATTGCCAATGTCTCACTTAAATAGCAACGGTGCTTCTGAATACATCTACGCTGATGGGTGTGGTCGTCTGAAAATGAGGTGTGTTCAAGTATTTTTCTGGTGTATTGCTATCTTGGCAACGGAAAAAACAGGTGCGCCACTGTCTGAATACAACCTAGACCTTTACAACAACGATGAAGCGTTGAACATGTCCAGGTGGCTGCACCCCTGAAATAGCAATCCGTATTGCTATCTTGCTAATGGAAAACACACTTGTGTCACTGACTGAATACAACCATGACAGATGTCAGAAGGCAAATGTTCATTGCTATCTTGGCAATGCAAATGCATCACACTTGCGCAATGCGCGTACACTGCCGCTCGTTACACACAGGGACACCTTAACGACCTGTTCACAAACTGTGAACGAGTTTCCTCTGCTGAGAAGAGTTGGGCACGTTCAAGTGCAACTTTAAAATAGAAATACGCCAAAGTCAGAGTGCACCTGTCTCTTAAAGGAAATGGCAAGTGACACACTGATTGGTTTGTTTTACTTTATGCCTAAAATTAACCACAACCATGGATAATTAAAATAATAAATACATGCCTTTTGTGCGTTTCAAGCCCTGCAAATGAGAAGGGTCTGATCTGGGAAGGCAGGTACCTGCACCCAGCCACAAACTCACTTGCACTTTCATTATTAGGGGATAAGAATACGGAAGAAGGGATTTGAATTTCTCACTTTGCTGTTTTCTCTGTGTTGATTGCAGGTGTTCTCAAGTGTACTTCCGGAATTTCCTGACCGGATCTTGCAGAAACATTGTCCTGACAGTGAAGTTTTACTTTTTTAAGATACTACCACCACCATGTTTGAAAGTTTGTAATAAATGTAATGATCCTAGTTAAAGAGTGCAGTTTTTGCTTTTTGGCACGTTTTTTTTTTTTTTTTTTTGTCAGGCTCCTTGCATCCAGAAACTCCTAGTGAACTTCCATAAAGGAAAGCGCTCACTGGATAAAAGTACACTGTATTATATAAATGTAATTAAAGTTATTTTTTTACAAGGCTTTTTATTGTGATAGTGAAGTCAGTGTAACTGCACCTGTAACTGTAAGTGTAATTTTAAGTAAACTGTTTTGCATAAATGCTAAAAGTATACCTGCACCTGTAACTGTAAGAGCAATTTTAAGTAAACTGTTGTGCATAAATGCTAAAAGTATACCTTGCATTGCCTTGTCATTGCCAAGATATTCACTTGAACACTTGAACACACCTAATTTGCAGACCACCACACCCATCAGCGTAGATATATTCAGAAGCACTGTCTCTATTTTAAATGATGCAGGTGGAAGACTTGAAAATAGTCTGTTGGTAGGGTGCAACATAGCAATGAGCATCATGATGTGCCTTGTGCAGGGTGTAAGAAAGGGCCCTGAGTCTTTTAATGTGAAGTTTCCACTAGATTCAACACCCCTATTCTGTGTCATCACTCAAGCAACCATTTGTAGCACATTTAGTTGTACATGGTAAAGTTGTGAATGTGTGAATGATAGTGAGCGATAGGACGCGCACTGACAGTATTTAGGCTTCTTCAGTCAAAAAAGGAAGAGTATTAGTTGCTGGGCTCTCAAAACCCAACCATGCGCTTTTACTCTCTCGCCAGTTCTTTACTTCTCTCTGTGTTTCTGCTCTTCATCTCAGGTAAGATCAATATTGCGCTGAATTAGTGATTTAGAATCATCTTTAGAAATCTTTTTTCATTTCAATTCCAATTCAATTTTCATTTTCTTCAGACTTTATAAATGTAAAGAATGCAGATATGTGCTTAATGTTTATATGTGCTGAATGTGTGAATTTTGCGCTGTATAAATATACAGATATTTTTTTCATTACAAATTTATAAAATGACTTCTGCGTTATTATCAGACAGGAATTCTTTTGGACAGGATGATAAGGATTAATGTTGTGCTCTTGCATATGTAGATTGTTCCTGTAAAGTAAAGCAGAGTGAAGATAGAACAGTTACAGGGATACAGTTGTGTTTACAGGGCTTTCGAGTTTTGATATCAGTTTGTTCAGAGTGAGATTCCATTGGGGGGGGGGGGATGGGGGGGGGGGGAAGCTGGTGCTGTTTTTTTTTTCTGCTGACATCAAGTCCTAACCCGATACTTTGGCAATGCAGTAAAAAAAAAAGGAACACAACCACATTGTCTGTTATGTTTTATTTTATATTATATATATTGTATATTTTGCACTATAATGCACTAAAATCCTTTAATTTTGCCTGACTGTCAGAGCACACACACACACCGCTCCACCAACACAATGCAAATGAATCGCGCGTGCCCACAGCCGCCGCTGACTAATACTAAAAAAAAACTTAGAAGTTCTGGCTAACTGCTGCTCTTATAATAACATTTAAGAACAAAAAACTGGCAAAAAACTCATTTATGTTATTCACGTAAAAATGAAGTTACTGTAAAAAAAGTGACCTGCTATTTAAAAAGCAACAGGAAGTTGTTCATTTGTAACATTTCTAACATATTTATGGTGTTTTTTACTCACATTTTCTCTCCCACAACCTTAATCCTTTACAGCTTCAAAAACATGTATTATGCAAATAAGGCGATAACGTCATTTAGCGACTTGTAGCAACTTTTAGGACAGCCAATAGCTACTTTCCTTACTAAGGAGTTGTCAACACGGAACGCATGACACGAACAGCCAGCTAATATTGCTCTGGCTTACCAGAACACTCAGGGGTCCTCCTTGTAGTGCTGTCAGGCGGCATTAGCACTATTAGTACTAGTGGTTAACCTTAGTGGAAATCTGGAAATAAATAAATAAAATAAATTGTTACTAAATTAATCACTACAATATTATAATCAGTTATATAATTTAAATGCTGGTAGTTCCCTGTGTGGTTGGGAGGATGAAAGTATAATAATAGTGTAGAATGGTTTAGGTCTGGCAGACTAGATTTCAAATTGATTTTTTACTGTATTTTAATAGGTCAGGGTAGTTTTGATGCTTTTTAAATGAGAATATTGTAATGTTCTGAGATACTGAGTTTAACAGGGAACTTTAATAGAGAAAATATATGCTAGTGTAGCTGCATATTGTGTGTGTGTGTGAGAGAGAGAGAGTGAGAGAGCTGATATGGCTTGATAGGTAGCTAGCTTGCTGGATTAGCATTTGTGCTAGTATACTCGATAACAGACAAAACAGATTATGATGACTTACTCTACTGTAGGCTCCTTCTCAAACATGGCGCTCCAGCATCGCATAAGGTGTGTTGGTCTGCATCATCCAATGACAACAATTGATTTATGCTGCTCTGGTGCACCTTGGTGGACATGGTCTAGTAAATTATGTGCATAAGAGATACAAGGTGTGGCATGTGAGCTTGTGAACATTTTAAAATACGTATCTCACACACAATGTACAAAGAAAAAGCTGAAGCTGAGATGAAATTAAAGTAGAAATTCTGTGTAAAATGGACATGGGTTATAGCAAAAACATGATACCGAGTACAATTTTTTGTAGAATAGCCCACCTCTGTTCACCCCCAGAATTCTGAAATATCCCTTTCATGCATAGAGGTCACTACAGTGTACAGCTGTTTAATTTTTTTTTTTCTTTAAATATGCTTGCAATTTTGGGCACTGCTGCATATAGTCCACTGTAGTGGAAGCTATTGCATCATCCTATACAAAAAAAATCCCATTGGTTGGTCATTGTAATGGGAAAAAGAAGTCAATGAAATCAAGATGGCCGGCAGACAGGGAAAACCACCAAACACCTTGGCTATTTTTGTTTCTACCTTTTATAAAATTATATCACTGCAGGTAAAAAAATATATAATTACATCAAGTAACATCTAAGGTGACATATTATGTAAAGATTTTCGAAATTTTGATTTTATATTTGAGGGAATTGTAGTTTAATCATCTGTCCACTTAATTGTACATCATGCATCATTAGCTATTTTTCAACTTTTATGCAATGTCAATTACTTCCAGTGTTGTTTTTAAAATAATTCATATTGTTTAATGTTTTGGCTGTAAATCAACTTCTTTAATTGAGGAATGGCTGCCAGTACAGACAGTTGCAAGCAGAGAAGTAGGGTCAAGCAGTGGTAGTGAAGGTGAGTCTGGAAATGTTACTGAGGGAGTTGAGGCTGAGGAACGGAGATGAAGGAGATGAGGCTGTTGAAACTAAGGGCACCCCAATATCCAGTATGCCCCTGGCAACCACTGGCCCCAGCTCAAGAAAGTATAAAATGCCAGCACACGAAGAACCAAGTACATCTGCATGCAGTGTCTTGTAGCTTTGTGCCCTGTATGCTTTGGCAACCATCATAGAAAATAGTCTCAGAAATTAGCAACAAGCATGATTTGACAGGAAATATGATACATGCTATAAAATACTATAAGAGAATATGCTCACTTAACAGTTCAGAGACTTGACAAGAATACAGTATGATAATACCAGTCACAATCAAGATTCTATAAGGTTCTACGGTTCAGAGACATTTTCTTGTGTCACAATATCCTCCTCAGTTCCACTATTCCAACAGAATACCATATTACAACTGTATAACTGAATTACATTTGTGTTTTTTTTACAACAAAAAATGCATGAAGTACACTTGAGTGGACAGATAAATACTTCTTTATCGAATAAAGATAGAATATATATTTTTTTCAAACCTTGTTTTACATCCCTAAGGATGTATAAAATCACTTAGAAAAAAAATCCTGACTGAGTTTATTATAATTCATGCATGAGAGGGTTAAAGTTTGGTGCTAGTGATATTAGCAACGAAATAGCCATTTTTACACCATTAACAAGCTTTGCAGATTTGGTATATTCAGGTTAAGTTGATGATACACAATATTTTGGCCAATTGTTTCTTCTAAAATCAAGGACATTTCAAAGAGGAATGCTCCAAAATGACTTAGAACTAAAAATGATTTTATATTGACTTCCAGTGAAAGTGAAAAGCTTTTCCATTTCTCTGTAAATATTTATGGCTGGTAACAAGTCGAATAGCTTCTCTAAATAGTGTTGTATTAAGCATCTCCATCTGGGTCTTAAGAGTATAAGAATAATAGTTTATAATTCTGCTTCTTTTCTGCAGGTTCTGAGAGCATGAAGACACTGAAGCATTTAACTGTAAGAAGAGGAGAATCTCTCACTGTTCCTTGTTTATATGAAGAGAAATATAAATCACACCCTAAATACTTGTGTAGGGGGTATTTCTGGTCCTCATGTACAATAGTAGCCAAAACCAACACAAGAAATACAGGAATATCAGTCACTGATCATCCATCCCAGAATATGTTTACTGTGGATCTGAAGAACCTCCAAGACTCTGACTCTGGATGGTACTGGTGTGCTGTGGAAATCGGTGGTTATGGAACTCCAGATGTCAGGTATTCTGTGTATCTGACGGTCAGTTCAGGTAAGTCAGAGTCTCTCTGTGTGAATCAGAACATCT
Organism: Astyanax mexicanus; assembly: GCF_023375975.1. Classification (NCBI taxonomy): domain Eukaryota; kingdom Metazoa; phylum Chordata; class Actinopteri; order Characiformes; family Acestrorhamphidae; genus Astyanax; species Astyanax mexicanus. The sequence continues at coordinate 50,577,029 of NC_064411.1, read as the reverse complement.
TCACTGTAGTTTAAGGCTTGTAAGACGTGTTTCTCTGATGATGGAGATGATTTGTTGAGTTTCCACCACTCATTCTCTGCTCCTTCATTCAGATCATGGTCTGTGGGTGGAGAACAGTAGAGTGATTGGTCAGGAAGGGGGCAGAGTCAGTGTCCAGGGTTTCTACAGCTCTGGATATAAGAATGAAGAGAAGAAGTGGTGCAGATTTAAAGACTGGAGCTGCTACACCTTCCAGGATTCAACAGTGAACATCAGTGATGATAAGAACAATAGATCCTTCAGAGTGGAGATGATTCGGCTGCAGAAGAGTGATGCTGGCTGGTACTGGTTCAGTGCAGGAGATGTGGGAGTTACTGTTCACCTCACCGTCACTGAAAGACCTACAAGTAAGATGATATTAATATCAGTAATCAGAAATATCTGCTGATCATCATCATGCTGTAATGTTCTTCCACTAACATCAACTGCTTTCTCCTGTTCAACAGCAACAACAGCAGCTGTGACTACAGTTCCTACCACTCAGAAAACCACCAACAGTGAGTACACCTCAGATACACCTCAGATACACCTCAGATACACCTCAGATACACCTCAGATACACCTCAGATATAGCTCAGATACACCTCAGTTACACCTCAGATACACCTCAGATACACCTCAGATACACCTCAGATACACATCAGATACACATCAGATACACCTCAGTTTAGGATCCTCAAGTCAAGTGATAGAAAGAGATAAAGTGTTTGGTTTTTCTTTCTAGGTTCTACAACTTCAGCTACAACTAAAGAGACAACAACAACGACAACAAATCTGTAAGTTCAGATTTTCCACTCTGTCTTTAAAACTAGCTGATCTGTATCTTCACACCTCATTTTGGCGTTTTACTGTTTGCTTTTTGCAGAACTACAAATGCACCGTCTGCAAACACAAAGAAGACGAGCGATGAGTGAGTAAAAGTCTAGAGCACTGCAGTGAAGAAGAGCTGCGAACATTTATTTTAATTACTGTGATAGCATCTGTATCTAAAAGCACACATTTGATTTGCCCACTGCAGTTCTCGTAAATTTATATATTTGTTTGTTTTGTTAGCCACTTATATATTTAGGGTCTTGAGCATATTAATTGAGCTACACACGCATATGAAAGTAGTGTGTAAAGCAGGTGTACTACAACATGCATTGTACAGAGTTGTTAAGGTTCTTAATTATGTTTTGCAATAATTTAAAAACAACAGACCCTCCAGAGTTCCAGAAAGGGGACCATACCCGCCAAAACCTCTAACAGACAGTTTCAGAAGCAAGCAATGCTGGCTAACTCATAGCACATGTCTTCTCTCACTATAGTAATGAAAAGTCCATGTTGATCTGGGTTCTGCTGGCTGTAGGTCTGGGGCTGCTGTTCCTCCTGATCATCATTATTATCTTTATGTCAAGAAAGCGTAGTAAGTATTTATAATCTGTCGTTTTCTTAGTTTGAGTGAGGCCTTGTGAATGAGGGGACATTCCATTCCTGAAATTGTGCAGTTATTTATCATTCCTCCATTACATGTCTCTAACTTGAATTCCTCATAGAAGGCATTACCACCCACAGTGGACAGCAGTGCATTGTGTGGTAATGATCGTGACCTGCGACATCTGGCTAGAACTGTCCCTGTGCACAAACAAGTGACTCTGACTCGAATCTCTACATCCGCATTAAATGCAGGAGACCTTCTTTGGATTTTAGGAGACGTGGCAAAAGTCATGGGACATGTTACTAGTCCCTGTCCCATGACTTTTCCCATGTCTCCTAAAAGCCAAATAAGGCAGTCCCACTGACATATGGGATGTGTGTGTGGGGTTTCCTGCATTAAATGTGAACGTAGTGATTTAAGTCTGGTAGTCCCATTCCATCAGTCTGGTAGCCACTATCATATATATATAAAATGCATGGTGTTTACTCATCCTCTCTCTCTCTGTCTTTTAACAGAAGGAAATCAGATGGAGGCCAGAGACCCTGCAGTTCCCATGGTCAGTACTGTGGTTGATGAATCATGTAGTTTATTGTATATCATTTTCTGGTGTTGAAACACAAAGTGCAAGAGTTAATTTTCAATTAAATTTCAATTAAAAACAGTGTGGAAAATCCTAAAAAAACGTTTTTTACATTTACTTTGACTTGTATTTGATTGCAGACAGAATAATCCCAACATACACCATGTTCTGTCTGCTCATCTTCAAATTTAATTAATTAATATACATTCATTCCTGCATTTCAGGCCTGTAACACATTCCAACAAACTTGGGATGTTGTCTTTCTTTCTCACAACACAAAGTGATTAGCTGATCGGTTTAAAAACATTTTCTTCTAGGGGAAGGTCAGGACTGCACAATGGCCAGTCTTAGAAACATGAATAAGACTCTTTTTATGGGTGTGTAAACATCAGAGCAAAGTTTCCATCTTATTTGCTATAGTCTAAAATATCTGTGTGTTTTATGTCCATAAATCAGAGCTCTGCAACTGAAAACTTACAGTCCAGTGGTCCAGTCTACAGCAGTGTAGTTCATAAGAAGAAGGTAAGAAAGCCCTGTGTCTACAAATAAATACAGTCAGTTACTAAACGATTAAAAATGTTTTATACTTGCTTTACTACGAATAATCTGTTTTAATCATCTATAGCGTCAGCGTTCATCTGAAGCAGCTTCTGCAAGCGATGTTGTCTACAGCACTGTATCTCATCAGAAGAAGGTAAGAAAGCCCTATTTACATACACTCATTGTTAAAACGTAGTTGCACCCAGAAGGAGTCAAGAGGCAGGATTGAAACTTGGTGGGTAGTTGTAGCAGACTGTCTTTTCTTTGACGATCCTTCTTTTGTTATGATGGAGACACCCATCAAATCTGTGTGTGGAGGCACTGTGATCAACGTGAAGTTCAATGGTTAGTTCAGAAGACGTGGTGCATTGAGTGGGTTGCAATGTCCAATGTTACATTAATAAGGTCATGCAACCAGTGGCCCTACCTTTTCTGAACGTACACTACTGTGCACTTATTCAGCAGGACAATGCACATCCAAGAGCTTACCTGGAAGACACAGATGCTGTACCATGGTCAACCACATCGAAAGACCTATTCTTCATTAAAAATGTGTGTGATGCAGAAATCAGCAGGAAATGTGCACAACTCTGCACTGCATGGGATGGAATATCAAAGGACTTGATTAGGAACCTCTACAACTGCATGCAGAGACAGATGCATTACATACTACTTTACTGTACGTGTAGCTCAAAAGATATTGCTCATTTCAGTCTAAATTATTTATTGTTTCTGATTACATTTATGTTCTGAATAGAATTGTAATCCGACACTTCCTTCTTGGACCAACTATTTCTTTTTCAATGAGTATATGAATGGTATTCAGTAGCAGGAACTCTAAGGGCCCGATCGTACACCCTGCACAAGGTGCATCAAGATGCTCATTGCTATTTTACACCCTATTAACAGTGTATTTTCACTCTTTGCACCAGCATCGTTAAATATTTACATTGATGTGCGTGGTGGTCTGGAAGCTAGGTGTGTTCAGGCACATTTCTGGCATGTTTCTGTCTTGGCAGCAGGAAATACAGGTGCACCACTGACTGAATAATACCCTGACGACATCAACTGTCAGCCGCCCAACCCTACGTTAGCCATGCCGAAACATAGCAGCAATAAAGAATAAAATAACATTACTGTTCCCTTACATGAGCTGAACGTGCAGGTCAGTTTCCTCGGCTGAGATGTGCAAAAGCGTTGCACTGTTCAAATAGCCATCTGCCAAAGTCAGAGCTCATCTGCCTCTTAAAGGGAATGACTACTGGCACACTGATTGGTTTATTTCATGTTACGTCTAAAACACACCCATGATTAATTTAGAGAATAAGTACATACCAAAGACACAGTGACATGCCTTAAATCTAGCTGCTCGATCCGCAACTGACCTGTGTGCTATAGATCGCTAAAATAGGGCCCTAAGAGTGCCTTTTTGTCTTTCTTTTTAACCATGATTAAACTCATGATTAATCTGTCCACAGCCGCCATCTGAACCAACTTCTGCAAACGATGTGGTCTACAGCACTGTAGCTAAATTTGCCAAAAATAAACGTGTAAGTAGAAAGAAAAAAAAAAACTTTTTTTTAACACAAGCTGCACTGCACTGTTTTAATCAAGCAACAACTTGAGCTGCAATTCATCAGCCAAAGTTAACCTTAGTTAATCTATGCTTTTTCAGGTTCCTCCAGCTGTGGAAGATGGTGAGGTGATCTACAGCTCTGTGGTTCTCAAATAAAAGGTGAGTCTCAGATTTTGGGCTAAAATTTGTATGCATTTAATTTATGGTGTATTGCTTTCTTGGCAACGGAAAACACAGGTGCGCCACTGTCTGAATTGTTGTAGAAAAGAAAATGTGAGGTGGGCTAGCCCCCACCTCTCGTCCGGGGTACAACTCCCCTGCGTGTTCGTTTGATAGAGAGAGTCAGACAGTGGAGTGAAGTTGAAAGCAAACCAAGTATTTATTACAAACTGAATATTCAGGAGAACTAACACATGAAAGACCGTCTAACAGCCACCCAGCATAAGTTCTGACCCCCCTCTGATCTGACTCCATGTTTTATACCCAAAATGACGTAAGCCTGTTGATGAGGCGTTGTTAAAATCATCTCATGTTAGCATGCACGTGTTAGTACTGAAGTTTCACGTGTCTGACTGGACCACTAGTGTTTGACCTTGACTGTATTCTTCCAGAATGGAACCTCATGGCACTATCTGTGTGTGTGCGTCACCCCCCGCTTTGAAGTAGAGGTTTTTTAGGGAGGCACTCACTCACCAAAAGGCTGCTTTGATCTAATAGCCTTTTTAGCCCCGTACCAGTCGAATTGATGACCGTTAGTTAGGGTCATGCAGTCAACAAAATTCTTCCAGCCTGAGCTACATCTCATATGTTATATGTTAATGTGTTAGTAAATGTATCATGTGGGTTAATTTGTCATAATAAAGTCTGTGTTAGTCACATGCCATATCAAACAATGTTTTACTATATGTGTAAAGGATATATTGTGATTATTGGTTAATCTTTTATATCAATGCGTGTAAAATACACTGTGAGTAATAAAAATGATCAGATACAATGTGAGTATTGGTTATGCATATTGAATACAAGGTTTCACACAATGATTATGTCATTACAGATACTAAGATAAGTAATCATAACTGAAAGATATTTGTCAATCAACCCAAAGTATAATTAACTGAAAGATATTTGTCAATCAACCCAAAGTATAATAAACAGTTACTCTTTAGAATACAACCTAGACAGACGTCAAAAATAGCAATACACTGTAGCAAAAGTCAGAGTGCACCTGGCTCTTAAAGGGAATGGCACGTGACAAGCTGGTTTATTTCATGTTATGCCCAAAACGAAAAGGTTCTGAATGGGGAAGGCAGGTACCGGTGTTGTGCCGAATTCAGTACCCCCGCCAGGAAAAGCACCCCCCCCTCAGTAAAGTTAAAATGCTTTTATCAGGAAGACGCGCTGCTGAGGGGGGGTGCTTTTCATGGCAGGGATGCTGAATTTGGCAACATAGTAGTGCCAAAATCTGCACCCCCGCCACGAAAAGCAACCCCTCTCAGGAGAGGCTGCAGGTGACATGATTATTTTTCATTATTTCTTAGGAGTCAGCGTAGCTTGGGGGGGGGGGGGGGGGGGGCGCAGATGCTGACAGCAGTGGGCAGTTCAGGAGATAAAAAGACAAGTAAGAAGGGATTTAAACTTCTCCCCTTGCTGTTTTTTTCTGTGTTGACTGCAGGTGTACTCAAGTGTACTTCTGGAATTTTCTGACTGGATCTTGTATAAGGAAGAAACTGCAGCAGAAAATTGTCCTGACAATGGAGTTGTACTTTTTTTAAGCATTCATACCCTTTGGTACTACCACCATCATGTTTGAAAGTTTGTAATAAATGTAATGATCCTAGTTAAAGAGTGCATCCAGGAACTCCTAATGAACTTCCATAAAGGAAAGAGCTCACTGGATAAAAGTACACTGTATTAAATAAATGTAACTAATTTTTTTTTTTTTTACAAGGCTTTTTTATTGTGATAGTGAAGTAAGTGTAACTGCATCTGCAACTGTAACTAAGTAAACTGTTTTACATAAATGCTAATGAGTTTAATAAAGACGTCAAATGCAACACGTTATATTTGAGTACTTTGGCGAGAGGGCAAACTGACTTTGCAAAATTAAGATTATACTTATAATTAATACGTTATAAAAATTTTGGATGTAAAATTTAACACTTTACTCAAACTCAAAACATTAATTCACATTGCCTTGTCTTGTCTTTAATCTCACTTACAATATAACAACGTATATTTTTTATAATTTTAGAGCCTTCCCTGGGGTTTCACTTTATAATCAATTTACATATGTACATTCACATTGTATATGTATATATATTTTTTAATTTACCTGAAAACACCTGATTTTGTGACCTTCACGGCCATCAGCAAAGATATATACATAAGCACTGTGTTTATTTAATTGATGCAGATAGAAGACTTAAAAAAGGCTGTTGACGGGGTATAAAATAGCAATGAGCATCATGTTGTGTACGATAGGGCCCGGAGTCTTTTAAAGTAAAGTTTCCACTAGATTCAACACCCCTGTTCTACGGCATCACTCAATCAACCATTTGTAGCATTTTTAGATCTGCATGTTAAAGTAGTACGTGTGTGAATAATAGTGCGAGACACAGTCCAGACACAGGAAGTGTATTTAAGCTTCTTCACTCAGACTAAGGAAGAGTATTAGTTGATGGGCTCTCAAAACCCAACCATGCTCTTTTCCTCCCTCATCAGTTCTTTAATTCTCTCTGTGTTTCTGCTCTTCATCTCAGGTAAGATCAATACTGCGCTGCTTTAGTAATTTAGAATCGTCTTCAGAAAGCTATTATCTTCAGAATGATCAATTCAATGCTTCAGTGCTGAATGTGTATACATGGACATACTATGTTAATTTGCACTGTATAAATAATATATTTTTTGGTAACACTTTACTTGGATGGTCCATTTGATGGCCTCTTTGATGCACAACTGACATTCTACTAACATTCAACTGTATGTTTATTAAATGCAAATGAACTAAAAGGTGAAAGTAAATGATTCTCTATTGAATATATACCCGACATTCAACTCTAATCAAAACTCTAATCTTAACATTTTGGGATTGGGTTTAGGGTTAGATTTTAAGCTTAGGTTAAGGTTAGGGTAAGGGTTAGGTGTAGAGTTAGATTTTAGGGTTGATTAAGGGTTAAGGTTAGGGTTAGGTGTAGGTTTAGTTCTATTTAGAATCATTTACCTTCAACATAGGGTTAAGTTATATTGAATGGACATTCAATTCAGTGTTAGTTGAATGTCAGTTGAGCATCAACAAGGCCATAAAATGGACCATCCAAGTAAAGTGTTACCTATTTTTTAATAACACATTTTATCAGACAGGAAGACAAGTGAAGATAGAACTGTTACAGGTCTATAAATGTGTCTACAGGGCTTTTAAGTTTGAGGTCAGTTTGTTCAGAGTGAGAAACAGGGGTGTTGAAGGGTGGGGGGGGGGTATGTTTGGTGTTGTGTATTCTTAGTGTTAGTGGCCGGTTTTTATATTGAGTGTCTGCTGATACCGAGTCCTGATCTGATACTTTGGCAATGCAGTAAAAAAATAACATTTACATTTTTAAATACTTTTGAAACAGTGTCAAAACATACCATTTTATCATTTATCGTGCCATTATAACAACAATTGTATATTGGTTTAAAACAAACAAAAACATTTAAAAAAAGTGTAGAATGTGTGGAAACCATGTGGCCTTCCATATTTTACTAAGCTTTTATTAATGTGTATTTAAAAGTAAATAATATAATCAGGGCCCTATCTTTCCCCCCTATGCCAAATGCGCCTATAGATAACTAAAATAGGGCCCTCAGTTTTAGAATAACACAACATTTATTTATATTGAATTAATATTTGTGGTTTTAGACTTAATGTATTGTAATAATTGCTACAACATTAAAATTATTAGCACTGCTGGATCAATGTTAGCCACTAACCACGCTAAGCGCTAGCTCTTTGGCTGTTCAGAGGTAAGTATTATCAGCTTGTAGCCTACTGTTGGAGCAGTATTTGCATTGGCTGCTATCCTCGCTAAGCGCTAGTTCTTAACTGCTAGCGATTAGCTGCTAATGGTAATGCTTCAGCTTTAGTGGAAGGCTGTAGGCTACTCCTCAAACATGGCACTCCAGAGTTGCCCAAGGTGTGTCGGTCTGCATCGTTCAATAACTTTGGAAACATATTGTTGGGATCACATATATTTTACCCAGATAAACAATGCTATTTTTTGTCGGCTGTTGGGTAGATACATTTTTTGATTTATTGACTGGCGTGTGACAAACTTCTTTGGAAATCTGCAGGAAACCACTTGATGCTGACGTGGCATTGTCTTTGCAAATTAAGTGTGATTATGTCAGGGCCCTGGACACATCACCACCTACCCAAGAGGCATTTTATCTACACAGACATCCAAATAAACAAACTGAGTACTTACCTGAATCCTGTGAAAATGGCAGTGCGCGAGCCACCCGGGTCCTTAAGGTCTTAGTAAAGACCAAGGGTTGTCCTGGGGCAGGGGGGTCTGGGGTACCTGTTGAAAGAAAACATAGAAAACAATGTATTAACATCCTAACATTGTAATGAATACTTACCTGGATGACCAAATGTTTACATGCATTTCTTATCTGTAAATATGTTAATATTGTACATAAACAATTGTCTACAGACCCACCTGCCCTCTAATTAATTACTTACCGGTTTAGCCGGGGGACAAAGAGTATTTAAGGGCAGGCAGGTACACTATCGGGGGAACAGACACCAGTTGAGCATGGCTGGTATGCTTACGGGAGTTGCTGTGTATTTAGCATTTTGGTGGTAGCTGCCGATCCACCTTAAACTCCTACCAGTGTACCAGTGTACAGTGTACAAAGAAAAACCTGAAGCTGAGATGGAATTAAAGGACAAATCTGGTGTGAAATGGCCTTGGGTTGTAGTGAAACATGATAAGTACAAACTTTTGTTAAACAGCCCTCCTCCGTTCTTCTCCAGCATTCCGAAATACAGCACTTTAAGCCAATGCTCACAACAGGCTTACAATGCTAGTGAAAGGGGCATAGAGTTGTCCATGCAAAGAAAACACTATTTTTACACCATTAACAAGCTCAAAGTAGCTCAACACTTCATTGGTAGCAATGAGCCCTGACATTCAGAACGAGGCACTGAGAACTGAGAAAGTACACAGGTACACACAGTAATAGACTGTCAAAAACTGATTGCAGAATAAATTCTCCACTGAGTTTCAATTTTTTAACTTGTTATTTTGTAACAATTTACAATAAATAGGCCAATAGTTCCTTTTAAAATCAATGACATTTCAGAGAGGAATGCTCCGAAATGACTTGGAACAAAAATAATTTTGACTTGATTAGTAACAAGCCAAAATGCTTTTTAAAATAATGTGTTATTAAAAGTTGTCCATCTGGGTCTTAAGAGTAAAAGAATAATGTTGTATAATTTTGCTTCTTTTCTGCAGGTTCTGAGAGCGTGAGGACACTGAAGCATTTAACTGTAAGAAGAGGAGGATCTCTCAGTGTTCCTTGTTTATATGAGAAGAAATATAAATCACACCGTAAATACTGGTGTAAGGGGGGAACCTGGTCCTCATGTAGAATAGTAGCCTACGGCAACACAAGTAATACAGGAATATCAGTTACTGATGATCCATCCCAGAATATGTTTACTGTGGATCTGAAGAACCTCCAATACTCTGACTCTGGATGGTACTGGTGTGCTGTGGAAATTGGTGGTTATTGGACTCCAGATGACGGGGATTCTGTGTATCTGACGGTCAGTTCAGGTGAGTCAGAGTCTCTCTGTGTGAATCAGAACATCTTCACTGTAGTTAAAGGCTTATAAGACGTGTTTCTCTTATGATGGAGATGATTTGTTGAGTTTCCACCACGCATTCTCTGCTCCTTCATTCAGATCCTGCTGTGTGGGTGGAGAACAGTAGAGTGATTGGTCAGGAAGGGGGCAGAGTCAGTGTCCAGGGTAACTACAGCTCTGGATATGAGAATAAAGAGAAGAAGTGGTGCAGAGTTAAAACCTGGAGCTGCTACCCATTCCAGGATTCAACAGTGAACATCAGTGATGATTGGATAGGATCCTCCAGAGTGGAGATGATTGGGCTGCAGGAGAGTGATGCTGGCTGGTACTGGTTCAGTGCAGGAGGTGTGGGAGTTACTGTTCACCTCACCGTCACTGAAAGACCTACAAGTAAGATGATATTAATATCAGTAATCAGAAACATCTGCTGATCATCATCATGCTGTAATGTTCTTCCACTAACATCAACTGCTTTCTCCTGTTCAACAACAACAGCAGCAGCTGTGACTACACTTCCTACCACTCAGAAAACCACCACCAGTGAGTACAACTCAGATACACCTCAGATACACCTCAGATACACCTCAGATACACCTCAGATACACCTCAGATACACCTCAGATACACCTCAGATACACCTCAGATACACCTCAGACACAATCATAAACTGTGTTTTAGGATCATAAAATAGAGTAAAAGAAAAATAATTATGTTTTTTGTTCTTTAATAGATTCTACAACTTCACTACTGGCAACATATACTGAGACATCTACTTCAATACAGACAAAGCTGTAAGCACTAATGTATCTATGTTTCTGTAAATGACATCTATTTATACATATATCTGTTCTTATATGTGCATGTGTTTTATCATTACTCATCATCAAAGAATAACTTCTAAGGGAGGTCAAGTCACAAGCAGTAGAAACAGTGATGGAAGGTACAGTATGTGACGTGATTGTTCACCTTTTTTTTTATTATTTGTGTTCTACACTGCCCGAAAAAAAATAACTGTACAGAACCAACATGCCAGACATATCAGCATGGAGTTGTAGAGTTGTAGATGTTCCTAATGGAGTCATATCCAATATTTGCACACAATCTCTGTAGCGTTTGCAATTGGGGTGGATAAGAGAAGTGTTGATAGCACCAAGACAAGAACAGGATTTGCTTCCATTATGAGTCACTCCTTGACAGTCTAACAGCCATATCCACCCAAGCTTCATTCCTGTCGTTTGATTCCTTCTGGATGCAACTATATGCGACTGCAGTGAAATGAATAATACTGTGTAGCATGAGTCTATTAGTGTAAAATCCTGTAAAAGTCCACATGTTTCTTTCACTTTAATTCATATGTGTCAAACTCAAGGCCAGCGAGAGCTTGAAAGGTGACAAAAAATAAATAGCTCAGAAGCTTGTTCTGATCAAGAACTACATTTCCCACAATGCATGACGATTGTGTTTCCCGCAAAGTTTCCGTTTATCTCCACTACACTGCAGTGTAGTCATTGATGTGGAAACGCTGCCACAATTTTGCAGACAGATGTTTTTTGTAATCAAAGCATCTGATTAGTGTGATGCAAGGCTGTTGCAGTAAAACATTTTTGTGAAATGCTTCATCTGTCACACACGTTCTTAGCAGCTCACAATCTTTTGATATTATACTAATTAAGCCTCCTCAGTATGCCAAATATTTTGATCAAAGTTAATATTATAACTTGTATTTGATAGTTTGATTCTTGATTGATGCAGTTTGTGGATTTCATAACATGACAAATTAAAATGATTTATGTTATAACAGAGCAACAAGCAAACATTTTTTCCAAGCAACTGTAATGTTTTAAATGAATAATGAATACATTACAGTAGTTTTATTCATTTTATATTACATTTGGTTACATTTTGTTACATTCCTAAGTTACATATGGCTCTTTGAGGACAGCCATTATACCGATGTGACCCTCTGTGAAAATGAGTTTGACACCCCTGCTTCAATTGGTGGTTCTGTATTTCTCAGCTTGTCCAGAAATGCTAGTGTAAAGTGTGTCTTTTAGTATTGGCTCAAAGTACAAATTACAGTACCCCACTGTAGGGGGGGGCAGGAGCAAGAAATCCTATTTTTTGCATAATGCTACACATACATGTTTTGAATCTTACTTAGAAATTTTATAATGCAGATTTTGAGTCTAGTTGCTAAATGCTGCTACATGCTTAGAACTGCAACTGTGTGAGGTATTCCAAGATTTCTGCAGTCATTGTTAAAGATACATTGTAGTATGATTAATAATCAACATTATTTAAATAAAGAAATTCATGACCTTTAATGTAGCCAGTTTCAAAAGCAGGCAGTGCTGACTTACTTGTGGATAAAACCAATCGAATGCTTACAGTTCAGGTTTAATACCATGTGTCTTCTCTCACTACAGAGATGAGATGCTGATCTGGATTCTGCTGGCTGTAGGTCTGGGGCTGCTGTTCCTCCTGTTCATCATTATTATCTGCATGGCAAGAAAGCGTAGTAAGTATTCACAATCTTAGAATTTGTTTTACCATTTAGTCTGGCTCAAGAACATGAACAAGAACATTTTGTGGAGAGAACATGAGTTAAACGGCTGTTCAGGTGCAGTTTAACCTGATTTATTACCCTCATAATTACTACTGCTATTTACTAATGACATCCCTCCTGTTATAAAAAGCACTGAAGTACATACTGATTCGGAACACAGGACCTTCTGCTTCTTCTTGTATTTACTTTCTTGCTCCGCCCAAGACAGATCTGACCAATCAGCATAGAGAATATGCCAAATAGGTTTGTTGTGACTCATGGGAAACTAAAACAAACCAAGAGGGAAAACGCTCCAAGGTCTTATAGTGGGTGCAGACAGATGGGAATACATGATGTTTTCCCATCCAAGGCATTATCACCCACAGTAGACCATGCAGTCTGTTGTAATGATTGTGACTGGCAGTGTCTGGCTAGAATTGTCCTTGTAAACAGTCAAGCAACTTCTGTGGGACATGGCAAAAGTCATGGGACATGATACTTTGCATGTCAGGTTTTTTGTTTGTGTTAAAGGACAACATTAAACAACACTTGCACCAAAGGTAGAACTGATAACGACTATTCTACATGTTCTTTTCTCACTTATCACTTCTCATTTCTCACTTTTACAGAGGGAGATCAGATGAAGGTCAGAGGGAGAATTAATGACCCTGCAATTCCCATGGTGAGTACTGTGCTTAATGGAACAATCATGCAATCTGGTATGGTTCAGCTAATGATGTTCAAACTTAGCTAGTAAAATCTTTGTTTTTTGAAAGCTTATTTTCATTTACAACCCCCAATTTTTCGAAAATGTAGGGCGTCAGTGTCTCTTTGCTATCGTGAGGATGAGAAAAGTACACTTAGATCAAAACACGCAAAAAGGCACATACCGTCGTAATTAATCATGTGTGTTTAGGGCATAACGTGAAATAAACCAGTTAGGTACCAGGTGTGCTCAGAGTTTGGTAGATTGCTATTTTAATGGTGCAGTGCTTCTGAGCTTTCCAGCAGAGGAAACTGAGCTGCTCGTTCACACCGTAATTTCCCCACAAAATGTTGCCCACTGAAATAAAAGTAAACATTAGCTAACCTAGCTAACATTAGCTAAAACATTCCCCACTAAAATACAGTAGTTAGCATTAGCTAACCTAGCTAGCATTACCTAAAAAAATTCACACTGAAACACAGTAGTTAACAATAGCTAACCCAGCTAACATTAGCTAAAACATTCCCCACTAAAATACAGTAGTTAAGATTAGCCAACCTAGCTAATGCTAGCTAAAACATTCCCCACTTAAATAAAGTAATCAACATTATCTAACCTAGCTAGCATTAGCTAAAACATTCTCCACTCAAATAAAGTAGTTAACATTAGCTAAAACATTTCACACTTAAATAAAGTAGTTAACATTAGCTAACCTAGCTAGCATTACCTAAAAAAATTCACACTGAAACACAGTAGTTAACATTAGCTAACCCTAGCTAAGATTAGCTAAAATAGTTTACACTGAAATAAATTAGTTAACTTAAGCTAACCTAGCTAAAACATTCCCAAATAAAATAAAGTAGTTAACGTTAGCTAACCTAGCTAAAATTAGCTAAAACATTCCCCACTAAAATACAGTAGTTAAGATTAGCTAACCTAGCTAACATTAGCTAAAACATTTCACACTAAAACAAAGTAGTTAACATTAGCTAACCTAGCTAAAATATTCCCAAATAAAATAAAGTAGTTACCTTTAGCTAACCTAGCTAACATTAGCTAAAACATTCCCCACTAAAATACAGTAGTTAAGATTAGCTAACCTAGCTAACATTAGCTAAAACATTTCACACTAAAACAAAGTAGTTAACATTAGCTAACCTAGCTAAAATATTCCCAAATAAAATAAAGTAGTTACCTTTAGCTAACCTAGCTAACATTAGCTAAAACATTCCCCACTAAAAGTCAGTAGTTAAGATTAGCTAACATTTAGCTAAAACATTTCACACTGAAATAAAGTAGTTAACGTTAGCTAACCTAGCTAACATTAGCTAAAATATTCCCCACTGAAATAAAGTAGTTACCATTAGATACCATAACTAACTAGCTAGCAAGCAACTTTTTTCACTCTGGAACATCTGTTCCTGTCACGGCCTCGTTTAAAATGGGCCAAAATATCCCTTAACCCAATTTTAAAAAAACTATACACCTTGGGGATCAGTAAAGCCAACAGTAATACACTGGAGAGGATATGTATCACAATCATTTATTGAACAATGGAAAAATAAGATCTACTTAAAAGAGATTAAGAAATAAGATTTGTAGAACTCCAAAAGTCCATGCAGAAGTCCAAAACCTTGGCAGCAGCTCAAGGAGGGAAGTAAAAACAGTCCATTCAGTCCATTGTTGGCTTCACCACTGACAACACACAAAAAAAGAAAAAGAAACAAAAGCAGTAACTAAATTTTAGAATTTAACTAAAATCATAAACACACTATAAATATAAATCAAAAATAACAAATGAACAAATCTCTACTGGCTAGAACTGGTAAAACACTAAATATTCACTCCTTCACACCACTGCACACTCGATCACCCCAAAATTCAAATATACAAATTAATATGTAACTCAAAATCCAAAGCAAAACCCACACACTCTTCACAAAAATAATAAGTAAATAGCAAATTAAATATAACCAGAAGCCAGAATAGAAAAAAACTAAATTCTATTATTAATTTAAAGTAAAACAAAATCAATAAACTAAAAAAATATATAAAATATACTTAAACTAATACTAGTGGTGAGCCAAGAGTAGAATTCTCAAAATATGGGGGGGAATTAGCACTTAACTTAGGGAAGGGTGAGCGTTCTCACCCTTCCTTCTCCTCACAACGCCTCTTGGAGCAGACAAACGCCGCTGCAATAGAGTCTCTCACGTTCTCATACACACCGGCAGGTCCACGTGGCTTCCCAGCGCGCTTCTCGGTCAGTGATTCAACCAGCGGCCACTCGATTCCTTCGAATCCCAGTTCAGTCAGCGCGAGTCATTCTCAGTCAGCGCGAGTCATCCCCAGTCAGCGCTCCGCTCTGCTTCGCTTTTCCACTGCCGTGTGTTTAGTCCTGTTTAGTCCGCTCTCCCGATGGGCTAGTGTGAGCCTGTTAAATAGTTCCGCTCAACAGCGCAAGTTCACAAGCCGTTGCTGCGGCAGCCCAACAAAATAAAAGTCCATAAAATAAAATTACAATAAATTAAAAGTCACCTTAAAAACACATTAATTTGGCACCCGTGACATTCCATCTGGGACCAGTTTTCATTTTTCATCAAGTGATACTAAAAAAATATTTTTTTCTAACTTAAACTCATTGGCATTGGCTCATTTTTTTTGTGAAAAACATATATAAACACATTTTCGATAAACACACACTGTACACCCACCCCTCCCCCCAACCACTCATTTATATTACATACAGTATGTTTGGCCAAGGGCTAATAAACATTGCTTCATTTGTAAATTTGAAACTAAACACATTTTCTACTCATATCTTGAGTTTAATTCATTTTCTTTTACATTTTATTAAAAAAATAATAAAAAAAGAGTAGCACTTTTTGAAAGAAATGTAACATAAGAAAGGTAAAGGGCAAATAACCATGTAAGCTGTTTATATTGATTGCAATTTAGGTGAAGCCAGCATGTGTAAAGCATTTTGATGTAAAATTGCTTAATTTTGCTTAATTAAATACAAGTAACAAAGTAAACGAGTAACAAAAATATGAACACCACACAACACTAAAACTAACTAAATATATATACTGTGTCCCTTCAGAGGCTTTGTACTTTCAATATCTTTTCTTTTCTTTTTTTGTGACTTGCTTGTTTTTTTGTTTCTTTTTTACATTCTTTTTTCTTTCTTTCTTTCTTTTTTCTTTCTTTCAAACACTATTACCTTTCATCCCTCTGCAAAGGTGTGAGGGAGAGCTGTGGTTTGACTGTTTTTTTTAAAGCTGTGTTTCACAGCTGAGCCTGGTCTGCGCTAATTACCGCTGGGGATTCTGGGACTTGGAGTTTTTTTTTTTTTTTTTTTTTTTTACCTCAGATCCACTGGCTCTTCCACTGCAGTGTCTATGCCCTCTGCTGGTGGTTGGTGGCACATGCCGCTTTCTTACAGGCCCACAGTGTTTTTTTTTTTTTTTCATTTACTCTGAATAGTATTTGATTGAAAACAGGATAAACCCAGAAAATGCCATGATTTGTCTGCCTTTTTTTTTATGTTGCTATAGTCTAAAATCACACATTTCTATGTTTGTGTGTGTGTGTGTCCATAAAACAGAGCTCTGTATCTGAAGACCCTCAGTCCAGTGGTCCAGTCTACAGCAGTGTAGTTAATAAGAAGAAGGTAAGAAATCCCTGTGTGTAAATATAAGTAGATTTAGTGACTGAAATGCTATAAGAGTGTCTTTTGTTTTTTACTTAACCACAATTTAACCCAATCTCTCCACAGCATTCATCTGAAGCAGCTTCTGCAAGCGATGTGGTCGACAGCACTGTAGCTCATCAGAAGAAGGTAAGGAAGCCCTATCTACATACATTCATCCTCAAACTGTGTTTCACCCTGAAGGAGTCAACAGACATGAATGAAAAAAGTTGTAATTAAATTGTTAGTAGTGATACCAGACTGTCATGGAGTGCCTCAGAATGGCAGCAGATCACAGTCCAATGTGCTGTTCCAGTCTGATAAGGCTCTGCCTCAAGAGCATTAAAGTATGTTTTAATTAGGTAATGATTACTGAAAGTGCATTTTCAGTTTAATATACTTCATGAAAATACACGTTAAATATATCTCTGTATTTCCATAAAATGTATTTTTAAATAATGCTTTACTTTATATGTTGTGTTAATAGAAAAAAAGTATACAGTGGTATTAAATACTGCTTAAAGTGCACTGCAATGTATTTTATTTCAGTAGCATCAAGTAAGTGTATTAAAGAAAGATGTTTAAAAACACAAACTTAAATCTACTTAAGTTCGCAGAGAAACACTAAAAAGCGCAATTTTATGATTTTCTGTTGTATTTTAATATATCTTAATTACAACTGTTACAACAAGTTGCTATAAGATGTTCCAAAATAGTAAATTTGGTATGTATTTAAATACATATTTTAATTTTAAAAAGTATGTATTTTTCCATGTTAAATATACTTTTAAAAAATAAACATAATACACGTTTCTTTTACAATGGAAGACACAGACATGGTCGTGGTAGTGGGGGGAAAAGTGGACCTGACTACCCAGGGCCCGAGTAGGGAGAGGGGCCCATGAAAATCCTGATTTTTTTTTCGCTCTCTTTCCTTTGTTTACTGGCATGGATAGGGGCCCATTAACATAGAGGGTGTACAGGGCCCAGAATTTGCTGCTACGCCCCTGGACACAGATAATATTGTTAGCATGTATTGTTTCTGGTAACCTTTTCTTTTTCCTTCTGAATATAACTGTAATCTGGCACTTTCTTGTGGGTGCAACTATTTATCTTTTATGCTGAATGTACAAATGGCATTTAACTGAAACAATAGTAATAAATTATACCATGACTGAAACACTTCTTTTTCACAGCCGTTGTCTGCACCAGCTTCTGCGAATGATGTGGTCTACAGCACTGTAGCTGAAGATGGCAAAAAAAAATGTGTAAGTGAAAAAAAAAAATGTAGCTGTTATCACAAGCAGCACTGCACTGTTTTAATAAAGCAATAACTTGAGCTGACATTCATCAGCCAAAGTTAACATTAGTGAATTGGTTCTTTTTCAGGTTCCTCCAGTTGTGGAAGATGGTGAGGTGATCTACAGCTCTGTTGTTTTCAAATAAAAGGTAAGAGAGTCTAAGATTTAGGGCGAAAATTCATGATTATCTTAAATTTCATCCAGCTACTGCAGGTCTAAAAGAATAAATAGTATGTGACTTTATATTGGGGTAAAAAGCTCAGATGCCATATTTAAGGACTATTAACAATCCTTATATTGAGGGCTTTATTCCCATAACCAGTATACATGTATTCCCATAACTAACTAAGTCTAAAAACGAAGTCATCTCTCGGACGATTTCAGGGCCGAATACCACATGCCGAGCCAGAGATGTATTAACCTGACCCCCGATTTAAATCTAGGTCTGATTCTGGTCCAAATGCTTGGCTCACATCCAGACCAAGTGCTGCATGTGTCAACACCCCGGTTGCTGAGTATGATATGGGAATTGGCACGGTTTGCTTTTGTCAACATCCTGGTTTATAAGTACAATATGCAAATTGGCTTGATCTTCAAGTGCCAACAACCTGGTTGCTAAGTATGATAGTACAATCTGCCCAAGTCACAGGTGAAACACCCAATTACTGAGTATAATATGACAACAAGCCCAAGCCACATGTGCCAACAACCCGCTTGCTCAGTATAATATGGGAACTGGACCAAATCACGTGCGCCAATACTCGGGTTGCTCAGTATAATATAGGAATTGGCCACATGTGCAACACCCAGTTGTTTAGTATAACGTGGCGATTTGCCCAAGTCGTATGTGTCATCAACCTGGTTGCGAAGTATGATACAACAATCAGCCCCAGAAATAATGTGATATGTTAAAGTAGTCATGTTACTAAAAGGAACCAATCACTCTACCCCACACATGGCAGAGGGAGCAGATGGCTTCCACACCTACAGTGGACCAACCACACCAGTCTGCTTCAAGTGAACCCCAAACCAATACATTTCAGCAGGACTAGATATTGGTAATCTGGTCCAATCCAAGACTTCTAGACAGAGCTTTCACACTGGATACACAAATGTATCTAACTTGATAATCAAGTCCAGTACTTGGGTGCAGAAAAAATGCTAGCGTAAAACGCCTAAGGGCCCTATTGTACACCCTGTGCAAACCGCATCATGATGCTCGTTGCTATCTCACACCCCGTCAACAGTCTATTGTCATTCTTTGGGCCCACGCTGTTAAAACAGCTGCATGTGCCCTCACTTTGGTTGCCAAATATATTATAACAATTGGCCCGAGTCACATGTTCCAACACCCTGGTTGCCATGTATGATACAACAATTAGCCCAAGCCACATGTGCCAACTAAATTGCCTAGAAGGTTTTGTCCACAGGTTCCATTTGCTTGTAAGCCCCATATGTATTGCCCTGACCCCTGATTTAAATTTAGGCCTGATTCTGGCCCAAATTCAGTTCACGTAAAGCTGAGTCCTACATGTGCCAACACCCTTGTTGTTGGCTATAATACGACCATTGGCACGAGCCTTTGTGCCAACACCCCGATTGCTGAGTATAATATGGGAATTGACCCGAGTCATGTTCCAACATCCTGATTGCCATGTATGATACAAATATCAGCCCAAGCCACATGTTGCACTTAAATTACCTAGATGGCTTTGTCCATAGGTTCCATGTTGGCCCCATATATAGATGTCAGTGATGGGTTATAAACCTACTCAAAGCCCTTGCCCACTTGGAACCCACAAAGCCTACAGTACTTGTGAGCACCATCTGTATTGACCTGACCCCTGACTTAAATCTAGGCCTGATTCTGGCCCTTATGCTTGGCTAACATTAAGCCAAGTGCTACATGAGTATGATACATAAACTGGCCTGAGATGCATGTGCCAACACCACGGTTGCTGAGTTTAATATGGGAATTGGCCCAAGTCACATGTGCAAACACCCTGGTTGCCGAGTATGATATAACAATCAGCCCAAGCCACATGTGCCAATTAAATTACCTAGATGGCTTTGTCCACAGGTTTGTCCATGTTGGCCCCATATATAGATGTCAACTGATGGGCACCATCAGTTTCATTGATTGGCTGGATCACCTGTCAGGTACCAAAAGTTTTTAGTGAACTGGGAAAATCTGCTTTTAGCTACAGTAAAGCACCAGCGAGCTGGAATTCACTAGAGGAAACGTTGAAGCTCAGCTCGCTGGGATCACTGAACCATTTTAAACTATTCGTTTCTAATCACCATCAGAAAGCCTGTGACTGTTTTAAATAACTTTTTTTTATTAGTTTATCTTTTTTCTTATATTATTTATATATATATTTATATATATATATATATATATATATATATATATATATATATATATATATATATATATATATATATTATTTATTTATTTTATTCATTTATTTTTGTTTATTTATTATTACTTTTATTTTTTATTTCATTTTAATGTTTTGCATTTTCATTCCTGTTCATTTAATCACTTGTCATTTTTATATTTTACTTTACTTCTACTATTATCTATTTACTTATTTTATATTTTATAAATTTTTATTTTTATGTCAAATTTGTTTTTTTATGGTATTTTAGAATTTTCTGTTTTACATATATATTTTTTATTAAATGTTGATTTCAAATGCGTACTATTATTTATTTATTTATTCATTTATTTATTTATTATCTATTTTTTTTACTATTTTATTTCTTATTATTTCTAAATCTTCATTAAATGTGTTCAATCCCTTTGATGTTATAAAGGTTTGGCAACATTGTAAATGAGGGTCACATGTTTCTTCCCGAGTGAAAATAAAGGTTGATTGATTGATTGATTGATAGGACCAGGGTTATAAACACATTCAAAGCCAATGCCCACTTGGAACCCACTCAACAGTACATCCCTGTCAGCCCCACATGAGCATGTGAGCTTATTATGACTCGCTAAAACTAGATGGTTCTTGATGGAGCCCAGTATGGTGTTTGATAGAACACAATAAGGTAGTTGTAGGTTCCTGTGTAGATGTGTTGATTATAATGTGTTCCTCTAAAAAAATTACTATGCAGACAGAATTTGAGTTCTATGAAGAGCTTTTAAGTTCCTTATTGAATATTAAGGGCAGTTGTTGATCTTACAGTGTAGAGTAAGCTCTCACACTCTAGCCACACTTCTGATCTCAGTCACTGATATCTATGTTACTTAGCGTGAAACTTTGACAGTTTCACGCTAGCTGCCTGATCTGCCAGATAGACTGACGAGTGACAAGTTTCACATACTGAGAATCAAGAACTTTAGTGACTGAAGCAGTTGACCATGTTTCCTCAGAATATTAACTTCTATTACATTCATACAATGTCAAAACTTTTAGGCACAGACATGTGTCTGTAAGTTACTCTATAGTGAAATTGGTGAACCAGTTGAAAATCTCATTTTGCTGTTATCTCTGTGTTGATTGCAGGTGTACTGGGAAAAAAAATCCTGATCTTTAATGGAGAAGATGCAGCAGCAGAGATATTGTCCCGACATTGTAGTTTTAACTGTTTAATAATTTGTATTGTGCAACTACCACCACCATGTTTGACAGTTAGAAGTGAATTGTAGTGAACTTTTACAAGAAATACACCTCCTCATTCAATGTTTTTTTTATTTATTTATTTAATTTATTTTCTACATTGTAGATTAATATTAAATACATGGAAACTATTAAAGGACACAAATGGAATTATGTAGTAAACAGTACAAAAGTGTTTGTCCTCCACAATCCCTGACCTAAACCACACTAAGTTGGGTGAATTGGGATCAGGAATCTGTTATCAAGGAAAAAGGTGGCTACTTTAGAATCTGAAGTATAAAACATATTCAGTTTGTTTAACCCTTTTTGCTTACAGAATAAATCCACATGTGTTCCTGTATATTTTTGAAAGCAAGAAAACACATCAAAAGGAAAAAGATGTGTCCAAAAATCTGACTGGTAGTGTATACTGCAGCAGAAATATCGTTCTGAAAGTGGATTTCGTAATATGTGGGTATTTTTACATTACATTACATTTGGCAGACGCTTTTGTCCAAGGCGACTTACAATAGTGAAGTACAAAAGTAATACAAGTTAAAGGTAAAACATCTTTAGACAGGGCCTAAAGGAGGTCAAAGGGAAATAATGGAATGGAGGAGTGAAGGAGGGGAAGAAGGAAATGAGGTTAGAAGTAGTTAGTGTGTTAGAGGTGTTAGGAGAGTAGGTGCTCTTTGAAGAGCTCAGTCTTCAGGAGTTTATTAAAGATAGTGAGAGATTCTCCTGATCTGGTAGTAGAAGGTAGTTAGTTAGAGGTGTTAGGAGAGTAAGTGCTCTTTGAAGAGCTCTGTCTTCAGGAGTTTATTAAAGATAGTGAGAGATTCTCCTGATCTGGTAGTAGAAGGTAGTTAGTTAGAGGTGTTAGGAGAGTAAGTGCTCTTTGAAGAGCTCTGTCTTCGGGAGTTTATTAAAGATAGCGAGAGATTCTCCTGATCTGGTAGTAGAACTCTGGAGTTAGGGAACTCTGTATGAGAACAGTCTGGATTGCTTTGTTTGAATGTTTGGCAACCTTGCCACTACCACCACCATGTCTGATGGTTTGTAGTGAATTTATGGCATTTACACAGAAGCTGGAGATTCTGGACTCATTTTAGACAGAAGCTCATTATTGCTGTTTTTTTTTCACACACAAGAACTCTGAACCTTTATCTGGACTGTGAATCACCTAGGTAGCCAAGAACAGAGCTTTTTTAATGCAGGAGGCTTTATGTGGCTTTATTACTGATAGAAATAATGTGATATGTGAAAGTATTCATGTTACTAAAATGAACCAATCACGCAACCCCACACGCAGCACAGGGAGCAGATAGCATCTCTTACTTGGTCACCCAGACATAAAGAGGCTTTAAGAATGCAAATATGAAAACTGGCAGCATTAGCTTTTTTGCCATTTTTTGTGACCTAAATGTAACTGTACATAAATACACGTGTCCAATGCTGAGTGAATTGTTTTATGTAAAGTTTAATAAAGTTAATAAAGATGTCAAATGCAACTCTGACATTATTTTTGTGGGGTTGTCTTTGTAATTCTGATGAAAGGGGGAGTGTGACTGTGCTACATATACATTAAACACTGTATAAATCAAAAAGTTAAGAAAAATCATCATTTCAAGGCGACTTACTGCACTAGATTTGTGAGTTTTGGGATCAAATCACTCTTTTACGGTTTGAACAAAACCACCACCAGTTAGAAAACATTTAGTTAAGATAATTATAATGTATAAAAACCTCAAATATACTGACGTTATGTTTTTAGTTGTCCTAATTCAAGTTCGATGAAAAGTGCATTGCTGACTATCCTTTAGGATCAACCAAAAAACTATGTTGTGTCAATCACAGGTTTTAAATTAATTAAATTTATGTAGTGGCACAACATTATATTTTTTGTTAATTTGAGTTGGCAACAGGAAACCTATGACTATTCCATATCTGTCTATTGTCAGTCATATAAGCTTGCAGTGATGCAAATCTCACAAGCCAGAGTGAGAGATCGACAGAAAAGGGAAGAACAGACTTCAGTCTTTATCAAACTGCTTCACTCAGAAACAGGAAGTGTTTTAGTGTTCAGAGACTCAGAACAGAATCATGCACTTTTACTCTCTCATCAGTTCTTTAATTCTCTCTGTGTTTCTGCTCTTCATCTCAGGTAAGATCAATACTGCATCATTACTCTTCCTCACTCTCACTGATTTAAACTATAGACTCAGTTTATTAGATTTTATATGAAGATCTGCTGTATGTTAACTTTCTATGTACTTGCAGTGAACTACTCATTATCCACTGTGAATGCACTAGGAAATACTGAGTATTCACCAAGAATTATTAAGTATTTACTATGAATTATTGAGTATGCACTAGAAATTGTTAACTATGGACTTGGAATTATTGAGTATTCACGATGAATTATTGAGTGTTTGCTAGGAATTATTGAGTATGCACAAGGAATTATTGAGCATGCACTAGGAATTGCTGAATACGCACCAGACACTATTGAGTATTGATTAGGAATTATTGAGTATTCATTAGGAATTATTGAGTATTCTCTAAGCTCTATGAGTTTTGAATATGTACTAAGGATTGTTAAGAATGCACTAAGAATTATTGAGTATTCATTAGGAATTATTGAGTATTCACTAGGATTTTTTGAGTATGCACAGTTAATTATTGAGTATGCACTAGGAATTTCTGAATACACACTAGACACTACTGAGTATCCATTAGGAATCATTGAGTATTCACTAGGAATTACTGAGTATTTATTTGGAATTATTGAGTATGCACTGGGAATTATTGATTATTCACTAGGAATTATTGAGAACTCACTATGATTTTTTTGAGTATGCACAGTTAATTATTGAGTATGCACTAGGAATTACTGAATACGCACTAGAAAATATTGAGTAAGCTAGGATTTGTTTAATATTATTTAGTATTTTATTAATTATTACAGTTTTTTTCAACTGTTTACACACTAAATCTTTGCTTGTCACACAATTTTCTAAACATGCCCTTCAAACACCATAACCCCACACCAAATCTGCAAAACCATACACTAATTCTCAGTGTCTGACTCAGTTTTTAATTTCCAAACACACATGTTGCAAAACTCTACACACAAGTATCTACCTAACACACAAAGATCAAACAGGAAGTTACTTAATTTCATCTTTCAAACACAACCTATCAAAATGCCACACTAAATCACCAGTGCAAGCACTCATTACTTTATTGAACACCAACAAATCATTGGCTAAGTGTAGGCCTATAAATAGGTCAAATGTCAAGATATCTGTTTTGAACCATGAATGAGAACGAAGAGAGAGCCAGGAGAGTTGGTAGAGGCACACTCAACCCCCCAACCCATACCCTCACCACAGCCAATGCCCCCCAGCTTTTTCAGACATGTGTTTGGTGTCTGTCCAACTTCATGTGGTGGTTGGATTTATTTTTCTGCGCTGTACAAATATTGTATGAACAGCAGCAAATGATTTGGAAAAAATAAATATTTTGGGTTTGAAAACTGTTTATGTGTGTTGTGAGGATTTCACCTTCTCTCTGCACTTTTGTATGGAAACATCGAATCTCATGAATGAAAGAAGAGCTTTAGGTTTTTATTAACAGTGTGTACACAATGAATCCAAAATGTCATATTATGACAAAGGTGTTGGCAATGTGAGGTCAGTGCTTGCTTTTGAGATGTGTTGATGACATTTTGAATGTTGTGTGTCATTTTGCTGGATATTTGAGGCATTTTGCATTTTGTGTGAGCAATTGTGGGTTTTGTGTGTAGAGTTTTGAAAAATAGACACAGAGCTTGGAAAATGTGTGTAAACAGTTGTAAAAAACTGTAAGCTAATGCAGTTTAAGGGAGGTATGTGTACACACAGGCCTTTAGTCTTCAAATTGTTAATTATATTTCATTATACAGTATCAATACTTACAATATATCTATATCTTTTATCCTTTTTTACTGTGTGAAAGGATTAATGGAAGACATATTTGAGTCTTTAATGCTGGTAATGATTGGTATTGATGATGGTCTGTATTTGGAATAAAGCTGATGTAAAATTCTGCTTCTTTTCTGCAGGTTCTGAGAGCGCGAAGACACTGACGCATTTAACTATAAGAAGTGGAGAATCTCTCACTGTTCCTTGTTTATATGAGAAGAAATATAAATCACACCGTAAATACTGGTGTAAGGGAGGAACCTGGTCCTCATGTATAAAAGTAGCCGAAACCAACACAAGTAATACAGGAATATCAATCACTGATCATCCATCCCAGAATATGTTTACTGTGAATCTGAAGAACCTCCAAGAATCTGACTCTGGATGGTACTGGTGTGGTGTGGAAATCGATAGGACAGTAGATGACGGGTATTATGTGTATCTGACGGTCAGTTCAGGTAAGTCAGAGTCTCTCTGTGTGAATCAGAACATCTTCACTGTAGTTTAAGGCTTGTAAGACGTGTTTCTCTTATGATGGAGATGATTTGTTAAGTTTCCACCACTCATTCTCTGCTCCTTCATTCAGATCCTGCTGTGTGGGTGGAGAACAGTAGAGTGATTGGTCAGGAAGGGGACGGAGTCAGTGTCCAGGGTTTCTACAGCTCTGGATATGAGAATAAAGAGAAGAAGTGGTGCAGAGTTAAAACCTGGAGCTGCTTTCCATTCCAAAATTTAGCAGTGAAGATCAGCGATGATTGGATAGGATCCTTCAGAGTGGAGATGATTGGTCTGCAGGAGAGTGATGCTGGCTGGTACTGGTTCAGTGCAGGACTTGTGGGAGTTACTGTTCACCTCACCGTCACTGAAAGACCTACAAGTAAGTTGATATTAATATCAGTAATCAGAAATATCTGCTGATCATCATCATGCTGTAATGTTCTACCAATAACATCAACTGGTTTCTCCTGTGTAAAATGAGTACAGTTAAAATTTCCATTGGAATCAAACAGCAAAAACTTTATTTTTCATGAACTAGATTTATTCCTGCATTTACCTCACCCTCTAACTTATTTATTACTGCCTGGAAAAATAGTTCTGGCAGTGGGAAAACACTACAGGTAAATGTGGCCCAAATTTGGTCTTTTTCTTAACTTGTGGCACAGATGTGTTGTTTGTGTGGCAAAAACACACTAAATCTGATATTTTGGGCCACATCAATATATGCCATTGAAATCCGATAAATGATTTTAATGTCAAATTGGATTTAGGGCGTGTCATGTGTCTTTTATATTGTGACAGGGCAACAAAAACAAACAAACACCTTGAACGGCTTAAAGTGCACAAAAGTACTAATTCTCTTACTTATTTGCTACTTTCATCCCAACAATTTTCAGTAAATTCCTGCAGTCACAGTGTTTGCATTACTGTAACCGTAAGAGAGAATGACTGAATGTCGTGAAATTAACATAACTTATTTATTTCTTCTTTTTTTTTTTTACTTTATATTTGTAGCAGCTGTGACTTATACAGGAACTGGAAAATCGGAGAAAACCAAAGCTTTTACAAATCCAACAGGTGCGTTTTTGTTTTGTTTAAAAAAGTATTTCACCTTTTCCTATGTACTTATCTAGTATATCTAGTATTTGTGCAGTAATCTAAAACAGTATATTATTGTAGGGTATTTTTGTTTCTTTGGAGCAATTGATGATCCATAATAAATCATAATATATAGAGAGAGTCAACACTGGTACTGTAACAATAATAATTCTTATTTTCTCGATTTTTTGGGGGAACAGAGAAGACTACGACTTGTGGATCTGGGAAACCCATGTGAGTATAAAACCACATTAAATAGAGAAGAAGATTTCAGTATTGGTCAGTTTTTACTGTGCAGTCAGAGAGCACTGAAGCTGGTTACACCTACAGATATTTAATAAGAGGATCATTAGTAAAACATTTTCAGAGACTTTCAGAGATTTTTTGACTGTAGTTTCTAAACAAGCCACCATTATTTTTAACTACATTATACTCATAGCTCCAGTGCTACTTTGTGCAGTATAAGCTTCCTCTACTTGTTAGCTACATTAGCCTCATAGCTCCAGTGCTAATTGGTGGAATATAAGCTTTCACTACTTGTTAGCTACATTAGCCTCATAGCTCCAGTGCTAATTGGTGGAATATAAGCTTTCACTACTTGTTAGCTACATTAGCCTCATAGCTCCAGTGCTAATTGGTGGAATATAAGCTTTCACTACTTGTTAGCTACATTAGCCTCATAGCTCCAGTGCTAATTGGTGGAATATAAGCTTTCACTACTTGTTAGCTACATTAGCCTCATAATTCCAGTGCTGCTTGGTGGAATATAAGCTTCCACTACTTGTTAGCTACATTAGCTTGATAATTTTAGTGCTAATTGGTGGAATTTAGGCTTCCACTACTTGTTAGCTACCCAAGCTTCATAACTGTAGTTCTAATCTGTGAGGTACAAGCTTCCACTACTTGTTAGCTACATTAGCCTCATAACTGTAGTTCTAATTTGTGAGGTACAAGCTTCCACTACTTGTTAGCTACATTAGCCTCATAGCTCTAGTGCTAATTGGTGCACTATAATCTTCCACGTCTTGTTAGCTACTCAAGCCTCATGACTCAAGTGCTAATTGGTGCAATATAAGCTTCCACTACTTGTTATCTGTCATTTTCCAGAGGCATGGTGGTTTAGGGGTTAATACACTCACCTCTCAGTGCTGGGTCTTGGGTTCAAGTCTCTATCTGGTTGGAGTTTCCATGTTCTTAATTTGGGTTTCCTCCCACAGTCCAAAAGACTTTACCATGGAGATTCAGTTAATACCTGATGTGATAGGCTGCCACTTATCCCTGGTGTGTGTGTAAATGAGTGCTGAATATAAATGGTTGTGTGTAAAACGTGATTGTAAATCCCTGGATGTCTAGAAAGGCACTATAGAAGTGTAATTTCATTTATTCATTTTATTCCTGCTGTGTTTTTTGTTTATTTCAGAGAGCTGGTGGAATTCTGCATGGCTCAGAACTAAACCCCAAAAATGCTGTGAAACCTGGGAAGAGCTGCAGCAACAATTTACTATTAAAATGCATTTCTTTTTAAACAATTTATTTGTAATGTACAGTAAACACATTTTTATATAAAAAAAAAACTGGGAGAATCTCATTTTATTCTATGGCCTCAGTCTTGATGATTTTTTTTTTGTTTGTTTTTGGGTTCCTTGTTTAAAACCCAGCCAGACTACAACACATGTACATAAATCAGCCAGAGCTCATCCACAGGTCTGAACCACTTCCTGATCATAGCATTATCTGGCTGTAAGGGTGCAGAATGTGGCTGGGCAGCCTGCTATGCCACCTTCTTCCACCAGGGGGAAACCCAGAACCAGGAGTTGAAAGGAAAGCTTGACTTCTACTCAGGTAAAATCAAGCAGCTTTTCCCTTCCAAAACGTGCCACCGGAAGTGTGCTGGACCATTTGATGAGAGGACCATTTGAGTTAAGCTATCCATTCACCTCCATTCATTTCGGGGTGTCTTTGAACTAATAATAAATGTATTTCCAAGCCGTTTTTGATTATGACACGGCCCTTTTTTATTTTTATTTATTTATTTTTTTTTTCTGCCATTTGATCCATAAGATTAATAATCTGTTCATAGCTTTAGAAAATAACATTTTTATAGAACTATGCTAACGATGACGTAAAAAGACAGCGACTCAAAATACCGTGCTGTAATGTTTGGAGAAGTTGCTCCTCTTAATTTAAAAGTACAGAGCCGATTGAATTAGAACAGGGTCAAAGTAACCTTTTATTATGTAAATATAATACTACTACTTACACTGATAATAGTAGATAGTAAGATATTAGTAAATAGAAGTAAGATAGACTATGAGAATTATAATTTGGGCTCTCCAAATGGAAAAGCCCAAATTTAGCCTGGTCACAAGCTGACCCTACATAGTGCATGTTGGGGTCAGTTTGTAAGGCTGATGGTGGCCTTTGATGGACCTCCTACTGTCCCAGATGGGAGTCTGGGGAGCTGGAGGTTCATTGATGAGGGCATCACCAAGTCGATCCAGGTGTGTAAAATTCTAAAACTCTTAGAAAGGTTTCAAGAATTTCCCCTCGGGGATCAATAAAGTATCTATCTATCTATGTATAATGTATAGATATAACTATAATTTATATTACACATTTATTATTATCATTACAGAGTTTCTAAATGCTTGTTATTATAGACAAACTATGAATATTCCTCAGTAAATCCGTGGACTAATATTGGGTA
Organism: Astyanax mexicanus; assembly: GCF_023375975.1. Taxonomy (NCBI): domain Eukaryota; kingdom Metazoa; phylum Chordata; class Actinopteri; order Characiformes; family Acestrorhamphidae; genus Astyanax; species Astyanax mexicanus. The sequence goes on along the minus strand of NC_064411.1, from coordinate 50,546,907 downwards.
TCAGTAATTCTAGTCTATATCTGCTGTTCATTCAATAAAAGCCCCATTCTGGGACGGAATGGAGCTTTTCTCACTGTGGAGTGAATAGGTCTGTGCAGCTCCTATAAACAGTACAGTTGTTTGCACGGCACGCGAAAGATTTGCGTCATGCTGGAGCCTGCACAATCTCTCACTTTCCCGGTTAACGCCCCACGAGAAGACGATCAGGAAGTGACACGATTGGCCTCACCTGGCTCCGTTGAAATTAGCGGGATGGCTTGGTCCAGTTAATATATACTGTCAATGGGTAAAATAAACTGATAATACAACTCTGAAGTTTATGTTATGTTATGTTTACACTAAACATAACATAACAGAGTGTTGAGTTTTCACGTGTAAAATAACACACAACTAAGAAGAAAGAAGTGAGACAAATAGGTCACGGAGTATGAAACGCAGACTTTGTACTTATCATGCTCTAAAATGGGAGGTGTAAGTGTGTAAAAGACCTGTTTGGTCATTTGTCATTGGTCAATTTCCACCATTTCTAAAACCAGCTGGTCTCAAGATGGAACAGTAACTTGTTTCAAAGCTTAGGCTGAAAGGTAGGTAAAGTTAGGGCGTGTCCTCTGTAGGACTGTCTTATAAAGACTCCTTTTCAGTAGCCTTTTGGTCACAGATATGAAACAGTCTAATGAGACTTTGTGGTGACATCACAAGAAAGGTCTTGCCCCTTGAAAATGTGGCTTTACATCTCTTCTAAGAAATGTTTTACATTTTTTTTATTTTACATTTTATTTTTATTTTTTTCACTTTTATATATTTTACATGTGCATAAAATGTTGGGTAACTGAGGCCTGGGACAGATACATTAGCTGCGCCCTCAGATTTGCTTTGAATGTTTGCTGCATTTCTCAGCTGTATAAGGAAGGCCTTCAGTTTGGGACAGCCCTCTATAGCAGAACAGTCTAGAAATGATGCACAGACTAGATCCAGCAAGTCAAATTCAATGCTATTGACTCTGAATGTTGTTCTAAGTTATATATAGGTGATTTGTGACACCTTTTTCTGAGAAGCTCAGCACAGTTGTACAGAATTAGACCCTGTCAAGAAGTCACTTCAGTTTGCAGAACTGCCGCTCACTGGACGAAAACTGCTGAGAAATCTGAATTAGGAGATCAGAAATTCTGGAAATACCTGAACTCATTTCTCGATTTATACTAAAGCTTTATTTAACATGTGTCTTGAATTAACTTTCTCTTTGAGTAAAATATTAGAGGAAGTTCTGCATTATTACAAGCTGCTGCTGCTGCTGCTGTTTCTCTTTCTTCTATTCTTCTAATAAGAGTGAGAGATCGCCAAAAAAGGGAAGAACAAACTTCAGTCTTCAGTCAAGCTGCTTCACGCAGAAACAGGAAGAGTTTTAGTGTTCAGAGACTCAGAACAGAATCATGCACTTCTACTCTCTCATCAGTTCTTTAATTCTCTCTGTGTTTCTGCTCTTCATCTCAGGTAAGATCAATACTGGATCATTCCTCTTCCTCACTCACTGATTTAAACCATAGACTCTGTTTTTAACATTTTATATGAAGATCTGCTGTATGTTAACTTTCTATGTACTTGCAGTGAACTACTCAGTATCCACTATGAGTGCACAAGGAAATACTGAGTATTCACTAAGAATTATTAAGTATGCACTAGGATTTATTGGGTACTCACAACTAATTATTGACTATTCACTAGGAATTTATTAATATTCACTATGAATTATTGAGTTTGCACTAGGAATTATTAAGTATGGACTTGGAATTATTGAGTATTCACTATGCATTATTGAGTATTCACAACTAATTATTGAGCATTCACTAGGATTTATTGAGTTCACAATTATTCACAAGGAATTATTGAGTTTGCACTAGGAATTATTAAGTATGCACTAGGAAGTATTGAGTATGCACTATAAATTGCTGAGTTTGCACTAGACATTATTGAGTATGCATTAGGAATTATTAAGTATTCTTTAGGAATGATTGAGTATTCACAATGATAATTTGAGTATGAAATTGGAATTTTTGAGTATTTCACTAAAAATTATTGAGTATGCACTAAGAGTTATTGAGTATTCACAACTAATTATTCAGCATACACTAGGAATTATTGACAATTCACAAGGAATTATTGAGTATGAACTAGGAATTATTGAGTATGCAGTAGGAATTATTGAGTATGCACTAGGAATTATTGAGTTTGCATTATGAATTATTGAGTATGGACTAGAAATTATTGAGAATTCAGTATGATTTATCGAGTATGCACTTCAGTTTTTTGAGTATTCACTATGAATTATTTAGTATGCACTGGGAATTATTGAGTATTCATCACAAATTATTCAATATGCACTAGGAATTATTGAGTATGCACTAATGATGATTGAATACGCACTGGAAATGATTGAGTATTCACTGTGAATTATCTGGTATTCACAGTTAATTATTGAGTATTCACAATTAATTATTCATTATCCAAAATAAATTACTCAGTCACTACTATGAATTATTGACCATCTACTATCAATTACGCTACAGTGTATAACTGAGTATCTACTATTAATTGACCAAAATCGATGACTCTATTAGTCTATCAATTATTCAGTATCCACTGTGAATTATTCAGTATAAACTGTGAATTATGTAATTATTGTGGTGCATGGAAGACATCTTTGAGTGTTTAAGTCTTGCACTGATTAGTACTGAAGAAGCTGGATTTGGTGTGAAATTCTGCTTCTTTTCTGCAGGTTCTGAGAGCGTGAGGACACTGAATCATTTAACTGTAAGAAGAGGAGGATCTCTCACTGTTCCTTGTTTATATGAAGCGGAATATAAATCAAACCGTAAATACTGGTGTAAGGGGAGAACCTGGTCCTCATGTAGCATAGTAGCCTACGCCAACACAAGTAATACAGGAATATCAATCACTGATCATCCATCCCAGAAAATGTTTACTGTTGATCTGAAGAACCTCCAAGACTCTGACTCTGGATGGTACCGGTGTGTTGTGGAAATCGATAGGGCTGCAGATGACGTGTATTCTGTGTATCTGACGGTCAGTTCAGGTAAGTCAGAGTCTCTCTGTGTGAATCAGAACATCTTCACTGTAGTTTAAGGCTTGTAAGACGTGTTTCTCTTATGATGGAGATGATTTGTTGAGTTTCCACCAATCATTCTCTGCTCCTTCATTCAGATCCTGCTGTGTGGGTGGAGAACAGCACTGTGATTGGTCAGGAAGGGGGCGGAGTCAGTGTCCAGGGTTTCTACAGCTCTGGATATAAGAATGAAGAGAAGAAGTGGTGCAGAGTTAAAACCTGGAGCTGCTACCCATTCCAGAATTCAACAGTGAAGATCAGTGATGATAAGAACAATAGATCCTTCAGAGTGGAGATGATTGGGCTGCAGGAGAGTGATGCTGGCTGGTACTGGTTCAGTACAGGAGATTTGGGAGTTACTGTTCACCTCACCGTCACTGAAAGACCTACAAGTAAGATGATATTAATTTCAGTAATCAGAAATATCTGCTGATCATCATCATGCTGTAATGTTCTATATTAACTGGTTTCTCCTGTTCAAAATAAGAACAGTAATTTTTCTTAGGAATCAAGCAGCAAACACTTTATTTTGATAAACTATATTTATTCATGTATTTACCTCCCCTTTATCTTATTTATTACTGCCTGGGGAAATAGTTAGCAGGTTCTGGCAGTGAGAAAACTGTAATCTTGAAGTCTTGCAAAGCTACATTCACACTGCAGGTAAACATGGCCAACATTTGGTCTTTTTCATAACTTGTGGCACAGATTTGTTATTTGTGTTGCAGTGTGACAACAAAAAAACACTGAATCTGATATTTTTATTCTAATTTAGGCTGCATCAATATATGGCACTGAAATCTGATAAATGACTTTAACGTCAAATTTAAGGATACACACTTGCAGCATCAAAGGAGAAATAAAGCGTAAAAATGAAGAAAGCACACAAACTATCGAAGTGTCTGTGTGTCTGAATACCATTCTCTTTTTATAATGAGCTTGAGTGAAGTATCAGTGATGAGCCCAGCTTTCAGACAGAACCTCCTATCTCCTCTAATTCTTCTTGTGAAGCTGTATTGTGCATGTGTGTCATTTACACAGAGGGAGCTGTTCAAACAAAAAGATAGTGTGAACAGCCCAAAATAAACATCAGATTTGTTCAGAAAATCGGATTTGGGCCGTATTTACTGTGAATGCATCATACATTATTGAGAATTCACTACTAAGGAAATATTGAGTATTCACTAGAAATTATGGAATATTCACTAAGAAATATTGAGTATGCCCTAGGAATTATTGAGTATTCACTATGAATTATTGATTATTCACTAGGAATTATTGAATATTCACTAGGAATTATTGAGTATTCACTAGGAATTATTGAGTATTCACTAGGAATTATTGAGTATTCACTATGAATTATTGAATATTCACTATGAATTATTGAGTATTCACTAGGAATTATTGAATATTCATTATGAATTATTGAATATTCACTAGGAATTATTGAGTATTCACTAGGAATTATTGAGTATTCACTAGGAATTATTGAGTATTCACTAGAAATTATGGAATATTCACTATGAAATATTTAGTATGCCCTAGGAATTATTGAGTATTCACTATGAATTATTGAATATTCACTAGGAATTATTGAGTATTCACTATGAATTATTGAATATTCACTAGGAATTATTGAATATTCATTGTGAATTATTGAGTATTCACTAGGAAGTATTGAATATTCACTAGGAATTATTGATTATTCACTAGGAATTATTGAATATTCACTAGGAATTATTGAGTATTCACTAGGAAGTATATGCCTGTTTTGTGAATGTAGCCCAAGAGATGCCAAAAAGTGTTTGGCCTGAACACATGCAGTTTCATAAATGCTCCAGAGGCAGAAAACAGAAAAGCTTGTTCAACAGATTTTCATTTATTGTACCAGTACATAAAAAACAGTCTAAATGTATTTTCCCACACAACTACAAGTTTATTGAACATTTATTTTGCCTTTTCTATGATTTGGCCAAACAGCCTAATAATTTCAGTACATCCCTGCAGTCAAAGTGTTTGCTTTTCTGTAACAGTAAGAGAGAATGACTGAATGTTGTGAAACTAACAGCACTAATTTATTTCTTCATTTTTTACCTCATATTTGTAGCAACTGTGACTTCAACTACTGGAAAATCTGAGAAACCCGAGGCTCCTACTAATCCTCCAGGTACGTCTTTATTATCATATGCTCTTGTTCAAGAAATAAATAATGAAAAAAATAATAATTTCACCTATTATTCTGTTGTTTTCTAGAATATCTATTTTTTATTTAGTTTTACAATATTGTAATAATTCTTGTTTTCTCCATTTTTTGAGGAACAGAAGAGACTACGACTTGTGGATCTGGGAAACCCATGTGAGTATAAAAGCACATTAAATACAAAAGAAGATTTCAGTATTGGTCAGTATTTACTCTGTAGTAGGGACCACTGAAGCTGTTTACACCTACAGATATTTAGTAAGGTTGTTAGTTTTAGTGAAGACCATTTTCAGAGAGTTTCAGAGATTTTTTGACTATAATACAGGAGGCTGCAGTTTCAGAACAAGCCACCATTATTTTTAGCTACTTTATACTCATAGCTCCAGTGCTAATTTGTGCTAACTATAATAGCCTCATTGCTCTAGTGCTTAGTGGTGGAATATAAGCTTCCACTACTTGTTATCTGGGATTTTAATCTGTGGGTAGTGAGATTAGTGGTCACCTCTCAGTGCTGGGTTCTTGGATTCAAGTCCCTATCTGGGTGGAGTTTCCTTGCCCCCCCCCCCCTTGCCCCCCCCCCCCCCCGTCTGTGTGGGCTTCAAACACATGAATATCAGGTAAATCAGATGCAGTCCTCCAGGTGGATGGTCATTTCCAGTTGAGAGGATGATGTGCGGGATCAGCTGGTGTGTGTGTGTGTGTGGATGAGTGCTGGGTATTAATAGGTATATGTAAAAGTGATTATAAATCCCTGGGTGTCTAGAAAGGCGCTATAGAAGTGTAACTTCATTCATTTATTTTATTCCTGATTTGTTTGTGTTTCAGAGAGCTGTTGGAATTCTGCAGGGCTCAGAACTAAACCCCAAAACGCAGTGAAACCTGGAAACGGCCAAGTATTTATGAAGATGAACTGCTTTGAAGGATTTGTTCCTGAGCTTAAGAGTCTTAAAATTAGTGCCTAGGAAGAGCTGCAGCAACAATTTACTTATTTAATGCATTTAATTGATTTAATTATATAAACAATTCATTTGTAATGTACAGTAAACACATTTTTATTTGAAAAACTGGGAGATAGACTCTCACTTTATTCTTTGGCCTCAGGAACGTCTGACATGATGAGCTTATTTTATTGAATTCTTTGTTTAAAGCCCAGCCAGACTACAACACATACAAAAGTACATACAGTGCCTTGCGAAAGTATTCACCCCCCTTTACATTTTTCACATTTTGTTACCTCACAACCTGGAATCCAAAGGGAATATTTGAGGGTCTGCATCATTTAATTTACAGACCATGCATACAACATTCAACATTTAACCTTTCTTTTATTGTGAAGCAAACAACAAATAGGACAAAATAACTGAAAACATCAGTGTGCATAACTATTCACCCCCGTAAGTCAGTACTTTGTAGAGCCACCTTTTGCAGCAATTACAGCTGCAAGTCGCTTTGGATAAGTCTCTATGAGCTTGCCACATCTTGCCACTGGAATTTTTGCCCATTCCTCATGGCAAAACTGCTCCAGCTCCTTCAAGTTAGATGGTTTCCGTTGGTGAACAGCAATCTTCAAGTCTGACCACAGATTCTCAATTGGATTAAGGTCTGGGCTTTGACTAGGCCATTCCAATATGTTTACACGTTTCCTCTTGAACCACTCAAGTGTTGCTTTAGCAGTATGCTTTGGGTCATTGTCCAGTTGGAAGGTAAATCTCCGCCCTAGTCTCAAATCACTGACAGACGTAAACAGGTTTTGCTCAAGAATATCCCTGTATTTAGCACCATCCATCTTCCCCTCGACTCGGACCAGTTTTCCAGTCTCTGCTGCTGAAAAACACCCCCACAGCATGATGCTTCCACCACCATGTTTCACTGTGGGGATGGTGTTCTTGGGGTGATGAGATGTGTTGGGTTTGCGCCAGACATAGCGTTTTCCTTGGTGGCCAAAAAGTTCAATTTTGGTCTCATCTGACCACAGTACCTTCCTCCATACAGTTTGGGAGTCTCCCACATGCCTTTTTGCAAACTCGAAACGAGCCTTCCTATTTTTGCCTGTAAGTAAAGGTTTTTTTCTGGCCACTCTTCCATAAAGCCCAACTCTATGGAGTGTACGGCTTATTGTGGTCATATGAACAGATACTCCAGTCTCTGCTTGGGAACTCTGCAGCTCCTTCAGGGTTACCTTTGGTCTCTGTGCTGCCTCTCTGATTAATTAATTAATTCATTCATTAATTAATGCCCTCCTTGACCAGGCTGAGAGTTTTGGTGGGCGGCCCTCTCTTGGCAGGTTTATTGTGGTACCATATTCTTTCCATTTGATGATGATGGATTTGATGGTGCTCCGGGGGATCATCAGAGATTTGGATATTTTTTTATAACCCAACCCTGACTTATACTTCTCTACAACTTTATCCCTCACTTGCTTGGAGAGCTCCTTGGTCTTCATGGTGTTGTTTGGTTAGCTTAATGGTGTTGCAGCCTCTGGGGCCTTTCAGAAAAGGTGTGTATATACTGACAGATGTGACACTTCATTTCACTAAGCATGTGACTTCTGAAGGTAATTGGTTGCACCAGAACTTTTTAGGGGCTTCATAACAAAGGGGGTGAATACATATGCACATGCCAATTTTCAGTTTTTTATTTTCATATTTTCTTTATATACATATTTTTTTTTCTCATTTCACTTCTAAAACGTAGACTATTTTGTGCAGATGCATCACATTCAATTCAGATTAAAAAAATACATACAGGTTGTAATGTAGTAAAATAGGGAAATAATCCAAGGGGGTGAATACTTTTGCAAGGCACTGTAATCATCCAGAGCTCATTCACAGGTCTGAACCACTTCCTGATCATAGCATTATCTGGCTGTAAGGGTGCAGAATGTGGCTGAGCAAACTGCTATGCCACCTTTATCCACCAGAGGGAAACCCAGAACCACTACACCCTAATTACAAGCGATTAGCAACACCTGTTCCTCTCCTATTTAAGGAAAGCCAACCAAAAGCAGTGTGTAAGACTGGTGGAGGAGAACATGATGCCAAAATGCATGAAAACTGTGATTTAAAAAGCAGGAAAATATTGATTTCTGAGCTCTTAAAACTTTATGAAAATTAACTTTGCATTATTTAAGCGTTATTTCAGCCATTTCTCATTTTCTGCAAATAAATGGTCAAAATGACAATATTTTTATTTGGGATTCGGGAGAAATGTTGTCTGTAGTTTATAGATTAAAACAACAATGTTCATTTTATTCAAACATAAACCTATAAATAGCTAAATCAGAGAAACTGATTCAGAAAATAAAGTGGTCTCTTATTTTTTTCCAGAGCTGTATATATCTTCTTTGTTCATCCTTCCTACTTCCATTTTCTCTGGTTGCCCTTAGTTATTTAGTTTGTTCCTTGTTTCTTTTCAATTCTGCACTTGGTCCTTATGTAAATAGTTCAGTTGGTAGCTCAATTACTTTACTCTGGTCTCCCACCCATAGGGTTTGTGGTTCAAATCCACCTTCAAGGAACGTGTCATGTTATACTGGCTAAGTTTCATCTTTTGTCTATTCTGACTGCTCTTCTATAGCATTTATTGGTGGTTTTCTAAACTAGACAGCATTTTGAATACATATTTGCCCTTGAAAGAAAAATATAGTCTACGATTCGGCTTAATCCTATTCTAGAATGTGATCCTTTGGGCTTAAGTTAAGTTTCATCATAAACTGTCTTTATCCTGGGTCTAAGTAATTTTATTTTCATATAATTTGTTCTACTAGTGTGCTACTAAAGTGTTCTAATGCTATTAAAATGTCTTTGTTTTATCCATTCATCCTCTTGCTTTCTTATTCCTGGTTCATTGAGTCCTCACACCTGTTCTTACATCTGTATTTTGTTTCTCTGGTCCGAATCAGTTAAATAGTTTGATTACTTTGAGCTTTTCCCTCTTTGTTTGGTTTGGTTTCACACAAGGAAAATCCCAAGTGCACCAAAATGCATCACAGCAAATAATGTGAACATGTTGTATCTACTGATTGGTCAGAGCTGTGCTTTTCACCTTTTTTTTAATGGGACGGCGGAGTCGAAACTGATAAGTTGCAGTGGTGCTGGTAAAGGGAGTTATACGGACAAGAATGGTGAGCGCTGCACATACCGTGTTCAGTGTGAAAACAGTTTAGCACGTAGCAGCAGTAGAGACGGAGTTTGTACATGGCTGTAGTAATAATAATTACTAATTATCTGAGTAATAAATCAAGATAAACTGCATTTGAGGAGTACATATTTGATAAGATCAAAGTTGCATCATGTTCTCACCAAAAATGAATCACTCCATACCTCTCTTGTTGGCCTCTAAGCAGTATTTTTTTCTGATAATGTTTTTTCTCGCCTCACCTAACCAAAATTGTACTGGTGTGTAAACACCCTTAGAGAAGTGGCCGTGCAATTGGAAAATCACCAACATAATACTCTAAACTAGAGGTGTGCACTACTTAAAAAAAAGTATTGGGGACACTTGCTCATTTATTGTTTCTTCTTAAAATTAATATCATATTAAAAAAACGTATCCTTTTTTGTACTTTTTTTTTTACGGATAATCTGTACACATTTGGCAGCTGTAGTCAAACATCTGTTTCTCCTACCAGTTTCTTGCAAGGTTTCTTGCAAATTTCCACCAGGAGCATGATGGGAAATGTAGTTTGCAAAAGGAACCTAGTTCTGAACTATAGTTCAGTCTTTTAAAATGAGTCTTCTCAAATGTCTGGATACAGGGCAGATCTGTGTAACAGGGTGTTGAGCTTAAAAATAAAATAACACACAAAACAAAGAGGAGAGAGACAAATAGTTTACAGAGTATGAAATGCACTATGTACTAATCATACTTTAAAAATAGAAGGTTTATTTTGTAAAACAAATGTTAAGTAATTTCTCATTGGTCACTTTCTGTCATTTAAGACCATCTGAAACCAGTTATCAGCAAAAGCTGGTCTCAAGATGTAACAGTAACTTTACTATCAATAACTTAATAACTTAAGAAGCTGTGTTTTAAAGCCTAGGCTGAAATGTAGGTCAAGTTAGGGTCTGTCCTTTGTAGGACTGGTGTCAAACTTTATCCGTGAAGGGTCGCGGGGGGGGCTGGAGCCTATCCCAGCAGGCATCGGGCGGAAGGCAGGATACACCCTGGACAGGCCGCCAATTGAAGGGCTATTTATACTAAGAGTAATTAGTATTCAGGAGAAAAACTTCCTGGTTTATGCCATGTTAAGTGTCATGTGATCAGATGAGTGAGTGATGTTGATGTGTGGTGCATTCTGGGTAGTGTAGTCTGGAGACTTGAAATCGCAGGCAGAGCGATGGAAGAGTGTGGGAGAGATTTGAAAGCTGTCCTATGAAGACTTTTTCTCAGTAGCCTATTGTTCACAGATATGAAACAGTCTAATGAGACTTTGTGGTGACATCACCAAAAAGGTCTTGCCTCTTGAAAATGTGGCTTTTCATCTCTTCTAAGAAATGTTTTACATTTTAATTTCTTTTCCACTTTTACATATTTTACATGTGCATAGAATTGTGGGTAACTGAGGACTGGGAAGGATACATTAGCTGTGCCCTCAGATTTGCTTTGAATGTTTGTTGCATTTCTCATCTGTATAAGGAAGGCCTTCAGTTTGGGACAGCCCTCTATAGCAGAACAGTCTAGAAATGATGCACAGACTAGATGCAGCAAGTCAAATTCAATGCTATTGACTCTGAATGTTGTTCTAAGTTATATATAGGTTATTAAGAATTAGACCCTGTCAAGAAGTCACTTCAGTTTGCAGAACTGCCTCTCACTGGACGTGTTTTTTTTTTTTTTTTTTGCACCATGTTGAGAAAACTGTTGAGAAATCTGAATTAGGAGATCAGAAATTCTGGAAACTCATTTCTCGATTTATACTAAAGCTTTATTTAACATGTGTCTTGAATTAACTCTGTTAAATATTAGAGGAAGTTCTGCATTATTACAAGCTGCTGCTGCTGCTGCTGTTTCTCTTTCTTCTATTCTTCTAATAAGAGTGAGAGATCGCCAAAAAAGGGAAGAACAAACTTCAGTCTTCAGTCAAGCTGCTTCACTCAGAAACAGGAAGAGTTTTAGTGTTCAGAGACTCAGAACAGAATCATGCACTTTTACTCTCTCATCAGTTCTTTAATTCTCTCTGTGTTTCTGCTCTTCATCTCAGGTAAGATCAATACTGCATCATTACTCTTCCTCACTCAAACTCACTGATTTAAACCATAGACTCTGTTTATTACATTTTATATGAAGATCTGCTGTATGTTAACTTTCTATGTACTTGCAGTGAACAACTCAGTATCCACTATGAGTGCACAAGGAAATACTGAGTATTCACTAAGAATTATTAAGTATGCACTAGGATTTATTGGGTACTCACAACTAATTATTGACTATTCACTAGGAATTTATTAATATTCACTATGAATTATTGAGTTTGCACTAGGAATTATTAAGTATGGACTTGGAATTATTGAGTATTCACTATGCATTATTGAGTATTCACAACTAATTATTGAGCATTCACTGTGGATTATTGAGTATGCACTAGGAAGTATTGATTATTCACAAGGAATTATTGAGTTTGCACTAGGAAATATTAAGTATGCACTAGGAAGTATTGAGTATGCACTATAAATTGCTGAGTTTGCACTAGACATTATTGAGTATGCATTAGGAATTATTAAGTATGCATTAGGAATTATTGAGCATTCACTAGAAATGATTAAGTATTCTTTAGGAATGATTGAGTATTCACAATGATTCATAATGATAATTTGAGTATGAAATTGGAATTTTTGAGTATTTCACTAAAAATGATTGAGTATGCACTAAGAGTTATTGAGTATTCACAACTAATTATTCAGCATACACTAGGAATTATTGAGTATGCAGTAGGAATTATTGACAATTCACAAGGAATTATTGAGTATGCACTAGGAATTATTGAGTATGCAGTAGGAATTATTGAGTATGCAGTAGGAATTATTGAGTATGCAGTAGGAATTATTGAGTATGCACTAGGAATTATTGAGTATGCATTATGAATTATTGAGTATGGACTAGAAATTATTGAGAATTCAGTATGATTTATCGAGTATGCACTTCAATTTTTTGAGTATTCACTATGAATTTTTTAGTATGCACTGGGAATTATTGAGTATTCATCACAAATTATTCAATATGCACTAGGAATTATTGAGTATGCACTAATGATGATTGAATACGCACTGGAAATGATTGAGTATTCACTGTGAATTATCTGGTATTCACAGTTAATTATTGAGTATTCACAATGAATTATTCATTATCCAAAATAAATTACTCAGTCACTACTATAAATTATTGACCATCTACTATCAATTACGCTACAGTGTATAACTGAGTATCTACTATTAATTGACCAAAATCGATGACTCTATCAATTATTCAGTATCCACAGTGAATTATTCAGTATAAACTGTGAATTATGTAATTATTGTGGTGCATGGAAGACATCTTTGAGTGTTTAAGTCTTGTACTGATTAGTACTGAAGAAGCTGGATTTGGTGTGAAATTCTGCTTCTTTTCTGCAGGTTCTGAGAGCGTGAAGACACTGAAGCATTTAACTGTAAGAGGAGGAGGATCTCTCACTGTTCCTTGTTTATATGAGGAGAAATATAAATCAAACCGTAAATACTGGTGTAAGGGGGAACACTGGATCTCATGTAGAATAGTAGCCTACGCCAACACAAATAATACAGGAATATCAATCACTGATCATCCATCCCAGAATATGTTTACTGTGGATCTGAAGAAACTCCAAGACTCTGACTCTGGATGGTACTGGTGTGCTGTGGAAATCGGTGGGGATGTAGATGTCAGGGATTATGTGTATCTGACGGTCAGTTCAGGTAAGTCAGAGTCTCTCTGTGTGAATCAGAACATCTTCACTGTAGTTTAAGGCTTGTAAGACGTGTTTCTCTTATGATGGAGATGATTTGTTGAGTTTCCACCACTCATTCTCTGCTCCTTCATTCAGATCCTGCTGTGTGGGTGGAGAACAGTAGAGTGATTGGTCAGGAAGGGGGCGGAGTCAGTGTCCAGGGTAACTACAGCTCTGGATATGAGAATAAAGAGAAGAAGTGGTGCAGATTTAAAGACTGGAGCTGCTACCCTTTGCAGAATTCAACAGTGAAGATCAGTGATGATAAGAACAATAGATCCTTCAGAGTGGAGATGATTGGGCTGCAGAAGAGTGATGCTGGCTGGTACTGGTTCAGTGCAGGAGGTGTGGGAGTTACTGTTCACCTCACCGTCACTGAAAGACCTACAGGTAAGATGATATTAATATCAGTAATCAGAAATATCTGCTGATCATCATCATGCTGTAATGTTCTTCCACTAACATCAACTGCTTTCTCCTGTTCAACAGCAACAACAGCAGCTGTGACTACACTTCCTACCACTCAGAAAACTACCCCCCATCAGAGCACTTCAAGTACGATCAGTTTTAAAACTCTCTTTATATGTATATAATTAGCTTAGCTTAGTTTTGGCTTTCTTACAGTTTATTCTACTCAAAATCAGATCCAGGCTTTAAAGTACAGTCTTGTAGCTTCAGACCGAATGAGCGGAGTTTACCATTTGTCTTCCGAGCTAACAGATATATGTAAATGTGTGACAACATGGAAATGATCAATTTAAAAACATTATTTTTTCTAGTTTCCATATACAGCTCTAAAAAAAAAAACAAGAGACCACTTAAAAATTATGAGTTTCTTTGATTTTACCAAATTGAAAACCTCTGTTATATAATTAAGAGGAAGATGGATGATCACAAGCCATCAAACCAAACTGATCTGCTTAAATTTTTGGCACCAGGAGTAAAGGCATAAAGTTATCCAAAAGCAGACTGGTGTCAAAAGTAGGACTGGTGGAGGAGAACATGATACCAAGATGCATGAAAACTATGATTAAAACCAGGGTTATTCCACCAAATATTGATTTCTGAACTCTTAAAACTTAAATATAAATTTGTTTTCTTTGCATTATTTGAGGTCTGAAAGCTCTGCATCTCTGCATCATTTCTGCAAATAAATGCTCTAAATGACTATTTTTATTTGGAATTTGGGAGAAATGTTGTCTGTAGTTCAAAGAATTAAACAATAATGTTTATTTAACTCAAACATAAACCTATAAATAGCAAAATCAGAGAAACTGATTCAGAAACTGAAGTGCTCTCAATTTTTTTTTCAGAACTGTATTTCTACCTCTTCAAAACTTTCAGTTTTCTCAGATAATTGGTCATAATGTTTTGGCTATTTGTGGTTTTGTGGCTCTGTGTAAGGAACACATGTGCATGTGAAGTGACCTGGATTAAAGAGAACCATATTATGTTATTTTATGTCATTTTATTGTTTAATTAACTTAAATGTATTTTTTATTATTAACATTTCTAGGTTCAGACAGAAAGTCACAGACAGAGTAAGTAGTAAATATTGGTTTAAAACAGATGCACTTTTACACATTTTCTGCATGCTCATGTGTTCTGCACTATTTTTTTTTAAGTGTGAAGAGTGACAGTGTGAGAGTGAGTGGAAGGACGTGTGACTTGTACTTTCTTTTGAACTCACACTTTCTGTGTACTTTACTGCTGTAAACTGTAGATACCTTAGTTTAGAGATACGTCAATATATGACAATGAAAAATCATATAATAGTGATAAAAAATTTATTAATAATGTATCACAATAAAAAAAATAGTATATGTTGCAAGAGCAAAATTTTCTCCCACCCCTAGCTCAGGGTTCCAGACTAACTCTTAATTACCCATTCTCACCAGAGAGGGCCCTAAATTCCAAAAACTAATGGACATTAGCTTTACTATGTAAAGAGGTTGGAGAATGAAACTGAAACACCTGGTTTTAGACCACAATAATATATTGTGGTGACGGACAGTTCTGGTGGAAACAGGAGAGTTGAGGTGCACATTGAATTCTACTGTGATTTGATCAGCCGGGGTTTTATGTTTTTTTGGATATAATCTGGGTTAGCACCTGAACATCCCTTTCAGACGGCTTCCTCTTACAGCTCTCTGGTATGTCACCCATAATGTTGTGTGCATTGCAGTATTTTGAGCTGAACTGTGCTCTTACCCTGCTAATTGAACCTTCACACTCTGCTCTTACTGGTGCAATAATGTGCAATTAATGAAGATTGGCCACCAGGCTGCTCCAATTTAGCCATGAAACCTCCCACACTAAAATGACCAGTGTTTCAGTTTCATTGTCCAACCCCTGTATATCTATATATGTCTTTAAAGAAGTCCAAACTTTTTACTGGTACTGTATATTAACAAATTAAATGAAATTTTTTAGGGAAAAAATGTTATATCTTGGGTTCATACTGTCTGCAGTTAAATAAAAGCAGACGTAAAACAGTCAGCACAGCAATGTAATTAAAGCTAACTTATACTTACTATGTGTTTTTTATTTACTGCCGGGATGGAAGTGCTGAAAATGTCTGGGTTCTGGTGGCTGTAGGTCTGGTTCTTCTGCTGATTCTGTTCAGCCTTCTCACCTATATGTTGAGAAGATCCCTCAGTAAGTATTGATTCTCTACAGTATTCTTCTATATACAGGCCTTCTGATCATATCCTCTTGAGACCCAGCGTCCTCATATGAGGACATTCGATTACTGCTTCTCTGCACCATTATTCTTAATTTTTTTAAATGTTGACCCTTTAGCCTTATATGGAGACACTGCCCGTACTATTAAGTGATCACATGACAACATTATACTTAACTGATTAAAAACAAGATGGCGAGAATCCCAGGCAAAAGTTTCTACAGCCAGTAAAAAAGAGCATCGATTTTTCATGTTTGAAACTAGGTTATTTACTTTCTGTAGAAAGAAAAAAATTAGTTTTTTGACTAATTGGGTCCTTCTGATCCCAAATGGCAAGTTTTTTTTTTTTTTTGCAAAAATGCTTCCTATACAAAGAGAACGTTAAGTTTCTTCTACCTACTCCTGAATAGGTAGAAGAAATTAAAAATGCACACCAAGCTAAAGTCCGGGTCTCAGGAGGATATACTGTCATATACTGTTAGGTCCAATCCCATTTCACCCCTTGGCCCTATCACTTACCTCCCTACCCCTCTGTTTTGTGTGTGAACACCAAGGGGTAGGGGTGTTCTGATTTTCATTAGGCTGGAGGGGTAGGTTAGGAGAAGGGATAGATCTTGTTAACCATTCATACAGAGAATTTTTTAGATGCACACTTCAAACCGAGGGGTATGAGAATCACTGGTAAGATGGCGGAACAAGCAACAAAAGAAACGCACAAATATATGCATTTTCCTTGTTAAAACTGATGATTAGCTCTATATTACCTTAGTTTAATGTGTAGTTTCAATGTTTTATGGCCGAATTCTTCATGACAAGCATAAAAAAGGTTGCTTGTAGTTTGTCTCAGTAGCTAGCTTGCTAACTTTCCTGTTCCACCTTAAATGGTGCAACAGATGGCAGGGGCTGCAGCATTTAAGGCGGAATGGAAAAATTAAATAAAAATTAATAAAAAGCTAATCAAGGCTAATTTCAGCTTCCCATCACAGAGGAATTAAGAAATGGACAGTAATAATTCATTTCTGCAGCATCTTCCCCCTTTCTGAAGACATACAATAAAATACGCCCTAAGGTTAACTAGTTAATCAGCAGCAGCTAGCTTACTGAACTTTAGCGCTCTGATGACGTATCAGGTGCATGAAGGGTTGTCCCAATTCTAAGGGGGAGGATTTCACCCATTCACCCCTGTCAAAAAAAAAGATCCCGCAGAAAAAAACTGAAAAAGCACGTCTAAATCTGTACCCCCGCCATGAAAAGCACCCCCTCTAAATACAGTTAGCTAAAGAAATTATCTCTGCTTTTATCAAGAAGCCGAGAGGGGGTGCTTCTCATGGCAGGGGTGCAGACACTACTATAGTGCCGAATTCAGCACCCCCGCCAGGAAAAGGACACCATTGTAAGAAGTGCTTACAGTAGACAAAATTTAAAACACAGGACCCAACGCTACTGAGTTTTTTTCATAATAATATATAATAATAATAATAATAATAATAATAATAATAATAATAATAATAATAATAATAATAATAATAATAAAAACGAAATTTGTTGTTAGATTATTTTAAATATTATGTGATATCTGATCAGTTTTTGTCCTATGTATATAATTCAGACATTGCACACATATTTTTTTTCTAATTAACATGTAGAGTAACATTTTTGTAAACATAATGTGGAGTAACATGTTTAGGTTGTAAAGTCACCTTTGGTTGGATTTTACTAATAATACTAATAATAAGCAAAAGTGTAGAAAAAAAATATTTAGTTTATTTATGATTAACTATAATTCCGCAAATGTTGTTCTAAGTCACTATAGGGTGGGCTTTGATTAATTTTAGCATATGCCCCCCCACCCCCCCCCCATGTCAAACCCACTCCTACGTCTTTCATTTCACCCCTTCCACTTGTAACACTGTTCCAAGGGGAAGGGTTACCCTCGAAAAGAAGGGGTAGGAGTAAGAGGTAGGGCCAAGGGGTGAAATGGGATTGGACCTTAATTTTTTGCACTTATTATTCATAGGTGAATTAATAATCTTATCTCCATGTACTTTGCTCACCCAATTCAATCTGTCTCTTTCTCTAACAGAGAGTAATCAGAGCGAGGCCAAAGAGAGAGGCAGTGACCCTGCAGTTCACATGGTTAGTACTGTGGTTAATCAGTTGCATCATGTCGTTTTGCAAGGTTTTTTCCTCTCATGGTTTTCAAACCAGTGCAGAAGTTAATGCTGATTTTGAAAGAATAAGGTCCCTTTTACACATAATATCTTTCTTTGTGTTAAACAGACGTCTACAACTGAAAACACACTGATCTACAGTGATGTGATTCATGACAACAAGAAGGTATAGTGTAATATTTCTTTACACCAGTCTAAAGTAAAGTTATTAGTGTCACGGATGAGGAGGATGGACGTAAGTGCAGATTTATATATATTTATTAAACAAACAAGATAAAAAAAAACCCAGAAAACAAGAATAGGATTTATTTTATACTAAGACAAAGACAAGGAATACTAAGAAAACAGGAAACTCTAAAAAACTAACTTCAAACAAAGAATATCCAGAAAATACAAAAACAACAGACCTGGATCGTAGTAACAAAAAGATACTAAGGAACACAAAACATAAACTCTATTCACAAATAAACAGTCACAAAAATACAAAAGACTCCAAAAGCATACACTCATACACTGGCCTATTTATACACAAGGAGGGTGAAGACAGGTAATGAGGGGGCGGGGTTACAAACAAGATACAAGGTGATAACACTAATGGCTAGGGAAGGGCTAGGGCGGGGTCAGGACAATAACAAAATAATGCCAAGTGCTCAAAAAAAGCACATGGCTGCGAACACAAGACAGGACAACAGAGGGCAGGAGCACAGAAAACCAAAAGAGGAAAAAACACAGGCTAATGTGTGACAATTAGGTCATCTCACCGTATGATATAATCACTGTATGTTGACCAGGATAACGATGATACTGTGATTCTGTGATGCTCAATATTTCACAAGACACTTTTCTACAGAACTTCACAGCATCTGTGTTACTGAAGAGGATAAAACACTTCTTAATAAGAAAATATCAGGAATTATGCATTTATTAGTGACAGTTTTACAGAATTTCACAACTGATATTCTTCACAAAAGTTAACCCATTTCACCATTAAGGATCATTTTCACACTGTGCCCAGCACAGTGTGAGCACTGACCATGGAACAAGATTATGTCAGATTATGCGACGCTCCTGTAAAAAATATGTCGGTGTTGTGCTGAATTCAGCACCCCTGCCAGGAAAAGCACCCTCTCTCGGGATTGCGCGCGCTATGCCGCTATGTATGTAATAAAGTGAATGAGATAACCATGACTTTTGGCGTGTATTTGTAAGTAAATTAAAGCAGATTATCTCCCTCCACTTTTATCAAGAGGATGATTCATACGCACTTTCAAGAGAGGGTGCTTTACATGGCGGGGGTGCTGAATGCGGCACAACACCGACTAGCCCACTGTGCAGTGAGTGACATAAGTGTGCTCGGGCACGGATTGTTTAAACGCAGTGTGAGTGCAGGCCAGCAGGGGAGTGTGGAAGGGGACAGACCTGTGCTCCAGTACGATTCAATCAAACCGTGTTTGGTGTGAGTACACCCTTAGTTTCTACTGCTACTCGTAATTCTTTAGGTAATAAACATCTGTGCTGGTATTTAACACACATTGAAACACACATACGTTTTATAATTTTATATTATTACAACATCAGTTATCATGAGTTAATTGTGTCCACAGCCTTCATCATCTGCAGCAGCTTCTGAAAATGAAGTGACCTACAGCTCTGTACGAAGAGCTCGCAAAAAGAAAACTGTGAGTAAACTCTGATTCAAACAGTGTTACAGGCTTCCGATCCAACGTAACTCACCAATGAAAATTTCCCTTCCTCTGTTTTTAAAAATATTTCAGTTCAAACAGATAGACCAGGGATGTCAAACTCATTTTCGGCACAGTGGCTGTCCTCAAAGGGCCAGATCTAACTTATATATGTAACAAAATGTATATAAAATATAAAATAAATGAAACTACTCCTTAATGTATCATATCTGCTCATATCTGTGGTTAATCAGATGCATCATGTCGTTTTGCAAGGTTTTTTCCTCTCATGGTTTTCAAACCAGTGCAGAAGTTAATGCTGATTTTGAAAGAATAAGGTCCCTTTTACACATAATATCTTTCTTTGTGTTAAACAGACGTCTACAACTGAAAACACACTGATCTACAGCGATGTGATTCATGACAACAAGAAGGTATAGTGTAATATTTCTTTACACCAGTCTAAAGTAAAGTTATTAGTGTCACGGATGAGGCGGGTGGACGTAAGTGCAGATTTATATATATTTATTAAACAAACAAGATTAAAAAAAAAAAACCAGAAAACAAGAATAGGATTTATTTTAAACTAAGACAAAGACAAGGAATACTAAGAAAACAGGAAACTCTAAAAAACTAACTTCAAACAAAGAATATCCAGAAAATACAAAAACAACAGACCTGGATCGTAGTAACAAAAAGATACTAAGGACCACAAAACATAAACTCTATTCACAAATAAACAGTCACAAAAATACAAAAGACTCCAAAAGCATACACTCATACACTGGCCTATTTATACACAAGGAGGGTGAAGACAGGTAATGAGGGGGCGGGGTTACAAACAAGATACAAGGTGATAACACTAATGGCTAGGGAAGGGCTAGGGCGGGGTCAGGACAATAACAAAATAATGCCAAGTGCTCAAAAAAAGCACATGGCTGTGAACACAAGACAGGACAACAGAGGGCAGGAGCACAGAAAACCAAAAGAGGAAAAAACACAGGCTAATGTGTGACAATTAGGTCATCTCACCGTATGATATAATCACTGTATGTTGACCAAGATAACGATGATACTGTGATTCTGTGATGCTCAATATTTCACAAGACACTTTTCTACAGAACTTCACAGCATCTGTGTTACTGAAGAGGATAAAACACTTCTTAATAAGAAAATATCAGGAACTATGCATTTATTAGTGACAGTTTTACAGAATTTCACAACTGATATTCTTCACAAAAGTTAACCCATTTCACCATTAAGGATCATTTTCACACTGTGCCCAGCACAGTGTGAGCACTGACCATGGAACAAGATTATGTCAGTGATGCGACGCTCCTGTAAAAAATATGTCGCTGTTGTGCTGAATTCAGCACCCCCTCTGTGAGTGCAGGCCAGCAGGGGAGTGTGGAAGGGGGCAGACCTGTGCTCCAGCAGTTTTTAACACCTGTGTTTCAGTAACTATATCCATATGGAACACATATACAAGCTGTTACTTTTAATTCTTTATAAAAGAATTAAAATATATATAATAAATATCATATACATATAAAATATCATATACAAAAAAATATCAAAATATCAAAAATATAAAAAATCATATACAAGCTGCTACTTTTAATTCTTTATAAAAGAATTAAAATATATATAATAAATATCTGTGCTGGTATATAACACACATTAAAACACACATACTGTTATAATTTTATTTTTTTATTTTATTACAACATCAGTTATCATGAGTTATTTATGTCCACAGCCTTCATCATCTGCAGCAGCTTCTGAAAATGAAGTGACCTACAGCTCTGTACGAAGATCTCGCAAAAAGAAAACTGTGAGTAAACTCTGATCTAAACAGTGTTACAGGCTTTCAATCCAACGTAATCCATAACTTATAAATGTAGCCAAATGTAATATAAAATTAATAACTCAATGTATTACTTCAATTAAATTAAAATATTACAGTTGCATGAAAAAAATATATATTTTTGATTGTTGATCTAACATAAATCCTTTTGATTTGTCATGTCATGAAATCCACAAACACCATCAATCAAGGACCAAACTATTAAAGTGAATAAAAAATATATTATATAATATAAATTGTTGTAATATTAACTTCGATCAAAACGTTTGACATATTAATAAGAAGCTTAATTTGTAAAAAATCAAAAATTGTGAGCTGCTAAGAACATGTGTGACAGATGTAGCATTTTACAATTTATTTTACTGCAACAGCCTTGCGTCACACTAATGATAAGCTTTGATTACACATCAATCCACATCAATGACTACACTGCCGTGTAGTGGCGGTAAGCTGTAACTTCACAGGTAACACAATCAAAATGTATTGTGGGAAATGTAGTTTTTTGGTCAAAGCACGCTTCTGACCTATTTTTTTTTTTTAAGACCTTTCAATAAAAAAGATTAAAGGAATTTTCACACTTTACAAGAGAATGACATTTTTGTGTGAGGAAATGACACTGTTTGCAAAGGGACTACTAATTTTTGTGAGGTTATCCAAAAGTTATGGAATAGGGAATGCAATTAATTGTGATAAAATGCAAATTTAGTCAGGGGATTGAAAAACATATGTGAGAGAACGCAATTGTTTGAGAGGGAATGCTAAATTTTGAAAGGAAATTCAATTGTTTGCAATGGGACCCAATTTTATGCGAGGTTATCTAATTATTTATGAGAGAATGCATTTTTTTTCACGCAATTGCAAAACTTACAGGAATGCTAAACTTTGCAAGGAAATGCAGTTTTTGTGAGGGAATGCATTTTTTTGCAAAGGAACACTATTTTGCAAGGAAATGCTTAACTTTTAAGAGGGAATGCAGTGTTCTTACTTTAATTTAATTGCATTTAATTCACATGCCTTTTTTGCTTTTTTGCTTAGAAAAGGTTTGGAATTGCTTGCAAAAGTAGTTTTAATTATCTCACAAAACCTTGTTTTCCTTGCAAAATAATGCATTCCCTTGCAAAATGTTTTTACTAGCCAAAACCCCTTAGGGAGTCTCTATAAGACTGGTTGTCTGGTTTGGAGTTGAAACCTGCAGTAAGGTAGGTCTTCAGGAGGAGGCATGAAGACCACTGGTCTGGGTGGTGATAGAGCTTAACTGCACTGTGGGATGTTTACCTACATGTAACCAGTTTAGAGATATCATTTTGTGAGTTTTGGTATTAATCCTGTAAAAAAATTGATTTTAATGATTTTAATAAATTATGAATTAATTATCTCAACAGTCTTCAGCTGCAGTGGATCGTGAAAGCGATGTGACCTACAGCTCTGTGAGGAAAGCTCCCAAAAGTAAAACTGTAAGTATGAAATTGAAATCCAATATCATCTCTCTACATCTGGTCATGTGATCAGACCAGTGCTTTATTTTTAAATATGGTGCATTTCTAGCTTTATTCAGCAGAGGGCAGTATATTATATAACATGAGAAACTACATACATTGTGTGTGTGTGTGTGTCCATTAAAAATTAAAATGTTTATTAAAAAATATCAATCTTTTCTCAAATTTAATATATACACTGATATGCCAAAAGTCATGGGACACCAGTACTTATCATGCCAGTACTGATCATGCAGTGTTACCTAAGCTGATGGCTTGGGAACGAAGGCCCACACCTGTATATGTTATGTAATGTTATTATTAAACATAGTGTCTTGTACGTTAACCTGATTGCAAAAGTAAGATATGTCATTAAAAACATGAATAAAAAGTACTTAGTACCTGTCCCCACTCTCTAACTATAACTCTCTAACTTTAACATTACATATTTATTTAATTAAATCCTTCAGAGATGTATTTATGCTTTTAACATATATATATATATATATATATATATATATATATATATATATATATATATATATTTTATAATAAATCCATAATATTAAGTTAAAATACACATTTTAGCTGCCATTTAGCAATTTTTCATGTTTTTGCTCATCCCTGTTACTTTCATTCCTGTTACTAAAAACATAAAAAAGAACAGGAATGAGTTCCAGTAACAGGAGTGAGTTCCAGTAACAGGAATGAGTGACGGGTAACAGGAGTGATTTCTTTTGTCATAAATATCTATTATTTGAACATGCAGTCAACCATTTCTTTAACATAAAGACTTTCTTGAGAGAAAATCAAAGGATTTAGTGGACTTTGTAGTGGGCTTTTTTTTTTTAAAACATGCTTTTTAAATATCACGTGAGTTGTGTAATCATCTCTGGATAGATTAAAAATCTTGTAAAAAATGAAGTAAAGCTGCCTGAGTTTGACCAGTACATGTTTTGAATACTTAAATGCATGTATTATTAAAAAATATAAACATTTAAAGTTTAATTTGGAAGAGTTACAACAAGCAAATGGCCCATGTATATATGCTGATGCATAAAGAGATTATAACACTGGGTAATAATCAATAAATGTCTGTTGTAATTCCAGTTCTCTCCAGCAGTGGGAGATGATGGGGTGATCTACAGCTCTGTGATTCACGAGCAGGAGGTGAGAGAGTCGCTGACTCAAGTCAGAACATTATGACCACCTCCTTATTAACACATTCAATGTCCATCTTATCAGCTCCACTTACCATATAGGAGATTTGTAGTTCTATAATAATTACAGACTGTAGTTCTTTAATACTCTTATCCACTTACACCAGCACAACCCACACTAACACCTCATACACCACCACCATGCTAATGAGTGTTAGCCAAATAGTAGTAGCTGCTCTGTGGTGTTTTTCTCTCCTCTGGCGTCCGTAGTGTTGAAGAACAGTGTGAAAGGAGGATAATAATAATAAAATAGGCAGAGAAACAGATACAGAACTGCAGTCTGTAATTATTGTAGAATTACAAATCTTCTGTATGATCAGGAAGACTTGGAACTGATATATATTTAAAAAATACATCCATGCTTTTTTTTATTCATCTTCTAAATGCTTTTCTGTTTTGATTACAGGTGTATGCAAATGCAATTCTGCAGACCAACTGATCAGATCAAAGAAAAAGATATGATGATGCATAAGGATTTGAGACCAGTTGATACGCCCTCGATATGTTTTCCTGTGTTTTCCCCGTTTCCTAGTGTGTTTCTCTAGTAATTTTCCATCACGTGTGTCTAATTTGTAGCTCCGCCCCTCGTTACCTGTCTCCCCAGGTGTTCATTGTTTCATGTTTAGTATAAACAGTACCTGTTAGTCTACGTTTGCTGTCGGTCTTTGCACCTTCCCCTGTTGTTTTGTCACGTCACGTTATTGCTTTCTCTACGTTTCATATTTACTCGCTTGTTTATTGTCATTCACGTTATTTCTAGTCACGTTTATTTCCTGTTCATTTCTTTGTTTATTTTGTATATATTTTCGTATTTATCCTTTGTATATATATCCCTAGCCTTGTTTGTACTTATCTGTTTAGTTTAGCTCTTTGTTTGTTTTCCCTGTTTGTTTATGTATATATATTTATTTGTTATTCCCCTGTTTGTTTATTTGTTTGTTTATTATTCATTAAAGTCTTGTTCTTACCCGCATTTAAATCCGCCTCCCGTCTCATCCCAGCGTCACACCAGTCTATTAAGTTTAATTATTACTGCTTTATTTTAAATAGTTAACTGTAAATTACAAAAAAAAAAAACAATTGTATGAGCTCAAAATAAACATGTTTTTTTTCTATCAGAATATTCCATTTTTGTATTTTTTCATAAAGTAATACGTTTTAAATTATTTTGACCTGTCCTTTACATTTAATAATAAATGGACAAATGGAAATTTTACAAAATAACATTCAGTGTCATTAACATTAAATCTTACATGCTGCATTCCAAATCAACTCTGAGGACACACCTCATCTTTTTAAAATATAATTAATTTCTAATTTTGTCAATTTTTTTCCTCCCCAATTTGGAACCCACCCATTAGGACTTCACTATCAATACTAAAGCCTTTTTCCCCAGCTCTGATACTTCACTTAACAGATGCCTGTGCTGACTAACATCACTCTAGAACTGGCCTATTGAGCTCTCTCAGACTCTGGCTGCTGATGGCGAGAACCATGACTTCTTCAGATCACACTGGAGCCCTCTCCATTTAGTATTACTGCCTTGTACCTTATGATTCCGGCTTAGACACTGAACCCACCATGACCTTTTGATCAGAAAGAAGCAGATAATAGAATGGACGGATAAAACAGAGACTTCTTAATAGATTTTAATAGCACATAACTGCAAAACAAATCACATAGAGAGAATACAATGACAAGATACAGAATAAAAGATTTTCTTTTTCACACTTAGTTATTTATGTACATTAGCCTGCATTAAAAGTACTCTTCCACATGCGTAACTTTATCTGTGTAATTACACATTCTCCCCAGAGAGGTCTCCAAATCCCCCAAACAAACTTACAGACTGCCGACTTTAAACTAGCAGAGCAGTCAGAGCTGATGTATGTTGTATGTATGTGAAAATATTGACTGATTAAAAACAGAGAACTCAACATACAAGCTTCATTAAGACAAAGTAAAGCAATAACTAATCATATCCACCACTTTTTAACAACAATAAAATGTGCTTTTACTGAATTTTGCAAATAAAGCAATTAAAAATAAAGTAATCAAACGTAAAAGAAAGTTAAAGAAATGCATTCTAAGCATAAACTGTTGCTGCAGCTCCTCCTCTACTCTACTTATTTTAAGCCCCTTAATCTCAAAGCGGTTAAATTTCATGAGTTCTTGCCTCTTCCTGGGTTTCTCAGAGTTGGTGGGTTTAGTTCTGAGCGATACAGAACTCCACTGATTCCCTAAAACACAAAACAAATCAAAAATAAAATCACAGATTGTATAAAGACAAGCTGAACATCAGGTGTGAATCACTGTACTGAACCTCCTGTAGACGTTATTGATCATACTGATACTGATTTCTGTTCAAATCTCTTCAAACTGCAGTTAAACATGAAGGTTATGAGAAACACCGACATCCACCAATCAGCCGTAACATTAAAACCACCTGTCTAACATCATGTACTCCTCTCTGAGAATGATCTTAGTTAAGTTAAGAGCTGCTGTAGGTTAAGATCCTCTTACTAAAGATCTGTAGGTGTAACCAGCCCCAGTGCTCTCTGACTGCAGAGTAAATACTGACCAATACTGAAATCTTCTTCTCTATTTAATGTGGTTTTATACTCACATGGGTTTCCCAGATCCACAAGTCGTAGTCTCCTCATCTGTTCCCCAAAAAATTGAGAAAATAAGAGTTATTACAGTATTATTACAGTTTCAGTGTTCACTCTGTATTTATACCAACAAGATTATTTGTTTTTTTTTAAATCATAAAAATAAAACAGTATGTCAAAAATGGATTCCATGTAGCAATGTAATAATGTAAACAATTCACTTGTTTCTAAATTGTTATTTTGCCTTTTATAACACACTGAAACAAATAATACAAAATATACTAATAAATATTAGATCTAAAGGGCCTACACAATCCGTGTATCATTCGTTCATTTGATATTCAATTGAGAATCAAAATCGGAAAATTAAAAAACCAATTCGTTTTTTCGTTTTTCGTTTTTGAATATAATACCAAAAAACGAATAACGGCTTGTATTTTGTATTTTTATTTGGTTATCCAAACAAAAATTGGAAATTTAAAAAACGGACCAGGAGCCGAATTTGATTTTGATTTTGAACTTGACCCATTTGTGTGCCCCGGAAGTTACTGATTTGTTTATTCTTGGTGGGTTTCTGTTGCGCGGGAGTTCACTGCAGTGTTATCTACACAGTCTGTATTGCTGTAGGCTTTGGATGGAGTTGAGGATGGAGAGTTTTATCTTGTTCAGAGGAACTAAACGCGTTGCAGTGAAAGAAGACGATATGACAACAGAAAAAATCGGCAGGATCTGCAACGTGCACGAAATCTCTTCATGCGTCTTACCACCTTCAAAAAGATCTTTAATTAGGCCAGAATGTGGTTCCAGTCCGGCCATGCTGCCTACAGCAATACAGACTGTGTAGATAACACTGCAGTGAACTCCCGCGCAACAGAAACCCACCAAGAATAAACAAATCAGTAACTTCCGGGGCACACAAATGGGTCAAGTTCAAAATCAAAATCAAATTCGGCTCCTGGTCCGTTTTTTAAATTTCCAATTTTTGTTTGGATAACCAAATAAAAATACAAAATACAAGCCGTTATTCGTTTTTTGGTATTATATTCAAAAACGAAAAACGAAAAAACGAATTGGTTTTTTAATTTTCCGATTTTGATTCTCAATTGAATATCAAATGAACGAATGATACACGGATTCTACACAATTAATCTTGAATTTATGCTTCTTTCTTTGCTCAGTCCCATCCTGATCAGTTCCTCTCTCTCTCCAGCTCAACCATCTCTTCTACCCCTTCTAAATAATAAATTACACCACAATACTTGAGATTTCAACAAATTCTAACAACTGACAATTCCCACACTGACCCTCCCCCTCGCGCCACAAAACCAGCAAGTTGATTGGCTGATTCTTCTGAAGGCGGGACTTTCTCCTTGATTCCGCTGGTGTATTTGAGGTGTATTTGAGGTGTATCTGAAGTGTATCTGAGGTGTATCTCAGGTGTATCTGAGCTGTATCTGAGGTATATCTGAGATGTATCTGATGTGTATCTGAAGGGTATCTGAGGTGTATCTGAAGTGTATCTGATCTGTACCTAAGGTGTATCTGAGGTGTATCTGAACTGTATCTGAGGTGTATCTGAGCTGTATCTGAAGTGTATCTGAGGTGTATCTGAGCTGTATCTGAGGTGTATCTGAGGTGTATCTAAGGTGTATCTGAGGTGTATCTAAGGTGTATCTGAGGTGTATCTGAGGTGCATCTAAGGTGTATCTGAAGTGTATCTGAGGTGTATCAGAGGTGTATCTGAGTTGTATCTAAAGTGTATCTAAAGTGTATCTGAGGTGTATCTGAGTTGTATCTAAGGTGTATCTTAGGTGTATCTGAGGTGTATCTGAGGTGTATTTGAGGTGTATCTGAAGTGTATCTGAGGTGTATCTGAAGTGAATCTGATCTGTATCTGATCTGTATCTGAGGTGTATCTGATCTGTATCTAAGGTGTATCTGAAGTGTATCTGAAGTGTATATGAGGTGTATCTGAAGTGTATCTGATCTGTACCTAAGGTGTATCTGAGGTGTATCTGAACTGTATCTGAAGTGTATCTGAGGTGTATCTGAGGTGTATCTAAGGTGTATCTGAGGTGTATCTAAGGTGTATCTGAGGTGTATCTGAGGTGCATCTAAGGTGTATCTGAAGTGTATCTGAGGTGTATCAGAGGTGTATCTGAGTTGTATCTAAAGTGTATCTGAGGTGTATCTGAGTTGTATCTAAGGTGTATCTGAGGTGTATCTGAGGTATATCTGAGCTGTATCTAAGGTGTATCTGAGGTGTATCTGAGGTGTATCTGAAGTGTATCTGAAGTGTATCTGATCTGTATCTGATCTGTATCTGAGGTGTATCTGAGGTGTATCTGATCTGTATCTGATCTGTATCTAAGGTGTATCTGAGGTGTATCTGAAGTGTATCTGAGGTGTATCTGAAGTGTATCTAAGCTGTATCTGAGGTGTATCTGATCTGTATCTGAGGTGTATCTGAGGTGTATCTGATCTGTATCTGAGGTGTATCTGATCTGTATCTGATCTGTATCTAAGGTGTATCTGAGGTGTATCTGAAGTGTATCTAAGCTGTATCTGATCTGTATCTGAGGTGTATCTGATCTGTATCTGATCTGTATCTGATCTGTATCTGAGGTGTATCTGAGGTGTATCTGATCTGTATCTGATCTGTATCTAAGGTGTATCTGAGGTGTATCTGAGGTGTATCTAAGCTGTATCTGAGGTGTATCTGATCTGTATCTGAGGTATATCTGAGGTGTATCTGATCTGTATCTGATCTGTATCTAAGGTGTATCTGAGGTGTATCTGAGGTGTATCTAAGCTGTATCTGAGGTGTATCTGAAGTGTATCTGAGGTGTATCTGAAGTGTATCTGATCTGTACCTAAGGTGTATCTGAGATGTATCTGAGGTGTATCTGAGGTGTATCTGAGCTGTATCTGAAGTGTATCTGAGGTGTATCTGAGCTGTATCTGAGGTGTATCTGAGGTGTATCTAAGGTGTATCTGAGGTGTATCTAAGGTGTATCTGAGGTGTATCTGAGGTGCATCTAAGGTGTATCTGAAGTGTATCTGAGGTGTACCAGAGGTGTATCTGAGTTGTATCTAAAGTGTATCTGAGGTGTATCTGAGTCGTATCTAAGGTGTATCTGAGGTATATCTGAGGTATATCTGAGCTGTATCTAAGGTGTATCTAAGGTGTATCTGAGGTGTATTTGAGGTGTATCTGAAGTGTATCTGAGGTGTATCTGAAGTGTATCTGATCTGTATCTGATCTGTATCTGAGGTGTATCTGATCTGTATCTGATCTGTATCTAAGGTGTATCTGAGGTGTATCTGAAGTGTATCTGAGCTGTATCTGAGCTGTATCTGAGCTGTATCTGAGCTGTATCTGAGGTGTATCTGAGGTGTATCTGAGGTGTATCTGGGCAGTATCTGAGGTGTACCTAAGGTGTATCTGAGGTATATCTGAGTTGTATCTAAGGTGTATCTGAGGTGTATCTGGGCTGTATCTGATGTGTATCTGAGGTGTATCTGATGTGTATCTTAGGTGTATCTAAGGTGTATCTGAGGTGTATCTAAGGTGTATCTGAAGTGTATCTGAGCTATATATGAGGTTAATCTGAGGTGTATCTGATGTGTATCTGAAGTGTATCTGAGCTATATATGAGGTTAATCTGAGGAGTATCTGAGCTGTATTTGAGGTGTATTTGAGGTGTATCTAAGTTGTATTTGAGGTGTATCT
Organism: Astyanax mexicanus; assembly: GCF_023375975.1. Taxonomy (NCBI): domain Eukaryota; kingdom Metazoa; phylum Chordata; class Actinopteri; order Characiformes; family Acestrorhamphidae; genus Astyanax; species Astyanax mexicanus. The sequence goes on along the minus strand of NC_064411.1, from coordinate 50,516,183 downwards.
GAGGTATATCTAAAGTGTACCTAAGGTGTATCTGAGGCATATCTAAGGTGTATCTGAGGTGTATCTGAGTTGTACTCACTGGTGGTGGTTTTCTGAGTGGTAGGAAGTGTAGTCACAGCTGCTGTTGTTGTTGTTGAACAGGAGAAAGCAGTTGATGTTAGTGGAAGAACATTACAGCATGATGATGATCAGCAGATATTTCTGATTACTGATATTAATATCATCTTACTTGTAGGTCTTTCAGTGACGGTGAGGTGAACAGTAACTCCCACACCTCCTGCACTGAACCAGTACCAGCCAGCATCACTCTTCTGCAGACCAATCATCTCCACTCTGGAGGATCCTTGTGAATAATCAGTGATGATCACTGCTGAACTCTGAGATGTATTAGTTATCCCCACACTCCAGCAGCTCCAGGTTTTAACTCTGCACCACTGTTTCACTTTTTTCTTATATTCAGAGCTGTAAAAACCCTGGACACTGACTCCGCCCTCTTCCTGACCAATCACAGTGCTGTTCTCCACCCACACAGCAGGATCTGAATGAAGGAGCAGAGAATGAGTGGTGGAAACTTAACAAATCATCTCCATCATAAGAGAAACACGTCTTACAAGCCTTAAACTACAGTGAAGATGTTCTGATTCACACAGAGAGACTCTGACTTACCTGAACTGACCGTCAGATTCACATTATCCCCGACATCTGGAGTCCAATGACCGATATCCACAGCACACCAGTACAATCCAGAGTCAGAGTCTTGGAGATTGTTCAGATCCACAGTAAACATATTCTGGGATGGATGATCAGTGACTGATATTCCTGTATTACTTGTGTTGGTTTTGGCTACTATAACACATGAGATCCAGTGTTCCCCCTTACACCAGTATTTAGGGTTTAATTTATATTTCTCCTCATATAAACAAGGAACACTGAGAGATTCTCCTCTTCTTACAGTTAAATGCTTCAGTGTCCTCACACTCTCAGAACCTGCAGAAAAGAAGCAAAATTATAAAACAGCTTTACTCCAAATCCAGACCTTCTTCATAACTGAGTAAAAATATATATATATATATATATTGGTAGTGGATGTCAGAAAGATGGGAATTGCATATTTGAAGAGCATTATCATATCAAACATGACAGAAAGCTTTAATCATCACTCCCAGTGCACACTGCAGTGCAGTGGGTGGTAATGATCGTGAGCAGAATGGAGAGGAATTAGTATCAAATGAAAAAGCAAACAGTACTGTGGAAAAGTGTAAATGCAATCCACACAATGCACGGGTCTGCCCCCTCCCCACTCCCCCGCTGGCCTGCACTCAGACTGCGTTTAAACAATCCGTGCCCGAGTGCACTGCTCTGTGGGCTAGTTGGTGTTGTGCCAAATTCAACACCCCCCCCATGAAAAGCACCATCTCTCGGGAGTGCTTTAACTATAGAACTTTAGAACTATGCGCCAAAACTCATGGTTATCTCAGTCACAGTTACATACATAGCGGCATAGCGTGCTCCAGAGACGGGTTGATTTTCCACTGCTTCAATTGAGCCAGAACACAGTTCAGTTTTCAAGGCACGGTTCAGAGCGACCACACTAATCAGTCAAGCCGTGCTTTGGGGGGTAATCGTGCGCGGCACAGATTGCCTAGTGTGAGAACAGCCTAACATGCAGAATACGTGCCAAAATGAAATGCAGAACCACTATTACATTACATTTCACTGCACTTGAGCCCTAAATTTGAGTTTGTCCATAAACCAGACAAAAACAATTACAGAAATACTGCTATTTAATATATGCACAGGTAATGGCATAACCGGTAATGATTTTACATTTTCTACACGTGAATTAACTAATTTTCTTTCTTTTTGCAGGTTACCCAAAACCCTAGAACCCTCTCCCTCTGTGAAGGTGGATCTGTCCTACAGGGTGAAGCTGCCCCGGTTGCCTTTGCCTCCCTTTTGCCCCTCTGACCTTCAGTGCAGCAGGATTAAAAGGTGAGTACATCCTGGGCTACCTTACCACATCTCTAAAGCATATTCTGGTTTGTTTAACACTTTTTTTATTCTGTATGTGTTCCTGTATAGCTTTAATGTAGTCTTTAATATTAAATGTACAATATTAAAAAATCATAAAAATAAAGAAAACACATTGTATGAGAAGAGGTGTCTAAACTTTTGACTTGTACTGTAGCTGTCAACTGTGTCTTTTATACAATTCCTTACAATATAAAACAATATAACAGCCATATATTAAATACTTAATACATTAAACTTTCTTCCACCAGGAGCAAAGCTTTAAAAACGGCAAATATAAAAATACAAATACAAGCTTTTATTGGTTTATTTAAAATTAATTAAAGTAACTGTTATTAATACAGTATATCACTGCTGTACAAAAACTAAAGAGTGGAAACTGAGTTAGCTATCATGAGGAAACGCTGTGTAATAAAGGGTTAATAAGAGTCTATGGTTTAAATCAGTGAGTGAGGAAGAGGAATGATGCAGTTTTGATCTTACCTGAGATGAAGAGCAGAAACACAGAGAGAATTAAAGAACTGATGAGGGAGTAAAAGCGCATCATTCTGTTCTGAGTCTCTGAACACTAAAACTCTTCCTGTTTCTGAATGAAGCAGCTCATCTTCAGTTCAGCTCTTCCTGTATTTGATCTATCTCTCACTATCTTTAACTCCTTGTACTAATTTAACTGCCCCCCCCCCCTTCTTGTCCTTTGCTGTATTTATTTATAGACGGATGTTTAGATAGACACAAAGACAGAGAGACAAATTGTCTTAATCCCTCACTGTTTTTGCTGTAGGACTGCTTAAACTGAATACATTTATAAAAGGTTTCAGTAACAATGATGACCATAAAAAAGAAAATATAGAAAAATACAGCGTATACAAATTTGATTTACAACCCCAATTAATCTGATTAAATATTTTAATCAGTTGCCACCACTAATAATATATTTAATCTAAAAAAAAATAAATTGAGTGGTCTGGTAGATTTGTTTGATGTATTTTATAAATGAACAAAACAATGAACCCAAAAACACAGAGTTTCACAAACAGCGATTTATTTACATTAACCTGCATTAACAGTACTCTTCCTCATGCTCAGTGTAATTACACATTCTCTCCAGAGAGGTCTCCAAATCCCCAAATCTTACAGACTGCCACTTTAAGTACAACTATCAGAGAAGTCAGGCTTACTGTTTGCATTTGCAACTACATTCCTTTTACAAATTACTGGACAGGAGGAAGCAGATAAAAGAATAAAAACAGAATCAGAACAGCTGATGATGGGACTTAACTTTAAAGCTGCAGTCCCTACGATTTTCTCTTTTAAATGAACAGGGTTTCACACTTAGTTATTTATATACATTAGTCTGCATTAAAAGTACTCTTCCACATGCTTAACTGTATCTGTGTCATTACACATTCTCACCAGAGAGGTCTCCAAATCCTCCAAATCCCCCAAACTTACAGACTGCCGCTTTAAAAACTTTAAACTAGCAAAGCATTCAGAGCTGATGTGTGTTGTATGTGGGTGAAATTCAAGTACTGGCTGATTCATAACAGAGAACTCAACATAAAAGCATCTTTAAGAGGAAGTAAAGCAATACCTAATCATATCCACCACTTTTTAGCAACAATAAAATGTGCTTTTACAGAATTTTGCAAATTAGAGAAATGCATTCTAAGCATAAATTGTTGCTGCAGCTCCTCCTCTACTCTTATTTTAGGCCCCTTAATCTCAAAGCGATTAAATTTCATGAGTTCTTGCCTCTTCCTGGGTTTCACAGAGTTGGTGGGTTTAGTTCTGAGCGATACAGAACTCCACTGATTCCCTGAAACACAAAACAAATCAAAAATAAAATCACATATTGTATAAAGACAAGCTGAACATCAGGTGTGAATCACTGTACTGAACCTCCTGTAGACGTTATTGATCATACTGATACTGATTTCTGTTCAAATCTCTTCAAACTGCAGTTAAACATGAAGGTTATGAGAAACACCGACATCCACCAATCAGCCATAACATTAAAACCACCTGTCTAACATCATGTACTCCTCTCTGGGAATGATCTTAGTTAAGTTAAGAGCTGCTGTAGGTTAAGATCCTCCTACTAAAGATCTGTAGGTGTAACCAGACACAGTGCTCTCTGACTGCAGAGTAAATACTGACCAATACTGAAATCTTCTTCTCTATTTAATGTGGTTTTATACTCACATGGGTTTCCCAGATCCACAAGTCGTAGTCTCCTCTGTTCCCCAAAAAATTGAGAAAATAAGAGTTATTACAGTATTATTACAGTTCCAGTGTTCACTCTGTATTTATACAAACATAATAATTATTTTAATTTTTTAAGGATAATCCACTGTCAACAGAAATGTCCCATACATGTCCCAACATTTCTGATAGGACTGTATCTGAGGTGTATCTGAAGTGTATCTGAGATGTATCTAAGGTGTATCTGAGGTGTATCTCATGTGTATCTGAGTTGTACTCACTGGTGGTAGTTTTCTGAGTGGTAGGAACTGTAGTCACAGCTGCTGTTGTTGCTGTTGAACAGGAGAAAGCAGTTGATGTTAGTGGAAGAACATTACAGCATGGTGATGATCAGCAGATATTTCTGATTACTGATATTAATATCATCTTACTTGTAGGTCTTTCAGTGACGGTGAGGTGAACAGTAACTCCCACATCTCCTGCACTGAACCAGTACCAGCCAGCATCACTCTCCTGCAGACCAATCATCTCCACTCTGAAGGATCCTATCCAATCATCGCTGATCTTCACTGCTGAATTCTGGAATGGGTAGCAGCTCCAGGTTTTAAATCTGCACCATTTTTTTTCTTTATTCTTATATCCAGGCCTGTAGTAACCCTGGATACTGACTCCGCCCCCTTTCTGACCAATCACTCTACTGTTCTCCACCCACACAGCAGGATCTGAATGAAGGAGCAGAGAATGAGTGGTGGAAACTCAACAAACCCAACAAAAAGTACTGACTTTCATCACTTTGTAGGCAGAAGTGTAGATACTAGGGTTCAAAATGTTTTACTCTTTTAGTAAAAGTGTAAAAGTACTGCTTTCAAAACTAATTAAAGTATAAAAGTAAAAGTAATGTAAGTAGAAAAAATACCATTAAGGCTGAAACGCAGGGCCCTATATAGAGATTTATCTGGATAGGGGGGTTTATTGAACGAGGCTGTTTTTAAAATGTAAGGAGTAGAAAGTTCAGATAACTGTGTGTAAATGTAAGATGTAGAAGTAAAAAAGTCATCTGAAAAATAATAATTACTTCAATAAATTATAGATAACCAACATTTCTACTTAAGTAAGTAACAAGTAACTACTTGTTCAAGTAGTTGTATTTAGATACTTAACACGTCTTACAAGCCTTAAACTACAGTGAAGATGTTCTGATTCACACAGAGAGACTCTGACTCACCTGAACTGACCGTCAGATACACAGAATCTCGATTATCTGGAATTTCAGTCCCACCGATTTCCACAGCACACCAGTACCATCCAGAGTCAGAGTCTTGGAGATTCTTTAGATCCACAATAAACATATTCTGGGATGGATGATCAGTGACTGATATTCCTGTAGTACTTGTGTTGGCGTAGGCTACTACTCTACATGAGATCCAGTGTTCCCCCTTACACCAGTATTTACGGTGTGATTTATATTTCTGTGCATATAAACAAGGAACACTGAGAGATCCTCCTCTTCTTACAGTTAAATGTTTCAGTGTTCTCAAGCTTTCAGAACCTGTAGAAAGAAGAAGAATTGTACAGCATCACTCCAGACCTTCTTCATAACAGAGTGTATATATATATACGTCTGATTACTGCCAGACCTGTGGAATCAAGAAATGACTTAAAAAGAACCTGTCTGATAACATGAAGCAGAAACATGTTTATTATTGACAGTGGGTGGTCAGGGATAGGACCGAGATTTCTTTAACGTGTGTTTTTATGTAACTACCCATAAAGCAGTGCTGAAAATGTATGTAAAAGGCTGTGTATGTTGGATTTCGGTGCAGTTAACAGGAAGACGAGTTGAGTTGGCTGTGCCACATACCTCAAATAAATTGGACCAACTTATACAGATAATCCTGACATATTAGTGGCCCAAGACGGGGAGCGACTGATGGACTCAGATCGTGGCGTGATCAACACCAGTGTGATGTCTGCATCAATACTATCCTGATTCTGTGAGCAAATGGCCAACCTTTACTCAGCAGTACAAACTAAAGGTAAGCAGAAACCTATTGTACTGAATTCTGCATTTAACAGATTAGGATTGATTCACAGAATTAGTTTTGTGGAGGCCTGGGTCCTTATTCAAATTTCTTCAAGTAACGTACAACTACTTTTTTTGACCTTGCAATTTAGTCCTGACATGGGCAAATCTTTAAAAATGGCAAATACAAAAATACAAATATAAGTTTTTTTGGTTTATTTAAAATTCTTCCCTTCATTTTTAACCATTTCATTCTTATTAATACAGTATATCTCTGCTTTCAAAAAACTCAAGAGTGTAGGACTGAGTTAGCTATAGATAATAGATAAGGAAACGGTATAATAAAAGGGTTAATAAGAGTGTATTACCAATAGTGATGCAGTATTGATCTTACCTGAGATGAAGAGCAGAAACACAGAGATAATTAAAGAACTGATGAGGGAGTAAAAGCGCATCATTCTGTTCTGAGTCTCTGAACACTAAAACTCTTCCTGTCTCTGAGTGAAGCAGCTCATCTTCAGTTCAGCTCTTCCTGTATTTGATCTGTCTCTCACTATCTTTGACTCATTATACTAATTTAACCCCCCCCCCCCCCCCCCCCCTTTCTTGCTCTATGATCTACTTCTTAATAGACGGATGTTCAGATAGACATACAGACAGACAACCCCTTAATGCTTTTACTGTAGGCCTGCTTAGACTGGACAAAATATTCTGAAAGAATGAAAACAAAAAAAAGAAAATATAGAAAATTTAAAATATCCACAAATTTGATTTAAAACCCCAGTTCCAATAAATTTGTGACATTGTGTAAAACATAAAAAACACAAAACAATGATTTACAAATCCTTTTAATCTATATTCTTTAATGCACTGCTGGTGGTGGTGGAGGTGGAGGTGTTGGTAAATGACCTACATATGGTTAGCAAACCTTACTGAAGCTCAGTGATTACCTGTTCAGAAGATAATAAACAGCTCACCGGTTTCCATGGCTGGAGCACACTGTTTACATGCTGTTGCGTTCTGTACCGGGCATCCCAGAGTGTGGAAATGGGACTGGGGGAATGAACAGTGGTGGGAAGATTCAAGGGGTTAAATTCTACACTGATTGTCGTGATGTACCACAGTACCAGTCCAAATAAGAACATACTGGCTGAATCTCTGCTGACAGGAGCTGCCAGTGATTAAACTCAGCATGTTTCTTTAATATATGGAAGTATATTCTGATCATGTTATGAGTTACTAAAGAAAATATCCTCCTTAATATTCCTTTAAAGTTTAAACTAAATAGAAATTATTCACTGCTTTTAAATGACAATAGAAAGGCACAGCACTCAGTACTGCTCCCTGGTGGAGGCCTGTGTGAAGTGCAGTTTACTAGGACAGTGTTTCTCAAGCCTGGGCTGCATTCCAAACGCTAGGCTGCATCCTAGGTAGGCTGCATTTCTAGGCCGCTTCATCAGAGAAAGCTGTTCTAAACTGAATGATCCTCCATATAGAAATGCTTATAAATGCAGCTGACATTTAAAACAATACTGAGGGCGCGCCACATATTTTTTAAACATAATTTATTTCTAATTTTGTTAAATTTTCCCCAATTTGTAACCCACCCATTAGGACTCCCACTATCATTAGTAATGCCCTCATCACTTAACAGATACCTGTGCTGACTAACATCACTTTAGAAGTGGCCTATTGAGCTCTCTCGGACTCTGGCTACTGATGGCGAGAACCATGGCCTTGGATTCGATCCACTGATCTTCAGATCATACTGGAGCCCTCTCTATTTAGTATTACTGCCTTGTACCCTATGATTCCAGTTAAACTCTGGACCCACCATGACCTCCTGATCAGCAGGAAGCAGATAAAAGAATGAATGGACAAAACAGGGACATTTAATAGCTTTTAATAGCACAGAACAGAAGAACAAATCACATAGACAGAATACAATGACAAGATACAGAATAAAAGATTTTCTCTTTTAAATGAACACAGAGTTTCACACTGTTATTTATAAACATTAACCTGCATTAAAAGTACTCTTTCACATGCGTAACTGCATCTGTGTAAATACACATTCTCACCAGAGAGGTCTCCAAATCCCCCAAATTCCCCAAACTTACAGAATGCTGCTTTAAAAACTTAAAAATAGCAGAGCAGTCAGAGCTGATGTGTGTTGGATGTGTGTTAAATTCAAATACTGGTTGATTAATAACAGAGAACTCAACATAAAAGCATCTTTAAGATGAAGTAAAGCAATGACTAATCATATCCACCACTTTTTAGCAACAATAAAATGTGCTTTTACAGAATTTTGCAAATAAAGCAATTAAAAATAAAGTAATGAAACTTAAAAGAAAGTTAAAGAAATGCATTCTAAGCATAAATTGTTGCTGCAGCTCCTCCTCTACTCTTATTTTAAGCCCCTTAATCTCAAAGCGGTTCAGCTTCATGAATTCTTGCCTCTTCCTGGGTTTCTCAGAGTTGGTGGGTTTAGTTCTGAGCGATACAGAACTCCACTGATTCCCTGAAACACAAAACAAATCAAAAATAAAATCACAGATTGTATAAAGACAAGCTGAACATCAGGTGTGAATCACTGTACTGAACCTCCTGTAGACGTTATTGATCATACTGATACTGATTTCTGTTCAAATCTCTTCAAACTGCAGTTAAACATGAAGGTTATGAGAAACACCGACATCCACCAATCAGCCATAACATTAAAACCACCTGTCTAACATCATGTACTCCTCTCTGAGAATGATCTTAGTTAAGTTAAGAGCTGCTGTAGGTTAAGATCCTCTTACTAAAGATCTGTAGGTGTAACCAAGCCCAGTGCTCTCTGACTGCAGAGTAAATACTGACCAATACTGAAATCTTCTTCTCTATTTAATGTGGTTTTATACTCACATGGGTTTCCCAGATCCACAAGTCGTAGTCTCCTCTGTTCCCCAAAAAATCGAGAAAATAAGGGTTATTACAGTATTATTACAGTTCCAGTGTTCACACTGTATTTATACCAACATGATTATTATTTAAATTTTTTAATCCACTGTCAACAGAAATGTCCCATAATAACAAGCAGCTTTAGATTACAGCAGAAACACTAGATATACTAGATAATTAAATAAGAACAGATTGACTGAAAGTTTTCTCTCACTGTTTTATTAATGATTTATTTATTGAATAAAGAGCATATGATAATAAAGACGTACCTGGAGGATTAGTAGGAGCCTCAGGTTTCTCAGATTTTCCAGTAGCTGAAGTCACAGCTGCTACAAACATGAAGTAAAAAATGAAGAAATAAATTAGTGCTGTTAGTTTCACAACATTCAGTCATTCTCTCTTACTGTTACTGTTAGAGATCAAGTAAGAATATGATACTTAATATTTATCTGCTATGAATAAGTAAGAAAGTAAGTAAATAATAAATAAATAAATAAATAAATAAATGGGGTGTGGGTCATTGATTCTCAGCACTGCAGTAATACTAATTAGCATGGTGGTGGTGTATGAGGTGTTAGTGTATGTTGTGCTGGTCCTGAGCATTGAAGAACTGGGTGAAATTAGTAATTTAATTTAAATCATACCTGGAGTGTCTGTTGGTTCAACAGTTTTCTTGTCAGACGTTTCTGTTAATTACATTAGAAAAATATATATTATAACATGACTGTCAGCTTCAGAAGGAGCAACATTTCTGATAGGACTGTATCTGAGGTGTATCTGAAGTATATCTGAGCTGTATCTAAGGTGTATCTGAGGTGTATCTAAAGTGTATCTGAGGTGTATCTAAGGTGTATCTGAGGTGTATCTAAAGTGTATCTGAGGTGTATCTAAAGTGTATCTGAGGTGTATCTAAGGTGTATCTGAGGTGTATCTTAGGTGTATCTGAGGTATATCTGAGCTGTATCTAAGGTGTATCTGAGCTGTATCTAAGGTGTATCTGAGGTGTATCTGAGCTATATATGATGTGTATCTGAGGTGTACACACTGGTGGTGGTTTTCTCAGTGGTAGGAACTGTAGTCACAGCTGCTGTTGTTGCTGTTGAACAGGAGAAAGCAGTTGATGTTAGTGGAAGAACATTACAGCATGATGATGATCAGCAGATATTTCTGATTACTGATATTAATATCATCTTACTTGTAGGTCTTTCAGTGACGGTGAGGTGAACAGTAACTCCCACACCTCCTGCACTGAACCAGTACCAGACAGCATCACTCTTCTGCAGCCCAATCATCTCCACTGTGAAGGATCTATTGTTCTTATCATCACTGATGTTCACTGTTGAATCCTGGAATGGGTAGCAGCTCCAGGTTTTAACTCTGCACCACTTCTTCTCTTTATTCTCATATCCAGAGCTGTAGAAACCCTGGACACTGACTCCGCCCCCTTCCTGACCAATCACTCTACTGTTCTCCACCCACACAGCAGGATCTGAATGAAGGAGCAGAGAATGAGTGGTGGAAACTCAACAAATCATCTCCATCATAAGAGAAACACGTCTTACAAGCCTTAAACTACAGTGAAGATGTTCTGATTCACACAGAGAGACTCTGACTTACCTGAACTGACCGTCAGCTGCACATAATTCCGGACATCTGGAGCTCCAACGATTTCCACAGCACACCAGTACTTTCCAGAGTCAGAGTCTTGGAGGTTCTTCAGATCCACAGTAAACATATTCTGAGATGGATGATCAGTGACTGATATTCCTGTAGTACTTGTGTTGGCATAGGCTGCTATTATCCATTCCCCCCCCTTACACCAGGTTTTACGGTGTGATTTATATTTCTCTTCATAAAAACAAGGAACAGTGAGAGATTCTCCTCTTCTTACAGTTAAATGTTGCAGTGTACTTACTCTCTCAGAACCTGCAGAAAAGAAGCAGAATTATACGCAAGCTTTACTCCAAATCCAGACCTTCTTCATAATTTAGTAAAACTTTATAAACTTTAGTTTTGTCAGATCCTATGGAGTGAATTTTGTGCCAAAAGGTTTTACGTAAAAAAATAAAATCCACAATCAAAATTTTAAGAATCAAAAGTAAAACATGTATGTTGCAAATTCAAAAGAGAAAAAATATATATCAAATATATATATTTAAATATACTTGGTTATTTTATTATTCTTTGCACTTATTTGAAAATTATTTTAGTTTGGATTTTGCCAGTCTTTGCTTTCATTTTTGGATTTTTTTGGATTTTCTGTGGATTTTGCTGCTAAAGACTTTTGCTTCTGGAATCTCTCCTTTGCTTCTGCTTCATTTTTTTGGTTCTGGCACACTTTTCACGGGTGGGCGGGGCTTAGAAGAAGGCGTTCCCCTTTAATCTCTATTGGTCACCTACCCTGAACCCTCGTCTGAGACAGACCACGCCCACCCCGCCAGCTTCAAGCGCTCTTCCAAACATGGCGGAGCGAACGGGTTCAGCTCACAGCAGCACCAGCAGGTACTTTTCCAATTAAATTTCATACAGACGTTATGTTTAATGTTATATTTCTTTTTTAAGTAAGTGTTTAACTCTATTAAGATGCTCATGTTAGCGGGGTGTGCTAAATATCCATGCTTAAATTATACTAGTTAGTTAGTGAACACTAACCTACCTAGTCAGTGAGTTAGTGGGTTAGCTAAGCTAGTTAGGTTACCTAGTCAGTGAGTTAGCTAGTTAACCTTAACCAGCACTTACTTGGCTTTACCCTGGGGCACAATAACTAGCTTAGCTAACCCACTAGCTCACTGACTAGGTAACCTAACTAGCTTAGCTAACCCACTAACTCACTGACCAGATGACCTAGGTTAAGTAGCTAGCTAACTGTCTGACCAGATAACCTAGGTTAACTAGCTAACTCACTGACCAGATGACCTAGGTTAAGTAGCTAGCTAACTGTCTGACCAGATAACCTAGGTTAACTAGCTAACTCACTGACTAGGTAACCTAACTAGCTTAGCTAACCCACTAACTCACTGACCAGATGACCTAGGTAAACTAGCTAACTCACTGACTAGGTAGGTTAGTGTTCATGTTTGGAAGAGCGCTTAAAGCTGGCGGGGTGGGCGTGGTCTGTCTCAGACGAGGGTTCAGGGTAGGTGACCAATAGAGATTAAAGGGGAACGCCTTCTTCTAAGCCCCGCCCACCCGTGAAAAGTGTGCCAAAAATCAGAACCAAAAAAATGAAGCAGAAGCAAAGGAGAGATTCCAGAAGCAAAAGTCTTTAGGAGCAAAATCCACAGAAAATCCAAAAAAATCCAAAAATGAAAGCAAAGACTGGCAAAATCCAAACTAAAATAATTTTCAAATAAGTGCAAAGAATAATAAAATAACCAAGTATATTTAAATATATATATTTGATATATATTTTTTCTCTTTTGAATTTGCAACATACATGTTTTACTTTTGATTCTTAAAATTTTGATTGTGGATTTTATTTTTTTACGTAAAACTTTTGGCACAAAATTCACTCCATAAGATCCCAGATCCTGTTTGGTTATTTCATACATTTAATTACATATTAAAAGTCTAAATATACACTGACATGCCAAACTGAACAGCATGGAACAGCTTGGAAATCCACAAGCCTGCATAGATTGTGAGGTGTTATCTTGTGAGTGAGGTTGCATCCTAGCCGGTGTGCTATTGGTGAAGAGATGTTAAGTACTGGAGTTGGAGCGAGGACTGATAGTGGATGCCAGATAGATGAGCATTGCATTTTTGAAGAGCCTCATTATAACTAATATCATGGAAGGCTTTAATTAATTTGCCAACCAAAGTGTTCAGTGCAGTGCAGTGGGTGGTAATGACCATGACATGAATTAGTGGCAAATTAAAAAGCAAACAGTATAGTGGAAAACGCTTAAATGCAATCCATAAGATGCATTGTTTTTCCTCACTAAAGTTGTACTCGCACCAGGCATGCCCCCCGACTCCCCCGCTGGCTTACCCTCACACTGTGGCTGTGTCTCAATTCAGGGGCTGCATCCTTCGAAGGACTCATTTGAAGGCCGATTACGCCGATTAGGCCGATAACAGCCTACAGTATCCCAAGATTCATTGCGCGCCGGCTTATTTCAGCGCGGAAAGGGCGGAGTCAGCAGAGGAGTCGGCTGTATTATGTAGTTTATACCATAGACTGTATATAGCTGGACAGAGCATCGTCTCTCAAAAGTGAAGCCACCACAGGTCGGGCGCCCCCTGCTGTTCGGTTTCAGAAAGCTGTGTAACCCCACCCATCCCCATAGGTTTCAATCATGTTTTTTTCAAATATACTGTAATTCTACCTCCTTTATTTAAATGCAGCAGCTAGTGTAACCTCTGCTTATATTGTCAAATTTTTATATCCCCACAGAATTTGTTTTTTGAAACGTTATTCAGCTCTATTCAAAAAAGGTGTGGTGACCGTGAGGCAGCCCTCAGGGGCGGGGTTATTTAAATGAGTAGGCTGTCTCTCCACAGTCTTTCTCCCTCCTCTGGTCTCTACTGCGCAGACTCGGGTATCAGGATCGCCAACATGGAGGAAGATTTTGGCTTAATTTTCATTGAATGAATGGGAACGGAGACATGGCGTCCATCTTTTTTACAGTCTCTGGTTTATACATATATAAATATTTATGGATATTATAAATATTATTTATATATTATATAATTTGTATTATTTAGTTTGTTATATATATATATATATATATATATATATATATATATATATATATATATATATAATGTCTGTGTATAAGTATTATTTAGTTTATATATGTAGTATCATGTTTATGTTATGTTTTTAGTTTAAAGATAAATACATTTATTTATTATATATTTATTATACATAAACTAAATAATATATATATATCTGTGTGTATGTCTTAATGTATTATTTACTTTATTTATGAGTATAGTTTAGTTTATATATATAGTATTTATATATCTATAAACTACATAATACTATATATATATATATATATATATATATATATATATATATATATATATATATATATATATATAAAGTAAATAATACTTTATTCTAATTTATTCTCTTTTTTCCAACTTCATTTCAAACGCCCTTTTATTTGTTTATGTTCAGTTCCACCCGTTCACATTTAAAATATTTAAGTAACTGCACAGCCCCTGAATTGAGACACAGCTTCTGTTTTTTCACACTTTGCACTTGAGTTTATACCGTCCCCCTGCATGTGTTCCTGTAGAGCAGGGGTCACTAATAGGCAGACCGCAGTCCAGGTTCCGGACCCAGCGTTGTCCAATCCGGACCCAAACCGATAAACTACTGAGAAGGATTTAATTCTGACAGTGTTCATTTAAAGCGGCGGAACGTTTATTGTCTTTATGGTTTACGAGCTTTACAGTGCAGTAAACTTACTGACCAATCACGTGTGCTTTAAAATCACCAAAGCTCTCCTCTGCCAATCAGATCTGTGCAGATGCGAGAGGGCGGAGCCACACAGGAGAAACAGGCGGTGAGAAGTTGCAGAATAAAGTGAGAAAAACTAATACAGATGGTGCGCACCAGAAAAAAAAAAAAACAGTAAAATACTACCTTTATAAAACATTCTAACAGTAATGTAACTGAGTGGTGTTACTTAGAGGAATTAAAGAGAAACGACGAGACAAGAGTCCAAAATATTCCACTTTACTCCTCCTGATCAGAACTCCTCAGCAAGAAAAAAAAAACTCTACTCCCAAAACAACCCTACCTCAAAACTAAGGCAGCCCCCAGGGGACAAAAAGCATTGGCAACTCCCCCCATCAGTTTTACCCACAACATAATAAAGTCTGATACAGTAATAATATTAAATAAAATAAAACTACTGTTGTTGTTTTTTTTTTAAAAGCTGATATTTTGGCCAAGTTCAGCAAACATTTCTCCATATATTACGATTTATCATTCATGTAATTATTATCATGACAAACAGAATAAATATAGCATTTTGAAACAAAGTTCTGGACCAAACTAAATTCTAATTAAATAGCCCTGCTGTATAGCTTTAATACAGCCTTCAATATTAAATTTACAATATTAAAAAATGTGTAGCACTTTATTTTGAGTGGTCCTTTGTAGATGATCAATAAAGAAAACATATACTGGAAGAACGTTTAATGTATTAAGTTTTTAATAAATGGCTGTTATATTGTTTTATATTGTGAAGATTAGTATAAAAGTGTATTTACTGTAGAAGAATGAATATATATCCAGTAGTAAGTATATATATATATATATATATATATATATATATATATATATATATATATATATATATATATATATATATGTCTATATATATATATATATATATATATATATATATATATGTAGTTGTAAACTGTGTCTTCCGTTTTTACACTGGCTCTCCTGCTCAGCTCCACCCTGCCTCACGATCACACAGTTAATATCTATAACTGCTGTATATATATAATTGCTATACTATATATGTAGTAGTAGTAGATTAGTATAAAAGTGTTTTTACTGTAGAAGAATAAATATATCCAGTAGGAAGTGTCTCTTACAGCAGTATATATATATATATATATATAGTTGACAAATATATATATATATATATATATATATATATATATATATATATGTAGTTCCACCATATATATACTGTATATATATATTTATTTATTTATATTTATATATATAAACACTTTTATACTAATCTTCACTATATAAAACAATATAACAGCCATTTACTAAAAAAAATAATACATTAAACTTTCTTCCACCAGGAGCAAAACTTAAAAAACGGCAAAAATACAAATACAAGCTTCTTTTTGGTTTATTTAGAATTCTTCCCTTCATTTTTAACCCTTTAACTGTTATGAATACAGTATATCACTGCTGTACAAAAACTAAAGAGAGGAAACTACCATGAGTTAGCTATCATGAGGAAACGCTGTGTAATAAAGGGTTAATAAAAGTCTATGGTTTAAATCAATGAGTTTAAATAAGTGAGGAAGAGGAATGATGCATTATTGATCTTACCTGAGATGAAGAGCAGAAACACAGAGAGAATTAAAGAACTGATGAGAGAGTAAAAGAGCATGATTCTGTTCTGAGTCTCTGAACACTAAAACTCTTCCTGTCTCTCAGTAAATCAGCTCAATCGCAGTCTGCGCTCTTCCTGTGTTTAATCTCTATCTTATCATTCACATCTTTAGTCTTAGGCTTACTTAACTGCCTCCCCCTCACTCTTTTTCTCAGATAGACACACAGACAGACAAATGGTCTTAATTCCTTAAGGCTTTTACTGTAGGCCTTCTTATCCTGAACATATATTTAAAAAAGGTTTCAAGAACAATGATGACCATACAAAAGGAAATATATAAAATTGAAACTTTTTTACAACCACAATTCCAATAAAGTTGTGACATCGTGTAAAACAAAAAGAACATAAAACAATGATTTACAAATCATTTTCAATCCAAATTCAATTGAATACAATATAAAGATAAAGATATATTTAGGGCGTTCTCACACCTGTAGTTCGTTTCTCTGGTCCGAATCAGTTGATGAGTTCGTTTACTTGGAGTGTTTTCTCGCTCTGCTTGGTCTGGTTTCACATCATGCACCAAAATGTGCATCAATAAACCACGCGAGCAGCCTGTGTCCTCTGATTGGTCAGAGCTGTCTGACACGGGAGTACGTTAAATATAAATATACGAAAAAAGTAAATACAGCGAGAAGATTCTGTGTTCCAGCGCAAATATATGTGCTTTAACACTGAACGCTGAAACGTTGCACTTTTAAACACAGTGTTTCTACGTGCAGCGCAGATTTATACATAGTAAACAGAGTCACGCGGCTGTGAGTAGTGAACGTAGCACGACCGCGCGTGCATGGACACAGTGTTTGTTCTTAGCTGTGGTAATAAGCATTATCTGGCTAATATATCAGTTTAGATTGCGTCGTATCAGCAGTTTAGCTCAAATAAATGGCTTATATTTAATAGCTGGGTCGGATCGAGACCGGATCACGTTCTCACCACAGCTCCAGAGTTCGTTTGGTACCGGACCGAGACCACCTCCTCTAGCTGGTCTCGGTCCGGTTCTTTTGATCCGCACCGAGTGTGATTACTGTTTTCACACCTGCTCAATCGAACCGCACTAAAGTTACAAACGGACCAGAGTTCATTTTAACCGGACCAAATAGTGCTGGTGTGAAAACGCCCTTAATGTTCAAATGGATAATAATTATAGGTTTTTTGCAAATATTCACTCATTTTGATATAGACTCAAGTAGCTGATCAGTAAATATGTGGCTTGGTGTAAATGGTTGCATGTGGTTATAATGGTGTGTTTTACAACATATGAGGGACTAGCAAATGTAATAAAATTTAAACCACTTTAAAAAAAGATTTTACTATTAAAAATTCCACCATCAGTGATGGTTATAACAGCTTTTGACCTCAAAAGTCTCAAATGTCTTAAAGTGCATCATAGAGGCAGGTCTAAAAGTGAACAATCTCTCCTCAGAGGGTACAATATCCAAAAGTAGACTCCTTCTAGTAGTAATGCACAGAGCTGTAGACCACCCTGTCATCTCCCAGTCCTAGAGAAAGCTGAAAAACAAGTCAGGATTAGAGATATTCTAATGTCTCTCCTGTTCTACCACATTGCATGCTATTTTACCAGTTAATGTCTGTCTGGTAGGATTTCCATCAAAGCTACATTCCTTACATTACATTTATTTAGACTTTTCTTTATTGCAGACAGTTTGAACCCAAGATATCCTTGTCCTGGCGCTCGTAGCCTATCGAGTCTAACTTTTTCCGATAGACTCCAGTTCCCAGCATGCACCCACACTGGAAATCTCACACACCAAAAATCATGTAACGCTACGGTGTTCCCACTCACCCTGCTACTGATTGCGCACACCTGTTTCCTGAGTATACATACCCCTCACTTCCGTTCTGTCCCTGCTGAGTATTGGACCTAGTTTTCTAGCTCTCATACTTTTTCAACACGTTTTCATATTTTGTCTTCTGTTACCAACTCTTTTTGTTTATTCACCTCGCTGTAGCCTTCTCCCTTCTATTATTATATTATATTATTTATTGACTATAACTCCCTGCACTGCCTTATTACTCTCTTTGGTATTCGGTTTGTTTACGCTGTCCTTTTGTTATTGACCTTGCCTGTCCCTAACTACCCCTTTCTGCTGAACTCCTTTAATAAACACTATGATTTGTATATGTGAGTGTCTGTCTCGTGTCTGCCCTATGTGACAAGATATTAAAAGTTTTATTGGATCGACTTAATTTTTTTCATTTGTAAATATACATCCATTCCTGCATTTTACTCCTGGAAACCAAAAAATAATAATTTAGGGAAATTTTAGAGTTACATTCACAAATGTGGTATTGTATGTACTGAAGGTATTGTATCTGGAATGAACCATCATACATTGGAAATGTTTATTATGGGTTTATTGAATGTGGAGAGGGAAAACTCATATACATATTATATAGATGTTTTACACACATAGCGATCTATTTAAAGTGTTTATTTATTTTACTGTAGATGATTATGGCTTGAAGCGAATTAAAACCCAAAAATCAGTGTTTTAGAAAATTAAAATATTATATAAGTCCAATTGGTACTTTTGGCAGTGTGGGCAGTGTGCCAAGTCCTGCTGGAAAATGAAATTCTCATCTCCATAGAAGTTGTCAGCAGAGGGAAGCATAAAGTGCTGTTTTGCGGGAAAACAAAACTGCACTGACTTTAGACTTGATAATAAAACACAGTGGATCAACACCAGCAGATGACAGACATGTCTCTCCAAACCATCACTGATCATCAGTAAATTTTACATTTCATTTGTAAATCAAGGGAGCAGAGTCTGGAGGAAGAGTGGAGAGACACACAGTCCAAACTGCTTGAGGTCTAGTGTGAAGTTTCCACCAATCAGTGATGGTTATAACAGCTTTTGATAAAGACCTGAGCAACAGTGATGCTGCTAATGGTGCTGATACAAGAGATACTGCGAACATGGAGATATCAGAATGACAAACCCAGTCTTAATCTGTTTATTCACTCATCATTACACCAAAGAAATGCACTTTTTAGCATGTTCAATTTGCTATTAAATATTCTCACCAAAAACCTACAGACTGTCAGTTTAATCAATGAAATGTAGTTGAGCAGAGATAACAAGAAATATCTTGGTTTCATACATACTGTCTGATCTAGTCTCTTCTTTTTTTTTGAGTAGATATTTTTTTTTTAAATAAAAACACATAAAACACCATCTAAACTCATCATATTTAAACTTGACTTACAGTTTTATTGTTGGGAGGTCTTCGTGAAGAGCTGTAGCCCATGTCGCTTTTGCAACCCGATGCAGTTGAAGGCTGTGGATATCTCATGTTATTTATGATAATGCTTGAGTGCTTTACTAACAGTAATGTTTTGAAAAAAATGTTTGTTTTTTTCTTAATTGTAACGTTAAACTTAATGAATGTTCATTTTAATGGTGTTTATTTTTCTTTTTTTTATGTTTTATTTAAAAACAGAAGGGTCTGGGGAGCCGAGTGGTCCAGCGGTCTAAAGCGCTGCCACTGTGAGCGGGAGGTCGCAGGTTCGAACCCCAGCAGATTTACCATCAAGCTGCCGGCGCTCAGAGGGAGCACAATTGGCCCTGCTCCCTCCAGGTGGGTAGATTGTGCTATCTCCCCACATCACTCCTAGGGTGATGTCTGCAGCACAGGGTGTCTGTGAGCTGATGTATTGGAACCGAGTCGCTGCGCTTTCCTCCGAACGCGCTGGCTGATTGGCAAAGCTGGCTGGCTTCACATGTATCAGTGTGTTGGGGCATTACTAGTGATAGGGGGAGTCCTAGTGAGTGGGTTGGGTAATTGGCAGTGTAAATTGGGGAGAAAATGGGAAAAAATAGAAATAAAAAAAAATAATAATAAAAAAATAAATAAATAAAAAGAAAACAGATAGGTCTGAATAAATAGTCTTGCCTTATTTGTGGTAAGGACAGTGGAGTATGTAATGGAGTCTTCAGTTGCTGAGGTCTGTTTTATACACACACAAAAACACAAATCTGTTAATAGTCATAAACAGGCTAATTTAAAGGAACAATCAGTATTAAATATGAGTGGCTGTGTGTGAAGTGGCTACAGGAATCAACTTTCCAAACACTGGATAGAGATTTATGACCTACTCGCTCTTTTTCAGACACAAAGCTCCAACAATTACATTAAAAATAAACAGAATAGACAATAAAAAAGGTTGTTGTACCTGTAAATGACCTGCTTGGAGCTAAAAGCTAGCATTATAGGATGTAAACAGTGTTTTTTTTAATAAGCTTCTTGTGCACTTTTTAAGTTATTAATGCCTCGTTTTAAATGTCAGGGCTCTCTCTTGGATTCTAGCAAGGAGGTGTGGAGCTACTTTGAGCTGAATAACGGTGGAAAAAAGATTTATCAGGGCAAATCATGCCCCGTATCACCCAGTCTGAAGGGTGTTTGGACAAACTGTTATTATTTCTGGATCTCAGAATGCTGTGGGAGAACGGAGGTGTGCTAAGTACTTTTAATCATGTTTTACTACAACTAAAAGTCCATTTTACACTGGAATTCTCCTTTAATGTGAATATTACCTGATGAAGCTGGCCCATATCTGCCTGATTAGGTGAACTCTATAAATAATAGATGTAAAGGTGTTTCTAATGATTTTATGATAGGTGTATTTATGAACCATACAGGGGTTGGACAATGAAACTGAAACACCTGGTTTTAGAGCACAATAATTTACTGTGGTGACGGACAGTTCTGGTGGAAACAGGAGAGTTGAGGTGCACATTGAATTCTGCCGTGATTTGATCAGCCGTGGTTTTATGTTTTTTGGATACAATCCGGTTAAGCACCCAAACATCACTTTCAGACAGCTTCCTCTTACAGCGTCCACAGTTAATCCTGTTGGATGTGGTTGGTCCTTCTTGGTGGTATGCTGACATTACCCTGGATACTGTGGCTCTTAATGCATCACAAAGACTTGCTGTCTTGGTCACAGATGCTCCAGCAAGACGTGCACCAACAATTTGTCCTCTTTTGAACTCTGGTATGTCACATGTACAGTAATGTTGTGTGCATTGCAATATTTAGAGCAGAACTGTGCTCTTACCCTGCTAATTAACCCTTCACTCTCTGCTCTTACTGGTGCAATAATGTGCAAATAATGAAGAATTAATGGCCACCAAGCTGCTCCAATTTAGCCATGAAACACACTAAAATGACAGGAGTTTCAGTTTCATTGTCCAACCCCTGTATATCATATTACATGATGCCACCAAACAGCCACAATGATACTAACTGTGTGAACCCCAGCATTACTGATCCTCTCTGGTTGAGTTTCTTCTGTTAAAATGATAAAAAGGACAAAAATATATATTATATTTTTGGTTCGTTTTAGTTTTACATTTAAACATTTCCCTCAAAAAGGCAAACAATACTTACTGTATTTTCTTCTCAGCACACAGGTTATAATGCTCACCAGAATCAGCAGCAGGAGCCCCAGACCTGCAACAGCCAGCGGAGGCCAGAGAAGTTTCAGACTTCCATCTCTGGAGTGGAGAAACAAGTCAGGCATGATTTGAGTTTGGAAGCACCTTCTCAATCTTATGTTTTCTAGTCATTGTAAATTAATATTAAAGTGATTCAGACTATGAAGGAACACATAAGGAATCATGTAGTAACTTTAAAAGTGTTAAACAAACCAAAATACTGGAAGAAAAATTATTTAGGTGCTCTTATCTAGGGTGCTGGTAGCTCTGATAAACGTATCCTGTACAACAGAGGTGGTACAACTTCTGATGAGTGCCAGTTTCATCATTACGTTTTTTATTTGGTCTTTGCAGTGACTTCACTTGAGGATATTGACAGACCTTCATTTCTTAATATATTTTTTCTTTACTTAGTTGAGTAGTTATTGCTATAATATGGATTAGAACATTACTCAAATAGAGCTATTCACTGTATACCTGTAACTCTACCTCTTCACTACTTTACTTTATTTAACTGATGCTCTCAAATACTTTATTAAGAGGCAAGAAATTCAAGTAATTAACTCTTGATTTGAGTTCAGCACAGCTGTTAACTGAAAGCCTGAAATTCCAGGTGACTCTACCTCATAAAGGTAACTGAGAAAATCCAGCCAAGATGTGCAAAACTGTCTCTATCTTAACAAGAAGTGCTACTAAAATAGAGAAGAATCTAAAATATGATAAAACATATCCTGGTTTGTTTAACACTTTTTTAGTTTACTAAATATTAAATTCCGTATGTTTTTCTTCATAGGTTGGAAAAAAACACTAAATTTAACACTTAAGATGTTTCCAAATTTTTTGACTGGTACTGTATAACAATAAAAAGGGAATACAGAAATTCATGCTGTAACAAGAGATGCTGGTTCTGTTGCAGTAGCCTATGGAAGGAATATCGCTTAAATATCTTTAGTACAGAGATCATTAATTTGTTTAATCAGGATTTGAAATTGTGTGTGAATTACTTTTCTCGCTGTTTCTCACTGCTAAAGCTGCTGTTGCTAATGCTGGTGTGATTTACAGTGGCAGATGTTGTTACTGCAGGTGAGAGAGTTTCTGTTCTGCAAAAAGAAACAGAAAACAAATAAAACATCTCATGCTGAAGTGTTTAAGGAACTGATGTATTTAAAGACTTTCAGATCATCCCTACTTACATATCTGCCTCTGTCTTTCCAATAGTAGTTGTTGTACCTAGAAGAATAAATACATTAAATGAGATGAATTTGCTTAAAAAATGGGTTATGCCTAGTTCACATTAATTTCAGTTTAATATCTGATCCAGTCAGTGACTGGGAGTCAAGAACAGTGGCTACCTGCAGCCATTGGGATCATGTAGAAAGAAAGAGAGAACTGCATGACCAGAGCTGATTATGGAGAGTCTGACCACTTTCTGTGTAACCTGTTATATCTGAAAAATGACTTGAGAGAGACTTGAGAGCGCTCACAAATTAATTCTCTATAAATTTGGCTGAATGGAGCTAAAATCTAAAAGCTACTTGTTCTAAGTATTAATTTAATTTGACAAAGTATAAAAAGTATTTTACTAAAAAAGCAAAAAAAAAGGGCCTATATATTTCCATTTTTCTACAGTTAGCATGTTTTAGGCAGTAAAGACCCCAGCATTACTGCTATTGAGGGCTGAGAGTTTGGTAAGCTGATGCTGAAGGAGAAACAACCAGGACACTGAGCTTAAATGGTTTATAACTGGACAGAGCTGAAGAAACATAGCAACACCATCTCGTCAGATAGGAGCTAACAGCGCTAGGAACAGCATAGCAGTTTGTTCCTGTGTTATTTGTGCAAATAACACATCAGTGTTATATGCTTTACCCAGTAATTTAGAGCTAAGGAACAAATGGTTAGAATTTATATATGGAAAACCACCAGCAAAGTACAATTAAGACAGGTAGGTTTATGTTAAGAACAGTTCTGTTTACACCACTAGTTGAAAGTAAAAGTCCACCCTGGGGTGGATTTTTGCTTTCTGGACCTGGACTACCCACCTCTGTGTTTACATAAGTTTAAATAGGATCCCCGGTGGATTTCTTATTTAACAGAAACTCTAAGACTTGGTCAGTGGCTGAACTGCACTTAGCAGGTCATTATGCATGTTGTAAAGTAACATATGACACAGCAAAGACTTTTATTTGTGTAAAAATGTCTTTATTTTAAAACGTTTCTAGTTGTTGACCGTCTCGCTTCGTTGCAGTGCTGTAAGCCCACAACTCCTCCACCGGACTAAAGCAGCGTTATATCGGATCACTGTAGCACTTTTTCACAAAAAAACACCTAATTTTACTTATTCTAAAGACCACACCAAGACATTTTATAATGGATGAAAAAATGATGGAATGAGACCTTTAAGTAAAGTTAACATCACCGTACTTTAAAACCTTAATACAGAGAAATACGCAGGACAGACACCAACACACATTTTACAGATGTTACAGTAGAATTATCTAGAGATTTTACCTAAATTCTTTCTACTGACGCTGAGATGAACAGGAACCTCTAGTTTTCCAACTCTACACCAGTACCAGCCAGCATCACTCTTCTTCAGTCCACTCATCTCCACACTGAAGGATCTTCTACTCCCATCATCACTGATCTGCACTGCTGAATTCTGGGATGTGTCAGTCCTCCTCCCCACTGTGTAGCATCTTAGGTCTTTAGATCTGCACCACTGCTTCTGTTCAGACTGATATCCAGCACTGTAGATACACTGGACCCTGACCACGCCCCCTTCCTGACCCTCCACACTGCTCTCCACCACAGACACAACAGGATCTGAACACAAACACAGACAGATAATACCTGGATTAAATATGTATGTATATTTATTTGAGCAATATGAATATATATATAATAGCTACAATATCTACCTGATTTCACTGTGATATAAAACTGTTTGTGAACATCTGGTTTGAGTCCTTCAATCTCCACAGCACACCAGTATGATCCAGTGTCTTCAGTCTTCAGATTTCTCATAGTTACAGTAAAGAGGTTCTGATCTGGGTAATCAGTCACTGTTACTCTATCTGCTGTATTATTAGCGTACGCCTGAATCTTACAGTAGTTGAATGCTGAACCAGCATCATAGCACCAGTATTTCTTATGCTGTATAAACCGCTTATTATAATGACATGGGATGGTGATATTTCCTCCAGGTTGAAGAGATAACTCCTTCTTCGAGATCAAGCTCTCAACGCCTGCAGAGACACAACAAAATAAACACTTCTGTTTCTTACATTTTCACACAATTATCTGAACTTTCTACTCCTTACTATTTAAAAATAGTCTCGTTACTCCTGTTTCATTTCAGCTCGTTTTCATTCCGGCTTCTCCTCATTCAATAAAACCCCTATCCAGATAAATCTCTCCATCCAGATAGAGTGAATCTGATTGTGATTGGATGTAGAGAAGTATAAACATATACCGATATTCCGACTCCCTATTGGTTTATACTGTGATCCATCACACCTGCACACGCCCCTCCCCCCCACACTCCAGCAAGAACATAGCAGATGTATGTAGTCTAGTATGAAAATGATCCGTGCAGAGTCTCAAGAGAACTCCAGAAACACTCCAGTCCAACTAAGTCTCCTTTAATTTTATATAAAAAGACACCTTTAGTTTCTGAATCAGTTTCTCTGATTTTGAAGTTCATATTCATAAAGTTTTAAAAGTTCAGAATAAATCAATATTTGGTGGAATAAACCTGTTTTTTTAATCAAAGATTTCATGCATCTTGGCATGTTCCCCTCTACCAGTCTTACACACTGCTTTTGGATAACTTTATGCCTTTACTCCTGGTGCAAAAATTCAAGCAGTTCAGTTTGGTTTGATGGTTTGTGATCATCTGTCTTCCTCTTGATTATATTCCAGAGGATTTCAATTAGGTAAAATCAAAGAAACTCATTATTTTTAAGTGATCTCTTATATTTTCTGTACTAAATACATTCATTTTCAATGGGCATATTTGCAGCTGAAAAAGGAAACACCCTATAGTGAATTATGGCTTTTCGAAAAATGTGTTTTGGGGAGGGGGGTTAGTGCACTAGAGGAGCTTTTAGAGGAGTGCACTAGAGGAGCCTTACATCACTTTTAATTTTATACGTATACGTATAAGTAGTTATAAAATCAGTACTTTTACACTTTTTACTTAAAGAGTGAAAAGTTTAAGTTGATATTTCAACTTCTACAGAAGTATATTAAACCCTAGTAGCTATACTTCTACCTACAGAGCAAATAATGTAAGTACTTATCACACCTTTGCTGTTACTCTAGTATTGTTAAAAAAATAAATATAAATAGTTTGCTATGTTTCTGAATGTAAAAAATTATATATATTCAAAGAACAACTTACTGGTGATGAAGACAATGACCATCAAAAGGCAGCCCATCTTAGATCTGCTCGTATGTTACATAAAGTGCATTGACATCCTGTGTCTCGTGCACTCTCACTTCCTGTGTCTCGTGCTGGCGCCACTTTAACAGAAACTCAACGACCGGTTCCTAAATGTACCACCAGGTAACCATGTTATAGAGGATGTGTTACCTTAGACGCTGACCACATAACAAACAAACAGACTAAATACACTTATAATCAAAGAAATAACACTGTCGAATTGCAATGCTGAGAATCTCTTGGTCTTGATATTTATTGAGCTACACATAAAGAAGTAATCTGTAGCACATGCAGCATGCCAGACGACGGCAATAGGCTTCCCGTGGGTCAGATGTGCCCTGCAAGCAGGAAACATCTGGCCCGTGTGGTTGTTTAAACTATAATGATAATTATATAATGATAAAATATTAATAAATAAATACATAAATAAAATGCCACTCTGACGAGCTTTTGTTTACATTCCTCCCCTGTCTCTCTGTCACGCTCGGCGTGACTTTAATTTCCGCCTGTTCTTGGGCTCCCTATCTCCTTATAAGGACATTTTTGTCCCCGGCCATGTCCTAGTAGTGTATTGTACCGTGACCCTGACGACACAGGTTCGATCCCGGGTCCGATCTTGGATTTACCTACTTTGAGACCAACTGTTCTGCTATCGGGTTCAACAACCCTCTGGGCTGGAGAGCTACTAGTCTGTTCCACTCCCTTATCCCTTTACACTTAATTTTCCAAAACAGATTTTTTTTGTGGCCCGCCACATAATGGCTTGGTAAATATCTTGCCCGCAACCTAATTTAATTGCTGACCCCTGATATAGAGAGTTGTAGAGGTTCCTAATGGTGCCCTGTGATAATCCATCATCACATGCAGCTCCAATATTCTCATGCAGTTCCTGCAGATTTTGTGGTATGGATGGATAGGAAAAGTGTTGATGGCACAACCAATAGCAGCATCCCACACATTTTATGATAAGGGCATTCAATGATAAGAGCAACACTGAGGAGCTTTGCACTTGTACCTGTATATTTTTAACAACTTTATTCAAATATCTGCGAAAAACTGGAAGTAAAATGTTTTATTTGAATATAATAAGAGAAAATAACAATATAATCAAAAGCACAACAACAGCAGCAGCCATTACTTAGTTATATACATAACATATATAAAATATAGCCTAATTATTACCAACAATAACAAAATTCTGATTATGAATAATATGAATAATGAGTCCTTAATTAATGGACTCTGCTGATCATGTGATGCTATGGCATTCCCGCTCCCCAAGCTTCTGATTGGCGACACCTGTTTCTCTTTGTATAACTACCACCCTGTTTCTATTGTCCCCTGTGCCAGGTATTGAATCTAGTTCTCTAGTTTTTCTACAAAGCGTTTCTTTTGTTCTGTTCCTATTGTTACCGACTCCTCTTTGTGTGTTTTTTTTTTTTTTTTTTACTACATTTGACTTTCCATTGTTTGTTTAACATTTTTGTACTTAGACTACTCTTTTTGCCTAGCCCTTATCTGTTTGGATTCCCCGTGTATGATCCTTTTGCCTGCTCACTTTGATATGTTGTTTTATAATTGTATTATTGCTACCATTTTGTTACTGACCCTGCCTGTCTCTGACTACCTCTTTAAGCCTTACCCCTTTGTTAATAAGTTGTTCGATTGATATCTGCGATTGTCTGTCCTTGTCCTTGTTTGGCCCGTGTGACAGGTTGAATGGTGCTAAACAGCTAAATTAACAATTGTAACATATCTACTTGGCCAGGATTTTCTTTTAATCATAGAAATAAATATTAAGCTAAAAAAGCAACAAAAACAGTTTGAGTTTTAGGCAGTAAAGACATTAGCATTACTGCTACTATGAGCTGATAGTCTGGTTGGTGAGTTTAAAATGTTTATAAATGGAATTTAAAAGCTTTTAAAAAATATGTTTGCACTTCTGAAACATGTGATACTGTTCTGTGTTGAGAAAAATAGCACACTTTACAGCATAGGAATGATGAAGCATTTATAAATTATGGACCATTTTGCTCAATCGCTCAATATGAACCCAATCTCAATGCTAGACTCATTTGGAAGCACCCCTAGTGGCCTGTGAAACATGGAAGAGATTCTAAAGTGTGTGTGGGGGGGTATTTTCCTCTCTAGAGTTAGGAGCTTTTACTCCTGTTGATGTTTGATACTGCCATCTTGGATTCTGAGCTCAGGGTTGGTTGAATTTCCTTGTTGTAACTAGTTCAGATGGAGGCAGAACTGCAGCATCTCTCTGAAATATAAAACAAATCAGGATAAAAATGCTTTAATGTTTCTATGCTTTATAATGTGACTCACAGTAGATATCAGGATTCTGAGTTATTTGTGTAGGGTTGGCCTTCTCTATTAACATTTGTGGTCATTAGCTGGTAAAATGTGGGTATATTTTCAAATGGAGGAAGTGGATAAAAGAGGAAGTGGGATTTTAATCTTTAAAGCACGCTCTGAAGTCTAGACTGTGTTCGAGGAAGGGAGCGTTTTCTTGGTAGTACTGTTCTATGAATACTCTATGAATAATCAGTAGGCTGTTGGTCACACAAATGGAACAGTGTAGGTTTCGTGAAGAAATTCATATGGAAACATCACAGAAATTATATAAAAAAAAAAAACATTTTAAAACCAATTCTGCTTTATCCAGTTTTGGTGCTGTGTTTTTTTGCATTGAACAAGAGGAGAGGGTTGCGGGCAATCAAGGGCTGCAAAGGGTACATCAGCTGCGTCCTCCAATTTATTTATTTTTATTTCTCAGCTGTATACTAAGGATCCTTCACTTTGGACCACCCTCCAATGTCATAGCATCTGAGAAATGCAGCCCATCTAGTATTCAACCTTGATTTTGTAACATAGCCCTGTGGTTAGCGTAAAATGTCCTGTTTCCATTATACATGCACTGAATAAAAAAGTGTTTATACTCACATTGGTTCCTTAGCTCCAGAATGTGTGTTTGTTGTAGTACAGTCTAAACAAGGTAAAAAAAATAAATTAATCATGCACTGATGCAATACAGTTTGCTAAGTGAATTCTGCCCACTTTATAACGCCAAAAAGAATGAACAATCAGCCCAAGCTGAATTAATGTGTAGCAGCATGGGTGGAATCTCAGCATCGGCCATGTGGAATTGGGCTGAGTGGGGATTATACTCAGTAACTGGGGCTTTGGCACATGCAGCTCAGGCCAATCCCCATATTATACTTAGCAACCGGGGTATTGGTATATGTGACTCAAGCCAAATCCCATATTATACTTAGCAACCAAGGTATTGGTACATGTGACTCAAGCCAAATCCCATATTATACTTAGCAACCGAGGTATTGGTACTTGTGACTCAAGCCAAATCCCATATTATACTCAGCAACCGGGGTATTTGCACATGTGACTCAAGCCAAATCCCATATTATACTTAGAAACCAGGGTATTGGCACATGCGGCTCAGGCCAATTTCCATATTATACTTAGCAAATGCTGTACCGGCGCACGTGGCTCAGGCCGAATGTTATATGTTATGTTATACTCAGCAACCGGGGTATTGGCACATGTGACTTAAGCCAATTCCCATATTATACATAGCAACTTGGGCATTGCCACATGCACCTCAGGCCACATGCTGTGTTATACTCAACAACCGGGGTGTTGGCACATGTGGCTCAGGCCAATTCCTATATTATACTTAGCAAACGGGTATATTGGCACATGCAGCTCAGGCTGAACGTTATATTATACTCAGATAAGACCTGAGTTGTACTGTTGATGGGCAGCATTTACAGTGCAAGTAATCTTACCTGTAGGTCTTTCAGTGACGGTGAGGTGAACAGTAACTCCCACATCTCCTGCACTGAACCAGTACCAGCCAGCATCACTCTTCTGCAGACCAATCATCTCCACTCTGAAGGATCCTATCCAATCATCACTGATCTTCACTGTTGAATTCTGGAATGGGTAGCAGCTCCAGTCTTTAAATCTGCACCACTTTTTTTCTTTATTCTTATATCCAGAGCTGTAGAAACCCTGGATCCTGACTCCGCCCTCTTCCTGACCAATCACAGTGCTGTTCTCCACCCACAGAGCAGGATCTGAATGAAGGAGCAGAGAATGAGTGGTGGAAACTCAACAAAAAGTATTCGCATTCATACTCTGTAGATAGAAGTAAATTGTAGATTGTACAAGTATCTACTCAAGCTTTTTACTCTTTAAGTAAAAGAGTGTGCAGGTGTGATGGATCACAGTATACACCAATAAAAAGATTGGAATATCGGTATTTATTTATAATTCTCTTCATCCAATCACAATCAGATTCACTCTATCTGGATGAAGAGATTTATCTGGATAGGGGTTTTATTGAACAATGAGAAGCCGGAATGAAAACGAGCTGAAATGAAATAGGAGGAACGAGGTGATTTTTTTAAAATATAAGGAGTAGAAAGTTCAGATAACTGTGTGAAAATGTAAGAAGTAGAAGTAAACAAGTCATCTGAAAAATAATAATTACTTCAATAAATTATAGATAACCAACATTTCTACTTAAGTAAGTAACAAGTAACTATTTGTTCAAGTAGTTGTATTTAGTTACTTAAACTACAGTGAAGATGTTCTGATTCACACAGAGAGACTCTGACTTACCTGAACTGACCTTCAGATACACAGCACCTCGATCATCTGGAGTTTCATCCCCACCGATTTCCACAGCACACCAGTACCATCCAGAGTCAGAGTCTTGGAGGTTGTTCAGATCCACAGTAAACATATTCTGGGATGGATGATCAGTGACTGATATTCCTGTATTACTTGTGTTGGCGTAGGCTACTATTCTACACGAGATCCAGTGTTCCCCCTTACACCAGTATTTACGGTGTGATTTATATTTCTGTGCATATAAACAAGGAACAGTGAGAGATTCTCCTCTTCTTACAGTTAAATGCTTCAGTGTCCTCAAGCTTTCAGAACCTGCAGAGAAGAAGCAGAATTTTACATCAGTTTTAATCCAAATCCAGACCTTCAATACCAGAATAAATCATGAATCACTAAATGAGGGATAGATTATAAGAGTCCAGTATTGATCTTACCTGAGATGAAGAGCAGAAACACAGAGAGAATTAAAGAACTGATGAGAGAGTAAAAGCACATCATTCTGTTCTGAGTCTCTGAACACTAAAACTCTTCCTGTTTCTGAGTGAAGCAGTTTTGCTTGATCTTCCTCTTTTTCTCTCATTGATGACAAATTTAATTTAGATACTCAGAGATAGAAGATGCAAGAAAGCACAGCAATGCTTTTTATTTTATTATTTTTTATTATTATTGTAAGCGTTACCTGCTATAAAGGGTTTCTTGTAGTACTTATGTCATTTATAGACAGGCATAATTTCCCATGCAGAACTGGTACACACATATACAGTAGCTTAGTGGTACACGGTGCAACTGGACTCCAGTTCCTAGCATGCACCAGAACTCTCCGGACCTCTCACACTCCACTGCTCCATCATGTGACACTACAGCGTTCCCGCTCACCACACCAAGCAACTGATTGCTCACACCTGTTTTCCTGTGTATGAAAACTAGGGCTGTCAACATTAACGTTTTAATGCATGCAATTGATTCGTGATTAATAATTTGCATTGCTTTAGCCTATTATCTGAAATTGGATTAACCATTTATGACCCGGGACAGCTTGACCACTCTTTCCGTATGTTTTTTTGTTTATGCTTCCTTGTTGTTATTAACTCCTGTTTACTCAATCCCTTTAATAAACATTGTAATTTGTATCTGCACGTGTCTGTCTTGTGTCTGGTCAACAGGAAAGTGGAGTTAAATCAACATTTAATATTTAATTTAAAACCATTACACAGTTTCTTTTCACTTTATATTAATGTTTATGTAACGTAATCAATATGATTAACAACTGCTTTCTGGGAAGATAAGCTTGCTGGATAGATAGATAGATAGATAGATAGATAGATAGATAGATAGATAGATAGATAGATAGATAGATAGATAGATAGATAGATAGATAGATAGATAGATAGATA
This sequence comes from Astyanax mexicanus, assembly GCF_023375975.1. NCBI lineage: Eukaryota > Metazoa > Chordata > Actinopteri > Characiformes > Acestrorhamphidae > Astyanax > Astyanax mexicanus. The sequence continues at coordinate 50,483,907 of NC_064411.1, read as the reverse complement.
GATAGATAGATAGATAGATAGATAGATAGATACTTTATTTATCCCGAAGGAAATTTAGGCATGAGGAATTTAATTTAATCCAGCACAGTTGGAATGTATTTCAGTTTTCAGGGAATTGCCAGCGCTTTACAGTACAGGAAATAGTAACTTGCTCTTATAACCTACAACACTGTGATCATGCAAACTATAAAAAAACAGGTTATAACTGAATACACAAGGGAAAGTAGTCCTGGTACGAAAAGACTTGACTGCACACTTATGGTAAATTAAGGATGTGGGGACATGCCCATTATGCAAATAAATAATGCTAGGAGCCAATAGGAAAATTATGATTTGTGTAGCGTATTAGGTAGACTTTACCTTATTTTGTGAGTGTGTCTCAGCTGTTCAATGTAGGTAATATTTATTGACAAAACATTGTGTTCTATTGAGTAATGATGTAATTAAGCAATAGCATTATAACCAATGATTTTATCATGTGACTTCAGCCTATACATTTTTTTTAGGAGTTACATTTTTTAAGGCTTCCTTCACTAATTACTGCACTGCTATATGACACTCTCATATAAAGTCCTAAAACTTTTGACTTAAGACTAAGATAAAATTATGAAATAAAACCGAATGACAGGACTGAGAACGGATTTTAATATTTATGTAGATTCTATTAAAGAATTAGACCAACAACAGATGATGTACATTAATATACAAACTCACAAACATCTGCTAATCAAAGGCACATTACTATATTTTAAGTCATTTAACAAAAAACAATGCTAAGCACATTCATAATGATAACCTCTTCATACAGTCCCTACAATAAAACAAACTGGGCATCAATATCCTGGGCTCACAGAGAAAGTACAATTGTGATAATCAAAATCAGTCATTTGCTTTAGAAAATATCTGGATTTCATACGAATAATACTTTTCCACACAATTAGCAAACAGCTTTCCGATGAGGAGTGACACCTGTTTACATCTGGTCATCTTCAGTATCAAGAATTATATCTGGATAAGGTCAAGCCACATATAAATAACTCACTGAAACCACTTCAGGAGGTGGTCTGAGATAAATTTAAAACATGTACAAATACGTTAAATCAAACAAACCACTTCAGGAGGTGATCTGAGATGCATTAAACCGATATAAGTCCACTCACTCAAACAAAACCACTTATAGAATTGTTTGAGACGAATTTAAAATAGATATAAAACAGATACAAATGTTATCATTCAAACAAACCACTTCATGAGGTGATCTGAGATGCATTAAACCGATACAAGTCCACTCACTCAAACAAAACCACTTATAGAATTAAACTACTTCAGAATATGGCCTGAGACACATTAAAAACTGATACAAATACGATTATTCAAATAAACTACTTCAGAATGTGGTCTGAGACACATTAGAAACTGATACAAATACGATTATTCAAATAAACTACTTCAGAATGTGGTCTGAGACGAAATTTAAAAATTGATACAAATTTGATCACTTAAACAAGTCACTTCAGGAGATGGTCTGAGACACATTCTAAACAGAAACAAATTCAATCACTCAAAGTACTTCAGGAGGTTGTCTGAGACACATTTAAAATAGATATAAAATTGGATCACTCAAACCACTTCAGGAGATGGTCTAAGACGCATTACAAAAACTGATACAAATTTGATCTCTCAAACAGAACCAGTTCAGGAGGTGGTCTGAGACACATTTAAAACAGATACAAATCAGATCAAGCAAACCAACCACTTCAGTGGGTGGTCTGAGACTAATTTAAAATAGATACAAATCTGATCACTCAAACAGAACCACTTCAGAAGGTGGTCTGAGACTAATTTAAAACAGATTCAAATTCAATCACTTAAACAAATCACTTCGGAAGGTGGTCTGAGAAAAATTTAAACCAATACAAATCTGATTACTCAAACAAGGTGTCTAAGACGAATTTAAAATAGATATAAAATTGTATCACTCAAACTATTTCAGGAGGTGGTCTGAGACAAACTTAAAAGGTACAAATATGAAAACTCAAACAAACCACTTCAGCTTGGTGGTCTGAGACTAATTTAAAAACTGATACAAATCTGATCACTCAAACAAACCACTTAAGGAGGTGATCTGAGACAGATTTAAAACAGATATAAAATTGGATCACTCAAACTACTTCAGGTCTCAGACCACCTCTTAAATTAGTTTAAGTAAGTAGATTTGTATCTGTTTTAAATACGTCTCAGACCATCTCCTGAATTAGTTGAAGTAAGTAGATTTATAACTGGATTAAATCAATTTTGGATTATTTTTACACTTGCATTTTATGTCTTTTTAGCCTAATCCTGAAATAATCTTAATACTTAAGATGTATAACGTTACCAGGTGTAAACAGGGTCTTATGTTTTTAAAGTAAATCTGGGCCAGTGTGTATGATTTAAGTGTTTAATGTGTGGAAGAATCAACATATATTCAAATGCATTGACAATCACTAGTGAAAACTGATATGTATAAACATTTTGATAAAATCCTGAAATAAAAAGCTACATTACAAACTGATAAAAAAACGGATGTACCTAATGTTCAACTTTAAAATAATACAACAAATAAACATCTTAAAGCTTCTTATTATCTCTTAAGTTCTTCTTTCAGTGTCTTCCTCTCTTCTTCTTTTTCCAGACCTTCTTTTAGAACCCATGTGTTCTCGATCAGGGTATTTGGACCTGCTGGACTGAGGAGTTCAGGAAGAGGAGTGAAGTGTTCTCTCCATCCCTACCATTCATTGGGCTCAACTAGAATTGAGAAAATAAAGTCAAAATCTTAGTATGTCAAAAAATTCATCTTAGAAACAAGAGAAAATTTTAGAGTTTTAGGAATTATTTTCATACCATTAGTCTAGCTTTTGTGTCATGTGCTGCTCTTGTCATTGGTTTCTTCCCTGTAAAATTTAAAAAATAATAACAATTTCACATGATTTTCGAGCTCTTTAAACATACTAATATCACTTTTGAAATGCACTTTATGAAATTCAGATTATATGATTAATAAAACAAACATTGCTGCAAGTATTTTACAATAAATGGTCCTTGTTGAAATAAAAAAATAATAAGGAGACATACTCCACTGCTCCATCATCCTCCATGATACCAAGACTGCACTCAGCAGGAGCAGCAGAGCTCCACACACCGTCAGGACAGGCTGCCAGAACACAGGACTGAAATGATACATGCAATATAGTAAATCTGATTAAAGCAGAGTATGATATTATAAACCATGTTTATAATAATAATGATTAATTCTGTAAAAAAAAATGGTCACCTTTTGGTGTCTGGTGCCTTTACCATGACCGGATACTTTGTGGTTAAGCTGCCAGGCGTTGTAATAGACTGTGCTGATGGGGACAGATTAAACATAGTTTTATATTTTAGGTTATTATTCAGTGTAGTATTAGTATTATTATTATTATTTAAATGCCATTTCAAAGTAGAAAAAATGTAACATTTTGTACTAGGGCTCCACGACATTGGAAATTGGATTTGAATTTTACATTGCACATTTTTTTTTCAACTATATATATATATCACAATATTAAACAATGCAGGGGCCATAAAGTCACCAGCCCCGCCCCCATCCGTGTGCTGTCTGGTGTCCGGACCAATCAAGAGCTGAGTCAGCGCCGAGCTCAACTCAAAACCCAAGGAAAACAGTAAAACCTCAGTAATCTGCCCTTTAATCAGGCATTTAAATGGCTTTTTTAAAAGGTAAATAAGAGCGTTCGTTTTTCTTTGATTAAAAGCGTGAATTCAGCTGTAACTGGAAATATCTGCGCTGCAAAACTGTGCTGGACTAAGGTGCACAGCTTTCAACACGTGCCCAACCATGTGGATGGAGGCCATGCTGTTACTTTGTGTTTACGCCTTCTCAGGCAGCAGCAGCCTGTCACTCACACAGACACAGAGACGGCGCTGTGTATCTACTTCTTGAGTCAAGAATCAATACATTGCAACATGATGTGTTAAATTTAATTGCCTTAAGTGACATTGCATTGCATGTCCTGTGATGTGACACATCGCAATGAGGATGCTTAAACAAATATATATCGCGCAGCCCTATTTTGTACTTTAAATGCTTATTAACTTGATTACAGTAGAAACGGACACATACTGGTGGTTGGTCTTGGCGTGACTAACACGTGAACGGTCACGTGCTGCTGGCCGGCTCCGCACCAGTACCATCCTGCATCCCGCAACTCCAGCCTCCTCATCGTCACGGTAACAGTATCCTTCCTGTCGTCTCTGATGAGCACAGATCTGCTGCTGAATGTTCCGTTAGCATCCGTCACTATGCATGAGTTCAAGTGGCCACTCCTGCACCATCACTTCTCACTGTCTCTGCACAAGAAACACAACACACAGGCACTTTTACAGAAAAAAAAATGACTTTTTTTTTTACTTGCTTATTAAATTTTACAGAGAACTATACATATGAGCAACTAATCCCTCACTACTACAGCAGCCAGGGTACAAATCTTTTATTTTATTGTTCCTTACTTGTTCACACCTTAAAAGAAGCATACATTTATTATGTATTGAGCCTGTAGTGTATAAAGCTAAATGTGGCCTATTGTTTTAATCATTTGTTCCACCTTAAAAGTTGAAGCCTTTCAGTTCAAAGTGCCTAAAAACATATCTTCAGCCTAAATCCTGTTTATTGTCTCAGCAGCATTTAAGGTGGAATGGTAAATTAGCACCATTTAAGGTAAAATGGTGAATTAGCACCATTTAAGGTGGAATGGTAAAGCAGAAACAAGCAAAGATAAGGTAGCCTAACAATTATTGTTGGTGTGAAACAGTATTACAAGAATCTGGATTACAAGACCTTTCAAACTGTTGTTTTTTATTGCTTAGGTCTTAGTTAGGGGGGGTCAATAAACAAAATCACCAGTACTGCAATGTTTCTTGCTTTGGAGTCAAATTTGACTAACAAAAGTCTTAGGCTACATTCACATTACTAGGCTGAAGTGACTTAAATCTGATTTTTTGCTCAATGTGGCTCAGATCAGATTTTTTTCATGGCTGTGTGAACGTGCCAAATCAGTTTTTTTTTTTTTTTTTTTTCAAATCAAATCTGAGCCACTTCCATATCTGAGCAAAAAAACGGATTTGAGCAGTGTGGCTTGTAATGTGAACGTAGCCTTAGTCTTGACCTGGTTTCGGCTCTTCAACACTAACCTTCACTACACACTAAGCCATCTTCTACAACTTGACTTGTAACCACGTGAATGGATAACGTTTGATCATGGTTTGAGGAGGTACCTGTATTTTTCGCTGTAGAGGCACTGCATAACAACACTGCTGCCTTCCTCACCACTGACCATGCTGCTCTCCACTCTCATACCTGGTGAAAAATACAAAGGCATTACTCTCAGCAACACTTGAGTTTCAATGTGTCTTATAAGTTTTATAGGATTAAATTATATTAGGGATACGAGTGCTGGATCTTAATCTACACAGATTTCTCTCCTGAAACTTGCATATTTGGCTGAGTAAATCTCTTCAGTTTATTAACAGTAAGCTTAGATTTACAGATTTCCACTAAAGCTTGAGCATTAGCTTTAGGGGCTAACCGCTAGCAGTTAGCGGCTAATGCCACCTGACAGAGCTACACGGAGGAACCCTGAGTGAGTGTTTTTCGGTAAGCCAGGGAGATATTAGCTAGCGGTTTGTCCCACGTAGCTTATTTAAACATGGAAAATGTGCAGATTACAGTCTGATATACTTTCCTCTGAACAGCAAAAGAGCTAGTGCTTTGTATGGTTAGCAGCTAATGCTAATGCTGCTCCAGCAGTGCTATCCAGGGTTAGCAGCAGGCTACAGGCCGATGATACTCAGCTCTAGCGCTTAGTGCAGTTAGCAGCTAATGCTAATACTGCTGGAGAACTAAACTGAAACTCCTGTATAACACTGTACTTCAGCAGAGTGGCTTTACTGCTCCTTAATACCTGACTGGTAAAATTCATACACCATTTTTGGGAAAATTAAAGGATTTTAAGTGCGGCTTATGTAATGTATTTATGAAAGTAAATGAATATTTAATAAAAGAACTGAACCACTCACCATGTACGACACTGATATAAATGGACGCAGTGCTGTCCACACTCCACATGCCGCCAACCTCCACTCCACACCAGTACCAGCCTGAGTCTTCCTCCTTCAGCTCTCGCATGGTGACGGTGAACACATACTGGGCCGGGTCATCAGCTATGGTTAGTTTTCCCTTCCCAAACGGAGCCGATTCCGGATCATCAGTACGAGCCAAGCTGCTGCAGAACTCCCTCATCGAGCCTTTACACCAGTACTTCACGTTCTGCGTGTACTGAGGGTTGTAATGGCAAGGAATGATCACTGACTGACCCTCTAATACAGCCTGGTTTTCGATTGTGGTCACAGTACATAGTGCACCTAGAGTGAGAAACAGAAGGGGTCAATTTGAGGCAAATTATAAGATAATATAAAGTCACTGTGTGCAATAGACAGTGTCTAAATCAGGGGTGTCCAAACTTTTTGTGTTGGGGGCCAGAAGGAGCAATATATTTGAAGTCACGGGCCACACCCTGTAATAAAACAAATAATGAAATATACCACTTTAAATAATACTTTTTTCCTGATTATTTCATTTACACACCATTTTACTTGACTTACTATCTTTATCTTTGACAGTGTTGTGTAAACTAAGATTTGTCAAATTGATGTTTAATTTCATGATGTCTCTTAATATTAAACTCCTTAATTACGGCAACTTTTAGACTCTTTGGCCCGTTTTTCTGCGCTAGAAATGCGCACCCTCTCTGCTTTTAGACTCTTTGGCCCGATTTTCTGCGCTAGAAATGCGCACCCTCTCTGCTTTTAGACTCTTTGGCCCGATTTTCTGCGCTAGAAATGCGCACCCTCTCTGCTTTTAGACTCTTTGGCCCGATTTTCTGCGCTAGAAATGCGCACCCTCTCTGCTTTTAGACTCTTTGGCCTGATTTTCTGCGCTAGAAATGCGCACTCTCTCTGCTTTTAGACTTTTGACACCTAGCGTTCAAACTTTGAATCTCACATTATAAAAACCTGCTTAACAGCGGACCAACTTTCATTCTATTTCTAAAATACCTCCAAAAAAGGAAACAGGCAGCAAATGGCCCGGGGGCCGTAGATTGGACACCCCTGGTCTAAATCATAAACTAGGACTGTATAATGACATCCAAGCCCAGATGCCTCTGAACCCGAAGACGTACTATCTGTACTATACTTTACTGGAGTAATTATAATATTTCAGATGACTTTTTACTTCTACTTCTCAAATTTTCACACAATTATCTAAAATTTCTACTCCTTACATTTTAAAAACAGCCTCGTTACCCCAATTTCATTTCAGCTCGTTTTCATTTCAGCTTCTCATTGTTCAATAAAACCCCTATAAATCTCTTCATCCAGAGTGAATCTGATAATTATTTACCATTCTGACTCCCTATTGGTTTATACTGTGATCCATCACACCTGCACACGTCCCCCCCCCCCACACACTCCAGCAAGAACATATCAGACGTATGTAGTCTAGTATAAAGATGATCCGTGCAGAGACTCAAGAGAACTCCAGTCAAACTCCAGTCCAACTAAGCTTCTTTAATATATTTATATTCTACTGAAATACATTCATTTACAATCAGCATATATGCAGCTGAAACACTAGCAAGCCTAGTGCATCCCAAATTTATAAATTTATCAAAATTTTAATAGAACATTATAGTCATTATAGCTTTTATTGAATGGGCTCCAGGAACATGATAAGGAGCCACTGACTAGATTAGAAGATGTCTTTGGATGCCCTTATTATGGTGCAACCAAGATGAATTTTATTGACGTATAATTTTCGGCATAGTTTTCATCAACCAACCTTTCGTTCAAGCCGAAAATGAGACGATACTTAAATAAAGTATGAGCAGCATAAAATAATAAAAACGATGAGGAAATTAACTGACATTTTCGTCAACGAATAAAAACAAGACGAAAATGTTTGGCAGGGACGACACCCAATCAGAACTGATTTAGTTTTGTGAAAGGTAGGGACCAGTTAGGAAGAGATCCAATCACTAAGACTTTAGCGTAGGTGGAGAGGCGGGACAAGCAGGCTAGTCATCCAATCAGTAGCCATCTCTTTTTTTCAGCAGTCAGATATATTTACATTTACACCCTTTGCATTTTAGTCATCTAAATTGACTGTAGTTTTAGTCGACTATATCTTTATGATATTTAGTCGACTAAAAACTAGACTAAAACTAAAAACATTTCAGATGACTAAATTATGACTTAAACTAAACGCCATTTTCGCCAACAACATTTTGTTGACAAAATTAAAACTGGGTGTGACTGACCCCACTAGCATACCTGTCAAGTTTTAGATTTAAAAATAAGGGATATTTTCCTCTGTACGCCATCCCACCAGCACAACAAAGGTTTAGTATCCCTTACATTTAAAGACAGGTTTACAAAAAATCTAAAATAACCACATGTGAACCACTTACACACTACAATTAGATTATCAGAATCTGAAATGTTGTGGACATTCCTACATATGTCATTATTTTAATACAGCCAAATTAAAAACCCTTTTCTATATATTAAAAAAAAATTAAGATTTCATGTCCTTTTTGGCATAAATGCACTCTTTTATATTATATATTTTTTATTTATTTAATGGATTTAAAATTGAACAAAGGGTGCACAAAATTCTGCAAAATCCCTGTTGGTGACCTAAAAACAGTATTATGAGCTTTTACTAAAAGGACATGGACCAGATATGTTCCATCAGTAAAAATTTGTCCTAAGGGGCCTGCACAATACATTTTAATTAATACTTCTTCCTTTTGATCACTCCACCCCTGATCAGTTCAGTTAATTTCGGTCCTCTCCACATTTCTAGTTAAACTGAGTCACAAGCTGTATTTTTTTATTTTAAAAGGTTTAATCTGTGTTTTATTTCGGAGACGAGTATTTTTAAGCAGCTATCAGAAAAATCTCATCACAGTTTCCATGATTAGCTTACCGTTACCTTTCTTTTAGAAAAATCGCTGAATATCCAGATATGTTTTAACATCAGCTGCTCCGACTAGCTGCCTGAACTCACAGCAACCTCCTTTGCAAGCTGATTGGCTGTTTCTCCTGAAAGGCGGGACTTTCTCCTTGAACCGGCTCCACGATTGGTTAAGAGACACAGAGCGGTCAGTGCCCTGACTCCTCAATAATATCTATTTTTATTTTTAATATAATACAGGAAATTAACGGGAAAATACTAATACGGGAGGACGACGGGAAAGAGGAGTAAAATACGGTAGTTTCCCGACCAAAACGGGAGACTTGACAGGTATGCACTAGTGAAACTTTGGAGGCCTTAAGTCCTTTCCGTTTGACTCAAACTTGACAACCAAAAGTGTAAGTCTTGACTTATCCAACTCTAGCCTTTACTAAAACACTAAACCATTGTTTTCAACTTCACCAGTGGTCAGTTTGTGACCACAAATAAACACTTGGATGGATAACTGATCCAGAAGCTGAATGGGCTCCTGGATCAGGATTAGGAACCACTGGCTAGACTAGATGTCCTTTCTTGTTTTTATTTTGGTTTGAGATACGTAGACTCTGAAATATCATTTACACCAATTCACAGTCATTCTTAAGAGAAGCTAAAACTTCCTCTTTTAATTTCCTTAAAATAACATCAAATCTATTGAGCAAGCTCACATCCTGTCCACTTTCACCCTGGCCCTGCTTTGTTTTTTTGGACGTGTTCCCTTTTTTCTTGGCAGTTCCAGCATGAGGTCATTTTTTTCAGAATAGCAGTTGGATGAGCCAATCACGAGGCCTGATTTCAATGAAGTGTCCCTTTTTAATCTTTTATTTATTCCCAGTAGGATATCTGAGCAGACCCTGCCCTTTTTGGAGGGCTTTTTTATATGGGTGAAAGGTCAGATGAGCAGTTTTTCTTTAAAATACTAATTTATAGCAGTGGAACAACTACTAACTTTATTAGGAACACTATAATAATACCCTGATGGCTTTTATTTGCTTTCAAAAAATCCTTAAACCTTCATGGCATGAATTTCACAAGTTGTCGAAACACTTCTTTGGGATTCTGCTCCCTGTTGACAGTACTGCTTTACAAAATTTTTGCTGGGGATCCACCAGTTCTGCAAAGAAACACCCCAAAGGTTCTCTAATGGATTCTTTGGATTCTGTTGACTGGTGAAGAACCACCACTGAGGAAAACTGAACTCACTCTCATGTTCAAAAAACAACAGTCTGAGACAACTCTTGTGACATCTGAAAGTAGCTGGAAGTAGCTGTCAGAAAATAAGTGAATTTTGGTCATGAAGGAATGCACATGGTCAGCAACAATACTCATTTAAATAATCTGTGGAATTCAAGCCACGATTGGTCGGAATTAAAGGAGAACTTCAGTGTGAAATTGATTAGGGTTGTAGTGAAACAGGATAACAGCTAAGAACTTTTGTCAAATAGTCTACATCCATTCTTCTCCAGTATCTTGAAATACAGAGCTTTTAGTTGATGCTCCTAACAGGCTTACAATGTTAGTGATAGGGGCATGGAGTTACCCATACAAAGACTACCTGTTTTTAACCCTCCTGTTATGTTATAGGTCAAATTGAGCCATTTTAAAGTTTAAAGATCTAGGAAAAATAGTCAAAAGTATTTCTGCTTGCCTTAATTAGTGTAATCAACATATAATATAAAAATGGTTCATCTCACATATTCATATGCAACCACCCCCTGCAAAAACTAAAACAATATTGCAAAATGATGTTTCAATATTATCCAAAACCATTGTGTTTTATATGCTGGTTTCAAATGTAATAAAGTATTGAAACACTAAAATTTACAAAAATATTTTTTTTATGAAAAATGATTGAATTATCCTTATTGAAGCATTACCTGTTAGGTAAAAAAAAAACACCATTGCACTAAATATTGATAGAATAATTAGTAATAGAGTTAATGATGAAATATTCACACTAATTGTTAGTTTGTTTGTTTTTTAAACATCTTTTGGATAATTAAACATGCACCCATTTTATATGACCCAGGAACACCACTGCTGTTCCTGACAAATGAACATAAAAGGAGGGTTAAATCGATATGCTGAGAACTTTAAATGTGCACAGATATGTTATTAAAAAAGACTTGAAATGAAGTCATGATAAGTTAGCTGACAAGAACAAATAGATAGGATAAGGGAACAGATTTCTGTTGCTAAAATATCTCTCTATTTCCACTGCCTTAAGTTACTGTGTGAATAAACATTGTATTTAATAAAAAATACTTGTGCACTTTCAAAGTTCTCAGTGCATCGTTTTTAATATCAGGACCCTCATAATTCTACCAATAAAGTGTGGAGCTACTTTGAGCCTGATAATGGTGTAAAAATAGCAATTTCTTTGAATGGGTAGCTTTGTATGCTCCTATCACTCTGCACTGTAAGCCTGATGGGAGCATTAGCTAAAAGTGCTGTATTTCAGAATTCTGGAAGAATTCAACCAAAGTTTGTCAATTTCACACCATATTTCTCCTTTAATAGTCCAAATGTACCAAAAACACATTTTCCCCACCATTAGACTGCCTTAACTAGCCTGGGCTGTTAACACAAAAAAGCAGGTTGGGTTCATAGATCAATAATACACAAATCAACTGAATAAAAAAAAAAAAAACACCCACAGTTAAAATGTCCAACAGAGTGTTCTGTCCAATATTTACTCAACACAAATAACCCAAGTTTGATTGTTCTCAACTCAGCATTTTAGAGTGTACAAAGGTTATGGTGTTTTAAACGTATCTTGTTTTCTGCTAAAATGTGAAAATCAGCTAACAATTATGATTTTTTTTGGTTTAAAACCTGCAAAATAAGCTTTGCAGTTCTTGTTTGTTCACTTATTTTCACATATAAAATCAACAGAACATTTTAATTTAAACATGCATACCCAGGTGAAAAAAATATACCGGTATATACTTAATTTTACATACTGTAAAACATATTGAGAAATGTATAAGTATGCTGTAAATACATTAACAGATTTATTACTTTACTACTTCCTTAAAATATATTAAAAGTACATAAATATTATACATGCTTTCATCAAATGTAAACTAAATGAAATTTTGATCATATTTTTTTAAAATAACAATATATTGTATTTAAAAAATAGATAATGTTTTATGAAGTACACTTTTAGTTTAATGCAATTCAATATACTTCTAAAATACTTATTTCCAAATATACTTAATATACTTTTGTACATTTTTAGCAAAGTCTGTTAAAAACAGCTGTTACAGTAGTTCGCTTAAAGTGCAATATATCATGTAACGTATTAGAAAGTAAATTAAATTACTACTCTTAAACAAAAAGTAAATTTGTAACATGCTAAAAATTGTAGTGCAGTATATTAAAGTTAAAATATATGTTTATACCCAACGAAGTATACTAGAAGTGTGCTACTTAGAAAAGAGAGGAACAAGAAGCATATATGTATTCTAATAGATTCTAAATAGATCACATATATTTTAAACATCAATTCTTAGTGAATTTCTAAAATATACCTGGTGTATAATAGTAATAGTGATACAGTTATAGTAATAATCATTAAATGTATTATAACTTTACTGTAAATTTTTATTAAAAATATGGGTTTACATACATGAAGTAGTATGTTTAAAGTATGTTACGTAAGTATATTTAAAATAGTTCCATTCTAGTACAGTTAAGTACACTTAGCATAATTTAAGTTATACTTTTATACTATTTTTTAAATACAATTAAAATATTATATAATAAAGTACAAAAAAGTTGTTTTATTTTAGCACTCTTTAAATACACTGATTAATAATGCTTAGTATACTTTAATCGACTTTTTTTTCACAAGGGTATCCAAACTTTTGCTTACAAATGTCCAAAAGCAACATCTGCATTCCTAATAATGCAAAAAAAAAAATAATAAAATTAGTTCCAGAAGTAAATCTCTGCAGGGGATTGAGTCACAGTTTTGCTTTATTAATAAAAAAAAAGTCCCACATAAAACCCTGCTGAAGGTTTAAGGGTTTAGTCACTGATCTTCTAATCAGTCCCACAGACACCAATCATCACCGTTTATTAAAAACTACAGACATACTCCCCTTTCTGTCCCAGTTTTTTACATATTTGGCATATTTTCTCAGTGAGTGTACTCTGAGCTGTACACACACTCTGCTCTGACCGCTCAGCTTCAACATCTGCTCCTAAAAAATCCAATCAGATCTGATGAAGATGATAAAAAATCTCACCTGGAAGTCGATGAAGGAGGAAGAGGAGCAGAAAGAGGAGTGGAGTCATGATGAAGAGCCGTCAGGGACCTGCTCCAGCTCCTCTCCCAAACGCAGCTGTGCTGAGAGGACTGAGAATTCATTCTGCCCTCACTTTCACTTCCCTTCTGCACTGACCAGTTCCAGATGTGCTGCCCTCTTTAACTCTTTACATCCCAGAAGAAAAACAACACCATTTACAGCTAAAAACATTTACAGCTAAAAACATTTACAGCTCACAGTAAATCAAAATGAATAGATTATTATCTGCCTGCCTTTGTGTACTATGTTCTACTCCATATCATTAAATCAATTATGCTTTACTACCTTACTAATTATTAGACCCTTGTAAAAGAAAAGTGTATTAAAAAGTATACTTAACATAGTATATATATGTGTATACTTTTTAAAGTTAAAATGTGTACCTAAATACATACTAAATGTACTATTTTGGAACAACTTATGGCAACTTAAGCAATATATTTTAGTTATGTTATAGTTATCATTTTATTTTAGCTTAATTGAGCTGTGTAATTAAACACAACATAAAAGCATTAGACTTTTGATTGTTTTTTAAACACCTTTTTTTTTTTTACACTTAACGTATATTGTAAATGTACTACTTTGCGCACATAAATGTACTATTGGCGCACATATTGTGTACACTTTAATGTTACTGAAAAATAAATACACTAAAGTGCACTTTAAGCACAACATATAATTGAAAGCATACAGGTCCTTCTCAAAAAATTAGCATATTGTGATAAAGTTCATTATTTTCTGTAATGTACTGATAAAGATTAGACTTTCATATATTTTAGATTCATTACACACAACTGAAGTAGTTCAAGCCTTTTATTGTTTTAATATTGATGATTTTGGCAAAAAAGCAAAGAAAAAAAAAACCCTCAAAAAATTAGCATATTTCATCCGACCAATAAAAGAAAAGTGTTTTTAATACAAAAAAGTCAACCTTCAAATAATTATGTTCAGTTATGCACTGAATACTTGGTCAGGAATCCTTTTGCAGAAATGACTGCTTCAATGCGGCGTGGCAGGATGCTTCCATAGCGGCCTTAAGCTCCTCCAGAGTGTTGGGTCTTGCGTCTCTCAACTTTCTCTTCACAATATCCCACAGATTCTCTATGGGGTTCAGATCAGGAGAGTTGGCAGGCCAATAGAGCACAGTAATACCATGGTCAGTAAACCATTTACCAGTGGTTTTGGCACTCTGAGCAGGTGCCAGGTCCTGCTGAAAAATGAAATCTTCATCTCCATAAAGCTTTTCAGCAGATGGAAGCTCCAAGTGCTCCAAAATCTCCTGATAGGTAGCTGCATCGACCCTGCCCTTGATAAAACACAGTGGACTAACACCAGCAGCTGACATGGCACCCCAGACCATCCCTGACTGTGGGTACTTGACACTGGACTTCAGGCATTTGACTGTAGCCCATTTCCTGCACACGCCTGCGCACAGTGGCTCTGGATGGTTCTACTCCAGACTCAGTCCACTGCTTCCGCAAGTCCCCCAAGGTCTGAAATCGGCCCTTCTCCACAATCTTCCTCAGGGTCCGGTCACCTCTTCTTGTTGTGCAGCGTTTTCTGCCACACTTTTTCCTTCCCACAGACTTCCCACTGAGGTGCCTTGATACAGCACTCTGGGAACAGACTATTCGTTGAGAAATTTATTTCTGTGTCTTACCCTCTTGCTTGATGGTGTCAATGACAGCCTTCTGGACTGCAGTCAGGTCGGCAGTCTTACCCATAATAGCGGTTTTGAGTAATGAACCAGGATCAGAGTTTTTAAAAGCCTCAGGAATCTTTTGCAGGTGTTTAGAGTTAATTCGTTGATTTAGATGATTAGGTTAATAGCTCGTTTAGAGAACCTTTTCATGATATGCTAATTTTGCCCATTCTGCCCACATATTTAACACAGGTTGTGTTAGATTTGATATTATGAGACTGTTAACTGTCTTGTCATGTTTCTTAGCCCTGGTCCTGGGCTGTCCTGCACTTTTGAGTGTTTCACTGCTCCCAACACATATTATATACAATTAATCAGCTCATTATTGAGTTAACACTTGTGTGGAAGATCAGATAAAGCACTATACATTTGCAGGACAACAGAGCTTCAAGAACAGGGTTGATACACAAGTCTAAAGCCCAATACATAGTCTATTTAATTTAGTTGTATGGTGCGGCCTTGTAAACAATAATCATGCATGTGTCCTGAAGGTCTATTGTATTGTCCTGCTGATACTTTTACATTTGGTTGGGAGAACAGCGTGCTTCATATTCTACATGACTGTGATAGTCTTCCTTAATATCTGCATTTTTTATAGAAATTATGTGAATTATAATAAACTGCTATCCATTAGGGATGTAATTCAAGAGAAACAAATGGACAAAAATATATATATTGACAAGTCATAATTAATCATTCTTAGTCACTTTATTTGTGTTTCAGTAACTGAAGAACTTTAGAAAAGTAGAAAAGTGTTTTGTTGAGATGAACAAACAGCTGTTCTAATATTGACATATTGACAAATTATATTAAACATTAAACAAATCTCTATTTTAACGGCACTGATTGAAGTTCACTGTCAGGTGTTGGTCAGGAAGGCATTAACACCACGTCTCCATGCCTGAAACAGATAAACAGATACAGGTCAAAGAGGCATTTCCACAAAGGGAGAATTTATATTTTAGCAGGAATATATTCAATAATTTACTCTCATTTAATAAATGCATTTAGCTTATTTGAGCTGCATCTTGTATGACAGGATGTGTAGACTGTGTTGAGAAATCCTGTCAAAAGAATAGGACCAGATAAAACTTGGACCTATTGACACCATGCATAGTGCCAGATATATACTAGAGTTGTGGGGCAGGGGAGCTATGTTTTTTTTGGGGGTTCCAATATCCTGACTTAATTAACGTTCTTGGACAGTAGAGACAGTTACTCCAACAAAAGCAGGTGTGCCAATACTTTGGTTAGATGATTTTAGATGAGTTGTATTACATTTTTTTTTTAAATTACCAAAACAAAATAGCTTGGAGTTAATGCAACAGTTTCTGTGACATTATAATTAAGGACGTACAATGATATTGGATTTATATTGGTATCAGCAGATAATTGCTTGTTATATACTTTTTTTAGAATAATTGGCATTGGTTGATATTTTAAACTGATATTTGCTCATGTATTTATTATATGCTGAAAATATATCAGGTAACACTACTACAGCACTACTGCAAATGGCCAGCAGTGGCTATGCTTCCTAAAAAAATATTCATTTAAGCTCATTTTATGTTCTTTTATTAGTTTTAAAATGATTGAAAATGATACCGGAGTGTCTGATCTCTCCATAAGTTATAAATATGAATATAAGTATCGTTTTATTCACATTGGCAGAAATGTACATCTGCATTGGTCTAGAAATTCCTTATTAAAAATACTAAGCAATAATTTGTGAATAAATCTCCAAATTACAACTCATCACAAGTATTTAGATCATTTGGGCCCGATCTCAATGTGCAAGTACAGCAGTCAAATAATACAACCTACTAAGGTTATTGCAAATATACCTGCAGAAAGTAGCACCAGCTGAGAACAGGGTCTTCACTCATCCAATGAAATTAACCACCACCAGGTGGAGAACAGTATGGGCGAAGAGGAAGTCTGCGAAGGCCCTCTCCGGTGAGACGGACAGGAACTCTCCTTTATTCTGAGGGTTGATCTGGATACGCAGACACACTGCGGAGGAGAAAGATGCTCTGATGTTATGATCAGTTTAGTTTCACTCAACATGGAAAAAGGCCAACAAAAGCTTGTCTGGGAGCTACACCTTATTATATGTATTAGTTTAGTTTAGTGCTTATGATTTAGCAGTCTTTTTTCAACTAATAGGCTCCAAGCTGTTATCCAATTTATACAGTTTCATGGAATATCAGAATATCAGAGGGATTACTACTTTATTTCTTTTATCCTTCTAAGGATGCTACACCATGAGATGTAAATACTAAGATCTGCAGTGGTTTGCATGGGATGCAGGTGGAGACTGGCCACATTGATGGCTCTACTTTTCCTTTTTCCCCCTTATTATTAAATAATTAACACTGACCTTAAATGAGGAAAATGAGACCTGCAGTTCTTTAAATCTTATTTTGGGTTCTTTTGTGACCTTCTGGATGAGTTGTTCATGCCCTTTTGGAGTAATTTCGGTAGGCCTGTCACTCCTGGGAAGGTTCATCTGTTTTTTTTTTTTTTTTAACTTATCTACTTTTCTCATCTACCTTTACTTTTCTAATCTGTTGTTTAATTCATTTTTTTTCAGATGATAAAGGACATATCGTGTTGCTTTTCAAGAGCTTTTAGCTGCTCTTGTTGTCAGATATCCTCTATTTAAGTGATTTCTTGATTCTACAGGTCTGGCTGTAATCAGGCCTAGTTGTGGTTAGTAGTGAACTTGACCTCAGCTTAAAAAAAAAAAAAATGTGATTAATCACAGTTAATTTATGAGGGTAAAAATAATTTAAGAAGTGCCTTTAATATTTACTCAGGTTTTATATTCATATAGTTTGATAATCTGAAAATGTAGGTATGACAAAAAATGCAAAAACAAAATAAACCTGTACTTTTCATATATATAATAATACCAACATTTTTGAATAACGTGAAAGGAATAGGACCCTGAAATATCGTGCCATATCACTCACCCCTAATTATCACATCAGGGTACTACTTTTTTTTTTTTTTTACTGTTTTTAGCAAAAGAAGACTTTACATCTGTCCAATACCATTTTTATGGTATATGGAGATATTTGGAGTGCATTATTATTATTATCATGACATACTGGATCAGTCTAGACTTTTGTTACTAATCTGATAAAATTCTTGTAATTTTTTTATATATTACAGTTAGTGGTGTGCCATATCATATCATATGCAATAATAAAATTTAATTTTCATTTTGTTGCAGTACAGTATTCTTGATTTTATTTTTTTTAATTCAGTGTTTTGTCATATCACCAAGAGTCTCGTCATTGCAAAAATACCATGAAATATCATGATGTTATTTTAGGGCTATATCGCCCACCCCTAATATATACATACTCAGTTTATATTCGTCAGTTTAAAAAAAAAGTATGATATAAAAAAGACAGAAACTTAGCACGGAATTAATGACTTCCTGATCTGAGACCAGGTAATGCTAGTTAAGCTAAGCTAAGCTAGCTCTGCAGAAGCTAGGTTATCTATATGTTGTGGTATATGCTTTATTAAAGCCCTGTACCATAATAAACATATATAAACATACATACCAGCGAGGATGAAGGATCCCACAGAGGAGATGAATCCGGACAGAAAGCTGTTGAAGGGGAAAGTTCCCACCAGTAAACAGTAGAGGAACTGGAAAGCTCCAGTCAGTAAAATATACAGCAGATAGGCGTCTATCACCTTCAGCTTGCTGGAGGTTCTGTTCCTGTACTCCTCCACAAAACGAGTGAGCACGGAGAACACGGAGTCAGACATCCCGCTGCTGATTTATAATACAGGATATATAATAATAAAGTACTGAATAAAACCCGCAGATCCACACACTCTAATCAATGACGTGTAGCTGCAGAAGAGCGTCTCCCTATAAAGAGTCCCCACTGAAACACTGCACTCCTCACACTGTAGTTCCGACCTCCTCTAAAATCAAATCGAATCAAATCAAAGCTGCGTCCAGAAACTTTTGCTAGATCGTTATGTTTGTCTAATGTTTGTATTTTTTGTGAACCATTGGAACATCTATTTTTCTAATGCAAAATATCTAACAGGTTTTGAAAGGATCTATTTAATTGGTTGAAGACGCAATATAAATAGGATTATAAACTCATAAAATATGGTTTATATAGTAAACACTCTCATAACATTAATACTGTGGCTAAACATTAAATATACAAAACTGTAAATTATTTTAAAACACTCCAAACTGTTGTGACCGTAGATATAAGGATATGGAGCTATTTGTGTTTTTTTCTTTTTTTCTTAAAGCCATCTATTCTTATCTGGGAATATTAATACAGATTTTTTTATGCACTGAAGTGATTTGGAGGTGAATTAATGAGTGTATACAGATGTAATGGTGGTCTAGAAGTTGTTATTTATATGTATGTGTTTGAGTAAAATGAACATTGTTGTTTTATTCTAAACTACAGACAAAATTTCTCGCAAATTACTAATAATAACATTATTGTCATTTAGAGCAGTTATTTGCAGAAAATGAGAAATGGCTGAAACTAAAACTAAAAAGAGTTCAGAAATTGATATTTGGTGGAATAACTCTGGTTTTTAATCACAGTTTTCATGCATCGTGGCATGTTCTTTCTCCACCAGTCTTACACACTGCTTTTGGATAACTTTATGCCTTTACTCCTGGTGCAAAAATTCAAGCAGTTCAGCTTGGTTTGATGGTTTGATGGCTTGTGATCATCCATCTTCCTATATATATATATATATAGATTGGAGCCATGATGCCCCTTCTCTTACTTACTGAATGCATCAGATCAGGAAGGGGGGACAAAAAACACTAAAAATTGATTGGCTAACTCACAGACGCTTGCAGAGAACAGGCCAATCAGACCCTTCACTGTTTTGCATGTTTTATTGTTCATTTGAAACTGTTTCACTCTCTCACACAAACACACACACACACACACACACACACACACACACACACACACACACACACACACACACACAAACATATATCATATAAAACCACTAAAATCTCTTAAAACTCTGGTGCTAGCCTAGAGTAGGGAGACCCAACCAATATGGCGGCGACGCTGGATTACGTCTTTGGGAACGATCTTCTGTCAAAATAAAAGTCCCTCCAAGTCTGTAGTCCCCTTGTTCACTAGCCCCACCCACTCTTAGGTCAGCTGACTGTAGTGTACACAATGTTACAAAACAACCACCTCTCCTCTCTGAACTCACTGTAACCACTACGTAACATTTCCTCTCTGTTCTCAGCTCTGTTTTAACAAAGGTGAATTCCAGTAGCTATTTTCCCTCATTCAGCTGCTTATTGAGAGGCTATGCTCTGTACTAACCTGTGCTCTCAGCGTGGCCAGAATGCAGGACGAGACTGAGCTGGAGTAAGTAGCTGGATTTTGTGTGTTTCACTTGCTTTAAAACACCTCAGCCGGTTCCTGTTGTTATTGCAGTGGAGCTTAGTAATGTAGCTTTAACTATTGACTTATTGTATAGGTGGGATATTGATTGTATGAATAAAGTAGTGAATAATGACATAGATAAGAGCTGTTTCACTAGCGGAGCAATAACTTATATATAATATAATATAACGTTATATACACACTTACTTTAAGTTAACGTTAACTGTTGAGCCTGATTCCTGGAGTTATTCAGCTATAACTGTTTTTATTGTATCAGTGGGATGCTGTATAAATAAACTAGTGGATAATATAGATAAGAGCTTTTTATCTAGTGGAGCAGTATTATATAATTAACTGTTGAACATGATTCCTGGAGTTATAAGTGCTGAGTCATGCTATGTAGTGCTGTAACGTTACTGCTCGGTACTAAAAGGGAAGCAGGGAGTTCAGAGGTGTAGATACTACTAACATCAGAGTCTGATCTCCTGGAGCTGATTTCTGTGCTGTTTATATGATGCTTTCCTCTAAATCTGTCTGCCAGTAAGTAAGCTTAACCCACTATTCTCTAAACTCAGTTTTGGACTTATTTCTACTGCTCTGTCTCTTTAATACTAACATATTATACTGTGTATACTTTAATACCACTATAATAGGTGATATAATAAGTAAAATATAGAATAATACATTTCTTTATGTTATTATGGCTAGAAAAGGTTTATGAAATAATTAATTAAATAATATAACGAGTATTGACTAACACTCTAAGGTAGTACAGAATTCTGTATGTATGGAACAATTTTTTGTACTGAATTAACATTTTAACTATAGAACAAAAGTACAAATTCAGGGTTTTTGTTAATAAAAGCTAAGTTTAATACTATAAAATTCTGTGTATTTTGAATGTACTAATGTTTCATATAAAAATGGTGTTTTACAGATTAATATAAAAATATATAAATACTGTAATGCAAAAAAAAAGACTGGGAATAATTAGGAATAGGATAAAGGAGTAGGATATAATACAATATATATTAAATGAGTGGGAGGTATACTGTACCCTTATTTTAAAGTATTACTGTAAGAAAATATAATATGATATAATAAGTATTAATGATTAAGGATGTCCTCATTTTACTGTAAAAAAACATTTTGTTTCAATGTGAAAAATAGTATAAATGTAAACACTGTAAAACCATAAACCATATAAATGTGTATATAATGTATATAAATTCCAGTAATTTATCTGTATATAAATTATTGGAAGATCACTAAAGCTAAAAAAAAAAACCTACAGATTCACATAAATTATACTATACTACTATACTATTCCATTCTACCTTATAATAGAGTAAAATATTGAGGTTTATAATCATTTGTAAAATAATCTTTTTAATGTAAAATTGTGTTTTACAGATAAAAAAAAAGACATAAATACTGTAATTAAGAACAAAAGAATGTAAAAAGTGAATAGTGTAAGATCTAATACAACCTGTAAAAACCCATCCAAATGAGTGGAAGCTATACAGTACACTTAATATAATATAGTGTTACTCTAAGACATAATATAAGTAATTATTATTAAGGATAATCCTCATTTTACTGTAAAAAAAAAAACAACAACATTTTGTTAAAATGTAAAAAATGGTATAAATGTGAACACTGCCATACCATAACATCTTACTATCTTTAGTTATTATATAATAAAGGAGTGGTGGATATGATGCAACATGTTGAAACATGGCCAAAAGTGAATGGAAGGTTTATTTAAGTCTATAGTATATGTACTATATACTGTATTATATACTGTATACTACCTTGGATTACCTTTTTTAAGTGTGTAGTGAGGAGTATGATGCAACATACTGATTTTTTTAATTTATTTTGGGTACTATAATTAATGTACATGTATAGTTGCCACTTACTATATTTGTTACAAATGTGATAATGATGTTTATGTAAATTAATATCAAATACAGGCTTTATTTTTCTTTATTTTTCCTCTTTTTTCCCCTGTTTTTCTCACTAAAAAGACATTTTTTTCCATTTAAATAGCTTTTGTGCTTTAAACAATGCATTATTCAGTTATATATCTTAATGTTCCTCTCTATTATCCCAAAAATTTTATCTTATAGTTGATCGAGGTTGTGTTTTGAGCTTTGGCTGCTGCATTTGGTATTTAGAGTTTTAGAATGAATGAGTTTTAGTGTAAATATAGATGTAAATGGTTGGGTTTGTGAGGGTGTGCTTGTGTTTGTTTAGAGCTTACAGCATGACTCTGATTGCTCTGTTCACCTTTTACCTGCCTGACCTGTGCTCTACTTCCACTCTGTCCATTAGCTCACATCAATTATATCATCTTTTTTTCTTACAGGCCGAACTCCGGAACCTGGTCCTGGTGGCCGTCTTGGCGACCGACATCTATGTCTCTGTTGAAGACCGCTGAGGCCAAGATTCTCGCCTGTGAGTCCAGCTTTAAATAAATAAAACATATGTCTGCTTTTTAAAAGCAATAAACTGACTGTAATAGGGAGAATGGTGCAGCTAATATAGCCACTCTGGGTTCAGCATGCCAAAAACAGGAAAACAATTGAGAGAACTGTGTAATACAAGATTTTTTTGAGTTTCAGAAACTGTTCTGTATTTCTCAGCTTGTCCAGAAAGGTGTGTGTTAAGTAGGGTTTGGATGTATAACATTATTACTCTTTAAAAGCTATGTTCAAACATGGATAGAGTTTCATAAATATCACCTGTCTAAAGTGGCAAATGTCTTCCATGTATCTCACTAATACAGGCCAAATCTTTCATCTTCCATCTTCTTTTTAAAAATAAGGGGAAAAAAACACAGGTCTACCCTAGTTGTTAGTCTCACAACTGTCTGGTAATGGCAATGTTATCAAGGGCTAATCCGGTATACTGGCAAAAATCAAATACAGTAGTATAACCAGCTAACACAGTGGAGTAATAGTAGCTTAGCTAAGTGTAGTCAAACTGAAGAGAAATTAGAACACTTTATGTGAGGAGCTCCTGCTGCTGTTCCTCACTGTATTAGTGTTTTATTTTAGGTCCATTTATAGTGTTTATGGAGCTATTTTAAAATATTTAGTTTTGTAAAGGAGGCCGTGTTAACTTTTTTTATTTTCTCTTTTTTATTTTAAGGTCTATAGTTTAGATTCATTAGCTGTTTTTCTGATAATGAAGTCTGAGTTCTTTCTATATTGTGTAATTTTGTGGAACAAAGTAAACCCTATACTAATCAAAGCCTTAATTTAAAGCATTAGGGTTTTAAATTATATGTACTCCTAACAGTACAGTAAGTCACAAACGTATATAAAAGCCAGTAATATTAATACCGCAATGGTAAAACCACTAGAATCTTTAAAAAATACCCTGATATACATTTTTGGACATTCCGCCCAGCACTAGAGTGCAAGTTTGAAGCTTTATCTTTAAGATATGTGTGTTTTGAGCCTCTTTTATGTGGAACACGGTCGCACAGATGGTGGTGTTAACAAATTATGAACAATATCCAGTAAATCATACAGTCCTACCTATAACCTGCTCATGATTCATTTTTCATATTTTTGAAGGTATTAAGAATGAAGTGTGGTCTCGATTTGTGACGCTGCCAAATCAGAACAGAATATGGACCCTGACAGTAACCAATAAGACTGCACAAAAAACTTCAGACCAAGGTAGACTCTCTAACCCTTTCAGTTTTCTATCTTTATTATGTGTACCAATGCCTTTATTAATATTTATATTATATTTTAGATATATTAATTTTTATAAAACATTAGTTAATTTTCATTTTCTGTTGTTTAAAGTGTGAAAATGTTTAATCTGATTTACTGGAATGTTATGTACAGTCAATGTGACTCTTTATTTATTAATAAATACTGGATCCCCATTAGCTGGGGCAGATGCCCCTGCTATTCTTCCTGGGGTCCTACTTACTAATTTAAAGAATATAAATAATAATTCCATAAAAATTCAAGATTTCATTATGCATTACAACTACAGAGCTTAAACAAAGAAATAACAACATAATGAATGCACACTATATAAAGATAGACATTGTTACCTACAATATACAATAATAAATGAATGCCAATATAAAACAATTATCTAAAAAAATAAACCTTTTCAAAATGCTCATTGACTTGTGTTTTGAAGACAATCTTAGAATTTTTTTTTCGGTCATAAACATTGGCATCCTGTTCCATGCAGTAATTGCTCTATATAAATTATTAGCATAAATAATATAATAGTACAAAATGCAAAAATAATTACTACTGAGAACTGCTGCTAAAATGAAAAAAAAAAAAAGAAAAATAATTAATTTAATGATAAATCATGGTTTAAATCACATGACATTAAGACAGTAAGGCTACAGACTGGATAAAAAAAATGACTAAAAGCGGGAGGTCGCAGGTTCGAACCCCTGATCATGCAGCTTTGCCATCAAGCTGTCGTCGCTTAGAGGGAGCACAACTGGCCCTGCTCCCTCTGGGTGGGTACAGTAGATGGCGCTCTCTCCCCACATCACTCCTAGGGTGATGTCTGCAGCACAGGGCGTCTGTGAGCTGATGTATAAGAAATGAGTTGCTGCGCTTTCCTCCGAGCGTTAGCGCTGTGATGCTGATGCTGAATCAGCAGCAGTTTGAAAAGAAGCGGTGGCTGACTTCACATGTTTCGGAGAAGGCATGTGTTAGTCTTCACCCTCCTGGTGTGTTGGGGCATTACTAGTGATAGGGGCAGTCCTAGTGAGTGGGTTGGGTAATTGGCCGTGTAAATTGGGGAGAAAATGGAAAGAAAAAAAAAAAAAATCACTAAATATTTTCAAAATTTGAACAACTGCGAAATATATAAAGATAGATTGTTTAAACTAATTTAAAATTGTCCTTTCTTAACGTCCTATATGAACAATTCCCAATGCTTTCTTTTGTTATCCAGCTTCTCAGACCCCTCTTGTGATGGTTCATGGGTTTGGAGGAGGAGTCGGGCTTTGGATCAGGAACCTGGATGCTCTGAGTCGCCGGAGGCCCGTTTACGCCTTCGATCTGCTGGGTTTCGGCCGCAGCTCGCGTCCCTCCTTCCCTGCCGACGCTTCGCTGGCTGAGGAGCAGTTCATTAGCTCTATAGAGCAGTGGAGGCAGAGCCTGGGCCTGGAGCGCATGATCCTATTGGGCCACAGTCTTGGAGGATACCTGGCAACGTCGTATTCTATTCAGTACCCTGAAAGGTAAAGGAAATCTTATAGTACTGAATGTATGCTGTGAAAGATACCTGATAGATATCACATAATTTATGTGGAAGGACATGATGATCGTCAACATATTTAAAACATCATAAAATATACATTTAATGTTTAATATTAATAATACACAACCTGTATGGACTTATAATAAGGCTGTTGAGGCTATACATATATACATATATTACCAAACACAATATTAAATACACTATACACTTTGTGTTCAAAAGTTTGTGGACACCTCTCCTAATTAATGCATTTAGCTACTAATTTAGCACACTCACACACACACACAGCCTGTCTAGTCCTAGTGAAGAAGTTCTGCCAATAGAATAAAGACTCTCTGGAGAATACTAAAAAAAACATGAACCTTCTAGCACCCAGAGGTGTCAAATAATGAAGTAAAAATTTTCAGACAATGTTTTACTTCTACTTCTTACATTTTCAACCAATAATCTGAACTTTCTACTCCTTAAAGAGACTCAAGAGAACTCCAGACAAACTCCAGTCCAACTAAACTTTAACTTTAATATATTTACAATTTACTAAACTACATTATTTTACAGTCAGCATATATGCAGCTGAAACAGGAAGGAGCCTAGTGCAAAATCCCAAATTTATCAACATCAACATTAACATTTTAATAATAGAACATTATAGTCATTATGGCTTTTAGAAAATGTGGAGAGGGGGGGATTAGTGCACTATATGACTCTATGTTGGCGCAGCCTAAGCTTTTGTCCTTAATGGCATTTTCCCCCATTTTACATTACTTTTACTGAAACTTTTACACTTTTACTTAAAGACTAAAAAGCTTTTGACACTTCTCAACTTCTCAAGTTCTACAGATGTATTTTTTTAAACCCTAGTATCTGTACTTCTACCTACAGAGTAATGAATGTAAATACTTTTCACACCTTTGCTAGCACCTTATAATATTAATACTATATTATACATCTGTCCATATAGTGTACAGCAGGGATAATCAATTAAGTTTGGCTGCGGTCCAGATTTTTTAAGAAGCCAAATTTACGTGGCAGACCACAAAAAAATTCTGTTTTGGAAAATGAAGTGGAATGGGATGGAGTGCTACAGACTAGTAGCTCTCCAGCCCAGAGGGTTGTTGAACCCAATTGCAGAACAGTTGATCTCAAAGCAGGTAAACCCAAAAAAAAGGAATAAATAAAATAAATAAATAAATAAACACACCGTTCCTCACGCAGGATTGAACCCGTGTCATCAGGGTCGTAATCCAATACACTATCGCTGACCCAGCTAGTGAATTGGGACACGGCTGGAAAAAGAAAAAAACGGCCTTATTAGGAGATAGGGAGCCCAAGAATGACGAAAAAAATGAGAACGAGCGGAAACTAAAGTCATGCAGAGCGCGACAGAGAGAGACAGGGGAGGGATGTAAACAAAAGCTCACCAGAGAAGCATTTTTTTTCCCCATTATCATTCATTATAGTTTAAAAAATCTCACGGACCAGATGTTTAATGCTTGACCCCTGGTGTACAGCATCTCACAAAAGTGAGCACACCCCTTATATTCTTCATGTTTTTAGGAGTGTGTTCACTTTTGTTGCAGCAGTTTACACTTAGTTACTGTTACTGTAGCTGTACAATGACTACTTTACACTGTTGTCCCATGAAAAGATATAGTAACATATTTACAGAAAATGTAAGGGTTGTACTCTCTCTACTTTTGTGTAGGGCTGTCCCTAACGATTATTTTTTAAACGATTATTCTAACGATTATTTTTTTTCGATTAGTCAACTAATCTATTTATTGAGAAACATATAAAAAATAATTATTATTATACGTTTTAAAAGGGAGGAATTCTACTTTTGAATAACACACTGCCTGGCCAAAAAAAGGTCACCACATGTACAGCACGTTAAACGCTAAAAATGGATAAGCTCCCATACACCACAAACGTGTGTTGCACTGTTTTCTGTGACCGCTAGATTTTGTGACCACGGGCAAGTAGTTCTCAGCAGACCGGTGCACTGGCCGTTTCGAAACGTGTTCGTTTTAAATGTTTACTCCGACTGGCCAAAATGGTTAAGTTTAGGGCTGAGGGTAAGGTGTAGGTATAGAAAGCTTTCGTTTTGCCAATGAACGCTCATAACCGTGAGCACTGCTCACAAAATTCCGACGGTGACAGAAAACGGTGTAACACCGCAGCGCCGACGGCGCTAGCTAAAATAACTTAAGGCAGCTAGCTTAGCTAAACACCTGAACTTATGAAAAATGCTACTGTTTCTGGAAACCAAAAATGTATAATTTCTGCCTGTGGCAGGTTTAAAACCTTTGGTAGACAGCCTTAAGTCTTTTTAAGGACACCCAAGGAGACCCTGATGTAAACGGTAACTTACTGTGTTGTCTTGATCCCATGTTGACATAGTGCTCCTGGATGTTTGCGCTTCAAGTGCTCCTGCATAGCGGTTGTGCTACTGTGGTAGGCTATCCCCATTTTGCACATATGGCAGAGGACCACATTGTTGCCCTTTTGCGTGAAATGCTCCCAAACTTTAGATGCCCGCTGGCTTTTTTTGTCGCTGGAGATTGCTCTCGGAGTCCATGCTCTTCACAGGTGCCGCCATGTTTACGACCAGCCCTACTTTTGTGAGATACTGTGTTTCGTTAAGTTTGTAATGACAAGTCCAGGAATATTATACTAATGTTCTTGTCCTGTGTTCCTCAGAGTCAGTCACCTCATCCTGGTGGATCCCTGGGGCTTCCCAGAGAGACCCCAGCCTCAGCCTGAAGAGTCTTCTAGTCAGGATTTGGAGGTGAAGAGGCCTGGACCGCCTCGCTGGGTGAAAGCTCTGCTACCTGTCGTCTCGCTCTTCAATCCACTGGCCATCATTAGAGCAGCAGGACCGTGGGGTGAGTGTTGAAAAATCAGAGGAATTAAAAACATATTCGGGATACTGGGGTTAGCGGCTAATGCTAATGCTGCTGCACCTAGCCTTAGTGCTGGAGAAACTTCACTAAAAAAAACTCAGCCTTAAGCCCTATCCAGACGGGATTAGTTTTTTAGGGGGTCCTTTGTGGGGCTCCTTTTAATCCAGTCAGGAACAACCATCTATGTGTTTTACTTAGACGTCCCCTGAAACAACTACAGGCTGAATTAAAAACCTACTGTTTTTCGCTTCTGTAATTTTAGTTCCGTACGTACTGTCATTTGAGTTTCTTCACCTCACGTTTAATAAAATCACTGCCACGCACCGAAATTACACATCGGGTGCGCATTTCTACGGAGATCCAAGTAAACCCAACAGCTAGTGGAAATGGAGGAGCTACTGAACGCGATGTCATGTGAGGAAACCCAAAAAACTCCCTGGTCCTCCTGTTTTGTTTAAGATGCAAGGGTTTTATCACTCAGACGTCCCCCTAAGAAACTAATCCTGCCCGTATAGGTCTTTAGACATAATAATAGAAATTTAAGCTTACTGTAAATGAAAGGAAGCACTTTACTCACCCAAATAAACAGTCTTGAGGACTTGAGGAAGTCTGTGTTTTCATTGATTGCCGACAAAAACTCCGCTCGGAAGCGAATCAGGGATCAATCAGCACAATTGCGTAGTGTGAACTACTGAAAGATGCTCGCTGACCTGTCACTGACTGATTGCCGACGAGTCTATTTTTCTGAGTATTTCTTTAGTTTTAGAAAGTAGAATAATGTATTTTACTAAAATAGCGTATAACTGTTCAAAACGATAAAAAAATTATGTCTGCGGTGCAAAACATTTGACATTGTTCTGTGTTGAGGACATAAGTACATTTACATTTGGGGTATTTAGCAGACGCCCTTATCCAGAGCGACTTACAACAGTGCTTCGATGTTACTTCAAATATCCAAAGCTAGTTTGTAGACTAGGATCAAGAGATACATAGAACTTGATCATGTTTAGAACCCTAGGAACCTTTTATTTTTTATTTTTTCGATTAGTTTAGGAACTCTTTGAAAAGATGTGTCTTCAATTGACGTTTGAAGACCGCGAGTGACTCTGCTGTTCTGCAAACCAGTGGAAGTTCATTCCACTACCTTGGTCCTGAAGCACAGAGAAGAGTCTGGATGTCTGTTTTCTGTGTGTTTTGAGGGATGGAGGTTCGAGCCGAGCCGTACTGGAAGCTCTAAGAGCTCTTGGTACAGATCTGGCTTTGACCATCATTGCCATAAAGTATGAAGGAGCTGGTCCGTTTTTTGCCTTGTAGGCCAGCGTCAGGGTTTTGAATCAGATGCAGGCGGCAACAGGAAGCCAGTGGAGGGAACGCAGCAAAGGAGTCACATGACTGAACTTCGGAAGATTGAAGACGAGTCGTGCTGCCGCATTCTGAATTAATTGTAGTGGTTTTTGGTGGCTCGCAGTGGAAGACCAGCCAGTAGAGAGTTGCAGTAGTCAAGTCTTGAGATGACAAGAGACTGCACAAGCACCTGAGTGGCATCCTGAGACAGAAACGGTCGAATTCTTCAGATGTTGTACAGGAGAAATCTGCATGACCGAGTCAGATTTGCAATATGGCTCGAGAATGATAACTGGTCATCCATCACTACACCAAGGCTTCATGCTTCTGCCGATGGAGTGACCAGTGAGTTCTCGAAAGAGATGGAAATTAGTACATATTTCAATATAAGATGATTAGACATTTATAAACTCTGATTTTGCTCAGTTGCTTCATATGAACTCATGAATTCATGTTGGCATCACTTCAAGTGCGTATTCTCCTCTATAGAGATTCTCTGGCATGCCATCACTAGTTCTCGTGTGCATTTAATTCAGGTGTGTTCTCGTGATAAACGTGTTTCTGGAGAGCAGACAGATAAGTCTGCCATTTCCCACAAAGAGAAATTGTGTAATTTTTGACCCCGTGTCGCTGATCAGTCATGTAGTGTGAAGGTCTCAACAACTGAAGGACGATTACAGCACAACCAGTCGTGTAGTGTGAACAGCACAATGACTGAAGACTCAAAAAGTCGTGTAGTGTGAATCTGGCATTAGGCGCTTCCCCCAGCTTACCTATTAGAACTGAAACATGCCCCCTAAAATGCACCCTATAACCCTAGACGTTCATTGATAGTGCACCTTATAATCCGGTGCACCTTATTGTTCAAAAAATAAAAATGGTACATCTT
Source organism: Astyanax mexicanus (assembly GCF_023375975.1). Taxonomy (NCBI): domain Eukaryota; kingdom Metazoa; phylum Chordata; class Actinopteri; order Characiformes; family Acestrorhamphidae; genus Astyanax; species Astyanax mexicanus. Next base: position 50,452,962 of record NC_064411.1, on the reverse strand, counting down.
TACAGGAAGAAGAAGAAAACAAATATTTTTTTATTCTCACGTTTCAGGTCCAGGGCTGGTGAATCGATTCCGGCCTGATTTCAAAAGAAAGTTCGAGGACCTTTTTGATGACAACACGATGACCGAGTATCTGTACCACTGTAATGCCCAAACACCCAGGTAATGGGAGTTCAGAATGCTCCACAGCTGAATGCACTCCGAGTTTGAGGTAGTTTGTGTTTATATGGACATGTAATAAATAACCGACCGTCTCTGTCTATGTCTGTCTATGTCTATGTGTGTCTTTGTGTCTTGTCCAGTGGTGAGGTGGGATTCAAGGCCTTGACCGGGTATATGGCCTGGGCGAAGAGACCCATGTTACAGCGGGTCAACCTGCTGCCCCCTTCCCTGCCCGTCACCCTGCTGTACGGAGCAAGCTCCTGGATGGACAGCTCCTCCGGCAAACTCATGGCCCAGATCAGAGGCCAGGACTCCACCAGAGTAGTGGTGAGTGATCCAAAAGCTTTTACTTCTAGGAGTGCAATCTTATTTAAAGCAGAGACCACTTACAAATGATGAGTTTCTTTGATTTTACCAAATTAAAAACCTGTAGAATATAATCAAAAGAAAGGTGGATGATCACAAGCCATCAAACTAAGCTGAACAGCTTGAATTTTTGCACCAGGAGTGAATAGCATAAATTTATCCAAAAGCAGTGTGTAAGACTGGTGGAGGAGAACATGATGCCAAGATGCATAAAAAAATTATTTAAAAGCAGGGTTATTCCACCAAATATTAATTTCTCAACTCATTCTCAACTTGTTTTCTTTGCATTATTTGAGGTCTGAAAGCTCTGTTTTATTTTTGTTATTTCAGCCATTTCTCATTTTCTGCAAATGTTGTCTGTAGTTTATAGAATAAAACAACATTGTTCATTTTACTCAAACATATACCTATAAAAAACAAAATCAGAGAAACTGATTCAGAAACTTAAGTGTTTACTTTACTTATTAGTTTCAGTCCCTTTCAGAATCAACCATTTAAGGGCTCTGTCACTTTTATGCAAAGAAGCTGTTGCTGGACACGCCTTGCTTAAGATGAGCGTTTACCACACATTAGCGTTAGCTTGTGCTAAATGGCAAAACACGAACAAGCTATTCCATAAATAAAAATTAAAACACAAAACTCATTCTTTAAAAGTACTTAAAAGTCCCTCATCTGCTGACTTGCCACAGACAGTAGGTACAGATTCCTCCCTCAGACAAAGTCTTCTGGCTTCAACTGATCTAGTGGGTGGGGCTCTGGTGGGGAGATTGACTGGTGGGAGATGTTGCCAAGGTGGTTCTATGCATGTTTTCTATATTGTAGCGTCACAATAAGGGAGCATCCAAACAGCTCATAGAAGCACATGATTCCTGACACTAAATTCTTTCAGCTGATTCACAGAAAATGGATGGATTGATGGATTTTTTTTGTGTTTGGAGTGTTTATAGAGACAGTCGAAACCCAAGTGGGAATTTAAAAGTTTTTTTTTTCTTTTTGAAATCAGTATTTCAAAATATATGAATTTACAGTATCAGTGTTCTGGGAAAACCATCCCTGCAATGTCTAATATATCCATCAACCTTTTTTTAATACCCTTGAATAAGCAGGTGTCCCAATACTTCTGCCAATACAGTGTATGATAGACATATAAAGTGAAATATATTAATTTGTTTCTCTTGCTTTGCTCTGCAGTTGATTGATGACGCCTCCCATCATGTATATGCAGACCAGCCTGAGGAATTTAACCGTGTGGTGGAGAACATCTGTAATACTGTGGACTGAAAGTGTAATGTTACACAATCGTGTGTGTGTGTGTGAATGTGTGTGAATCCGCCAGAACTTGTATGAGCTTAGGTCTCTATTTAAGTTATATTTTGCAACATATTAAATATTTGCCACGAGGCAAAGCTGGGCCTTGACCTTCACTTACTGACAACATTTCACATCTTAAATTTTATTGTGGCCAGTTTAACCACATTTACACCTGCTCACTTCATGTCTCTTGAGTATCAGGATTAAAACTGGATTAGGCTAAACCACATACAAGTGTGAACACACCCAATACACATTTAAAACAGATAACTCAAACCACTTTAGGAGATGGTCTGAGACGAACTTGAAACATATACGAATCTGATCACTCAAACCACTTCAGGAAGTGGTCTGAGACGTGTTTAAAACAGATACAAATTAGATCACACCACTTCAGGAGGTGGTCTAAAACACATTTGAAATTGATACAGATCTGATCACTCAAACCATTTCAGGAGGTGGTCTGAGACGTGTTTAAAACAGACTTTAGGAGATGGTCTGAGACATGTTAAAAACAGATACAAATCCCATTATTCAAATCACTTCAGGAGGTGGTCTGAGACACATTTAAACCAGATACAAATCCTATTATTTAAACTACTTCAGGAGGTGGTCTGAGACTATTTTAAACAGATATAAATCCAATCACTAAAATCACTTCTGATCACTAAACTATTTCAGGAGGTGGTCGGAGACGCATTTAAAACAGATATCCCTTTACTCAAACCAGATTTTTTAGCAGTGTAAACAATCTGTTTTTCTACAACACATTCGTTATATAAATCCCCCCCAGTACAACTAAAACCCAAGGAATAATAGCCAAACATCAAGTAAATTAGCATATTCCATCCCACACAGCAATCAGGATCCAATCCAGATACTAAACACAATCAAGTGAACAGGTGTAAACAGAGCCTTTACTTTTAGTGAACTGTACTAAATATCACACTTCACCCTTTAACTCACTGTCTGCAAGCGCTTACCAGCATTATCCTGCTCTGTAATGTATTTCCTTATTGATTGTTTTGTGTCATGTTTACATTATTATCAGTTATTGCATAAAAAAAAATACCAGAGAAGGCCACTAAATATTTTATATTTCAGATGTGGATTAATTTATCTTTCAACAAAATATAAAGATTATATATATAAAGATTATAAGACTATAAATGTTGGTTCTGAAGTCTGCAGAGAAATGCATGCTACCAGTTCAGCCTTTGACCTTTTTCCCCTCAAATGTTTTAGTTATGAATGTATTTTATAATATAAATATACAATAAATACAGATTTCTATGTTTTAAAGTCTCTTTTCTGCTTGTGTTTACTTGTAGTGCTTCAGATTTCACTAGAGGGCAGCAGATGCACGTTTTTGGTCAACTTGTAGAGCAGTGTTTCTGCACATTTTAGTGGGTTTTCTGCTAAATGTTCTGTTAGTCTTTTATGGCATGGGGTTGCTGTCAGTCAATAAACCCATTTTTTGGTTATTATATGGTCAGTGTAACGTTTTATCAGTTCAATTTTCTGACAATTTTAGGCTAAATTTGAACATTGGGTATAATTGGGTATAAATTATTTTTTCCACTTACTTTGGTGGGAAAGAAATCAGTTTTTCTTTAGGTTTTGGTTTCTGCTTTTCACTAACAATTGTTTCTTTTCTATTTTGTTTTTATTTTGAGTGTAATAATAATAATAATATATATATATATATATATATATATATATATATATATATATATATATATATATATATATATATATATATATATATATAATGGAAAACGGATGATAACCCGTTTCTTTACTACACCTAATGGTAAAAGTTAAAATTGTCAAGAAGTTTTACTCTTTATTCATTTTCTATTTTTGAATTTAGCCTTAAATGATCTGACAATTTGTTTGATAAAAGTTACACTGACCATTATACGATCTCTTCAGTTATTTTAATAATTTGTTCTTTTTTTAGATAAAATGTCACAAGACATATCTCCATCCAGTAAAATTGGGTGTAGAAGCTGATTTGAGATTTAACTTTTAAGGTGGAGTAATTTTTTTAGTCAAAAGAGTCAAAGCCACACTGGATTCAATGCTACCTCATGGTAAATTAATCTATTTTTTTTTTTTTACATTTTGTTTAAAATAGATTAAAAGATTTACATTTAAATAACTATCAATAAAAAATACTGTGCAAAAATAAGGAAAAGAAAAAAAAGCAGCTCTGGTCTACTTTCATACATAAGGCACACCAGATTATATGGCACATTTTAAGATACACTAGCAAGGAACATAGGTGTCGCCATGTTTCTCTTCTAATTCCTTTCTATTTCTAATTCCACCCAGTGGAAAGATCTGTAAAGCTAAGCTACGTAAACAAAACTTTAATTCTTAAATAAATACACTTTCTTTTAAAGTCAAACGAGCGCTAGATGTTAATCTACACAGATTCCTCTCCTGAAAACTGTTTATTACCGCAACACCCAGGGTTCCTCAGTCTAGCATCATAGGGTGGCATTTATGTCCCGCTAGCGCTGCAGTTAGCGGCCAATGCTAATGATAATGCTGCTGCACCCAGTCTTAGTGCTGGAGAAACTTCACTCTCACTAAAAACTCACCATTATAATGCTGTACTTCAGTGGAGTGGCTTTACTGCTTCGGAATACCTGACTGGTAGAATTCATACATAAGGCGCACAGGAATAAAGGATTTGAAGTGCTCCTTATAGTCTGAAAAATACGGTATTTAGCATTTTGACCTGCAGAACTTAACTAGATCCTGAGTCAACTCTAGAGACCAGCCCCTTCTGACACCAACAATCATGCCATTTTCAAAATCACTTGAAAGAAATACAAAGGAACAGATTCAGATACACCCAAATACTGTTTTATTAACAATAAAATAATATTTATTTATTTATTTATTTATTTATTTGAAACAAAAATACATATATTGATAAATAGTGTCAATTATTAAATAAATCTGAAGCATCTGATGAAGTTTTCCTTCATGTAGGTTTCACAAAACAAGGAAACAAAGACAAAAAAGAGAAGGTTAGTAGCCAGTGCATTAGCAAGAGGAAAAAAAAACTAACAATAAACAATGCTTATAGATTATTGTACGATAGCAAAATATTAAATAAAGTTATATCATTAATATATCATCATAATACTGAGGTTATTTTTTCTCAATCTAGCACAGTATAAATAATGTGCAATTATTTTGTTGAGTAGTATTAGACTGGAGATGGCACTGATATAATAAAAAAATATATTTAAAAAAAAATATATAGATTTTGCTGTCACACAAATACTGGATGTTTCCATTTCAGGCATTTTTCACTTTTTGATTTTTTTAAACATTTAAATTTGAATTTTTTATGTTGTTTCCAAATTTCAAGACGAATTGACCAATAGAAATGCTTCAAAATTGAGCGTTTAGGATACAATGGTTTTACATTGACTTCCACTGAAATTTACACATTGATTTGCCCAATTTTTGTGCGACAGCTTTGATCAGCTCTGTAAAAAATTCTTTGATTTTATCAAATTGAAAATCTCTGGAATATAATCAAGAGGAAGATGGATGATCACAAGCCATCAAACCAAACTGAACTGCTTGAATTTTTGCACCAGGAGTAAAGCAGCATAAAGTTATCCAAAAGCAGTGTGTAAGACTGGTGGAGGAGAACATGATGCCAAGATGTATGAAAACTGTGATTAAAACCAGGGTTATTCCACCAAATATTAATTTATAAACTTTTGAACTTGTTTTCTTTGCATTATTTGAGGTCTGAAAGCTTTTTATTTGGAATTTGGGAGAAATGCTGTCTGTAGTTTATAGAATAAAACAACAATGTTCAATTTACTCAAACATATACCTATAAATAGCAAGAAACTGAAGTGGTCTCTTAATTTTTGTCCAGAGCTGTATAATATTCCTGTGTTACACTATAAATATTGTATATATTTAATCTGGAACGTATATATGAACTATTACATATTTAATCATTAAATACTTGCTTTAAAAAAGGCTGGTAGAAGTTTAGGCACTTGAATGTAATTATTTTAAACATGCATGGACATCTAAGAAGCATGAACTTTTCATATCAGTGCTGTACAATGTATTGTTTCAGCGTCGTTATCACACAATGCGGGCATGTGCAATACACACACATCACAGGAAATGCAAGTTTATAATAGTGTGCAGCCCTACTTTATAGTAATACATCATAATAATCATAACATTCATAATAATACGTAATAAAACAGTGCTACAGCCCTAATATGGCTCAGATGATAACGAATCTCAGTGTAAGAATACTGATGTTGTGTTCTTTATACTTCATACTGTCAGAATACACCAACCAAGCACTTTATGAGGACTATTCAGACTATGTACGGATGTGCCAAAAGTCATGGTATAGCAGTGTTTCTTTCAGGCACCTGTATAAGCAGTGAGGTACCCTCTTATCAAATGTATTTTTAGGATAATATTCTATTAATAAACGTCTATTTTCTGGTCTATTTTCGTACATACTGTTTATAAAGCGCATTTAGCAACACTTGTAAGGATGCCTAAATTGAAGTGAGCAAGGGTGCCGCCATGTAATTCTTAAAAAAAAAAAAATATATATATATATATATATATATTTCCAAGTTAAACAAGCGCTGACTGTTAATCTACACAGATTTCTCTCCTAAACACTCAGGGTTCCTCAGTCTAGCGCTATAGGGCGGCATTTACGTCCCTCAAGCACTGCCATTAGCGGCTAATGCTAATGCTGCTGCACCAAGCCTTAGTTCTGGAGAAACTTCACTGAAAACTCTTATAAAAAAAAACCCTTGTAACGCTGTACTTCAGTGGAGTGGCTTTACTGCTCCTTATAATACCTGACTGCTAGAATTTATACATAAGTTGCACTGGATTATAATAAGGCGCACTGTTGATTTTTTAGGAAAGTTAAACGATTTTACATGTTCGGTATATATGCAGACATCCCAAGTTTTAATGGGAGCCATGATGCTCCTGAATGCATCCAATCCAGGAGGGAAAACTGCCACTGCCTACCAACACTAAATACTGATTGGCTGACTCAGAGACTCTTTGCAGAGAATAGGCCAATCAGAATTCTCTCTGTTTTGCATGCACTTCATGAATATACACCTGAGGGTAGCGTCTTTCTCTTCCTCTCTGCTTTTTTCACATACACGATTGGGAAAAAAGAAGTCTATGGCCTACGTTCACGTTTCCGGGATTCTGAGAGATTTTATTTGACTTGCAGGTATCAGAGAGAAGTTATTAATATGCGTTACTGATATATTGATATGACTAACACAACTTCCAAGACACTTAAGAAGTCTGTTTATGGCATTTAACTAGGCTTTTTTGAGTCAACTCTACCAGCCCCTTCTGACACCAACAATTATGCCATTTTCTAAATCACTAAAATCAATTTTTTCCAATTCTGTTGGTTGATGTAAACAGAATAATAGGATTTTATGTTTCTACACATGATTGGCTGAAATCAGATAATTACACAAATGTAAAGTGTTTAAGTGTAAACTTGTAGTCCTAATAAGGTGCTTGGTGAGTGTAGTAGTCCAGTAGTTCTCACCCTCAATTACTTTTTCATTCAGATACTATTCATACTATTGCATATATGGGTGTTGCCCAGTTATAACCATTGCCATCCTCCTACCAGATGTCAGTAGATGTAAAAATATATTTTTTATTTATATATTATACAGCACCAACCAGTTTTGTGAGGGTGAGCACCACGTCCTTCTCTTTGGGAACAGACACAACCTCATTAACCAGCTTAATAACTCAGTATATAGACTGGTATAGAGTTTCCAGCATATTGGGTGCTCACCATGTACCTACATTCATTGGCCATTTTATCAGAAACACCTGTCATAGAGGTGAACTACAGGTAGGTGACTGTATGATATACTAGACTGTATTAGAGATCATCTATTTGAGACATTATAATGCCATGGAGTTTGTTGGAGCTCTGGTGCCAGTCTAGTTTATGGGTTGAGAATAGTCTCCAGCTGTTTCTGATAAAGTGGCCACTGTGTTTCTTTCTACAAGATCACGTTGTGTTGAAAGCAATGACTGTAGAAAAACATGGACAGCTAATTTTGCACTAAGTCTCTTAAAAGTGAAGCAACCATAGGTCTAGTAGATGTTGTAGCTGTTGTAGTATGACATGTAGCTCCTCCTATCCCTAAACGTTTGATATTTCCATGTTTTATAGACAAGACCGCCCATTTTCCATTCCATTTTTCATGTTTTTTCATCTCTAGTGTCTAATTCCAATTGGTCGTTTTTGCGTTTTGCATTTTCCCACAGAATTAAGCTTTTAAAACCTTATAATTTTGCTATATTCTCTTAAAAAGCTGGGGTTGCACTTTGAAATGAAAAATGGTTGACAAATTTAGCAGGAAGAGTCAAACTGGACCAACTGGTGGAACTACAAGTGGAAAAATCTGTTCATTTAAACTCAATGAAGGCAGTCTGAGACACTTGGGTTGGCTTGGTCTTGGGAAGGGGATGCAGCTACCAAACGAATAGACAAGTCTGGCTCTTTATCTTGTCTCTAAAAAGCACAGACACAGCAGACAATTTTGTCTTCATTTCTATAGAACAGAAAGAGACGTTTTTCTACAGTCACTGTTTTAAAAGAAGATAAGTCCATTCGAAGCCGAGAGCCGAGTCTTCACTGACTCTCTTGCACGATGATGTCAGCCACGCCGTGCACTTGGCTGAGCTGTTTGCAGTCCAGAGAGGCCACCAGCTTCCTCGTTCCAGCCAGAGAGGGGATGAAGTGCTCGGTCACCGTCACTGTAGCGTGTCTGATCACATCACTGACGGATAAAGAAGAAGAAGAAGAATAAATGTTAGAATACTGAGAATAAAAGCAATCAATTTTCATGTATTTATACTAATTGAGGACTGAAATATAATGACATGCCAATACAAAGTAATGGGATAACATGTAGCATGTAAACTGGTCATGAAGTGTTACGTCAGTGGACAGCTTGTCTTGAAGTTGTGAGGTGTTATCTTGTAATTAAGGATGAACACTGGCCAACAAGCTTCAAAGAAGACAGTACCGTCCACTGCGCTGTCCACAGTGGGTGGTAATGATCGTGACTGGCTGTGTCTGGCTATAATTGTCCATGTGAACTGACAAGGGACTTTCTCATTCAATGCAGAAGGCCAGACTTACTGGACAATCTGGTTCTCAAGGAGGAAAATCTGTTCTAAACTCAATGAAGGCAGTCTGAGACACTTGGGCTGGTATGGGGAACACAAACCCTCCCAGTCTCTTAGAAGAGCAGGACTTTATTGTTATTGTTGCAATTCATTGCTCTCATTACTGACCTCGCGTGTAAAGCCGGTGTTGTGCTGAATTTAGCACCCCCGCCCAAAAAAGCGTCACCCACGTCTTCTTGGCTTAAACTTTTTACTTGGAAATACCCAAGATACTTACTCTAAGCTATACTGACTCGTAAAAGAGGGGGTGCTTTTCCACTGGCATGGTGCCGGTGCTGGTGCCAAAGGCCAAAGGACGGGGCATTCGGGGCAAAGTTGTTTACAAATCTCATTTCCATTCACTGCGAAGAGCAGCAGAAGCAGCTAAATGAATGAAAATGAATTAACAGTGCTCCAATGGTTCCTCTGTGTTGTTTTCAATTCGCCCTCCGGCTTCTGCCTACGCCCACATTCACATACGTAGTGAGTGACTCCTTAGAGCAGTGGAAACACGAACCGATCCTTAAAAGGTTTGCCGGTTCGCAGGAACCGGCTCTGGCTCCGGCACCAGCACTTTGTCTGTGGAAAAGAGGTAATAGTTGTGCCTAAATCTGCGCCCCCGCCATGAAAAGCACCCCCTCTCGGCAGCGTGAACACATAGTCTTCTTGATAAAAGTGTGTGGTAATTGGGGAGATGATTGCTTTAATAGCTAACGTTAATTAGAAACATGCTCCTGAGAGGGGTTACTTTTTTTCATGGCGGCAGTGCAGATTCCGATGCGCTTTCAAAATAAAAGTTTATTTTTAAACAGTTTATGCTTTTTCTGCGGTATAATTTTTTGGGGGAGTGGGGGACAAATCCACCTATTTACGGTTCCTACGCCAATGTATGAGTATATACTTTATGATAAAAAAGGCTTAAAATCTTTAAAATTAAAATTCTTAAAAGTTTTAAGTGTTCTGTTTCTTACCCAACGTTGATGGGATGGAGGTTCCTCAGTCCCAGGCCCTCCACTCGAACCACCACGTTGCGGAGGGTGCACGGCAGAGGGTTGGTGAAGGTGAGCTTAGCTGAAGCTTCTTTACCCACGTAGGCCTCTCCCACAGGCTGGAAATATTAATAAATCAATCAAATCCTCACAGCAATGCATCAAAATCTTGTAGAAAGCCATTTCAGGACAGTAAAGGCAATTACTCCAACAAAAGCAGGATAAACTGCTTGTCAATGAATGAGAAGCAGGTGTCTCAGTACTTTTGTCCACATACTGTAAGCAGTGTTGTCTCACCTCAATGCTGATATCTGGAGTGCGAAGCCTGAAGCTGGTCTGAGAGGCGAGCACCTGCTTGGTCTCATTGACTCTGCCGGAGAGCGTGAGCATCAGGGCGGCCTGGTCCACCAGATGGTCCTTGTAGAGTTGGTAGGGCAGGACCCAGTCTATGACTTTCTCTGAGGGAAAGAAACAACAATTGTTAACTGAATTGGGGTTTTCTTAATATCAGTTTACAAATAGCACTAAGGATGTCCCCTATCTAATAATGTGGCAAAGAAATGAGGGTAAAATTTGTTTTGATTTGATTTTCCTAAATGGTCAATGCAAATCCAATTTTATTGAACAAACCTCTCAATAATTACAGTATTTAAAAAATGCACTGTTCCAAATTTTTGCACAACAGTGCAGTTTTAAAACATTTTTAGGTTGAAAAAAAACTGCAAATGGTAATTTTTTCATTTACCGAAATTTTCAAACTATGAGACGTGCTTAAAATCCTTATAATTTGCCTTATTTTCCGATGCTCCTTGTATGTATGTATGAATTTTACCAGTAAGTTTGTAACAAGCAGTAAAGAAATATTAGCATTAGCTGCTAACCGCGCTAAGCACTAGCCCTTTTGCCGTTCAGAGCTTGAATTATCAGCCTGTAGCCTGTAGCCTGCACCTAACTCCAGCTAGCACTGCTGGAGCAGCATAAGCATTACCCACTAACTGCACTAAGCACTAGTTAGCACTTTTGCTGTTCAAAAGTGAGTATATCAGACTGTAGCCTTCACATTTACCGTGTTAAAACAAGCTACATGGGATGAACCACTAGCTAATAGTATCCTGGGTTACTAGAAAACACTCAGGGTTTCTCAGTGTAGCGCTGTCTGGCTAGCTTTAGTGGAAATTTGGAAATCTAAGCACTTTTTGTAAAGGTGTAAAGCACAGGTGTAAAGTTGTGAAGGTAAATTTTAATAGCGTTTCTGACTGATCACTCTCTTCCACGGTATGCAAAAAGATAAACCGCGTCTTCCATCGCAAAATCATCTTCATGCATCTGTGTCATTGGCTGCTATGGGCATAAAAGGAGAGAAGCTTATGGTGTGGCCACCATCCTTCCCTGATCTCAACCAACATCAAAACAGCAGCTCTGGGAGGCTAATCTGGCATCATGCAAAGAAATTCAAGCAGAAACTCTCCAAAAACTCCTATGTTAACATGTAACTGGGCCTGTTAAGATGTCAAAATATGACCATTTGCAGTTCCCTACAACCTGTAAAATATTTTGACTGTGCTCTTCTTCCTCTTTATTCACCTTCATTGGGTTTCAGCTCAATAGGCAGCTTCTCGGCCTTCACCGTGCCCTTCAGCACGCCGGTGTAGTACATGACCGCCACCTGGCTGTTGAGGGTGGTCTTGCGGAGCTGATCGCTCTGGTTCTTCACCACAAACTTCAGTACGGCATCTCCACCCATACTCAGCCCATCTCCATCCACTTTCACCTCCACATTCACGTCCTCCGCTACTGGAGACGAGTAGGCTTCCGGCTTGCTGCCGTAGCGGCATGCGGTCTCCACGGCAATGCGTTCCTCCTCTGAACCTAAATGGGTGAAGGTGAAGGAGATGATAGAGGTGAATAAATCCATATTTTTTACCATTATATAGCTGGTTATTAATTAGCCAATTAAACAACCCACTCACTAGAACTCAATCTATCATTTCAATGGTCCCAACAGTAGGTTACATCCAATGAAAATACTCAAAGGAAAGCACCAGATCCCTCTATCTGATACATTAGCTAACAGATGCCTGTGCCCACTAGCATTACAATGGGTGTGATGAGTGGATTTGAACTCAGGGCTCCACTGGATCTTGTTTTAATGGGTTAAAAGTTATTATTCAGGCAAGCTCTATCTCCAGTTCTCCACTATATACACTGGTAAATTATCTATGAAAGGTTTTCCACCAGTGTGAAGAACATTTTACTCAAGCAAAGATGCATTTAATCACCCGCAAGGTTCTTTACTTTGTCATAGATTATTCTATATACAGTTTACCCATTAAATGTTTGTAATAGCTTGTAATGTGTGAGAGTGAAGAAAAGCAAGTATGTGTAATCTTCTCCATAAAGTGTTGGTATGACTGCAGTTTTTCATTCTAAACAACTCGGAAGAGTTTAAGTGTTTAATCAGTCGATCAGTCTTTAAATGACTAATGGAACAAACTTTGGCTTGGCTTTAATGAAATGACTGGATACCCCTGTCTAAAGAACTCGAACAGTCTTGCACAGTTAATGTAAACTTAAAGGTTCTTCACAGTCACACTACATATTTACTACAGACAAAAATAAATAAATAAGAGACCACTTGAATATAATGAGTTTCTTTGATTTCATCAAACCAAACTAAACTGCTTGAATTTTTGCACCAGGAGTGGCATAAAGTTATCCAAAAGCAGTGTGTAAGACTGGTGGAGGAGAACATGCCAAGATGCATGAAAATTGTGATTAAAAAACAGGGTTATTCCACCACTCTTAAAACTTTATGAATATGAACTTGTTTTCTAAGCTCTACCTATTTTTTCTTATTTCAGCCATTTTTCTCATTTTCTTTAAATGACAATATTTTTATTTGGAATTTGTGAGAAATGTCAAACATTTACCTATAAATAGCAAACTGATTCAGAAACCGAAGTGGTCTCTTCATTTTTTCCAGAGCTGTATATAAGTGCAAACAACAAGTGTACATGATCTCAACCGCTGCTGATTAGCTGAGCAGGAACTATGCTCTCTTGACTCTTGAAATATTCAAAATTATGTAAAATGCAACACATACTGTATGCCTCATTACAAAAGACCTGTATGATTAGTGGAAAGTGATAGATTCCAGGTTATTTTCAGTCAGAGAGAGAGAGAGAGAGAGAGAGAGATAGAGAGAGAGCTCAGTCAGAAACTTCACTCCTTCGTTTCTTTGGTTTTACTATGAGTGAATGAACTACTGAGCTTTGAGTTTCCCCTTCTGAAGTCTCCATTGCTTCACCAGCCGCTCGCATTCAGTAAAACTGAGCCAGATCCTCTTTTAGAGGCTGTACGTGTGAAGTAAGTGCGTAAAGACGTGTGACATCGCCAGAAGTAGAACTCCAGCGAACAGAGACCCGACACCCCAGTTTTTAGAATGAACACCGTGTATCAGGCTTAGCAGGGATGGTCGTTTCAGCACACTGGTACCATTAAACACAATATTTCATCCCTTCTTCACTCAGAAAGGCTTCTGCTTTCAGTTTATAGGTTCTTAAGAAGATGTAGGCTGTTACAAGAGATAGTGTATATGTGTGTGTGTGTATCCATGTGAGCATTTGCATGTTCTCACCTTCAGCATGTTTGTACAGGTGTGTGATGTCGAGCCGCTGATCTGAGCCAACAGCCTTGGTGCTGATGGCTCGCCCCACCACGTTCTTCTCACTGTGGATCTGACTGAAGGTGCCATCCAGGTTCCTCTGCCAGTAGATCTTATCACTGTTCACCTGAAGGCATGAGAGACAGGGAAAAGTTTATTCATCTATATTTACCTATAATCAATATTATATCAGTCTATATTTTGTAATTTATATCTTTAAAAGCTGTTGCACATTGGCTACACCATGTGGCAAAATTTGTTTATACTGAAGGCATTAGGTAAAGCAAGCTGGCAATATTTAAATGAGACTTCTTGAAGATTAGTTATCATCTAAGTTTCATTTTTTATTTTATTTCAAATTTTTATCCCATTTTCTTTCCAATTTACACAGCCAATTATCCAAACTCACTCATTAAGATTCCCAACATCACTAGTTAGCCACCACCTCTCAAACAGAAGAAAGCACAGTGACTCGGTTCTGATACATCAGCTCACAGATGCAGCCTTGTGCTGATCGACATCACCCTAGGAGTGATGAATAAGGGGAAAGAGTGCCATCTACTGTACCCACCCAAAGAGAGCAAGACCAGTTGTGCTCTCTCAGGGCTCCGGTATCTGATGGCAAGCTACAAGAAGAGGATTCAAACTGGCAATCTCCTGATCATGGTGGCATAATGGCCTTAGTCTGCAGGACATGGCATGTTGTTGCGTCTTTGGTATCTTGAGGATGCAACAAATATGCCTTGTATGGCTCAAAACGCGCAAAAGAAATTGATTATGGGTGTGTTTTGGCTGTAACATGAAATAAACCAATCAGTGTTCCAGTTGTCATTCCCTTCAAGAGGCAGGTGAGCTCTGACTTTGGCGCGTTCGTATCTTAACAGTGCAGCACTTTGTGCATCTTAGCAGAGGATACTGATCTGTGAAAGTATGGCAGCAGCTCATTTAAGTGAACAGTAATGTTATTTTACTCTTTATTTTGTTTATTGTTGAGTTAAAAGTCAGGTTTGCACGCTGCAGCGCGTCACGAGCGGGGATGCAAATGCACTGAGGACGTGCAACTTGAACGGCGCTTCCGCATGACTAAGGTTTGGATTGGGTGGCTGACAGTGGACTGTTGTCAGGGTTTTAATCAGTCAGTGGCGCACCTGTTTAAGATTGAAATTTACCTGAACAGATTATTACTGTAACTCACCTCAGCAAACACAAAAGGTGTGTCATGTTTTAAGTACACCTGCCCCGAGCGAATAGCCGCGATGGAGGCGGGGCCACAGCGGAACGTTCCCTGGCTGGTTTCCTGGGGGGTCGAGTCAACAGCCTGCCATCCCCCCATACCGGGCGGCAGATCAGGACGAGCCATCCAGCAGTCGTTCCAGACATGGAAGTTCCTAAAGACGTGGAGACAGACTCTGATTTTGCTATCGATTTTCACTGCTTTGACTATTAATATCAGTTGCACCATGTTGTCTGGGTTACTAATACGTTTCTCTGATTAAACTGGAAATGGAGTGAGGTTTGTGTGGACATTTAACATGTAGAACCACACCAAGATAGAAAACATTTAGGAACCTTATTTGTATGAGTGTTTAGAGCAAAATGAGATCAGCTGTCGGGGAAGATAATACAGCAAACTGACTGGAACAAACTACACTGGGCAATTTTATAACCATTTATAAATATTATATTTATCAAATATTCAAGAGAGTCCTCTTGAAGTGAACAACAGACCACTGATTTAAACCAGGATTCAAATCTTATTAGTTGTGATTTTTAATTTTTAAACAGTGTTTCTAAACTTTTAAACAGTGATTCTAAACTTTTAAACAGTGATTTTAAACTTTTAAACAGTGATTTTAAACTTTTGATCAGTGATTCTAAGCTTTTCAGCAATTATTTTAACTTTTAAACAGTGATATTTAACTTTTTAAGAGTGACTTTTTATAGAGATGAGATAATTCCCAAATTGCCCCCTGAAATAACACATCATGGTCAATTTGCAAACTGCTGTACCATGACTTAACACTGTCTATCTAAACCATGATTCAAATCTTATTAGCTAAATTCAAAATTCAAAAATTTTGATCAGTGATTCTAAGCTTTTAAATATTGATTACATTTTAAACTTTTAAACATTCTAAATGTTGATTCTAAACTTTTTAAGTAGTGATTCGAAGCTTTTGATCAGCATTTCTAAGTTTTTGATCAGCGTTTTTAAGCTTTTGATCAGCGCTTTTAAGCTTTTGATCAGTGATTCTAGATTTTGATCTTTGATCCTAAACTTTCAAACAGTGATTTTAAACTTTTAAACAGTCGATATAAAGGTTTGATCAGTATTTCTAAGCTTTTCGGCTATTATTTTACATTTTTAAACAGTGATATTTAACGTTTAGTTAAACGTTTAGTTAAACGTAAAGTACATTTTTTTAAATATAAGATTATTCCCAAATTGGCCCCCGATATAACACTTTATGGTCAGTTTGCAAACTGCTGTACCATAACTTAACACTGTCTATCTACACAGAAACTCACCACACTGAGTCTGAGTTCAGAGAGTTCATTGGATTCATGTCCTCATCAAAGTAAACGTCAGTGGTTAGTGAGACATCTGTATCATGAGCAGACTGGAAATTTGTCACACTGCGGGCAGGAATACCCAGACACCTCAATACTGAGAGAGAGAGAGAGAAAAGAGAGAGAGAGAGAGAGAGAGAGACACAGAGAGAGAGAGAGAAAATAATGTAGTTAATAGAATTACAACAAGGCCTGTCTGATCAGAGGTTCTTTAGGTGGCATGAGACACACACACACACACTCGCACACACACACACACACCCTAACCCATCAGCCAGAGGCAGGGCCTGCAGGAATGGCTGGAATGAAGCTGGAGTATTTTAGACAGCAGCGCTCGGTCAGGAACACGCTCCTATTGGCCGAGGTCAGCTATGAATGTCGCAGGAGAGTGAAGAGGTACGACCTGTAGCCCCCTCCTCACACACACACACACACACACACACACACACACACACACACACACACACACATACTTAGCACACGCATGTTATAAAACTTCAAATGTTTCCACTCACCTGTGATATTAATACACTTTATTCATAAAATCACATTGACTCATTGAGCTTTCAATAGCCCAGTGTTTACCCCCACCAATGCCACACCCCCACCCTAACTTTTGATCAGTGATTCTAAACGTAACATGATTACATGATTTAAACCTTTAATACGTGATTTTAAATTGTGATCCATGATTCTAAACTTAAAATAATGAAGTGATTCTAAACCTTTATGTGATTCTAAATTGTGATCAGTGCTTCTAAACTTTACATAATTAAGTGATTCTAAACCTATATTAAGAGATTTTAATCAGTGATCAGATCATTTTTATCCGTGATTCTAAATTTTTGATCATTGAATTGTAAATTGTAAACCATGATTCAAATCTTTTTATACAGTGATTATAAGTTTTTAATCAATGATTCTAAGCTTTTGAATATTTAATTCTAAATGTCAATCTGTGATTATAAACTTGTAATCAGTGATTATAAACTTGTAATCAGTGATTATAAACTTGTAATCAGTGATTATAAACTTTTAATCTGTGATTATAAAATATTGATCTGTGATTCTAAACTTTTAAAGTAATTTTAAACTTTTGATCAGCAATTATAAACTTTTGATCAGTGTTTCTAAGCTTTTGATTAGTGTTTCTAAACTTTTAAACAGTGATTCTAAGCTTTTCAGTAGTGATTTTAACTTTTACACTGTGATTTTTACAACATTTATAAATATAATTCAAAATTTCTGATAAGTCATTCTAAACTTTTGATCAGTGATTCTAAATATTTGATTAGTTAATTAATTAATTTAAACCATGATTAAAAACTTCCAAATGGTAATTTGAATGTTTGAAACAGGGTTCCTAAACCTTCAAACTGTACTTTTAAATTTAATAATAGTAACTTTTAAACAGCTATTCTAAGCATTGTACCACATTTGTCCAGTGATCGTGCACTATTACGCAGTGGTGTACCTGTAGTAGTGATACCAGAGAAGACCCAGCACTGTCCGTATTTGACCGGGACTCCGCCCTCTCTGTGGTATCTCTTCAGGATGTCCACGCTGCCGCTCCAGGCCGTGGGGGCCGTCCCGCCCACATAGTTCCCAGACCAGTTCCCCTCCAGCACGCCGCGGTCATCTGGGGAATTAATCTGGAACACATGGACTCACCGTCAGACCACAAGTCAAAAAAATAAACATTAATTTAGCTTTAACCCAGATACAATACTACAGAATTATAGTAGTTTTTATTAGATAAATTGATTAATTTTAGTTAAAAGTTTGTTTCTACATGTAAAAAAATGATGTTTTACTGTATGATACTCTAGTCCATCACTCACCATAGCAGAAATAACTCGTACTACATTAACCGGATCTCCTCGACCAGATGGGAGGATATCACTCTTCTCCAGCAGATACAGACAGGCCTCCAGTATACCTTCATCAAACTGAGAGAGAAACATAAATTTTAGGCCAAAAATCAGTAAAAAGTTGCTTTTTATGTGTCCAAAAAAAAAAAAATACATATTATATATTATATATTATTTTAGGTTTAAGCTAATTAAAATGTTGCAGGAATTGTTTACAGAACTTTTATGAGTTAACTCAAATTAGCTTAATCAAACCTTTTAATGTGTTTGAGGTTTAACTCCATATGTATTGTTAATTAAACTGATATGAAGAATTTAAAAAATATTAGAACATATATGGAATTAACTTATAAAAGTGTTGGAAACATTTACTGCATCATTTTAAATCAGCAAATTCCATTTTTTAATTGAGTTGAGTTAAAGGCTTTGTGGTCTGGCCTAAAATTGACAGAACTAAAATATGTAAGTTACAAAAACATTAAGTTGAGTTAACTGAGATGCAGAAGTAAGACATCTGAGTTACCAGAACTTTAAGTGGAGGTAACTCAAAAATGCTTTGTATTTTAAATCTAGAATTGACAGAACTAAAAAAATGTGAGTTACGAGAATATTGAGTCAAATTAACAGAAACAAATTTAATAGAATGTTGAGATAACTCAAAAATGCTGTTTTTCTTAATTGGACAGATCTAAAATATGTTACTAAAAAAATGTGAGTTACAAGAACACTGAGTTGAGTTAACTGAGATGCAGAAGTAATACATCTGAGTTACCAGAACTTTAAAAGGAAATAACTCAAAAATGATTTCTATTTTTAATCTAAACTAAAAAATGTGAGTTATAAAAACTTTGAGTTAAATTAACTTAGATGCAGAGGCAAAAAAATGTTAATAGAGTTAATAGAATGTTAAGTTAACTCAAAAATGCTGTTTTTCTTACTGGATAGAACTAAAAAATGTTATGAGCACTTTGAGTTAACTGAGATGCAGAAGTAAAACAAATTTCTGTTTTGAATCTTAAACTGACAGAACTAACAAAAATGTGAGTTACAAGCAGTTTAAGTTAAATTAACTTACACGCAGAAGCAAAAAAAAAAATAGAGTTAAAAGAATGTTGAGTTAACTCAAAAATGCTCGTTTTTTCTTACCTAAAATGGACAGAACTAAAAACTGTAAGTTGATGCAATGTTGAGTTAACTCAAAAATGCTCAGATTGTCTTACCTAAAATGGACAAGAACTAAAAACTGTAATTTAACAGAATGTTGAGTTAACTCAAAAATGCTCAGTTTTTCTTACCTAATATGGACAGAACTAAAAACTGTAAGTTAATAAAATGTTGAGTTAACTCACAAATGCTCGGGTTTTCTTACCTAACATGGACAAGAACTAAAAACACTAATTTAATAGAATGTTGAGTTAACTTAAAAATGCTGTTGTGAGTTGTGAGAAGTTTGGGTTGAGTTAACTGAGATGCAGATGTAAGGAAACTTTGACTGGAGCTAACTCAAAAATGCTTTGTAATTTTGAAATAAAATAAACCAAAAAAAAAGGTGAGTTATGGGAACTTTTGACTAAACATAGTCAAGTTAACTCAAAAAACACTTTGTAATTGGCCTAATTTTACATTTTATTAATAAACCTAATGCTTTATTCTCTCTCTCTCATTAGAGCACCTGTCCAAAGTTCCAGGTTCGAGCGCCGATCTGCCTCTCAGTGCCGTAGTAGATCCTCCCTGTATCGTTCAGCACATACTCCTTCTTCTCATCTTCATCATCCATAAACACTGTATCCTCTGAGAACAGAGAGAGAGAGAGAGAGAGAGAGAGAGAGAGAGGGGGGTGGTTATTAGAGGGTCAGGTAGTGGACTCTAGTGGTCTGAGGGGTCTGAATGACCTCATTACGGCACTTCTATTGCATGATATCATGAAAGCGAGACCCCGGCAGGGTGGGGTGTCTCAGAACTGTGGGTTCTGGTGCAGCCAGCGATCCACACCCGAAACACAGGCTGCTTTCTTTCTTTATGAACACATGGGCATGATTATCAGAGGAATGAGAGGCTGAAGGACATTTAGACCAACCGTTACCGAGCTAGAACCTTTTATACAGAAGCAGAGTAAACAGGTTAATGGGCGCCATTTGCTTGTTGTGACTCTTCCAAATTAAACTTTTTTTTCAGCTCTGAATCTATTAACACATGTATGTAACTATTTAAAACATGTACTGGTCAATCTCAGGCAGCCTTACTTAATTTTTTACAAGGTTTCTTATCCGAAGATGTTTATATTTTTCTCAGTCCTGTTTTATAGAAATATTTGACTGCATGTCCAAATAATGAATATTTATGACAGACAGACAGACAGACAGACAGACAGACAGACAGACAGACAGACAGACAGACAGACAGACAGATAGATAGATAGATAGATAGATAGATAGATAGATAGATAGATAGACACTTTATTTATCCCAAAGGAAATTTTGGCAAAAACACTATATATGCATGCACACTGTTTTTTCCTATTTTTATTTCATCAAGACGACATCAACCTAAAATTGATTAAATTGACTATCGAACTCACTCCTGTTACTGGAACTCACTCCTGTTACTGGAACTCACTCCTGTTACTGGAACTCACTCCTGTTACTGGCACTCATTCCTGTTACTGGAACTCACTCCTGTTACTGGCACTCATTCCTGTTACTTTTCATGTTTTGAGTAACAAGAATGAGTTTTTAGTATAGAATTAGCAAAAAAAACATGGAAAATAGCTAAATGGCGGCTATGCTCATAGCATGAGGACAACGAGCACATTCTCGAGTTATTTCTCCAAAATCTGTAAAAAGAAGCAAAAAAAAATCTAATAATTAATTTAGGTAACAGGGATGAGTGCTGAGATTGATCTCCTCAGTCATAGTTGCAATGATCGTTGCACTAAGAGGGTCAGGACAAGTACACACCTCGTCCGATAGCCTACATGCGGAGCCACCAATGCAGCTTCATTAAGCAACCAGTGTAGATCCGCAGTGTAGATCTGATATATCAGCGTTTAGACCAATAAGAACTCACAAAATATGAGCATATATGACACAAGGAGCTTCCATTCAGTGTTGGCACTGATTTGCAAAATACACTCAGCCCAGCCTATTATACACTGAAGAAGAATTGAGAAAACAGCATCACAATGGCAACTCTTCTACATTTAAACAGAAACTCATGTTATCTCTTCTTATCTCATGTTTAATTTTAATATTATAGATATGTTTAAAGTATATGTTTAAGGTAAAGTCACTACAAGCCCCTGGTGCACTACTATTGGTCCATTCATCATGAAGTTGTAGGATATGCACATAAAGGAAAATGAGTCAGCAGAGCCAGCACTTAAAGAAAAGAAAAGAGGAAAAGAGAGAAAAGCCCTGCAGTAAAAAAAAGGGAAAGGACTGACCACACAGACCACACACACTCTCTCGCTCTGGGTGGAAGTGGGTGGCCACAGAGGAACAATACAAACCGCTCACGAGTGAAAGGGCAGTGAAGGAAATTATAGGTCTGACCTGCAGAGACAGGAAACCGGGCACATGAGCCGTGTTCTGTGGCTAGATAAGCTCTGATAGTGATGGGTGAAGAAAGACTACAGAAAAATGGTGGTTCTACTGCAGAATCGCTGGAAAGAACCCTTAATTTTAGAGTTTAAACCAATATATATATCAATATAACATGTCTCTTGTGTTACAGCATAGTTGTTATAATTTCAGGCAAAGAAAAAATTAAAACAGTTTTATTTTTAAGGAAATAAAGACATTTGCTGCTACTTAATGTTCATATTGCCTCTAGTATATTAAGCTTAATATCTAAAAATCAAATGGTCCCTTCTTCCATAAAACTCGCCTTGCAATGTCCTCAAAGAGAGTTTATTTTAACATTTAAAAAAAATATCCCAGCTATTTGAGATCAGGAGGTATAGAAAGGTGTAGAATTGTGAAATGCAAAACCACCAGGTTAAAGAACAGGTTCTTCCCCACTGCCATTAGACACTTGAACCTCATTAGCACCTTACCCTCTACATGTTTACATTTCACTGAAATCTCTCTAAGGCACATGTTTACTTATCGCTGATCTGCTGATGCTGTAGATCAGCGATTCTCAACTGGTGGGTCAGGACCCAAAAGTGTGTCACAGCCACATTGTTGGTGGGCACAGATAGCTTGTAAAAGAGAGAGAGTTTCTTACTAATGTACTCTGAATGCAGAGATATGCAGAAAAGTAAGTTATCTAATTTTGTGGCTTTATTTATTTTGGGCAGCTGTGATATTTAATTTTATTGTAGTAACTTTTATACATGTAGTAGTCATGGTCCTCCTTAGTTTCTTTAAAAAATAAATATATAATTATGTATGTATTCATAATTATATTGTAGATAGTATCTATCTATCTATCTATCTATCTATCTATCTATCTATCTATCTATCTATCTATCTATCTATCTATCTATCAATCAATCTATCTGTATGGTCTGTCTGTCTGTCTATCTGGCTGCCCCCTGTCCGTCTATCTATCTATCTATCTATCTATCTATCTATCTATCTATCTATCTATCTATCTATCTATCTATCTATCTATCTATCTATGTTTATGGATCCAGTAGACGAATATGAAGATGATAAGTTATAGAGAAGAGAAGAAGAAAGAGATTGCAGAGATTGGAAAGGGTTAAACTGCAGATCAAGGGATTGATCGAGAGAGAGCATAAACTGCTTCATAAACCTTTATCTTTGATAGCAGCACACATTCACTGTGGCATTGTTTCAATAAGCTTCTGCAATGTTACAAAATGTATTTCAAGATCTTGCAGCAGCATTGATGATGGTAGAGTCTGACCAACCGCTGCACAAAGCAGCTCTTCTCCATCCAGCACATCCCAGAGATTCTCAATGAGGTTAAGATCTGGACTCTGTGGTGAACTCTCTCTCAATCCATGTGAGAAAATGATAAATGATGATCTCATGCTCCCTGAACCCTGAACTCTTTCACAATTCCAGCCCCATGAATCCTGGTATTGTCTTATCTTGGAATATGTCTGGGTCATCAGGAAAGAAAAAATTGATCCATTGATGGAATAACCTGGTCTATATTCAGTATATTCAGGTAGTCAGCTGACCTCATTCTTTTTCAGCACATACTGTTGCTGAACCTAGACCTGCAGACCAACTGCAGCATCAACCAACCCCACATCATTTACTTTAGAGTTAAATCCAGGTGGAGACTTTTTTTGAAAAAAATCTCTCAGTGTCTTACCTTCACACCAGGGGTTGAAGAGCATGTAGATGTGTTTTTCAGGGTCGTACGTGGTGACAGCTTCGCTCTTCGGACACCAGGTGGTGATGGTGAGCGCGTACTGGCCGACGACGGCTTTCGGCGAGGAGTTGACGGAGAGTTTGATCCGATTGCTGTTCTGTTCTACGATCTTGGCCTCCCAGCACAGGTCCTGCAGCTCCTCCACCAGAGGGATGATGATGTGCGTGCCCTTCGACACCAGCGGGAGCGGCCCTGTAAAAGAACAGGTTCAACAAAGTAAATTTCAAGTGCATACGACTCAACAGCAAGTACCTGGCCAAAGTTTGTGTGATAGGCAGTGCTGCAGGGGGACTAGTAGACATAGTGGAGGAAATGGTAGAGTTGAATCCCAAAACTCCAACTCCCAGAATCCCTGGCAGTGATCAGCGTCAAACCAGCTGCACCTGTGCACTACCCTATATAAACCTCAGTCAAACGAGACCTCACTGTTGCACCTTTACAGAGGGGTGACCGGTAACAGAGGGTATAAGAAAAGAAGGTGATCTAAAAAAAAGGAAAGAGATCTAAAAAAAAGAAAGCCACACAAAAAGAAAAGAAAATATCTTAAAAAAGAGCATAAAGAGAGGACTGAGCGGCGTTCAACCAGTTTTGAGTTTGGTTTTGTTTTAGTTTGGTTTATTTGAAGTTGAAAGCTGTATTTTCTTGGTCCATGCCATTTAGTTTTCTTTTGTTCTATTTCCCGCCTTTTTTCCACACCTCTTTTCCCACCTGTTCTCCAGTTTCTTTGGAGAAACAGTTGCTTAAGCACAACACCTATAACATTATAATTTCAAAACCCTTACTAGAACTGAATAATAGATTATATATATATATATATATATATATATATATATATATATATATATATATACCCCAACCATAACAGTTTGGCCCAATACTGTTCTACTATACTGACTTTCCCGGGTCCTACAAGCCTCAAAACAGTTATTCTTTCATTTGGTTTCAATAATTTCAAACTCTTAGTTTGTGCAAGAACAGAAATCCTGTCACAAAGTTTTATGTAAAAGACAATCGGATGTAAAATAGCGCACCGGTCAATTCCGGATCACGCAGCTAGATTTAGGGTGTGTCGGTGTGTCTTTGGTATCTTTAGGCACAAAAAATATGTCTTCCAGAATATACTCCAGAGTTTTTCAATTTGGTAAAATCAAAGAAACTCATCATTTTAAGTCGTCTCTTATTTCTTCCAGAGCTGTATCCATAATTGAATGAATGTAGAGCCACTAATAACTCAACTGCTAAGAGTTAACAGACTAAAGCCTTCAGGAACGCACTGGAACCCACCCAGTGATTTATTATAACAGTGTGTAATCACACACAACAGTCAAGAAACAGTAAACCTCCCTTTTATAAAATCAGGTTGATTCAACTGTGTGATCATTCATGTTTCTAAAGAAAAGCGTTCACACTTCACTCTTACATGTGCCGATCTCTGACTCACTAGTGTGTGTGTGTGTGAGACAGATAGCGAGGCTATGTCACATTACAGCTGAGCTATTCAAGCTGTTGTAACGTTTCAATTGAAAACCAAGGGTCACTTGTGTGATTCATTGACATTAAATGGTGATTTCACAACGCAGCAGAGGGAAGTTATCAAAAACTTCAGAACTATTCGAGGCATCCGGGCGAGGTGACACCCTGCTAACGCCCTTCCTCCCTCACCCCGCTGACTGTCTGCACACAGGAAAACTAATCTTAACTCCTGCTTTGAACTGTGTGTCACGGCCGACACCTTTGCCTTTATTCAGATCTCTGGGGTTAGACCTGTAATATATACAGCTCTGAAAAAAATGAAGAGACCACTTTAATTTCTGAATCAGTTTCTCTGATTTTGCTATTTATAGGTTTATGTTTGAGTAAAATGAACATTGTTGTTTTATTCTATAAACTACAGACAACATTTCTCCCAAATTCCAAATAAAAATATCGTCATTTAGAGCATTTATTTGCAGAAAATGAGAAATGGCTGAATTAACCAAAAATATGCAGAGCTTTCAGACCTCAAATAATGCAAAGAAAACAAGTTCATATTCATAGAGTTTTAAGAGCTCAGAAATCAATATTTGGTGGAATAACCCTGGTTTTCATGCATCTTGGCATGTTCTCCTCCGCCAGTCTTACACACTGCTTTTGGATAATTTTAAGCCTTTACTCCTGGTGCAAAAATTCAACCAGTTCAGTTTGGTTTGATGGCTTGTGATCATCCATCTTCCTCTTGATTATATTCCAGAGTTTTTTAATTTGGTAAAATCAAAATCAAAAAAATAATATCAATAAAATCATTTGTAACCATTCTCTTATTTTCTCTCTCTCTCTCTCTCTCTCTCTCTCTCTCTATATATATATATGTTGTTGTTTTTTTCAAAGTTGAAATATACTCCTTTCTGCATGTGATGACTTTAACATGTTTTTCCGTGTGCCATTAATTTGGATGGTCCACCAAGCCTCATATTCCAACCTTCCGCAGTTTAATCTGCAGAGCAACATAGGTTCCGTCATAGGTTGCCAAGTCTGTATAGAAACCTCTATATATTCAATTACCAATTGAACACAAAACCCTTATTGCAGGGATTGTGAAGATAGTTCTAAAGTCTAAATAGACTCAAAAGAGAGAAGTTGTTGGGTTTATAGTGAAACCAGTGGGAGTACTTACACCCTGTTCTGTGTTTTACTGCATAAAATAAATAATTCTGTGTGTGTTTATGTGTGTGTGTTTGTATGTTCACACACATCTGTTTGCCGCCCGAAATGATTAAACATTTGTTTTGGTTACCTCTGCGTAAGTCTCGAAAGACACAATGAACACCTGACAAGAAATATTGTGCCATTTTATTTTGCGAGATCTCATGGCACGAGATATTGTTACCCCTACATACTGCTATCCCATGACTTTTGACTTTTGCCTCCTCTACCCTCAATTTAAGCCCTATTTGAATTATGTTTTAATCCATATTATGGCAAAAACTACTCAACTAAGTTCATTGGGTCTGAAACTTTTTAAGAACTTTGAAAGTATCCTTAAACACACTCAACGCAAATACCATCAAAAATGATATGATGAAACTGGCACTCATCAGGTTCGCCCCAGGAAAGAAAAAGCATGCATAGAATAAGTTCTGGATCTCAGTTCAGCCGTACCTGCCTGCTGCTACACTAAGATTATAAAGCATAAATCAGATAAGTAGGAGTTGAGTTATGGGAAAGAGCCACATGTTCAGTTTTTTTAAAGCACTTAATGGTTCAAGTCTTGCACAATGTACTGTAGTGTTTGCACATCTTAAGAAAAAAACATCTAGCAACATACTCTAAAACACTTCTTATTATTGTACAGTGGGCTGCAGGGCTACACCCAGGGTACGCACCCTGATAGTGAGGTCAGCCGTGTTTTCTTTTCACAGTGAACTCAGGGGAAGTAGGTGTGTGCAGATGTGTGAAAGTATGCTCTTATCAGAAGACTGGATACGAGGCCTTGAGATTTATGGCTCTGTTTTATCTATAGATGCATAACTTTACAGACAGGATGACATAGAATTGATTTAGGTAGATCTATAATAACTAATGCACACAGTAAACAGAGGGTAGGCGTGTGTGTGTGTGTTAGTTTAAGGGCAGTAAGTCGAAATGTAAAGCAACATATTGTCTTATTAATGATTTTCCTCTTGGTTTTCACTGATCTCAGTCCTTACATACTCACTGGCCACTTTATTAGAAACGCAAGGTAGTAGTCATCCGCACTGGCTTTTAGTTAACAGCTGTGCTGAACTTGTTGAGAGTTAATTACCTGAATTTCTTGAATTTCTTGCCTCTTAATGTGTTTGAGAGCATCAGTTGTAAAGTTGTGAAGAGGTAGAGTTGGTGTACAGTGAATAGCCCTATTTGATTATAATATATATAGTAGTATAGTAATTTTTAATTATAATTTTATTTTGTTTTGTTTTTTTACTTTTTCTCCTCCAATTCAGTGAGTTTTAATTAGTTTTTAGAGTGGGTTTGCTAGTTTTTACAATTTTTAGTATTATAATTAGTATTATAGTATTATTATTAGTATTATAATTCTAGTATTAGTTTCACAGTATTTTATCTGTAATTTCAGTTAGTTTTAGTTAGTTTTATAAACTTTCAATTCAGTTTCAGTTAGTTACTTTTTAATTAGTTTTTTTTTCTTTCAATTACCATTTCTATTAGTTTCAGTTAACAAAAATGTTTTTTCATTTTCAGTTTTCAGTAGAGTTGGTATACAGTTGGTAAGATTTGGAGTTGGTATACAGTGATGAGCTCTATTTGATTAATGTTCTAATCAAGGTTAAAATAGAATTTTTAATTATAGTTTAATTTGATTTAGTTTTAATACATTTTTAGAGTGGGTTTGCTTTTTATTATTATTATAATTAGAATTATAGTCTTATTAGTAGTATTCTATATTATATATTATTTTTTTGTTTCAGTTAGCGAAAATTGTCGTTATCGTTACCAATAATAACCTTGATTCTAATCCATATTATGAGAAGGAAGAACTACTTAACTAAGTAAAGAAAATAAAACTTTAAGAAGGTCATTCAGTCTAAAACAAGAACTTAAGTATTCTTGAAGGGCGGTCACCAAAAAGACTATCACAAACATTATAACGATGAAACTGGCTCTCATCAGGACTGGCCCACACTCAGCTCTTCCTGCGATCTGCAGCCTCCGGACTACATTGCCCAGGATGCACCACACACTGACATGACACCCAATCCCAATCACATGACTCAGCAAATGACACTTCCAGGAAGCAGGTCACCTGAGTACTAGCCACATGGTTTACCCCTAAAAAAAGTGTCTGATTTGCTCTTAGTCTTACTCTCTCGTTTTGATCTTGCTTTGTATTACCAACCTTGACTTTTGCCTTCAAGGGTTTTGACATTCATAGTCTGGATGATTTCAGTATTCATTTACAATGTAGAAAAAAAACAGAAATATTTAACATCTATTTCCACTCACTGGCCACTTTATTAGAAACAGCTACCAGCATTTCTTGGACTATGTAACTCCACACACTTACAGACTGCACTCTACCTGTAGCTGCACAGTTTATCAGCTATGCTCTACTTTTTTTTGGGTCACTCTTGGCACTGCAGTGACAGTGACGTGATAGTGCTCACAGTAGTGAGTGTGTGGAGCTGGTACGTTGGTCTCAGGCACAGCAGTGTTGTTTGGGTTTTTACACATTAGTGTTACTCTAGGTTGAGAGTGAGTCCAGCACCCAAAAATATCCAGCCAGGAGCCGCGGTGTGGTCAGAAACTGACCTCGGGAGAAAGGCTAGTGGCAAGGGGCAAGGGGATGACTGTCACCCCACACTATAAGCCTGGATAAGTAAAATTTACTTAAATATTTGGAGGAAACCGGCTGCCTTAAAAATATTAAGTAATGTTTACTAAACATTTTTGTTAATTAAGCTTAAAACGTATATCAATTGCTTTTTTATTCTATTTAAAGTTTAACCCTTTGATTCGCAACATGGGTCAAAAGTGACCCGGCAGAGTTTTAATTTTCTATATCTTTGCAATACATTTATTTAATCATTCAGTATTCAAGGTATTCCCCAATCGATTTTATTTGTACCTTTCTTATTTTTTAAATAAAAACTCTTTTTGTATCACTACCCCTCTAATGAGCAACATGGGTCAAAAATGACCCACATGTATTTTCTATGTTAATTCATGTATGGCTGAGTGTCTCTATGATATCTTAGCAATAAATAAATTCAGTCATTCAGTATCCAAGGTATTTCTCAATTAACTTGCTTTTGACCATCATACATCCTGTTTTAATTGTTATCTTTCTTACTTTTTGAATTAAAGCCCTTTTTGTATCAATACCCCACTAATGTGAAACATGGGTCAAAAATGATCCACATTCAGTTTCTTTGTATCTTCATGTTTCTAGGATATATCTTAGCAAAAAAAAAAAAAAATCATGTCGTGCATCAAAGTGTTAACATTCAGATGATTTGTATTCAAAAATCAGATTTAAAATATTCATTGAAAATCCATGTGTTTTCTTCTTTTAACAGAATATTAATAGCTTTACACACCGAATAACATTACAGGCCCTATTTAAGAGATCTAAATCGCACCAGTCAATTACGCATCACACTTGATTTAGGGCGTGTCGGTGTGTCTTTGCTATTGTGAGGCCGCAAAAATTAGGGCTTGCGTCGTTCGAAATGCACAAAAGTTATGAACTAATTCTCTTAATTAATCATGGGTGTGTTTTGGCCATAATGTGAAATAAACCAATCACTGTGCCAGTCGTCATTTCCTTTTAAGAGCCAGGTGAGCTGTGACTATGGCACGTTCGTATCTCAACAGAATGGTGCTTTTGTGCATCTCAGCTGAAGATAGGACTGGACTGGATGGCTAACTACTGACTGTTGTCAGGGTTTTAAACAGTCAGTGGCGCACCATATTTTCTGAAGCTAAGAAATTGATAACATGCTTTTACAGCCTACAGCACGGAGACCAAGCAGTTAACACTTACTACTTACACATACTATATATATGATCTACCTAAGGTAGCCTTTGGAAATTACTACAAACTGATGGGGATGGCCAATGACTAAACAATGCGTAGGACATAGAGAAGCAATAAAGATCAACTCAACTAAAGTAGAAAGTAGAATCAGTTTTACACACAACATACTTCATTTACTTGCTCTCAAAAACAAAGAATGGGGTTTCTAATAAAGTGTCAAGTGAATACTGATAAATAGATGGGTGTTGTAAAATCACATTAGCTGTAACTCTCACTGATACAGTTCACACTGACCTGTCTTCAGCTCCAGATGTAGTTTGTCAGTGTTGAGGTTAAAGGGTCGTGAGAGGTCGAGCTCTATCTGAAAGGTCTGTCCGCGCCGGACGACGAGGCCGCTGCTGTGGTACTGATCAGTGTGATGCTCCTTACGGTTCTGACCCGTTTTCAAGCTGAGCAGATCCAAGGAACGCACAGTCAAGGGCAGGTCTGAAAGAATAAGAAATACAGAAGTGTGTTATGTGTGAGTGTCTGTGAAAGCGTAATAATGCAAATACACTATTTTAAAGAGCAATTTAATTATAACGCATTTTATAACAGTGAAATATAAAAACAATTTATATGTTGGGCATAATCGTGGTCTTGTCCATACTGTATTGTATACTAAAATTTGATAGTGTAATTGATTCGACAGGCCTAGATGGGTGAGGTTATTTAAAGATGCACTAAACCTTAAACCATATTTTTTAATTAATAGCTGAAAGTGTACCTCTCAAGTTTAGCTGTGCTATAGACGAAGAAGAGGTTTCTGTGTACTTTTATACTGCAGATGTTCAACCATCTGCATTTCACTCTGCATAACCATCTGCTGCAGCTTAGCCAATCAGCTTTCCTTCCTGGCCCGCCTCTAAACCCATACATTACCCAGTGCCCCTCCCAAACTTCTACTTCCATTTTTTAGCCTTTTTCAAATTTGAGCTGAAGTTGCTGTATGTAAACTGATATTAAAAATAGTTCACTTAATTGAACATTTCAATTAATTAGTCGTTTATTTTATGGAATGAAAAACTGAATGAAACGTATTTTTTTTTGTTTTTTTTTACATTATTCAGTACCAGTCAAAAGTTTGGACACACTTTCTCAATCGTTTTCTTTATTTCTATGTCATTTATCTTCTACATTGTAGATTAACATAAAAGGCTTGAAAACAATTAAGGGACACATTTGTAATTATGTAGTAAACAAAACAGAATTTGGCCTCCACAATCCCCTAGATAAGATATCACAAAAACTTCTGACATGATAAAAATTGTGATATCACGATATTATTAAAGAAAGATCAGTATTTTTGTATTTGCTTTGCTGTTTACTGTATTTATTTTTATTTTTTTGTTTCCAATTTTTTATATGTATATACTAAATTTGTTTTATTTCTGATAGATTTTTGTTACATTTTTCATTTCGTTACAATATTATCATAATTTTCCAAAATCAGGGTCTTGGTAAGTTACAATTTTTTTTGTTTGTTTCTACTGAATGTATGAAACGTCCATTTATACTTTAATATTCATTTTGTTGCAGTAGTATATTCTTATTTTTTAAAATATTTTTTTTAATCCAATGTTTTGTTAAGAAAAAACAAGAATACTGTATTATTATGTTAGGGCCATATCAGACACCCCAAGTGACAACACCAATTAGTAAGGTCCAGAAAGCACAGTCCTACATGAGTATTGTAGCTCTGACCTGAAGTGTGAACCCTGTGAAAGGGTCGTGTAAAAGTGCTCACCCTCCTGCTCTTTATCTCCTGTGTGGGGCTGGGGGCTGGGGGGTTCAGGGGTAATCACCGGGGTCTCAGTGTCTTTAGCTCCGTCCACTTCATAAGTGACCTCGTACGTGCTGCTCTGCCGTCTGCAGCAACACGGGCAAGCCCTCCGAAACCAGCGGCGGCATTTTCCCTCCGGCTTTACCTTCACAGCCGCCGCCCCCTCCTCCTTCTCCGGCCCCGCCTGCCCGTTACTGGTGCTGACACGGTGAAATCGCCCAACGCTCGACCCATCTCTCACCAACGATCCTTGCATTCTGAAAGAGAGAGAGAGAGAGAGAGAGAGAGAGGAGACACAGTTACGCAAACAGTTTTAAAAATAAAACAACTTTTAGTTAGTGGAACGTTTTCTGAACATTTCAGGTAAAGTTCTTAGACCGTTCAATCTGTCTGGATGTTCAATCAAAGTTATCTGGATGTTCTTATATTTAACGTTAATGTTTTTAAATGTGCTGGTAACGTTTCTGCAATGTTACTTTTATATTTAGAGTAGTGTTTTTGAGTTAATGTTTTAATTTTTAGTTTTGGGAATGTAACTTTTAATGTTTCGATAGTTACACTAATTATCTAGCTGAGAATGTCACGTAAGTTATCACAGTGTTTCTGGAACATTATTTCTGTAACGTTACAGACTAACCTTTCCGAAACCTTTTCTAAATGTTGCTAAAAGTTCTTTTAACATTTTCTGTTAGCTGGGTAAAACTAGAAACAGGTTAATTACGTATACACTATACGTCCAAAAGTTTTTGTATAATAATTATATATTATAATGTTGCTGACACAGATGTGAAAATGCACACACATGGCTTGCCTAGTTCCTGTAAAATAGAAGTACTGATAGAATAGAACTGTCTGAAGCAGAAAATTAGCCTACATACATGTTAAGACATACAGACACTCCTTCACTCCTTCGTTTATTTGGTTTTACTATGAGTGAATGAGCTACTGAGCTCTGAGTTTCCTCTTCTGAAGTCCCCATTGCTCCACCAGCTGCTCGCGTTCAGTAAAACTGAGCCGGATCCTCTTTTAGAGGCTGTACGTTTGACGTAAGTACGTACAGACGCATGAGGTGACCAGAAGAACTCTTTCGAAAAGAGACCCGATACCCCAGTTTTTAGAATGAATATACTGTATATTAGGCTTAGCAGGGACTGTCGTTCCAGCACACTGGCACCATTAAACACTATAATTTATCCATATTCTTCTCCACTCAGAAATGCTTCTGCTTTCAGCTTAGAAACAAAATAATATGGACTGACACTTTAGAAAGGGTCATAAAAATCTTGATTCCAGATGTCAGGTCTTTTAATTACAGCTTTAAATGGTCTGCATGATTTTATAATGGCATGAAGCATCAGAGCTTATCTCCAGAGCATTACAGACACCACAACCCTGTGCTTCACTGTGTTCCTTCATTACAGCTCAGCACAGAGTCATAAAACTGCAGAAATTAAACAGAAAGAGTTAACAGCGCACTAATGTGAACCATGTGTGTGACTCCTCTCTCGCCCCACATGATCGGGCACACTCTCTCTCTCTCTCTCTCTCTCTCTCTCTCTCTCTTTCTCTACATCTCTGCAGCTTGATCGTTTTCTTGTGTTTTCTCTGTGTTTTTATTCCCACAGTCGCCACATTCTGCGTGCCCCTCCCAACATACTTCTGATCTCACAGACATAAACACACGCGAAAATGCTTCACTATTGCAACACTACACACACACACACACACACACACACACACAACACACACATACACACACACTATACAAAAAAATGCTTTCTTTCACACACTGTATTACCGCTATGTGAACTCTGAACTTTCCTCATGCATTTTCAACCTTACAGTCAGGCAGCATGTCTAAATCACTGATTTATGCTTCATCATCTGCAGCTGATTAAACAGACAGATGTTACTACTGTCATGCCCCATGTGATTATTATCATGTCCCATGATTTTTGCCATGTTTAATGAAAGAAATAAAGCTCCTACTCCTACAGACTGAATGTGGATGAACTGATTTATAACATTAATCCACAAAACACACAAACTCTTCTATAAAATAAAACATTTGGTTTTAGTAGAACATTTTCTGAATGGTCAATCTGTAAAGTGTTATGGATGTACTTGGAACATTTCTATTTACCATGGTAACATCTCTGCAACTTCCCTTAAAGCTCCACTAGGTAGGATTGAGATTTTGTGCTCGTGGGCTCCCCCTACAGTTGTAGAGTGTAATAAAGGTTTCAGGCAGATTAGTTTCTCTTTCTCGTTTTCTGGCTTTCACAGACATATTCGGTCTCTTTCCAGCTTCTGCCAGAGTGTCTGTATGTTAGTTTGTAAAGAATGAACCAGTAGTCCTTGTAGAACTGTTAGAACTAAAGGTCGGAAAGCAGGTTGCAGTTCTCGCGAGCGTTGGTCGCGGCCGCCTCGGAAAACTTTGAGAGTCTGGTTTGAGCTCAGAGGAGCTCCGGCACAGACACGAGAGCACCGCTATTCCTCCAATTACACCTCAATGCAGCGCTGCAGTGAGTTTCAAGCTGTAATTTTACTTCTTTAAAAAGATCAAAAATCAAGGAAATCCTATCTAGTGCTGCTTTCAATGTTTTAATTTTTAGTTTGGGGAATGATACTAGCTGGGAACGTCATGTTATTATAGTGTTACTTGAACATTATTTCTATAACGTTACAGCCTAACCTTCCAGAGCAAGTCGCTGGTCTTGATCAGAATTATTTCTCAAATATACTTTTTTTTATCAGCTAAACCGCTGATAATGCTGAGTTTAAACTGATATATTAGCCTGATAATACACTGCTATGAACAATTGCTGTCTCTGCTGCTCCATGCTGTTTACACACTTAAGAGTGTGGTATGTGCAGCGTTCACTGCTCACATCTGCACAGCTGCACGTCCCTTTGAAAACCCTGTTTGTTTTTAGTGTTCTGTGTTAAAGCAGCTTCACACTGCACAGATATATGCGCTGGAACACCGAATTTCCTCACTATATTTACTTTCTTGCTCCCGCACCAGACAGCTCTGACCAATCAGAAGAGACAACATGCTTGCGTGGTTTATTCTGGTAGCACAGTTTGGTGCGTTTAGGTTTATGCCTGTGTGAAAACAAACCAAACAGAGGGAGAAATGCTCCAAATAAACAAACTCATCAACTGATCCGGATCATAGAAATTAAGTTCTAATTAGAAAGCAAAAAAAATTATGCATTCTTTATTTAAAATACTATTATTTAAATTGAAACCACTAATATAAATATAATTGCATTTTACATTTCATACATTCATTCTTTTATTTAAATATGCACTGTAAAAAATTGTGCCTTAAGAAGAACAAGTGTGATTAATCACAGTTAATCACAGAATATTGTTGTGATTAATCTGATTAATTTCTATTAAATCGATTGACTCCACTAATTATAAGTGCATATTGCACTGCACCCTCCCACATCAATACACATACTGTCCCATAGTGATATACTGTATCTGAAGGGCCTAATGATTAACCGCAGGCATATTGTTTATGTCTGTGTGAATGTGTAGACGGGTTACAAGAGTTCATGTGCTGGAATTCAGGTCTGGATGACTCTCTGCACCGCTCCTCCCGTGGCCATGACCACAGTTACCCAGATAAGGTATGTGGGAGAAGAAGCATGCATGAGACTCCAAACACTGCCCTGGATCTGGGGGGAGGAGAGGGAGGGGTATGAACTTTGCTGAAGACCTGAGCAGAATTAACAAATACCATTCGCTGCAGACCAGATGCAGAATTCCCAGCAGACTTCACTCCCTCTAGTTAAAAAATCCATGAGAACAGCATTCGTTCCTGAGTCTCGTGCACAATGGTGAGAAATCCAGCCGTCTGCACCAAACCCTCCACATTCCTCAGTTATGAAATCTTCATTCATAACAACACTCAGCCTGGTCATCAGTCAGAGGTCGCCGGTCTTTCTCCATCCGGCTGTCGGGAATCAGTTTCCCTCTAAACAGTCAGGGTTAAACGGTCATGGTTGTAAAGCTGCCCAAGGCCAAAGTGATGAGCCTGCATTGTCCCTGTGAGGCACAGCTATGTCGGTACCACTTTAAAATAAGACTACCTTTATAAAGTGTTTACAAATGGTTTACGATTAGTTTATTAATGGTTACTAATTAGGTTGTAAATGCCTTAAAAATCATTAATAATCAGTTATAACACATACGTAGAAAGGGCAACAATGACCTGTTGTTTGCCGAATAGTGAACCCACAGCCATCTATACTGTTGCCCTTTCTACGTATGTGTTATAACTGATTATTAATGATTTTTAAGGCATTTACAACATAATTAGTAACCTTAAATAAACTAATTGTTAACCATTCATAAACCCTTTATAAAGGTAGTCTTATTTTAAAGTGGTACCGCTATGTCTAGCATCTCTGTGACACTGTGAAAAACTTTAAGATATATTTAACACTATATTTAACACAATATAGTAATTGTTTAAGTTATCCCTTGAACAGGCAGGCTTTTTTGTCAATCTTCTGCCTGATATCACACAACAATATTTTATGAGGATTTTATTCAAGCATTGCATTAAAAGATTATAAGTTTGGTACAAAACATTATGGAAAATCGTTTATGTAATGGTAATAGACAATATTTTTTTAAATTTGAAGGAAATCTGCTAATGTCAAAAATTAAAGAATAAAAATTGCCACTTTCCTCAAAGTTTTTAGAATATAAATAGGATTTTAAATAACTTGTTTTATGGCAGAGAAATTAGATTTTTGTATCACCTATATTTGTGCCATCCATATAGGCCAAGGTCTATTAAATTAAGGGGTTAAATCAAGTTAGTTTAGTCAAAATTAAGGATGCATAGTCTTGTTAGCATAACTAACTTAGCCATAGCATCTGTTTGTTTGCCAAAAGGCATGCTGCCTTACTTCTGTGTAGATTTCACTCACTTGTGATCTTTCTGTGGTCTTAATATGGCTTTACTATGTAATGTCGAACTGGAAGAATGTTATCTGGTCGATTGTTGAGCCCTGAGGAACTGAACAGTGCTCAGAGTCATGAAGTACTTGCATGATGAACTGAAACTGCACACAATTTTTCCACTTTTTTCACAATTCCACAATATTAATAGCATAAGTATATTTGTGTCTTGTTTGTATCGTAAATTTAAATATATTTATTGAACAATGAAAATGTTCAATTGTCTAGCTTTTTACTCATAAAATTTGAGGAGATCAGAGCAGGTAGGGATATTAACAATTATTTTCTACGTATCGTCCAATATTGGGCCTCTGGTAGATGCTAGAAAAAGTACATTTACATTTAGCAGACACTCGTAATTCAGAGCAACTTACAAAAGTGCTTTGTTGTTTACTTTGAAAACACCCTTAGCTAGTTTTAGAGGCTAGCATGAAAAGATACATCAAATTGTATGTTGCATAGTTAAGTCTGTTGAAGGGGTTTGAAGACAGTAATAACACTTCTCAATGCAGGAGAGAGAAAAGTGTGGATGACTGTTTTTCAAGTCAAGTCAAGTCAAGTCATACTGGAAGCTTGAAGATCTCTTGGTACAGATCTGACTTTGACTGTTGCAAT
Organism: Astyanax mexicanus; assembly: GCF_023375975.1. Lineage (NCBI taxonomy): Eukaryota > Metazoa > Chordata > Actinopteri > Characiformes > Acestrorhamphidae > Astyanax > Astyanax mexicanus. Next base: position 50,415,488 of record NC_064411.1, on the reverse strand, counting down.
CAAGTATAGAGGGGCTGGTCTAGTCTTGGCTTTGTAGTCCAGCGTTAAGGTTTTGAATCTGATCTGAAGGTACTACACGGCTAAAATTAGGAAGTATAGGGTTGTATGATTTCCATAATGTTAAGAACCTGAATGGAACAGCAGAATTTAGACCAGGGGTCGGCAATTAAGTTTGGCCGCGAGTCAGATATTTTCCAAGCCATTACGTCTTGGAAAATGAAGTGTAATGGGATGGAGTGTTACAGACTAGTAGCTCTCCAGCCTAGAGGGTTTTTGAAACCAGTTGCAGAACAGTTGATCTCAAAGCAGGTAAACCCAAGAAGAAAGAAAAAAATAATAAACACACCGCTCCTCACGCGGGATCGAACCCGTGACGTCAGGTTTGCATTCCAATACACTACCGCTGCTCCAGTTAGTGAATTGGGACACGACTGGGATAAAGAGATAGGGAGAACGGGTGGAAAAATAAGAACGAGCGGAAAAACAAGTCACGTCAATCACGACAGAGAGAGACAGGGGAGGAATGTAAACAAAAGCTCACCAGAGAACATTTTTTTAATATCGTTCATTATTGTTCAAACAGCCTCACAGACCAGATGTTTAATGCTATTGCGACCCCTGATTTAGGCCATAATTCAGCTATAAAAACAAAAAAACAAAACACTGAATAGGATGAAAAGAAAGCCAAGGTGTCTGTTAGCTTACACAGCGTTAAGTGTTCTCCTCCATGCTTACTTAGATGTTTAATTGCATTAGCAGCAATTGGTTGCAAATCAACAACCGGTTGATACTATACTAAGTATTAAAATGCATACTCAACTTCAATCACAGAGTTATAGAAAGCCTTTCTTCAAAACTTTCCGCCAAAATAATGCTACCAATGAGGGTCTGCACTGCCCCCTAGCCCCCTTTTTCGTGTGTATATCTCTTAGCCTTATAGGTCCCTATCCCCACATATCTGTGACATCTATATTCAGCCTGTAATGAGGTGCACATTACCCAGTTACACTCTCAGTGATGGCTTACATATGAGTGCCTGCTTCTTGGCTGGTCTTCTGTTGCTGGTCTAAAGTGATCCAGCTGTTGGTACCAAGCCAAGAAGAGGGCAGGTTGCAGCTGCTGGGGTAGAGGGGTGGGTCCGGGTCATACCCACTACACTACACTACACGGCCTATTTTAGAGCACACAGCTTACGACACCAGATAGTGCTGCAGTACAGATAGAGTTGCAGGTTTCCTGCAGGAGTACAACTAAATACAACCAAATACAACCAAATACAACTAATTACAAATTAAATACAATTACAAAGTGCTTTACAGTAGTTATCATGTCGTGTCATAATCACCTATTTGGGCTGTGTCTCCATATACTCCATATACTTGACCCTGATTGGTCAGAAACTTTTTTTTGTACTTTTTAAATGTATATGCATCATACAGCAAATTCCATTCTGATTCCTTTTATTTCTGTTTATAAACAAGGTTTAATCTACAGTTACAGTAGATACAGTTGTAGCCATACTGTTGTATGCATCATGTGCATGTGAAGGGGGGTCCAGTTCTTTTTCTTTTTCTATTGTTTAACGGGTGATCATAGCCTGTCTAAACTCAAAATCTGAACTAGGGGTGTGCCATATCATTTCCTATGCAATAATATTGCCAACATTTTTGAATGTCATGAATGATATTATACCATATATCGTGCCATATCACCTACCCCTAATTATCACATCAGGGTACTACTTTTTTGTTGTATCATTTATTTTACTTTAATTCTGGATATATGGAGATATTTGGAGCGCATTATTATTAGTATCATGACATTCTGTATCATTGACTTCTGTTACAAATCTGATAAAAGTATTGTATTGTTTTAAAATCTCAGTTAGGGGTATAATACAATAAACAATTGTCATTGTGTTTTTAATTCAGTGTTTTGTCATATTGCCAAGAGTATCGCTATCGTAACAATACCATGAAATATTGTGATATTATTTTAGGGCCATATCGCCCACCGCTAATCTGAACCATCAAACTAAATTGTTTGCATTGATACACCAGGTGCCCATGAAGGAGAGTCTGTCTCAAAGTACACTCAAACTCAATAACAGTTTAAATCAAGTTCATTGAGAAAGGAGCATTGAACCACTGCTTTCCATTTTTCTAACAGTGGTTTGCACCAATTTCCAATGCTACTTTGGTTCTGACCAAACTAAAGAGTTTAAAAGTCCAGACCAAACAAGGTAGGAGTGAAAGCATTTGAAATTACTGTTTAGCCTGTGGCTCCCTAGAGCTGTCTGTGGAAATTTTGTTTTTCCTCTATTTTGGACACAGAAATGTGCACAACTGTACAGTCTAAGAGTGGAGCAACTGTCCAACTGCCTGCTTACTAAGAGACTCTAGGAGATCTACTAGAACCTGTCTGAATGCACCATGTCAGTCTTAAACAAACCAAAATACTTCTGGTAACTCTGATGAATGCATTCTTTGCAACAGAGTTAACTCTTGGTCTTCCTTTCATGGGCTAATCCTGATGAGAGCCAGTTTCACCATAATGATTTTAATGGTCTTTGTGACTGCACTTGAAGATAATTCCAGGATATTTTCTTTACTTAGTTGAGTAGTTTTTGCTTCTCATAATATGGATTAGAAAATTACTCAAATAGAGCTATTTAACTGTATACTGTATACTGTACTGTATATACTCAAACACTTTATTTAGAGGCAAGAAATTCAAGAAATTAACTCTTGACGAATTCAGCACAGCTGTTAACTGAAAGCCTGAATTCCAGGTGTCTGTACCTCATAAAATTGACTGAGACAATCCAGCCAACATGTGCAAAACTGTCTCCATCTAAGCAAGATGTGGTAGTTTGAAGAATCTAAAATATAAAACATATTCTGCTTTGTTTAACACTTTATCTATAGAATCTTAATCCAGAATGCAGAACATTTTAAAATAATGGAAAAACAGAATTTAAAAATGCTCTGTAGTCAGTTAATGCATGGACAAATGTAGCACTATACAACCAACACTTTATCCAGGCTTCTGTTTTAAGGCAAGTGTGGGAACACTGCAGGTTTATATAGTAGCTAATTACTTTATTCCCACTCATTTGCACCATTACTGTGCCCTGTAGTCTCGTCCCACGCTGCAGCACTTTTGTTTTATGAGCATATGTTTCGTAGCAACCACACCTTACCAATAGCATACCAACAGACACAACAGACAATGACGAGTTCAGGAGATCTAGGGTCTAGGGTAATGTGGTGATGCAATACTTCACTGAATACAATGAATAAACTAGAGGTGTAGACACTTAGTGTACATCATCCAACATGATTAGTAATGAATTCACATGTTTCACAGCGATCAACCCAACATTAAAACCACTGACTGGTAAAGTGAGCAATACTGAATAATTATCTGGCTATAAATGCACATGTTAAGGATCAGGATCTGCACATTAGGCAGCGAGTGAACAGTCAGTTTTTGAAGACAATGTATTATATCAGAAAAAAATGGTAAAGTGTAAGAATTTGTGAAATTTTGGCAAATTTGGTTGGGTGCTCCCAATATACAATCCTCAACACTAGGGATAGACTGAATATTGGGCAACCAAGAAAAAAAAGAGGCACTTTTAGACTGGTGACATCATTGTCAAAAGCTATACAGAAATACATTAAAGTTATTTAATTTATGCATGACTGAAAAAAAATGTGGCAAAATTAATTAATTAATGAAAAGCTATTAAAAAACATGTAAATTATTGGCTTTTTGTCCCTGGACCAACTATTTCATTTTGTAGCCTTTAATTTTGACCTTAAAATTGCAATCCCATTTTAGTCTTTTATCTCAAGATTTCTAATCCATTCTAATCCTTTTCCTTTGGCTTCATTTTACTACTCAAAAAAAAAAATGTACCCACCAAAACTGCCTCAACAAAAGACAAACAGACAAAGACAAACCACCAACAGCGTCACGGCACCAATGGCTCATTGATGAGATTCATGGAGGCTCCACTCACCTCAAAACAACTTAAAACAAAACTTCTACAAGAATCTTCTGCTGCTAACATTACTGCTGGTGCCAGATACTGCAGGACACCTCCAGAGGTCTTCTGGAGTCCATGTCTCAACGGGTCGAAGTTCCTTTGGCAGCACATGGAGGACCAAACCCGCCCAGTCCGGTTCTCATGCGCCGTTCATCCAAATACAACACTGATTGTGTTTTATGTTTCCAATAGCACGAGTGCACTTCCTGCAGCCTCCAACAGAACAGTCACTCGTAAAACAACTTGTCTTAAACAACTGCAGACCCAGACCAGAACACTGCGGCCTAATCTCACACAGATTTCCTTCAATACGATCCCAGAGGAAAGACTCCGACCTTCTGGACCTCAGACTTCCCTCAAATACCTCAAAAAACTAACCTTCCATACCGTCATCACTTCACTTTCCCATTACTCCATCCCAACGGACTCTATACTACATTCTACATAATACATACCACCCTTATCTTCTCAAAATTTAATTAAATCCTCAACACCCCATTACTCCACCCTCAACTCCTTAACAAACTATTCTACCTCCTCAACATGTCGTTACTCCACCCTCAAATCCTTAAAATCCCATTACTCCACCCTCACCTCCTCAACAAACACTTCCACCTCCTCAACACCCCGTTACTCCACCCTCATCTCCTCACCACACACTTCTGCGTCCTCAACTTCTCATTTGTCCACCCTCAACTCCTCGACACACACTTCTACCTCCCCAACATCCCAAAACTCCACCTTCATCTCCTGAAAACCACATTACTCCACCCTCATCTTCTTAATACTACATTGCTCCACCCTAATCTCTCCAACACCCCATTACTCCACCCTCAACTCCTCATCAAACACCTGTACCTCCTCAACACTTCATTACTCCACCCTCAACTTCTCAACACCTCATTACAGTTTTTCCCAAACGTTTAAACGCATTTCTATAAAACTTGGCTCAATTTCTCAAAACTCTAAACACAAACTGCAAATTATTAACTGCTTTGTTAAAACTCTACAAATCTCCAGCAAAATTGATTCCTTCCACCAAAACAACACACACAGCTATTTTATGCTTATCTCTTACAGAGCATCAAATAAACACTGACACGATCAATTCAGAGCACTATTATCAGAAGTATTTGGTTGTGTTTTTGACTTCATGAGGCCACTGTACAAATTCAAATGCATATAAGTCCATGGAAATATGTTGTCTTTCTGTTGTTTTTATTTATTTGGTGTGGTGTAGGACCCCCCCATTTACAGTACTACACAAATGTAAGCTATATTTACTGTATGCAATATGTTGCAAAACTGTAATTTTCACCTATTTTCACAATGAGAAACATGATAAGGAAAATTCACATACAAAGAGGACACAAAAATTTATTTATTGCAAAATGCAAAGAAACAGATCACTGTTCTTCAGACCTCTGATCTCGGTCAGGCAAGAAGACCTCATCTACATCAGCTGCAATATTCTCCCTCGCCAAACAGCGGGGGAAAAACACCTCGCATGGCAAATCCATCTTTGGAAAATCATCTGCGTGGATGTCATCACATGCCTCCCCCATTACATGAAGTAGAGCCACACACTCGCGGGGTCTGAGTTTGTACACTTTCCACCTCCATGCAGAAAAGAATTCCTCTATTGGATTTAAAAATGGGGAATATGGTGGAAGGTGCAGCAAAACAAACTGTGGATTTAGAGAACCAATCATTGACCAGAGCTGCCCAGTGGAAACTTACATTATCCCAGATGACAACGTAGTAGGGCTGTATCAGTCATGTGAGGCCTCTTTTATACTCTGACAAATGATTGAAACGTTCTTCTAATGAAGTTTACATAGCTGCAACTTGTGTGAGACTATTTGGTAATTAGAGTTTTGTATTTGGAGGCCAGTGATTCTCAGGTGAGGAAGGTGTACTAAATGATGAAATTTGTGTTTAGTGATATGCAAAGCTGTGATTTAGAATGATATTTGAGTGAGAACATGTGGAATTGTGTTTAGAGTTTAGCAGTTTGGAGTCACAATGTTGACACATGAGCTTCATGTTTTTGGATTTGTGTGCATAGTTCCACATTTTTTGTGTAAACATTTGGGAAAAACTGTAATAATTTTCAGTTTGTGTTTAGAGTTTTGAGAAACTGAGCCAAGTTTTTAGAAATGCGTTTAAACATTTGGGAAAAACTGTAACAAACAATTGCACCTACTCAACTTCCCATTTGTCCACCGCATCTTCCCAATACCCCAATTACTCCACCTTCATCTCCCCAAAACACCCCATTACTCCACCCTCATCTCCTTAATTCCCCATTACTCTACCTCATCTCCTCAATAACACATTACACCACCTCATCTATTTCTACGATGCATTCTTATGACAGTGCCGATTTATTTTCCTCCAGTTTTTGTATCTCGCTCTCCTCCCTCTCTCTTTTTTGACTCTTGTTTTTCTGCCTCCTCTCTCTCTATCTCTGGTGGGTGTTGCCACTAAGTTGGCCGGAGTAAGCTGTGCTCCTGTTGTTGGAATGTGAGAGTGCATGGTCTGACCAGCAGAGATAAAGCCGACTCAGTGCAGACCTGCAGCTGACCAGTAAAAATTTTTTATCTTTAAATGCTTTGTAGAGGCATGTCTAAGTCTAGCAGTCAGTGATCTTTCACCAGGAGGAACACTACCCAACAGTAATTTTGGGCCCTTTTACACCCTCTTGTGGCAAACCTATCCAGACCACATCTGTGACGTTAACATTTCCGCGTATCTTAGACAACTATGGCCAATTTTATTTTTTATCTAATTTTATTTTTCATTTTTCCCCATTTTCTCCCCTACTGGGCACGACCAATTACCCAACCCACTCATTAGGATTCCCCCTATCCCCCTGCCCCAACACACCAGGAGGGTGAAGACTAACACATGATTCCTCTGATACATGTGAAGCCAGCCACCGTTTCTTTTCAAGCTGCTGCTGATGCAGCATTGCTGAGTGGCCTGTGCACTCGGAGGAAAGCACAGCGACTCTGTTCTGATACATCAGCTCACAGACGCCGTGTGCTGTGGACATCACCCTTTAGTGATGTGGGGAGAGAGCGCCATCGTAGTGCGACCTCCTGATTACAGTGGCAGTGCTTTAGACTGCTGGACCACTCGGCTGCATGGCCAATTTTACAGAAATCTGTGAAGCATTATTTTGTTATCATAAATATATTTATGAAGAAGTCATTACACCCCTAAGATATAATAAGTCTGTGATGAGTAAACAGTTGAGAAAGAGCATTATTGCGTAATTTAAAAAGGTCGTTAAACCCGAGATTAAAACAGTTTTACGAGATCTCGTCTGCACAGGCCGAGAGAGAGTCAGTGTGTGTGTGAGTCTGTGCAGACGTAAGAGCTGTGTTTTCAGTCTGTGTTGTCAGTAAGAATTAATGCACTGTACTGGAGTCAGACAGTGGTGGGCTGCAAGTCATGGGAAGACGAGAAGCACATGACCCTCAGATTAGCTAATCAAGCAGCGATGCCAAATGCACATTTAAAACAAACGAATGAGCTGCAGCAAAGCATGATTATTCCCTGATACACCCTCACTGACCTCAGCCGTGATTATTCAACTGATTACAGTGACCTGCTAAGGGGAAAACATGCTAAGGGGAAAACATGCAAAATATGTACAAATGTAAGGATGTAAAGATTAAAAGAGAGAGAGAGAGAGAATCAAAAATGAAAGAGGGAGAGAGAGAAACAGACAGAAAATGATGTTAACTTTTCTAAATTTCTTTTTTATAGCTTGTAAACTGCCTGGCCAACACAAAAAAGGTCACATACTCTAATATTTGCTTGGACCGCCTTTAGCTTCGATTGTTTCAATAAAGCTTCTGCAATGTCACAAGATTTATTTCAATCCAGTGCTGCATTCATTTTTGGTGAATTAATTTCACCAAGATCTTGCAGCAGCATTGATGATGGTAGAGTCTGACCTCTGCACAAAGCAGCTCTTCTCCATCCAGCACATCCCAAAGATTCTCAATGAGGTTAAGATTCTCAAAGGGTCTCTTCCTCCAAAAATCCTACAGACACAGTCACTTTAAATCTTTATTTACTTTTTTAAAGCTATTTTTTCACTCCATTATTATAAAGAGTCACTGATGTGTCATGTCACTCACTTAATTTAATTCTTCTCAATGTCTCTTCACTATAAGTGTCTGTAAGCCGATGGTTACAGTTGTGGTTGTGATCGCACTGTGGTTTTGATTTAGCTGACAAGTGAACCCACTCACTTTCAGTCCGGAAGTTTTCACAGTTTTAAGGAAGTGCTCTCGTCTTTAAAAATAGTTTATAGTGTAGCCTACACAAGCTATACAAACTGCTTTATAAAGATGCCAGAGTGTAGACTGGTAGATAATCAAGACTGGGTAGAACAGTTCTTGCATGTTTGGAGAAGAGAAAGTCCTAAACTCAGGCTGGTCATTAGGGCTGAGTAATTAGAGTAATGTAGGGTATGTTTTTAAGTTGTGTAAGTTTGATTGTTTAGCTGGTAAAAACAAGAAAGTTCACCAACCTGACCAAATGTGATAACCAGTATGCCAGGAGTCAGCAATTAAGATTCCCCTGGTTTTGGAAAATAAAGTGTAATGGGATGGTAGCTCAGACTAGTAGCTCTCCAGCCCAGAGGGTTGTTGAACCCAATTGCAGAACAGCTGATCTCAAAGCAGGTAAACCCAAGAAGAAAAGGAAAAAAATCAATAAATAAGCACACCGTTCCTCACTTGGAATCAAAGCTGTGTCGTCAGGGGCTCGGTCTAATACACTACCGCTGCCCCGGCTAGTGAATTGGGACACGCCGGGGAATAAACGCCCTTATAATGAGATTAGAGTTGCACGGTGTACCGAAGGTTCGATTCTTTTTCGATACTACGTCATCACAAACGATTCGGTTCTTTAGCGTTCGATGCTTTCGATACTGTATATAGCCCAGTCACTAGCTTCAAATGAGTCAAATTAGTAGGCGCGATTTGATTCAGTTCATAAGAAAACTGATTCACACCGCAGCAGTCGGTGTGGCAGGATTCAGATAAACTTAGTGTTCTGAACAAATGAATCGATTCACGCGCAAGCCAGCAGAGCAGCAGCGAGTGTAGAATGGCGACGGCTAAAATAACAGATGTCTCTCGTCCGCGACTTGTGGACAAAACGGGCGCGAGGAGTGAAGTGTGGGAAAATAGTCTGAGATGTAGGCATCTGTTTTTTATTGATATTTTTATTTTTAAATAAAATAACGAAAACTGAAAGTGAAACTAAACTACTTTATTAGCGCTGTTTTCACTCCCGCAGTTGTACAGCGGGGGGTGTTGTGCCGATTCTGTCCGCGAAGCGGGAGTCGGATTCAGTAGCAGATTCGGCACAAGGGCGGCGGCACCTCGCGCTCCGCGGTGTTAGTTGTAAGCGCTCGCGCTAACCGCAAAATACGACAGAAAACACTGAGGGAGCTGCAGAATTATGTGTGGGACTAGAATATGAGCACGAGGAGATCAAAGAGAACCTTTACCTGTGAGTAGCTCACATCAGAACACGCAAATCTCTCTCTCTCTCACTCTCGCTCTCTCACTCTTTCTCTGTGTCTCTCTCTCGCACGTGAACGCCTCCGCGTTTGACCTGCAGCACTGTGTTTAGCTGTTCTTAAAAATCATTTTAATTAAATAATAGTTCTATGCTTCTATGTTACAGTGTTATTTAACATAATTCTGATCATATTTCGCTCATTTAGCAGACAAGCACCCTGATCTCTACAAAGAGCTGAGAAGTCGACAGGTTAGTGGAGTTAGTCAAGATACACTCTGTCTGTAGCTTTACTAAGATTTACTAGCGACTGCTAGTAAATCACGTTAACACGGAGAGGAGTGTGCAGGAGTTTTGTTTTGGACCCGTGGTTTTCTCTATTTCTCCATTATCCCATTGGCTGTGAAACATGAACTCAAGATGTTCACGTTTTCGCGTTTCCATCGCAAATCTGTGGTCAGGCACGTAGCCTGCTTGCTCGTTACACTGAACATGGGCTTATTAAAAACGGTAAACGGTTGATTAATAAAACGGAGCAGTGAGTGTTAAAATGAACATAACATTGTAATGTTCTTCTGTCTCTTTATTTTCCTTATTCAGAACTTAACTTCTGCCCGCCCGTCAGGTTCACATAGTCAGGCTACCATTACCTCTGGTTTTAGTTTTAGTTTTTAGGAAGTGTTTAGATAATTATGTTATAGTTAAGGTTATAATAACGAAACTTGTTTTTTGTACAAATGTTTCATTTTAGAATAAAAACGTTTGCACCGATTGTTCAGTGTTCAATCCAGTTCAGTCAAAAATAAACATTTTATGTTCAGATATTTTTATTGTTTTTTTTTTCTTCCAAGTATCGTTTTGGTATCGAGAATCGTGATACTACAGTTGGTATCGGTATCGAAGTCAAAATTTTGGTATCGTGACAACCCTAAATGAGATAGGGACCCCAAGACTGGCCGGAAAAATGAGAGACAGGGGAGGAGTGTAAACAAAAGCTCGCCAGAGAAGCGTTTTATTATTATTTTTTTTTTCATTATCGTTCATTAAGAATAGTTCAAACAACCTCACATGCCAGATGTTTAATGATTGCGGGCCTATTGCCGACCCCTGCAGTATGCCATGATTAGCCATGCTGGTTCACACTCATTTTTCCGGCTGTTACTCATGCTTTAAGACCAGCTGGACCAGTGGTTCTCAACCCCACCCTACTCCAACCCCACCCCCAGGGGAAAAAAACTAAAACTGCAGGTTTTACAACATTTCTATGTAATTTTTGTGATCAGGCACCACTTTTTTTTTTAAATACACATTGTATAATGATAATTAGAGATGATTAAAGATCATTTTATCATTCAATTCGTCTGATCCAGGCATTAGGGAGATTAGAGCGCCTATGTTTCAACAAATGTATCACAAATAAAAATCATTTAAACGCCTAGTACTGAGAGCTGCCTTACAATTAAGGCTGGGAGGTCCATTAAATTACTGTTTTAATGCGATTTGGGGAAAAAAAGGAGGATAATAAAGATTGTACATCTTTACATATAGAGTAGAAGCTGCAATATCAGAGTGAATATCATAAGATAGAAATTTTATTCTAGTCATTATCCTGAAAATAACTATTTTATATGGCAGTAATTTTCATATTTTACACAATTTTTTACTTAACTAGAATACAAGGACGTTAAACATGTTTGTTGTGCAACATGTTTAATATAAAAGCTGCATGTAAGGTTGAAGGGGTTTGCTTTCTATTCATAAAAATGAATAAATAAATAAAATATATTTTTTTAATGAAATGTAAAGAAAACAAGAGCTTGCACATCACTTTAAATGGTGCAGTTTGTTTACCAATAAAATAAATGTTGAAAAAACGTCATGTTAGAACTAAAAATCATAATCAAAATTGAGAATCACTCATATTATTGAAGAATATTGAGATTATCTGTTTTTTTGCAATATCGCCCAGCCCTAGCTTCCTTACAATGCAGTCAAAATTTCACTAATAAGCAAAACATGGTTTTGACTTCTCTAAAAACTTTATCTTTGATAGCAGCACACATTCACTGTGGCATTGTTTCAATAAAGCTTCTGCAATGTTACAAAATGTATTTCAATCCAGTGTTGCTGGATTATTTTTCACCAAGATCTTGCAGCAGCATTGATGACGGTAGAGTCTGACCAACCGCTGCACAAAGCAGCACTTCTCCATCCAGCACATCCCAGAGATTCTCAATGAGGTTAAGATCTGGACTCTGTGGTGAATTCTCTCTCAATCCATGTGTGAAAATGATGATCTCATGCTCCCTGAACCCTGAACTCTTTCACAATTCCAGCCCCATGAATCCTGACATTGTCATACTAGAAAATTGATCCATTGATGGAATAATCTGGTCTATATGCAGTATATTCAGGTACAGTCAGCTGACCTCATTCTTTCAGCACATTCTGTTGCTGAACCTAAACCTGCAGACCAACTGCAGCATCAACCAACCCCACATCATTTACTTACTTAAATACAGGTGGAGACTTTTTTTATTCTTTGAGCTAGTTTGGTCAATTATGCCTCTACTTGAGTTATTTTGAACTTGAGTTAAAATATGACTCTCTAGTCTTCACTACAGCAGATAACTCAACTGTAGTTTAGTGTAGGAGCTTCAGTATTTTACAGAAAAAGACTATTCATGCTGTTATTGCTGACAGCAACATCTTCACCATAATAAAGAAGCAGTTAGAGTTACCTGGCTTTGAGCTGAGCTGGGTCTCCTCGTGTGTCCCGTTAGATAGTTACAGTAGAGGAGTTGAGTTGAGAAGTTGAGGAGTTGGGAGCAGTGCTCAGCAGGCTGGCTTGTAGTAATTTTAGATAAATGTGGAGAAATCTTCAGTTTTCTGGTCGTTTGGCTGCAGGTCAGTTGGTTGGTTAAAGACTGTGCGCTCTGAAGTTTAAGAGTGTCTCTTTCCTGAAGTGAAAGTCTAAATACTCACTCTGAAGTAACGCCCCTTTTGTAATACTGAGTCTCTACCGACAGGGGGCGCACAATTACGAAGTTTAGAGGGTAAAGACTGAATAAAGGATTGATAAAAAAAACTAGTTTTATTTTATTTTAAATAAATTAATTACTATTTATTTAATATTTAGTAAATTCAAAATAGTAAATAGTAAATACTGAAGAGTATTTATATTTTTAAAAGGCAGCTACTGAACAAGTAAATAAATAAATAAAACAGTAGTAAATAATACATATGTACTAAATAGGTAATTCCTACAATCCTGCTGAAATAATTAACCCATCATTTGTAATCACATAATTCATTATGTGTTTTTGTCATCCCTTGTTATATATAAGTTTTCTGACTATAATTTATTTAAATTATTATTTTTATTTTTATTTATTTATTTTTATTATTATTATTATTATTTTTTTTTTTTGGTATGCATCCTTCATCAAGGGGGCTCCGAGTGGTCCAGTGGGCAAAACGCTGCCACTATGATCGGGAGATCACCGGGTCGAATCCTGGTTATGCAGCTTGTCATCGGCTACCCGAGCCCTGAAAGAGCATATTTGGTTTTGCTCTCTCCCTCTCTGGGTGGGTTGATGATGCTCTTTCCCCTCATCACTTCTACATAATATTCAAAATCCTTATAGTATCCATTTTGATCTCAACATAAAAAAGAGAAATAATGTGCTGTTGAGAATTCAGACACACAATTAATAAAATATCTGTTTTTAAAAATTAAGAATAAATAAAAAATACTTAAAAGCTGAAAAGGTACGTGTTGGCTCTTAAAAATAATAATTAATTAATGTTTTGTACATCATTTTAACACATAAGTCATTCAAAAAGGGGGACGGGACAGTTCATGATGAGTGCCAGTTTTATCATGATAACGTTTTTGATGGCAAATTTCATTTCTTAAAGTAATGTGTTTTTTTGTAATGTTTTTTTTTTTTTTTTACTTAGTTGAGTAGTTCTTGCTTCTCATAATCTGGATTAGAACAAATATTCACTATTCACTGTATACCTGTAACTCGACCTCTTCACTACTTTACAACTGATGCTCTCAAACACTTTATTAAGAGACAAGAAATCCAAGTAATTAACTCTTGACGAGTTCAGCACAGCTGTTAACTGAAGGCCTGAATTCCAGGTGCAAAGCTGTCAAATAAGTACCTACTTTGAAAGATAAAAATATATAAAATATAAAACATGATCTGGTTTATTTAACACTTTTTTTTGCTTAATAATAATTTCATATGTTTTTCTTCATAGTTCGTATGACTTTATTATTAATCTACAGTGCAGAACATTTTAAAATAATAAAAAACGAATGAATTTAAGGGGTGTCCAAACTTTTGACTGGTACTGTAGGCTAAAACAGCGGCACATGGTCTTTTTACTGTGGAACCGACTGAAGCAATACATAATACGTGAATGTTCACACAGCAGCCAACAGCTCTGACGGCTTCTGATGAAGATTATTACACTTTCCAGTTAATAGCAGACAATTAATCAGCTATGATGACATTTCTCAGCCGCAATATTCTCTATAAATTCGCCTGGACTTATTTCTCAATTATTTATTTCATCATACCTGTATCACTCTACCAACTGCCTGATGCACAGGAACAATACTTGTGCTTGTTTTTAAGGAATAGAAATGCTTACTGAATTAATGAAGTTAATTTAACCAGAAGTGGAAAAAGTACAGAAAAATTGTAATTAAGTAAAAGTACCTTTACTTTGCTAAAATTCTACTCAAGTAAAAGTAAAAGTACCCATCTAAAAATCTACTCGAGTAAACGTAAAAAAGTACTCAATTTAAAATGTACTTTGAGTAAAAGTTACATAATTACTTTTAATTATTTGATGTAAAAAAGTACAACAAATCATATATTAAATTGTTTTTAATTAACTAGTGTTTCACATAATAATTTAGACCTTTCAGGCAGTATCCGTGCACCGGCACATCCGCACCAATTATTTTTCATTTTTTAATTCAGACAATTGTTTTTTTCCCAGCGTTTTATTTTTTACTCAGTAATTGGGAGTTTTCCAATGTAGCAAAGTAAATTACTTGTGTTAAAATGTACTTGAGTAAAAGTAAAATTTCCTATTTTAAAAACTACTTTAAAAATTACAAATTAATCATAAAATTTACTCAATTACAGAAAATTGAGTAAATGTAATTCATTACTTTCCACCTTTGAATTTAACATTATCACCAAGAAAAAAAAAAGCTATGAAAAAAAAATTACAATTCTAAAGTAATAATAAAATGTATACATAGTTCCTTTCATTTAAACCTCTGAAATAATGAAAACTATATTTTTATCGTTGAAACCGAACAAAACAGTGTGGAGTGATTTTAATTACTCAATCAATCAACCTTTATTTCCTCTCGGTAAATAAGTTGAGGGTAACCCTCATTTTCCATGCAGCCGAGCATATACAAAATGAAAAGGATTAAAAATTAAGTTTAAATCATAACATTATAACATAAAAGTACTGCATCAGTCTGCATGCTTCTTCAAAGCACTTTCATTGACAGTTCAGTATAGCTCAGCTTGTCCAGAAATGCATGTGTAAAATGTGTCCTTTAGAGGAAAAGTAATTACACTTTTAGAGGAACAGTAATTACACTTTCCTACCAATTCTCACATAATGCTCTTCAATGCACTGGCTAAAACTATGTGAAACTGCTTGTCTGAGGTTTAAAATGAGCAAATTTAAAATATAAAACATGTCTTGACTGATTAATTAAATCCAGGGTAAATAATGAGTCGTTTTCTTTTAATTTTTCTTTAAGTGTAAGCAGATAAACAGTAAGTCTTGACCCCGAACAAAGGGAAAGAGAATAGGAAATAAGAAAAGGGTAGAGGGAGAAAGGAAATTAAATAGAGAAGTACAGAAAAGAGGGCCTCTTGAAAGTTGCAGTATGAATGTTAAATCATCAGAACGAAACTGAATGAAGAGGAGAGGTCAAGTAAGAGGTAATTTGACGGTTCTGTATATCTCAGCTTGTCCAAAAATGCATGTGTAAAACATGTCCTTTAGAAGTAAAGCAGTAATTACACTTCCCTACCAATTCTCACGTAATGCTGCTTAAAAGGACTGGCTAAAACAATGTGAAACTGCATTTTTGAGGTTTAAAATGTAAAACATGTCTTGACTGCTTAGTTAAATCCAGGATAAATGATGAGTCATTTTTGTTAGATTTTCCTTTAAGTGTAAGCAGTTTAAAGTAAATCTTGACCCCGAACAAAGGGAAAGAGAATAGGAAATAAGAAAAGGGTGTGTAGAGGGAGAAAGGAAATTAAATAGAGAAGTACAGAACAGAGGGCCTCTTTTAAGTTGCAGAATGTTAAATCGTCAGAACGAAACTGAATGAAGAGGAGAGGTCAAGTAAGAGGTAATTTGACGGTTCTGTATATCTCAGCTTGTCCAGAAATGCATGTGTAAAATGTGTTCTGTAGTAATTACACTTCCCTACCAATTCTCATGTAATGCTGCTTAAATAGACTGGCTAAAATTATGTGAAACTGCTTGTCTGAGGTTTAAAATGAGCAAGTTTAAAATATAAAACATGTCTTGACTGCTTAGTTAAATCCAGGGTAAATGATAAGTCATTTTCGTTTGATTTTCCTTTAAGTGTAAGCAGTTAAACAATCAATTATTTACATTCTGAACATTTAATGGCTTTGAAAAGCCTGTTTTCTCTCTACTCCACTTAATAATTCCAGATCAAACCCAAATTCTGCATGTTAAAATGTCAAAACTAGACAAACATAAAGAAACTAAAGGAGGACATGACCATGAATTTGATTTGTTTTCAGGAAATACTAATTTTAAAATGATCTTCAGGAAAAAGCCAATTTTATCATTTTATTCCTCATATTTTGACATTAGCAGATTTATTATAATATTTTATCTATGTTACAATTACGATTATGATTACGATTATGATTGTCAGTAATGTTTCTTATCAAACATGAAAGCTTTTTTTTATTTAATGCTTGAACAGAAACCCTCAGGATTTGGTGGAGTAATGTCAGGCAGACAATTGACAAAAATCTTGGCCTATTAAGGGGTTAATAAGGCGACACACATACAATTTATTAGACAACATACATACACACAACAAACTGCAAAAAAAAAAAACTGAACAAAAAATGTAAAATTATTCAAGCATATAATAAATAATCACTTCATCAACTTTTTCCTCTCTGAATCTCCCCCTAACCCACCTAGAACTCATTTTACTGTTCATTTTAACTGTTAAGGACACAAGTGATGTTCAGTATTAGTCAGGAAGTGTCTTTTTATGCATTTTTAAACTGTATTTTGCTGTGTTCTGACCACAGAGCTGCACAGTAATCAAGATTAATATATATATATATATATATATATATATATATAGATTGTATTAACAGTTTTTAAACCGTGTGTATAAAAAATATATTTTTTGTTAATACATTATCAATATGATTTACCCATGATAAGTTATTGTCTATTGTATCCCTTGTAAAAAAGAAGTATACTTAAGTTATGTTATTTTGGAACCAATAATTTGTACTTAATTACTACTTATTTGTAATTTAAACAATATAAATTTGCACTAAATTCATACTAAGTATACTAGTCGTATGTTATTTTCGGCACAATTTATTATAATTTAAGTATGAATCCTCAAACTGAATGTGATGTTAAATCTATATTTTAATCACATTTTTATAGATTTTTAATGTTCAGTAGGACAGCTCACACAAACATACTTAATTATATTAAATAGTGGCGAAAATAACATACGACTAGCATACTTAGTATGAATTTAGTGCAAATTTATATCATTTTAATTACAAATAAGTAGTAATTAAGTACAAATTATTGGTTCCAAAATAACATAACTTAAGTATACTTCTTTTTTACAAGGGATACAATAGACAATAACTTATAATGGGTAAATCATATTAATAATATAATGACAAGACAAAAAAAAATTATACACACGGTTTAAAAACTGTTAATACAATATATATATATATATATATATATATATATATATATATATATATATATATATATATATATATATATATATATATATATATATATATACAAGGGATTACTAGAAAATTATAAAAACAAACATAGCCAGCGTGAATCTTGTATGACGTCAAACTGTGGTTCAGTATTATGAAATGGAAAAAAACAGACCACAAGAAAAGAGTTTCCATGATAATTTAATTACTCAGCATTGCTCATGTTCAACACCACAAGTTTTGAAACCACAAACCTTTTAAAAAAGTAGCCTTTATGTCAAAGGTGAAGAGAGGCAAAGGCCTCTGGGAAATGAAATGACTGGCAATGGAAAAGGCTTCTGTCACACTGGAAAGTGATGCAATACGCTTATAACCAACTACAGGATCATTCAGTAAGAAAGGGGTTGGTCCATTATATTAGTAGACCACAGGTGTTCATTCTGATATAGTGTGAAGATATAGTGTATCTTCATTGCACAGACTGTAGGGCAGGTGTGGGCAATTCATTTTCTCAAAAGGGGCCCAAATGATGCAGGGGGGGACCTATTTTTGCAATCTATTTGCGATTTCAGGCGTGTCAGTGTGTCTTTGCTGTCGTAATGACGGGATAAGTACATCTTGCGTGGCTTGAAACATGCAAGACTTATTTCTTAATTCTTTCTTGGGCTTAACATGCATTTTAGGCTTATCATGCAATAAACCAATCAGCATGTCACTTTGCCATTCCCTTTTATGGTGGTTATTTTAATGGTGGATTGCTATTTTAACAGCGCAGCTACCTATACATGTCCAACACTTCTCACCAGAGTAAACGGACCTGCTCAATCACGTTCATTCTGTTTATTGTTGATATAAAAGTTTGCATAGCTGCCAACAGGCACATGCTATGGGTATGGTGATGTACAAGATAGCAATGAACGTCTGACTGTTGAGGTGTGTCTAGGTTGTATTTAATCAGTGGCACAAAGGTATTTTCCTTTGTCAAGATTGCAATTAAGGCTGCAATGATTAGTTTATATATTCAACAATTTTATTTATATTTGTTGACTACAAATTTAATAGTAGGCTAATCGTTAATTTGTAACAGTACCGCATTACACAAAGTGCTGGGGACAGAAGCAATATGGGAGATGGGTAAATGGCTCACTCACGGGGGCAAGTTACTTTTATAGTGGAGTTACTCAGTTAGTAACTCAGTTACTTTTTTTTGGAGAAGTAACTAGTAACTATAACTAATTACTTTTTCAAAGTAATGTGCCCAACACTGGTGTCTCCAAAAGTGCCCCAAACACAACAGATTACATATTTACTCACTAAACATCAGTAATTTACACATTTAAACAACATCCAGGCATTTAAATGGCTTTTGAATCAAATGTTCAGCTGTTTCTATCGTTTTTAAAGATGAAGGGCATGGCAGAAATAATTTTTGACTAGTTGACTAATCTAAAATAATAATCGTCAGATTAATCGACTACCAAAATAATCATTAGTTGCAGCTCTAATAGCCATAGGCCAGAAGTTTACCCGAACACACCTCATATCAGACCAACATGCCTATCAGCATAGATATATTCACAAGCACTGTTGCTATTTAAACAATGGAGGAAGAAGGTGTGAAAACAGACTGTTGGCAAGGTGTAAGATAGCAATGAGCATCACAATGTGCCTTGTGCCATTTAGTCTTTTTGGCCTTGAAATAAGACTTGAATACAGTAAAGTTTGGTTCATTTTCTGAGGTGAATATGTAAAAGCCAGGTAAGCAACAGCAAAGGGCCGGGTGTGACCCCAAGGTCGTAAAATCCCCACGTCTGCTCTGGAGAAATGAATAAACATGCCCAGATATCAGTGTGACATCATTAGACAGTGAGGTAATCATTTAGTCAGTAGTCATAAAGTAAGTGCCTCAACAGGAACTGAAGGAGTGAGTGTTCAAATTGTTGAACCATTCATAAAAAAGCTCACAAAACACACCCTTTTTGCATATTAGTAAGAGATATGATGAAAGGATGGGAGTCCCTCTAGTGGTGGGCTCCTGTTGAACATTCTCATTTAAAGTTTTTATTTGTTTCTTTTTTTCCTAGATTGTAAATGAATACTGAAGTAATCCAGACTATAAAGGAACACATAAGGAATCACTTAGTTACGTAAAAGTGTTAAACAAAGCAAAATACTTATAATTATAATTATTATTAATATAATGTTTTTGACGGTCTTTGCAGTGACTATGTTGACTTTCAAAGTTCTAAAAGTAATGTTTTCCTTTACTTAATTGAGTAGTTCTTGCTTCCCATAATATGGATTAGAACATTACTCAAATATAGCTATTCACTGTATACCTGTAACCTAGCCTACTGTATACCTCTTCACTACTTTAAAACTGATGCTCTCAAACACATTAAGAGACAAGAAATTTAAGTAATTAACTCTTGATGAGTTCAGCACAGCTGTTAACTGAAAGCCTGAATTCCAGGTGACTCTACCTCATAAAACTGACTGAGAAAATTAAGGCCAAGATGTGCAAAGCTGTCATCTAAACAAAAGTTGCTACTTTGAATAATCTAAAATATTATGAAACATATTCTGGTTTGTTTAACACTTTTTATGTTTGCTAAATAATTCCACATGTTTTTGCTTCATGGTTTTGATGACTTTGGTTCTAAGCTTCAACACAGTAAAATTTTATTAATATTAATTTTATTAATGAAAAAACACTGAATTAAAAAAAAAAAATAAATAAATAAATGTTTTAAAAATCTATCTGGCAACCCCATATATTCACAGAGCCATAAGGAACAGTAATGTTTTTTTATAATGAATATTTATTTCATATTTATTTTATTTCATTTTCATTTTCATTTTCATTCTCGAATGTTTCGGATGTTATAGGATATTGTGAGTTTAAATTAGCATAATTGCAATATAATCGGGAATGTCATAATTCAGGATATTTATTATTAAAATAAAATAATAATAAATGAAAAAAAAAAAAAAAAATATATATATATATATATATATATATATATATATATATATATATATATATATATATATATATATATATATATAAAAATAAATAAAATAAAATTTCATTGGCAAACCCTTATATGGGCATATGGAACATTAATGTTATTTATATAGAATATTCATTAATAAACTAATTATTTTTTAATTTAAAATATATGTATATACACATATATAGATTAATATTTTTGTTAATTATTAAATACCATTGATTTTTTTTCTTATTTTTTGCTAGAATTTTGCTGATACTACAGGCCTAATTTCCTCAACAATGCTCGAAATAACTTAAAAAACTAATTTTATAATTAATAAAAGTCGGACTTTTATTTTCAGTAGGACTTGACGTTGCTGGCTCCGTCATCACTGTGCGACAGCAGTACCTGCTCTCCACATGTGAGAGAGAGCTGCAGCTGTGCTGATCCAGTAAACAGGTAGGAGAAATGTAGCGCTGTTTAAAGTGTTTACAGTTATATTCTCAGTGTTTTACACATCGCCTTGTCTTTATACACACAGAATAAGGGTTATAAACGCGTGTAATGATGGTTTGTTTCCTCAGCATCAGTTATAAATGTGAGATAAAGCTGATCCAGGAACCGTGGACCCGTATAATCAAACTGTATCAGATAAAAAAACTGCTGTAATTAATATGTCTTTAGCTTAGCTGTATTTACATTCCTTTACTAGCTATTTACCTTACAGAGCGCTCCATACAGGTTTGATTTTGACCTAAAATAAAATTAAAAATAGCTACAAATCAGAGTAGGTAGTTATAGCTAACTGTTATATTTTTATTTATTTATTGTGTACAGTCATATGAGTATGTTTGTAGATCGTAGGTTTCTCTTGTATAATGTTCTTGCACTCTTTGCATTGAGACATATTATCCATAGTTCACGACATAATTTGTAATAAATATATTAACAGTTAGTGTATAATGTATAGTTATTGTTATTAAATACTTTGCAGATTATGCATGCCTCTTTATTGCAGTAAGTTAGATATACTATAGGGCTGCAACTATTGATTATTTTAGTAGTCGACTAATCTGATGATTATTTCTTCCATTAGTCGAGTAGTCATCGATTATTTCTGCCATCTTTTCCATCTCTGAAAACAATAGAAAAAGCTGAACATGAGATTTAAAAGGCATTTAAATGTCTAGATGTTGTTTAAAATGTGAAAAGTACGGATATTCAGTAAATAAATATAATCTAAAGTTGAGTGTAAACTGTTACTTTATTTCAGTAATTTAGTAAAAAAAAAATTAAAACTCATATATTATATAGATCTATTAAACACAGAGTGATCTATTTTAAGCGTTTATTTCATTTAAGGTTGATGATTGTGGCCTACAGCCAATGAAAACCCAAAACTCAGTGTCTTAGAAAATTAGAACATTATATATTAAAGACCAATTGGTACTTTGGGCAGTGTGGGCAGTGTGCCAAGTCCTGCTGGAAAATGAAATCTGCATCTCCATAAAAGTTGTCAGTAGCAGAGGGAAGCATGAAGTGCTGTAAGATTTTGTGGGGAAAACAAAACTGCACTGACTTTAGACTTGATAATAAAACACAGTGGATCAACACCAGCAGATGACATGTCTCTCCAAACCATCACTGATCATCAGTAAATTTTACATTTCATTTGTAAATCAAGGGATCAGAGTCTGGAGGAAGAGTGGAGAGACACACAGTCCAAACTGCTTGAGGTTTAGTGTGAAGTTTCCACCAATCAGTGATGGTTTGGAGAGACATGTCATGATAATATACCTTATGTTTGTCTTTCAGGTATGGAGGAGTGAACAGAGCTCACCTGTAACTGAGAGCATTTGGCAATTACAGTTCATCTTCTGGAGGAATCGCTCCACCAGTCTGATTCTAATCTGCTGAATACAGACTGATAGAGGGGGGGATGGTGGAGAGCATGGCGGCACACAGTGAGAGAGATTCTGAGAGCTCAGCGCAGAAGAGGATGAATAGGAAGAGGAATTTTAGTCGGGGAAAAGAAGGAGAAGAAAGAGGAGAAGGTGGGGAAAAGAGGAAGATGCTGGACTCGTTGTCTGTGGGTTATTTCCGCAGAGTCTCAGAGCGACTGGAGGAAGAGTTCGCAGATGATGAGGAGAGAGGTGAGCAGCTCATTTCAGGGCTTTTATGACTGGACAATTTAAAGACTGGCTGTCTGAGGATTACTGTGATGCTCAATAATGATCATTGCACTGCAGTCAGTAAAATTACCAAGAATTAATACCATTGTGTTAATGTTAATGTTTAATGCAAATGTGGTGTGTGTGTGTTTGTGTGTGTCTGAGCCCAGCTCTGCCATCCAGTTGCATGTCTAATCATGCAGTGTTAATTGGCTCAAGTTTATGTTAAATATAAATTCACGCGTGCTGTCCGTCTCATTATTCCACAAATCAATATAACATCCTGACGTTATATGTCAGTACTTTAATTTGACAGCAATTCCTATCAAATTTACTCATGCTGGGTCTTTTAATGATTTTTCAAATGCTCAAAAATATGATTTTTTATATGCTCAAAAATATGATTTTTCATATGTCTTAATTACTTATTGACTTATTTGTCCATTTTAATGTTAAAAGTAAAATACACAGTAAAATGGGCCATGCAAGTTTATTTTTAGATGATGACTACTAGAGGAGTGATCATGCACAGAATTCAGAATTCACCAATAGGCAGAAGCAACTGTAACACATCTGCCAAATTCTAAATAATGTTAATACAATAATACACAGATTTAATTAATTAATTTAATACACTTAAAAAAAATATTAACAATAATATATTAATAAACAAGTACTAAATAGTGATTTTAATGTCCAGTAATCCAATAATGTCCAAAAACGTCCATTTTAATATAGACTTTTCTTAATTAAACACACTAAAAATGTCACACAGCCACAATTCTGCGATTTAAATGCTGGTATTTTCCTGTATTATAATATCATTTATATACAATTCACAACAGGGGTGTCCAAACTACGTCCTTCTTTGGAGCGGCCCGCAAGGTATTTTAGAAATAGAATGAAAGTTGCCCCACTGTTAAGCAGGTTTCTATAATGTGAGATTCAAAGTTTGAACGCTAGGTGTCAGAAATGGGCCAAAGAGTCTAAAAGCGGAGAGAGTGCGCATTTCTAGCGCAGAAAATCAGGCCAAAGAGTCTAAAAGCGGAGAGGGTGCGCATTTCTTGCGCAGAAAAACAGGCCAAAGAGTCTAAAAGCGGAGAGAGTGCGCATTTCTAGCGCAGAAAAACGGGCCAAAGAGTCTAAAAGCGGAGAGGATATTCAGTTGTAGTGCAGAAAAACGGGCCAAAGAGTCTAAAAGTGGCCGTAATTAAGGAGTTTAATATTAAGAGACATCATGAAAAATCTTAGTTTACACAACACTGTCAAAGATAGATAAAGATAGTAAGTCAAGTAAAATGGTGTGTAAATTAAGTAATCAGGAAAAAAGTATTATTTAAAGTGGTATATTTCATTATTTGTTTAATTACGGACTGTGGCCAGTGACTTCAAATATATTTCTCCTTCTGGCCCCCAACAAAAAAAGTTTGGACATCCCTGATTTACTATATTTTAGTGTGCTGAGTTACTGAGTTTAATGAAGAGTTTTAATGTAGGAAATAAATGCTAGTGTAGCTCCATATTCCACACCTTCATCAGCTGTGAACATGTGGGTGTGTGTGGGAGAGTCTGCGCTGTTTGGACAGTTTGGAGGAAAATGAATCGTGAATGAAAGTAGTAGGAAGCTGATCACTCCAGTTATGCACTAATTGTAATTCTTATTTTTCTCCACAGCTCTTTTTATAGAGAATGTTCTTTCGGAGGTGAAGGATAAAGCTGGCCTTGTTGCCACGGATAGGGCGGCCAGTGTGACCCTCCAGAAGCTGCTGTCATTGGCTTCTCCCGCTCAGGTGGGTGAGGTGCTGGCCGAGCTGGGAGGAGAGACAGGATCGGAGTTCCAGGCTGTGTCGTGTAATAGGTGTGGAGGCCACGTCATGGAGAGCGCCCTCAGGCAGGTGGCCAGGTGGAACGGTATGATTAGTTTGATTAGTCCTGTCACAATAATTTCAATATTGATTTATCGCACAATAAATGAACATGACGTCAATAATTATTGTACAACAGTGAACAGTATTTTAGCCAGTAGTGCTTCAATATATGTGACTCCATACACCCAGTGTGGAATAAAGTAGGAGAATAAATACATATATAATTCTCAAAATAATAATAATAAATTATTCATTAAAACTTTGTTGTCTTTAAAAAGTGCATAATTGCTTTTTTGTGCTATTCTGTTATCATCATGTCAGTGGCATTTAATAGTCTTAAAATGACAAATATCGTGAATCGCAATCATTTCTGAGCTGATATATCGTCCACGAAAATTCTTATTGTGACAAGTTTAATTCTTTACTTTACTTTATTTTAGTTTTGTTCAGTTTCTTAATTTCTTCATAATTATAGAAGCCATTCTCCATATGTAAAGTTTACTGAAGCGGTTTCTCTGTATCCGTTTAGAAGAAACGCCCGCTGAAGAGAAGAGCAGCTCTAAAACTGAAGAAGATAAAGAAGAAGAGTCAGATGGAGGAGCATGTGGGCTTCTGGAGGCTCAGGTGGTATCTCTGTGTCGAGTGGTGAGAGAGAACATTGTGGAGTTCATTAAAGACGCTCATGGAACGCATGTTGTCCGAACTCTCATACACTCCCTCGCCGGCTGTTCAGTTCAGGATCAGTCTGATACTCGACCAGGTAATAAAACACTCTATTAAACGCTTATACTAAAACTAATAAAAAAAAAAACTATCTCAGAAAATTAGAATATTATATTAAGACCAATTGGTACTTTTGGCAGTGTGGGCAGTGTGCCAAATACTGCTGGAAAATGAAGTCCGCGTCTTCATAAAAGTTGTCAGTAGAGGGAAGCATGAAGTGCTGTAAGATTTTGTGGGAAAACAAAACTGCACTGACTTTAGACTTGATAATAAAACACAGTGGATCAACACCAGCAGATGACATGACTCTCCAAACCATCATTGAACATCAGTAAATTTTACATTTCATTTATAAATCAAGGGAGCAGAGTCTGGAGGAAGAGTGTAGAGACACACAGTCCAAACTGCTCGAGGTCTAGTGTGAAGTTTCCACCAATCAGTGATGGTTTGGAGAGACATGTCATCTGCTGGTGTTGATCCACTGTGTTTTATTATCAAGTCTAAAGTCAGTGCAGTTTTGTTTTCCCACAAAATCTTACAGAACTTCATGCTTCCCTCTGCTACTGACAACTTTTATGGAGATGCAGATTTCATTTTCCAGCAGGACTGGGCACACTGCCAAAAGTGCCAATTGGTATTACATAATATTATATATTTTTTTATATTTTCTGAGACAATGATTTTTGGGTTTTAATTGGCTGCAAGCCATAATCATCAACAATAAAAGAAATAAAAACTTAAAATAGATCACTCTTGTGTTTAGTATAACGTCTATATAATATATGAGTTTCACATTTTGAACTGAATTACTGATATTGAGCTGAAAGATATTCGTTGATCGGTGATTGACTGTAAATGTAAAAACACAAAACAAGAGCAAACATTACCTATATATAACTGATTCAGATGAGAAATCTTAATATGAATGTGTTTCCTGTCATTTCAGCTAAAAATCAGAAAAGAGCTGAACCTCAGCTGACAGACTTTGAAGTCCCAGTATCGTTTTGGTGGGAGTTGAAGTATCTTTCAGAGTCTCTGATGGAGAATATTAACGGTGAGCTTTTCATCCTCTTCTGCAAAAACTTGTAGCCAGAAAAATACAGTTAACTGAGGGGGAGTAGCCACAGACAAAAACACACAGTTTTATCTATTCCTTCCTGTATGTTTCCTCACAGTTTGTGTCACCAACCCTGCTGCCATTGCTGTTCTCCAGACCTTGCTGAGTGTCTGCCAGAGAAAAAGACCCATCTTGTGTAAGAAGCTAAACAAAGGCATTGTGGGATACTTGGCGTCTCTTAGCTCGGGTCCTGGAGTCAGGTGAGTTGGATAAGTGGGTCACTAGATTAATGAAAGAATGTATCCACCTTATTCTGCACGATGACATGAATAGGGCCATTATCTTTTATTTTGTGTTAAAACTCTTCTAACAGGGCATCTGTTTCACCAGAGCGTCAGACAGAGTTTCCCCTTACAGGATGCTAAGAGTGTTTGGTTGGATGTTGTAACTTTTTCTGACAATCGATTAAAATCAGTCCTCAGTGGAATGTTTAGAAAATATGTGCACGTTAGTCTGTGGGAGGTGCCGGCAACCAAGATGAGACGGATAAACACTTCAGAAATGAGTAGCGGTTTTGGATATTTTAGATAGAATGTCTGTATGTAAAGAAGTAGAATCGTGATTACTACATTTGAAAGTCGCATTAAAACTGTAATATGAATTAACAGAATTAGTCGTGGAAATCGCCCAGCCCTTGTAAGAACTAATAAATAAGCAAGGCGAATACCGCAGCGTGAGTCTGAGTGTCCTATCTGCTCCATTTGCTTTGTGCTTCACCTGCTCCAAAGCTCTCTATCTGGGTTGGAGCTGGAAGTCTGAACCGAAGGATGTCTCCACTGTCATTGTGGGGTTGTCCGTTTTTAAACTTTTTTTTAGTTGGTCAGCCACAAAAAAAAATCTGCGCTTTGGGCGGGGACGGTGTAAATAACTTGTGTTACAAAATATATATAATAATGCATTACTGATTCCAAATTGACATATTGATTGAAATGCTCATAGTATATTTTTTCCCCTCACTCTCTTATAACAGTACGCTCCTGGTGTTTATGAAGGACCAGTCCTGCAGTCGGCTCATCCAGGCCGTGTTTCAGTCTTCACATAAAGTCCTGCTGCAAGACATCTACAAGAACCATCTGAAGAACCAGCTGATGCCGCTGGCACTTCACCCGTTCGCTAACTACACCATACAGAGCCTTATAGCAGCTTCAGTCAAATACAAAATGGTACTTATTGACCACAGATCCAAAAGCCGGTCCAGAGCTTGAGAACAGAGAATACATTTATTTTATATGAGCTGAGAAGATCTTTTAAATCTTATCCGTTCTCTCTTTTCCAGTTCCTGAAGGTGTTTGACGAGCTGCTTGAGGGGTTTGAGGCGATCCTGGCAGCAGGGAACATGGGCATCATCGTTCAGCTGGTAGAAAGCTGTGCTCAGAGAGAGGAACGACAGTCGGAGATGATACAGACCCTCCTTCAGGTCAGGCTAACTACTAATATATATATTAGGGGTGTCACGATTTCGATATTTCATCGAAATCGATCGAAATTATGTCATGGTCTTGAGCATCGAAGTCAAAAAGTGGATCGACGATCCCTCCAGCAAATGGTGCAGCACACTGTAGCTCAAAGAGCAGCCTTTTCTCCAGAGAATGTGGACATTCTCATCTTCTTAAAGAAAAACTTGAAAATATAAAATTAACAGTTTTTTTTGTCTAGCCTCAAATATGTTAATAATTTTGGTACTTTAAGGAGCATCGTTCTCTCAGATAAAGTTAGTAATATATTTTTGTTAAAGAAAAAAACTTGTCATTCTCAGGGACCAAAAAAGTCTTAAAGTCCTATTTTTCATGTTTAAATGTTATAGTAGGATAGAGTTCAGTTTGTTAAGGCTCTAATTGTTCTATTATTGTTTTATTATTTATTTCGTTATGTTGCACATTGCTGATCTAATAGTGCACACTGCTGCTACCAAAAAATGCCACTAGATGGCATTACAAATATATCTTAAATAAATTATTTAAATTTGACCATTAGTGTCTAATGTGGTGTATTACAGATCACTTGTATCACTTTGCATCACTTATATCAAGCCCACCTTTTAAAATAAGATATTGTAAATTTGATGAATCAAACCAATGACTGACCATAGACTAATCTAAAACTGGCATAGGCCTCTCTGCTGTAAAAAAAAAGAAAAAAGAAAATCGAGAATGGAATCGAATCGTGACCCTAAAATCAGAAATAAAATCGAATCGAGGATTTAGAGAATCGTGACACCCCTAATATATATATTATTATTTTTTAAATGTATAAATTATTTTATGCCGTAAATTATACACTGATCATTGTAACATTAGCAACATTGACAAGTGAAATTAAATACATGGCTTTTATAGTGGATATTTGAATGTAAGTAAAATAATAATTGTAAGAAATGTTTAATGCCATTATATTTATATTAGTAGTGTCAGTTAAAATACTAGTATATACTTGTGTGTTGAAGGGGAGATAAAAACCATTGTGGGGCTTACAATGGGGGGGATGAACATTTAAATGGCTTGGGGGAAATATGTAACGGCCAGTATCCAGTAATGTGTACGCTGTCCCTTTAAGAGATATATTTTTTTTTCTTGCATCTCTGGGAGTGATGTCTGGCCTATCATTCTGGGTTTTTTCAGCTAAATATGAACAATATCAAGGTTGGTTGTTAACTCTGTGCTGCTACAAAGTGATACCTTACAGAACCCACGACACACTTACAGAACAAGTTTCAAAAGTGGAGCGAAGCTTCCAGTAAAGTGAGTTTTGGCAAAACTGTTCTGTTGAGGCGGCAGTAACTTAAAAGTAACTTTTAAAATCAGTTATACAACAGTTAGTTCCGACCTCACAATCTGATTGGTTGAGAAGTGTTATAGCCGTGATGATATGTGATAACATCAAGACCTCACACTAAACTTGTATCACTCCGCCAACGCATTGCTGAGTAACGGCGTATATACACAGGACACCCGCAGCAGCGTTAGCTTAACACAGGCTAGCGCTCAGCTGCAGCACACTCGCCTGCAGCGCTGGCTCCTCTTTTGTGGAAAAAAGGGAAAGAAAATCGCTCGGTTACTGCCGTCTGACAGCCACAAAGGTAACCAGCCAGGCTAGGCTAAGCTACGCTAAGCTAATGCTGAGCTAAAGCAAGCTACGCTAACCTAACCACAGTCCAGCCGGCATGCTAACCCAACACCACCCAGCAAAACAAGCAGAAATGCTCAAAAATGCGCAGCGTTCACCTGAAGACGACTCCATGGAGCAGGAGAGGAGAGTATTAGTGTTATTTTACGCTCCTAACGTTACCATCTTCACTTATTCCCAATTTTGATTTCAAGCTAACTTTCGGGGTGTTAGACTGTATGAACCATACACCGTTTTATAGTTAAGTTTCAGTTCTGTTACAGTTGTTGTTGTGGAACTACTTTTTGGTGGAAGGCACAGTCCATATTAAAGCATATTCATTCTGAAGTTCTTAAATTTTTTTTCTTTATTCATTTTGTAAAAAAAATAAACTGTTGTATAAAAGCAATAGAACACGAGAGGGAGTGTGTTATCACGAATAACATCACGGCTGTGATTTGGTCGTAGGCACGTGTTCGTGTTCTATTGCTTAAGTAAACCAAAAAGTAACTAAGTTACTTTTTTAAAGGGGTAATCAGTAATCAGATTACTTTTTCAAAGTATCAGTTGTGGTGGCACAAAGGGGACTTACTCAGCATTGAACAGATGGTGCTAATGTTTTGGCTGATCAGTGTAATGCAGGGGTGTCCAAACTTTTTTTTGTTGGGGGCCAGAAGGAGAAATATATTTGAAGTCACGGGCCACAGACTCTTTAATAAAACAAATAATGAAATATACCACTTTAAATAATATTTTTTTCCTGATTATTTTATTTACACATCATTTCACTTGACTTACTATCTTTATCTATCTTTGACAGTGTTGTGTAAACTAAGATTTTTCAAATTGATGTTTAATTTCATGATGTCTCTTAATATTAAACTCCTTAATTACGGCAACTTTTAGACTCTTTGGCCCGTTTTTCTGCGCTAGAAATGCGCACTCTCTCCGCTTTTAGACTCTTTGGCCCGTTTCTGACACCTAGAGTTCAATCTTTGAATCTCATATTATAAAAACCTGCTTAACAGCGGGCCAACTTACATTCTATTTCTAAAATACCTCGCGGGTCGCTCCAAAAAAGGAAATGGGCCGCAAATGGCCCGCGGGCCGTAGTTTGGACACCCCTGGTGTAATGTAATAATAGACACTACAGTTATTTGGAAAAAATTGTTTGGTGTCCTAGAGACCATGAACCTTGTGTGCAGCACCGTATGAGAAGCAGGTATAAGGAGTGATTGTTGCAGATTGTTGCATCTGTTTACCGATGTTAAAGTTAATTAACCTGATTTCATTTACAGGCTTTCCACTGTGATGATCCAGCGACGCGCTACATCTCCTGTCTTCCTCTCTTCCTGTCCTTACTGACGTACGATGTGTTCTACGGCTCAGAGGCAGCAGAGGGCGGTGCTGCTCCTCAGGTACAGCACACTCACCCAAGAGATTTAAGGCTTCTAGGGGGAGGGGAGGGGGGTCTGCTGTCATACTTTTTCTGCATATGATGTTTTGCAGTATGTAATGTGATGCAAAATACAAGATATGAAGAGCGAAAAAAAAATAAGGGATCAGTTAAAAATGATGAGTTTCTTTGATTTTACCAAATTGAAAACCTCTGGAATATAATCAAGAGGAAGATGGATGATCACAAGCCATCAAACCACCAAACTGAACTGCTTGAATTTTTGCACCAGGAGTAAAGCAGCATAAAGTTATCCAAAAGCAGTGTGTAAGACTGGTGGAGGAGAACATGCCAAGATGTGATTAAAAAACAGGGTTATTCTACCAAATATTGATTTCTGAACTCTTAAAACTTTATGAATATGAACTTGTTGTTTTATTTGCATTATTTGAGGTCTGAAAACTCTACATCTTTTTTGTTATTTCAGCCATTTCTCATTTTCTGCAAATAAATGCTCTAAATGACAATATTTTTATTTGGAATTTGGAATACATGTCGTCAGTAGTTTATAAAATAAAACAAAAATGTTCGTTTTACTCAAACATAAACCTATAAATAGCAAAATCAGAGAAACTGATTCAGAAACTGAAGTGATCTCCTATTTTTTTCCAGAGCTGTATATGTCAGCCAATAAAATAGTTTAAAATAGGACTTATTTATTAATTAATTTATTCTACTTGAATAGTAAGTCTGTAGAAAAATGGATTAACCCCTTGAAACCACCACAGAACCAATGCTGTCATAGTTAACATCAGTTAATCATGTTAAAACCTGTGGGTACTAAATTTAACTAACTAGTTAATAAATAATTCACAGTTTTGACTGAATAACAAATCCAGGATTAAAGGGGTTAAAGGATTGTGTTTTGTTGCCTGTTGGATTCCAACATTGTGGGCAAACCCGCACCTGTTTTTCAGTCAGTCAGTCACTCCCCCTGACCTTGAGACTTTAGTCACGCGATTGCATCATCGTTTTCCCGTTTCCCCCCTTTCTCCTGCAGCGCCCCCTCAAGATCTGCTACCACGGTTCGCGTCTGGTCCAGGCCATGGCCTCCTTCAAAGACCGGACCCTCCTGATGAACAGCCTCCACAGCCTGAGCTCCGCTGACCTGCTGACCCTGGGCACGGACCCGTCCGGCAGCCACGCCCTGCAGGCCCTGATCACCTCGGCCAGTGACAAAGGGAAGGGGAAGATTTTGAGGAAGCTGGAGGTGAGGGAACAATGATTGATTGTGTTCCGAAAGGAAAGAAAACAGACAGTGATTATTCACACCAGATTGCACTTCTCTTAACTCATCTTTCTCTCTCTCTCTCTTTCTGTCTCTATCTATCTATCGCTGTTTATTACTTTGTCTGTCTGTCTTTCTCTTTCTCTATTTCTGTCTCCATCTCTATCTTCTATCTCTTTGACACGCCCACTTTCTTTATCTGTCTGTCTATCTATCTGTCTCACACTCCTACTTTCATTCTATCAATCATTTTCTCTATCTATTTGTCTGTCTGTTTATATGTCTATCATTTCTCTCTCACTTTTCTCTCTCTCCCACTTGTATCTATCTATCTATCTATCTATCTATCTATCTATCTATCTATCTATCTATCTATCTATCACTGTGTATCACTTTGTCTGTCTTTCTATCTTTCTCTTTCTCTATTTCTGTCTCCATCTCTATCCTCTATCTCTTTGACACGCCCACTTTCTTTATCTGTCTGTCTATCTATCTGTCTCACACTCCTACTTTCTCTCTGTCTATCAATCATTTTCTCCATCTATCTATCTGTCTGTCTGTCTCTATCTATTTCACACTCACACTTTCTCTATCACTGTATCACTTTATTTATGTCTTTCTATCTCACACTCCTACTTTTTCTATCTCTCTGTCTGTCAATCACTTTCTCTGTATGTCCATCTGTCTTATTTTGTCTGTTTTTCTCTATCTATCTATCTATCTATCTATCTATCTATCTATCTATCTATCTATCTATCTATCTATCTATCTATCTATCTATCTATCTATCTATCTATCTATCTATCTATCTATCTATCTATCTATCGTTTCTTTCTGTCAGGGACTGTACGTGCAGTTGGCCTGCTCCCCTTGTGGCAGTCGTCTATTGGAGGCTGTTTGGAACAGCGCCACCATCAGTCAGAAGCAGAGCATAGCGGAGCAGCTGGGTGAGATGATCTGAAATTGAATACGTTTCAACCAAGTAAAGTAAAACATGCCTGGTTTTTATATCAATAAATGTTTCTTAATATATATTTCTTAATTTTGGCCAATAGGAACAGTATATAAGTCACCACGCCCTTGGGGTGGAAATCACAGGGTCTCTCTCTCTCTCTCTCTCTCTCTCTCTCTATATATATATATATATATATATATATATATATATATATATATATATTACAATACATTGCCCACAATAACGATTCTGTGATAATCAATATATATCACAAGACAATTCTCTATGGTACTTCACAGCAGCTGTGTTACTAATGAGGATGAAATACTCCTAAATAATCAAATACTAGGAATTATGGATTCATTGGTGTCAGTTTCACAGATTTACATAAGCAATATTCTTATATATACTCAATCTATTTGATTATAGCGCCAACTTGGCCCTAGTTACTTAATGATTCCATAGATATTAATGTCAGCACTATTTTATAATAGAAGTGTAATTTAATATATTCCATGATAGTACAAGTACATTGCATCGCTTAATAAACAGTATGGCATCTCCTATTTTATTTTATTTTATTTATTTATTTTTTGGTAATTAATAAAAAAAAAACATAAGGGACAGGGTCCCATCAAATACATCCAACATGTCAGATACAGTGCAAGCATCCACTCATCAGTATTACATTACCACCATATAAAATGTAGGGGGCAGTATGGCTTTTGAAGTTTTTCTGCACTTTAATATAGAGTAGCAGTTGTTGCATTGATGAAACTTTGACTTAGCAAAGGGGGAAGGATTTTGACAATGAGCTGTGAAATTACTGAAAACTGTATATAAAAGTCTAGAATTGTTTTTTTTTTTGGATACAGAAATGGTTTTGCAACTCTAGAAAGGTGCATCTGTCTAACTGCATGCCAGTCAAGACAACAAAAAAATACCTGTCACAGTTTTTTTGCTGCTGTAGTCTTTCACATTGATTAATCAAGGGGTACATGGGTATCTGGAACCAAAAGCACATTTTTTTTTTCCCATATGGGAAAGTTTCAGACATTCACACACACACACCACCACTGCAGGGCTCAACCAGATCAGATATATTACTCTGATATTACATTAGGTACGAGCCTAATGTTTGGAGAACGTTTGGATCATTGAAGGTAATGTAAAAAAAAAAAAAAAAAAAAAAAGATAAACTTTTCTTTTTTTACTTTGTGTTTTCCATCAGTCAGCATAAATTAAACATGTCTGTTAATAACTTTTTTATTTAACTATCCAGATTAAATATTTATCCAGTAATAATTTTTTACCTATTAAATTACTAAACGGACTTACATTATTATCTACATTATTTTAGTAAATGTTAATGTTAATGTTGAATATAATATAATATAAATAAATGTGGAATCACTATTTGGCAAATAGGCCACTGTTACCCTTTATATGTATGTGTTGTAACTGATTATTAATGTTTTAAATTATTTACAACCTAATTAGTTACCATTTAATAAACCATTTATTAGGGGCGGGCATTTTTATATCGTATACAATATATCGGAAAAATCATGATATAAAAAATCCATATCGTGATAATAGGGATGGTTTGTCTTAAAAGTAGTCTATTATTTACTGTGAAGCTTTAAGTGTATTTATTGTATAATTGTTTTAGTTTATAGTTTTTGTTTGCAGTTCATTTATATTTATTTATATTATTTTATGCTATATTATTTATTTTGCCACATTATGATTATGCTGTTATACTCTTATACTATATTCCTGAAATTAATGAATTATTTTTCTGTTTTCCTATATCGCCAAGTATATCGTTATAGCAAAAATACCCTGAAATATCGCGATATTATTTTAGAGCCATATCGCCCACCCCTACCATTTATAAATGAGCCTTTTTAAAGGTTTTAAAGTGGTACCGACCTATTTAAGCAAACACGTTTCTTTAAATTGCTGTAAAGAACCATGATTTTCACCAAATAACCCTGTAGAGTTTAAGAGTGTGGTTCCTACAGTACTTGCAGTTGATAATTGACTATTTTTTTTGCTTATTTCTCTATTTTTGATATCAGTTCCCAGTGAAGCACAGTTGCGATCGGACCGGTTTGCTCGTCACGTCTGGGGTAAATGCGGCCTGACCAACTTCCAGAAGAGACGAGCCGCCTGGCTGGAGCACCAGACCGGAGAATCCAAGAAGAGGAAAATGTTCAGTGATATTCTGGAGTAACTACACAGATGTTCACCTGGACCACTGTGACATTTGAGTTTGGGTTGGGTTGGGATTTGCATTTTCTACACAAAAAAGTCAATTTTTCCAACATTGGCAATTGTATTTTACACAGTCTTGTTCATGTAAATACTATATAACTTTAATTGAAATTGAAAGGATCTCCAACATTAAACTAATGTTTTTTTTTCTCAGAGCTCTGTCTCCGGAGTGATTCTTTGTTGCCGATGATAGTTGTGTGGTTATGTTTGGGATTTGACTGGAATTTCATTGATGAATTCCGATAAATTCAAGATTTTATCGAATTCAAGAGAAATTCCAGTGTATTTTATGGGTATTTTAAAGGACGCATGCCATTGAAAACTCAATTTTCGAAACAGTATTGAAGTAAAAAAAAAAAAAAAAAAAAAAAAGGTAGAATATGAATATAGTATTAAAGTTTGCTTGCTATGTATATGTTGTTTACAGCCTAATTAATAACCATTAATAAACTTCTTTATAAACCCTTTATAAAGGAGCTTTATTTTAAGCTCAAAGATATTTCTATGAATTGCTGTAAAGAATCCTGATCTTTACAAAATAACCCTAGAGTGCAGAGTGTGGCTCATATAGTACTTACAGTTGGTGGTTGTGTTTGGGATTTTCCTGGAATTTCGTAGATAAATTCCAACAAATTCAAGATTTTATCAGATTCAAGGGAAATCCCAATGCATTTAATGGGTATTTTTAAAGACGCATACCATAGAAAAGTAGAATGTAAATATGTTGTTAACGTTTGCTTGCTTCACCAGTCAATACAGTTTATATATTTTAGTGTTTAAACAGTAAAACAGCTTGTTCTAAAAAAAAAAAAAAGGTTTTGTGACAGCATAAATAACAACACACCTACATAAAAAGATATGTTTACATGTGTACTAGACTGTAGGAAACATAGACAGCTTGACGTTTTGCAACCACAGGTCTAGCGCCTCTGCTGGCTGGTTGCAGTATGGTTTTTAGCTCGTTTTATTCCCATATATTCCCATATTGGGGGTTAATTAAAGCTATGTAATGTGCATAAAGCAACTTAAATGTAATAATCAGACATTTTAAAGCAGTGTTTTTTTAGGCTGTGTAGCAGCTAGGGTTTCAGCTGAACCAGACTGCTTGCTAGCTTCCATGCTGCAGCATCGCTCGCTTGCTATTATGTATTGGTAACCTTGGGGGTGGAGTTAGTGTTTGTGAATTAGCAGTAGGAGGAGTCAGAGGCCAAAACAAACACAGATACCCATGACGCACTTGCTGAAGCTCTGCTGACAAGAGCTGCCAGTTCTTTAACTCAGCATGTTTCCTTAATATCTGATGATACATCCTGATCGTTTTATCATTTAGTACTGAAAATATAATCTTTAATAGTTCTTTAATAGTATTTTTAGTATTAGTGATTTCTGCTACTTGTCACTTGTCTGTTCACATGGACAATGATAGCCAGAAGCTGCTGGTCACGATCATTACCACATACTGCTTAACTATTGTCTACTGGGAGTGGTAATGCCTTTTAAGATGTATTCCAATATATGTGAAACTGTGGACCGAGGAATATAATAAATACTTCCATCCATTTGGCACCTTCTGTTAAAAACTCCCTGGAACTCCTATAATAATTCATAATTCATGACTCCTTGCCATGAGCAAGCTGGCCAGTGTTCAACCTCACTCACAAGATAACAAGATATCGCCTCACAACTTATACAAACGTGGGCATTCCCAAGACTCCACTAAGGTAACACTTTCTGATTAGTTTACTGTGATACTATGAGTTTTGAGCTTGAACATTGTTGTTTTATTCTATAAACTACAAACAACATTTCTCCCAAATTCCACAAAAAATATTGTCATTTAAGAACATTTATTTGCAGAAAATGAGAAATGACTGAAATAACAAAAAAAAAAGAAGCAGAGCTTTCAGACGTCAAGTAATGCGAAGAAAAAGTTCATATTCATAAAGTTTTAAGTTCAGAAATCAATATTTGATATAAAATATGTATATTTTAATCACAGTTTTCATGCATCTTGGCATAATGTTCTCCTCCACCAGTCTTACACACTGCTTTTGGATAACTTTATGCCTTTACTCCTGGTGCAAAAATTCAAGCAGTGGGCATTCCCAAGCATTCCCTGAGGTAACACTTTCTGA
This sequence comes from Astyanax mexicanus, assembly GCF_023375975.1. Lineage (NCBI taxonomy): Eukaryota > Metazoa > Chordata > Actinopteri > Characiformes > Acestrorhamphidae > Astyanax > Astyanax mexicanus. Next base: position 50,377,814 of record NC_064411.1, on the reverse strand, counting down.
TTAGTTTACTGCGATACTAAGAGTTTAATCTCAGAATTTGTGATGAAATGCTCATATCAGACGGGCCCTGCTAAGAGCATGAGAGCTTGAAAGAAAGGCATGAAAAAGCGCGAGCAGAATGCAGCTGTGATCCACCCTCCTCTCGCACTATCTGAGTGGGCTGCGGACCACCGGAGTCCATGGTAGGGGCAAAGTGACATTGAGCTGTGAGATTCTCCTGACCGAGTCAAAACCAGTCCTGATAGAACGCTTCACACGAGGACCTGCCAAAGTCAAACAACTCTCGCTAATGGCCGTTAGCCATTAGCGCAGAAACGAGCTAAATTAAAAGCATGCAGTGGTTTTGTCTAGAGGAAGCTTGTGTCACTCATCTGAAGAGGTGCATGGGTCTCGGCCTGGTCCATTAAAGAACAATAACAGTTTTATTCTATAGATTGTTTTTGAGGTTCTTGAGGGAGTTTAATGTAGTGGTATGAAATTGCACTCTGGAGATTAGGTGTCGTTTAGGAGCTCGTTGATGTGAAGGACAGTCATTTGAAGAAAACACTGCTCGGGTGAAAACAATGGATTTTCTGTGTCTAGCTTACAGCTAATAGCATTAGCTGAGAGCACTTGAGAGCACCGTAGCATTTTTAGCATTTTCAGCTGCGTATTTACACTATGGCTGTGTCCCAGTTGTTATTGGTAGCGCTAAACACTCATACTATTACTTAATAGTACACAAAATATTGATGTACTATCACTATTTATCAGGGCCTTCACTAGAGATTCATAAATATGGGGGCTAAACTTTGACTATAGAGGTCTAGGAGTAAGCCTTCATAAAAACAAGCACACAGGTCTGTGAAGAAACGGTGTCTAATAGTAGTTTTTGGTTATTACATCTTTTTGTATCTAAATTTACAGTATATGTATGTCCAATACAATTAGACATACAATTGGGTCAGAAATAAAAATATATATGCATCTCTGGAAAAGATTAAGAGACCACTTTAGTTTCTGAACTAGTTTATATGTTGCAGTAAAAAGAACATTGTTGTTTTATTCTATAAACTATGGACAGCATTTCTCCCAAATTTCAAATAAAAATATTGTCATTTAGAGCATTTATTTGCAGAAAATGACTAAAAAATGGCTAAAATAACAAAAAGATGCAGAACTTTTAGACCTCAAATAATGCAAAGAAAACAAATTCATATTCATATAAAGTTTTAGGAGTTCAGAAATCAATATTTGGTGGAATAACCCTGGTTTTTAATCACAGTTTGATGCACCTTGGCATGGTCTCCTCTATGCTGCTTTACTCCTGGTGCAAAAGCATTTCAGTTTGGTTTGATGGCTTGTGATCATCCATCTTCCTCTTGATTATATTCCAGAGGTTTTTAATTTGGTAAAATCAAAGAAACTCATTATTTTTAAGTGGTCTCTATTTTTTTTCCCAGAGCTGTGTATCATTCTCTATATGTAACATGATGGAAGTGTATGAGATGTTAGTAGTGTGTGTTGTGCTGGTTGTATGAGTGGATCAGACACTGCAGCAGTGCTGCTGGAGTTTTAAACACTGTGTTTAATCTCTCACTCTCCTCCACTCTATTACACACTCCTACCTACAGCTGAAACACCTTTTAGATAAAGTAAAGTCAGAGACAGAGGCTCTGAATCTGTTGCTGCGCTGTTTACAGTGTTGTTAGTCATCCTTTAGTCCTTCATTAAAGCTTACAGGACTCTAGTGTTGGACTATTTATTCTCAGTCCAGCAGTGACAGTGAGGTGTTTAAAACCTCCAGCAGCACTGCTGCATCTGATCCACTCACTCACACCAGCATTTTCAACCCCTTTAACCCCTTAAAGAAGAACAGCGTTCCAAGATCCAGACATTTTAACAGTTTGTCCAAACAGACTGGGTGACACAGGGCATAATTTGCCCTGATAAATCACTTTTTACACCGTTATCCAGCTCAAAGTAGCTCCACACCTCCTTGCTAGGATCCGGAAAGCCACGACATTTAAAACGAGGCATTAATAACTTAAAAAGTGCACAAGAAGCTTATTAAAAAAACACTGTTTACATCCTATAAAGCTAGCTTCAGCTCCGAGCGCCGCCATCACTGTACTGATAATGACATAGACATATATATATACATAGACTCCGCATATCCTGCCTCCTGGTGCCAGCTGCTATACTATGCGGAGCATGTCTATGTTATTATTACCCAGTCTAAAGGGTGTTTGGACAAACTGTTAACATTTTTGGATCTTGGAACGCTGTGGGAGAACTGAGGTGTGCTATTCATCAAAGATAAGTACTTTTTATCATGTTTTACTACAACAAAAGTCCATTTTACACCAGAGTTCTCCTTTATTAGGCCAGGATTTTTGTCATTACACCCCCAAATGTTAAGAATTTCTATTCAAGCTTTACATACAAAAAGCTTTCAAGTTTGATAAGGAATGTAACTGTAAATCATAATTGTAATAGAAAGTATAGGAAAATAGTCAAGTAAATCTGATCTGCTAATGTCAAAATATAATAAATAAAATCATAAAATTGGATGTTTTCTGAACTTTATTTTAAAATTAATACAAATCCTGAATATAAATTGATCAGTTCTTATCCTCCAAACCTTTAGCTTCATTATGTTTGTCTAATTTTTACATCTATTTTCAAACCTGCAGAATTTGTGTTGATTTCTGTTACACTGTAAACCCGTACGTTGTTTAAACTCAAATTTTTTAAGTCTTTTTTTACATAAAATTGGATATTTCTAAACAATACTCAACTATTTTGAGTTAGTTGAACATTTGTGGGCACATATACTGTACTATTCAAACTGAGATTTTTGAGTTGAACCAACTTATAATAAATAACTGAATTTAGTCTGTTTTGCCATTGGCAGCTTCTTTTCCATTGGCTTCTGTCACAATCTATTTGCATACTTGCATCCAACAGTTTCTGACTAACACTCACCATCAGTGTGTAGTGATTCCCCCCTGGGCTACCTTAGAACTAAATAAACTTCCCCTTTAGTTGTAATAACTTGATGTTTTCAGTTATGCTAACTCAAGTTTTCATTCCCGATTACTTTTTAACTTTTTAACTTTTTCAACTTTTTTTCAATTAAAAAAATTCAACTCAAAAATTTGAGCAAACCGTCTGCCTTAAAAAAGTAAACTCAACTAATCCGGCCTTACAGTATATCAAAAATAAAAAAGTTAAATCAGCTTTCTCTTTAGTTCTAAGTTATGCTAACTTAAGTTTTCATTACCCATTACAACATAACTTTTTAAGGCAACCTGTTTCCTCAAATTTTTAAGTAAATTATTAAGTGGAGTAGAGAGAAAATAGGCAGCTTCTCCAAGTGTCTTGTAGGAGATTTCAAATTTTCAGATTGTAAATACGTTATTTACTGCAAAGAATAAGGGTTTTGTATCGTCTACACCTGTAGCCTGTATACAGGACAAGGCATTTTTATAGGTTAAAGGCGGATTTATGGATGAATCTATAAGAACATTGAGTTTAAACAAGCTTAACCGAACATTTATTTATCCAGTGTAAAGTTCTGCTGCTCTGCAGGGTTTAAAGCTCTGACCAGTCCTCCTCTGGATTAACTCATTATGGGATGGTAAGTGTCAAACTTCAGTGCTTTCCTCCGCGACCCAGTGACAGTCATCAGGCCTGATTCTCCCGCAGGAGCCCTGAATGTTGGGGATTTCCTGGGGGGCACTAAGCCTGGCCTCCCCCCTCCTCATTAGCGATCCGTTGATGGATAGCATGGTTAATTGTGGGCCTGGAAACGGGCTCTGGACCTGCCCATCTGCTCCAGCCCTGCAGCTGTGAGCGCTTATCAGTTAGGAGGTCCTTCAGAGGAGTTACTCCAGCTGGGCTCGCTCTTTCTCTCTCTCTTTCACTCTCTTTCTATCTTTTCTCTCTCTTTTTCTCTCTCTCTCACACACACTCACGCTCTCAGGCAGCAGCAGAACTAGCTGATAGCGCATTGTTATGGTCGCTAGCCTTGTCACTTCTGCTGTTGTTGACATCGTTCTCTCAAGATATGATCTATAAAGCACGATTTGGTGCGAATGTTGTTCCGTCTGTTTGCTCAGTTCCTCTTTTGAGAACAGTGTATATTGTCACGAAGCAGCTGTAGCGTGTCCTGAGTGGATGTTACATAGAAATGATTATCATATTTTACACAGAATAGGTATTTGGCACAAGGGTGTGCGATATTGTAAAAAAAAAAAAAAAAATATATATATATATATATATATATATATATATATATATATACAGCTCTGGAAAAAAATGAAGAGATCACTTCAGTTTCTGAATCAGTTTCTCTGATTTTGCTATTTATAGTTATTTGTTTGAGTAAAATGAACATAGTTGTTTTATTCTATAAACTACAGACAACATTTCTCCCAAATTCCAAATAAAAATATTGTCATTTAGAGCATTTATTTGCAGAAAATGAGAAATGACTGAAATAACTAAAAATACGCAGAGCTTTCAGACCTCAAATAATGCAAAGAAAACAAGTTCATATTCATAAAGTTTTAAGTGTTCAGAAATCAATATTTGATGGAATAACCCTGGTTTATAATCAGTAACCTCTGGAATATTATAATCAAGAGGAAGATGGATGATCACAAACCATCAAACCAAACTGAACTGCTTGAATTTCTGCACCAGGAGTGAGTAGCCTAAAATTATTCAAAAGCAGTGTGTAAGACTGGTGGAGGAGAACACGCCAAGATGCATAAAAACTGTGATTATAAATCAGGGTTTTTCTACGAAAATATTGATTTCTGAACTCTTAAAACTTTATGAATATGAACTTGTTTTCTTTGTATTATTTGAGGTCTGAAAGCTCTGCATCTTTTTTGTTATTTATTTCAGACTTTACTCATTTTTTTGCAAATAAAAAAAAACGACATTTTATTTGTAATTTGGGAGAAATGTTGTCTGTAGTTTATAGAATAAAACAACAATGTTCATTTTACTCAAACATAAACCTATAAATAGCAAAATCAGAGAAATTGAGACTAGAGTGGTCTCGTTTTTTTTTTCCAGAGCTGTATATTGTGTCCATACTTACTGTCTGCAATGAAATAAAGAAGTTAATTTTTTTTTTTTTTTTAATGTGTATGTCCCTATACTTTTTCAGATTCAGGATTGTATTACATGAAAATTACATGACAAACTGACCAACAGAAATGGCCCAAAGCTGCTAAAACTAAAATTGTTTACTACAATGTTTTTTTATACTATGAGAATGATATTACAGAATACATTTGCCACCCTGTAAAATAGCCATTTTAATAAATGTGACTCAGATTTCTGTATTTATTTCTGTTTTCTCAGAGCATAGCACTCACATCACTTGCTCTTAAACCTCTGTTTGCTCTGCTTCTCCTGCCTGAACCCGTCCAGCTTCGGGTTTCAGTTAGCCACACAGCTAACCGCCCGGCTGCTTTAGCTAATCTGTCTAATTAGGCCCAGAGCTGAGAGATGCTCAAATGTATCCCTCATCACCAATCACCCACCCAGCTCTGCAGTCTCACGTTTGGTAATTAGCCCATCCACAGGGGCATGCAAAGACAGGGAGCTGCAAGCTGTTATCTCTGTTTTTCAAACTTTTTAAAGGAGAATGCCGACAACAAAGCAGCGCAACAGGAGATCTGCTGCAATCAGTTCTACATATGCAGCACAAACGCCCACATAACCAGCGAAGGCCGTTTAGGGACTGTACTACACCGTGAGATAATAACGCAAAAGAGAAACAAACACACAGACATCAATGTGATTAAGATGATTTTAGTTAGAAGATGCACATGCTGAGAAAAGCATTAAAAGCACTGGTTGAAGTAAATAATTAGAATCAGAAATTGATGTTCTACAATGCTAGAAAATGTCTGTTAAGAAGTTTATAATCTGTCGGCAGAAAATATGCCAGAAAATGTGTTAAAAATGTAATTTTCCTGAAACCCTGCAACCAGAAAATTATTGTTTTTTTTTTTGCTATGCACAGTTTTCTACAAAAGAACAGTAACTTTATGAAATTCATCACTATGTACTGGCACCTGTACAACCCGAAAATTACCATTTTTACAGTTTTTGTTTATCATTGTTCTTTAAAATACATAGCTCTGGAAAAAAATATAAGAGACCACTTAAAAATCATTAGTTTCTTTGATTTTACCAAATTGAAACCCTCTGAAATATAATCAAGAGAAAGATTGATGATCAGAAGCCATCAAACCAAGCTGAACTGCTTGAATTTTTACACCAGGAGTAAAGCAGCATAAAGTTATCCAAAAGCAGTGTGTAAGACTGGTGGAGGAGAACATAATGCCAAGATGCATGAAAACTGTGATTAAAACCAGGGTTATTAACCAAATATTGATTTCTGAACTCTTAAAACTTTATAAATATGAACTTGTTTTCTTTGCATTATTTGAGGTCTGAAAGCTCTGCATCTTTTTTTGTTATTTCAGCCATTTCTCATTTTTTGCAAATAAATGCTCTAAAAGACAAAATTTTATTTGGAATTTGGGAGAAATGTTGTCCGTAGTTTATAGATTAAACCAACAATGTTCATTTTACTCAAACCTATAACTATAAATAGCAAAATTAGAGAAACTGATTTAGAAACAGAAGTGACCTCTCTTTTTTTCAGAGCTGTATATATAACAAGACAAAAACGTATAATATATAAAAATGTAAAAATGCAGTAACATTTTGGCTGCAGGGCTGCCAGAAAATTACATTTTCTACATTTATTTTCTTGCATATTTTGCACTGTGTTTAACCCACATAACATATCCACATAACAACAGCAATTCTGTGTAAAGTGACAAAGACCAACTAAATGTGTTTAATTTTAATGTAATTTTACTGTGATTTGCATTGTAAAATATACTGGATACGATAAGATTCATATGAAGATTATCTTCTACTCTTATCTACTACTATGCATTGCTTTAATATGTGTTTATTTTTTGTTGTTGTTGTAAATAACACTGGATTACTTTTGTTTTGTGTGTGTTGTTGTTCCAATGTTCTGTTATCTAATTCATTCTAGTCAAAACTTCAACACCTTTAACCCAATCCATCACAATTAGGGTGACAGGGGACATCAAACATGTTAGCATGGAGCCACAGCAATGCTACAATTTTGCCCCTTTAATACAAGTTAATACAAGACGCTGAGAAAACTATTCCAGGTGATTCTCCCTCATGAAGACACTGAGATTAAAATACCAACAGTGTGCAGATCTGTCCTCAAAGATAAATGTGATAAACTTGGAAGAATCTAAACATGTTAGCTAGCAAGAATCCATAAGCAAAAATGCTTAACCCTTGTGTGGTGTTCATATTTTTGTTACTCGTTTACTTTGTTACTTGTATTTAATTCAGCAGAATTAAGCAATTTTACATTAAAATGCTTTACACATGCTCGCTTCACCTAAATGGCAATCAATATAAACAGCTTACATGGTTAATATTTGCCCTTTACCTTTCTTATGTTACATTTCTTTCAAAAAGTGCTACTCTTCTTTTTATTAGTTTTTTAATAAAATGTAAAAGAAAATGAATTTAACTCAAGATATGAGAAGAAAATTTGTTTAGTTTCAAATTTACAAATGAAGCAATGTTTATTAGCCCTTGGCCAAACATACTGTATGTAATATAAATGTGTAGGGGGGGGGGGGGGGGGTGTACAGTGTGTGTTTATCGAAAATGTGTTTTGATATATGTTTTACACAAAAAATGAGCCAATGCCAATGAGTTTGAGTTAGAAAAAATATATTTTTTGTATCATTTGATGAAAAATGAAAACGGGTCCCACAGACCCGAACACCACACAAGGGTTAAGACAAGTTTGTGTGAAAGTACTTTAATATCCTTAGTATCCTAACTGAAATGCAGGAATGGATGTATATTAGCAAAGTTGACCAGACAAAACATGAAATACCATAGCTTCCTACTAATACTCATTGCTTAATATCGATATTTTGCTTTTTTTGTGTAAATAACTATGACTTTTCCCTATTTTGTGCATACTGTTGTATCTGTTGTATATGGGTAAAACTGTGTAAGACAAGTTTGTGTGAAAAACAAGATAAAATAACACCTGAAACACCTAATGGATTAGTTTAATTGGCACAATTATAGATGGTTACACTATAAAGTGGTCAATATTTTAACTTTTCCCAACTGAAATAAAGGAATGTATGTATATTAGCAAAAAAAAAAAAAAAGTTGACCAGACAAAAATCCAAAACCAAAAAAATCAAAAACCAAGAAAAAATCTTAGCTTCAGACTAATATTTATTGATTAATATTGATATTTTGCATTTTTGTGTCAATAGCTATGGATTTTTACAATTTTGTGCATACTGTTGTGTTATTACTCTGATATCTCATTTATTTTAATCAAAACTTAAACACCTTTTACCCAGTTCATCACAATTAGGGTGACAGAGGACATCAAACATGTTATCTAGCAGGGAGCCGTGGATAAAACTGCGTAAGACAATTTTGCGTGAAAAAGGAAAAAAATAACATTTGAAACATTCAATGTATTTGTATCGTTGGAGCCACTATGAATGGTATACTTTAATATTTCAACTAAAATGCAGGAATTGATGTATATAAGCAAATAAAAATGAAAATGACCAGACAAAACATAATTTATCTTAGCTTCATGCTAATATTCATTGCTTAATATCGATATTTTGCTTTTTTGTGTAAATAACTATGACTTTTCACTATTTTGTGCATACTGTTGTGTTATTACTCTGATATCTCATTAATTATAGTCAAAACATTCTAATATTCACTGCTTAATATCGATATTTTGCATTTTGGGGGGTAAATAACTATGGATCATTACTGTTTTGTGAATACTGTTGGGTTATTGTTCTGTTATCTAATTAATTCTAGTCAAAACTTCCACACCTTTTACACAATCCATCACAATTAGGGTGTGTGAAAAATGAGAAAAATAACACCTGAAACATTCAATGTATTTGTATCCTTGGAGCCACTATAAATGGCATACTTTAATATTCCTTAATTCCTTAAATGCAGGAATTTATGTATATTAGCAAGTAAAAAAAAAATGACCAGACAAAACATGAAATATCTTAGCTTCATACTAATATTCATGGCTTAATAGCGATATTTAGCTTTTTTATGTAAATAACTATGGATTTTTACTATTTTGTGAATGTTATCTCATCAATTCTAGTCAAACCTTCAACACCTTCTACCCAATCCATCTCAATTAGGATGACAGGGGACATCAAACATGTTAGCTAGCAGGGAGCCGTGCTAGCACTCAGGGCTAAAACAACAGGGTTTTTTTTAACTGCCCTGGAAGTCTCTTAATGACAGGTTATTTTTGAACATGTCGAGCCCTCTTTTCCAAAGGTCCTCCTCCTCTTCATCTGCCTCGACCTTTTCCTCTTCTGTCTCTCTACCAAACGACGAGTGATGACAGAAGCATTAGCCGGCTAAGCTAACTCCTGTATGTGTGCTGACTGGACTTCGCTCTCCTCAAGCAGGTAAACAAACCAATATTTGCTTTGCAGGCTTAGTGTTTTGAGCCTGGGGCTTATAATATGCTGAGATTAAACCTAATGGTGGTACAATTGTGTTTTGCATTTGGTAGCATTTCAGATTAGGGGGTTATACTGTAATTCCTCTTTGAAGATTTTACTTAGACTTAGATTTTTGCTGTTAGCAATTGATAATAATCTGGCTTCTAAGTATGCTAGCTAGCTAGTTATAGCTAGAAATGGTTTTCCAACAGTCTTGAAGGAAGGAGTTCCCAGAGGTGTTTATTAGCACTTGTTGCCCCTTTGCCTTCTTCACTCTGTGCTCCAGCTCACCCCAAACCATCTGGATTGGGTTCAGGTCCGGTGACTGTGGAGGACAGCTCATTTTTTGTTAAATACATAAAACTCCACATGTGTTCATTCATAGTTTTGATGCCTTCAGTGAGAATCTACATTGTAAATAGTCATGAAAATAAAGAAAAGGCATTGAATGAGAAGGTGCGTCCAAACTTTTGGCCTGTACTGTATATGTACTGTATATATATATAAATATATATATATATATATATATATATATATATATATATATATATATAGTCCCCTGTGGGCAATGCTGAAATCACTATTACAAACTGTACAACATGGATATATTTAGAGTAGTCTAAGGAGAAATGATTTTTATATTTCCTCATTTTGGAAGGCCCTGTCTCCTCTATAATGCTCCGTCTCACAGAACACATCCTGTACAGGAGGGAAAAAAAAAAAAAAACATTGCCCGTTTACAATAAATCTGTTGACCCACAGACTCTCTGCAGAGAATAGGCCAATCTTAACCCTCTCTTTTTTTGGATCTGCTTTATGAATATGCACACGAGGGGTGCGCCTTTCTCTCTCTCTCCCTTTCTTTCACACATGCGATTGGAGAAAAAAGTTTGTGTCACCTGCGTGCCTGTTTGCGTTCACTCTTGGGCCACTCGTTCTAGATTCCCGCAACTTCCGGCAGACTTGGGACGTCTGGGACTAAAACTCTTTCCTACATCTTGTTCTCATCAGCTATGTAGGCAGAGTCTCTCCATACTTCATAGTAATTGTTTGGTATGTAGAATGTTAGTAACATGAGGTCGACTTTGAGTTGCTTGCCTGAAATTTTTAGAATATAAATAGGTTATTTTACTGCAGAAAACAGTGTTTTGTATCACCTACACCTGTAGCCCATATTTGGGACAAGGCATTTTAAGAGGTTAAAAGAGTCTCCTCAGATTTCTGTTTTATTTTATTTCTGTTTATAAATAAGAGGTAATTTACTGTTACAGTAAGTAAATTAATTTTCAGTCTAAGCGTTTGTGTTCATACTGCTGCGTGACGTCCTGTTTAAAGGGTAACTAAACCCCATGATTTTAGCTGACTCCACCTTTAACTCAAATTTTAAACATGCTAAAAAAAAAGTAAAAGGAGAAGTATGGGAGGGGCACTGAGTGATGTATGGGTTTAGGGGTGGGGCAGGAGGGAAGCTGGTTGAGCTGAGCAGTGTGCCTCTGATAGCAGTTAGACCCAGATGTTTGGATGTCAGCAGGGGGCAGTATTATTGATTAACTGATTTGCATATTGTGAATATCTTACAGCACAGTTGAAGCTGTGAAGGTGCTGAAGAGGTGAAAATTACCACAGTAAAAGTGTTTTTTTAAAGCTTAGAAATGGTTTATACAATTTTAAAAGCAGGTCTGCTATGTTTTATGACTTCAAAAGAACACATTTGAGCTATTAATGGAAAAAATATGGTTTAGGGGTTAGTGTTTAGTTCTCTAGACTCAACTTCCTGTAATTGGTCTGAAAGTCTGAATCATCTCTTGTTTCCCAGTGCAGACGAGCTGAACCATGGTTTAGAAGATCTGGTCCGAGAACACGACTTTTGATCGAACAAAACTTTGGTTCTTTGGTCCAGATCGTGGTTTACACCCTAATACATGTTCTACTTAGACCAATGCTGCCATCATCAAGAGCTGAGTATACATTAATAATTACTGTATTTATTATTGGTTGTGTGTTATTTAGCAAAATTTAAACACTGTAGTACATTTTTAAAGGTTTACACTCATCAACATGTAAAAAAATGCATAAATACACAACTATAGTACTGATATGTCACTGTATAAAACTGTAATTTGCTTTATTTTGTTTCCAGTAATTGAAAATATACTTGTTTAAATAGAAATCTTTTAAAATTAACTAAATAGAAATAAAATTATCTAGCTACCTTGAAATTCTGTCAGAATAGAAATTATGATTAGATATTAAATACACACTCCAGAGAAACGATAACAGAGCTCAGACTGAAAAAAATACACTTTTTAATATTAGTAACATACTCATAAATACTGTTAAGAAACATTAAAATACTTCTTTAGTACATGTTAGGGACAGAACAGGACCAAGCTAAGTGATGCTAATCTTATTTTGTTAAAGCAGCTTGTTACACTGGGTATATATTAATTTAACACAGAAAAATACACATTCCTGTTGTGTTTTACCATTTCTAATCAATACAGCTGAAAAGTAGAAATGTTAATCATGTGGTTTAATCATTCAAATAAATCTGAAAAATGATTGACTGGACCAAACAGGTCAATCCATCATATGTAGTACCTCCCCTTTAGCTTTAGCCACAGCTATGTAATGCTCTTTAGTAATCCAGCAGTTGATAATTACCGGTAACTGGCTGGTTATTAATGATGATTTAATGATGAATTAGCTACTTTTTATGCCATTAATCATTTAATTTTATACTTTTTTTTTTTAAACCAAGCACTGGTATTTATGTTGGCTGTTCATTGCTAAGTTATTAAGCAGTGAATTTCTGATGAAGTGAACTAAACATTTTTCAGTGTGCTCTATTTTCTGTATCATATAGTTACAGTATGTGGTGCTCGAGTTTCATCTCATTCTTGAGGCCAGTCTCAAGGCCACCGATTCGTCTCGGCCGAGGGGTAAAGAGTTTCTGAAGACCAGCCAAGTGCAAGCCTTTACTGAGGTTTTTACAGACTTTAAGTGAGTGTTAAAGAAAAAGTTAAACAATTAATTGTAATTCTGTTATAATATTAATAGTTATTTTTTTATTTGCATTGTATCTGATTGTCCTGATGACAAGTTATTTCCCAGTTATTAATATAATGGGATTAAAAATTGTTTAGTAATATAATATATTGTAACACATTATCTTAACATGCAATATTATATATTATCTATTATATATATATATATATATATATATATAGAACACAAATGAGAATGTGTTTCACTTCACCTTACCATTACTGCTTATACTGCAGAATACTGATATACAATACAGATGTTTTGGGGAAAAAAACAAGAGAGCACCTAAAAATGATGAGTTTCTTTGATTTTACCAAATTGAAAACCTCTGGAATATAATCAAGAGGAAGATGGATGATCACAAGCCATCAAACCAAGCTGAACTGCTTGAATATTTGCACCAGGAGTAAAGGCAGCATAAAGTTATCTAAAAGCAGTGTGTAAGACTGGTGGAGGAGAACATGATGCCAAGATGCATGAAAACTGTGATTAAAAACCAGGGTTATTCCACCAAATATTGATTTCTGAACTCTTCTGAAAACTTTATGAATATGAACTTGTTTCCTTTGCATTATTTGAGGTCTACAAGCTCTGCATCTTTTTTTTCTTGAAACCCTGTAACCAGTAAATTACTGTTTTTTTACACACAGTTTTCTACAAAAGAACAGTAACTTTATGAGAGCAAATGTGTTAAAAGATTTCCACTATGTACTGACACACCCCTGTTACCAGGAAATTAAATTTTTTACAGTTTTTTTTTTTTAAATATACTGCTCTAAAAAAATAAGAGAACACTTAAAAATGATGAGTTTCTTTGATTTTATCAAATTGAAAACCTCTGGAATATAATCAAGAGGAAGATGGATGATCACAAACCATCAAACCAAACTGAACTACTTCAATTATTTCACCAGGTACGGCTAAAAGTTATCCAAAAGCAGTGTGTAAGACTGGTGGAGGAGAACATGATGCCAAGATGCATGAAAACTGTGATTAAAAACCACCAGAGTATTCCACCAAATATTGATTTCTGAACTCTTAAAACTTAAAACATTATTTGAGGTCTGAAAGCTCTGCTTCTTTTTCACGTATCTGCAAATAAATAAATGCTGTAAATGACAATATTTTTATTTGGAATTTGGGAGAAATGTTGTCTGTAGTTTATAGAATAAAACAACAATGTTCATTTTACTCAAACATATACCTATAAATAGCAAAACCAGAGAAACTGATTCAGAAACTGAAGTGTTTTTTTTCTCATTTTTATCCAGAGCTGTATATACTGCAGATGGTAAAACTACAGTTTGGAAGATTCCCCGGTTCTCCCATTTTCCAACTCCAGGCCTTGTGAATGTTTTTTTTAATGCTGCACATACTTGACCTCAGTTTGCTCTTTTGTAAAAGGTTTATGGGCAAGGCCATGTCCATAAACACAGACCCCTGGCTGACGGGGCGTTGTACCGCCTGCCAGACCCGAAAGCAGCCGTCCGTCCATTAGGCCGAGGCCGCGCGGCCCGGATCCTTGGGCCGTTTCCTGTGATCGTTTAAGCGCGGCTCACAATGGGAGGATACGCGCTGTTATTGCAGAGCCGGAGCATGAATGGAGCAGCGAGCCGCCCGGGGGCCCTCCAGGCCTCATGTTGGATGGGTCTGATGACTGACAGCTGGAGGTGAGTGGGTGGTGTGTTTCGCGGTGTGTGGGGGGAGATGGGGTGTGGATAATTGTGGTTACACCAAATTTGCACTAATGGTCGAGAGTGTTTTGGGTATTTTGAGTGTTTGTATGAAGCACTTATGTGGAGAAATTGCTTGTGATCAATTATTTATCCATTCATGCTTCTCAGGCCTGTGAAACAAAAACTGAAAAAACAAATTATTATTTTTCAGACGACTTTTTAGTCAAATCAAGTCAAATTTATTTCTAAAGCACATTTAAAAAAACCACAAGGGCCAACCAAAGTGTGGTACAATACAGAAGTGTGAACAATAAAATGTATAAGCTTAAACAACAATAAGATATAAGATAAGTAAATAAAAGTAGCATGGTGGGAGATGCCTTCATAAAAACAGGCAGACTATTCCACAGTTTGGGGCTACTTCTACACCCTACATTTTTACATAATTATCAGATTTTTTTTACCACTTACATAAATAGTCCCATTAATCCTATTTCATTATTTAATTTTAGATTGTTTTCTTGTTTTGCTTCTCATCCTTAAAAAATCCGTAAAAAAGCCTATCCAGATAAATATCTTCATCCAGATAGAGTGAACCTGATTGTGATTGGATGTAGAGTATAAAGTATAAACATCTACCGAAATGCCGACTCCCCATTGGTTTATACTGTGATCCATCACACCTGCACATCACGTCACGCCACGCCCAACCTCCCACATTCCAGCAAGAACATGGCAGACGTATGTAGCCTAGAATAAAGTAGAGACTCAAGACAACTCCAGCTCTAGAAACATCCAACTAAGATTTGACTATAATATATTTACATTCTACTACTAAAATACATTCATTTTCAATGGGCATATTGAATATGCAGCTGAAACACTATATATATATAGTGTACAGCATCTCACAAAAGTGAGCACACCCCACACATTCTTTATATTTTTAGGAGTGTGTTCAATTATTTTGCCAGTGGTTTACATTATACTAAAATACATTCATTTTTAATAGGCATATATTGGCAGCTGAAACACTATATTAAAAGTAAAAGTAGTTTTGAAACCAGTACTTTTACACTTTTACTTAAAAAACTTGAGTTAAAACTTCAACTTCTACAGAAGTATTTTAAACCGTAGTATTTATATATATATATATATATATATATATATATATATATATATATATATATATATATATACCATATACCATAGCGTACAGCATCTCACAAAAGCAAGCCCACCCCTCACATTCTTTATATTTTTAGGAGTGTGTTCAGTTATTTTTTTGCCAGTGGTTTACATTATACTAAAATACATTCATTTTAATGGGTATATATATGCAGCTGAAACATTGTATTAAAAGTAAAAGTAGTTTTGAAATCAGTACTTTTACACTTTTACTTAAGGAGTAAAAAGCTTGAGTTGATCCCAGCTGACATTTCAACGTTGAATAAACGTTGAATCAATGCTGATCAACTTAGATGTTATGGCTGAATAAATGTTGAATCAACTATTGATTTTGAAAAGTGAATCAACGTTAATATAGCAAAGTCAACGTTGATATAGCAAAGCTGAGTATAACGAAAGTTACCCACCACTACCAATCTGATTACTGAACATCTGATCTCAAAAACACTAAAACAGTAAAACTATTAGAACATGAACATGATGTTAAATTAAAAAGCAGTTACTGCAAATAGAAGTAAAACACTTTTTCAATCCTCCATCCAACTGTTTTTAGAAATGATATGGTGATAAAATGTAAAATGCTGATTCTAAAGGCAGAAGGTTGAGGACATTATGTTGATTCAACGGCAAAATTTGAATGTTAGCAGAACCATTGAACATTAAACGTTGATTCAATGTTAAAATTTCAACATTAGCACAACCATTGAACATTAAATGTTGTTTTAACGTTAAAATTTTAACGTTAGCACAACCATTAAACATTTAATGTTGATTCAATGTTGTTTCAGACATTACTTTAGTCATTTTTCAACCACATTTCAACGTTGAAGGTCGGTTGTGTGCCAGCTGGGATACTTTAACTTCTACAGAAGTATTTTAAACCCTAGTATCTACAGTATACTTCTACCTAATCATAATGAATGTCGATACGTTTTACACCCATTGAAAAACAGTGTAGCATGTTCTGTGAATGTGTGTGCGTTGCCTGTAGTCTTTTCTCTCTCTGTAGTTCACATTACGGTATGCTTGTCGGTATGCGGTTCTAAAGGATAGCTGGATGTGACATAAAGGCCAGATATCCTGTAGAAAAGTGCTCTTGGAGCAACACATCAGATGGGCTATTTGATATTAATAGATAATAGTAACTCTTGTAGGCCTCGATTTTCTGATAAGCATCTTTGATGCATTCACACACTCTACGCTCCATATGTCGGCGGACGGGGGCCTGGCTGCGTAGAGCTGATTTTTTTTTTCCTCGCACTTTTACTGAATCAAAACACGAGGATTGTCTTTCATCTCAGGAATTACACACGAGCTGACCTCATCGCGCAGGAGAGGAGAAAGGGTGTGCAGCGGGCAGTGCGAGGCAGGGGTGGATTTGAGCCTGAGCCTTCACATGCTTCACATGCAGAAGTGGAAATTTGATTAGTAGCCTTGGTAACATGACAGCGAGGTCACAATACTCTTCGCGGCTACAGATAAGGTGGGCTGAAGCGCGGCGTCCCACGGTTTTGATGGTGCTCGGCAGTCAGGACGAGTTAGGCTCATCTTCGTCTTGTTCTTCTTTTAAAATATACATATATATTTATTTTTTTAAAGATGGAGTTGGAGATGTTGGAGAAGTTTTACCGTGGTCTTCACCGATTGCAGACCGTTGTGTGTGTCCCCCTCGGTTTCGCCGCTGCTAATGGTTTCAGACTGCGGCTGATGGTGTTCAGAGAGAGTAGGGTGACTCATTAATAGAATTTAAAAGCATTATGGGAGCCGGGCTTAATGCGATAAAGCCCTGAAATAAGAGCGAACGGTCCTGCCGGCCGCCAATGTGTTGACATCTGCGATGAATCTTTTGATGTCATGAACGTGATGGTGACCGTGGTTGAAGTGTGCTGTTCGGGAGAGTGGGGATGAAGAAGGGGGGGTGGGGGGGCGGTGGAGAAAGAAAAAACACTATATGGATCATTTGGTCCTCTCTGTGCTCCAGCTTGAGTCTATTATTGATGTCATCTTGATCCAATTTGATGAATTTTAGGGGGTTCGCCCAAAGAGAGGGGCCGTCCGGAGCAAACCCGGGTCACCTTTCTCCAGATTTCACCTCGTTTCTCGTGCTGATGCGCCAGTTCAAGCTCCAGCTACGGCTCTCCTGTTCTTGCACATGTATACACACACACACACATAAAGTACAAGCCAAAAGTTTGGACACACCTTCTCTTTTTCAATGCGTTTTCTTTATTTTCATGACTATTTACATTGTAGATTCTCAATGAAAGCATCAAAACTATGAATGAACACATGTGGAGTTTTATGCACTTAACAAAATGATCTGTCCTCCACAGTCACCGTACCTGAACCCAATCCAGATGGTTTGGGGTGAGCTGGAGCACAGAGTGAAGAAGGCAAAGGGGCAACAAGTGCTAATAAACACCTCTGGGAACTCCTTCCTACAAGACTGTTGGAAAACTTTTCATTTCAGGTGGCCACCTCTTGAAGCTCATTGAGAGAATGATGCCAAGAGTGTGCAAAGCAGTAATCAGAGCAAATGGGGCTATTTTGAAGAAACTAGAATATAAAACATGTTTTTTTTAGTTATTTCACCTTTTTTTGTTAAGCATAAAACTCCACATGTGTTCATTCATAGTTCTGATGCTTCAGTGAGAATCTACAATGTAAATAGTCATGAAAATGAAGAAAATGGATTGAAAAAGAGAAGGTGTGTCCTAATCTGGCCCCAATATTCCATTGCTCTGTATGGTTTGATGTATGGTTATTGCATTTTGTCTTTGCGTGAATCTTCAGTACTGAGATTCCACTCTTCTAAATAAATACACTAAATGCACTCTCCTCTATCTCTTCTCGGTCTCGTTCTCTTCCCCTTCTTTTGTTGCGCCAGGCCTATCTCTTTCAAGTTGACCTCGGCCCAGCCGCTCTTGTGTGAACGACTGCGAAAACCTTGCCGAATCTCATTCGAGACTAAACAAGAAACAGGTTGTTCTAGAACGCGCCTTCGCTAAACAGGGTGCCGAGGGTACAGATTAATCCGCGGGCGTGCCAAAGGTCGCTGGCGCTAATGTGCCTCGAGAGATCCCGCCGCATGCAAAAGAAGCCTATCCATCAGAGCCTCCTTAGGATGGATTGTTGTTGCGTAATAAATCGGTTACCAATTTGTTTTCTAAATTAAAACCCATTTGCCTGCGCCCTCTGTCAACCCAAGGCCCTGTCTCATTCCCTTTTAAATCTAATTTGCTTCTCCCCGGCCCATATCCGCATCCGAAGCGCCCGGCTTTGATCCGCCCCGTGGCTCCGTGAGGTAATGGTGCAGGCGCTGCCATGTTGCGTTCGAGCGATGACAAGGTTCAGCGCTGGGGAAGCGAGAGGTTGTGCCCCGGCCCGGCGTCCAGTGGCTGCGGGCGGCTGCGGGGCCGACTCGCAGTCAGCCTTTATTGAGTCTGGCAGGCCTGAACTTTGTGCCCCCCTCGCACGGGCTCGTGGAGGTGACGGGGTGAAAGGTAGACCAGAACGTGGAGGGAAAAAGGTGTAGGTTTTCTTGAATGGAGCTTTGTAGAGAGAGAGAGAGAGAGAGAGAGACACACACACAAAATAGGACCTCAAAAAAATAATACAGATACAGTTCCAGTATCAGTATCAGCTGGCCTTGGATTAGTTCACAGTCTGCTTGATTTGTTGGTGCGTTCGTAAATGATGCTAATGATGCTAATGATGCTGTGCTTCCTGTAAAACTTCTTTCAAACCCTTGTTTTGTTTCCTCTGCTTGAAAGGGAGCTCTAACTACTCAGTTTGACGGAATTGTGTTAATGTTAATCAGACAGACGACATATTTCCACAGAGGAAGCTGTTTTTTTTAACGCTATTTTTGGTAACTCTTTACATTACTAGCAGTGTAATCAGTAGCTCAATTATACTGTTAGTGGTTTGTTGGTAATCAATCCACCATTGGTTCCTCATTTTCTTTGATCAAGTAATTAGTAGGTCTGATGATATATAAAAAAATTATAGGTATATATTAACTATAAATTAACAGCTAACTAATAAATGTGTTAACGTATATATAAAAAAGCAACATGCGACCTCTGTTAATTATCATTTATCATTATTATTTAATCCACTGGCTCAACCTTCATTTTTTACAGATTATGTCATTTACAGGTCACACCTTGTCAACTACATCTAAAGTCAATTTGTTTTCACAACTATTTTGATTATTTTCGATTATTTTTCCATAATTAATTATCTTACATTACCCTCCAATTAGAGTGATGACCTTCACTTAATACATGCAATAACACACAATTTACAAAACATTGGGTGATGTTGTATTATTTTTTTTTTCATATTACATTACAGGTTGTATCCGCCTGCTCTGTTTTCAATTTAGATCCTTTCTACCTTGGTATAAATGAGGCAGCAACCTACTTACCTATAATACTTACAAATATGTGTACCTACCTGGCAACCTACAATAAAACTGCATTACATCTCCAGCATTTATCTGTAAGTAACTCTTTACCATAAGGGTCACAAAGATTTTAGATAGATAGTGTTTAGGACAGTAATAAACAGTGTTAAATTGTTATATAAGTAATGTCTTAACTAATTATTTATTGACACAAGTTAATAGGTTATTAAACATTATTAAATTTTAATGCTGAGTAATGTTGTAAATAGAGCTCGTACCTAAATATTCCACAGCCAACTGTCAGTGATTTATAACACAGTGGAAGAGACTGGGAACAACAGCAGTCCATCAACAACGAGTCCATCACTACACACCTCCAAACTTCATGTAGCTGACTCATGGAATGGAGAATTAGTTTACATGGCCAAACAGCTCCATCCAAACCTTCATCACATCAACAAACACTACAAAGCAGGCCATCAGATAATTTTTGCAATATTTTGTGTACATTTTTTGATTTATCAAAAAAAGAATTAGATACAAGGTCCAAAATGGCTAAGAATAAAATCTGTTGATGTTCATAAAAAGTAACTAAACTAAAGTTACCAGAAACATTTACATTTAGATGTATGTATTCTGAACTGTTCTTTTAAATTAATCAACTTATTAATTGATTAATTAATGTGATATTACAAGTAAACAAGTAAAATTAACAAAACTGAATTTTGCTCTAATGAACCACGCCTACGCAATGCAGGGGAGGGTGGAACTGTGATTATGTTGCTTGGGGTACATATCAGAAAAGCTTGAGAAGGTACTTAAGCCAGGTCCCCCCCGCAGCTAAGTGAGTGATGAAGATGAGGGTGGTGATGGGGTGGAGGCGAAAGTCTTGAAGGTGAAAAAGTCACCTGGGAGGTAATATATAGGACTAGGGGGAGGAGCTCGGGAAATTGAGGCGTGGCCCATATCCCAAAATTTTGTTAATTCTTAACAACACAATTTTTTTTTGCTATTGGTGAATATTAATAAAATATGTGCACCAGTTAAAAGCAGTCAAGCCAGAAGCAGCCTACTATCATAACTGTACAGTATATACAGTAATTAGTATTACCAATAAATATAAATTCAGCTGAGAATTGTTGGACGTGTCTTTTTGTTGGACTTTTAATGTGTAAATTTGCTAAACATGACAGGATTAATTATCCTTTTCCTCTAGAGACCTCCGGCGGCCTAGAATAGATCATGTGCTTTTTATCTCTCTCTCTCTCTTTTTTTTAGCGATTGTGTCATGGATTCGGCTGGGCTTTTAACTCCAAGTGGGGCACGTCTACAGGACGTGCAGCAGTCAGTAGCACCCGAGCGCGCATAGCGGGACGCAAAGCAGGATACAAGTGTTTTTACAAACATTTCCACATTGCAAATACAATAGCTGTCATCAGCTGTGCCATTCGGGCCAATAAGAGACTCATTTGGCGTGATGCCAGATCCAGAGAAGGAAGTTCAGCAGTGCTGAATATCGAAGCTCTGCAGATACAGCTTTATTTTATTTATTTGGTTTTCTTTTTAATCTCTTCGGCTAAACTACATACAAGTGACGGCCTTCGGACGGTTCTTCAGCTCGTTCATAATTACAGTGTTAACCTTTTCTTAACCCTTCACACTCAACCTTACACTTAACCTGAAATTAACCCCCTAATCACAACAGCCTACGATCATGTTCCAGTCTTACCCTGCGTTCACACTGAAAAGTGACAACAAGACAGGTGACCATTCATTTCCTATGGCAGGGCGTGATTTGTCTCCGTGACACGGAGTTGAAATTTTCTCAATTTTTATGCAAATAAATTATGACGTGGTGAAGCGACATTTTAACCTGATTGGCTTCTAGCATTTCTTTGGACCAATCAAATACAAGGCGGTTCGAGGTTCCTTAAGCTTCTGCTCCAAAACGACAAAAACAACCAAACTCGGGAGTCATAGCTGCAGAATAAAGTGGCCAAGTGATTCCCTATATATATTTATACAAAATATATATTTTTCAAGTGGGATTAAAAATGACTGGATGGTGAATGTTTTATACATATATATATATATATATATATATATATATATATATATATATATATATATATATTTTTTTTTT
Source organism: Astyanax mexicanus (assembly GCF_023375975.1). Taxonomy (NCBI): domain Eukaryota; kingdom Metazoa; phylum Chordata; class Actinopteri; order Characiformes; family Acestrorhamphidae; genus Astyanax; species Astyanax mexicanus. Next base: position 50,355,743 of record NC_064411.1, on the reverse strand, counting down.
TACAATTTTAGTGATCTTACTTTAGTTAACAAATACATATTTAATACATTTTTTTCATGAATAAAATGGGCGAGCGATTTATCATATTTATACCATATTTTTCCTCTAAAATATATATTTCTCAAGCGGCAATAAAAATAACTGAATGGTGAATGTTTTATAAAAACCATTCACCATGTCTTTATAAAATCTATTTATTTTTAACAATTTTAGCGATCTTAATTTAGTTAACAAATACATGCTTAATACAAACACACATTTAATATATATATTTTTTTTAATGAATAAAATGGCTGAGCTGTCACTTCTGGTGCTGTTAGCTCCTCTGTCCCTTCCACACCCAGCTCTAACGGAGGTTCTCAGGTCAACAACTACATTACCCAGAATGCACCACCCGCTGACATCACGCACTCACCTGATCACGTGACACCTCACCTGCTTCCTCCAGGAAGTCCCGAATACTGATTACTGGCACTATAAAAGAGCACTCCACACACACACACACCCACGCCGTGTATTGTAGGTTCTCCTCATTACAAAGCGTTACTTTATCTCTTGTCTCTGTTTATCTTGTGTATGACCTTGCCTTTGTTTTCTCGACGCCGATTATTGCCTTTGCCTCTGATTTTGGATTGCCTGTGTATTACCTGGACTGTGTATCACTACTGCCTCTTGGATTACACCTCTGACATTGGATCTCTCGTGTATGAACTCTGGACTGTCTCTCGTTTATGGTATGGTTTTGTCTTCATTGCTCCTGTTATTGGTGATTACCCATTTTTCTGTATCGACTACATCTTACATCTGTTTATTTTATAATAAACATATTTTTATCAGTATCTGCACGTGTCTGCATTCTGTGCTAACCATGACATGAGCGAGTTATCATATTTATCATATTGATTTTAATAAGTCATGGTAAATGTTTGACACGCCCATGACACGCCCACAAGGTGACATGAGCAACTCGTCATGTTCTAGTGTGAACGCAGGATTACACTGTTAGCATGGGCGGTTCTGCATTGTATTCAAACCATAGTGAACCTGATTTGATGTTACAGTGTAAACCCATAAGTTGTTTGAACTTAAATTAATTAGGTCTGTTTTACATTAAATTGGATATTTCTAAACAATACTCAACTATGTTGAGTTAGTTGAACGTTTTGGGCACAGATACATTCAAACTGAGCTCTTTGAGTTGAACCAACTTATAATAACTGAGTTTAGTCTGTTGCCATTGGCAACTTCTTTTCCATTGGCATACTGGGTGTGTCCCCATTTTTCTGACAGTCACCATCAGTGTGTAGTCATTCCCCCCAGGCTACCTTAGGTAAACTTGTAGATAATATATTTTATGAATAACTGTCTGGCCTCTGTGTTGGTAACTCTGTGTGGCTGTGCTCTCAATACTGTTCACTCTATAGCTAATTTATGTGAATTAATAATTTTGATGAAAAGACTACTAATGTAAGCTTGTTTTGTCTAAGAGTCGATGTTAATTCAACTTAACTTTAATATCATTGTTTATTTAGATTTTAGATGTTTAGTAGTGTCCCTTAATTTTGGAATTTTTGGCTATAAAAATAACCACAATATGATGTAGATGTTGAGTAAAAACTACTTAATGTAATTATTGCAATACCTTAAACACAAAGCACAGACCAGTTGTACAATAATTACTTAAATTTAAAAGTTAAGTTTAAGTTAAGTTTTGGGTTCAGCACATTTTGAGTGTAAAGTTCTTTGAAAAAAAAAATCGTTGTTTTTTTAGACTACAGTTTTAATATCTTTTTTTTTTTTTTAAAGATTGTTAAGCTCTAACAACACTCATGCCAGATCCTCGGTGGTTGGTTGTTTATCTTTCCCGAAGTTTGAAAATATCACAGGCACTTTGGATGAATCATGGCATGGGGAGCAGGCACCAGCATGACCTTTACAATCCAGATTAGCTTGTTTACAACACTGAGTGTTCACATTTAACAGACGGGGGCGTTCCAGTAAAGCTGAGGGGAGTTACTGAGGTGGTTTTCTTGCCAGCGCTCCACGTTTTTACTCCCAGAACCCTAAACCGAGTTGTGTTGCCGAAGATTTTCAGTACTTCTGACATTACCACATTCCTTAACCTCACCTAAACGTAACTCTAACCCACCACACGGAGTAACTCAAACCGTACAGCAGTTCTGCTCAAATAGCTTAAATTTAAGAGGTGTATCAACAAAGAGAAGTGCCCTCTGAGAACTGTGTCAGAAGCTATTACATGAGGGTGTTACCACCGCCAAGGAAGAGTACCCTATGGAGACTTAAAACTAGGGGTAGGTGATACGATTTCGTGTCGAAATCTGTGGATATTCATGTGACTGAAAAATTATTTCTTTGATATTTAGGAAGTTAAGGAGTTTTTAAAACAGCTGCTTCATACATATGTTCATATTCACACGCAGCTGCAGATAAAAATATACCTTATTATCAGGCAAAGGAATGATCAGACAGAAAAGGGGCAACAATGGCAAACAGAGATATCATACCAGGGTAGGTAAACAGTCCAGAGGTAATAACAAAGGGCAGGCAAGAATTAAGGTACGAGGATAGAACCGACAGTACTCAGCACTAATTAAGAGCAAATGAGCCCCTTTTATATGGCTTAACCCATGTGGCTAGTACTTAGGCGAGTACTACAGTAAAAAGTAGTTTTTAGGAGTATTTAAATCAATAAAATGATAAGGGTGCCCATACTTTTGCACCAGTCAAATTTTGGTTTAATGCATATTGCACAATTTCTGTTAGTACAATAAACCTCATTTCAATCCTGAAATATTACTGTGTCCATCAGTTATTAGATATATCAAACTGAAATGGCTGTTGCAAACACCCAAATATTTAGAACTAAAAATGTTTAAGATTAATCATAAGTCAGAGAAGCAGCCAAGAGGCCCATGGTCACACTGGAGAAGCTGCAGAGATTAAAATTTAAAAAAGGCATTTAAGTTTGTGGTTGTAAGGTGACAAAATGTAAAAAAAAAAAAAAAAAACATTTAAGGGGTATGAATACCACCGTTAACCTACTGTATATTCATCTAAGATTCATTTCTCCACCACAAACTCTTGTCCTGCCTTATCTCCTCCGTCCACAGCACTGCTCCACCCACAGTCCACTTTAGCAATTTCAGCCCAGCTAACCTGACAGCAGACAGAGCCGTCAGCTCACACCCGCTGCCCTGCTGCCCTCTGAGCCGTGAATTCCTTCCTATGGCTCTTAACACCTGCTCCTGGCACCCGGCTGGAGCAGGGGAGGGGGGGGAGACATGAGAAAAAGGGGCTGTTTTGGGTCCGGGTGTTCTATAGTAAGCACTTACACCTGGGTGGGCCCTTCGGACCCAGCTGTTACAGGCAGGGGAGCTTGTGTGAGGGGCTGGCGAGTCGAGGGTCGAGATCTGGACTGTACAGTTTAGATTTGATCTGCTTAAACCCTGTTTTGAAAACACGAGGCTATAAAACCACTTTCACAAAGCAAATGTTGCTGCTTTGCTAAATTGTTCTATAAACTGTGCTATAAATCATGTCGCAAATCTTATCTGAAGTGTTAAAGGCTCTTAAATTACCGTTGACAGTCATTGGTCCACGAGGCATTCGCATGAGCCGTTCCAGTGCCAATCCAGACTGGTGTTTATAAACTTTCAAGTGGGGTTCAAGCAATCGTGCAAACCATCGTGCAAACTTTAATTAAGACCACTCAAAGACGAAGCAAGTAACGTTGATTACGCAGTAACGACCGAGCACGTCAAGGTCTGGGATGTGATCTCCAGGGACGTCCACATGTCGGATGCAGGTGAAATCCGCTCAGGCGTGAAGAAAAGAGTGACTTTGACAGGATTCAGCTGGCAATGACTTGACAACTGGCTTGTATCATCTCAGAAAAAGGCAAGACTTTGGATGTTTTTTCCGGTTTTCTGGGTCTTGCTGTGGTGCATAATGCAAGATTAACACTTTTTAGAGTTACATCATTCTATCTTTTCTTTGTAGCTTGCCTGATACAAGACTGTTTAGCATCACAGGGTCACAAATTACACAGTCTTTCACCAGGAGGAACCAAAACGACATTTCGTCATGAAAGCAAATGCGATAACTGATGCATTGCCATGTACGAGACATGTTTTCTTTTCTTTATAAATAGAAGTCCGTAGGAGACAAGCAAAAAAATATCTGTGCATTGATTTACAGCAACACATTGAAGAAACTAAAAATAAAGAAAATAAGAAATAAAAGAAAATGGATACAAATGTGTATAACTCAACCATCATCTTATTGATGCTCTTATTGGCTCTAGCAGTCGCCGATTGGTCCAGATATCAAATCTGCTAGATATTTTTGGGGGGCTTGCAAGGCATCTAAAATCACTCAGCAGACCCTCAGATGCTGTTTTTTTTAGCCTTTCACACATAGCGACTGAGTGATTGCGGAGCAAACAACAAATTTATCCTCAAATCCGATTATTTTTTCCAAGGCAAACCCCCCCCCCCAAAAAAAATTGACGTTGAAGTGTTCTTTAAGGACCACACTTTAGTATACTAAAGTATATTAAAATATTGAACATTTCTTGTACCTAAGTATTGCAAGGACTACTACTCAAGTACTGAAAGTAAAAGTACAAGTATTGAGGTATGAAGTTGTTACAGAAGCAGTCAAAAGTTTGAATATTGTATTGCAGAAAGGCAGCAGAGCAAAAGGCAGAATGGAAGCAGTGAACTCCTCTTATAAGATCAGCTTGATCACTTCGTTCTCTAAGTGATAAGGAGATTCATCCCTGATCTGGCAGTGACAATGTGGGTTTGGAAAGATTCCCAGTATTTTCATCATTGTAATGAGTACTGATGCAACACATATAAAATGTATCAGAGAAAAGTATCCAACTCATTAAAAATATAAAGTGAGAAGAAATAATACTCCAGCAGATGCAGCATTTTAGTACTTAAGTACAGTAGTGAATTTAGTTCTACTTTGTTACTATAGCTACATCTCTGCATGTAATATGAACCCAACGTTCCTCTTGATAGTGGTTCAAGTAGCAACGAATCAAAACCCAACAACAGTGTGTTTTGGGGGCGTGGCCCAAAGCTCATTGAAGTGTAAGGATGTGCAATGAAGGCTATCCTATCCTAAGTCTTATAATGTTTGTGATGTCATGGGAATAATACCTTACAACACACAGACAAAAGAGAGTGCCCATGCTAATGCTTGTTCACCTTAAAAAGAGCCTACAATAGGCACAGATGCATGCACCAGGTCACCTGGTCTAAATAGTGTGTTTTTTCTTTTAATTATCTTGTGAATGCCACAGATTCACATAATCCAAAATTATATACAGGCATATCACTATGCAGTAAGTGTTAAAAATTAATATTTTTGTGTATGTGTATAAAGAAAGAGTGGGACATTGTAGAGTTTTAATTCTAGCAGGTCTTCTCACTGATACTTGAGGGCTTTTAAGGGGTTGTTCAATTTGATACTGTGGAGGAACCCTTTGAGGTGCTTACGCAGGATTCCTAGACAGTTTTTCTACAATGCAGAACATCTGAAAGTTCCCCAAGGAACTTAAACCTTTTAATAGTAATTTTGGTTTGGGCAATCCCAAGATCTGATTGGAGTTCCTTGACAATTTTTTAGGGGTGAAACTGTAGGTTAAGGATTAAATGCTTTCAAAACAGAGGTGTATAAAGAAAGAGTGGGACTCTGTAAGAAACATCATACAGTTGTAATGGTAGCTGGTCTCCTCACTGATTCTTAAAGAGTTTTTTTATAGAGGTTCTTCAATTTGAAACTGCATTGTGGAACCTTCAGGAAACCTTCAGAAGTTTTTTCTAAAAAATATTTCTTTCTCAAAGGTCCCTCAAGGCACCTACACATTCCCAATGGACGATTGGTTTGCACTGTTGGTTTCTTTTAAGTTTCTTGATAAACATTTAGGGGGTGAAACTGTAGGTGAAAGTTAGCCTAAATGTACTTTGAGAAACATTTTAAAAAGTTTGAGCAACTTTCCTGAATGGACGTTCAGAATAAGTTGTCTTTTAAAAATATTTTCTCAAAGGTTACTTAAAGCACCTAAATTGGTTCCTCCAGAGTTTCAACCCTTCCCTTAAAGTTGGTCAACATTTTAACAGTTAAAAAGGGACAATCCCAATATCTGATTAGTTTGCAACTAAATAACTGTTAGGGGTGAAACTGTTGAGGAACCCCTAAATGTACAGTACAAGCCAAAAGTTTGGACACACCTTCTCTTTTTCAATGCGTTTTCTTTATTTTCATGACATTTTTTTTTACATTAGATTCTCACTGAAGGCATCAAAACATGAGAGTTATGTACTTAACACAAAATGGTGAAACAACAACAAAAAAAAAGTTTCTTCAAAATATCCACCCTTTGCTCTGATTACTGCTTTGCACACTCTTGCCATCATTCTCTCAATGAGCTTCAAGAGGTGGTCACCTGAAATTTTGAAGGTTTTCCAACAGTCTTAAAGGAAGGAGTTCCCAGAGGTGTTTATTAGCACTTGTTGGCTCTTTGCCTTCTTCACTCTGTGCTCCAGCTCACCCCAAACCATCTGGATTGGGTTCAGGTCCGGTGACTGTGGAGGTCAGCTCATTTTTTGTTGAGTACATAAAACTCCACATGTGTTCATTCATAGTTTTGATGCTTCAGTGAGAATCTACAATGTAAATAGTCATGAGAAAATAAAGAAAACGCATTGAATGAGAAGGTGTGTCCAAACCTTTGGCCTGTACTGTTCTTTGATAAACTTTAAAAAGTTTAAGCTGCTTTCTTTTCCTGAAGAAGTTTAAAGGTTTGTCCAGGATATTATAGAATAATTTATCAGTGGAAACCAATCAAATCTTGGGATTGCCTGTTTAATACTTAAAAAAAATGTTGCACAATTTATACTGTTATACACAAATCCAGGCCACCTCCACTAAACTCCATAATCGTCTTCCCAGAACACTTTTGTTAGTCACCCCTCAAAATAGCTGCTTATCTGCCACTGATCTCCCTACCTGCGAGGGAAATCCAGAGCGCCCACCTACAAAAGCCAGTCAACTCTGGCATCTGAGAGAGCTGTCACGAATACCAGCATACGTGGACACCACCCTGGCACTGAACCCAGCAACTCCCAGCCGTCCTTGCCCTTATCGCCTGCATCGCATCCTCCATTGAGCTCCCCTCCCCTTCATACCTGCTCCTGCACAGGGGCCCTGCTCTTTTCATCTGCTAGGAGGTGAAGAACAGAGCTGTGATTGCTCACATTCACTCGTATTCACTCGCTCTCAGTGAATCAGCTGCAGCCTCAGACAGGGTGGGAGTCTTGCCTGGTCGGGCAGGATTTGGGGGAAATTTTTCTGGCGAAAAAGAATGTTGAGATGGTAACTTGGAGCCAGGGCATGGGGTGAATCTGAGGTTGTTGCCTTAGTTTGTGTCACCACAAGGCTAATCAACAGAATCTTTGATCTTGACTGATCCAAAAACCACCTAGCATAAAAGCACTGGAGTTTTTACACTCTTGGTAACGTAAGAACCAACCTTGGAACCAATGTGGGGTGCACTGTTATCTCCTTTCATTTTGCACCAGGAAAGGTTTTGAGGAACTGATTGTCTACCATTTGAAAGACTTTCCTCGAAAGTTTCACCCCTAAATTTTGCCAAGAAATTTCAAGAAATACTTAAACCGTGCAAATCAATCACATCTTGGTATTGTCCATTTTTAACTGATACAATGTTGACCAACTGTTAGGAGTAAAACTCTGGAGGAAACACTTTAGGTGCTCTTAAGAACTCTTTTAAAAAAAGTACATTAAGGGGTTCATCCACCTAAAATTTCACCCCTAAAAGTTAGTCAAGAAACCATCAGTGCAAACCAACTAGCATGAAAGCACTGGAGTTCTTAAACTCTTAGAACCACTAGTCTTGGAACCATTTTGGGATGCACTGTTATCTCCATTTAGTTTGCACCATGAAAGGTTAAAAGTAGAAGTTCCTCTTCAGTTTGAAGAACCCGTTTATGGGCTTTGAGGAACCCTTAATAATTTGTTTTAGAAGAAAATATTTCCTGAATGTTTCTTCAGGAAAGCAGCTTAAACTTTTTAAAAGCATTCTCGCAGTACATTAAGAAGTTCCAAAACATTTATCAAGAAACCAACAGTGGAAACCAATCAGATGTTGGGATTGTCCATTTTTAGACCAACTTTAAGGAGTAAAACTCTGGAGAAACCCATTTAGGTGCTTTGAGAAACCTATGAGAAAATATTTTAGAAGACAAGGTTTTAAGTATATTCAGGGGTTCACCCCAAAAGGTTGTCAAGGAACTTCAAGAAATATGTTAGCAGTGTAAACCAATCAAGTCTTTCCCTGAGGAACTTTTAGATGTTCTTCAGTTTGAAACTGCGTAGGAACCCTGTGTAGGTGCCTTAAGGGACCTTTGAGAAAGAAATCTTTTTTAGACAAAATCTTCTGAAGGTTTCCTAAAGGTTCAAATTGAAGAACCCCTAAAAAAGCTCTTTAAGCATCAGTGAGGAGACCAGCTAGCATTAAAACTTTATGATGTTTCTTACAGAGTCCCACTCTTTTTTCGTACACTTCTGTTTTGAAAGCATTTAATAAATCAACAGTTGTCATTTGCTCTCATTGTTCCAAGTTTCAACCAAAGTCTTCTTAAGTCTCTAGCTCTGTTAAGTTAGCCTCTTAAGCAGCTTAAGCTTTCTAAAAGGTTTCTCAAAGTATATTAAGGGTTCCTCCTCGCCCCTAAAGGTTTGTCAAGGAACTTCAAGGAATACTAAGGAGTTTTACTCTTTCTTCATGCATGTCCATTTTGAAAGTTTTCTTCAGTTTGAAACTGTGTAGGAACCATTTAATGTGCTTTAAAAAAAACTTTTGAGGACATTACATTGTTTTTTCCACTTTTTCTTTATACACTTCCGTTTTGAAAGCACTTAATGAATCAGCAGTCGTGTCTCTCATTTGCTCTCATTGTTCCAAACTCCAAGCGAAGTCTCACCGAAGTCTCCAGCTCTGTTGAGTCAGCCTCTTAATCTCCAGACAGCAATGACACCACGAGATTCGATAGGGCCCACGGACAAGATAGCGCGGCCCATTGCTCCTGGAGCTCCTGGAGCTGCTCGTCAGTGCTTGGGTGCAGCTACCACAGGGCTGCGGAGGCTTAAGGCAGGTATGGACAGGCCCTCTGAGAGGGGCTTAGTCTCTGGGCTCCCTGAACAAGAGAAGAAGAAGGGCAAGGAGACATTCCACTTCGATTTATCTCGCTCTTAGTAGGATATTTATCTCTTGTGCTCGTCTCGTGATGGGTCTTGCTTGGCTTTTGTCCTCTCTGTCTGTATGTCTCCATTCCTGGTAGCTCTTTTTTTTGTTCTTTACACCTGTATCTGTTTTGTTTGTAATCACTTTATGCCATAAAGTATACACGAGAACATGCTACGCACTTTTTTTGGTTTAGCCATCCATCATCCCACACATGTTCTGTCAATAAAGCGACTCCTTGTAAGAGCAGTTTGTACAGTTCATCGCATGGCTTGAATTTCCATTCATCCATAGATGGTAATTACTTCAGCCTACTTGGCAGACAGGTACTCGCAGTATGTGCTGCTTGCTGTGGGGCAAAGCACAGCACAGCACAGCAGTTACACGGTAATATTTACTGAGCTTTCACTTGGTAACTATCAGAGAAAAGCCATCTCACTCAGCGTAAACATCCCCCGGGCGTTGGTAATGCTATATGGCCCACCGCCACCACCACCACCACCCTCCCAGACTGGAAAGGCTTGGGTATGTGTGTGTGTGTGGGGGGAAGGGGTAGAAGGGTAGATGGGGGAAGGGGGAGGGCACAAACAGGCTCACAGTGACAGACTCACACCTGGAACGCCTGGAAGCCTCGTGATCCTTCAAAATAGTACGTATATGCACGGGCGATTTAATGCAGTGGCTTACCTGGGCTTAATCTCAGGGGCCCTGTGTACTTAGGGACCTCCAATTGTATCTTTGTTTTGTATAAATACATGTAATATATTTCTTTGGCCTACATGAACAATTATCCACATCTGTTGATCTGTTGAACTATTTATAAAGCACTATCTACACTATCTGTATACAGGGGTTGGACAATGAAACTGAAACACCTGGTTTTAGAGCACAATAATTTATTGTGGTGATGGACAGTTCTGGTGGAAACAGGAGAGTTGAGGTGCACATTGAATTCTGAGTGATTTGATCAGCCGTGGACAGCTTCCTCTTACAGCATCCACAGTTAATCCTGTTGGATGTGGTTGGTTCTTCTTGGTGGTATGCTGACATTACCCTGGATACCGTGGCTCTTGATGCATCACAAAGACTTGCTGTCTTGGTCACAGATGCTCCAGCAAGACGTGCACCAACAATTTGTCCTCTTTTGAACTCTGGTACGTCACCCATAATGTTGTGTGCATTGCAATATTTTAAGGAAAACTGTGCTCTTACCCTGCTAATTGAACCTTCACACTCTGCTCTTACTGGTGCAATCATGTGCAATTAATGAAGATTGACCACCAGGCTGCTCCAATTTATTCATGAAACCTCCCACACTAAAATGACAGGTGTTTCAGTTTCATTGTCCTACCCCTGTATATGAATATACAGGGGTAGGACAGGGGAATAAACATGAAGAAGTTGGATTAGAGAGAGATATTTGATGAATGCTAAAGGAGACAATTTAAGTTAAAATCACAGTTGCTGAGGGTAATATTAGTTTTTTCCAAGAGTAGGACCACCCAGTTTGCTTCACAGTAGAAACAGGCACAGTAGTAAAGCTATTTATAGGGCTTACGTCTTTATATATGCATGCTGTGCTATATGTCAAGTAATCAGGGATTACTTTACTTTAGATTCTCTCTGGAGTTTTAATGCCACAAGGTTACAGGTGCTGAAGTTGTCCAATTCTTCTCAGTATCATGGGATCGTCCAGTTGATTCCCATGCTTCCCATGAGAGAAGGCAGCTTTAGCAGAATCCTCCAGATGCTCCATGCGTCTGATTGTTCTCGGGTGCAGTGGGACTAATTAGCAATTTCCCTGAATTTAGATAATTGTAGATCAAAGATTGGATGGACAACGTATTTTGAGACTTGAGGCTTTTTCCTTGTTTCCATTATTTAAAGTGCAGTTGTCCTCAACCGATTCATTTTACTTAAACTGGATCATCTTTTAACAAGTTACTATTATGTAGGATTATTTTCAGGATTATATTACATATAATAAAAAACAACACATGTTCCACAAGCTCTATACATTCTGCATAAATTCTTAAAGGGTCCAAAGACAACTGGTTAGAAACCCAGCTCACAATGTAGCAGTGGCATCAGCAGTCGGAGTCAGAGAGAACACAATTGACACAATGCTCTCTCTTGGTGGGTAGATGACACTTTCTCCCCATATCATATCATAATTTAATGTTGGACAGTACACGCATCTGTTAGCTAAGGTGTCAGAGCTGGGGATCTGGCACTTTCCTCTAAGTGTGCTGCCTGTCTAGTGATGCTGTTTTAATGTCATATTGAAAAGAGGCTATTACCTAATTACAATTACTTAATTTATACAATATTACTAAAACCATTTATGATACATAATATATTATAATCCTGAAATTTAAATATTTTAAGTTAAAACACACATTTTATTTTATTTTATAATATTTACATAATCTCAAAGATTTATTTTGTAAACAGACCAAGTTTCACTGTCTCAACACATGGCTGGCATGTAAAACATTCTTTTTAGTATACTAAATACTTTTCCCTTTGACCTCCTTTAAGCCCATCTAAAATGGTTTATCTTAATTCCTATTACTTTTGTACTTGACTTTTGTAAGTCGCTTTGGACAAAAGCGTCTGCCAAATGTAATGTAATGTAATGTAATGTAATGTAGTATACTTCAGTATACTAAAAAGAATGTATTACATGCCATCCATGTGTTGAGACAGTGTAATATGTGTGTTTTAACTAAATATATTTAAATTTCAGGATTTATAATATATTGTGTATCATAAATTATTTAAGTAATATTGTATAAATTAAGTAATTGTAATTAGGTAATATTGTATGCAGAAATTGAGTAAAGTTTACTAAAAGAAAGGATTGACTGAAGTTCAGTTCTCTTATTTACTCTAGGTAATATTTAAGTCTTGAAACCGAGTTGAAGTTACTTAAATTTATCTGAAATTAAATTTACTTAAAAAAAGCGAATGCAGAAAGTTGAGAAACTTTTTTAAGTGAATTTAACTCATCATTTTTTTCAATGTAATTCCTCTGCTGTGTTTCCTGCAGAGAACATTCCCCCTTTTCACCTGTCTGTTTTTCTGCACGACACCTAAAGTCATCGGCCCTCACCCCCATCCTGGCAAAGACCTCCTGTGTCAGGGACATGGTTCTGCTTACCTGCTTTTAACAATACCTTCGAACACCTGCGAAGAGTGAGGTCGTAGAGGGGCAGGGTCAAGTCTAAGCATGGCTGAAGGGGGGGTAGACCAGCCCTCACGCTCTGGGGAAGGTAGAACCAGGAGCCCCCCACAGGTGCACGCCGCTATTGTGGCTGAGTGAGGGAGGGTCGTGTCCTTGCAGTTTCTGCCTTACCTGTCACTCACCTGAGCTCTTTGATATGGTCCAGCACTTCAGCAGCTTCCTGTGCAGGGCTTAGCATTCCTGCGCACAGAACCCGCGAGGGCACACTTTAAAGAGGCGAGTGTAAGCTCAGGGGAAGCCGCTGTGTCACGGGCTGACTTGACACGACCACATTCGGATTGTTTAGTCAACTCTGTGAGGATTACCAGCCGCGCCTGTCTTTCCGATCAAAACGGCCCTTTGGGTAATGGCTGTGATGATTGACTAAATGCGAATGAGGAGCACTGAAAACTAGTATTCAGTTCATTCAGTATTATCATTCAGTATTATTTTGAAACATGTGTACTGTGTACTCAACGATTAGTGAAACTTAATACTTGCACTTTCATTTAATTGCATTTCCAAGAGAGAAAACATGCTTTTACTTACACTCACCCACTCGCACTTTATTGGGAACTCAATATTCTACTATATATTGTTGTGTTGGACCTTCTTTTGCTCGTAAAACAGCCCCAAGTCTTTGTGTGCATGGATTCCACAAGATGGAAACATTGGACATTGGGTAGAACATAAACATGTTCTACCCAAAGATGTTCTACTGACTTTGGTGACTTCATTCATCACTCATCAAATAAAACTTATCATGTTCATGAAACAAGTTTGAGACAGTTGTTGTTAATGAAACATGGCACATTTTCGTGCTGGACGTGGACAAAGTTTGGGTTAATCCTGGTCCAGGGTTCCTGCGGGTCTTTAAAAAGTCTTAAAATGTCTAAAATTAAAATCCACATAATTAAAGTCTTAAATTGCCTTAAATGTACTGTAAAATTGCTGTAGGTATTACATTTTCAGACGGTGCATTTAATGCCGGTAGAAAATCACAGTGGCCTCAGAAACTGTCTTTAAGGCATTGCATATCTTCATGCTGGATGTAGAAAAAAGTTTGGGATAATCGTGACCATGAAGGGATGCACATGGTCAGCAATAATGCTCAATCAAACAACCTGTGTCATACAAGTGATGGTTGATTGGTGTTAACTCTACCATCTGTGAGACTCTGCAGAAATTAAGATAAACTAGACTATGCTACGTCAGTTGTCAAGTTCAGGTGAGCCTGTGCTCAACCACTGCAGCCTCAGCTTTCTGTTCTTAGCTGATAAAACTGGAACCTCATATGCTGTTCTGCTGTTGGAGCTCATCTTCCTTAAGGTTGGGTGTGTTGTTCATTCTGAGATGGTGGTCTGGTTTGTACAGAGTGGTAATTTAATTTACTGTAGCCTTTCTGTCAGCTCCAACTAGTCCAATCAATCACCATTAACCTCTCTCATCAGTGAAAACGTCCTTCTATAGAAGTTGTAGTGAAAATCCCAGACTATCAACCATTTTAGAAGCACCATTTTCAAACCACCAACAATCATCAACAATGACACAGCCAACATTACTGAGCCACACAAAATCACATTTTCTTTGTTGTGAACATAAACTGATGTTATAGGCTGTACTGCTGCTACCCTATTGGCTGATTAGAGGTTAGCAGTGATTATTAGTGATTGTGGTTCTCCCATGCATTCGGGTGTCACTTTTTTTGTAGTTTTTTGCAGATTCTAAAACTAAACTTTTTAGTTTATCATCTGAGAACTCTTCTCAATGGTACCAGCTGGGTAATAATGTCCAATAATGTCCAATAAAAATTACTTTCTGAACACAACGGTTAAAAGAAAGGTTCAGAAGTGGATTGGGAGTCACTTAATTGGATCAGGACATCCCTAATTATGACCTATTATAGGGCGTACGTACCTATGAAGTGGACCAAGAGTGAGTTATGGGAAACATCTCATTTCAGTGAACTGTGACCAGAATCTTTTCGGGCTTTACTCAGCGAGTTAGCTGCAGCAGAAGAGCTGACACGAACGAATCTATCAGCTTCTGCATGTCAACAGCCGATAAGGTAGGAGTGGGAGTCTTTTTCCCGAAGGAGAGGCCTAGAGAGCCCGTCTCACACACACACAAATACACACACTGTGTACCAAGATATAGGCAGAACACAGTGAGCCGTTGAGGGTCTCAGCGTCTGATAGAGAGTGGCGTCCTCAGCAGTGGAATATTACCCGCTGATAGATGAGCTGCTGCTGAAACCACAGGCCAGATTTAGTGGATTTAGGCAGAAGGCTGCTCTCGCCAAAATATCTAAACATTTACTGAGTTAATCCAGTGCTGAAAGCTTTATTATATACTATAGGGTACTGGTATGTAATATATTGGCTGGTCTTTTATATGTATAAATATCTATTTAATAAATAATTTATTTGTTTATTCCATCTAACCATGTATAACTGCAAAATCTATATATTCTTGTCAAATTACCGCCTACAGTGAGTTAGATTAACACCTACCGTGTTTATTTATGTTTAGTGATGGTACGCCAGTGAATCCTAAAACAGTGATTTGTAGTAGAAGCCATGTGTTAAATATATTCCATTTTCTGGGCTCATTTTATTTAACATAAAAAAATATTATTTTGATATATCGATCCATAGGACAGCTTTGGCTTTGGCTCTATGGGCTATACACACCATACTAATAAAGTTATTTGCACAAAATCACTCTTACATAAAGAGATCTCACCAGCTCTATTTTACCAGTTTCAGTCCTTTTCCGAATGAGCCGTTTAAGGGCTCTGTCATTTTTATGCAAATAAGCTGTTGCAGAAAATGCGTATGTATACATATATACGCTGAGGGCCCAACGATCACCAGCATTGTTTGTTTCTTTTGCACAGGGATTCCTTTTGATTCTCTTCTGAATCATATGATTATATTATGTATTGTAGATAGAGGGACTTTTCAATTTTACCTTGAGGAATATTTTTCTAAAGTTGTATCACAACTTTTTGATGCAATTTTCCACATCGCTTTTTTGCTTTCCATTGCCATTCCCTAACTTTCAACTTGAAGTCCTGAAATATAGGAAAGGACGTATACTAACAAAAAATCAAGTGGACTAGACAAACCATAAAATATTATGGGCTTGATATTGTCTGCAATTGAATAAAAGTCAAGTAAACTCATTTTTCATAGTATCCAAACATTTTGGATTTTAGGATTATATACACTGTTGTCCCACGATGTTTTGCATGTTAATGATATATAGCAAAAGAAAGGAAAATATTTTAGATACTATATGTCTATAATGACCGAACAAAGCTGTAGCACATTGATAGTTAATATTTATATCATAAAATATTCATAAAATTGACACTCTGAAGGCCTTGCATTTAAAATGTGGTGGTCAGATCTGCAATTGTATATATCTTTACATTATATACAATGCTACTCCTGTACACACTGCACCTTTAAGATCAGCCTCTCTGGAGTACTAATAAGCTGACTGCGCCTTTTCCACACACCTGTGACACTTGGGACATCAGCTGATTACCTGGACTATATATATTGGTCTCCAGTTGCAAGATATTGCTATCTTATCGAGAGTTAAATACTTTATTTGTTATTCCTGGTTTTTGATCTTTGCCTGCCTTTTGACTACAATTTTTGCATTGTGTTTTATTTTTATTTTATTTTATTTTTTTTATCTCTGGCTGTTTTTGACAATGATTTTGTTTGCCTATTGTTGTCAGATAAATAATCCTGCCTTGCGTTTGCATCCAACTTATCCTGGTTGGTTCTTAAATACAGCTCTGTAAAAAAAAATAAGAGAGCACTTAAAAATGAAGAGTTTCTTTGATTTTACTAAACTAAAAAGCTCTGGAATATAATCAAGAAGAAGACGGATGATCACAAGCCATCAAACCAAACTGAACTGCTTGGGTTTTTGCACCAGGAGTAAAGCAGCATAAAGTTATCCAAAAGCAGTGTGTAAGACTGGTGGAGGAGAACATGATGCCAAGATGCATAAAAAAAACTTTATGAATATGAACTTGTTCTCTTTGAATTATTTGAGGTCTGAAAGCTCTGCCTCTTTTTTTGTTATTTCAGCCATTTCTCATTTTCTGCAAATAAATGTTGTAAATGTTTATAGAATAAAACAGCAATGTTCATTTTACTCAAATATTTACCTATAAATAGCAAAATCAGAGAAACTGATTCAGAAACTGAAGTGGTTTCTTATTTTTTTTTTCAGAGGTGTATTGAATGAACCACCTTATAATACCCTCTGTTGCCCAGCTTGCAGTAACTCATTCAGTCTGAGCTAAATAAACTTTAGCCGATTCTAATCTTCTGAATGGTGACCTGAAGTGTGAACTGTTTGTATGTTTTGTCTATTGTTTGTATGTTTTACAATAATCCTGTTGGACTGAAGGAAACAACACACTGGCACACTTTAAATTTTTTTTTTTGTTTCATGAAAAAAGTTTTATATAAACTATCCTCACACGCCCTGCAAATTTGTCTTGCCAGCTATATGTGGGTCAAACGTGTGATATGTAAACAAGGTTTTTCACTATAGTAAACAATGTGACATTTGACGGACTGGAGCTCACTCGTTTAAATCTGGATTTTTATTATTATTTTTTTAAGGCTACGATGTTTATGCTCGGGCCACGGCCTGTTAGATACAGCGTACAGTGCTGTGTTTCAAAATAAACATTTTTTTTTTGACGGTGTTGTTGATGAGTTGCGTAGATGACTTTGCGAAGCCCATAACGGAAACACTGTGTGTTTTTTGGTGAGGTGTTTTGCTACATGTCTGTTGTGCTAACGGAGTGGCAGGATTGTGAGGGGAGTGATAACTACAATCGGAATTCTAAACAAAGGGACTGGTGTTTTGTCTACGGCGTTCACTATCGCTGGTGCTGTGGAGAACGGTGTGGCATTTAACATTGGGCCACCGTACCGACTGCGATAGCTTTAACTCTCTGTGAACCTCGCTAGCCTTGCTAGCCTTGCTAGCGGCCGCGGTCGATGTGTGTGCTGTGTGTGTATTGTGTGCTGTGTGTGTATTGTGTGTGTGTGTGTGTGTGTTGTGTGTGCGCTGATGGTGGCTCAGCCCACAGAAGAAAAGCTTTGTTCCACATGTGAGGTATTAGCACCCATGTGGGTCTCTTTACTCGAGCGAGAGAAGAGAAGAAAAGAAGGGCATTAACCTGAACCGCTGAACTCCAATCCGCCGGTGTCATCCGGGGGAATCGCGCTATTAATCCTGCAGCTTCTCATTTTTTTTTCGGTACCACTTAATAGAACTACCTTTAAAAAGGATTTATAAATGGTTTGTAAATTAGATTATTACTTAACAATTGTTATTGATTAGGTTGTAAATGCCTTAAAAACCATTGATAAGCAGTTAAAACACATCAAATAAAAAAGCAACAGAGGCAACATAGTCACTTAATCTGCCCTGAGAGTTTACATCAGCTCATATTGAGCGTATACTGTTTATATGTTAAAGCTACACTTCTTTTTATGATATTAAAAGTGTGAATGTGATGTGTGTAAGAGTGTAAATGTTACAGGAGTGCAGTAACACAGTCTGTTCAAGCACTGCTTTATTGATAAATGAATTTGAAAAGTCGTCAATTCGAGCTGAACTGCTTGAGTTTTTGCACCAGGAGTAAAGGCAAGTTATCCAAAAGCAGTGTGTAAGACTGGTGGAGGAGAACATGATGCCAAGATGCATGAAAACTGTGATTAAAAACCTGAACCGCTGAACTCCAATCCGCTGGTGTCATCTGGGGGAATCGTGCTAATAAATTTAAAATAAGACTACCTTTATAAAGGATTTATAAATGGTTTGTAAATTTGATTATTACTTGACATTAATTAGTGATTAGGTTGTAAATGCCTTAAAAACCATTGATAAGCAGTTAAAACACATCAAATAAAAAAGCAACAGTGGCAACTTAGTCATTTTATTTATGGTAAATAGTTAAACATATTTGTTCCAGCACTGCCCTGAGAGTTATATATTATTATATATACTGTTTATGTGTTGAAGTTCTTTAAAAAGAATTAAAGCCAAACTCTTGTGAACTATGAAATAAAACATTTGTATCATCAAGAGTAAAATACAACAAAGTAAATTTCAAAGTCAATTTAAATCTATTTTATACATTTACAATTAAAAAATACATTTGTGGCCAAAAAATATTTTCTTCACTGCTGAAACTGAAGAGATTTAGTCCAATCATGTTAATCTGAGCTAAAGGCTAAAAGGCTAAAACTGTTTCCATGTGGGTCAGCCAGACGTGACTCTTCCTGTATCAGTTTTCTCCAGTTTTTCTCTAGAGTCTGTATATATATATATATATATATATATATATATATATATATATATATATATATATATATATATTAATTCATTTGATAAGTCATCAAACCAAGCTGAACTGCTTGAGTTTTTGCACCAGGAGTAAAGGCATAAAGTTATCCAAAAAGCAGTGTGTAAGACTGGTGGAGGAGAACATACCAAGATGCATGAAAACTGTGATTAAAAACCTGAACCGCTGAACTCCAATCCGCCGGTGTCATCCGGGTAATCAAGCTAATAATCCTGCAGCTTTTCATTTTTTTTCGGTACCACTTTAAAATAAGACTACCTTTATAAAGGATTTATAAATGGTTTGTAAATTAGATTATTACTTATTATTGATTAGGTTGTAAATGCCTTAAAAACCATTGAAAAGCAGTTAAAACACATCAATTAAGAAAGCAACTTAGTCATTTAATTTATGGTAAATAGTTAAACATACTTATAAATACATGAATTGCATTAATACGGTAGGTGTAATGCTGATTGATGGAAACACAAAGTAAAATCAGTATCTAGAAAGATCTGAGGTTTGACAGTATAAACAAGTGTTTTCATCTCACTGTTGCCATTTTTATTTGTTATATATTAGTTTCTTATGAATGGGTTTTAAAGTATTTGCAACCCAATTAATAACCATTAATAAACCCCTTTATAAACCATTCATAACCCCTTTATAAAGGTAGTCTTATTTCAAAGTGTTACCCTTTTTTCTTCTTCTTCTTCTCTTAAATCATTTGAAAAAAAAAAATTCTGAGCTGCCCGCGTAATTGGCACTCAAATAAAAGAGTGTCAGGGGCGAAAAAAAAAAAAAAAAAAAAAAAGAACAAGGGTCCTTTACCTTAATCTCATTTTATCAGTTAGGTGAGACAAAACACTGGGCCGTTCACATGGGCCCGTCCCTGGCCCGGGTTTTGTCTGCCGAGCGATTTGCTTCAGCGCAGGAGGAGAAAGCCATGGTGGCAGGATGTGTGAAAATGACTGATCGTCCTCAACTGTGTGAGATATGGATGAGTTCTTCTCTCTCTCTCTCTCTCTGTCTCTCTCTCTCTGTCTCTCTCTATCTTTATTACACTGTTATTACTCAGTTTTTTTTGTAGGCCTACATCCTCCCTAGAAGATACCACCCTAGAAGAACTAATACGGTGATGTTATCACTGTTGTGATGGATTAGGTCTAAAATATATAGAGTATTCTGCACAGATACAGTACAGGCCAAAAGTTTGGACACACCTTCTCTTTTTCAATGTGTTTTCTTTATTTTCATGATTATTTACATTGTAGATTCTCACTGAAGCATCAAAACTATGAATAAACACATGTGGAGTTTAATGTACTTAACAAAAAATGACCCGACCTCCAAAGTCACCGGACCTGAACCCAATCCAGATGGTTTGGGGTGAGCTGGAGCACAGAGTGAAGAAGGCAAAGGAGCAACAAGTGCTAATAAACACCTCTGGGAACTCCTTCCTTCAAAACTGTTGGAAAACTTTTCATTTCAGGTGGCCACCTCTTGAAGCTCATTGAGAGAATGATGCCGAGAGTGTGCAAATCAGTAATCAGAGCAAAGGGTGGCTATTTTTGAAGAAACTAGAATATAAAACATGTTTTTTCAGTTATTTCACCTTTTAGTATAAAACTCCACATGTGTTCATTCATAGTTTTGATGCCTCAGTGAGAATCTACAATGTAAATAGTTATGAAAATAAAGAAAACGCATTAAAAAAAGAGAAGGTGTGCCCATTTTTTGCCTGTACTGTATATTGTGAAAACCCAGCAAACTCTGCCTTTTGAAATAAAAACTCCATGAGAGTATATATCAGCTTATATCTTATATTGAGTGTATACTGTTTATGTGTTACAGTGATACTTCTTTAAAAAGAATTAAAGCCAAGCTCTTGTGAACTGTGAAATAAAACATTTGTATCATCAAGAGTAAAATACAACAAAGTAAATTTCAAAGTCAATTTAAATTCATTTTATACATTTAACATAAAATATATTTATAGCTATTTTCTCAACAGCTGAAACTGAGAGAGATTTAGTCCAATCATGTTAATTTGAACTTAAGGCTAAATGCTAAAGCTGTTTCTATGTGGGTCAGCCAGACGTGACTTTTCCTGTATCAGTTTTCTTCAGTTTTTCTCTAAAAAAAAAACTAATAATGAAAGTGTGAATGTGATGTGTGTAAGTGTCTAAATGTTACAAGGGTGCAGTAACACAGTCTGTTCCAGCACTGCTTTATTGATAAATTCATTTGATAAATCATCAAATCAAGCTGAACTGCTTGAATTTTTGCAGCAGGAGGAAAGGCATGAAGTTATTCAAAAGCAATGTGTAAGACTGGTGGAGGAGAACATGTCAAGATGCATAAAAAAACTGTGATTGGTTATTCCACCAAATATTGATTTTTGTACTCTTAAAAATTTATGAATATGAACTTGTTTTCTTTGCGTTATTTGAGGTCTGAAAGCTCGGCATCTTTTTTTGTTATTTCAGTCATTTCTCATTTTCTGTAAAAAAACAAAAAAAACAAATGGAATTTGCAAAATAGCAAAATCAGAGAAACTGATTCAGAAACTGAAGTGGTATTTTATGTTTTCGGTCCAGTGCTGTAATGTACACAGTTGGAGATGGGTTTGTGACCGCTGTGAGCTGTGCGTTAAAGGGTTAAATATGTCCAGTATAGCAGTAATACAGTAAAACTAGCTGATGAGAGCTGATGGTGATTGATCTGATGATAGTAAACTGTGAGTGCTGAGTTTCTGTACAGCGGTATTCCTCAGGGAGAGGCTGTGTGAGCGAGTCCTGCTGAGATGTGTTCTGTTTTTATCAGGCCAGAGACACAGCTGCTCGCCTGATCCTCATACCAGCACTGCACTCACACACACACTGTACACACACAATGCACTGCACTCACACACACACTGCACTGCACTCACACACACTGCACTGCACTCACACACACTGCACTGCACTCACACACACTGCACTGCACTCACACACTGCACTGCACTCACACACACACTGCACTGCACTCACACACACTGCACTGCACTCACACACACTGCACTGCACTCACACACACTGCACTGCACTCACACACACTGCACTGCACTCACACACTGCACTGCAGTGCTGCTAATGCTGACTCGGAGTGAATTTTAGACTCCTTCATTAGATCAGCTGCTAGTACTTATTTTTCACTGATTTTATAAATTATCTCCATTGTAAATGAGCAATTCCCCCAAATGTGTGCCATTTCCCTCCCCAGGAAATTACATGTATACATGTACTCACAAGATAACTTTAAAATACATTTTATTATTAAACATAGTGTTTTGTACATTGACCTTGTTGAAAAAGTAAAATTTGTAATTAAAAACATTATTAAAAACTACTTAAAATGCTGAAAAAACAGCATTTGTTATCTGTCTCCACTCTTTAACTATAAACTTTACCATGAAATATAATTATTAAAATCCTTAAGAGATGTTTCTTTTGCATTGTTGTGTTACTCTTAATAATTCATAATAAATCCATAATAAGTATATTAAAATACACATTTTAGTTGTGTCCCTGCATGCGTTTTACTCAGTCCTGTTACAGTAACACATTACCCTGAGCATCTGAAACATCTGGAACAATCTAAATCTACAAGTCACACCTACAACAGGAAGTTACATCAGCTACATCAGTTACATACATTTTTCTTTCTTTTAATATTTTCTGCATTGTAGATTAATACTAAACTATACTTTAATTGTCTGAACTGTGACAAACAACTTTAAGAAATGAAGGTCAGTAGATCCAAAAAAATTCAAGAACTTTGAAAGTATCCTCAAGTGCAGTCGCAAAGACCATCAAAAATGTTATGATGAAACTGGCACTCATCAGCACTGCCCCAGAAAAGGAAGAGCAATAGTTCCCTTGTTGCACAAGATAAATTCATCAGGTACCAGCCCCATAAACCACAAATGAACAGCTCCTCAGATAAAAGCACCTAAATGATTCACAGAGTATTTTGGTTTGTTTAACACTTTTAAGTTACTACATGATTCCTTATGTGTTCCTTCATCTGGGCACATGTATTTTTAATATATTTTACTTTTACTTTTTTTTTACTTCTTGACAGAATGTGAATCTGGCAGTTGCTCTTCATATTGTGACACAATTCCATAATAACTGGACTAATAGAAATAGTTCAAAATGTGCTTGTAGTACTTCTTTACATTGACTTCCAATGAAAGTTCAGAAGGGTTTTATTATATATATTTTTAAATGTATGTTAAATAATGGCTAAGACATGCTCTACTTGATTTGCTGAAATTTTAAAAAGGAATGTTACATATTGTAATAAACCATCCTATACAGTACATCACACTATGTGATAAATATATATTAAATATATATTGTGACTGTCATGCAATTTTCAGGGTTTTTTTTCAGGTACTTTTTTCATTTAGGTTTTATGTACCATTTGTCAAAAATGCATAAATAATGGCCCAATAGAAATTCTCTAAAAATGACTTGGAATAAAACGAAATTATAGTTTTCATAGTTATAAAAAGTGTCTTTATACTTGTAATCTACATATTGCCATATCTCAGATTTCCGTATGGGGCTCAGAAGTGTCTGTGAAGACCTATGGAAGAATGGTTCTGCTTTACACAGAGAGGGTTCACTAAACCCCGGCTCTGAAGCAGTATCTTTTATGGCGGATCATCTTTCCATCACAAATTGGCTACATGCCGTAGTCAGAACGTGTACAGAGCAGAGGATAATTAGAAGCTGCAGGCCTGAAAGCTCTTCATGAAGGGATTTAAACCCTGCTCTGCCTGCGCGGACGAGGCAACGTATCACTCTGCCACTTCCGGAGCTTGTGCCACATTAGCATTAGCTGTACTTTTCCAGATCAGTAAGTACCCTTAGGAACAATTAGGGAGGCTAAAAAGGTTTGTTTTAAGTTTAAATGGTTCCATCCAGAGCCCTGAACCCAAACCCCCTGCAAACTGCTCTTGAAGTGACGTTTCTTGGGAATGCACCGTGGGCAACCAGCACAGATGTCTTTCGTTCAGCTTCTTCTTTTTGTGTGTGTGTGTGTGTACGCTGCTGCTAAAGCTGCTTATTAGCTCGTTAGCTGGTTAGCATGATTAGCTGGTAGGCGTTCTTAGCTGGTTAGCATTAGCTGACTGTAGTTGCTTTCTCTTCTTCTCGCCTCTCAGCTGTCATTCATTAGTGGCGGCACCTCCTTAAGCTCTGTGTTTGTTTGATTTGGGGGGGGGCAAAGACCCATCACACCCTTGGAGTCACAGAGAGAGAGAAAGAAGAAGAAGAAGAAGAAAAGCAGAGGATAAAGCAAGGGAGGGAGAAAAAAAGAGAGAGAGAAAGAAAAAGAGAAAAAGGAAAAAAGAAAAAGAGAGCGAGAGAGAGAAAGAGAGACGGACAGGGGGACAGGAACCTGATGCTTCTGTGTCTTGTTAACAAGGAAGGTGTTTGTTTTCCTTACCTCTCCTTTCCTTCTTTTCTTTCTCTTCCTCCCCCTCTCTCCAGGAGGCGAGAGCACGGAGCGCCGGGTTGTGGGTGGCGTGAGCGGAGGGCCGGTGGGGGTGTTTCTCCGGAGAGTTCTGTGGCCTTTCTTAAATTCAGGCCTGCTTTTTTTTTGTTGTTTGTGTTTCCTATGATTGAGAACACATTGGCCCGGGCCAGGGCTGCTGGGGTCCCTCTCTCCGGGGTCGCCCCAGCTCCTTCCTCTGCTTAGAACTGCAGCCGGAGCGGGCCCGGTCGGGGGCCGCGGGCCGACCCCCACAAGAAAGGTCCCGCAGCGAGATGACCCTCCGCTGCCCCCAACAGGGGGTGACCTGCATGCCACTGGCCGTCTCTCCTGGGCCTGTCTGTCCGAATCCCGAATCCCTGACATGCTGCACACACGCTGCACCCGTCTCGCGTGGGGATGGTTGGAGGTAACTGGGCAACCCAAGGCACAACCTCTATCGGGTTACCAGACTACCTACAGCAACAGGTTTTAGGCCACCTAGAAATAAGAATATGGGATATTGAGTCAAAGCTAAAGCTTTGGAGTAATAATTTGAGTAATAAGGCCAGGCCATAGTCCTGGTTAGCGCAATCCACCCTTTGTGCTATTGCATTGTATCATATCTCATATTGTATCATATTGCATCATATTGCGTCGCATCACTTCTAATCGCATCATATCATATCGCATTATATCGCATAATATCGCATCGCATTATAACGTTTTGTTTTGCAACATATCGCATCGCATTGTATCGTATCATATGGCAACATATCGTATCGTACCGCATCGCATCGCATCTTATCACTTTGTATCGTATCATATCACAGAGTAACGAATCATATCGTATCTTACCCCATCTTATTGTATCGTATCGTATCTTATCGCATCTTATCATATTGTATTGAATCATATTTTATCGCGTCTTATCATACCGCATCGCATCGTACCGCATCGTATCGTACCGCATCGTATCGTATCAAGATGGTTGGAGGTAACTGGGGAACCCAAGGCACATCCTCTATCGGGTTACCGGACTACCTACAGCAACAGGTTTTAGGCCACCTAAGAATAAGAATATGGGATATTGTGTCAAAGCTAAAGCATTGGAATAATTTGAGTAATAAAGCCAGGCCATAGTCCTGGTTAGCACCAAAGGAGACACTTATCCACCCTATGCACCAACACCAGAACTGAGTAATGCGTGCATGCTGCAACATGTTTCAAGCCAACTCAGAATAAGAATATGGTATGTTGAGTTAAAGCTAAAGCAAAACATTGATTTGGTTGTAAAGAAAAATCCCTACTAGCACTGGATTAATTTGAGTAATCAAGCCAGGCCATAGTCCTGGTTAGCGACTTTTTATTTAAAAAAAAAAAAAGAACATGAAATTACTGCAAATAAGCAATGGTACTCTTTTAAAATTGTGACTCCACCAATCAGTACTAGTTCTATATTATAATGGTGGCACCTCTGGTGGAGATCCTTATTCACCCTTCATCCCAAAACCAGGAGGGTATACAAGACACAAGACACACATCAAGTATAATATGGTAATCCATTAAGCCCAATTCCGCTTGGCCAAAGCGACACACTAAAAACCTCAACAAACAGAAAAGTGCAGGCTGTCGAGCATTGTGGGAGCTCCCTTGTAAGTTCCTAAGTCCCCCTCCATTCTCTGCACTGCCACAATAGCTTGTCACAAAATCAGCTGTAATTGCTGAGCCATGACATGTGTTATGTATAACATTTATACTAGAGCTCTGACGCTAATGTAGAAAGGAAAGCTCTTGCCCAAACACTTGTTGAGTTGTAAACTAGACCTTCTTATGTGGTTGTGTGCCCTTGACTAAATGATGATGGGTTGGATGATAATGAAAGCAACTCTAGCAACTCTAGGTCAGACCACAAGCCATCTAACCAAGCTGAACTGCATGAATTTTTGAACCAGGATTAAAGGCAAAAAGTTATCCCAAAGCAGTGTGTAAGACTGGTGGAGGAGAACATGATGCCAAGATGCATGAAAACTGTGATTAATTAGTTATTCCACCAAATATTGATTTATGAACTCTTAAAACTTTATGAATATGAACTTGTTTTCTTTCTAAATTACAATTTTTTTTAGTCTTTTTTTAGTCTTTATATTTTGTCTGTGGTTTATAGAATATAACAACAATGTTCATTTTACCTATAAATAGCAAAATCAGAGAAACTGATTCAGAAACTGAAGTGGTCTCTTAATTTATTCCAGAGCTGTATGCAGATGCCATTACATATTGTTTGTGGTGTCAAATATCAATATATTTATATATTGAAACACAGGAGCTCTAAACTCCCTAAAGCTTGCCTCCACCCTTACAAATTGACTTAATAAAAAGTTACTGCTTCAATACTCTATAATCAAATGAGTAGGGTAAACTTGCAGTAAAGAAATATTGCTTGTGAAATTCTGTGAAGCTGATAACTACAAAACTCGGCAACAAATCATATCACATCACATCGTATCGTATCATATCATAGCTTTTTGTATCATATCGTGCCTTATTGCATTGTATCGTATTGCATCGTACCGTATCATATCATATCGAATCGCATCGTATCATATCGTATTGTTTCACATCATATCGTATTGAAACGTATCATATCATATCACATCATATCATATCGCATAGTATCGTATTGCATCTCATTGTATTGTATTGTATCATATCATATCGCATCGCATCGTACCATACCATACCATACCATACCATACCATATTGCATCGTATCTTATCGCATTATACCGTATCGTATTTTATCGCCTCGTATCATATCATAGCATATCCTGTCACATCGCAACATATCGTACAGTATTGCATCATATCTGATCGTCTCGTATCATATTGTATCTTATCGCCTCGTATCGTATCATATCATATCCTGTCACATCGCAACGTATCAACAGTATTGCCTCATATCATGTCGCAACGCATCATATCAAATCGTATTGTATTGCATCGTATCATATCATGTCGCATCATATTGCATTGTATCGTAGCGTATTGTACCGTATCGTATCATACCATATTGCATCGTATCATATCGTATCGTGTCATATTATACCGTATCGTATCGCATGTCATCGTATCGCATCGTGTCGCATTGTATCACATTGTATCAAATCAAACGTCCCATATCGCATTGTATCCTATCGCATCATATCATATCGTATCGCCTTGTATCGTATCCTATCCTATCGCAACGTATCATACAGTATTGCATCGTATCTTAGCGCATCATACGTATCCTATCGCAATTTATCGCATTAAATCGTATCGCAATGTATCGTATCATACTATTGATTCCCTCCCCTAGTATGAATTACACCCCCTGCATCCAGTATCCTGGTTTGATGGAAGCTGGCTGTATTAAATATGAAGCGTATTATGAAGCCGTAAAGCTGTGTGTGTTTCTGACTCTGTGGCGAGGTGGTTCTGGGTGATCTGACTCTTCTCTCTGTTCGTATGAAAGCACACATGCGCGTGTTTAGATAAGTGAGAATGGGGAGGCGAGTGCGGCCGCTCGCGCTCCGTATGGCACGGCTTCCCTCAGGAAGACTGCGCTGAGGTTCAACATAAACAGGACATCGAATTATAAGCAGGCGCATGCAGCCCCTGCCATCACCCACGGCTTCAACCGCACAAAGAAACGCCGGCCGCCCGGCCTGAGATTCTCCCACAGACTCGAGCTGAGCCCTTCAGGAACAGAGCCGCCTGCCAGAGGAACATCTCTACCAGAGCCTGCCAGGCCTACAGAGAACACAGAGAACACAGCTCCATATATATATATATATATATATATATATATATATATATATATATATATATATATATATATATATATATATATATATATATATATATATATATATATATATATGCTGCCTGTGTTCCTGAATTCAAATCAGTGCTGATCTGACTCTTCCTATTTCCTAATGGGACTTTTAACCCTTTAAACTATTAGGGTTTGTAAGAGCCATACTCTTTTTGGTTCTGTAAAAAGAACTTCACTGCAGGTGAGTCGTTTTAATTATGTTTTATTGTTGTTTTGGTTCTGTTTATTGGAAATAGTTTGATGACTGGGTTTTTAACCCCTTACACTACATTTTTACAAAAGCATAGGTGCGAAAAAAAAGGGATTTTTTGGCGTATTTGACTATCCAGTTAAGAGAATGTTATAAAATTCATGGAATAAGCAGGTAATTGTTAAGCACTAAAGATAATTACAGTTCCTGTTTGGACTTTTAACCCCTTAAACTACAAGAGCCTGTAAATGTTTACAAAAGTATAGATGCAAAAAAAAGGGATTTTTTGGCGTATTTGACTATCCAGTTGAGAGAACGTTAAAGAATCAATGGAATTAGCAGGTAAGGGTTAAGCACTAAAGCTAATTACAGTTCCTGATTGAGGTTTTAACCCCTTAAACTCCTTAAAAGGGCCTTTACATTTTTATAAAACTATAGTTGTGAAAAAAAGTTATTTTATTCGACATATTTGACTGTTTATTTGAGAGAACGTTATGGAATTCATGGAATTAGCAGGTAAGAGTTAAGCACTAAAGCTGATGACAGTTCCTGATTAGACTTTTAACCCCTTAAACTACAAGGGCCTGTACATTTTTACAAAACTATAGTTGTGAAAAAAGTTATTTTATTCGACATATTTGACTGTTTATTTGAGAAAACATTATGGAATTCATGGAATTAGCAGATAAGTGTTAAGCACTAAAGCTAATTACAGTTCCTGATTGAGGTTTTAACCCCTTAAACTCCTTAAAATGGCCTGTACATTTTTACAAAAATATTGTTGGGAAAAAAAAGTGATTTTATTCAACATATTTGACTGTTTATTTGAGAGAGCGTTATGGTATTCATGGAATTAGCAGATAAGGGTTAAGCACTAAAGCTAATTACAGTTCCTGATTAAGGTTTTAACCCCTTAAACCCCTTAAAAGGGCCTGTACATTTTTACAAAACTATAGTTGTGAAAAAAAGTGGTTTTATTCGACATATTTGACTGTTTATTTGAGAGAGCATTATGGAATTCATGTAATTAGCAGGTAAAGGTTAAGCACTAAAGCTAATTATAGTTCCTAATTGGGGTTTTAACCCTTTAAACCCCTTAAAAGGGCCTGTACATTTTTACAAAAGTATAGATGTGGAAAAAAAAGATTTTTTGCCTTATTTGACTGTTTAGCTGAGAGAACATTTTGGAATTCATGTAATTAGCAGGTAAGTGTTAAGCACTAAAGCTAATTATAGTTCTTAATTGGGGTTTTAACCCTTTAAACCCCTTAAAAGGGCCTGTACATTTTTACAAAAGTATAGATGTGGAAAAAAAAGATTTTTTGCCATATTTGACTGTTTAGCTGAGAGAACATTTTGGAATTCATGTAATTAGCAGGTAAGTGTTAAGCACTAAAGCTAATTATAGTTCCTAATTGGGGTTTTAACCCTTTAAACCCCTTAAAAGGGCCTGTACATTTTTACAAAACTATAGTTGCAAAAAAAAGTGATTTTATTCAACATATTTGACTGTTTATTTGAGAGAGCGTTATGGAATTCATGGAATTAGCAGGTAAGGGTTAAGCACTAAAGCTGATGAGAGTTCCTGATTGTTTTTTTAACCCCTTAAGCTACAAGGTCCTGTAGATTTTTACAAAAGTATAGATGCAAAAAACAAAAGTGTTTTGTAGCAAAACCATAGCACAACCACTTTTGTTTCTGCAAAAATATCCTTACAGGTGAGTAGGTGAGTATTTTATTTAATTTTTTGGAAAAAGTTCACAGTATAAACTTATTAGAACCCCGTAGTTGCAGTTAAGGGTTAAGCACTAAAGCTAATGACAGATCCTGTACAAGACCTGTACCTTTTTTATATGTAGGTGCAAAAAAAGGGATATTTGGAGCAAAGCTTTACAGGAACCACTTTGGTTTTTGTAAAAAGAACATTGCAGGTGAGAAGGAGAGAAGTTTAATTGTCTTTAATTGATGTTCTTTTGTTGATTTCAAAAGAAAAACCTAATTTAAGCTTCTTTAGGAAACTGAAAGGAGCAAATTATTGGGAACTTTAGTCTTCATATATTTACAGTATGAGTCAAACGTTTGAACACACCTCTTCTCATTTCTCATTTTTCTTTTTTCTCATGATTTTTTTACATTGTAAATTTAATATTAAAGATTATATTAAAGCTATACAGGAACGCATGCTGAATTATTTAGTGTTAGCATTTTGAGGGAGTTTCTGGAGTTGGAAGTTATTAACAGAATGAATCAGGTCAGATTTTCAGTAATTTATAATGGTTTATAGTAATGCTTCTAGAAGCAACATTATGGAAAGCTTTTACATGTTTTAGACTAAATTATATTTTTTTAATGTATATTTCACAGCGGAAATATACTTTTTTAAACATTTTTTAAATATTTCATATTAAACACACAAGACAAGTTCTTCTAATTCTGTTATTTTAACCATGCAGCTTATAAATAATAATAATATGTATTATTTTATGTAAGTCACTGTTTTATAGGCAAAACCACTTCTTATACATTTTTTCAATCCACTTTAATCATAATTCATTCGTTCATTATATTCATACATTCAGTTTAGGCTTTAGTTAATTTCTACATTTTGTTTTCTGTAGGAGCTTAATTTACTCTATAATTTTAGAAAATCAAAGAAATAAAAAAAGAGAAGATCAGTTCTGTACTGATAGAATCTGGATCATCACGGTCCACTTGGAAAAACATGTATCTCCATTTTTTGTTGAAATTTAGTTTAGTACATAATTTGAACAGACAGTCTGTCCTTTATACTGTGTCAAAATTTCTAGTCAAACAGAAATTCTCCAAAAAAATAGCTGAAATAAACTCTTTTTACATTGTCTTCCATTGAAAGTTAGAAAGGTTTTATCTCTCTCTTGTAAAGTTGCTTTTTAGGAAATACTTTTTAAACCATTGTTAAAGTTGCTACTCTCATTTTTAGTCAATTAAATACATGTTTATTTAGAAACAAATATGTATTTTCTATTTTATCCCACCCCAAATTACTGTCTTTACATCTCAACTCAACTGAATTATCTAGAAAGTGTGAAAAATGAGTGGAATTCTCCTTTTAAAGTGAGAAGAAGAAGCACACAGCTGTCTGTTTGTCCAGACTGGGTCTGGTGTTCAGGTTTTCAGTGGGCTGGTAAAAGATGAACAGAGGCACAGATGGAAGCTCACAGCGCGGCTGTGAAGCGTGAAGCAGGCGGGGCTACAGGTGAGCAGGATGAGGGCAGCGCACCTGTCCACTCCGACTGAGGCAGGATGACCCGCAGAGCCGCTCTGTAAATATCAACTCAACAGGATTATTAATTATTCACAGCTTTACATCAAACACACACTTCCTGTAAATCATCAGAACATCACACAGAACATCACACACAAATAATAAACATCTGTCCAGAACTGTGTTTCATTTTGTTTCATGTTTTATATTTTGCTTTTTTCATCTTTTGTTTCATATTTTGTTTCATCTTTTTTTTTGTGTGTTTTGTTTAATCTTTTGTTTCATGTTTAATTTTTGTTTGGTTCATCTTTTGTTTAATCTTTTGTTTTATGTTTCTTTGTTTGCTTTGCTTCATCTTTTGTTTAATCTTTTGTTTCATGTTAAATTTTTTGTTTGCATCATCTTTTGTTTCATGTTTTTGTTTTACGTTTTCTTTTAATGGTTTATTTTAAGTTTTATCATTTATCTTTTTTGTTGTGTATCATTTGTTTTGTTTAATTTATTTAAAGCATTGTATTGCTTTGCTCATTCATTTTTAACCTTCTTGAATTAAAAATCTAATGTATAATAGGCATATTATTTAGTAACTACTATAAATGAGTTTTTGCATGTGTTTTGTTTACTCGTTTGTTTTACTTTTCATTTTTGCTTTTGCTTTATGTTTCATAGTTTGCTTAATTTTTGTTTAATGTTTTGTTGAATCATTTGATTCATGTTTAATTTAATCTTTTGTTTCATGTTGTCTTTTTTATTGTTTTATTTTAGGTTTTATGATTTGATCATTTTTTTTTATTTTTCATCTGTTTGCTTTTTTTTAGACGTTTCGCTCTATCTTATTTGTTTTGTGTCATTTAGTTTTTTCAATGTTTTATTCTATTTTTTTTAAGAATTTTGCAGCATTTTAAAGCATTTTTATCCTTCTCGAATACAGTATTATTTAGTAAATACTATAAATGACTTGGAATTGGGGTCTCCAAGTGGTCCTATGCACTGAGGCACTGAAACTATTATCCAAAGTTCGCTTGTTGGAATTTCTTCTTGAATTAAAAATCGAACGTATAATACAGAAATTGCAATGTGTGGAAGTAAAACAATTTTTCTATATTTATTTAGTCCAGAACACCTTTAAAACTTTAAACATCTCTAAACATCTGAATTCTAAAGTTCCCTTTTTAAGCCAATGATTTTATTTACCTGAACTGTGTCCAAGTAAAATAAAACATACAATAATTTTACTGAAAATGGGCTAATTTGCTGTTACAGCCTTTCTGAAACATAACATATTTGAGCAAATTATATAAAATTGTCTAAGATTATCTGGTTTAAATATATTTTTATATGGCAATGTGGTATAACTTAAAGTGCGTCTAACAAGAGATGAGCTGCTGGTGAAACTGAACAATTATTGTACCTACAGTTGATGTTTAGAGCTTACAGAGAAAAAGAAGAAGCACCCGAAACTGTGCACTTCCAACTGTGTTTCTTTAACCAACTTATCAATAATAATATAGAAGCGCATTGCAACAAATAACTATATTTTATATTTTTATATTAACCTTATTTAAAACATTTGGACATTTTTAAACATAAAACTAGAATGTTCCTTCATTCATAAAGCCACTTCATGAATAATAATTTAATATTATATTATAACAATAGTAAAAAAAAATCAACATTCATTTAGAGCTTTAAAAATTAAAAATTCAGTTTAATTTAGTGAAACATTAGTTAAACAATTAGTGAAACATTAACCATCCTGTTAATTTGACCCATGTTACGGGTCAAATTGACCTGTTTAAAAGTTTGAAGATATAGGAAAAATAGTATTTGTATGTAGTATAAAACTCCTTCTGCTTGCCTTAATTAGTGTAATCCACATATAACCCCCTGCAATAAACAAAAACTAAAATGCTTCACTGTTATATAAAGCTTTTATGTATTATATGTTGGTCTTTCAAAAGTAGTAAAGTAGTAAAACACATTAAAGAATGTTTTTTTTTTTTTTTGGAAAAACGAGTAAATTATCCTGATTGAACCATTACCTATTATGGGTAAGGAGCACTATTGCACTAAATATTGATAAAATAATTAGCAATGTAGTTAGTAATAAAGTATTTACACTGCTTGTTTGGATTTTTTGGAATAATTATTATTTTGGACATTTATTATGTTAGATATTAATTTATATAATTTAACATGCACCAGGTCAATTTGAGCTGGGAACACCATTGCTGTTCCTGACAAATTAACATAACAGGAAGGTTGAAAAACGTTATTACTTGTTAATACCAGTTATTACCTGTTATAGGTAAAGAAAACCATTGCACTAAATATTGATTAAATGCTTGGCATATTTAAGATAATTAAACATGCTCCTGTTCAAATTGACCTGGAAACACCATTGCTGTTCCTGACAAATTAACATAACAGGAGGGTTTATGTTCTTATTCGTTTTTAACCCTTGTGTGGTGTTCGGGTCTGTGGGACCCGTTTTCATTTTTCATCAAATGATACTAAAAAAATATTTTTTCTAACTCAAACTCATTACCATTGGCTAATTTTTTGTGAAAAACATATCAAAACACATTTTCGATAAACACACACTGTAACTATTTTTTTCAGTATAAACTCTCACTTTTATTTGAGTTCCAGCATCAGTGCAGCAGTAGGAAGGCTGTTCCTGGAGGATGCTTTATTCTCCTCAGCGTCAGTGGGATCAGGCTGAGCAGGTCTGAACCGTGTTGTGACTTGTTTACAGCAGGCTGGTCCCGATCAAAGGCGGCTCAGTGTAAAACCCCTCAGCACCTTCACCTGCGCCCGTCCCGAAACCAGAGCCAGCGGGACGCTTCCTCTCCAGCCGCGGCACGGCCCATCAAAGAGTCCAACCCAAATCACAGCGGCTCTGCAGCCTGTCTCAAAGCTGGACGTCTTAACTGCTGAAGAGCTCAGTCGGTGTGGGCAGGCCGCGTCTTACCCTCTGTTCCACCACATCATACCGCGCTCTTAAGACTTGATTAAATACAACTGACTCTTTTACAGCCTCACTTCTGTGCATTCTGGCCAGTGACCAAGGTGGACTGTGAGCATGTGATGCGTTAATTATGGAGATTTGGAGAACTTCCTTTCACGTAATCCGTTCAATGCATGTTTTGCATTTATGTAATCTGTAAATCTATCTACATAAATATTGAAGGCTTGAAAAAACCTCATAAAGCTCAGAAAGAACCTTGGGTTAAAGTTAAATTGAAGGGTTACCTATATAAAGGCTTTATAACACATTCATAAGCATTGAATAACATATATATAAAGCAATACTTGGAAGTGTCTACAGCTACAGGTGAAAAGTTACTTTACTATAGTAATTTAGTTCAACATTATATAGATGTTTTACACACAGAGTGATCTATTTTAGGCGTTTATTTATTTTATTGCTGATGATTATGGCTTACAGCTAATAAAAAATGCTAAATTTACTGATGATCAAAGATGGTTTGGAGAGCCATGTCATCTGCTGGTGTTGATCCACTGTGTTTTATTATCAAGTCTAAAGTCAGTGCAGTTTTGTTTTCCCAAAAAGTCATACAGCACTTCACGCTTCCCTCTGCTGACAACTTTTATGAAGCAGCGGATTTCATTTTCCGGCAGGACATTGGTCCTGTCAAAAGTACCAATTCGTCCTACATAATATTCTATTTTTTTTTAGAATCAGACTTCTTGTGTACACATTTAGGCCACAAAATAAGGGATTTTTGATTGACTTTTTGTCTTATTTTACTTATGTTGAGACTTTGTGATTGCTTATTTTAAGAAATCTTACTAAGATTACTCAATTACTCAATTTACGTATATTTTGTCTAGTTTTTGCCAATGGATTCTTTGCACCACAGCACGAAATTCTAACATAAATGAGAAAGAAACAAACGTTTAGATATGAAATAAGGTGGATACAACACATTTTATCTCTTTGCACATCCCAGCTCTAAAGGCTGGGGTCATGAGCCTGGAGCAACAGAGCAACAGTGGCAGCTTATCAGCTATACAGCCCATTTAATTTATCATTATACTTTATACTGTGTTTTTTTTAAGGTTACACTCTATGAATATGCATTCACATCCATATTACACAGGGTTAGTTAATAAACAACTATGCTACTATTTAAAAAAGTGGGATCTTTAGAGCTTCTTTATAGTTCTTATATAGAACAATGCAAACTCAAAGAAGTTGGATCCATTTGGATGTTTAGGGTCCCTCAGCCAATAAAAATGGTGGAAATGCTTTTGTAATATGTTGTATGTTTTATATTGAAACTTGTGTGTATTGAGTTACACTGCACCGTACACCAAATAATGCCTTGATTAATACTATATAGAACCCTTAGATTTGTTTTGTTTTTTTAGACAAGAATGAAGCTTATAGTCCTAGACCACATATCTCTTTTAGTGGATAAATCTAAAATAAAATACACGGTACTTGGATGGTCCATTTGATGGCCTCTTTGATGCTGAACTGACATTCAACTAACATTCAACTACATGTCTATTAAATGCAAATGAACTAAAAGGTGAAAGTAAGTGATTCTCTATTGAATATATACCCTACATTCAACTCTAATCAAAACTCTAATCTTAATATTTTAGGATTGGGTTTAGGGTTAGATTTTAAGCTTAGGTTAAGGTTAGGGTTAGGGTTAGGTGTAGGGTTAGATTTTAGGGTTGATTAAGGGTTAAGGTTAGGGTTAGGTGTACGGTTAGGTTCTATTTTGAATCATTTACATTCAACATAGGGTTAAGTTAAATTTAATGGACCTTCAATTCAGTGTTAGTTGAATGTCAGTTGAGCATCAACAAGGCCATAAAATGGACCATCCAATTAAAGTGTTACCAAATACACTGCTGTGAAGTCCAAAACTAGGCTTTATCCCTGTCTGAAAAATTAATCCTTACTGTTTAAAGCATACAAAGCATTATACAGGGTATTTAAAGGTATTTATTATTGAGGCTCTAAATGATCAGACGTTCCTGTAGGGAGAAGCTTCACGTCTTTTCTTTTATAACTTATGAACGCATAAAAATCTAAGGCCTGGAACTCGAAATTAAGGCCTGGAAATTAGCCTGGTACATTCAGCTGTATTTCAAAGCCGTATGTTTGTCTGGGGCCGAGTAATAAAGCCTTAATATCTTCAGTGGAATTATCCCACAAGGCAAATGACCATATCTATCAAACACGCAGAAGTGGTTGGGCTGTTTTGACAAGGAGATGTTCCTCCCTTCTCCAAAAACCGAATGCAAAAATGGTGTTTAGAGGATGAAAAAAGGAGAGATCTCCGCTGTTATCTTCGGTCCCCGGGGCGTTTTGGAGTATTAATCAAAGAAATTGAGTGAAATCTCAGGCCAGTGTAATATACGCTGAAGATTCATGGCCGGCGTTTCCTCGCTGCAATGCATTATAGTAATTTGACAGGCGAGTTGTTGGGAGAATGGCTTAGAGCTTCCCATAGGTTTCCTGTGGATGATAAGAAAGGCAAACATGGCCTGTACTCTCAAAACAGCAGCAAGAGCGAGCACCTTCAGGAAGAGCGCAGGCTGCTCCGTGAGCTTTGTAGCACGCTTTGTAATTTAAGGCCGAGGTCAATCCTGGGCTTTACAAAGTGAGGAAGCCCCCGCCCGTTCATTAGGACCGGGAAGGATCAGCCAGGGCCAACATAAAAGGCAAATGCTGAGGCTTCACTTGATTCACTTCAAGATGTGATGTGCCTTCTTCCTCTTTAGCTGTGAGGAAGCAGAAAGCAGTGTATAGAATTTCAGCGTATAGTTTAAAATATGGGTTAATATCAATATAATGTGGCTTTTGTGTCCACAGCATAGTTAACATGCACTGAAAGATTAATTAAGATAAATTTTCAATTTTTAAATAATGTTTACCGAAAACTTTTTTTTGGGTTAATTTGACTTAAAAATATATTAATTCATTAGCTAATATGCCTAAATTGTAAGTTAATTTAATTAATTAATATTTTTTTGTTATATCAATTGAATTCCTTTGAATTTTATGGTCAGGTGAACAGTACAGAGTACACAGCCGACGCAGAGTTAGCAGCTCAAAACATTATGCTTGCTCTTACAGCCTACAACATAGAGGCCAGTCATCTTGGGATAACTCTGCCCTTTAAAGAAAGTAAGGTTTTACTTCAGTGACATCACAACCTTCATACTGATTTATTTCAAAGGAACTGAAGACACTTGTTAAATATTTAGTAATTAACATATATTCATATATTATGGAAAATAAGTACAATTCGATATGTATGTAACTCTCAACCAGAGAGTTGTAAAGCTCAACCAAGTTTTTTATTAAATGCCAATGTGCACATATATTTTTTAGTTAACGTGCAGTGATTAAACTGGGAAATATGATTTCTGGATTGTTGGGTTGATGTCTTACAATATGATGAATAAAAAAAAGATCATTTTTAAGTTTTGAGAGCCAAAGAAAAGGCCAGTATAATGTACCTTGCAAAGCCAGTAGTGTAAGCTAACACCTCTTTAACCCACACACACACACATATGTGTATTGACTCGTGCATATGTATTGACATACGCTTTAGTAGGCATTTAAATGTAACTACTGTAAACCAAAGAACACACAAACCAATTGAACTCATAATAGAACAACCCACATCCCACACAATGCTGTATTTGTTCATCATGTTCCTCATATTACCCCACATACCACACACCACTTACTGGGAATTGTCATATGTGCTGTGCTATGTTTTATGATGATGTCTATATGTGTAGATCTGTTCCTGTTACTATTAGGGATTAATAAACTCTGTCTATAAATACAGTGCCGTGAAAAAGTATATTCCCCTTACAGATTTCTTTTGTTTTTTTGCTTATTTTTCATACTTACTTTTTTCAGATTATCAAAAAAACTTTAATATCAAACAAATATAACCTGAGTAAATATAAAAAGCACCAATTAAAATATTATTTCATTTATTAAGGGAAAATAATTATAACGGTACCACTTTAAAATAAGACTGTTTAAGCATCTCAATCAGACTTTAACTAGACCCTCCAAAACCTTAAGATGTTTTTTAAGCCATTCAGAGGTGGACGTGTTTGTGTTCTTTGGATCATTGTCCTGCTGCAGAACCCAAGTACGCCTGAGCTTGAGGTCATTAACAGATGGCCGGATATTCTCCTTCAGGATTGTCTGGTAAACAGCAGAATTCCTGCTTCCATCTACTACAGTAAGTTGTCCAGACCCTGAAGCAGCAAAGCAGCCCCAGATCATCACACTACCACCACCAAGTTTTACGTTTGTGATCTGGTTTGTGATTAGTGTGATGATCTGGGGCTGCATTGCTCCTTCAGGGTCTGTACAACTTGCTGCCATAGATGGAACCAGGAATTCTGCTGTTTACCAGACAATCCTGAAGGAGAATATCTGGCCATCTGTTAATGACCTCAAGCTCAGGCGTACTTGGGTTCTGCATCAGGACAATGATCCAAAGCAACCAAATAAAAAGTCCAAATCTGAATGTCTTAAAAAAAAACATCTTTTGGAGGGTCTAGTTAAAGTCTGATTGAGATGCTTAAACAGATTGTTTATGCTGGAAAATCCTTCAATGTGTCTGAATTAAAACAATTCTGTAAAGAAGAGTGGACCAAAATTCCTCCACAGAGATGTGAAAGACTCATTATCAGTTTTCAGTAAAGCTTGACTGCAGTTGTTGCTGCAGAGGGTGGCACAACCAAGTTATTGGTTTAGGAGGCAAACACTTTTTATATACAAGGCTAGGTTTTAATAAATAAAATTATAGTTTAAAAATAGCTTTTTATATTTACTCAGTCTGATATTAAATATTTATATGATTTTTATAATATAAAATAAGTTTAATAATTGTAAAAAATATATAATCTGGATATATATATATGATGAACTGCTTGAATTTTTTGCACCAGGAGTGGCATAAAGTTATCCAAAAGCAGTGTGTAAGACTGGTGGAGGAGAACATGATGCCAAGATGCATGAAAACTTTATGAATATGCATCTTTTTTGTTATTTCAGCCATTTCTCATTTTCTGCAAACAAATGCTCTAAATGACAATATTTTTATTTGGAATTTGGGAGAAATGTTGTCCGTAATTTCTAGAATAAAATAACATTGTTTATTTTACTCAAACATAAACCTATAAATAGCAAAGTGAGCAGAAATCACTACATCCATGTTTAATGCACCCTATACACATATCCCTGTACTGTAAACAGGTCAATGCACTGTTCTTTAGTGTCAATGGGATGTGGGACAGAAGTCACGGGACAGAAAAGTAGTTCTATATCCCATGCGCATGTATCCAACATTATAGCACGGATTTACCAAACCAGGTGGTGGATTATTACAAAAAGTAACATTTTTATAGCATTATTATTTGTATTTCTTCATTAGTATGTTAAATTATATTATTTTAATACATTGGTGTACTGGGTAAATAAACACTTGCTGACTAGATAATCAGATTTTTACTGTAATGGTCACAATGCTACAGACTCCAGGCCATGCTAAGCACTGGCTGTGCTCAGTATCAGCATCATCGGTCGGTTGACTGTATGCTTTCACTTTGCTTTCTGAAAGCATGCAGTCAGTCATGGTTGTCCTCCAGTGGAGATGTGCTCCGTCCTGCTGGCCTGCAGCCTCCTGTCCCTCCGCATTCTTGCACTCTGAACCGTAAACATCCTCATTTCAAAGAGCGGAGCAGGAAGTCTGAGCGGCTCTTTAAATCCTCCTGTAACTCTGCGTTTCTCTGGGTTTTAGATATCTCACTCTATCTCTGTCCCTCAGCCTTTCTCATCTCAATTACTAAACACTGACAGGCTGCTGGAGCATCGCAGGATCATCACTCATCACTATGCTCCTGTACTGACCTCAGCTTTTAGCATTTTCAGGATAAATTACTTTCATTAATAACAAAAATGTTTTTTTTTTATCTTACAATATATTGCATTGTATTATTATTATTATTATTATTATTATTATTATTATTATTATTATTATTATTATTATTATTATCATTAATACCTTTATTTATTACATTATAATAATTAATACCTAAACATAATAAGCTACATTATTATTGATATTAGCTCTAAAAAAGAGCATGCAAAGATACAGAAAAGTGCATCATATATTTTGTGAAAAAATGGTTTGTGCTAAAAATATATATAAAAAATAATATTTACATAGTCTAATACACATTTATTATGTGTTTATTTTTATTGATTGATAGTAATAATAATAGTTAAAGTAGATGTGGTAGTGACATAGGGTTAACAGCAGCAGTAGTAGTAATAGTAGTACTAGTATTAATAACAGCACCAGCCATGGTACATAGTAACAGCAGTAGTAAAAGAGTAGTAACAGCATGAGTGGCAATAGTAGTAATAACAGCAGCAGTAATGGTAGTAGCAGAAAAGAAGCAGTGGTAGTAGTGGTAGTAACAGCAGCAGCAGGCATAGTAATAGAGTAGCATTATTAGAGGCAGTAGCAGTATTAGCAGTAACAGAGTAGTAACAGCATGAGCAGTAATAGTGGTAGTAACAGCAGCAGTAATACATTAGTAGTAACAACATGGGTGGTAATAGCAGTAATAATAAAAGCAGTAGTAGTGATAGAGTAGTAACAACACAGGTAGCAATAGCAGTAATAAGAGCAGCAGCAGTCATAGTAATACAGTAGAAGTATTTGTAGCAGTATCAGCACCAGTAGTAATAGAGTAGTAACAACATGGGTAGTAATGCCAGTAATAACAGCAGCATCAGTAGTAATAGAGTAGTAATAATGTGGGTAGTAATAGCAGTGATAATAGTAGCAGTTGTAGTAATAGAGTAACAACACGGGTAGTAATAGTAGTAACAACAGCACCAGCAGTGGTTATAGAGTAGTGATAACATGAGTAGTAATAGCAGTAATAACATTAGCAGTAGTAGTAATACAGTAGTATTAACACAGGTAGTAATAGCAGTAATAAGAGCAGCAGCAGTAGTAATAGTGTCATAACAACACAGATAGTATTAGCAGTAATAAGAGCAGCGGTAATAGTAATAGGGTAGTATTAACACAAGTAGTAATAGCAGTAATAAGAGCAGCAGTAGTAATAGACTAATATTAACACAGAAATTAATAGTAGTAACAACAGCAGCAACAGTAGTAATAGAGTAGTAACAACACGGTAGTAATAGTAGCAACAACAGCAGCAGCAGTAGTTATAGAGTAGTGATAACACAGGCAGTAATAGCAGTAATAACAGTAGTAGTAGTAATAGAGTGGTAACAACACAGGTAGTAATAGCAGTAATAAGAGCAGCGGCAGTAGAAATAGGGTCGTAACAACACAAGTAGTAATAGCAGTAATAAGGGCAGCAGTAGTAATAGAGTGGTATTAACACAGGTAGTAATAGCAGTAACAACAGCAGCAACAGTAGTAATAGAGTAGTAACAACACAAGTAGTAATAGTAGTAACAACAGCAGCAGCAGTAGTAATAGAGAAGTAACAACATGGGTAGTAATAACAGTGATTACAGCAGCAGCAGTAGTAATAGAGTAGTAATAGCAACACATGTAGTAATAGCAATAATAGCAGCAGCAGTAGTAGTAACAACATGGGTAGTAATAACAGTAATTACAGCAGCAGAAGTAATAATAGAGTAGTAACAACACAGGTAGTAATAGCAGTTATAACAGCAACATTAGAGGTAGTAGTTTTAAAGTATTAGCAAGAGTAGTGGCCGTAACAGCAGCAGGCATAGTAATAGAGCAGAAGTAGCAGTAGCAGTAGCAGTATTAGCAGTAATAGAGTAGTAACAGCATGAGCAGTAATAGTGGTAGTAACAGCAGCAGCAGTAGTATATTAGTATTACTGCCAGCAGTAAAATTGCGCCTAGAGCCACGGCCTACCTTCCACTATAGGTGTTGACATGTAAGACAATGCTGCTGCACCTGCAGAGAGTAGCGAGGGGGGCGGGCAGACATGCAGACAGGCAGAGAGCAGCACAGAAGTCTGCAGCAAATACCACCAATCACAACCAATAACTGTCACTATATTAAACACTCTATTCTCCTTCACCACTATCCTTATATACACACTATCAGCAAATCAACTGGACAATACACACACAATCCACCATAATATTTATATTAATTACTGAGAATGTATCAAACTGTAACACTGCAGTACTAATGGTTTTGAAATCGATAAGCATTTCTGAAAAATAGAAGACAAATTGCTGATATTTATCCATACACAGCTTTCAAATCTAAGAAATATTTTAGAATACATGACATTCCTTTGTTTTAAAACATGTTTGCATGAGATAAGATATAAAAAACTATTTTACTGTTTATGACATATTTCCATATGTGTCTCCTATATCTTGTAAAGTCTTTACTACAAAAATAAATGAAATTAACAAATTGAGAAAAATAATGTAATGTTTTTTGACTAGTACTGCATATAAACTGCATATGAACCACATATATTATACTGTCCAAAATGTGATATTGTTACACATATATTTATACAATTTAAAAATATATGCACAATTCGGTATGATATACAGTGCTGGAAAAAAATAAGAGGTCATTTAAAAATGATGAATATAATCAAGAGTAAGATGGATGATCATTAGTCATCAAACCAGGCTGAACTGCTTGTGTTTTTGCACCAGGAGTGGCAGAAAGTTATCCAAAATCAGTGTGTAAGACTGGTGGAGGAGAACATGCCAAGATGCATGAAAACTGTGATTAAAAACCAGGGTTATTCCACCAAATATTGATTTTTGAACTCTTAAAACTTTATGAAAATGAACTTGTTTTTCTTTGCATTATTTGAGGT
Organism: Astyanax mexicanus; assembly: GCF_023375975.1. Taxonomy (NCBI): domain Eukaryota; kingdom Metazoa; phylum Chordata; class Actinopteri; order Characiformes; family Acestrorhamphidae; genus Astyanax; species Astyanax mexicanus. Next base: position 50,312,094 of record NC_064411.1, on the reverse strand, counting down.
CTGAAAGCTCCGCATCTTTTTTGCTAAATATGAAATTTGGGAGAAATGTTGTATGCAGTTAATAGAATAAAACAACAATGATCATTTTACTCAGACATATACCTATAAATAGCAAAATCAGATAAACTGATTCAGAAAATGAAGTGGTCTCTTTTTTTTCCAGAGCTATATATTAATGGAAAGTAATCAATATGTAACAGTAAAAGGGGAAAGTTTAACACTTCTGGTTAAATAAGCCTCTCACAAGCGCTGAAGCTCAATCCAGTTTGCCAGTGGAGGAGAGAGAAAGTGACGAAAGCGGAACATGACGAATAGGAGCGCGAGGAGAGACGAGACTTTCAGATCCACAGTTCAGCAGGGGAAGACCAGAGCACGAGAGAGAGGGAGAGAGAGAGCACGAGAGAGAGAGAGAAAGAGAGAGAGAGTCCCATCTGGCAGGAGAGAACGTCGGACGCGCTCAGAAACCTCCATGGCTCTGGCGTAGCTCGCGCCGTTTGAAGGCATGCAAGAAAGAGGACGCAACTCCTAAATATCAGGTGCGTAAAGCTACCAAACAAACTCCGCGCGTGCTTTTATCTTCAAAGCAGCCACCGCAGGTGCTTTGATTGGTGTTTCCCTTTTTTTTGGTTGTTTTGTTTTGATGTTTTGGCTTGTTTTTGTTATGTTTCAGATCTTCAAAGTAACAACCACAGGTGCTTTGATTGGCGTTCTTCCATTTTTGGTGTTTGCTTGTCTTGCTCTTACATTTTGGCAAACGTTTTCAACGAAACTAGAAACGTTTTGATTGACGTTTTTTCTCTTGTTGTTTTGGTGGCCCATTTTGAAAGTTTGGCTTTGCATTGAGGGTCGCAGCCAAAGATACTACAATCGAGGGTTTACCTTTAGCCTTTATTTGTTTTGTTTTATATATTAGGGTTCGTGTAGGTCTTCAAAACAGCATCCAAAAATGCCGCGATTGATGTTTTGTTCAATGTTGTTTTTGGGTACTTGGTTTTGACTGGTTTTAAAATGTTGTCACGAGGTTTTAGGTGTTTATAACCGAAATCAGCTACAAAAATACAGTGATTTTGGATTTTAGTTTGTTTCTTTTTAAAAAATAGTTTTGCTTTACATTTCAGGCCATCAAAGCAACAAGTAAAATGCCTTAATTTAAGTTTTGTTCAATGTTGTTTTGGCAATACTGTGTTGGTATGATGTAATGATATGGCACTGGGTTTTAAATGTTCAAATGTATAGTCAAAATATACAGAATTATACCATATAAGTTGTGTTTTTTATTATACCTTGCTTTGTGTTTTTGCTTTCTGATAGAAGGTCTTGGTTCTTCAATACAACTGCTTAAATTCGTTTATTATTCGAATTGCGTTATGTTGTTTCATATCGCTGTATAAATATATGCAGATATTAAATCTGTGTTTGGCGTTGATGTTTTGATGTTATGCTTTAGGCCAGCAAAAGCAGACTTTTGCATGAATAACTAATTTATATTTTGCCTCGTCTTTGCTTTGTTTTGATGTTGATAGTTGTCTTTTTTGTTGTTGTTGTCTTTCAGGCGTGATGGCATCTTACCACAGCTTAGAAGATGAGGCCATGACTTTGATGGCGCACGACAACGAGCCGGTGAAGACCGAGAGCTTCACCAAAGACGAGCAGACGGTGGCGCAGGACGAGCCGGGCGCTGGAGGCAAAACCGACCCATCGCAGAAACCCCCGTACTCGTACGTGGCCCTCATCGCCATGGCCATCCGCGAGAGCTCGGAGAAGCGCCTAACGCTGAGCGGTATCTACCAGTACATCATCAACAAGTTCCCCTTCTACGAGAAGAACAAAAAGGGCTGGCAGAACAGCATCCGCCACAACCTGAGCCTCAACGAGTGCTTCATCAAGGTGCCGCGGGAGGGCGGCGGGGAGCGCAAGGGCAACTACTGGACCCTGGACCCGGCCTGCGAGGACATGTTCGAGAAAGGGAACTACCGGCGAAGACGGCGGATGAAACGGCCTTTCAGGCCGCCCACGGCCGCGCACTTCCAACCGGGCAAGGCCCTCTTCGGCACTGACGGTTACGGCTACCTGACCGCGCCCAAGTACATCCAAACCGGCTTCATGAACGGCACCTGGTCCCTTGCGCAACCGCAGCCTCCTCCGCCGCCGCCGCACGTGTCTTACGCGCCGTGCCAGATGGGCAACGGAGGAACCGGAGGAGCTGGAGGAGGCGGAGGTGGAGGAGGAGACGGTGGAGGAGGTGGAGGCGCGGGCGTAGGCACTCTATCCGTCAAAGGCCTCACGGCTCCGGCCTATCCGTACTCGCGCATGCAGGCCGTGGGGCTGCCCAACGTCATGAACTCGTACAATGGCATGAGCCACCACCACCATCACCATCCTCACCACCACCCGCACCATCACTCTCACCATCCTCAGCACCAGCCGGCCGAGCTCTACTCGTACTGGGAGCACGAGGCCAAGCACTCGGCGCTGCACGCGCGGATTGACATTTGAGGGTGGGAAAGAAATAAATAAAAAGAGAGAGGGAAAGAGAAATAGAGAGAAACACGAAAAGAAAAAAAAACAAAGAGAACGAGTGAGACAGAGGGAAAGAAGAGAAAGAGACAAATGGAAGTGATAATGGTGTTTCTCTTAAGACATTGTTTGAAGGGTCACTTTTACATTTCTTCAGCCCCAAAAAATGGGCACAAAAAAAGAGCGCGAGCAGAAGGACATTTGTATGGAAATTCTGACCTTGCATTTTTGGAGTTTATGGGCCAAAAAAAGTGTTTGGACTTCTGTCGAATCAACTTCGACTTTGAGTTGAGTGATTGTTATTATTAATTTTATAACTTTTTTTTTACGATTCCTGTGAACCCTTAAATTAGTGCCGGCAGATTTGCCCCAGTGTAGATTAGCATTTTAGCATTCTGACACAGTAGCTCTGTAGATACGATCTTTGTTATACAAAAACAATGGTAAATCACCAGACCTCTTTTAGATGATTGTTTTCTGTTTTGATACTTTATTGAAATTGTTGGGACCATGTTAAACCAGCACTTATTTTAAATAAAAGACATTGATTACATTTCGCTTTGTAGATCAGTATATGCATACACATTAGCTCATCTGCTACTGATCATTTTACACATAAATATTAAATATTATTATAAACAGTGGCTTAATAAAACAGCACAAACATTTTTTTTCTTTGTAGAAACATAAAAACTAAACTCTACAATAATAATAATAATAATAATAATAATAATAATAATAATAATAATAATAATAATAATCGCGTGTCAAATCCCAAATAGGGGTCAAGCCGTAAAATACTTAATTATAGAAAGATATTTTAGATGTTTATATAAAACAATTAAAAAAATACATTTTTTAATAAATTATGCCAATTCGTTAATTTTACAATATTTTAAATATGGCCAGTAATCACATAATAAATCTAATAGATTCAGTTGCAGATAATTTCTATTATTAAACATAGTTTTATATGCAAAGTTTATAATGTGGAAAATAACGTATTATCAATAAAAACATAAACAAATGAGTGTAAAATAAATGTATACTAATAAACAAGTTTTCATATAAGTTTTATCATTATTCTGATTTTTTTGGGTCTTCCGAAAAAAAAAATTATGATATAATATTATGTTCATAAACAGAAAAATAAAACGGATAATTTGAACTGACTCCATAAAAAAACATATTTGCCTTGCGATATAAATATGTTCTATAAATATATATCAAACGTATTTTTAGATTTAAGTGCACGTGGACAGATTAGTTTAACATTGTGAAAATCCTTTGTTTAGATTAAAGGATATAAAAGCAAGCCTGGCTTAACTAAACACACAAACAGAGGAAGAAGCAAAATAACGCGTTTTACTGAAACTGTAATTACATAATAAGCTTACATGGCCTATTGTGCAATCGCCTTTCTAGAGAGAAAATGACGTCCAGATGGGATCAGAGAATTAGGCTCGTCCTTACTGGGCCTTACAGTAACCTCGCGCAGTACAGCGAGACTGAAACGTGACGGGGTGAATTTTCAGGCCAAAGAAACCTGAGTACTGTTTGACTGGACTGGACTGGAGTGAACTCAGTTCCGTTCAAACTGCTGCTGTTGCTGCTGGGTGTTTAAAACATTCAACTTTGTTGAAACAATGGAAAGAAAAAAGGCAATACAGATGTATTAAACCATTTTTGACGTACATTTTATTTTTAGCAGATTCCCCCAAAACTCGTGCAACACACTGAAAAAATGACTTAAAGGCAAGGAAACAACAACGCAAATGAAAAATGACATTTTTTTAACATTGTAAAATATGAAAGCACGCAGCATGTGGGAGCTGGACTGAATTTGACGCTCTGTAATTTAAAACAGGGAAAAATGAAAGTGGAAATGCAAGATGAAGATGAGAGCAGACATAAACAACTTGAGACTTGACTGACCTAAAAAAATTTTAGGCAAAATAGCTTGTACAAAAATTGTTATGGCTATGATGAAAATGGGCTAAAATTGTGTGATCATATCTTAATTTACATATTAAAAATAGTCTTTTAGTCACTAATTGCAATAAATAAGTAAGTATATAAATGTAGATGTAAATGTAAACAAACATACAATACAATGCACAAGAAAAAAAATTTAACTTAAAAATTTAGAATATATATTTTATAGGTATAGGTATAGGTATGTGTTTGTTTACTTCGTCAATAGAATATAAGCATTAATACAAATAGCGATCATAAAAAAACTAGTTGTTTTACTTACCCATCTTCATTACAACATCTCAAAACCTTTCTCCATCTTTTCGTTTTAGTCTACTATTATTTATTATAATTATTAATTATTATAATTATCATCCAACACCTGGTTTGGTATCAATTCTTAATTAAATCAGGTGAGCTGGTGATGGAATTAACCACATTTATGCCCTGGCTGGAAACGCCCAGGGGAAAATATAGAACCATTATCAAGTATATCTGAGCAAATAGTAGTGTATTATTTTGTGTTCAAGGTATTATTTTTCAGGCAGACTTAACATTTCCATTATTCCCTTTTCTGCTAAATATTATTGGAATAAGTTAAATTTTAATAAAACGTAGCGTTGAGCTGTAAAATAAAATCATCTGCTGCTTCGTAATAATTATTCAGATTTTTTTCTACCTCCGTGTTTAAGATAAATTAGATTTAGTGTAATCTGGTTTATCGAGATCTAGACTGTGTTCTTGTTTTGGCTACCTAATACTAAAATCAACATTTCAAGCCAACATTGAAAGAATATTTAACTTATTTTCGGGAAGTTTGAGCTGTATTTGGTAAATACGTCTTATCTTAATGAATTAAACGAATGGACGACCCACATCGCCACTGCTGAGCGTTATGTCACGCTCCGGGTTGACAGATAAGCTTAACTTTCAGGAAAATAACATGCGTATTGTTTATATTGCACGTGCATTGAGATGGGTCCCTGACAGCTTGATGTGTCTTTTAGTTTGACAGTATATGCACGATCTTTATTTCTAAAAAAAATCAAACAAACACAAACAAATCGCACATTTTCTTGCCATTTTTTTTCGTACGTAATTGTATCACAATTCCATGACAAATGGACCGATATAAATGCTCCAACTTGCTTAAAGAGGAACAATATCTATTGGTTCCCACTGAAGAAGGGAAGGTTTGCTAATTTTCTTGTAAATTTGCTCTTCTGGAGATTTTTGTGTGACAAAAAAAATATATATCGTTGTTGTCACACACAACAAAATATTGTATATAATGATAAGTGCATAATTCATTTTATTGTCTTCGATTTTAAAATAGTGCATAGATTATATTTTTCGTTTGAAATTTATATTTTGCCATATATCAGATTTCAGAATATGGTGGTTGCGCTCCAGAGATAAATCTGATTTCAAACTGGTAGCTGACTCACTTATTGATGTATTATTTAGCTAATTAATGAGTTAATATTACATATTTCGGTTTCTGATATGAAGGTGAGTTTTATAAATATTTAATATATCTTCCTAAATATGTTTTCACTTGTGTTTTTAAAGTATGAAGCATGAAAAGGGCAATTCGTTATTTATTTGTTAATTTACTTACTGATTCAGACCATTCATTAATTTTCCCTATTTACTTTATTTCTAGTTAGTATTTTTTTCAACGTTTTTCTAACTTATTCTCTTCTCCGAATTATTGAACATAAATAAACAGTCCATTTACATCGATTGAGACTTTAAACTCTAAAAAGTGCTGTATGCTCTAAAATACAGTAGTTCATGGAAAGGGTAAACTATAATGTGTTTAGTTAGACCTCCTATAATATTGTATATAAGCATACATATATTGAGTTAATATTGAGATTATTTAGTTACCCGCTTAAATATATAAATACAGTATTGCATTATGAAATGTTCAGTGCGCACGCAATATTTTAGTACAAAAAGGAACTGTAGTATTTTTTAGTAGTTTTAATTTTAGACCAGTGAACGTATTGGTCTTCTCTTTCCTGCAATAGTGATCGAATTGGACTGTGTGAGTCTCCTGAAGTCTCTATTGAAATGGAAGAATGAGGGTCATCAGTATTTACAGTAGTGTAAAAATGCGGGCTGGGGTCTGGCCTTCACACAGCTCCGGCAATTGTTCAAAATCTGCAAAGACAACTTTAACAAGGGCTCAAATCACCCCCGTGTTTTTCAAACCCACCAATGCTGTTTGTACAATATCTGTGAAAACGACATTCTCTGAAAGTTCACGATGTGCTGCAGCTCTTTATCAGCGCGCTGATCGCTGCACGCGGCTGATGTTCAGGATGGACAAAAGCAAATATTCACAACACGCAGATCCACGAATATCCGTGTCCGTGAGTAATCTGTATAATAGCAGGTCACATCGGGCTTACAATACAGCTTCTGAAATATAGAAACAAAACAATTATTATTGCAGTACTGTACACTCCCGTATTCTATTGTAAAAAAAAAAAAAACATCACACAGAAAAAACATTCATTATTGTCCTAATTTGTTTCAGTAAGTTAAGGTCACGTTCGTGTTCGGGGTGATATCACCCAGCTGGCATTTCAACGTTGAATCAATGTTGGAGTTGGTGTTGATTTTAAAAAAGTGAATCAACGATATACTTTCAACCTTCAATAAGCCATAGCTCACTACAAATAAAAAATCCTATGATTAACAGAGTTTTAACAATAAACGTACCATCACTGTAGTAAATCTGAGTATAAAGAAAGTTACCCACATCTACCAATCGTATCCAACATTTGATCTTAAAAAACAACCGTAAAACTAATACAACATGACAATTCCCCCAAGTATGGTGAAGAATTGGTGCCAAATTAAAAAGCAGTCACTGCAAATGAAAGTAAAACCACATTTTTTCATCCCTCCATCCAACTATTTTTTGAAATTGTTTGCTCATAAAATGTAAATGCAAAATGCTTATTCAAAATGAGTTTTACGCAAATTATACTTTTAACGTTTGCACAACCATTTAACATTAAATGTTGTTTCAACGTTGTTTCGACGTTGAAAGAACTACATACATTATTTCAATCATATTTCAACCACATTTCAACGTTGATGGTCGGTAAAGTGCCAGCTGGGCATGTACAAACTTGTGCAAACACTTACGAGTATATTTTTTATATTGATTGATGGACAACAAACAACACATTAAAACCGCAGTTTTCTTTTATACAACAAATTGGCAAATGTAAGATTTTTTAATCATTAAAAGTATTGAGTATGACTGGAAAAAATAATATTTACTCTGCAAAACAGTAGATCATCTTTTATAACATATAAACATTATTTTAGTAAACTATTAGACCAACTAATTTCATAAATTGTCGGTTTACGTTCATTACTTCATTAGAAGTAAAAAAGGGGATTATCTTTTTCTTCGCTTTACGTGACATCGATGACCTAAAAATATATCCTATATTGTTCTATCATGTTCAGTTTCATTTATTAATGTATAACCTCTTACACTATTCATGTGTTTTACTTGTTTACAATGCAGTTTACTTTAAGATTCACATATAATATTATGCATTATTTCTACAGATCTTTGCCAAATGGACTATTTATTTTTGATTATGATTATGTTAGACTTTTTCCACTTTGCGATTGAGAAACACTTAAAAATGATGCGTTTTGTTATTTTACTAAAGTGAAAACCTCTGGGATATAATCAAGAGGAAGATGGATGATCACAAGCCATCAAACCAAGCTGAACTGCTTAAATTTTTGCACCAGGAGCGGCACAAAGTTATCCAAAAGCAGTGTGTAAGACTGGTGGAGGAGAACATGCCAAGATGCATGAAAACTGTGAAAACAGGGTTATTCCACCAAATATTGATTTTTGAACTCTTAAAACTTTATGAATATAAACTTGTTTTCTTTGCATTATTTGAGGTCTGAAAGCTCTTCCATTTTCTGCAAATAAATGCTCTAAATTAAAATATTTTTATTTAGAATTTGGGAAAAATGTTGTCCTTAGTTCGGAAATTTCATTGGACTAACTACTAAGCAGTACATTTTACTGTAGGTTTTATATGCCAATATTCCGTGTCAAAAAATGCATTCTAAACAGAAAAAAACTTTATCATAGTGTCCACAAGAGGGGGACGTTTAGTCACATTTTGCTAAGAATAATACACCTCTTCCCTCTTCTGTTCTCCTGCTCATCAATCACACTCCAACCTAATATTTTATGGAAATGGAAAGTTCCTACTGTTCGTTTGTCTTTGAGGAAGGACTTCATTTTTAAAAAGCTGTTTTCTTTTTTTGTGGTGAAGCCGCAGAAGAATTTTTGGTTTAGTTCAGCGAGTGTTTCTTTGAGAAGCACAATTGGCATCACTCAACATGTTTTTTTAAGTAACCACATGGGGTTTTTCAATGCATCATTTTAGCAAACAGCACCACACGCCTCTCTAACAAACACCACCAAAGTATAGTGTTCATTATCTCTTCAGATGCAAATATTATGGCTCATATATTGACAAACTTAATACCGAATAACTGAGTATGTTTCATTGCAAATGCTTTATTATAATCTACTTCCATTAGATCACTGTATTTTTTTCAATCTACCCATTATATTATTGTTAAATATTAATGTTAAACACACCAATACTATTATTATTATTATTGTTGTTATTAGTATTATTAGTAGTAATAGTAATAATATTAATTAATCAAAAGTAGTAAAAAAAACATCAGCACTTGTTGACTAGGGAATTTCCAACTTTTGTCATAGATAAAAATATATAACTCTTTTTTAACCCTGATGAAGGCCTGAGGGAAACGCATTGGTTATATTTTTTATATCTCTAATAAATTGGAAATTCTCAAGTCAACAATTGCTGCTGATTTTTACTATTTTTGATCACTTTATTTATTGCCAGGCACCTTGTTGTGCAGAGAAGTTGCACCAAATCCATACACTTCAAGAATAATATAATTGAAGGATAGTAAAACGGGTAACAGAAATAAGAGAAGTGGAAATAAATTAAAACTAAAATAGCAACTTTTGCAGAGGAAGGAAATCCTTCAGTGGAAGTCAAGGTACACTGCAAGGTACTTTGTAAAACGTAAAATTTCCAAGCTTATTTAGATTTAGCATTTCTATTCTTCCTACATTTCCTAAATAAAATGTAAAAAAAAAAGAACTGACAGATTTATTAGATAAAAAAAAATCACTATAGAAGTCCTTGTTGCCTGAACACAAGAAGCTTAATTTAATCTGCTTTACTTATTGTATTAATTTATTTAAAAAAAAAATTAGCTCAATGAAAACCGTCCTCCACCCTGAACAGCTGCATGTTTTCTCTGCTCCCTGCTTTGATGGTATCTGACTAAACTAATTACAGGCTTTATATAAAACTGCTGAACTAAATTAACATTTCTTTGGGGACACTTGCAATCCGCATTTCTCCACCATGATTGCATCTACTGTACCTTATAAATACAATGAAAACAGTGCAACTCACCAAAGCTTTCATCAAGTTAAGAGGCAGGGGAAAATATACACAAAAAAATATTCATTGGCTTAGCTTAACTCAGTCAAGTCATCATTTTGCTTTGATTCAGTTAAGTTGCAAACACATACAATTTTAAGTTTATTCAACTTAACTCAGTCAAGTCATCATTTTGCTTTGATTCAGTTGAGTTGTAAATATATACAATTTCAAATTCATTCAACTTAATTCAGTTATCATTTTGCTTCGACTCAGTTGAGTTGGAAATATATAACGTTTTAAATTCATCCAACTTAACTCAGTCAAGTCATCTTTTAGATTTGACTCAGTTGAGTTGTAAATATATAACTTTTTTCCATTTAACTTAACTCAGCAGTCATCATTTTGCTTTGACTCAGTTGAGTTGGAAATATATAACATGACTCAGTTAAGTTGTAAATATATAACATTTTAAATTAATTCAACTTAACTCAGTCAAGTCATCATTTTGCTTTGACTCAGTTGAGTTGGAAATATATAACATTTTTAATTTATCCAACTTAACTCAGTCTTCATCATTTTGCTTCGACTCAGTTGAGTTGGAAATATATAACATTTTAAATTCATCCAACTTAACTCAGTCAAGTCATCTTTTAGATTTGACTCAGTTGAGTTGTAAATATATAACTTTTTTCAATTAACTTAACTCAGCAAAGTCATCATTTTGCTTTGACTCAGTTGAGTTGAAAATATATAACATTTTAAATTAATTCAACTTAACTCAGTCAGTCATCATTTTGCTTTGATTCAGTTGAGTTGTAAATATATACAATTTCAAATTCATTCAACTTAATTCAGTTATCGTTTTGCTTTGACTCAATGGAGTTGTAAATATATAACATTTTAAATTCATCCAACTTAACTCAGTCAAGTCATCTTTTAGATTTGACTCAGTTGAGTTGTAAATATATAACTTTTTCCATTTACCTTAACTTAGTCAAGTCATCATTGTGCCTTGACTCAGTTGAGTTGTAAATATATAACATTTTAAATTTATTCAACTTAACTCAGTCAAGTCAATATTTTGCTTTGACTTAGCTGAGTTGTAAATATATAACATTTCAAGTTCATTTAACTTAACTCTTAAGTCAAGTTATCATTTAGATTTGACAGTTAAGTTGTAAATACACAACTGTCAATACTGGGAGCATAATACTGGGACAGCATAAAAGTGAATTCTGTATCTCCAAAGGTAACTTGCTCTTACAGTCTACAACACCAAGGCCTGAAAATCAGCACATATATTACAATAATGCACTACTAGGATAAGGTAGCTTTGGGCAACAGACAACACAAAGATGGTAAGGCAGGGAGAGGCCACACCCAAAATGCAAATATATGGTGCTCTCTCTATTTGAAACTTTGAGAAACAGTAAATATTTCATGGGTAAATAATTTCATTCACAATCTGCAGAACTGCAGACCTGTACAACTGGCCTCTATTTGCATAGAAGTGGCGCCACTGCTTTTCCTATCCAATAGATGTAACTGACAGGGTGGATTCCCACTGTTTGTATGGTCACCGTGATGAATGCTATCCATTGCAATGCTACAATAATGATGTCATAATAGTAATTTCAGAATAACTTGGAAACACCAGCAGCTGTGTCTCACACTGGATGGTCCTACCATCCATTTTTATCTTATATTTTCTTAAAAGGAAATCACAAAACTACTTCTGTTAAAAAAAAATAGAAAACATTGGACAATGCATTGCATTGAGTCCCATTTGAACAATAAAAAAACACACACATACAGGGGGTGGTGGTGGGCCAAAAAAGAAAAGAAAAAGGAAATTATGCAATAAATAAATGGATAAAAAAAATCAATTTATTGATTTTAGTGATGGTTTGACTAATTTGAAAGTTGTAATCTGTAGAACTCAAATATTTACACATTTAGAAAGGTGTCTAACTTTAACTTTGGGAAGCGCAAACTGTTGGCTTGTACTTGTTGTTTTTTTGTTTTTTTTTTTGCTTTTTTTTTAAAGCGTCAATTATATTTAATTAAAAATATTACCGTAAAGCAGTGTATGCCATTGAGTTGCTCCACTCATGACAGTTGAAATCAAGTCCTGTTTCTAGGAATATATTTTGCAAGTAAAATACAGAAATGGAAAAATGCACTTTGAGTGTAATTCTTGTGAATCCCAGTTTTATCAACATGTAAATCTCTATGTTATGTAAATATGGGAACAACAGAATATATTCTTAAAATGTGCACTGACACTGCCTATCCTTAGAAGATTCATAGCTATTGAGCAAAACATTGCCACAATATATATATATATATATATATATATATATATATATATATATATATATATATATATATATATATATATATATATATATATATATTTATATATTTATATAAATATATATATATATATATATTTATGTTAAAAGTGTTTTTATTATTTACAGTCTGTCCTTTAAGAGACACATGCTATGCCTCAGTGATTATGTCATGATGTGATTTATATATATATATATATATATATATATATATATATATATATATATATATATATATATATATATATATATAAATTCTATGAATTTATTATCAGAAGGAAATTGTCAGGCTCAATATTTCAACTTTGTTATATGAATAAATTGAATAAATTATATTAAAGAATTTTTAGGGGAAAAAAGCAATAATGCTAAGGAAAGTTAGATTTTTATTGTGCTAAATATTAAATTATAGCTACTGTTAAGTAAAACATTTAAAATTCAGGATTTTTTTCCAGGAATAATCCTTGTAAATGTTTGTTAGACTGTAGACATGATTTACAGGAGAGTCCTAATTGTACAAGTAAATAGATATATACTGTATTGAACTGGTAATATTTTCAACCCTGTCACAAGCAGAGAAAACCCTGTTATTTAATAGTTTTTAATGTATATTTGGATTATAAGAAGAAATATGAGTTCAATGTTAGTTGAATTGCATGTATAATTTACAGGACAGTGTTAAGCAAATCTAAATACTCTGTAAAGCATTTAGGTAATCTTATCTTGTGGTTTCTGAGGCTGGTAACTCTGATTAATTTATCCTGTACAACAGAGGGAACTCTTGTTCTTCCTTTCCTGGGGTGGTCCTGATGAGTGCCAGTTCCATCATAATGTTTTTGATTGTCTTTTTACGACTGCACTTGAAGATCTTTCAAAGTTCTTGAAAGTTTTTGGTTTGACTTGGTTTGTCATTTATTTCTTTTTAATTAGTTGAGTAGTTCTTGCTTCTCATAATATAGATTAGAACATTACTCAAATAGAGCTCTTCACTGTATTTCACCAACTCTACCTCTTCACTATTTTACAACGGATGCTCTCAAACACATTAAGAGACAAGAAATTCAAGTTATTTTCTCTTGACAAGTTCAGCACAGCTGTTAACTGAAAGCCTGAAATTCCAGGTGACTCTAACTCATAAAGCTGACTGAGAAAATCTAGCCAAGATGTGCAAAAATGTCTCTATTTAAGCAAGATGTGCTACTTTGAAGATTCTAAAATATTATAAAACATATTCGGGTTTGTTTAACACATTTTTGTTTTTAATAATTCCATGTGTTGTTTCTTCATAGTTTGGATAACTGTAGTATTAAACTAAAATGCAGAATATTTAAAAATAGTAAAAAAAACAAACAAAAAAAAAAACACAGAATTTAAGGTGTATCCAAACTTTTGATGATTCACCCACATTCTCTCACCTTATCCCTACAGTGCATTCCCAGTCTATATTCCAGTGAAGAGTAGCCACTTCAAGACACCTACATTTGTATTTTGATAAGAGACAGGATTTTGTTTACTGGAATGTTTTCCAAGTAACTTGATGCCATAGAAGTGGTTTAAAGGTTTAAAGATGCAATCAGTGTCTACTGAGTGGCAGGCAATCAACAAGCTGCACTTCTCAGACAGCCACAGTCACAAATTTCTGTACTTTTCACGACATTGTTCTGTGTAATGAACACATCCCTGCTATATTTCTGCAAAGCATCGTAGTTAAAGTTCTGTGGACGGTGAATTCTACAGTTAGCATATTTTGTCTGTAAATTACATTACAATTATTTCAGAGTGGTTTTCTTTTTCAGCTGTTTAAATAATATTATACCACAGTTAGTTCCGACCCTGCAATATGATTGGCTGAGAGGCGTTTTATAAGTGATATTATCAGCCGGTAATGCACTGTAACCAGAGATCTCCATGTATTACTTCCTCACATAGCCTACAGGTAACCTAGCAACGATGCAGCGCTTACAAGCCAAATGTGATATCATAAAACAACCACTGCGAGGCGCTAGATCCCACAGGTACAGTGCAGAAACGCCATGTCCCCAATAGGCGTACGCATTACGTTACCTCAGCTTGCTAATGCTAAGCTAGCTTTTTTTCTTTTAAAATGTTCAGTCAGTTTGTGTCTGTGAAGATGTGCTAACTGATATTAATTGTCAAAAGTGGCTTTTTAAAAAGCATTTTTTACTTAAAAATATATTTGAGTAAAGTTCATGATTTAATGAGAGTGTTAATGAACTGAAACTGGCCATTTTTTGGCTCCATTCCACCATTAATGGTAACTTTACTGCTTTGTTAGCTACATAGCTAATGCTAGCTACTGTGGGAACCACTGAAGACAAAACATTGAAAAGAAGAAAGTTCCTTAACTAGTAAGTAAATTAGTACCAATATAATTTCATGTTAAACTGTAATAGTTCTATTATTGGGCAACATTTCATTTGGTGTAGCAGCAAGTTAACTTAACTGGATAAACATTTATCGCTAGCTAGCTAACTAGCCAACTAGCCATTTGGTGAGATTTGTCATTCTTTTGTATATTCAGGACAGCAGAGTTTTACAAAATTGTATTGATTTAGTACCTTCGTACCTAATGAATGTTTTAAATGTTTAAAATGATACAGGAAATTTGTGATAAAATGTCTTAATTCCATTCAGTGTAATTTTAAAATGTTGAAATGAATGTACTCTAGTACTAGAGTACTAGATTGTATATTAGAGTAATGTAGTAATTTAGCAGATTACTGTGATAGTAAGATATTATTTAGATACTAACTATATACTAATTGCTGACAGCAAGTTTTACATTACATCAAATATCATTATTTTTAACCTTAAGAACTGGCGGTATAATCAAATAATCAGGTAAACCTGCGATGAAGAATTTTGGTTGTGAAAATGACACCAATAAATGCATAATAATCTATCTATCTATCTATCTATCTATCTATCTATCTATCTATCTATCTATCTATTTGTCTGTCTGTCTGTCTGTCTACACTCCTCAAAAAGAAATGAAATAAATTGCTCAGACTCCCTCAGATTCATAAGTGCTGTAATTATAAGTAAAAAAAAAGAAAACAATGCATTAAACAATGTCAAATTATCACAATTCATAAAAAATAATGTGATGATCAAAAACAACTAAGCAGCTTATTTTAAAACTTATAACATTCTGTTCATTGGAAAATATACTTTCAGTCCTCATAAGAACTAACATTCAAAATGCATTTCAGAATGATTAACCAATAAATCAATAAACACGGTCATTACATTGTCTTCACAACCATCTTCATCTTCATCTTCATCACCATCATATATTATTAGCATTGTCTATGTATGTATGTATGTCCTTTGGCCTGTCACAATAATTACTAATCCAGTTACTGTACAATATATTGACCTCAATAGTTCCAAATGGCCTATACAGCTCTGGGGAAAAAATAAGAGAGCACTTAAAAATTATGAGTTTTTTTATTTTATTTTACCAAATTGAAAACCTCTGGAATATAATCAAGAGGAAGATGGATGATCACAAGCCATCAAACCAAGCTGAACTGCTTGAACTGCTTTGAGTTTAAAAGTTATCCAAAAGCAGTGTGTAAGACTGGTGGAGGATAACATGCCAAGATGCATGAAAACTAATAAAAATAAAAAAAATATTTCAGGCATTTCTCATTTTCTGCAAATAAATGCTCTTAATGACAATATTTTTATTTGGAATTTGAGAGAAATTTTGTCTTTAGTTTATAGAATAAAACAACAATATTCATTTTACTCAAACATAGACCTATAAATAGCAAAATCAGAGCCAGTAATTCAGAAACTGAAGTTTCTCAATTTTTTCCAGAGCTGTATTGCATATTGTTTAATGTCTTATGTATTTATGATGAATGAACATTTTCATAATCCATAAATCCAAAAGGTTTTTTAAACAGTGTACCTGCATTTTTATTCTATTATGCAGGACTATCCATACATCATTGCTATATAATTATTTATTGCAATTATTTATCAAGCAATATATCATACAAAATTGAAGTTACTGTGACAGGCCTGTATGTCCTCGACAGCTAAAGCTTTATTCAGTATATTCAGTCTTTATTCAGTATTCAGGAGCAGTAGAGCAGTTGTACTGCTTCTCTACAGGTTCCAGTGCAAAAGACTCCTTGATGCGGTTCAGGGCAGTGCAACCAGCCACTAGAGGGAGCTATTGTTTCACTATAAGCTTCATAATGGCAACAACATTAAACATGTTATATATGTTATATTAAATAAAATATTACATTTTACTCTATTCTATGGAGTTCCAATATTTTAGTTAGATAAAAAAACAGAGAGGTACTGAAGGTTAAAGTGTCAAACCAGCAAAACAAACCAGTTTAGAACAAGCATTCCAGTGTTTTCCAGTGTTGCTCTTTTTTAAAAAAGACTCTAAAGTGCAGCATGTTTATAGCAGTACTGTCATGGATATTAGAACTAAGGTACATTCTTCATCCTGACTCTCCAAAATCCTCCAAATCAGGTCCATATAGTCCATCAGCATCATCCCACATCTGTGCATATACAGTGGGCGTGGTGTGAACGAAGTGGGCGTGGTTTACACATTACTGATCCTAACACTGAAGGGGCTACTGTCTCTCATCCGCCCTCTTTCTTCTCCTCCTTCTCTGTAGCTCTGCTCCAGCTGCATCTTCTCCGGGTCCCCACCCTCCACTTCTCCACCACCATGGTCGCTCTGCCTCCTGCTGGGCGGAGACTCTTTGAAAAGGGGCGGAGACTTGGCCTTCACAACCTTGTCGAAGTAGGCAAGGTTTGCTACGTACTTGCCGTTTGGCGACAGAGAGACGAGGGGCGGAAACTCATATCCCCACAGGATCTCATCAGGTAGGAAGGAGGTGCGCACCTGGCAGGTGGCGGAGGTGGGTTCCACCGTGGAGCTCATCATTACCAGCAGTTCAAAGTCAGCCAGCTCTTGGTCTGTCCATCCCCCACCTAAGAGAGAGAGAGAGAGAGAAAGTCAGACTATTAAACTTCTGCGCTGTTGCTGTTCTATAAGTGGTGTTCCTCAAGGTTCAGTCCTCTGCCCTCTACTATTCAGTATATAGATTATACACAGTTCAGCCTTCAGAGTGTGACAAGTAATGAAGTGAATATATTTTGTTATGTTACTTAAGAAGAAATGTACTCCTTACTCCTTTTCACACAATTATCTGAACTTTCTACTCCTTACATTTTAAAAACAGCCTCATTACTCCTGTTTCATTTCAGCTCGTTTTCATTCCGGCTTCTCATCGTTCAATAAAAACCCTATCCAGATAAATCTCTCCATCCAGATAGAGTGAATCTGATTGTGATTGGATGTAGAGAAGTATAAACATATACCATTCCGACACCCTATTGGTTTATACTGTGATCCATCACAGCAAGAACATAGCAGACGTATGTAGCCTAGTATGAAGATAGCTATCCTTAGTGGAAATCTGCAAATCTTAGCTTACTGTAAATAAATGGAAGCACTTTTCTTACCCAAATAAACAGTTCTCAGGAGAAAATCTGTGTAGATTAACAACCAGAGTTTGTTTGACTTTAAAAGAAAATGGTTTTTTTAAGAGTTACAGTTTTGTTTACTTAGCTTGGCTGAATTAGGAGGAAAACATGGTGACACCACTGTTCCTTACTAGTGTCACATAATGCGCCTTATTATGCAGTGTGCATTATGTATGAAAATAGACCAGAAAAAATACGTTCATTGATAGTGCACCTTATAATTCGGTGTGCCTTATAGTGTAAAAAATACAGTGCTCCAACCAAAGCTGGATAAACTCTCTTTTACACTCTTAAATTTATAACAAATAATAAATATGCAGGTGTAGCAATACTTTTGTCCATATAGTATACTATATGAAGCCACACAAAGCCCTAATTAATGTGTAATAATAATAATTACAAACAGAAACATTAACTGTTGACTGTTCTGTGCGTACCCTTAGCGGCCCACGCTCGAAGTGGGCTTTCATCGTCAATAGTATGGTAGAAAGTGAGGGGGAGGATGAGGAAGGGGCTCTCGCTGGCTGTGTCCACACTGAAGGTGACGTTTCTCTGGTCCAGACGCACCGTCTCACCCTCTTTAGATACACACGGCTGCAGTAGCTTCCCAGTCACCTGCACAGTGGGTTTTAGATTAAAGTGTATGTACGATAAAATAACAATTTAATTTTGTTACTGTTTGGGATCTTATTGTTATGATTATACAGTAACTCTTTCTTCTATTTACCTGGCAACCCAGTAGGAGGCTTTTGCGCATGTTTGCCACCCTGATCATGAGACACGGCCGGCCATCGTGATTGGCCACCACGGCATGTTGGCAAAATCGGACTGTCTCACCACGTTTCTTCGGCCGAGCCACCTGAAGGACAGACGGAGAGATTGGACAGAAAGACAGAGCATTAAGGAAGCATTACTACTATTAGATTCACACACTTCACTTAAGACTGTGTGTGTGTGTGTGTGTGTGTGTGTGTGTGTGTGTGTGTGTGTGTGTGTGTGTGTGTGTGTGTGTGTGTTTTAGGGATGTTATGCCGAATAATCTCTAAAACTATAATGAACTATAATGAATAGAAAGCACATCACAGTAGTGCAGAGAAAGTGAAAAAAAGCTGAGAGTCTTATGTGCAGAAAAAAAGAAAATGATTAATTGCTTAGTGATTGAACTAACTAAACTTGATTAATTGCCTAATAATTGCCAAAAATGCTAGAGTTTGTGTATAATGGCTATACATTTGTCATTCCAGCACAAATGACAAATAGTTCAATTAAGGAGTTACTGTACATAAATATGGGAGTCTGATTTCAGCCCGACACCAGTTATTTTTCTTCTTCTATTGTTTAACGGGTGATGATAGCCCACCTAACTATCTGTAATTGATCTGAAAGCCCAAACCAAAAAAGGGTTTTTAGAAGGCAAACAAATCTGGTCATGGCTTAGTTGATCCAGCCCAAAACCACCTTATTTTAATCAATCAATCAATCAATCAATTAATCAACCATTGAGGGCAACCCTCATTTTCATTGTAGCCGAGCATTTACAAAGAGAGTTTTAGAGTCTCCTGTAGTGAATTTAAGCTCGCTGGTGCAATTGTTCGGAGTTCGGAGGTAGGTCATTGTGAAAGCTGTGTAGCTGTCCCGAAACTTTTGTTCATATGTATTATAATATATACACTCATCACCAAAAATGGTTGCACTTGGAAGGAATCAAACCGACAGCAATGAAGCTTGGTGAGTAGCTGTTGCAGACTGTCATGGAGAATTTAGAATGAAGCCTTGAAGCTTTTGCTCTGTTCAAACTGGACAATGCTAGTCCGCACCAGACTGCTTGCCGCAATTCCACATCTATTACCGATTGAAAATGTGTGAGATGCTATTGTATGTGCTATAAACTCTTAATCCCCATTGCTTAATCTGTAGGAAATGTGTGAGAATATTGGAGCTGAATGGGATGGATTATCACAGGAAACCATTAGGAACCTCTACAACCCCACCATAAGTCGTCTCAGTATCCCGCAAATCAGGAAATTGTATATTTGGCTGCTCATGGACAGGAAGTGAGAGACAGGCATTGTGAGTCTGACATACAGTGCATCCTGATTGGACTTTTCTTGTGCTCAGTGGACCAATCAGTGTTCTCCATGTGTGGGACATCTGTTTTTGTGTCTGGCAACCTTTATCTTCACTGTACAAGAAATTTAATTCTGGGTGCAACTATTTGTGCAACCATTTCTATGAAGATGAGTGCATGTAGTCCAGACAGTGCACCTTTGCGAGGAAGGTTCCTGTGATGAAGATCTCCATGGCGGTGGTGATAAGCAGCTGAATGATGAGGAGGACGATGGCGGACGGGCACTCTTCAGTGATGCACCGGAAACCGTAGCCGATGGTGGTCTGCGTCTCCAGGGAGAAGAGGAAAGCTCCTGTCAGGGTCTGCATCTGCATCACACACAGCGTGTGGTTGGCTGGAGGTTCAAACTCTGTAGAAAAGGAAACGGAAGATGCTCAGATTATCTCTGTTAATTAGATTTAACTAGATTAGCTTGATCTTTTAGAACTTCATTTCCCAGAATGCACAATATACAAATGTTAGCATCATCTAGTTTTTATACTCTCTACGCCTGTCATGATTATTACATTAACGATTTATTGTACAATATTCTGTATGGGAATGACCTCATAATTTTTGCAGACCTCGATATTACCTATTATGTTTTTGTTTGCATGATCCCATTAATGTGAATAAACCTGCGTTTCAACATTTTAAAAACTGTCAGGCAGGGAGCAACAAGGAGACGTTAAGAGCGGATGCAATTGCGAGTATTTATTTAAGAAACAAAACAGACAAACAAAGAACCAAAAACTTAAGCAACCAAAAAAAATGGAGAATATAGAAACTTCGAAAACAAGAGAACACCTAACCTGACTGATAAAAAAGGTACAAGGACCGACAAGGGACACTGAACCTAAGAGACTTTTTATTTATACACAGGAAAGGGAACAGTAAAACAGAAACACCTGGGAATAAGTAACAAGGGGGCGGAGCTTAAAATAAACACAGATGAGCACTCTGAGGGCAGGAAAAACACAGAGACAGAAGGGAGAGACACAAAACCGGACAAGACCTTGACAGAAACAACATTATTTATGTATGGCTCACAACCTGCTTGTGTTTCTTAACCGTTCAGGGACTTGGTCAATCTTTGTAAGAACACTTAAAAAATTATTAATATCAATCCAATGTAGTGCGGAAGGGGATAAGGTCTTTTGTGTTAGCTAGGGAGAGAGAAAAGGTTTATTGGTTTTTGTTTTATTTTTTTATTTGTTTTGGGTTTTTATAATGTCTAACATTTTATTTAAAATAAATCACTCTGGCTTGTATTTCTGTGGTCGATATTGTCTTTGGTCTAAACGCAAAACTAGTGAGAAGATGTTGTCTAACTCATGTAACATAATTTTTTTAATTCTAATTCAAATGTCTGAATAGCCTTACTCTCAAGACTCGACTACTGCAACTCTCTACTGGCTGGTCTTCCACTTCCACCAAACCACTACAATTAATTCAGAACGCGGCAGCACGACTCGTCTTCAGTCTCCCGAAGTTCAGTCATGTGACTCCTTTGCTGCGTTCCCGCCACTGGCTTCCTGTTGCCGCCTGCATCTGATTCAAAACCCTGATGCTGGCCTACAAGGCAAAAAATGGACCAGCTCCTTCATACTTGATGGCAATGGTCAAAGCCAGATCTTGTACCAAGAGCTCTTAGAGCTTCCAGTACAGCTCGGCTCGAACCTCCATCACTCAAAACACACAGAAAACAGACATCCAGACTCTTCTCTGTGCTGCACCAAGGTGGTGGAATGAACTTCCACTGGATGTCAGAACAGCAGAGTCACTTGCGGTCTTCAAACGTCGCCTGAAGACTCATCTTTTTAAAGAGTTCCTAAACTAAAAAAAAAAAAAAAAAGGTTCCTAGGGTTCTAAACATGATCAAGTTCTATGTATCTCTTGATCCTAGTCTACAAACTAGCTTTGGATATCTGAAGTAACTTTGAAGCACTGTTTTATGTCGCTCTGGATAAGGACGTCTGCTAAATACCGTAAATGTAAAAGTAATTTATATCAAGTATTGTCAGAATGTGTGAGTTGGCCTGACATGGTACTCACATTATCGATTATCGATTACAATATGTGGATATGACCTTATCATTTTTGCAGACTTCAATATTAATTAATTTATTAATTATGTTTTAATTATTAATGATATGTAAACAATTGTATATTCTAATTCTGATGTCTAAATAACCTTAATACTTAAAAAAAAGTTCTAAAATATCATTAGAATGTGTAAGTAGGCCTGTCATGATACATTACATTATCAATTATCATACAATATATGGGCATGACCTCCATTATTTTTTGGCGATTTCAAAATTGTGTGTTGTTTTTAAATAACATAAAAAAATATAAAATTAGTAAGCCATTATGTTAACTTTATTTAAAAAATGTGTTTCTTTAATTATTTTTTTATTTGTTAAAGCTTTTATATATATATATATATATATATATATATACATATATATATATATATGTATATATATATATATATATATATACATATATATATATATATATATATATATATATATATATATATTATACTCCAATATTCCAGTTCTAACAATCCCAATGTCTAAATAAATAAATCATTTAATATTTTCTCTGTCTGTACTATTCCTATATTCATTCTTCTCCATCTTCCTCATTATTTACCTATATAATTGATGAACCCACCCAGACTGATGTCTGGATTTAGTACATAATATTGTTGTATTTGTACATTTATTTTAATTTGAACCCATTGCCGGATGTCCAGCTTTGATACACATGCTGTATCAAACAGAAGCCTGTGCTGTGCAACATCACACTAGTGATTAGTGATGAGATGAAAAAGCTCTATCCACACACCCAACTTTGCTCTCTCTCTCTCAGACTCTGGCTGCTGATGGCGAAGTTAGTATCACATTCTGATTCAGGTGTTTATACCTGTCCAGACCAGTGACCCAATGACCTCCTAACCAGTGCTTCCTTACCCAGCAGGTCTCCGTGCACCAGTGCCAGCAGGTACCACAGCAGGCCGAAGGTGAACCAGGTCCCGACGAAGGTGGCGCTGAACAGGACCAGCTTGTACCTCCACTGCATGTCCACGAAGGTCGTCCAGGGGTCACGCAGGTACAGAGCGCCCCGCCCACTCATGTGTTCGATGCGCACGTTGCTCCGCCCATCTTTGGTCAGTATGCGTCGACGGCGACGGAGCACCTGGCTGGCGTGCCCGGCCCAGCCCAGCAGAGGCTTCATGGCATCTGTTTGGGTCTGACAGTGGCACACCTTCTGGTGGGCGGAGGAGCCATGCGGGGAACTGGGTGTGGATGAAGTCATCTGTTCGTACAAGAGCAGAAATTCATAGTGTTAATGCTGTTTTTGTTTGTTTTGTTTAATTTAATATAATATTATTATACAGCTCTGGAAAAATTAAGAGAGCTCTTCAGTTTCTGAATCAGTTTGTCTGATTTTGCTATTCATAGGTTTATGATTGTTGTTTTATTCTATAAACTACGAACAACATTTCCTTCAAATTCCAAATAAAATTTAGTCATTCAGAGCATTTATTTGCAGATAATGAGAAATGGCTGAAATAACAAATAAGATGCAGAGCAGTTTAGAAATCAATATTTGGTGGAATAACCTTGGCTTTAATCACAGTTTTCATGCATCTTGGCATTATGTTCTCTCCTCCACCAGTCTTACACACTGCTTTTGGATAACTTTATGCCTTTACTCCTGGTGCGAAATTTCAAGCAGTTCATCTTGGTTGGATGGCTTGTGATCATCCATCCATCCATCTGTGATCATTATATTCCAGAGTTTTTCAATTTGGTAAAACCAAAGAAACTCATCATTTTTAAATGGTCTCTTATTTTTTTCTAGAGCTGTATATTATTATATCTCTTGCACAATGATAGAATGAGTAAATATGCAATTATCTTGTCCACAGGTAAGTACTGATGCTACATGGGTCAATATCAGCGTAATTTGACTTTTGTGTCTCATTACATTTGTGTACATTTTATATAAACTCTGTGTAACAATATATTTTCCAAGATTTACCCTAACAATGTGACACATTGCTACACATATAAGGAAATGTAAAGTAAATAACCTTCGCTTTAAATCACTTTTTGTAAATTTTTACAGTTTTCTAAAGGTTATGTAGACATTTAAATTATTAATTTAGCTATTTTCATAAAAATCTTAAATATATATAAAAAAAAAAAAATTCCTACACTGTAAATTAATACTAAAGTCATCCAGACTATAAAGGAACACATAAGGAATCACGTCATAACTTTAAAAAGTGTTAAACAAACCAAAATACTCTGTGAAGCATTTAGATGCTTTTATGTTGGGAGCTGTTAACTTGTGGTTTCCGAAGCTGGAAACTCTGGCTTATCCTATGCAACAGAGGGAGCTCTTGGTCTTCCTTTCCTGGGACGGTCCTAATGAGGGCCAGTTCCATCATTATAACGTTTTTGATGGTCTTTTTGGTGACTGCACTTGATGATACTTTTAACGTTCTTGAAATTCTTCTTTTTAAATTGACTGACCTTTATTTTTTTCATAGTCATATTTTATATTTCATATTTTATATTTTTCAAGTCATATTTTTATTTTACTTAGTTGAGTCGTACTTGCTTCTCATAATATGAATTAGAACATAACACAAATAGAGATATTCACTGTATACCTGTAACTCTACCTCTTCACTACTTCACCTCAACTGATGCTCTCAAACACATTAAGAAAGAAGTTTGAGTTTAGCACAGCTGTTAACTAAAACTCATTCTAAATGAATACCTCCTTAAGATGGTGTCTCCATATTCAGCTTAAAAAGATAATGGTAAAACATCACGGTAAAATATCACAGCAATTAAAATGATTTTAGAAAATCTTATTTGAAACAGAACAAGAACAATTTAACATGTCTACTACTCTAGATCAACCAGAATTATGATAAAACGCTATTTTATTTTTCTAAAATTGATGACAAGCTGCATTATGCAGTGGACAAATGGATGCAAGGCATGCAAACAGTCAAAAGACTCCGCAAAAAGCACATTATTCTGATAATGACCCTTATATAAGATTTAACCCCAGTGAACTTCCATCCAAAGCACTAAGTGCTATAAATGGGCTGAGTGTGACCTCTCCACTGTACTCCACCACCTGACCACAAGAGGGAAAAGAGCCTGCCAAAGCATCTCTATCAGACGAATAAAAAAAAAAAGCACAGGAAAGAGTATAGCTTTACTCGAGAGCTGCCTTAAACACACAAAGAGCCCACTTGTTGCAGGAGAGAATGAATGGAGGAGATTAAGTGAACGAGAAAATTCACTTTCTCCAAGTTCCCAGGCTATCCACCTGGCCATCTCCTTCACTCTGCCTCTCGCCTCATTCTCGCTGCACATGATCATCCCTCTATCACTGGGCCTGTTAGCCATTAGCAGACAAGGACAGCTCTCTCTCTCTCACAGCTGATCTAATTCACTGCCGCATTTAGTGGTGGTTCTGTATGATCCAATCACGTGAGTGTGTTTTGGAAGTAACTGATGTGATTATGATTATTTCACATTCATACAGTCACACTGTAGGGTAGTTTTCCTGATTTTTAAACCCTAAATTATAGTACAGTATAATTTTTTATATGTAGAGCAGTATATGTGTTTAAAAGGACATTCCAAAATTTCTAAAGCTCAGGAAAACTGCACTGAATGCAGATGTGATTGTTCTCAAAATTGCTTGACTGTCTGCATGGTTTGGGTGGGCGATATGGACCTAAAATAATATCACAATATTTTTTAGTATTTTTGCGATAACGATAGTCTTGATGGTATGACAAAACATTGAATTAAAAAATAATAATTTCAAGAATACACTACTGCAGCTCCAAGTGGTCCAGCGGACTAGGCGCTGCCACTATGATCAGGAGATCGCCGGTTCGAATCCTGTTCATATAGCTTGCCATCAGCTACCAGAGCCCTGAGAGAGCACAATTGGTCTTGCTCTCTCTGGGTGGGTACTGTAGGTGGTGCTCTCTCCCCACATCACTCCAAAAGGTGATGTCGATCAGTACAAGGCTGCGTCTGTGAGCTGATGTATCGGAACGAGTCGCTGCGCTTTCCTCCGAGTGCGAGTGTGATGCTACTCGGAAATCAGCAGCAGTTCAACAAGAGGCGGATTCTGACTTCATATGTATTGAAGGAGGCATGTGCTAGTCTTCACCCTCCTGGTGTGTTGGGGCATTACTAGTGATTGGGGGAATCCTAATGAGTAGGTTGGGCAATTGGCTGTGTAAATTGGGGAGAAAATGAAAAAAAATATACAATACTGTAACAAAATGAAAATTACGTTTTATTATTGCATACTCTAAGATAACTGAGATATTAAAAAAATATAAGATTTTTTTCAGATTTCTATCAGAAGTCAATGATCCAGAATGTCATGATACTAATAATGCTCTCCAAATATCTCCATATATCCAGAATTACAGTAAAATAAATGATACTGGACAGATATAATCTGTCTCTAGTAGATATATATTAGGAAATGAGAACAGTGTGATTTTTTCTTTTGATAAAAACAGTAAAAAAGTGGTACCCTGATGTGATAATTAGGGGTGAGTCATATGACTCGATATTTCAGGGTATAATATTGTTGACAATATTCAGAAATGTTGGCAGTATTATTATAGCATGCCCCTACTGCATGGACAATTCTAGCCAGATGCAACCGGTCACAACCAATATCACTCACTGCACTATTACTACTACTACTACTCCACTGTTGGTGGTAATGCCTTCTATTATGTATTCCTTTTGCACAAGGCTGATCTAAGTACTGTTCGTCAGGTCTTACCTTTTCCTTCAAGAAATCACGGGTTACTTCATCGGCAGAAGCACAAAGCCTTGCAGTAGTTATGGACAAACAAGCTATAGATATTTTTTTCGAAGTAAGCAACAAAGTACTTTAGTAAGACGCTCTAGGATAAGGGAGTCTGCGAAATACTGTAACTTAAATGTGAACGTACCACGCCTTATCCAAACTCCCTCGATTATTCTTGTCGCCTTGCCATTAGCACATTGGACAGTTTTCCACCAACCTAACTCACAAGACACAAGATGACACCTCACAACTTATACACGTGTGGGCATTCCCAAGTCATCCCCTATCTAACTAATGTGCTTAAGCGTTAATCTCAAATCGAGTGTGTCCAGTTCTGGTCCTGGACTGTTGGATTTCTGCCCAGTTTGGTGATTTTCCTGCTCGAACACAGAGAGAGATCACCACACTGTGCTGGACTCAGCACCCCAACCCCCCAACCCCCCCCGTTCCCCACCGCACCCCTGCACTGAATAGTCGGGTCATTTGTGTGCTGAAAATGTACAAACACTGACACTAACAGTGCGCAGTTGTTCGAACCCGCCGGACTGTCCCTGCTGTTACGCAAGCTGCAGCGTTTATAATTAGGATAATTACAATAACAGAATCCATTTTGTTCCTTTCAGCCTTCACTTGTTTCCTCCCTCCCTTTCTTTCTTTCTCTCGCTGTTTTTCTCTCTTTCCCTCTCTGTATTCCCTTTTTTCTGTAACTTGAATTAAATGTATGAAATGTATCAATAAATGCATTAATAGAAATTCTAGACTCCAGAAATGACCTTTAACATATCGTCGCTGTCCAATAAAAAACAAGTATCTTCATTTTGTCGATTTTTAATTTACTACATTATTTGAACACACAAACTGTCCTTTGCACTGGGCCAAAAGTTCTTGAGGAATGGACTAATATAAACTCTTCAAAATTACCTGAAATGAACTCTTTTTACATTAACTTCCATTAAAAAAGTTTAGAAGGTTTTTTCTCTCTCCTGTAAAGTTACTAATATTTGTTTTTAGAATCAACCCTCTATGGCACAATATAACCAAGTTTATATTCATAAAGTTTTAAAAGTTCAGAAATCAATAGTTTTCATTTATCTTGGCATGTTCTCCTGCACCAGTCTTACACACTGCTTTTGAATAACTTTATGCAACTTCTGTTGCAAAAATTCAAGCAGTTCAGCTTGTTTTAATGGCTTGGGATTGTAATGAGGGTTTGATTCCACAAATCCAGTTTCCTCTCTCTCTCTCTCTCTCTCTCTCTCTCTCTCTCTCTCTCTCTCTCTAGATTGTCAGCAATTACTGGATTATAGCTCAAATTATAGCTCAGATCTTGGTTTCATTTTGGCTGTTCTTTCTCTCCTGAGCTATTCTCTCTCTCTCTCTCTCTCACTCTCTCTCTCTATTTATCTATCTCTTACTGGTACAGTGGAAAGCATTGTTGACAACGGATAAAAGGAACAAAAGGTCAGAAACAAAAGTGTGTGTGAGTGAGAGACAGAGAGTCACACAGAGAGAGAGAGCGAGGGAGAGAGAGAAAGTGATTGAGGGGGGAGAAAGAGAGAGAGATAGAGATGGGGGGAATGGGATGTGACAGAAAGGCGCTCATTAGTATTCCGAAGTGGATAATAATCCCCCTTTAGCTGAACTCAAACACACCGTCTCTTCATTCCTTTACAATCAGCTCCCTCTCTCCTCCCCTCTCTCTCTCTTCCTCTCTCTCTTTCTCTTTTCCCTCTCTCCGCTCCCCTCACTCTCTCTGCTCTTGCCTTTTCATCTCTCTCTCTCCACTTTCTTTTTATCCATCTGTACACAGCCTTTTCTCTCTCTCTCTTTCTCATCTTTCTTCAATTTCTCCTTCTTTCTCTTTCTCCATTCCTTTCCTCCGTTTCTCTATATTCTCCACTTTCACTCTCTACTCTTTTTCTCCCTCTCACTTTCTCTAATTTCTCCTTTTGCTCATCTATCTTTCTCCACTTTCTCTCTTTCTCTCTTTTCACTCTTCCACTCCCCTCTGCCGCCTTCTTTCTCCAGTCTTTTTCTCCCTACATCCCTCTCTACTTTCTCTTTTTTTCTCTCTCTACAATCTTTGTCTTGTCTTTTCTCTTTCCAGTCTTTCTCCAATTCCTTTTTCTCTTTTTGTCTCATTTCATCTCTCTCCACTTTCTCCTTCTTTCTCTCTCTCCACTTCTCCACCCCCTTTCACTATCCTTCTTTCTCCAGTCTTTTTTCTCTATCCATCCCTCTCCACTTTCTCTATTTTCCTCTCTCCACTCTTCCAACCACCTTTCTATGTCTATCTATGTTTCCCTTTATTATTCAGTCTTTTTCTCCACCCATCCCTCTCCACTTTCCCCTTTTTTTCTTTCTACACTATTTATCTTGTCTTTTCTCTTTCCCTTTCCCATCTTTCTCAAATTTCTCACCCTTTCTCTTCCTCCATTCTTTTTCTCCCTCTCTCAACTTTCTCCACTTTCTTTCTCTCACTTTCTCTACAATTTATATCTTTTTCTCTCATTTCCTCTCTCTCCAATTTCTTCCCCTTTCTCTTCCTCCACATATATCCATCTCTCTCTCTAATTTCTGCACTTTGTCTTTCTCACTTTCTCTACAATTTCTCACTTTTTCTCTCATTACATCTTTCTCCACTTTCTCCCTCTTTCAATCTCTCTTAATTTGTTTCCTGACTCTCCACTCATTTGCTTTTTTTCTCTCTCCACTTTTTCACTCCCCCTTCTTTCACCAGTCTAATTCTCCATCCATTTTTCTCCATATTCTTCTCTTCCTCACTCTTTCTCTGTCCATACTTCTTTTTTCTTCCAATTTTCCCAAATTTCTCGCTTCTTCTCTAGTTTCTGTACTTTGTCTCCATTCTGTTCCAGTTTCTTCTTATCCTTTTTAAATCTCCACTTTCACCCTATGCATTCTACTTTTGCCTCTTTCTCTCTCTCTCTCTTCACTTTTCCTCCTTCTTTCTCTGAATAACACCTGCTTCTAGCTACAATTCAAGAAAACTGTAGAAAATGTGCATCAAAAACAAAGAATCTTAAGCCAATATTTAATACGTTGTGCCAAATGTTTGATCCTAATGTTTGATCCTAGTTTAGCTACTTTAAGTTGCATCCATTGCTGACACAGATGTACAAATGCATACACAGCATGTCTAGTCCCTGTAGAGAAGCACTGCCAAAAGATTAAAACTCTCAGTAGATAATAATGAATGTATCTATTGTATTTCCACCTTGTCTAATGCCAGGTGGGGAGTAAAAGAAATTAAGCCCCCCCCCAGCGCTGACTGATGGCGCAACATCCAGTAATTTAAGGATAAGTTGAGGATTTGAGGATGTATGGAGTAGGGTGATGGTCAATCAACATCTTGACCTCCCTGTCCTAACTGTCTTTTCTTGAATCCTGAATGCAATCAAATGCACACAGCAATGATTTAAAACTTAATGGAAAGCAAAGCCTTCTTCCTCGGTTCTTGGGTAGTAGAGACAGTTACTCCAACAACAGCAGGATGAAGTCTTTTTTATTACTCTTAATTTAGGAAGAAACAATGAATAAACATGTGTTCTAATACTTTTAGTAATTATATAGCTCTGGAAAAAATTAAGAGACCACTTTAGTTTCTGAATCAGTTTATCTGATTTTGCTATTTATAGGTTTATTTTTGAGTAAAATGAACATTGTTGTTTTATCCTATAAACTACAGACAACATTTCTCCCAAATTCCAAATAAAAATATTGTCATTTAGAGCATTTATTTGCAGAAAATGAGAAATAGCTGAAATAACAAGTTCATATTCATTAAGAGTTCATAAATCAATGTTTAGTGGAATAACCCTGGTTTTTATGCATCTTGGCATATTCTCCTCCACCAGTCTTACACACTGCTTTTGGATAACTTTAAACCACTCCTGGTGTAAAAATTCAAGCAGTTCAGGTTGGTTTGATGGTTGTGATCATCCATCTTCCTCTTGCTTATATTCCAGAGTTTTTTTTTATTTGGTAACATCAAAGAAACTCATCATTTTTGTGTTTATAAACTATAAACCTGGGCTGCATTGCAATGCTGTAACTATAGACTACATTTCCTTCAGTGTCTACTGTGTAATTCTACATTTCATTGCAGAAAAAAGTGTGTTTTCGACCACGTTGCTAAATGAATATCTTCTTGTGCAAACTGTATTATCCTGTTTAGTGAGACAGAAGTTGTATAAAAGTGTGTGTGGGTAAAAAGCATGTTCCAGAAAAGTTCAGCCGTGTCTTACCTTTAGCCCTGAAGTTTAGGCAGACAGAAAAACACACCACAAATCCTTTCTGTGCTTCAGTTTCATCACCATCACCACACACTACCACCACAGCTCACAACACAGCTACAGAGGAGCTACACACAACCTGCTCTTATAGAGAGAGACATCTCTCTCTCTCTCTCTCTTTCTCTCTCCCTCTCTCCTTTTCTCTCTCTCTCTCTTTCTCACAGCCTCTTTGTGCGTCAGTTCTCAGTTTTCTTCTGCTCAAACAAAATGCCAGCAATTTATTAGCTTAGTAAAAGGGGTCATTAGCCAAGGTGTAATTACACGCACTTACTGTAGGCTGTGGTTAAAATAAAACTTTAAATAAAACTGAACTTCTGAGATTGGTGCCTTTTGGATTATATATTATACTAAACAAAATACCTTAAAAATTATCCTTTTTTAATCCTTTTATCTGATAGTTGATTAGTTAAGCCTTTGAGAAAATACATTTTCCCACCTCAGGCATCAAATTCCAGTCAGTATTATGCATTTCTTCATTAATGTGCATTTCTGCAGTTTAACCCTATAAGAAACATGTTGACTTCTGTGTAATTATGATTTTAAAAAGATATTAAACTAAGTTCTTGTAGAACCCTAATGAGATGTCCCTTTTTATGGCCACTTATTCCTTGTAGAATTTATATTTTTAGAAAATACTCTCAATTTGACTACCAAACAGTTGATGGGTATTTTTTCACCTTCACATTCTATCCACTTTATGCATTAACAATAAGATTTTATTAGGCTAAAATACTGGGAATACTGTAAAACAATACTGGGTATGGCTGAAAACAAAGAACAGAGAGTATATTTTCATTTGTGCTTGATGGTGTAACTGGTCAACTTCAAAAGTGTCAAAAGTATTCCCATTAATTACTCTGTAGGTAGAAGAATAGATACTAGTATTTAAAATACTCCTGTAGAAGTTGAAGTATCAACTCAAGCTTTTTACTCTTTAAGTAAAAGTGTAAAGTACTGGTTTCAAAACTACTTAAAGTATAAAAGTAAAAGTAATGTAAGGGTTAAAAATGCCAATAAGAACAAAAACTTTTTTTGCCGCGCAACTATATAGTCCCCTATATATTCCTATAGTGCACACATTTTTCTAAAACATTTTTCTAAAAGCCATAATGACTATAATGTTCTATTAAAATGTTAATGTTGATAATATAATTTGGGATTTTGCACTAAGCTGCTCCCTGTTTCAGCTGCATGTATGCTCATTGTAAATGAATGTATTTTAGTAGAATGTAAATATATAAAAGCTATTAAAGTTTAGTTGGACTGGAGTTTGTCTGGAGTTCTCCTGAGTCTCTGCACGAATCATCTTCATACTAGGCTACATATGTCTGCTATGTTCTTGCTGGAGTGTGTAGGGGGGGACATGTGCAGGTGTGATGGATCACAGTATAAACCAATAGGGAGTCTGAATATATGGTATATGGTACATGGTATATGTTTATGCTTCTCATCCAATCACAATCAGATTCACTCTATCTGGATGGAGAGATTTATCTGGATACGGGTTTTATTGAAAGAGGAGAAGCCGGAATGAAAACGAGCTGAAATGAAATAGGAGGAACAAGGCTGTTTTTAAAATGTAAGGAGTAGAAAGTTCAGATACTTGTGTGAAAATGTAAGAAGTAGAAGTAAAAATTTGTTTTAAAAAACAAGCCGAGTGGTCCAGCGGTCTAAAGTGCTGCCACTATGAGCGGGAGGTCGCAGGTTCGAACCCCGGCTCATGCAGCTCAGAGGGAGCAAAATTGGCCCTGCTCCCTCCAGGTGGGTAGATGGCGCTCTCTCCCCACATCACTCCTATGGTGATGTCTGCAGCACAGGGCGTCTGTGAGCTGACGTATCAGAACCGAGTTGCTGCGCATTACTCTGAGCGTGCTGGCTGCTCGGCAATGCTGCATCAGCAGCAGCTCGAAAAGAAGCGGTGGCTGACTTCACATGTATCGGAGGAAGCATGTGCTAGTCTTCACCCTCCTGGTGTGTTGGGGCATCACTAGTGATAGGGGGAGTCCTAATGAGTGGGTTGGGTAATTGGCTGTGTAAATTGGGGAGAAAATGGGAAAAATTAGAAATAAAATTATAAGAAAAAACAAGTACTCCAGTAAAGTATAGATAACCAAACATTTCTGCCTACATGCCAAACCTACATGCCTCTTCTTTAACCTGAGCATGCTGGTCGACCATCATGATTAAGCTGGTTTTACCTTGGCTAAGCTATAACCAGCAAGCTGGACAACCAGCATGAACAAAATCCAATGTAACCTACACAATGTTGGTTAACAGCTGGTTAACCAACTACAAAGCTTACCAGCACTGGAAATGTTTTCACCTGGATGACCAGCTTTTCTTCCATTTTAACGACATACTTAGACCAAACCAGAAGACCAACCTAGACTATCAGAGACCAGTTACAAGCAAATGCTTGTTTTTTATTTAGCAGGGTTCTGAATAACGAGTCTGTAAATCATAGTTAAAGCTGCTAAAGCCTTTGAAAAACACTCATTTACTGAGTTACAAAGTGCAGCTTATTTCTGAGGTTTCTGAGGCTAAAAACGCGGTAAACTCTTTAAAAAAACTACAGTGACAAATCCTGCCCAGTTCAGTTTCTTTGTTTACTTGTTTATTTATCTCATCAATCTCTTCATTTATTATTTACTTCCTTTGTGCGTTTCCTTTCTTGGGTTTTGGCTGATCTGTAGCCCATGGCTTCGGTGAATAGGTTGGCAGAGCACGTTTATCCGCATGGCTACCAGATCAGGCAAACTCAATGGAAGCAGAAAGGATCGGAAGCAAGGAAGTTTCGAACCATTCGGACACGGCCAACGTGTCAAGGCAACTCTCTCGCTCTCTCTCCCGCTGTTCCCTGCTCCAGAACTTCCTCTGCCGGTGGTCTGAGAGCCCTATAGAGGCCGGACAGAACGTTCTCTCATTCACAAAAGACGGTGGAGGCCGTGAGCAGCATAAAGACTGCGGTACAGAGCGACAGAGAGAGAGAGTGACACAGCATTCATTAATTAGGGAGAGAGAGAGATAAAGAGGTGAGGCATGAATCAATACATTGTTTTTGTACATGTCTACGTTATTACTAGTATTAATTACTTCTCTTGTACCCTTACATACCAAAAGCCACTGGAAAGGGCCTCGTATTGCAGTCCATGTCTTTTCTCATGCTCCATGAAAGCTAAAAAACACTACACTACCTAAAGAGTACATCCAACTTCAATCTCAGTGTGTTTCCTGCTCTTAGCAGTTTGCAAAATGCATGTCAGTGGTGTAGCTTAAGATATTAAATAATTAGATGTCCATAAAAATTTGAACATATTTTGTATCATTCTAAAGTGGGTAGCATGATTATAGTATGTAAGAGATTTGTGTTGGCCATCCACTAGCCTGTCATCAGTGGTCAACCTCTAACCAAAGGACCAATCTCAGTTGGATGTTTTCAGTTACTGGACTGTTCTTAACCCAGCAGTGAAACTGACTTTACATTGACAGTCTGCCAAGTAGCCTAAAACCTAGTCTAAATGGCAATACTTTTCAATTAACGAGGTTCAGTGGACTAACAGACCCCCAAGTTGCCTTATATCTGCCTTAAATTATGGTATTTTTTCAAATAAAAGAGTGAATGGAGGTGACAAACCCCCAATTACCCTAATATCTGGCCTTAATGGCGGTACATTTGTAAGAAAGCGGCATATGCCGCCAACCACCAGCAGAGGGCCTGGACACTGCGGTGGAGGAGCTGGTGGATCTGGGGCAAAAAACTCCAAGTCCCAGAATCCCCAGCGGTAATTAGTTCAAATCAGGCTCAGCTGTGAACACAGCTTAAAAACCCCAGCCAAACCTCAGTTCACCATCACACCTTTGTAGAGGGGTGACCGGTAACAGTGGGTACAAAAGAAAAAGATTAGAAAGAAAAGAACTCTTAAAAGAAGCCACAAAAAAGGAGAGATCATAAAAGAAACAAAGGCTCACAAAAAAAGAGATCTTAAAAGAAGCCACAAAAAAAGAAAAGATCTTAAAAGAAATAAAGGCTCACAAAAAAAAGAAATATTGAAAGAAGCCACAAAAAAAGATCTCAAAAGAAACAAAGGCTCACAAAAAAAGCCTATTTTCAAGAAGTCTTTCTTAAGTTTCTTAAAGTTTGATTTAATTTCCTTTGTTTGAGCCATGCCATGTGGCAGCAGATCCTTTGTTTGATTTTCCCGCCCTTTTTCTTCACTGCCACATTTAAGGCCCTCATCCAAAGCCACTGCGCACACTCTAAGTAGTGCAGTGGTAGCACACCCGTCTGCAGTTACAAAGGTTGGGAGTTTAAACCCCGGTTCAAGCACACCATCAAACCAACTGCACACACATACAGACACATCAGTAATATCAAATATAATATTACCAATAAATAATAAGACTAATAAATAAGCAAATAAAAATAAATAAGTAAATAAAATAACTCTGCATTTGAGTCCACCTCCCCCACTAAACCGTAACAACATTTCAATTTAAAGGGGTGAAGGGGAGGTGACAGATCCACATATAGCTTAATATCCTACCTAAACTGTGGTACTTTACATTTCAATGGGGTGAAAGGGGGTAACAGATCCACAAGTAGCCTAATATCTAGTCTAAATAGTGGTACTTCACATTGGAAGGGGTGTAAGGGGGCTGATAGACCCACAAGTGCCCTAATATCTGGCCTAAATGGTGGTACTTTTCAATTTGAGGGGGTGAAAGGGGGTGACAGATCTACAAGTAGCTTAATATCCTACCTAAACTGTGGTACTTTACATTTGAATGGAGTGAAAGGGGGTGACAGATCTACAAGTAGCTTAATATCCTAAACCATAGGTCGGCAATAGGCGGCCCGCGGGCCAGATGCGGCCCGCAAGCAAGAAACATCTGGCCCGTGAGGTTGAACTATAATGAAAAAAAAAAATCGGACTGTCCGTCTCAAAAATGCTCTTTATTTAGAAACTTAATTTTCCAAAACAGAAAAATTTATTAAAGATTTTTTGATAGAGCCACGGGCTGTTAGATAACTGCTAGCTTCTTTATTCTGTTTTTTTTTTTTTTATTCGTTATATCATATATCGTTTATTCAGGTATATCATTAATAGTGCCCCCAATGGTCAGTCCACAGATTTCACCCACATCAGCCCACTTGAATGTCTGCTTGTCATTTTAAGAGCGCCCTCCCGCCACCGCGCCCGCCAATCACCCCCCCCCCCCCCCCCCCCCCCCCGCCAAGTGCTTGTGGCCCGCCATGTAATGGCTTGGAAAAAATCTGGCCCGCGGCCAAACTTAATTGCCGACCCCTGTCCTAAACCATAGTACTTAACATTGGAAGGGGTGTAAGGGGGCTGACAGACCCACAAGTGCCCTAATATCCGGCCTAAATGACAGTACTTTTCAATTTGAAGGGGTGACAGACCCCCCCAAGTAGCTTAATATCTTACCTAAATGTTGGTACTTTACATGAATGGATGAAAGGGTGGGTGACAGATCCACAAGTGCCTTAATATCTGGCCTAAATTATGTTATTTTTCAATTTAAATGGGTGAAAGGGGCTGACAGATGCACAAGTAGCTTAATATCTGGCCTAAATGCAGACATCCCAAGTTGCAAAAGTTGATTTCAGGGAGGTCACTGATGAAGATAGTTTTATCTTTTTCCTCTGCTTTCCCTGCCTCTGCCATGATCTGCTTTCTCTCACTGAATGGGAGGGGGGAAAAACATTGCCCACCCACACTAAAAACTGATTGGCTGTCTTGCAGACTCTTTGCAGAGAACAGGCCAATCAGAACCCTCTCTGTTTTCTCTCTCTCATTCCCACACGCGATTAGAGAAAAAAAGTCTGTGGCCTGTGTGCGCGTTTGGGGCGCTCGTTCTGAATTCTGGGAGATTATATGTGACTCGCGGGCATCAGGGAGCCACTACCCAAATGCGGGAGACTCCCACAGCTTCAGGGAGACTTGGTTTGTCTGTAAATGGGTGTACATTAGGCTGGAAGCAGCCTAATATCTGGCCTCAGAGGTGGTACTTTTCATTGGAAGGTTTACAGGGGGGCTAACAGGCACCCAAATAGCCCAATATCTGGCCTATGATGGTAAATTTCAGGGGGTTTAGCCAGACAAACCAAGTCTCCCTGAAGCTCCGGGAGTCTCCCGCATTTCGGTAGTGGCTCCCTGATGCCCGCGAGTCACATATAATCTCCCGGAATTCAGAACGAGTGCCCCAAGAGTGCACTGCACACAAACGCGCACACAGGCCACAGACTTTTTTTCTCTAATCGCGTGTGGGAAGGGAGAGAGAAAACAGAGAGGGTTTTGATTGGCCTGTTCTCTTCAAAGAGTCTGTGAGACAGCCAATCAGTTTTTAGTGTGGGCGGGCAGTATATCTGGCCTCAGTGGTGGTACTTTTCATTGGAAGGGGTGCAGCGGGGCTAAAAGACTCACAATTTGCCCAATTTCTGGCCTGTGATGATACATTTCAGGGGGTCTAGCAGAGATTTATTTAGTCTAATATCTGGCCTATATGGTGATACTTTCAATTGAATTGGGTGAATGAGGTTGACAGACCCTCCCCCAAGTAGTGTAATATCCTGTCTAAATAGTGGTACTTTACATTGTAAGGGATGCAAGGGGCTGAAAAAATGAAAGTAGCCTAATATCTTGCCTATGATACATACATTATGATACATGGTACATTTCAGGGGGTCTGGCAGATATTCATTTAGCTTAATATCTGACCTAAGATGTTGTTTGTTGTACTCTTCAGTTAAAGAGGTGGGAGAGCAGCCTAATATCTTGCCTTAGTGGTGGTACTTTACATTCGAAGTGGTGGTGGGCTGATAGACCCCTCAAGCAGCCTAGTATCTGGCCTCAGTGGTGGTACTTTTACATTGGAAGATCTGCAGGGGCTAACGGACCCCCAAGTAATCTGCCTTACATGATGGTACTTTCAAATGAAGGATTACTTTACATTGGAGGCTGACAGACTGCCAAGTACCCTAATATGTGTCTTAAATGGTGGTACCTTACGTTAAATAAGGGGGGATGGGTTGACAGGCCCCCCAAAAGCCTAATACTACTACAGCCTACAATAATCTCACATAGGTACCATTTAAGCCACATGGGCATTATCATTGGGTGGTGTTTAGTCTATGGTGGTTTTAAAGTTGTATATTGTACGTATTAGCCAAAATACCCCCGTTACACACACACACACACACACACACACTTAAAAAAGGACATGACAAGGTCAAATGTTGTCCCATACCTGTTCCTTTAAAATAAACACACATTTAACACACACACACACACACTAGACTACACACAGGAAGAAAGCGATGAGAACTGCCTAAACTGTTTATTTAAGAGGAACTAATCACTATGTTCTGTTATGTCTCTCTCTTTCTCTCTCCCTCTTTCTCTCTCACACACACTCTCTTTCTCTCTCCCTTTCTCACCCCCTTTTTCATTCTCATTCTCCTTGTCATTCCCTCTCTCTTCCTCTCTCCCCCTCTCTGTCTGTCTTTCACTCTCTCATTCCATCTCTCGTCCTCTCTCCCTCTCTCACACACACTCTCTCTCCCTCTCTCATCTTCTCTCTCGTTCTCTCTCTCACACACACACTCTCTCTCAGTTCAGTTCAATTCAACATGGCTTTATTGGCATGAACGTAATAAGCAACACTGTTACCAAAGCATACAACAGAAAAAAAAGTAAAATAAAAATTACATACATACAATTACCACAATAGAACTTGAGTTATTTACAGGGTTAACAATTATTAAGTTGGCTTGTCAAAGCCAACTTATAGTTCTTCTTATTCTTCTTATTATTATTATTCTTCTACGCTAAAATTTCTCAACGCTACTCCTCCTACAGTTTTCGAGCTAGAACCACCAAACTTCACAGGATGGTAGAACCCATAGCCACTTAAGTTGCTTGTGCTTTTCTAAGCGATCGGAGAACCAGGGTTCTAGCACGGTTCCGTCAAAGTCACTTTTTTCCCCATAGACTTCCATTCACACTTTTTTCAAACTGCTGTAAAAGTCACAATTTTCAAGCTAGAATCACGAAATTCACAAGACATACAGAACTTGCAGAGACGTTTCAGACGATATGCTGATCTCACCGATACGATTTACGGTTTTCGTAAAAGTATCGTACGAACTTTCCCCATAGGAATGAATGGGCGGAATGTTGGCCATCTCACACACACCAGCCGATCCTGCGCACGGCCCCCCTCTCTGCCCTGCTCCTCAGTACTGTATCTGTATGGAGAAGAGACTGCTGAACACAACCCACACCAGAACCAATACCACACTACACACACCACACACACACACCACACATACACCACACCACACACACTTCAAACCACACATACCCCACACCACACACACTCCACATCACACATACCACACACTTCACACCCCACACCACACACACTCCACACACTCACCACACGACACACAGTCCACTCCCCACACTCACTCCACACCACACATACTCCACACCACACAAACTCCACAGTCCACACCACACACACACCCCACACCACACACAGTCTACACCCCACACTACACACACTCCACACCACACCCTACACACATTCCACACCACACATACCACACACCAAACACACTCCACCCCACACACTCCACACCACACATACCCCACACCAAACACACTCCACACCAAACACACCCCACACCACACACAGTCTACACCCCACACTACACACACTCCACACCACACCCTACACACATTCCACACCACACATACCCCACACCAAACACACTCCACCCCACACACACTACACACCACACATACCCCACACCAAACACACTCCACACCAAACACACCCCACACCACACACAGTCTACACCCCACACTACACACACTCCACACCACACCCTACACACATTCCACACCACACATACCCCACACCAAACACACTCCACCCCACACACACTACACACCACACACACCCCACACCACACACAGTCTACACCCCACACTACACACACTCCACACCACACCCTACACACATTCCACACCACACATACCCCACACCAAACACACTCCACCCCACACACCACACATACCCCACACCACACACACTTCAAACCACACATACCCCACACCACACACAATCCACACCACACAAACCCCACACCACACACACTTTAAACCACACACACTCCACAGCTCACATACCCCACACCACACACACTCCACCCCACACATACCACACACAATTCACACAACACCACACATTCCACACCACACATACCCCACACCACACACACTTTAAACCACACACACACTCGATAGCTCATATACCCCACACCACACACACTTCACACCACACATACCCCACACCCCACACACTCCATACCACACACACACTCCACAGCTCACATACCTCACACCACGCACACTCCACCCCAAACATACCACACACTTCACACCCCACACCACACATACCCCACACTCTCCATACCACACACACACTCCACAGCTCACATACCCCACACCATACACACTCCACCCCCACACATACCACACACACTTCACACCCCACACCACACATACCCCACACTCTCCATAACACACACACACTCCACAGCTCACATACCCCACACCATACACACT
This sequence comes from Astyanax mexicanus, assembly GCF_023375975.1. Taxonomy (NCBI): domain Eukaryota; kingdom Metazoa; phylum Chordata; class Actinopteri; order Characiformes; family Acestrorhamphidae; genus Astyanax; species Astyanax mexicanus. Next base: position 50,271,240 of record NC_064411.1, on the reverse strand, counting down.
CCACCCCACACACACTTCACACCACACATACCCCACACCACACACACTCCACACCTGACACAAACCCCACACTCCACCACACATACACCACACCACACACACTCCACACCACACATACTCCACACACCACACCACACTCTCTACACACCACACCACACACACTCCACACCTGATACACACAACTCACCCCACACTCCACCACACATACACCACACTCCACACCACATTCCAAACACACCACACCAAACACACTCCACAACCCACTCCACACCCCACACACTCCACACCACACACACACTACACAACTTAGTAACTATTTGACAAGCCAACTTAAAGTTCGTTCACGAACTTTGCCTTTTCTAGTTATTAATGATAATTTACAAAAAAACAAGTGTGTGGAGACTAATATAAATTAGTATATTAAAATATCAGAAATTTGTTATAATAAATTATACTATGTGTATATATATTCTCTCTCTCTCTCTCTCTCTCTATCTCTCTCTCTCTCTCTCTCTCTCTCTCTCTCTCTCTCTCTCTCTGACACACACACACACACCACCCAGACTTCTGTGAGTCATACCAAACAAGGGCACACTATGTACTGAAGCCACGCCGTGTTCTTTTCTGCACTTGCCACATAATTTTCAGCAATTACAGCGATGAACACGGTCACACTGCATTCCTTTATTTCCTCACATTCACAAAAACGGGGAACTTTATTATGTAGAGATCGTGAAGGAAGTGAGCTCACTTTTTAAACATTATTCCACTCCCAGAGGAATCGACTCGTTTGAACTGAATCGTTTTTTAGTGATATGGCTCGTTCCTATTCACGAGTCCAGAGTAAACCGCATTTTTGTCGTAGCTAATTGTCTATCAATAATCAAATGGAAAACGTGGGAAACGATTGATCGGCGAATAGACTCGTTTGAACTGATTCTGTGTAGTTGAATCATTCCAAGTGATTCACGAGTCCAGAAGAAAACACATTTTCTGGTAATTGTTTAGGCAACGTAGCCACGTACCCCTGCTGTACGTAAAACAAGTTATAGTAGAATAATAATCGATTATAGATAAGTAAAATGTTGGAAAATTATTAAAGCCTGCTATATGCTTTGGTATTATTCCACAGCGGAAGGAATCGGTTCGTTTGAACCGATTCCTTTCACTGACGTCGCTCGGACAGATTCGCGAGTCCAGTGGAAACCGCCTTTTTGTGGTTTCTAGGCAACGCTACACATATCGTGCTTAATACTTATTACTTAATAAGAATCGAATCGAGGTGAAAATGAGAGTAAAAATGAAAAAAAGAGAATTAATCTCTGTATTAAATGTGCATCTCGTTCGTGACAGTTCAGTTATTTTCAGTAGCACTACTGGAACCGAAATGTTTTCTTTTTGCGGTATCTAGGCAACGACTGCCCTGTTGTGTCCCGTATGTTGAAGTGGTTAAAAGTGACGTTTTATATTTTGGTTTGTAAATAGTAATAATAAAAAAAAAAAAAATAAAAAAAAAAATAAAAAAATAATAATAATAATCATTTATTTATTTGTTTATTTATTTATTATTATTATTATTTGAATTTCCACACAAATACCAATACAATAATACACACACACAACACACATTCATCAATAAAAATGAAGAAGCACACTTAGACCAATATATACATTTTTTTAATTGAAAAAGTTATATTTGTGTGTGTTTTTGTTGGCTTGTTGTTTTGCTAGGGTTTCTCATATAAGAATTTCATGTAAGGTTTAAAAATTGGATACTGTATAATAACGTGAATTAAAACGACCATATGTGCTGCTGGTGATAGTGATATCTAGCTAAATCAGTAGTGGGCAGTGGTTTCTCAGCCGTTAGAGCTTTTGATATACCCAGATTTGGTGGGCCAATCTTCTTACAATAGAATATTTTTATTTGTATTTTTTTTTTGCTCCTTATCTATCTTTTGGCCGCATGCTCTGCTTTAAAAATGTATCCCCAAGTGCAGTCACAAGGCCATGTGTCCAAACTTTACACACACACTGTACACACACACACGCACACACACACATTATTATTATGCATGAATGACCGTCAATGACACACATGCCCACAGCATCCATCCCCTAACCAACGCCCGCGCCCTCAGCCAATAGAATCGCTCGGCTGATGTGATGCAGGAGGAAGTGACTTAAATTTCTCCGCCAGACTCGGAAACTCCGCTCATTCTTCTCCGCGGAACGAGGGAAACAGACCGGGCTCAGCTCAAGTTCAGCTGCTTTTACCTCTCTAACCCCTCAGCTAATCATCCAGCAGCCTCCTTTCTTCTGTTATTGGAGATTTCAGCTTTAATTTAGACCTGCAATGTTTCCAGAGTCGCTTTCAGGGTGAGTCTGAGCAGCTTTTTAATGTATATGACTGTATCTTGTGATAGCTAGCCTAGATAAACTAACTAGGATTAAGTTACTATGTAGATAAAATCTTAATTGCTTGATCAATGGCCTGTATGTAGCTGTATCATGTGTTCTTTCCTCAAATATGTGACTCAAGAGGCTGAAAAGTGATGAAATACTGGTGTTTCCTCTGGACCATGTGTCCAGTGATGCTGGATGATGCAACATCTCAGCTTTCTAGTAGCCTATGATGTATAGTTTAGCTAGATGAGGCTTTATGTAATATGGGAATTAAATTGTTCCCTATATTACATTAAATGTTCTTATTATTATTATTTCTGATTTAGTCATATTTAGACTATACATTAATTCATTAGCTGGCTACTACAGTAATACTAGTCATTATGGCAGTAGCTACTGTAACTAGGTTAACTAGCTAGTAATAATGATCTGAACAGGTTTAGTTAAGTGCTGTTTGTGGTCCACATTTGGAGACCTGATGCCATCAAGCACCACCACCACCACGTGTGACGTAGATCTAGCTGTGGCAGGGACATGATTTCCACCACGTTTCACTGGAAACCTCTGTTTAAGGGGGAGGGGGAGCTCCACCTTACTCATCAGCATCTCTCAGACCACTGAATAGTAGTGCTAGCCCCACTGAAAAAGGGGAAATCACTGGGGATTCACTATTTAAACTGATGCAAATGTGTGCATTATTTATTTTATTTTATGAATAGCATGTTACACAAACACAGACTACATTTCTCCCAAATTCCAAACAAAAATATTTTTATTTAGAGCATTTATTTGCAGAAAATGAAAAAAATCAATATTTGGTGGAATAACCCTGGTTTTAAATTACAGTTTTCATGCATCTTGGCACGTTCTCCTCCACCAGTCTTACACACTGCTTTTGGATAACTTGATGCCTGCACTCCTGGTGCAACAATTCAAGCAGTTCAGCTTGGTTTGATGGTTTGTGATCATCCACCTTCCTCTTGATTATAGAGGTTTTCAATTCTGTAAAATCAAGGAAAACATCATTATAAGTGGTCTCTTATTTTTTTCCAGAGCTGTATGTGTGTAATACAGTAATTAGAGTTGCACAATGATACTGGAATAATATCAGTATCAGCCGATTATAGCCTTTTTCTAGAATCATCATTAATGGCCAATATGGTCAATTTTTCAAACCGATACTTGCTGACATATTTATTATTTAGTGTACACTGGAAAAGAACCAAGTAATGCTGGCTGCACTACTACTATTACTTTTATTAATTGCATTTTCTCTGTTTTAAAGGTAATTCGATTTGTTTTGTACTTTTGACTTGCATTACTTCTTATTTTTTTCATTATAGTTTCTTAAAACCTTCATTTAAACTTGTCTGCATTGAGTTTTTCCATCACTTTGAACTATGTCTTTGTTTAAAAGGTGCTATTCAAATTACCTTGCCCTTCCTGGCAGGTGTATTTATTGTATGGTAAAGGAAAAGGACCAAGCAATGCTGGCATTCGCACTGCTTCAGTTTGCTGACATTATAAAGTTATACCAGGGTGTGTAGTCTGTTTTATAAGTTAAAGGTTTCTATAGGGCTGAGTAATGATTTCTCCTCATACAGCACATATATATACTATATACTGTATTACAGTAATCCACTTGTCTGTCCCTATAGATCGGTTACATAAGAAGAAACATGTGATTGTGTTGGTGCATTAGCAAGTGAATCAATAGTAATTTGGATTTTTTTGGTCATTTATTTAATTTTAAATTAATACTACAGTAATAAACTAGCAGTTTGTTATGAAAATAACGTAAGGTGTAGTTTAAATAATTGCTGTAAACTGGTTTTAACGAGTACAGTGCGTCACACTGGGAGCGCTGTTGCCATGAGTGATGTAGCTGTGAATGGGACGTGATTTCCACCATGTTTCTGTGGGAACCTCTGTTTGGAGAGGGATGGGGCTTCACCTTACTCATCAGCATTTAAGACCACCCCTAGTGTGTTATGTAAGATATACATTAGGCCTGTTACATAAGGAGAAAGACGTAATTGTGTGTATATATGTATATCTTGTCAACATTAGTAAAATGTTACAGTATATATATATATATATATATATACAGACAGATGTAGAAATACTTTGCTGATGCAATATGTAATTTGTGTGAAAATAGTGTGCATACTTTCACATATTACATATTACATTACATATACATTAGTTTATTACTACAGTAATAAACTTATCATTATGGCAATACTGCAAGATGTAGAACTGGCTGTGGAGATTCTGGAGGCTGTGTGTGACATAGCTGTGGCTGGGACGTGATTTACACCATGTTCCTCTGGAAATCTCTGGGGGGAGATTCTCATCAGCATCTCAGACCACTGGAAGACCTCTGGTGTAGAATACATTATCCCTGCAGGAAAAGAGATGAGCTGACATGAAATCTTAAATAAAATCTTTAAAAATGGTCCACTATTTCCACATAAATTAAATATTGCATCAGCACAGTATTTCTACATCTGTCTGCCTGTTTTTTTTATCTGTCTGTCTGTCTTTTTATCTGTCTGTTAATCTATTATCATTTTCTTTAAGGTTAGCCAATATGCCACAAACATACATAATAATAACAACAAAACTCTTGTTAATATTGTAATAATATAAGCATTTCTGAGTTTTAATATGTCTCATGGATAGCCAGCCAAATATTTGTTTAATAAGAGTATTTATAAGCATGATTCAGCAGAAGAGGAATGCAAGCACTGTTAGCTTTATTTTCCCATGATATGAGACCAATGTTTACAGTAAATGATACGACATGAGCTAAAATACTGATTACCCTCTGTGACGTTAGGAGTGATTATGGCAATCACGTGTTTGTGTGTGTGTGTGTATGTGTGTGTGTGTGTGTGTTTTTGCCTGTGGGTGTGTGTGTGTGTTTTTGCCTGTGGGTGTGTGTGTGTGTGTGTGTGTGTGTGTGTGTGTCTGTGTGTGTGAATATGTGTGAGAGACAGAGTGTACATAAAAAGCAGAAGATAACTCTAGACTAGAATAGTTGACCACAGTGGTTAAATGTAGTTAAATGTGTATAGCAGTTCCATATGAACAAAGTATATTACATAAAATAACTACATTGATATGGCAAATGTCATGGGACCTAAGCCAGTGTCATGTTCCATGGAAGCTAAACAACGCTGCATTGATCTGTGGGATGTTTGTGTATGTGGTCTCCTGTAGGGGTGTGCCATATCATATGGATTTAAATAATATTGCCAAAATTACTAAATATGGTAAGCATGAAATATTGTGTATATTTTAGGGCCATATGGGCCAATATTCATTGTGTTGCAGTAATGAGTCTGCATTGAATATGGATATGAGTCACGATCATTACCACCAACTATATTAGCCTTCTATGGCATGCAGTATTTCCATGTACACACATAACACTGTGAATTAGTGAATGTTAAATGCTTGTAAATTTTCAGAAATTTAATTTTCCATCTAACTGGCACTCCCACTATCAGGGCTTGCTTGACTCACTATATAATTTACATCACCTTGCCATGAGCACGTCGGACCCTGTTCAGCCTCACTCACAAGATAACACCTCACAACTCATACTCATAGCTGTGATTATTCCCAAGTCATCCGCTGAGATCTTCATCTTGATGAACTGTTATGCATACTTCAATACCATATTTAATGGTATTTTTTTGCGATAACTATAATCTTGGCGATATGACAAAACACAGAATAAAAAAATATATGTTTTAAGAATACACTACTGCAACAAAATTAAAATTATTTTTTTTATTTCATTCAATAAGATATGGCACACCCCCTAACTGTGTAAGTCAATGATCCAAAATTTCATACTAATAATGCACTCCAAATATCTCCATATATCCAGGATTAAAGTAAAATAAAGGATACTGCACAGATATAATCTGTCTCTAGTAGATATATAACAGGAAATGAGAGCGCTTATTCAAAAATGTTGGCGATATTATTGCGTAAGATACGATATGGCACACCCCTAATCAAATGTGTTTAAAAATTCACCTTGACCTTTTGTTTTTTAAGTCTGACTGAACAGTTGTCTCACAGGAAAGGAAGGACACAGAGCTCAGGCTCTCTGGCTTTCTTTTGACTCAAACAAACACTATTTTATTCTGCCGTGTGATGAAACACCCTCGTTCACAACTGTCTGTCTTTTTTTCCCATGACGCACACAGTTCTTACAGTCTGTCTGCTTACTGGAGGTTACGCCACAGTTTGGTAAGCTCTGTTTACATTCTCTCTCTCTCTCTCTCTCTCTCTGTCTTGCTGTGCTTCAGGTACGGCTATGAGGAGTGCAAGGCGACCGCTGACTGGCTCCTGGATCAGGCTCCAGTGCGCCCCCTTGTGGGCATCGTGTGCGGCTCAGGCCTGGGGGGCTTGGCTGACATGCTGAAGGATCAGAAGATTTTCAACTACGGCGATATCCCCAACTTCCCCAAGAGCACAGGTGAGACTGGCAGAGCTTGTGAAGCTTTATAGAACATACATAAGGCCTTGTTTGGACGTGGATACGGATGTAGTGGGCGGGGTGTGTTGTTGTAAAGCTGTGGTTTTAAGTATTGCTACATTTTGAAGTTGCGATATGCCTTTCCTGTTGAACAATCAATATCAGTGTGACACTTCTTGCATTATTTGGTTTAAAATCTTGTACACTTGTTGGATAACACTGACATGCCACAAGTCATGGGACAGGAGCTAATATTCTCATGACTTCTCATGACTTTGACAAGCCATGTCGCAACTGAATCCAAAGAATGCAAAACTGACCTGCATGATATGAGAATGTTAAATGCACTATAAACCATCTCGCCATTTGGTGAACACTGGTTCAAACTCACAAGATAACATCTCACAACTTATACAGGTGTGTTTCATCCTAAGCCATTCCTTGATGAAACACATCAAGATTAATTTATTCTACTATACTACTGTATCCCTACTGTCCCTACTTTTATTGTGTCCGATCAAAGCCCTCAAATGGAGCTGTGATTGGTCAGGTTGCTCATAGAACACAGTAGAACACATTGTGATTGGTTAAATGACTCATTTGCTTAGTGACATATTTTAAAACCTCAATAGACTAGTGCTATTAATGCTATTAGCTAGCTAGGTAAGCAGGCTACTATAAAGAGCTATGGCTTGACTATTGTTATCCCTTTACTCGTTTTCACGTTAAACCAAGAAAATAACCAGTTCAGGGTTAATTAAGTCATAGCCAGAGAACCGGGTTTAGCTAGCTTGTGGTTTTTCTGATAATATTTATCTGACAAGATTGGCTAGCTGGGTAATAATAATATGGCTAGCCTCAGCTAGCTTGCTAGGCTACAGTCAGAGAATACTCACCTCTGAATGGTAAAAGAGCTAGCGCTTAGTGTGTTTAGTAGATAATGCTAATGCTGCTCCAGAAGTGCTAGTCAAGGTTAGAAGCAGGCTACAGGCTGATAATACTCACTTCTGAACGGCAAAAGAGCTAGCACTTAGCATGGTTAGTGGCTAATGCTAATACTGCTCCAGTCTCAGTGCTGGAGAACTAAACTGAAACTCCCTTATAACTCTGTAATTCAGCGGAGTGGCTATACTGCTCCTTAATACCTGACTGGTAAAATTTATACATAAGGTGTACCGGATTATAAAAGGCACTGACAATTTTTGGGAAAATAAAAGGATTTTAAGGGTGCCTTATAGTGCTAAAAATACGGTTTGCTGTTCATGATTGGCTGCCGCTTCTCACTCTGTGTGTGTGGATGAGTGCAGCGTGTAAACAGTAGTGTGTAAAACGTGATTGTTAAGCTTCCTTCATTCATTCACACCTCAGTATATAACAGATTGTAACCTTTGATTAACTCATAAATTGCAACAACCATTAATACTCACTTGTCAAACCTGTTTGTGTGTTTTAGTTATGTCACTGCTCTAACCTGTTGCTGTGCTGTGTGTCCTTTAGTGCATGGTCATGCTGGCCGGTTGGTGTTTGGCACTCTTAAAGGAAAGCCGTGTGTTTGCATGCAGGGAAGGTTCCACCTGTATGAAGGATATCCCATCCAAAAGGTGAATTTTTGCCAATGCTTCTTTCTAACTACCTAAACTCTGCAAAACTAGCAGAGGTTCCAGGACTTTTTTCCCTGATGGTATTACTCAGAAACCACTTAGCCAGTTTGCATTGCTTATAATGGAATTACTAAATAGTATTGCTTAGTGTATGATAAAAAAAAAAATAAATAAATAAATAAATAATATATATATATATATATATATATATATATATATATATATATATATATATATATATATATATATATATATATATATATATATATATATATATATATTTATTTATACTTCAGTTCTGAAAGTTTCTCCGATTTTTGCTATTTATATGTATATGTTTTAGTAAAATTAACATTATCGTTTCATTCTATAAACTACAGACAACATTTCTCCCAAATTTTTTCAAATAAAAATATTGTCATTTAGAGCATTTATTTGCAGAAAATGAGAAATGGCTGAAATAACAAAAAAGATTCAGCGGTTTCAGACCTCAAATAATGCAAATAAAAAATAACACTGGCTTTTAATTACAGTTTTCATGCATCTTGGCATGTTTTCCTTCACCAGTCTTACACACTGATTTTGGATAAATTTATGTCAGGCCAGGTGCAAAAAGCAGTTTAGCTTGGTTTGATGGCTTGTGATCATCCATCTTCCTCTTGATTATAGTCCAGAGGTTTTTAATTTGGTAAAATCAAACAAACTCATAATTTTTAAGTGATCTCTATTTTTTTTCCAGAGCTATATATATATATATATATATATATATATTTTTTTTTTTTTTTTAGAGCAACTGCATCGACTCAAAACTACCAGAGTTTATTGCTAGTTTTATCTGTCTAAACTACACCTAAAAAGACCGTTGCATCACACATACACCCATACAGAGCCCCTAATCACTGACACAGCATTCACTGATACAGTGTTTGTGTTGGATACCAGGACTTGCCACATAGCCTCCATCTTTATTATACTGTAACACCTAACCTAGAAGATATTCAGGCACTGGAACGTGATATGATTTCTTATTAGGAGAACAAAGAGCAATGATACATCTCTACTGTCCAGGAAAGGCTTTCTATGCATTTAACCTTTCTGTGGCAGTAAACACACATACGTACTGTGAATTGGGGCATTGAGAACCTATTTTTCACACTGCACAAGGCGTGTCGCAGTACTGATTGCTATCTAACACCCCACTAACAGTCTATTTTCACGACATCTGCCTGTGTTATGTAAATAGCAGCAGTGCTTGTAGAAATATTTGTGCTGATTGGTGTGGTGGTCTAAAAATGAGTTGTGTTCTGGTACATTTCTGGCATATTGCTATCTTGGCAACGGAAAACACAGGTTTACCACTGATCGAATACAACTGACGTTTATTGCTATCTATTGCTATTTATTGCGTTACGATAGCAAAGACACACTGACACTTCCTAAATCAAGCTGCATGGTTGTGCACTGTTTATGGCTCACCTATAGATCACTAAAATAGGACCAGCCTATGTCAGTATATGTATAATATATGTGTCATAAAGGTAGAATTTTAGACAGTAAATCTTTAATATAATGGCTGTATCTTTTTTTTTATTAGATCACCATGCCCATGCGCATCTTTAAGCTGATGGGCGTCAAGACGGTCATCTTGACGAATGCTGCGGGCGGACTGAACCAGGACTACAAAGTTGGAGATGTCATGATCATCAAAGATCACATCAACATGCCAGGGTTTGCTGGAATCAATCCCTTGTCTGGACCTAATGAGGAGAGGTGAGGAGGATGTTGGACCACATTAATAATAGCGTGTGCCAGTTTGGAACTTTGCTACCTTTCACATAAAAAAATAAACAGATTACAAAAGATAATAACAGTGCTGTAGGTAGCTGCGCCATTAAAATAGCAATCTGCCAAAGTCAGAATGCACTTGGCTCTTAAAAGGAAATGGCAAGTAACACACAGATTTGCACATTTCGAGTCACACATTTCGAATATACTTTTCCTGTCATTACGATAGCAAAGGCTACAAAGTTGGAGGTGTCATGATAGCCAATACTCACTTCAACATGCCAGGGTGTGCTGGAATCAATCCTTTATGTGAACCTAATGAGGAGAGGTGAGGAGGATGTTGGATCACATTAAACTCCTATAACCTGAGCTCTTGCATGGCATGTATTTTGTATTTATTTATTTTTTTGTTAGTTATTTGGGCTAATTGGTACCTGATTAGTGTAAAAAGAAAGACAAAGAATTGTCTTTTTACATGATGTAGTTTCTGAGAAAAATTATGTCCACATATAAGGACTTTAGTTTTTTATTTTGATAGAATAGAGTGAAGTCGCAATTAGTAAAGATGTGCAAAACATTTATTTTATGCATTTTTTTTTTTTTCAAATTTTAAGTGCAAAACAAAAGTAGGAACAACAATTTTTGCCCCTTTAAGAAATATGGCTCATTTGAAGTGCTGCTTCAACAAGAAGACATAAAGTAAAAAACATAATAATTTACTTTATTTACTGTTCATTTAAATTTCTGAACAAAATTGAAACTGCCACCACTAGGTGACAATATAATGGCCTTATAAGAGGACAACAAGGCAAGGCAAGTTTATTTATATAGCACCTTGCATACACAACAGTCATTCAAAGTGCTTTACAAATTAGTAAATACAAAAAAAGTCAAATTAAAATACATGTAAAAGAATAACAAAAAAAAATAAAAATAAAAGCAAGAATGATTTAAACATGATTAAAACAAAGATACGTCAAATTTAAATTTAAAACATGTAAAAGAATATATATATATATATATATATATATATATATATATATATATATATATATATATATATATATATATATATATATATATATATTTAAAAGAAGGAAATTTAACAAAATGAATTAGAATAAAATGAAAAGTAGTGCAAAATTTAGTGCTGTGGCCTAGACAACCCAAAATGTGATGTCCACATGTGGACGCCAGGTTCTAGGAAGTTAATAATAAAAGTAAAGAGTGTGTGGACTGTATTTTCTATAAAATATAGATGCTTTAACTGGATCATTATATTATCTCCTATCACTTATGGTTCTTTATGGAACCAAAAGTTGGAATCCTGTGTAGCATCTTTTGTGTTTTGAGTGTGTTGCTATAAAATAATATCCATTTCTTTGTCTCTCTCTCTCTCTCTCTCTCTCTCTCTCTCTCTCTCTCTCAGTTTCGGCACTCGTTTTCCATGCATGTCGGATGCGTATGACAGGAAGCTGCAGCAGCTTGCTCAGGAGGTGGGGGCGGAGCTTGGCTACTCTGACTTCCTCAGGGAGGGCGTGTATTGTGTGCTGGGAGGGCCGTCCTTCGAGACCATCGCTGAGTGCAGAATGCTTACCCGCTTAGGCGCTGATGCTGTTGGTGAGTTTGGGGGGAAAACTTTTGTCATACTGTCATTTTAGCCTGATAATCACTTACACTTACTCACGTATAGCCATAGCAATCTTTATTTGTACTGTTTCACATTAATAACCTGATCCAGGTATCCAGTGGCACTGTATCATTAGTCTATATCAGTGGTATTCATACTGTGTATGTGTACCATTGGTGGTATACAACATATTTCAGGGTGGGACACTAGGTGAGAAAGTAGTATGAATTTAATCTAAAAAGGTTTTACCTCTAATTTGTTTGTGTGATAGTGCTTTTACATTAGGTTAAATTACATTACATAGCATTTTATCCAAAGCGACTTACAAATAATGATGCACACTAGCATAGAACACTTAGACATAGACGTCTAAGGCAAAAAAAAATGGTAAAAGTGGGATAAAGGAGGAAAGGACAGAAAGAAGAAAATGAGGTTAAAAGTTTAGTTAGTTTGTTAGAGGTGTTAGGAGAGTAGGTGCTCTTTGAGGAGCTCTGTCTTTAGGAGCTTATTAAGGGTAACAAAGATATTGCTCCCGCTCTTAACCTGGTAGACCCTGTATGTAAGTTCTTTACAGTTTAATAGACCCTATAATTGAATCCTGAGGAACTCCACACTTCACAATATTAGTTTTTGTTTTAATAATAATAGCTAAACAATTAGCCTAGGCTTTAATTCTCTCACACTCCTGTTATGTAAGTTTTCTGACATGTCTCAGTAGGGATAATGCATTTACAATAATTATTCAATAATTTGCCTATTTCAAAGTGGGTAAGATTCACACAGCAGCTCCAGTAGGTGGTACTAAAATGTGTTAGTTTGATTATGTGTCGTACATTGATTTAAAAGTTTAATAAACACTAGTCTATATGATTTAAAAGCACAATAATGGGGGCTCAGAGTGAGGCTAGTTTAAATCCCGGTCATGCTGCTTTCCATCAGCAGCCAGAGTCTGAGAGAGAGAGCACAATTTTGGCCTTGCTCTCTCTGGGTGGGTCGATGGTGCTGTGCTTTTCTCGTAAATACTGCATCAGCAGCAGTACGAAAAGAGGCGGTGGATGACTTTACATGTATCAGAGGAGGCATGTGCTAGTCTTCTTCACCCTCCTGGTGTTGGGGCAATGCTAGTGACAGGGAAAATATGAATAAATAAAAGAACAATAAAAACACTTACCAATCCAAACCGAGCTCTGCATGTGAAAACACACATTCTCAAAAACACTCTCTCAGAAAGAATGCCACCACAGCCAGCATTAATCATCTTGCTGTATATGTTATGTTAGGTAGCTATGGGGAAAACACCACTAATTAGAATATACATATTTGAGGTAATACATCCTAACACACAGTGGTGCATAGGGTGCCATCTGGTGGCAGATATGAGCAGATAAAACAGTCAGTGATTTACTTGTTTTTTTGGGCTTGATACCAGATTGAGTTAAGTACAGGGGGGGTCCTATTTACACTGCTGGCCTATTACTTAACCCTCCTATTATGTTAATTTGTCAGAACCAGCAGTGCTGTTCCCGGGTCATATTGACCCATCGCATGTTTAATTATCCAAAAGATATCTGAAAAAAATCCTAACAAGCAGTGTGCATATTTCATTACTATCTCTAACAGGTACTGGTTCAATTAGGATAATTAATAAAAAATGTTCAACCTTTTTTAATGTTTCCATACTTTGTTACTTTTGAAAGATCAACATATAAAACAGTAGTTTTACATAACATTGAAACTTAGCATTGCAAATTTTTGCTAATATTTGAGGTGAACCATATTCATATTATATGTTGATTACACTAATTAAGGCAAGCAGAAGAAGTTTCGGTACCACTTTAAAATAAGACTACCTTTATAAAGGGTTTATAAATGCTTTACAATTAGTTTATTAATGATTACTAATTAGATTGTAAATGCCTTAAAAATCATTAATAATCAGTTATAATATAGATGGCTGTGGGTTCACTATTTGGCAAACAACAGGTCATTGTTGCCCTTTCTATGTATGTGTTATAACTGATTATTAATGATTTTTAAGGCATTTACAACCTAATTAGTAACCATTAATAAACTAATTGTAAACCATTATAAACCTTTTATAAAGGCACTCTTATTTTAAAGTGGTACCGAAGTTTCATATTGAAAAAATACTTTTAACTATTTTTTTTATCCCTAAACTTCAAGACAGGTCAATTTGCTATGTAGGTGCTACAAAATTAATTTGCCACGTAATTGTGTGGTTTTGTCTGTGAGGAACTGAAAAATTAGGAACTTGAGAAAGAGGAACTAATATGAACCCTTGTAGATAAGATAAACTATGGTTATTATTGGTATTATTGTACTTCGTGTACTTTTATTTAATTAATAATTGATAAATTGATGTTTCCACAAAACATATGAAGGTAAATAATATTTTTAAAAGAATCAATATATATATATATATATATATATATATATATATATATATATATATATATATATATATATATTTTAAAGTAATTACATAAATAGGTATATAATTTAGGCCTGTCACGTTATCAACATTTTGTGCTTGATATATCATACGAGAAATGATCATTAATTAATCGTAGTTTGAGAAATATATATATACTTTTTTCTTCACCTACTACAGTCAGTGCACACTGTGTGTATGGAGTCACATTTTGCACATTTTGCCATATTTTGGGAACCTGCAAATATATATATATATATATATATATATATATATATATATATTTTTTTTTTTTTTTTTTTTTTTACTTTTTTGCCTGCCACCACCCCCCCTCTTCGGAGGACCAATTTAGCTTTATTGTTTATTTGTGTTTATACAATGTTTTAGGTACTGTGGGCATTGTGAGAAGAAAACAAAAAATATAATAGGAAAAATAAATAAATAAATAAATAATAATAATAATAAAAAGTGGGGGGTAGTGGAAAAAAGGGAGAAGATGAGGGGAAAAAATATATATAAATAGATTTTTTTAAATAATAATAATAATAACAACAATAATAATAATTGAAGCAAACAAAACCATGTGTAAACCACAAGAGAAAAAGGTGAGGGAAGAGAAAAAAAAACAGATTATAACAAATAAGAGACAAATATTAGGAAACAACAACGAATAGATCTGAATATTTACAGAAAAAGAATGGAGAAATAGATGAGGAAGATATATACATATAAATATTTTTCTTGTTTGATGTTATGTGGGAATAGATAGAGAGAGAAAAGAGAAAAGAGATAGAGAGAGATAGTAGGAAGGGAACCTGCAAATATAAACACTTTGATAAAAAAAACTCTGATATATTGCTAATTATTATTTCAGGCATGAGCACAGTCCACGAGGTGATAGTGGCTCGTCACTGTGGAATGCAGGTCTTTGCTCTTTCCCTGATCACCAACCAGGCCGTGATGGACTACGACAGCCACGAGAAGGCCAATCACGAGGAGGTCCTGCAGACCGGAGAGCAGAGGTCCCTGCAGCTGGTCAAGCTGGTGTCCACAATGGTGGCTCGCCTTGACGTGGCTAGCGACTACACAAATGGCGAGGCACATCATTGTTAGCACTGTGCTGCACCGAAAAAAAAAAAAATATATATATATATATATATATATATAGATCAGAGTAGAAGGCCCATTGGGATAGAACGACCAGCACGTTGCACTGCTAGCCACTTGCACTCCAGCCAAGCTTTCAGTCGCCCTTATGAAGAATCATTAGAACCGTTTATGTTGGGTGCTTACACTCTGGATCTTGCTTATACTGTATTTCTGAATGTTTACATTCCTGAGGGAAACTATGTTCTGAAGAACGTTTATTTAATGTAATGTAATGTAACGTAATGTTCTAAAGCAGCCGCCCCAAAGCCAGCACAGTCACAGTAATGGACACTGTAACGTCTATAGAAAGAAAAGTACAATTGTTACAATCTGTTATTATCTAAACAGATCCTTTGAATGATTACCCCTTACATTATTTATTAAATGTATTAATCGTCTCACCTGTTCCAAATGTAACTTAAAAGAGCAAAAAAGTGAAAACTTTTAAAAAGTTAATGTAAGACGTGCATTGTTAAAGATGTAAACCTTCTAATTTTATTTATTTATTGTTTTTATTTTTTTAAGTCATAAGTCTTAAGTCCACAATTGGATATCTACCAGTAATGTTCATTCTCTTTAAGAACTATTTAAGTAGTTTATTTATGTTGTTTTAGACAGGGTACGTTCTTTGAGTGTTTTTACAGAGATGTATTTTATGTCTGATGCTTAATTAATAATAAGAGGTGTATAACATGAGAAGAACGAGGTTGTGGGGTTATATATTTCCTGCTAATTCACAAAAAATATGAAGATATTAAAAATCAGATTAAAGTGAACTCTGTCTGTGTGGTCTTATTGAAGTGTGCATGTGGATAAAGTGTTAATGACTATGATAGAACTGCTGGTCTAAAGCTGCTGGTCTAGAGCTGCTGGTCTAGAGCTGCTGGTCTATATACCAGCAGCTCTAGACCAGCAGTTTTATACCAGCAGTTTTATACCAGCAACTTCAGAACAGCAACTCTAGACCAGCAGTTTTATACCAGCAGCTATAGACCAGCAATTTCATACCAGCAGCTTCAGAACAGCAGCTCTAGACCAGCAGCTCTAGACCAGCAGTTTTATACCAGCAGCTCTAGACCAGCAGTTTTATACCAGGAGCTCTAGGCCTGCAGTTCTATACCAGCAGCTCTATACCAACAGTTTTATACCAGCAGCTTCAGAACAGCTGTTTTATACCAGCAGCTTCAGAACAGCTGTTTTATACCAGCAGCTCTAGACCAGCAGTTTTATACCAGCAGCTCTAGACCAGCAGCTTTATACCAACAGCTCTAGACCAGCAGTTTTATACCAGCAGCTCTAGACCAGCAGTTCTAGTCCAGCAGTTTTATGCCAGCAGCTTCAGAACAGCAACTCTAGACCAGCAGTTTTATACTAGCAGCTCTAGACCAGCAATTTCATACCAGCAGCTTCAGAACAGCAGTTTTATACCAGCAGCTTCAGACCAGCAGTTGTATACCAGTAGCTCTAGACCAGCAGTTTTATATCAGCAGCTCTAGACCAGCAGTTTTATACCAGCAGCTATATACCATCAGTTTTATAGCAGCAGTTCTACACCAGCAGTTCCATACCAGCAGTTATATACCAGCAGCTCTAGACCAGCAGTTTTATACCAGCAGCTCTAGACCAGCAGTTTTATACCAGCAGCTCCAGACCAGCAGTTTTATACCAGCAGCTCTAGACTTGCAGTTTTATACTAGCAGCTCTAGACCGGCAGTTTTATACTACCAGCTCTAGACCAGCAGTTTTATACCAGCAGCTCTAGACTTGCAGTTTTATAGTAGCAGCTCTAGACCAGCAGTTTTATACTACCAGCTCTAGATCAGCAGTTTTATACCAGCAGCTTCAGAACAGCAGCTCTAGACCAGCAGTTTTATACCAGCAGCTCTAGACCAGCAGTTTTATACCAGCAGCTCTAGACCAGCAGTTTTATACCAGCAGCTCTAGACCAGCAGTTCTATACCAGCAGCTCTAGACCAGCAGTTTTATACCAGCAGCTCTAGACTTGCAGTTTTATACTAGCAGCTCTAGACCGGCAGTTTTATACTACCAGCTCTAGATCAGCAGTTTTATACCAGCAGCTTCAGAACAGCAGCTCTAGACCAGCAGTTTTATACCAGCAGCTCTAGACCAGCAGTTTTATACCAGCAGCTCTAGACCAGCAGTTTTATACCAGCAGCTCTAGACCAGCAGTTCTATACCAGCAGCTCTAGACCAGCAGTTTTATACCAGCAGCTCTAGACTTGCAGTTTTATACTAGCAGCTCTAGACCGGCAGTTTTATACTACCAGCTCTAGATCAGCAGTTTTATACCAGCAGCTTCAGAACAGCAGCTCTAGACCAGCAGTTTTATACCAGCAGCTCTAGACCAGCAGTTTTATACCAGCAGCTCTAGACCAGCAGTTTTATACCAGCAGCTCTAGACCAGCAGTTCTGAGCTACTGTTATTAAACTGCTGTTTTTAATCTGCTGTTCTGAAGCTGCTTGTATTGAATTGCTGTTTTTAAGCTGCTGTTCTTAAAGGAGAACTCCGGTGTAAAATGGATTTTTGTTGTAGTAAATCATGATAAAAAAAAGTACTTGCCTTTGATGAATAGCATACCTCCGTTCTGCCACAGCGTTCCGAGATCCAGAAATCTTAACAGTTTGTCCAAAACACCCATCAGACTGGGTGACACGGAGCATAATTTGCCCCAATAAATTGCTTTTTACACCGTTATCCAGCTCAAAGTAGCTCCACACCTCTTTGCTAGAATTCGGAGAGCCCTGACATTTAAAATGAGGCATTAAGGACTTAAAAAAGTGCACAAGAAGCTTATTAAAAAGCACTGTTTACATCCTGTAAGGCTAGCTTCAGCTCCGAGCACCGCCATATTTGTATTGATAATGTCATAGACGGTCACATAGATGACAATGGTGGATAACCTGGATAACGGTGGAAAAAGTGATATATGTATTAATCAAAGGTAAGTACTTTTTTAAATCATGTTTTACTTCACCAAAAGTCATTTTACACTGGAGTTCACCTTTAAGCTGCTGTTCTGAAGCTGCTTGTCTATGAGTCTGCCAGTCTATGGGACATTCCAGGATTTTGGTTCATTTCAGGGGTGGTCACTTCTGAAAATTTGATCTTCAATTTGATCATATTTAGTCATATATTTATTTAATACAGGTAATAGACTATCAAAAAGTTTGATTCGTCAAGCTCAGGTATAAAAGCATTTTTTAAAATTAGATTATACAATATATTTGGTAACTTACAGTAACAGGGTTGTGAGTAACAGGGTTGGAAATCTAGGCTAAGTTGTGGTTTACCCCAGGAACAGATGCTAACTGTAAAATTTAGCTATGTATACAAGATCAAGGACAAACATGGTTATATAAGGATATAAAGTAAATTTTGACTCTACTCATTATTAGTCTTACAATATGAGTAAGAGTGTTGCATTTACTGAGTGACACACACAACTTGAACAAACATATTTGGAAAAAAAATCTTGAAAATTGTTAGAGTACTTACTCTTGGTCTTGCCATGTGGGCAGAAAATGTCCTTGTGATGTCACTTCCTTTGTGCCAGTAGACAAATATTTTAAGTCTTTCTCTGCCAGGTAAAATTCCTTATGGTAACAGGGTTGAGCGCATGTTGTGGGACACAAATTAATAGCATAAAAACTGTAAAATGCAAAATAATGTAGACCAAAGAAGTTGTTTCATAAGTAAACGAGGAGGCACATCAACAATAAACAAGAGGAAGTAATTTATTTAGAGCTTATTTTAATTGTTAAATTTGCCAAAGGAGTTGGTCACCCAATGTGGGACAAGAGAAAATGGCCATTTTTTGAGATGGTCCAAAGGTATTCAGTCTTTTGAATACCATCTGAGGAGCTTATTTTACCACCATATTGTACAGTTTGTCTTATAACTGTGATGGGCAGTGCTGCACCACTGGCCACCAGCAGGGGAGCTGGGCAACAGAGGGGAAAAAGAAGTGATTTGGTTCCCGAAACTCCAAGTCCCAGAATCCCCAGCGGTGATCAGTGGCAACCAGCCACACCTGTGCAGCACTCTATCTATAGCCCAGTCAAACCACTCATTCTCGTCGCACCTTTAAAGAGGGGTGATCGGTAACAGAGGGTGTAAGAACAGAAAAGAAAAGAAAGAAAATAAAAGAAAGAAAGAAGAAAAGAAAGAAAAAAGAAAAGAAAGCAGCACAAAAAAGATCTAAAAGATCTCAAAAGGTTTGAGTTTTTTCATTTAAAAAGCTGTGTTTCAGTTGTACATGCCATTTTGTGGCATTTCCTTTGTTCTGTTTCCCGCCTTTTTTGTGCACCTCTTTAGGGTTGTGTTTTCCACTTATTTTCCAATCTCCTCTGTGGAAAACCAAACCAAGTTCCACAAGCACACCCTTTTGACACAAACACTATTAAAACATATTTATAAATAGCCGAAACAATTGAATAATCAAACAATTATAAATATACCTAAGTAAACAAAATTAATTGAAGATATAAATAATTAAATAAATCCCAAAACAAACAACCATTTTGCTCTGCACTTGGATCCAACACCACCATCTCCTGTAACAATAAGAAGTACATTTTTCACAAAAAAAAGTGTCATTTAGATATTTTGGATATTTACATTTGAAATTTAAGTTGTGGGACAGGAAATGTACCAAAATCCTGGAATGTCCCCTAAAGCTGCTGGTCTGAAGCTGCTGCTGGCTCCGGATCTGCAGATGGATAAAGTTGGGAGGAGTGGCTCTCTGGGCGGAGTGTTGTTTCTGGATGCAGCTAAGTTTCGTTTTCCTGCGAAGTTTCTCAGAGAGGATTTTAGATAGCTCAACACGCCACCACATCTCCAGAGCCTTCAAACACTGCAGCTCAGAGCCGACATCAGCCCTCTGCTGCTTCAGACTGGAGTAATGGACTCTTCTAATAAAGGTAAGAACTATGTTTTTAGATACTGAAGAAAATAACTGGTGTTATACAGGGTGAGAGTTATAGTGTGACATATTGCGAGGTGATGTTTTTCTTTAGGGTATAAAGTAGAAAACTATTTAAAAAATAGCCTTGAAATAGGGAGTCTATTACATCCCAAATTTATCAGCATACATAACATTTTAATATAACATAGTCATTATGGCTTTTAGAGAAAAACGTGTTTTATGGAGGGGCACTATAGGACCCTTAATGGCTTTTCCTCCCTTACATTACCTTTACTTTTATACTTTAATTAGTTTTGAAACCAGTAATTTTACATTTTTACTAAAAGAGTAAAAAGCTTGAGTTGATACTTCTACCTACAGAGTTATGATTGTGAATCCTTTTAACTCCTTTATTGTCATTGAACAATAAGCTCTATATTATATATCACTTTTTCACTTTTACTTATAGAGTAAAAAGCTTGGGTTTGACACTTTTAACTCCTTTGCTAACACAGGCAATAATCTTAATAATCATTATGTTCTTTAACAATAAACTCTATATTATACAGTATTTTTTTTTAATTTTACTTAAGGAGTAAAAAGCTTATGTTGATACTTAAACACTAGTATCTATACTTCTACCTACAGAGTTATGATTGTGAGTCCTTTTAACTCCTTTGCTAAGAAGCAATAATCTTTATAGTCAGTAGTCCTAAATAATAAACAATATATTATATAGCAAAATCAACAGCTAGTCAATCCTGTAAAAAACTCACAATTTAGACTTGTACCTTTTATATAAAAGGCATAAGCCAATATAATTCTCTCAGTAGTTTTCTTGCCCTGAAAATTAAATTTATATATCTTTTACTGTATAACTACTTATATACAGCTCTGGAAAAAATAAGAGACCACTTAAAAATCATGAGTCTCTTTGATTATATTTGAGAATAATATTTCAAAGATGGATGAAGATCGATGATCCCAAGCCGTCAAACCAAGCTGAACTGCTTGAATTTTTGCGCCAGGAGTGGAATCAAGTTATCCAAAAGCAGTGTGTAAGACTGATGGAGGAGAAACATAATAAGATGCAAAGATGAAAACTAGTTCAGAAACTGAAGTGGTCTCTTATTTTTTTTCCAGAGCTGTATTAGTACTTAATTTCTCACTACTAAAGTCACTAGAGTGTGAAGTTTTAGTTTCATGGTCACAGATTACGGCGAGAGCCTGTTGTAGATGTTTTAGAAGTACTTTTAGAATTTTATAAATTTTTGCTTATATTGTGCAGAAATTACAAACAGTCCACCCAAAACCACACCGGAATTCTTCTTTAAAAAGTTCTGTTCCACCTTAAAGGAGAAGTCTGGTGTGAAATGGAGCCGATGCTCCCAGAAGGCATATAATGCTAGAGATAGGGGCATACACTGCAGGTGCCCATTGCAAAGAAATCTCTATTTTTACACCAAAGACTCTATAAGCTCAAAGTAGGTCCACATTTAAATGGTAGATTTCTGAGGGCCTTAATTTTAAGATTTTTCAAAGCTCTCAAAGCAGTTCTCTCAATGCTGAGGGTCGCCTGCTGATAACAAAGTTGAACTTGGTCAAGGTTGAACCAAGTTGGACTTTGACCACGGCAAGCGGTAGCATGGCAGAGGCATGGTAGATGAAGAAATTAGATGTGTGCTTTAAAGTGTGCCTCTTTATCAAAGGGGTTAAAGGTTTTAACATTCATTAATCAGACAGATTTATAGATACTATAGTAAAAGTACTGGTTTTAAAACTACTTAAAGTATAAAAGTAAAAGTAATGCAAAAAATGTTGTTAAGGGCGAAAGCTAAGGCCACTTAGTGCTACAGTGCACTAACCCCCTCCCCAAAACGCATTTTTCTAAAAGACAAAATGACTATAATGTTATATTAACATGGTAATGTTGATAAATTTGGAATGCAAATATTCAAGAAACTTAGTTAAACATTAGGCTCAGTCTTAGCAGTAAAGCAGCAGACAAACTGTGTTCTCTGGAATGATGGTGCTTCATGAATGAGTTGGGAAGTTGAGGATGAAATTGGGAAAGTGTGGTGGTCACCCAGTTTCCTGCGTTACCGTACCACTTTACTCTTGTACTTTAATACAATCATATCCTCACAGCTCTATGCTCTATAATCTAGTACAGGGGTGTCCAAACTTTTTTTGTTGGGGGCCAGAAGGAGAAATATATTTGAAGTCACGGGCCACAGACTCTGTAATAAAATAAATAATGAAATATACCACTTTAAATAATACTTTTTTTCTGATTATTTCATTTACACACCATTTTACTTGATTTACTATCTTTATCTTTGACAGTGTTGTGTAAATTAAGATTTTTCATATTGATGTTTAATTTCATGATGTCTCTTAATATTAAACTCCTTAATTACGGCAACTTTTAGACTCTTTGGCCCGTTTTTCTGTGCTAGAAATGCGCACTCTCTCCGCTTTTAGACTCTTTTAGCCCGTTTTTCTGTGCTACAACTTCACTCTTGCCGCTTTTAGACTTTTTGGCCCGTTTTTCTGCGCTAGAAATGCGCACTCTCTCCGCTTTTAGACTCTTTGACCCATTTCTGACACCTAGCGTTCAAACGTTAAATCTCACATTATAAAAACCTGCTTAACAGCGGGCCAACTTTCATTCTATTTCTAAAATACCTCGCGGGCCGCTCCAAAAAAGAAAACGGGACGCAAATGGCCCGCGTGCCGTAGTGTAGACACCCCTGATCTAGTATAAAGCCTCTCCTGGACAGTAGATACAGCTACTCCATCAAAAGCAGGATAAACTCTTTATTGCCTTTTATCTCTTTAAACTTTTTAACACTCTTGATTTCAGAAGAAACAATCTTTGTACATCTAAGTTAAGACAACACCCAATTTTTAAATGAATAAAACAGGTATGTTTTAGCATAACTTCCTCTAAATTAGCATTTTAAATGCCAGTGTTGTAAGAACCAGCCTGAGCAGCTTAAGCTGGAGAGGCTTGTTAATCTGGTAGACTAACTGAACTCTTAACCATTTTAGCTTAAATTTTTCATTGGAGTTTGATAGTTTAGATTGATAGTCAACCAGTATGACCAAGCTTGATGACCAGTTTTTAACACCCCAAACTTTTTAACACCCTTGATTTCAGAAGAAACATTGAAATGTAGGTTTTACTTTTGTACATCTTATCTAAGTTAAGACAACGCCCAATTTTTAAATGAATAAAACAGGTATGTTTCAGCATAACTTCCTCTAAATTAGCATTTTAAATGCCAGTGTTGTAAGAACCAGCCTGAGCAGCTCAACTGGAGAGCCTTGTTAATCTGGTAGACTAACTGAACTCTTAACCATTTTAGCGTAAATGTTTCATTTGCGTTTGATAGTTTAGTTGCTTTAACATACAAACCAGCCTGACCAAGCAAGTCATCCAGTATGACCAAGCTTGTTGACCAGCAAGCCCAAGATGGTTGACCAGAATGACTAACCTCCATCTGTATGACCAGCTTTATTAAACTGATCAATCGTATGACAAAGTTGATGACCAGTGTGCACAGAATAAAATGTATAGGGCCCTGAACGTATTTATGTACCACATAATGTGATGAGAAATTCAGCTTAGACAGAACACCAAATATGGGCATACAAGGACTACAAAATTGAAGCATGACTATTATATTATTATTATGTGGAATTATTTGCACTCACATTGCACTAGCATCTCAGCAGTCTCATTCCTTAGATGTTCCACTGCAGTGATAATGCAAATTTACTCTAGCGTGTGCTCAGAGGTGGAAAGTAATGAATTACATTTACTCAAGTTACTGTAATTAAGTAGATTTTATGAGTAATTTGTAATTTTTAAAGTAGTTTTTAAAATAGGTAATTTTACTTTTACTCAAGTACATTTTGACACAAGTAATTTACTTTGCTACATTGGAAAACTCCCAATTACTGAGTAAAAACTAAATGCTGGGGAAAAAAAACAATTGTCTGAATAAAAAAAAAATTGGCCTGGATGCTCGCGCATGGAATAACAAGGCAATAACGTCCTCATGCAATGCATAATGTGCCCCGCCGGACAGAGCTGTCAACTTTCACATCAAACCTGCGAAAGCATGTGGTGTAAGTACTTCTATCATTAAACAATCTGCTTGAATGTTAAAAAAAAACATGTAAGTAGCAGTTAAATAATAGCAATGGCAAGTTAAAAAATAATAATGAACTGTAAAACTATAAAATTACAGTTTATAGTCACATATATTACCATAACTTTTTAATAGTAAAGAAAAAAATGGATCATAGAAACCTATACCACTTGTTTTATGGGGTGGTCTGAACAAATACTGCCTGAAATATCCTAATTATTATGTGGAATATTTGTTCATTAAAAACAATTTAATGATTTTATGATTTGTTTTTACTTTTTATATCAAATAACTAAAAGTAACTATGTAACTTTTACTCAAAGTATATTTTAAGTTGAGTACTTTTTACTTTTACTCGAGTAGATTTTTAGATGGGTACTTTTACTTGAGTAGAATTTTAGCAAAGTAAAGGTACTTTTACTTTATTACAATTTTTCAGTACTTTTTCCACCTCTGCGCGTACTACACTGTGAATATATGATCTTGTATGATGCATGCTTTGGAATGTTCTTCCTCATTCATTTTCATTTAGTTGCCAAATGTGCGTTTGCGTTCACAGATATTTCTATCTTCGACAGGTATTAACCTATGTACATCCACTATATGGACAAAAGTACTAAGACACCATCTGATTGCTCGTTGTTTCTTTTTTTTCAAAATCAAGAGTATTTTCCTGATTTTGTTGGAGTAACTGTCTCTACTGTTCAGGAAGGGCTTTCTACTAGATTTTGGAGCATTGTTCTTATTGATGCAGTGATAAGAGCATTAGTGAGATTAGCTTTTCTATGCACTGGATATCGCATTAATGGAGAGGTTCCCAGCACTTCGTTCAGATAGCTTGTTTTCTCCTAGTTCTCATACACTGGTCCCAGAGCGGCTGAACAGCTCAGGGTCAAATTCTCCTTACAGCACTTGCTGTTGATGACAACATTCTTGACCTTCCTGATTTCCAAAAAAAACAACAAAAAAAAACTACAAACAACCTCCAAGACTTAAGACCTTGTGTCACTGTGACACAGTTAAAATAAGAGTAAAGATAACAAAGCTAAATCAATAAGAACACTGTTAGAAAAATTATATATAATGGTTAAAAGAAAAAGAGTGTGAGGGTGTGGTTATTTCCAATCACGTCCTTCATTAAAGACTTAAGCATAATCCTTCTTAGAAATCAGGGAAGCTGCCCTAAAATATATGAGTGAATACAACATACAATATATGATGGACATACATAATTCATATACTGAGTTTTGCTAGTATTTCCCCATGCCCTTCAGTGAAAGAGAAGGAAAAGAGAAGGGGGGCAAACTCAGATGATTGGGCAGGAGTTCAGGACAGCTTCGCTGGAAAAGCGTGAAGCTGAAGCCCCCCCACACAAAGAGAAACAGGAAGAGAAAGGGAGAAAATAAATGAAGGAGGAAGATGGGCAGGAGGTGGGTGTGAGGTTGTTCGACACGCAGGTAGAGAGGAAGTGATGGTTTATATAGGTTGGAGAGTGGGAGGAGTAAGAGCGTGGATTAAACTCCCAAAATTAAGTTATATAACTCCACTTTAATCATAATCTTTGATTTGCATGTATTTCTAGGGATAAATCACGAGCATATTGAGAGTTGGCCAACCCCAAGACATCGCAGAACCCAACTTGACATCAAGACTAAAGTGCCAGATGACAAGAAAGTGCCTTCATACGCAAAACAGCATCCAAACATGAATGTTCCTCAGCCTGAGAATTCCCCCACTGCATCTTCTGAGTCCATTAGAAACACTTCAGGGAAGAGCCCTTCATCATCAGGAATGGGCCCTGGCCACAAAAATGAATCAGCAATGAGATCATGCAGCCTGGACAGCTCTGCATGCTCCTCTGAGCCTGCTGAACTGCGGCTGGTGCTGGTGGGCAGAACAGGGGCTGGGAAAAGTGCTACCGGAAACACAATTTTGGGAACAGAAAGCTTCACATCCAAAGTGAGCATGAGCTCAGTGACGAAGGAGTGCCAGATTGCGAGTGGTGAAGTCCAGGGGCGAAGTCTTGCAGTTATTGACACACCTGGGTGGTTTGACACTTCCATGAAAGATAACGAAGTAGAAACAGAAGTGGTAAAGTGTATGGCCATGTGTTCCCCTGGACCCCACGCGTTCCTGCTCATCATAAAGATCGATCGCTTCACAGACGAGCAGCAGAGGACTGTAGAACTGATTCTGGAGACCTTCCGAGGGAACATGGCCGACCACACTATCGTCATTTTCACCCACGGCGATCTGCTGGAGGGAGAGCCAATCGAGCAGTTCATATCAGACGAGGACGACGAGAGAGTCCAGCATCTTGTTCAGCAATTCGGCATGCGCTTCTTGGCCTTCAACAACAAAGACCTAAACAACCAAGACCAGGTGACTGAGCTTCTGAAGAAGGTGGACGAGTTGCTGGTGCAGAATGAGAACCGCCACTTCACCAACCAGCAAATAGAGATGGTGGAAAAAGTCATGCAAGTGCTGGAACAGAATCAAGAAGCTCTGACAGCTGAATTAATTAAGAGGGCCAAGCAAGATGTAAGAAACGAGGGACAGCAGCGTAGGGATGATCTTTTGAAAGCCTTGAAGGAGGACAAGCAAGAAATACAAAGACGCAGGATGCGCATCAAAAGAAAGATCAGCCAGATATTAAAAGATTTAAGTCTGAGTCCAGATCCGAACAGACTAAAGCGCCTGACAGAATCTCTTCAGAGAGAACATGACAACCTCTCACAGTCAGAAGAGGAAGAAAAGAAGAGGATGAAAGAAGCTGAAGAGGAACAGGAGGAACTGGACTTATGGATGCAAGAAGAAGAGAAGAAAAGAGAGGAAGAAGTGCGGGAAAAGGCTTCAATTAAAAGCAGATGGTATAAAGATCCTTCTTACTTAAAAATCCTGACGTACCTGGTTGTTTTTATTGGAGGGGCTGGGCTTGGATTTATACCTACGCTTTTTAGCCTTTTTGCCCCTGCAGCAGCAGCAGCAGCACCTGTAGGTCTGATGGCTCAGTTATCTGCTTTGATTGGACCTGAGCTTGTAGCTGTCCTTACAGCTGCCGTAACAGCCTCAGTTAGAAACGCAGCTCCTCTGCTTTTTACTCAGTGCTCTATTCAGTAATTTATGAGCAAGTCATAAATACAGTTGGGGAATACCGCAGATTTTAGCCAAACATCATTTATTGTACCATTTTTAATATGATATATAATAGTAGCCTGTAGCATTTCCATATCACCTTTTCTAATTGTATCTGTCTTAATGTCTTTATTTTTGTTCTGGTTGATCTTTTGCAAGTTGATTTGTATGCATTGTTTGCTTTGACTTTTGGCTTTTTTGTGGTCAATAAATCTCCTTTCTGTGTCTATTTTGTCTCAACTTAGTCCATTTGTGACACATTAAAGGAGAAATCTAATGTCAAATGGACTTGAGGTGTAGAGAAACATGATAATGAGTACAAACTTTTGTTGAATAGCCCACCTCCATTTACCCCCAGCATTCCCAAATACAGTGATTTTAGCTGATGCTCCAACACGCTTACAATGCTAGTGAAAGGGTCATAGTGTTATCCATACAAATGCAAAATGAAATCACTACTTTTACGGCATTAACAAGTAGTAGCTTGTAGCTCCACACTTCATTGGTAGAATTATAAGGGTCCTGACATTTAAAACATAGCACTGAGAACTTTAAAAGTGCACAGATAGTTTGATAAAACACTGTTTATACACACAGAATTATCAGGTGTTCTCTGAGTGCCGCATCTTGAAATTAAGGCCCTCATAATTCTGCCAGTGAAGTGTGGAGCTACTTTGAGTTTGTTAATGATGTATTAATAGTCCATTTCTTTGCAACACTATGCCCCTATCTCTAGCACTGTAAGCCTGTTGTGGAGCAACGGCTTAAAGCATTGTATTTCAGAATGCTGGAGGTGGGCTTTTCGAAACAAATTCGTACTCGTCACATGTTTTACTACAACGCAAGTATTTAACACCACATTTCTCCTTTAACACATTCAGTGACAGAAGTAGCATTTTATTTGGTGCACAATTACAATAGTTCATCACTGTATAAATGTAATATCTGTGGACGAGTCTTTTTCAGGTCCTGATGGACTACAACAGCAAGGACATGGCCAAACCCAAGGAAGTTCAGCCTATGTACAGTCAGTGGTCTGGTCAGTACAGCATCATATTTACCTTTAGCTACCCTGTAGACAATATTTTGCTCAAGACCAGCTTTTGATGGTAACTGGTTTTGAATGGTCTATGCAGTGTTTCATCAAGATTGAAAACGAATAGAAAAACATTGTCTATGCTGGTAAACTAGCTGGTTAACCAGTCCTTGACCAACTCGTTGAAAGTTGTATTTGATTTTGGTGATTCTTAGCCATACTGTTCAACCAGCTTGATTAGGTTTGGTTGAACTGGTTGTCTAGGTAGGTCAGGTTGATTATGCTTGAAGGCCAGCTGAATCCTGCAATAAAAACAACTTTTGGATAATGTCTTGTTCTGCTAACAGACTGGGTGGGTTTGGGTTATTATATATTATATGTTGCTTATATTATGTTGCCAAAAAAATCTCTATGAAACGTAAAGTTTCATTCTTTTGATAAAAGTACACCATCGTAAGAAGTGCTCTCTTCTTAGTGCATTGTGTTCCAGGGTGTCCTGTTTGGGACACAGACAATACATAATACATAATAATAGCCAAATCTGTTGTTTTATTATTTTAAATCTTAATCAATAACTGATCAGTTTTTGTCATATATGTATATAATTCAGACTTTGCACGCATACTTCTTTCTAACAGTAAACAATGTTTAGTAACATGTTTAGGTTGTAAAGTGACCTTTGGTTGGATTTAACTAATTATAAACAGAAGTACAGTAAAAAAAAAAAATTATTTCGTTTTTTGTGTTTAAATGTAATTCCGCAAATGTTGTTAAAAGTCACTATAGGGTAGGCTTTGTTTTATATTAGCAAATGTGTCCCTCCTCCCACCACCAATGTCAAACCCACTCCTACGCCCTTGCCCACAAAAACAACCAAACAGTCAAGGAATGACTTTACAATCTGAGTTGGTCACAATGTCCACCCTAAAGAACCGATTCAAAGAACCGACTCGCAAATCTAATCTCGGCAACGTCACATCAGTGGATTAATTCTCATTTAAAGACTGGCTTTAGTTTCGTTTTTCCATCCACACCTAAACACGCCACGAATACACCAGCGAGGTATATACTGCAACACAAACTGTCGAAACTTGTGTAGTTTCAGCTGAATTTACTGCACAAATGGAACAAGATTTACAAGGTAAGAAATAAACATATATTTAAAAAATAACATAATTAATTTTAAAGATTTGGCTGTAAAATAACGTTACTGGTTTCTCAAGTGATTTAGACGCGAAAACAGTTTATGTATTTTGACCATTGTGATCACACCTGACATGAATAAATGCTTTATGACTTCCAGGAGGGTTTGATATCCTAAGGGAGCAGTCGTCAGAATAAAAATATTTTTTAAACAATGAAAAAAAAAAAAAACAATAATGCTGTTATTTAATAGTCATACAAACTATAATAAAACAGTGCATTACAGATAGTTGTTTGCAATTAAGTTTACAAGTTCCGATAAAGCACTGCATATAAAATACATTTTTGCAATGTTTTGTCAGACATTTCCCTGTAATGTTTTATAACAACTGACCAAGCTGATAAAAAGATCTTCCTGGTCAGCCCAACCTGTCAAACTGGTTAATCCAGACCAACACTAAATGTCCTCTGGGTGTGATTTTCGCTGCATATTAAAAGGAAAATTTACACTTTTATAATTTCCCATTAAATATCTACTAATAATAATAATAATAATAATAATAATATTAATAATAATACAAATAATAATACACTTTATAGCACCTTTCATAAACTAAAATTCAGCCCAAAGTGCTGTACATAAATACAGAGGTCCATCAATTAATGAAGCAAACACAAAAAAGAATAAGAGAAGAAAAAGACTAAGAGTAAAAGAAAAAACTAAAAACCAGAAAAAACTTATTATTTAACAATAAAAAATGGTTTGTTACACAGTATTTGTATGATATTTAAATAAATATATTTATTTGGTGTAAGACACAAAAGAGGTATTCACGCAAATATGAAAAAAAAAAAACATCTAGGTAGTCTCAAGTATCTTCTCCTTACAATTATATGTGTGAATGAGCCTAAAAGAAAAATGGAGAATATTTGTTAAAATTAAACATTTATTTTCTGTTTTTAATGAATTATGTGAGATATAATGTAATGCTCTGATTGGAAATGATGGCCTAAATGCTTTTAATTTCTTACATAGTATACAATATTTCTTACATATAGTTTCAACAATAATGTATTCTAAACTAAACTAAATTAAACACAACAAGGCCAAATTATTTAAAAACTGCGAAGTCTTGCAGTTATTGACACACCTGGGTGGTTTGACACCTCCCTAACAAATAAGGAAGTAGAACAGGAAGTGTTAAGGTGTATGGCCATGTGTTCCCCTGGACCCCACGCGTTCCTGCTCATAATAAAGATTGATCGCTTCACAGACGAGCAGCAGCAGACTGTAGAACTGATTCAGAAGACCTTTCAGGAGAACATGGCCAACCACACTATCATCATTTTCACCCACGGCGATGTGCTGAGAGGAAAGCCAATCGAGCAGTTCATATCAGAACAGGACGAGAGAGTCCAGGGTCTTGTTCAGCAATTCGGCAGCCGCTTCATGGCTTTCAACAACAATGACCCGAAGAACCAAGACCAGGTGACTGAGCTTCTGAAGAAGGTGGACGAGTTGCTGGTGCAGAACGAGTACCGCCCCTTCACCAACCAGCAAACAAAAATTATATATCAGTTATTGCAAGTACTGGAACAGAATCAAGGGCCTCTGACAGATGAATTAATTAAGAAAGCCAAGCAAGAAGTAAGAAACGAGGCACAGAAGCGTAGGGAAGATATTTTGAAAGCCTTGGAGAAGGACAAGCAAGAAACACTCAAACTGAACATCCCAGGAAAGATCAGTCAGATATTAGAAGAACTACAGAAAGAGCAACAAAGTCTGAGTCCAGATCCAAACAGACTAAAGCTCCTGACAGAATCTCTTCAGAAAGAAAAAGACAACCTCACACAGTCAGAAGAGAAGGAAAAGAAGAGGATGAAAAAAGCTGAAGAGGAACTGGAGAAACTGGACATTTGGGTGCAAAACGAAGAGCAGAAAAGAGAAAGAGAAGTGCGGGAAAAGGCTTCAAATAAAAGCAGGTGGTATAACGATCCTTTTTACTTCAAAATCCTGATGTGCCTTGGTGTTTTAATGGGAGGGGCTGGGCTTGGGATTGTAGCTTTAAAGGTTATAGTCTCTGCAACAGCACCAGCACAACTGTTGGGTCAGTTAGCTTCTTTGATTGGACCTGAGATGGTAGATATCCTAAAAGCTGCTCTGAAAGCTTCAGTTAAAAGTGCTGGTCCAATGGTTGCTAGTCATTGTCCCATGCAGTAAGTCAGAGCATTCTTCTTTGAATAGTAGCGATAGCTGAAACAAGCATAACATTTGTCTCGACGTTTAGTCTTGAGCACATGGTCACTAAAATCTGAAATTAATCCTGATACAATTTTAGAGACGTAGTAGTCAAAACCGGCCCCAGTTAGTCGGACTGAAATGGTTTGGCATTAAGTTTTTGTATTTGTTTGGCCTCTTTCTTTTCTATGCTAATGATGGTTGCAGCTTCAAGGTTTGTCATTTAACATGCTGTTTATTTGTGTAGCATGTAGCGGAAGGCAACAGCTTTAGCAGCATGTTCAGACTGCAGGGCCAAATGATTACTATCACTGTTACCTTTTCCATTTGCTTTGTTGCCATTTCAGGACCAGGAAGTGCAGAGATGTGTGTGCGTGTGTGTATGTATGCAAAGCTGACCGCAGGCAAGCAGACCTAGCATGTCCTCCACAGTCCAAGATATGGTTTCCACCATTTTCTGTACTGCAAATATAAAGATCATGGTGCCTGCAGCACAAAGTAAACGCAAACATGGATCTAAACAGTGCCAGGATTTGTATGTTTAAACGCCTCTTGGGTACATTTACACTTTTTTTATACATTTTTGCATAAATGGACTTATCTAGGTATATTACTGATACTAGATGCATTACCTGACCAGGTGTAAACAGCTCTTAGACTATGTTTACGCAGCAGGAAACTGGACCAAATCCATGCTTTTTTTTTTAATAGGGCCTATATCTCTGACGTGTCTGAACAGTTCACACTTTTCATCTGACACTTATGTGCAAAAGAGCAATGTTTTGATTTCATCTTTTTTAGCATCACAGGAGTTTTCAATGAAGTCCAGTGGCTCACAGCTGGGCTTGCCACCGAGAACACAGTTCACAGTAAAAAAAGAGTGTGTTATTCTGCCATGACCACTTATTTTGTTTGTGTCGTTTGTTTTTTAATTTTTTTAAGCTACTCCTTTAAGATTTCCCTTTGACACTCTCCTGTGGCCATGTTTCTGTTTTTTTTTTTGCAAAACATAAAGTGGTTGTAATTTGTGCCTTCTAATTTTGTTTAAGAGGAGATGTCCCCCTTTTACCTTACAATCCCACCACTGAAACCCTCCCCTACTACTCTAACCCATTTTCCCCATCTCCTCTGTGAATGCTGAGTTGAATTAACACATGGAAATATCCCAAAATATCAGATGCATTGTGTTTTTTGCTGTTCACACTGCCACACAGATAATACATCTGTCATACATGACAAAATGATTGGATTTTGGCCATTTTATCTGCTGTGTAAATACCGTCCTATTTTTTTAAACAGTAGGCCAGCACAATAAACTGAATTCAGCTGTTGCCAGTCCGAACTTATTCTGTCCCTAGTGCTTCTGCATTTTGAAATATTGATTACATGTGTCTTATTTTTTATGCGTACAAATTAGATTAGAAGTGTTTCTAATTAGGCAAGAGGCACTCTCACCACTGATTACTACTAATTTACTGCTGTTGTGTACTAAACATTAATACTGTAAGGTATATACTCTTTATATTAATCTTAATAGTGCAGATTTGGCAGGTTAGTTCACCAAATGTCAGTTTAATATATTGACCAGTTTTGTAATTGTCTGGCAACTGTAAATGCTGCACTTGCATCGTTTAGACATAAGTAGCTTCTTCCTTTCGGTTCCACTATAAGTTGTGGGATAATAATGTATATCATAACCATTCTCAAAAACTAGTTGGCATTAGTAATATAAACCATTGGTTTTCTGCTGTGCTTGCTGCTAAGCCCCATGCAGTAAAAATCTATGTGTGCCATATATAAAAATATTAAAATGTTTGTGATGCATTCAATGTAAAGGCAATTTTACTTCTTCTGTTATGCATTTTATTATTTGTTTTTTCATTCTGTATTTTATTACCAAGTACAATACTAAGAATGTACAGCAAAAATAAATAAATAAATAAAACTGGGATTTGTGGACTACCTGTTTTCTTTTTTCTTTAATATTATAAAGTAATTTAAATTATCACCGATATAAACAACTTTGTCTATTTAAAACATCACATTTACATGTTTTTTTTATTATTTGTACATAAGTGTATTTTACATATGTACATAAGTGTATTTTAGATCCATTTAAATTGGTCTGTTTGTCATTAAATGTTCACATATAACGGTCTGTCAAGAGTGGAGTGAAATGGTTTTAATATGTCAGTGATGACTATTACCTGCTGAAATATTCCCACAGCCACTCTTCAGGAACAGAGAACCTTTCATCCCAGATCAAAAACTCCCCAATGCTTCCACATGACTAACATGCATTACATCAACAGAGTCTAATTTCTCTAGAAGAAGTGAAAGACAATGTTGGTATAATACTGTCTTCATATCGAAGTTAGAAAAAGAACACCCTTCATACATTTACATTGCAGTCAATTACTATTTTTATTTTTCAGGAGATAAATCAAAATAAAGAATAAAGTGGGAAAATAAAATATGCATGAAAAAAAAAAAAAAAATCAAAAATTCGAGTTGAAAATAGGATCTCTAGCAACACCAAAATCACCCCAATAAATAAAGAGTCACCTTTGCTTATGTGCACACTGTAAGCCTAAATGCAATTTCTGTAGGTGGCAACAAGACTGGTTTTATCTTACAATGTATGTAAGAGTTCTAAACCTGACATGACAGAGTAACTGTTTGGAAAGTAAGATGATGCACCTCCATCTCTCCTGCCTTACATATGGAAACATCACCACCTGTGTAGCTATGTTGTCATTTTATTAATCCATGCAGTGGTCTGTAGTCCCATGTACAGCTCTGGGAAAAAATGAGACCACTTAAAAGTGATGAATTTCTTTGATTTTACCAAATTGAAAAATTAATTTTGCACCAGGAGTAAAGGCATACAATTATTCAAAAGCAGTGTGTAAGACTGGTGAAGGAGAACATGCCAAGATGCATGAAAACTGTGACTAAAAACCAGGATTATTCCACCAAATATTGATTTCTGAACTATTAAAACTTTATGAATATAGCTATAAATAGCAAAATCAGAGATTTCAGAAACTGAAATGGTCTCTTCATTTTTTTCCAGAGCTGTATATTTAATCTTTTTTTTCTGCAAATAACTGTGAGGATGGTCATCTTAACCGATCTGACTTCAGAAACCAATTTGATTTGTGTGCATTGTGAACACAACCTAAAAGAAGAGGTAAGATAACATCAACTCCTGACTGGAAAACTGGTGATACGTAGCCTGGTCTAAAGAATTCTGATTTCTGCTGAGGCTGGAAAGATGCTAAGGTCAGGATTTGGCAACAACAGCATTATTCTATGGACCTAACCTGCCTTGTTCATGCAGAGTCATGTGTCTTTTGAAACGGGTCAGGGAGGGAAACATCTTCCCACACAGTGTGCAGCGGGAAGGCTTTTCTTTAGTGTGGATGCGCTGATGGACATTCAGATTGGAGCTGTGGGCGAAGTTTTTCCCACAGACCGCACAGCCAAATGGCTTCTCGCCTGTGTGAGTGCGCAGATGTACCTGCAGGTGATATCGTCTGTAGAAGCTTTTAGGACAAAAAGGACAAGACAGTGGCTTTTTCAGCCTATATGTCTTTGCAGATCTGCTGGTTGAGTTCTGTTGGAAGTTTCTGGCTTGAATTTGGTTCTGGACTGTTCTTGCATGCACCTGTTTGGCCCGGGGTTCCACCATGTGCTTAATGCTGCAAGAAGGCAAAGTCTG
The DNA here is from genome assembly GCF_023375975.1 of Astyanax mexicanus. Classification (NCBI taxonomy): domain Eukaryota; kingdom Metazoa; phylum Chordata; class Actinopteri; order Characiformes; family Acestrorhamphidae; genus Astyanax; species Astyanax mexicanus. The sequence continues at coordinate 50,235,357 of NC_064411.1, read as the reverse complement.
ACTAGTCTCAGCAAGATGATTCAGCTGGGGATCATTCAGTTGGGGATGGAAGCCATCAAATATGTACTCTGCTATTGGCACAGAGTACCGGTCAGCCTCCACTTTTATAGCAGCATTGACAAAGTCTCCAGGGTCTGCTGTATCTTGGCATTTTAGAGCCTCACCAAGAGTCCGGGACCGTAAGTTCATCAGCCCATAGGAGCTCATCCTTTTATCTTCGTCTTCTTCCTTGCAACTGGCTTGTTGGTGGAGCTCACTGAAGTTCATATCTGAGCGAGAGATGTCAGAAAAAAACAGCAAATCATTCAAATACAACAATGAACAGATACTGGTTTGTTAAACAAATACACTGACATGCCACATTGTGTAGTATATAGTATATAGTGTCCCCTAACTATTGCTTTTTCCCATGGAAGCTAAAGAACTTCCCAAGGAAGGTCCCATCCATCTGGCACCCACAATTACACCTCAAAATCAATTTACATAATTTTGCCCCATGACTCCTGGCATGTCAGTGTATAAGGATAAACCTTTCAAAGTATCTAAAGTGGGGGAAATTTACAAGGGCACAGTTTAGTAAGAGTTTTATTAGATGTAGTTTGTGCCATGTTTACAAACAGTGTTAAATAATGACAGGTTACAGGTTTTGACAAGGCACATGCATCCTGCAGCATCCCATTTCACGCATCTACTATTCATACTGAAAAATAAGAACCAGACTGAGGGCTGGATAAGACGGGGAGGCAGAATTTAGCACAACACCTGAAAATGCAACTTGCCAAACTAACACACCCTTTATTGACAAACCAATCAATGTCAAGTATAGAAAGATGCAGCCCATGTAGGTGATGATGACAGGTGATGATGACAAGTAAAAGTACTTTACAATGTAACAAATATCAACCTTTGGCCCAGTGGCCCCCAAGGGACGTCAATGATGTGGTCCACGGAGGAAACACTTAACATCTTGCAGGATTTAAAGGATCTGGTGCTAATGCTTACTTGGTGCTAACCACCATAAGAGACACCTCCAGAGATCTTGTGACATCCACGCATAACAGGGTCTGAACTGTTTTGGAGGAAAGAGGCGGACATACAAAATATTGGACAGTCGGACACAATACTGTACTCAAATAAATGCAGTAAACTTGGCCTGGCAGCAGTTGCAGAGACGTGATTATAGTCCTTGGGACAGGCCATTCTGACCATGCAGAGCCATGTGTCTTTTGAAAGGGTAATGCCAAGCGAACGTCTTCCCACACAACGAACAACAGAAGGGTTTTTCCCCAGTGTGAACACGCTGATGGGCGGTGAGGTTGGGGCCATGGGCAAAGCTTTTTCCACACTGCTGGCAGGTATAGGGTTTGCTGCCACTGTGCCCTCTCTCATGGGTGATGAGGTTCCCTCTGTGGGCAAACCGTTTCCCACACACCGCACAGCCAAATGGTTTCTCGCCTGTGTGGATGCGTTGATGTCTCTTTAAGTCGGACGTGTTGTTGAAGCTTTTAGGACAATAAGAACAAGTCCAGCGCTTGTGCATTGTTGTTTTCGCCTGTTTCTTCACCTTGGTTTGCATCACCGACAAACTGCCCGAGTTTTGTTTGAAGTTTCTGACTTCAATTTGTGTCTGCATGTTTCTTGTCTTCGCATGTTTTGCACCAGGAAGGACTGTATTCCTTATACTGCAAGAGGGTAAACTCTGGTCACTGGTCCCTGCAAGCTGAAACAGCTGGGGGTCAGCTTGAGAAGAAGAACCGTGTATCTCAAAGTTAGTTGTAGTTAAAAAGGGCCATGCTAAGGCATTGTTGGTTGCCATCTCACAAGGTGCCAATTCATTCATCCTCTCCGCTATTGGCTCCTCCTCTGGCTCAGTCTTAAACTCCATCCTTCTTGGATTCCCTTCAAATCTTCTCGGCTCATTCACACGACTAAACACTGAATTGTATTTGCAGGACGATGCCTCTTCGGACTGATAGGACTGCGCCGAATAATGAGACTGAGGATGGAAGTCTTCTATTCTGCCACATGGATTGTCGATGTGTCCTAAAAAACATGTGTGATCAAGTTTCAGATACTGAGATCGATACGATAGAAAAGCATGAACAGGGAGAAAAGTATTAGTAACAAATGATTAAAGACTAAAGCTAAAGCCAATAATGATCGACTAGAGCTGCAACTATTAGTCATCAGACGGCAACATCGGCAAAGATTTTATTTAAAATAATGTTAGTTATACAGAATATATACAGTAAGACCTGGCCCACACTACAGGATAATCAGGGTATTTTTAAGAATGACTTGCTTCAGCAACGGCCGTAAATAATCTTGCCTTTACAGGCATATGCATCACACAGCTGTATGGACAACAGATTTCGCTGGTGATTCTGTATCTACTGTAACTGTAGATTAACTCTTATTTTTAGACAGAAATAAAAGGAATAATCTATTACACTCAATCTGCTGCAATCAGATACTCGGAGGAAGGCAGTATTTGGCACAACAACTGGAAAGATAACTCGCCAAACTAATAACACATCAACGTCTGATGACAACAGACTATAACTAAGATCTAAAAGGCATTCAGTCGCAAAGCCAGCTGAGACCAACTCTTCTGGACTGCATCTACCCAATTAACAAAAACATCTACCTTGGTTCAGACTTTGGACCAATGGCACCCACGGCTTATTGACGCAAAGTCCCCACATATTATAGGACATCTACTACAGATGTCTACATAGTGCCACATTTCACAGAACATGTTTAGTGGGCTTGACAAGTCTGTGCCTTGATGGTTCAAAGCTATTTGACGGCAGTGCTTTTCTTCCTGACCCTAAACATTTAAGACTAACAAATAAAATAAATGGAGGATGGTCACTGACTTTTGCACAGTACTGCACACAAACAATTCCAGACAATGACCTTGTTTATATTTTAGAAAACTTGACCTGGCAGCAAAAGGTGTAGAGTCATCGTTATAGTCCTTTGGTTGGGCCATTCTGACCATGCAGAGCCATGTGTCTTTTGAAAGGGTAATGCCAAGCAAATGACTTCCCGCACAGCGAACAACAGAAGGGTTTTTCCCCAGTGTGAACGCGCTGATGGGCGGTTAAATTGGAGCAATGGGCAAAGCTTTTTCCACACTGCTGGCAGATATACGGTTTGCTGCCACTGTGCCCTCTCTCATGGGTGATGAGGTTCCCTCTGTCGGCAAACCGTTTCCCACACACCGCACAGCCAAATGGCTTCTCGCCTGTGTGGATGCGTTGATGTCTATTCAGGGTGGACGTGTTGTTGAAGCTTTTAGGACAATAAGAACAAGTCCAGCGCTTGTGCGTTCTTGTTTTCGGCTGATTCTTCACCTTGGTCTGCTTCGCCGACAAACTGCCAACTGAGTTCTGTTGGACGGTTCTGACTTGAATTTGGGCCTGCATGTTTCTTGTCTTCGGCTGTTTTGCACAAGGAAGGACTGTATTCCTTATAATGCAAGAGGGTAAACTCTGGTCACTGGTCCCTGCAAGCTGAAACAGCTGGGGGTCAGTTTGAGAAGAAGAACCTTGTATCTCAAAGTTAGTTGCAGTCAAAAAGGGCCATGATAACGCATCGCTGGTTGTCATCTCACACGGTGCCAATTCATTCATCCTCTCCGCTATTGGCTCCTCCTCTGGCTCAGTCTTAAACTCCATTCTACTTGGATTCCCTTCACCATTTTTCGACTCATTCATACGTCTAAATGCTGCATTGTATTTGCAGGACGATGCCTCTTCGGACTGATAGGACTGCGCTGAATAATGAAACTGAGGATGGAAGTCTTCTATTCTGCCAAATGGATTGTCGACGTGTCCTAAAAAACATGCGTGATCAAGTTTGAGATACTGAGATCGATAAAATTGGAAAGCATGAACAGGGAAGAAGTATTAGTAACAAATATGATTAAAGACTAAAGCTAAAGCCAACAAAAACCAACTAGAGCTGCAACTATTAGTCATCAGACGGCAACATCAGCAATGGTTTTATTTAAAATAAAGTTACAGTTATACAGAATATATACAGTAAGGCCTGGCCCACACTACAGGATAATCAGGGTATTTTAAAGAATGACTTGCTTCAGCAATGGCCGTAAATGGCCTTCCCTTTACAGGCATATGCATCACACAGCTGTATTGAGGCAACAGATTACGCTGGTGATTCTGTATCTACTGTAACTGTAGATTAACACTTATTTATAGACACAAATAAAAGGAATCCTGCTGCAATCAGATACTGGGAGGGGGGCAGTATTTGGCAAAACACCTAGAAAGGCAACTCACCAAACTGAAAACATATCAGCGTCTGATGTAGGTGATGAAAACAGACTACAACTAAGATCTAAAATGTGTTCAGTTGCTAAACGAAAGGAAACCAACCAAAACATCCACTTTGCTTCAGACTTTGGCCCAATGGCACCCGCGGCTTACTGACGCGAAGACGCCGCATATTATAGGACATAAATTATAGGACATCTGCTGCCAAAGTCTACTTAGCACCAGATTCCACAGGAGATCTTCAGAGGGCCTGTGGAGTCTGTGCTTTGTTGGTTCAAAGCCATTTGATGGCAGTGCTTACATAAAATAAATGGAGTATGGTTGTCGACTTTTGAACAGTACCGCACACAGACAAGTCCAGGGCTTGATGTTGATGATGTTTTAGAAGAGGTGTAGAGTCATCATTATAGTCCTGGGGTCAGGCCATTCTGACCATGCAGAGCCATGTGTCTTTTGAAAGGATAATGCCAAGCGAACGTCTTCCCACACAATGAACAACAGAAGGGTTTTTCCCCAGTGTGGACGCGCTGATGGGCAGTCAAATTGGAGCCATGGGCAAAGCTTTTTCCACACTGCTGGCAGCTAAAAGGTTTGCTACCACTGTGGCCTCTTTCATGGGTGATAAGGTTCCCCCTCAGGGCGAACCGTTTCCCACACACCGCACAGCCAAATGGCCTCTCGCCTGTGTGGATGCGCTGATGTCTCTTCAGGTCGGATGCATTGTTGAAGCTTTTAGGACAAAATGTACAAGGGAGTGGTTTTTGTGCACTCGTTTTTGGCAGGTTCTTCGCCTTTGTCAGCATTGCCGACCAAGTGCCGGAGTTCTGTTTGAAGGTTCTGACTTGAATTCGGTCTTGGATCTTTCTTGTCTTCGCCTGTTTCGCCTGTTGATTTACTTTGTGCTTAATACTGCAAGAGGGTAAACTTTGGTCACTAGTTCCTGCAAAGTGAAACAGCTGAGAGTCAGTTTGGGAAGCATGTAAAATCTGTTCTAGTCTAGAAGAACAACCTTGTGTCTCGAAGTTCCCGGCAGTCAAAAAGGGCCATGGCAAACCATCGCCGTCCGTCATCTCACAGGGTGGCAGTTCATTTATCCTTTCCTCTATTGGCTCCTCCTCTGGCTCGATCTTAAACTCCACCCTACTTGGATTCCCTTTACTGTTTCTCGGCTCATTCATACGAATTAAGACTGCATCGTATTTGCAGGACGATGGCTCTTCAGACTGACTGGACTGCACTGGATAATAAGACTGGGGATGGAAGTCTTCTATATTGCCAAATGGACTGTCTCCATCACCTAAAGAAAAACATATCTGTGATCAAACTATTAGATTCTAAGATCGATATGATAAAAAAGATGATTAACTACAACAGTTAGTCATTAGATGACAACTTTGCCAAATATATTATATAAAATAAAGATTATTTAATGCCTGGTTCACACGACAAGAAAATCAGGCCGATTTTGAAGTTAACTTGTTCCACCAATACCAAGAATCGCAAAGGGTCTCCTGACACCAGAGTGAATTTCTCTAGCTTGGGGTGTCTATAATCCAATCTACTTCCCAGCGCGGTTGAGCTGCCCTGATTATAAATTGTAAATATTTGTAAACACTTTAGTTGCATTCCAAAGCCTAGGTTGCAGCCAAGGTTGAAAGGCCCTTGGTAAGACTTGCTCTGCTTACTGTTCATATAAATGGAACAATCAAATGAGGCTAGTAGTGAGGTGTGTAGTGAGATCACTTGCGCAGGAACTTGTGGGAGAAAATAGCTGTGGTGCTTCTTGCTTTTTTGAGAAAAAATGAACAGTTTTGATACTTTAAAAGGCTGTGTTTTTCTTGTTGCATTTGTTTCCCTTTGTATTGTGTATGCACGGAAAACTGTGGGTAACAAAGGTCTTGGAAGGATACATCAGTTGCGTCCTCATATTTGCCACTTGGCTTTGGATGACATCTTTTGTGTGGGACAGATGCCAACTGCATGTGTGGGTGTGTATACAGTGAGTCCAAGAAGTATTTGATCCCTTGTTGATTTTCTTCGTTGGCCCACTAATAAAGACATGATCATTCTATACTTTTAACGGTAGATGTATTCTTACATGGAGAGACAGAATATTAAAAAGAAAATCCAGAAAATAAATCTAAGGAATATATATTAATTGATTTGTATTTCATGGAGTGAAATAAGTATTTGATCCCTTAGTATTCATTAGCAGTTCTGGCTTTTACAGACCAGTTAGACACTCCCAATCAACTTGTTACCTGACCTGAAGCCACCTGTTCTCACTAATCACTTGTGTGAAAAACACCTGTCCACAGAACAGACAGATCACACAGATTTCAAGTCTCCAACATGGGTAAAACCAAAGAGCTGTCACAGGACCTCAGAGTCAGAATTGTTGACCTTCACAAAGCTGGAATGGGCTACAAAAAGTTTAGTAAGGTGTTGGATGTGAAAGTAACAACTATTGGTGCAATTATCAGAAAGTTTAAAGAGTATAACATGACAATCAACAGACCTCGGCCCGGTGCTCCAAAGAAGATTTCGCCTCGTGGGGTGGCAATGATGCTGAGAACGGTCAGAAATCGTCCTGCAACCACTCGGCAGGAGTTAGCAAATGACCTGAAGGCAGCTGGGACCACAGTTTGCAAGGAAACAATTGGCAACACTTTGCGCAACAATGGATTCACATCCTGCAGTGCCCGAAAGGTACCCCTGCTGAAGAGAGCACATGTGGAGGCGCGCCTCAAGTATGCCAATGATCATTTGAAAGATGAACCAAGTTATTGGGAGAAGGTTTTGTGGTCAGACGAGACCAAAATTGAACTTTTTGGCCTCAACTCCACCCGCCATGTGTGGAGGAAGAAAAATGCTGCCTATGACCCCAAGAACACTGTGCCCACCGTCAAGCATGGAGGTGGAAGCATAATGTTTTGGGGGTGTTTCTCTGCCAAGGGTACAGGGCTACTTCACCGCATCACTGGGAAGATGGATGGAGCCATGTACCGCACAATCCTGAGGGACAACCTCCTCCCCTCTGCCAGGGATCTGAAAATGGGCCGTGGTTGGGTCTTCCAACATGATAACGACCCTAAACATACAGCAAAGGATTGGCTCAAGAAAAATCACATTAAGGTCATGGAGTGGCCCAGCCAGTCGCCAGACCTCAATCCGATCGAAAATCTATGGAGGGAGCTGAAGGTCAGAGTTGCCAAGCGACAGCCCACCAACCTTCATGATTTAGGGTGTACTCACACTAGGCCCGTTTTGGTTGAATCGTGCCGGAGCACGGTTCGGCCCCCTCCCCACTCCCCCGCAGGCCTGCACTCACACTGCGCTAAACGATCCGTGCCCGAGCACGCTTTCGTCAACAGGTGACTTTTGTTTTGAAGAACAGTATGCGCACGCAAAACAATGGAGTTCAGGATTGTACTGTTGTTTTTGTTTCTCTGGAGTCGTTTTGGGCGTGCAAATACGCAACTGAACCAGAGATTCATTGATTGTGCAACACAACGATTTACTGCTAATCGTGCTGCACGTGTAAGAAGGTTTTTACACAAGCAGCAGACGTCCAGGGAGAAATTTGCAGCTTTACTCGCGGACTACAATTCACGTTTATCAGTAAGGTAAGAGACGTACTTGCTATATACATAAATAGTGACCAAAGGAGCGAAACATAAAACTCAAGTAATAATAAAATGTGTTTGTTGTTTAGGACTTGTAGATAGTAGTCCTAATTTATTATGGGTAACACTAACCATTATGGTGCTCTTTAGAACCCTTTTCAAAAATATTATATGCAGAATTGTGTATAAAACGTCCTCCGTTTACAGTAGCGTCGCATCACTGACGTCATCTTGATCCGTGCCCGGGCACGGTTTGCGCTCACACTGCATCTGTACCGTGCCCGGGTCCAAGTGAACCGTGCTCGGGCCCACCTCTTCAAGCGGGCCCGGGCACGGTTCAGCGTACTGTGCCCGGGCACGGTTCGGAGCGATCACACTAGCCAAACGAACCGTGCTTTGGGAGGTAACCGTGCCCGGGCACGGTTCGGATTGCCTAGTGTGAGTACACCCTTAGAGAGGATCTGCAAAGAAGAGTGGGCCAAAATTCCCCCTGGTGTGTGTGCTAAACTTGTGGTTAACTACAACAAACGTCTCACCGCTGTGCTTGCAAACAAAGGCTTTGCCACTAAGTATTGAGTGTGTTTGGCAAGAGGGATCAAATACTTATTTTCCTCATTGAAATACAAATTAATTAAAATATATTCTTTAAAATTATATTCTGGATTTTTGTCTTGATATTCTGTCTCTCCATGTTAGAATATATCTACCATTAAAAGTGCAGAAGGATAGTGTCTTTATTAGTGGGCAAACAAAGAAAATCACAAGGGATCAAATACTTCTTGGACTCACTGTATATGAATGTATTTCTGTATTCACATCAGACTCATTTTGCAATATGGGTAAGCCATCTTGAACTCTTTATTTCTGCCATGATTTCATCCAATTCTTTTCTTTCTTTTGGCTTTTCCTGTGCAAAAAGCCTAACCACCATCCGACATGTTTGTTGAAATCTAATTCGAGAGAAACTTCTGTTTAGCTGTTTGGGACTCAGGCGATACTCCTCCTTGCCTTGCCTGAGAAATTGCTTATCTGAATTGTTTGTGTGCATAACCTGAAAGTGTCTGATATTTCACACAAGGCAATGTGTGCTGTGCAGAAAAGCAATTATAAGTATATTGTGTACGGATTCACAGTTTTTTTTTTAACATGGGTGAAGATTTTTTTGTACATCCTGTAGTGTGGGCCAGGCATCATACATGTAAATATTCTCACAGAATGCACTGTTACCCAATAAAGCTGTTGAATAGCATAGTGGATAACATGATAGTCCGACATTGAGGATGTGAATATTGGTTCCCTATCAAGGCAGGAATGACAAGAAATGTAAATGTTTAAATGGTAGACAGGTAACTAGTTCTGTACCCAGCTAAAGTAGCCTCTTTAGCAGCAATAATACTAAGAATACTACTAACATCTACCTTTTAAAGGCTGATTATTATCATCATCATCATCATCATCATCATCATCATAATAATTATAACAATTACTATAATATCTATAATATATAATACATATCTAAATGTACTGTTAACTGTAGAACAGCAGACATAAGGTGAGATTTTGAACGTTTCATTGAAATTGTACAAAACTAATACTGTACTTAATCAGTAGTCAGTATGTTATTTAAATCATCATAATTAGTCATGTAATATAAAAAATATGCTAAAAGACAAAACAACTCCTAACACCTTGGTCAACTTAAGAAAATCTGAGCCATATGCCAAATTGAGTGTTATTTAATTTTACATATTTCTAACTTCACAAGTCACTTTATTTATAGATATTTCTGCTACTATCATAGAGGTGTGTATATTTTTGCAGATGTACATTGTGTATCTATGTGATATATCTATACTTAATATTTATGCTGCTAAATTTTCAATATATTTTTGTATTTTACTTACATGCTTTATATATATATATTTTTTTTTTTTTTCTTTTTTCCTGTTTTTTTTTTTTTTTGCGGGCGAGTCAATGCAACGAAATTTCCTATTAAGAATGACAATACAGCAAGTCTAAGTCAATGCAATTACCTTTGTCTACTGATCTCTCCAACTTCAAAACTTCTAACATGTAAATTATTTAAACCTTAATTACTTAAACTACTGTACACAAAATGCTACCCGCCCCATATTTGACAGCATGAGCAAGAGCAATTCTTACCCATCTCTGGCTCTTGTGCATCTGTGCATAGCTTCTGGTCATTCTGGGAGTTCTCAAAGTCACACTCTGCTGTGGACACAGAGTAACTTCCGGCCTCCAGTTTTACAGCTGCTGTGTTGAGTCCTCCTGCATCTGCTTTATCCTCAGAATTCAGAGAGTCACTGAGGATCTGGGGCTGTCTAAACTCAGTGTGTGTAATACCAGAGTTAAGATGTGAATTCACAAAGTCTAGGTTGGAATCCTCATGAAAGTTTATCAGTCCTGAGGAACTTGTCTTTTTATCTTCCTCTTTATCCTCACAATTGGCCTCCTGGTGGAGATCATCAGCATTCATATCTAAACAAGAGAGCATTTAAATAAAACAATATTATTACAATATTAAAATTACAAGAACTGTACCACATTAGCCTCATAACATAAAAAATATAACATAATTTAAAAGCTTTTTGACAAATTTATTAAAATCACTGTTAATCAAGTGTTTGTGTTTGTTTCATGTGAAGTAAAATGTTTGTATTCTATACACACACAGTACAGTATACTGTCTCCAACAAGTTTCTATTAACTATAGCATTCATCTAAATTATTTACTCTCTTACTATAATTATTAACCAATAACAAGTCCTTAAATTAAATAAATAATCGTTATTTGGAAATGTTTATTTTATACTAGACACATAATTCTTAACCAGTGTTTATAGAAGCCATACTACGCTCCCTACAATAATGTGGAGGAATGAAGGACCATTTCAGCCACTCAGCCATGTATATATGCCCAACAGAAAAGCTATGTGATGCATAGGAAATTTCCTTACCAAATAAACATTTTTGAACAAAATCTAAAAAAAAAATACATTTTGTGAAAGGTGAAAGGCCAAACGCAGTACACAAAAATTTGCCACTTCTTCACCAACGGTAATAGCAAAACTACAGTTTAATGATATGTATTTAACTCTCAGGAAACATTTTAATATTCCAGAAGACATAACAAAAACCATTTTTTAAAACACACTGACGATTTTTGGGGAAATTAAAGGATTTTAAGTGTAGCTTATAGTGCGAATATAACTTCACACTTTAGCTTTATGTTATACAGCTGTGGAAAAAATTAAGAGAGCGCTTCAGTTTCTGATCAGTTTCTCTGATTTTGCTATTTATAGCTATATGTTTGAGTGAAACGAACATTGTTGTATTATTCTATAAACTATGGACAATATTTCTCCCAAATTTCAAATAAAAATAATGTCATTTAGAGCATTTATTTGCAGAAAATGATAACGGCTGAGAAACGTCTGAAATAACAAAAACGATGCAGAGCTTTCAGACCTCAAGTAATGTAAAGAAAATATATATCCATAACGTTTTTAAAGATTTTAGAATATATTTGGTGGAATAACCCTGGTTTTTAAATCACAGTTTTGGTATGTTCTCCTCCACCAATCTTATATACTGCTTTTGATTTTTTTATGCCATTCCTGGTGCAAAAATGTAAGCAGTTTTTTAAGAGGTTTGTTTTTTATTTCTCATCACTTTTAAGAGATCCCTTTTTTCAGAGCTGTAGCTAAAATGCCTTAAAAATAGAACTGTTTATATTACAACAATATCCTTTATAAAAAATAATTTCTGAGATGATATATGGACCACAAAAAATATTACGACAAACCTAGGTAATAGGTAGGTAATGTTAAATAAAGGTTAATTCAACCATAATTCAATGTTTATTCACTAATTTTTATTAGGTTAACTATCAAGGAGATGTTTCATAGCTAGCTAGCTAGTTAGCTAAGCTACAGTGTTACCTAAATACTGTATAATCAGATTCCGTATTGATATGTGATAATAATCGATTATCAGTATCAGTCAGTACCTCTCTCTGCCTCTCCGATCTGAGGGTTGATCTGAGGGGCAGTGGAGAGGGGTTTCTCTCTCAGAGCTGCCCTCAGATCCCTCACTTTCCCCCTCAGGCTCTGGATCTCGCCCTGGCTCCTCCGGATCTCCAGCCGCATCTCCACGCACTGCGAGTCCACCAGCGCACAGATCTCCGTCGCCGCCGCCTTCGCCAGGCTCTCCATCACCGACCAGACCCGCGCCTCCAGCGCCGCAGCGGCTCCAGACATCTTCCAGCCCTCACTGCTTTAATCCAGCGGGAGATATCTCAGTTCATTCAGACCCTCAGCTTCACCCCTACAGCTGTGTTTACTCTCTGTGCTCCACTCTCTCATTCACTTCCGCTCTGCTTTGTGTGGAGTTACCGTAATACACCTACTATAGAGTCTGTAATGTAGCTGCGCCCTCCAATTAGTAGTGCATCTAAAAAAATGCATCTAAAAAAATTAGAATGTCGTTGAAAACTTACTTCATTTCAGTAATTCAGTTCCAAATGTGAAAGCATTAATTTATTTTATTAATGATTATGGATTACGGCCAATGACAACTCAAAAGTCAGTCTCTCAGAAAATTAGAATATTATATTAGACCAATTGGTGCTGGAAAATGAAATCCACATCTCCATAAAAGTTGTTTTGAGATCCAAGGCAAACACCGCACTTAAATTAGTCTTGATATAGAGGGTTCAAACACTTTTTAACCAATACATTTCCATTATTTTTTCATGACTTTTCCATGCTTCAAGGCAAACTTTCATTATCATACAATTTTTAAAACATCAGTGCAGACATGGACAATAAAACCAAAAATGAACTAAAACTATAATTAAAATTGTTTATAGTAGGCCTAATTTAAAATTAATCTGATAAAATGTTGACACACAATCTTTAATAATAAAATGTGTCAGATCCTGAAAGCTACATTGTGTAGAGCTAAATTACTGAATTAACTCTGAGCTGACGTATTTGTTAGCTCAAAATAGCTTTTCTCTATCTCTATCGATAAAGGGGAAACAAAGATTTGTAGACCAAATTCCCATGACTTTTTCCAAAACCTTCTGGATATTATAACTCAAGCTTTTTACTCAAGTAAAAGTGTACAAGTACTGGTTTTAAAACAATACTTAAAGTATAAAAGAAAATATATGCAGTACTGTAATTATCACGTTTAAATAACTACTAATGCCCCAGAAAAGACCCATTGCCTTGTTTTACTAAGATAAAAAACAAAAATCGTAGGTGGTGATCAAATTCTATCCCAGCAAACATTATGGCCTCAAATGTGTGGAATGTGGGCTAGGTGGGTTTCAAGTACGTGTAGGCTCTTAGTGGATTTGTAATAGGTTGATACCGAATGTTTCTAGTTCATAATAAACGTATATGCAGCTGTGGAAAAAAATAAGAGACCACATAAGAATTACGAGTTTCTTTCATTTTACCAAATTGAAAACCTCTAGAATATAATCAAGAGGAAGATGGATGATCACAAGCCATCAAACCAAGCTGACCTGCTTGAATTTTTGCACCAAGAGGGACAAAGTTATCCAAAAGCAATAATTTACATGTGAAAGTGTGGTGCGACTAGCATAGTGTGTTTGACCAACCAGGGAATCAACCCTAGTTTGCCAAAAAAGGACTGGTGTTATTACCTACAATGCTATACAACTCACATAAGATAGGCCATGTCCCAATTATCATCCTAGGCTCTAAGCCCCTCCTGGAAGGGCTCTTTAATGAAGCTTAAAGCATTGAGAGTTTAAAGCAAAGTTGAGACATTTTGTCTCACATCCATTAACCTGTACACAATAGTACTGCTTTAATGCCAAATACCACATTTTCCACAAGTTGAGATTAACATTTTTTGCAAGGTTGCAGTGAAAATTAAATAAAAATTATGTGAGTCAACTGCATAAAGACCAAGAACACGACACGTAATCAGGGTTCCACACTCATTAAAGGTATTTTCTCCATGTTCTGTTTATGTATTGCCAGTATCAACCACAATGAAACAGTGTAATATCCATGCATTCGTGATTCGCGATTATTGAAAACGGGACAGAGAAACAATTACAAACATTCCATTTACAGACACACTCAGAAACACACCGACTGTCACGGCCTGCTACAGTAAATCCGTTTGGTCAGTTCTGACTTTTCGGCAACAACGTGAAACATGTAATTACAGTAACAAAAAGACACAACACACTGGATCTGTCCAGGTGTGATACTGAGCTGTAAAAATATTGCTAATCTACTTTCTTAAATAATTACTAAAACTAAACAGCTGTAAATGGATTTGGGTCCATTTAAACTCCCGTGTAAAATGGACTTTGGGTGTAGTAAAACATGATAAAGAGTACTAACCCTTAATAAATACCATGACTTCACTTTAAGATGGCAGCACCCAGAGATTAGGTTATGTTATAGATTGTATACAGTGTTTTTTAATAAGCTTCTTGTGCACTTTAAAAGTTTTAAATGCCTCGTTTTAAATGTCAAGGCTCTCCAGATTCTACCAATGAGGTGTGCAGCTACTTTGAGCCTGAATATATCTGCAGGTGCAAGTGGATGCCCTGAAGCACCCGTTGTAAAGAGTGCTGGTCAAAAAGCACAAAAATTACTGTATCTCAGAAAGTTGAGGGAGAGCGGAGGTGTGCTATTCATCAAAGGTTAGTACTCTTCATCATGTTGTACTACACCCAATGTCAATTTTAGTGAAAAGGTAAAAAGTGGTGATCTCACACTTTCTTGCAGACTACCATAATGATGAATAATCGTTGAATGTGTATGAATGATATGCATTTCATAGGGATGTGGGTCTATTTTATTGCCAATCTTTTGGAGTGAATTGGCACATCTCCAGATTTGGAAAGAACTAAAGGCTCATTAATAGTCCCTTTATGTACAAAATTGAAAAGTACATTTCTGTTTCAAACAATGTAACTGCTACAGCCCACATACTTCTATGCATCCTGTATTTAGGAATGGATTTTAAGTACATCCAATCCAGTACATTGAGAAATAGAGAACAGTTTTCTGACAACAAACATGATGGCAATGGTGGAGAAGATCATGATAATGCTCTTATGACAAAAAAGACAAGAGAGTCAGTGGTGTAAACGATTGTACACTGTGTAAAAACTGTTACGTCATAGTCTGGCGTTGTTTTCTAAGTTTTGTAGTTGTGTCCATATATAAATGGTCATGATTGCTGGAACTATTGGCTGATCTGCCCCAATGATTTGACAGGATTTCCTTCTGTGGCACTAGTACTGAATCGGAGTACGAACAGATGGTTCTGTCCCTTCCCATAGCATAAGTGAGCCTTAGTACGAAAAGAATCAGATTTCTTCCAAGATCAAGGCCAAGATTGTGAAGGGTTCATGAGAGAAATCACTAGGGCTGGCCCGAATAGCGTTTTTTGAGCTCCGGATATTCGGCACTGATTCGAAGCGAATATTCGAATATTCGTTTTTTAAAAAAGAGGTAAAAAAAAAAAAAAAAAAAAGCAAATCACGGCCCCTTTAATCCACTGAAAAATGTTCAATTTGCTCTGACCGACGAGACATATTCACCCCGGATTTTTGGTGTTTTTATCCCGGATTTTTGTGTTTTCACCCCATATTTTTTCTGTGTTTTTAGCCCAGATTTCTTTGTGTTTTCATCCCGGAATTTCTGCTGCCCTACACCGCGGCTTATCCGCTGCGTAAGCAGGCTAGGAGGCTGCTGCTGCACGGTTTCTCCGCTGCGCAAGCCAGCCCAGTAAATTGCTGTTTGTGTTTTCACACTTAGGTTATTTGCTTAAAAAAACAAACAAAAAAAACGTTTGTTCAGGAAGTATTTTATATTCTTAAACATTGTTGATTATATTAGAGGACAGTCATTGTAAACTGTACTTGGTCTATTTCGGTTAAAGGATCGTGCAGGGCATATTACTGATTTTGTATTTTTGCACTTGGGCTATAAGCTCAATATTAAATATTTCGTTTGTTTAGAAATTATTTTATATTTTTAAACCATGTTAAATTATATTAGAGTAGAGGAAAGTCATTGTTAATGACGTTATTGTACTTGGTCTATTTCGGTTTAAGCATTGTGCAGGGCATAGCCGTATTACTGATTTTGTATTTTTGCACTTGGGCTATAAGCTCAATATTAAATATTTCGTTTGCTTAGAAATTATTTTGTATTTTTAAACCATTTTAAATTATATTAGATAAGAGGAAATTCGTTCAGACATCATTTTTGTAGGCCAGGCTTTTGTAACCGATTTAGCCCCTACTGTTGCCACATTACCCCTTACGTTTTATTATATAAATCAGTTTCGAAGAGCCTGCATTTTTTTTATCATGTCTGCGCGAGACTGATTTTTAAACCCACTCTTCCACGCTCCCGCGTTTCTGTCTCGTTACCGCGCCGCAAAAAAATTGCTTCTTTTAATCCCGCGCCCGCCCGCCACATACACATTTCTGCCGCTCCCGCCCCACGTTCCTAATATAAATTAAATAAACTACATTTAATGCTTCAAATTTACTTATATATTTATTAAAACAGCAGCGCTGAATAGTGTGGTCCCGTTCCTTACCCCAGTCCAAACACCATCGGTGTGTGCGTGTGTGTGTCGGTCCATCCTGCGCGTTGAGAGTTTTCTTTAGGTTTTTTTTTTTTTACAATTATTACAGTTTTCTTAACTATTTATTAATTTGCTCCCGCATCGTCTGGATTAAACTCCCGCTCCAGCCAATAACAGTTCAGTTCTGTCCCGCGCGCAAGATATTCTGACGGGACCCGCGAGAACAGAAGTGGTTAGAGTGAGGTGGAACTCTGGAAAGGAGAAAAAAAACGAATATCCGAATACCAAAATTAAAAACCGAATACCTACTCAACGAACGAATATCCGAATACCCGAATATTCGGGTCCAGCCCTAGAAATCACCATTTAAAACATCCTGTAATGCAGGAAAATGACTGTATAAGAATAGGCTAAAAAGAGAAGGTTCTAAAGAGTTACAAGAGCTACTTCACTAAAACTAAAAAAACTTTTTTTTCTGGCAATGTCCAGACCAAACTCAACCAAACTAAACACGGCCTCTACCTAAGCAGAACCTCAGCAGGAATGTTAGTGTTATCTTAAGTAGCCCGTCGCTTGGATCTGGGGGCAGCAGTGCCGGTAACGCCCTGCTCGCGTGGGGAAGCTCATTCCGCAGGTGGAGCAGTGGAACCCCCGTTCCTGCAAGTGTGTCCGCAGGTGACCCTTCAAGCTGCTCTTTTGTGTGAAGCTCCTGCCGCACAAGCTGCAACTGTAGGGCCTCTCTCCGGTGTGGATGCGCTGGTGCCGGTCCAGGTGGCTCATCCGGTCGAACGTTTTCCCGCACTGAACGCAGATGAAGCGCCTTTCTCGCCTCCTCGGCATCCCGTTCGCTACTTTGGGCGTCTGAGGTATTGGGTCGGGAGGTAAATTTGGCAGCATTATAGCCTCTGTGGTTCTAAGAGGAGCTGATGTAGATATGTGGTTTATGGGTGGAGCTACGGTGGGTTCCTCAGAATGCATGGCGTAACATATCTCTGGATTGGCCTCTTCTTGGTCCATGACTGCTGATATGTTATTGTCCTCCTCATCCTTCACAGCAACGGAATTGCTCTGATTGCTGTGGTTGCTGTCAAACCCCTTGGTGTTGATGGTCACAGGAGATCCCCACGAGTGTACAATGGTTGAGGTAGCTTCTAACTGATACTTGTTTTGAGGTACGCTGTATTCAGCCCTGCTAGAACAATCAGACTCCATGTCTTTTCCAGTGCTCACTGCATTTACGGAATTTGCATTCAAAGCCACTCTGTCTTCTTCACCTTTGACTGTTTCAGATCCAGAGTTGAGTTGTCGAGGCTTTTCTGGCTTAAAATTGCTCAACACCTGATCTTTAGTCTCAGCTTTCTTCTCATCCTTCGTGCCCTCCTCCTGAAGACAAACCACATCATCGTCATAGTCGTCCTCTTCATCATCATCCTCATCATCGTTATCATTATCGTCCTCATCGTGGTCTTCCAACTCACAGAGGTCAACATAGCTCTGGGTTTTTCTATCTGGTGGGCTGCTGTTTGGATCAGTAAGTGCCGACTGGTGATCTACCGGTGGATGATCAGAACACTCGCCCTCTATATTTATGAAGTGAGTATTTTCTTGAGGCAGGCACGATGACAAGTGAGGATTCTGGTCTTCAGTGTGTGTCTCTTGACTGTTTATAAAGGCGTGGGCAGCAATCTGTTCTTCACAATGAGGAGCCATATGCCATTCGTTACTGAAGTGGCCGTCTTCACCAGGCAACCCAGCAACTGCAAGAAAAAGAACACAACAGACAAAAAAGATGTAAAAATTTAAGAAAAACACATACACAGCAGACATGTTAGTATACCTAAAGGAAGATAATCTTTAGGAGATTTGAGGCCGATTGGTACAATTAATGGAACCCACAATGTCACCACAATGCGTGGTGTGTGCTTTTATAGGGCAGGGCAGCTTTAACCAACACATCTGATCTCATCACATTGAAGTCCAGGTTGGCTGACTCCTAGCTTCAATTAGCTCTTCGAAAAAAGTAATTATCCTAGAGGTTTACATACTTTCCCCCCCTCACTTGTAATTTTTTTAAAATGTTTTGTTCAATAAAACCATGCAAACATATCATTTTATGTGTGATATTACTTTAAGTAGACTGTGTTTGTCTATTGTTGTGCCTTTGATGAAGTTCAGAACACATTTAATGAGCAATTCATGCAGAAATCACAAAGGGTTCACATACTTTTTCTTGCAACTGTACAATACATAACCATACACTGACGTGCCATAAGTCACAGAATTGAAACTAGCATCGTGTCCCGTGACTTCTGCCATGATTTGCTTCTTCACCAGAGTCGCTTTTAGCCAGACATCATTAGTCACAAACATTACCATGCACTGTGCTGTTCACTGCGGGTGGTAATGCCTTCTGTACACACATTAAACTGTGGATCAAGGAACGTTAAATTCCCACAACTTTAAAACTTTTAAATCAGGATGCATTCTGTGAGCAATGTGAACTAATACATGATGTAATTTTAATTATTAAGACTGTAAAACAAAGCAGGTCTCACTTCGATGGGTCTTCAGGTGGCTTTTCAAGCTGCTCTTCTGTGTGAAGCCCCGGCCACACAACCCACAGCTGAAAGGTTTCTCTCCAGTGTGTATGCGCTGATGCCTCTCCACGTGGCTGAGCCTATCGAAGGTCTTACCACAGAACATGCAGGGAATCCGTCTCTTTTCCACATCCATTACTCTGTTCACTGGTCTCCCTCTGGCTGGAACACCACCCAGAGGGCTGAAGTTACTCTGACCCTCAGGATGTGGGTGTATAAGGGCATTGTGGGTGTTTTGTGCTCTCAGTAAGTCATCCGTAGCTACGTGCAGGTTGTCTGTGGAGGGCTCGCTATGTCTGGCTAGGTCTTCTCCATTCTGACATCTCGTCGTCTCCATTCTGTCCTCAAGTGGCTCATAGCTCCTGTCCACAGCAGCAGCAGGGTCTGACCGGTGATGTGCCGGATCATATGTGGAGTGGAAAAACTCAGGAGAGTGCATTTCTGCATTTTCTTCTGACGACCACACCTGGGCGAGCTCTTCATTCTCAGCAGAACCAGACTGTACCGGCAGCCCCGTCCTTGTGTTTTGGCTTGAAGCATCTTGCACGATCTGCACGTCCTCATCATCTTCTATGCGTTCAATCTTTACCTTCACTCTGGGAATCGATGTGGGGGCTTCTTTTTGTCGCCTGTTCAGATTTTCCCTTCTGGATTCTGTTTCTGTACTTCTCTTTTCTTGTTCTTGGACACCTGTGGTAATGAGAAGATTCATTTTAATTAACAAAAGTTTTGGTCCAGCTATACTGGTTGGTTTACAAGTGGAAGCTTCTTCTAAGGACTAAGTCTAATCACTGTCTGGAAAGCCAGTGCCTTGGGAATTGAAATTTAGTTCAAACTATAGTAAAACAGACACATTGATTATGCTTGATCATGCTTGTAGACCAGCTAAAACATCAAACTCAAACAAAAAAACACCAAAAAACTCCAAACTGGTCAACCAGCTTGTTCATACTGGTTATTGATCCAGCTTTACCGAGTTGCTCATGCTTGTAGCCCAAATACAGCATCACACTTAAATGACAACATGCCCTAAACTAGTCAACCAGATTGGTCTTGTTGGTCCGACCGCTTGGTGAAAGTGGTTGTCTATCTAGCTAGCTTGGATTTGCTGGCCAACCAGCATGGTCTAGTTTGTTCAGATTGATGAACATGTTTGTAGATACCCAAAGCTGGTCAAAACCATGGTTATAATAGTTATCTAGCTTGGTTTTGCAGGTCATGCTGGTAAACCAACATGGTCAAACTGGGTCAGGTTGCTGATCATGCTTGTAGATCTTTTAAACAATCATTTTTAAATGGCAACATACCCTAGACTGTTCGAAATCTAAGCTGGTCAATCAGTCTGTTTATACTGGTTATCTAGCTTGGTTTTGCAGGTCATGCTGGTCAGCCAACATGGTCTAGCATGTTCAAATTGGTTATTTATCTAGCTTTACCGGGTTAATCATAATTATACAGCATCATACCTAAATGACAACATGCCCTAAAATAGTCAATCAGATTAGTCTTGTTGGTCAAACCGCTTGGTGAAAGTGGTTCCATCTAGCTAGCTTGGACTTGCTGGCCAACCAGCATGGTCTAGTTTGATCAGGTTGATGAACATGTTTGTAGATACCCAAAATTGGTCAAAAGCCTGGTTATACTGGTTATATGGCTTGGTTATTCTAGGTCATGCTGGTCAGCCAACATGGTCTAGCATGTTCAAACTGGTTATTTATCTAGCTTTACTGGGTTGATCATGCTTGTAACCCAAATGAAGCATCATAATTAAATGACAACATGCCCTAAACTAGTAAACCAGATTGGTCTTGCTGGTCTTAGTTGGTCATGCTTACGGACCAAATAGACCACCACACTTCAATGAAAACAGACCCAAAATCGATCAAAATCTAAGCTGGTCCACTAATTTAGCCTGGTCTATATTGGTCAGGTTAACATCCTAAAGGAAAACCCCCAAACTGGTCAATATCTAAGCTCATCAAGCAACTTTTCCAGCTAAATGATGCTTTTTCTTAACAGTGGTTCTCAAAATTAATGCAATAAGGGTTTCTTTTAGTGTTTACAAACTTTGTGGTCTAGAATTAGACTAAATCAGGCTTATCTGAGCTTTCCAGAAGCTTCTATATGAGATTATTTAAACAGATCAGCTTTTTCACCACCTTCTAACTGTCTCGCGCGGCCGCTCACGCACTCCCGCACCA
This sequence comes from Astyanax mexicanus, assembly GCF_023375975.1. Lineage (NCBI taxonomy): Eukaryota > Metazoa > Chordata > Actinopteri > Characiformes > Acestrorhamphidae > Astyanax > Astyanax mexicanus. Next base: position 50,214,010 of record NC_064411.1, on the reverse strand, counting down.
GAGCGCGGCGCGTGGCCCGCAGCTCATTAGACACGATCTGCAGGTTCCTCTTCAGCGTGTCGATCTCGTTCTCCCGCTCGCAGATCTCCAGCCTCAGCAGCACCACGCCGTCATCCACCACCTTACTGATCTCCGCCACGGCCGCTTTCGCCAGCACGTCCATGATGGAGGCGATTTGTTTCTGGAGAGCGACACTGTTGAGCATGTTCTCCATCTGCTTTACATAACAACTCCCAAACTACACAGCGTGTACAGTCTATACAGAGCCTAGACTCCCACACAGCTCCAGCACACGCCGGGAAAGTGGCCTACATTTATTAAAATAAAATATAAAAGAGGGGAAACCCGCTCAATACTTGTAGTGCTGGCTAATGTTTTGTTCCCGGACAGATTTCTGTCTCTCAGCACAAGCGGAGGAAGTGCCGCTAGCAACCGCTGGAGCTAAACATACCGTAACCAATAGAAAAGACGCGCACTAAAAACATATATATATATATATATATATATATATATATATATATATATATATATATATATATATATATATATATATATATATATATATATATATATAGAGAGAGAGAGAGAGAGAGAGAGAGAGAGAGAGAGAGAGAGAGAGAGTACCAGACAAAAGCTTGGATACTTCTTCTCATTTAATGTTTTTTTATTTATTTTCCTTTTTCTCTACATTGTAAATTAATACTGAAGTCATATATATATATATATATATACACAAGGAATGATTTTTAATTTTAGCTTGTTAGTTATATGTTTTATTCATATTATATTTTATTCTTATTTTATTTTACTCTTTAAAGCATTTAGGTCGGTACAACAGAGGTAACTCTTGCTTTTCCATTCCTTGTATGGTTCTGATGAGAGCCACTTCCATCGCAATGTTTTTGATGGTTTTGTGACTGCAAAAAAAAAAAAAAAAAAAAAAAAAAAACACAACCAGGGAATGGGACAGATTTATACTTCAAATTCTAATATTCTTACATGTGTAAAAAATTGTAAGAGGAAATTAAGTTTATTCTACAGTTTTGTTTATCTATATATACGGAATTAAAAACAAATCTACACATTAAAGGACATCAGCGCAACAGCACAGATACAAAATATGTGGAGGAAAACAAATAATTTAATAAACATTTAAACATGAATAAAACACACAAAACAAATAAAGTACACAGAGTGATCTATTGTAAACGTTTATTTCTTCTATGGTTGATGATTATGGCCTACAGCCAATGAAAACTCAAAAATCAGTTTCTCAGAAAATTATAATATTATGTAAGACCAATTGGTACTTTTAGTTGGGGCATTGTGCCAAGTACTGCTGGAAAATGAAATCTGCATCTCCATAGAAGTTGTCAGCAGAAGGAATTTCATTTTCCAGCAGGACGTGACACACTGTCCACACTCCCAAAAGTATCAGTTCTTATAATATAATATAATAATTTTCTGAGACACTGATTTTTGGGTTTTCATTGGCTGTAAGTCAATAATAGTCATCTATATAATCTATATAATATATGAGTTTCACATTTTGAACTGATTTACTGACATAAAGTAACTTTTCAATGATATTCTATTTTTTTGAGATTCACTGTTAGTATATGGTACCTGTGGCAGAGCTGCAGCTATATTAATGAAATGTAATGCAGCCCAGGAGGTGGCAGTGTATGGCCACCACACAGAACAAACCAAAAACACACGTTGTAGATGAAGGTACCGTAACTTATAGGGAATAAGCGCATCTTTAAAAACATACAACCAGTAAATTAGACAAAAAAATACATGATAGAATGTATTCCAGCTTAGTGTGAAAATGTTAGTAAAGACTGTAAGAGTAAATCTAAGCTAATTCCAGTGTTTTTTCCATTTTAATTAATAGAAAATGTATATATTGTATTTATATTTTAAGTATGAGATGGAAAGGCCGGCCAGCAGATGGCAGTGCATGGGCAGGGCGCAGCACACACGAAAAAACACAGAGACCCGGAAAAAATAGAGCCTAGCTTCCTTTGTTTTGTGTAGTCGGCAGTTTTTAGGGAAGAAGATGGGTCCGGAGTCCTTCAGATGGTCTTATCTGCTGCTTATTAGTTTATTTTACTCCTGTAAGTAACATTTATCTGCTGTTTAAAGCGTTTATCTGACCTGTTTAACCGGTTAGTACCTAAACGGCCTGGGGTCGCTTTCCGTGTTAATCCGCGTCTGAACACCGGCTACACCTCACACTTTCTGACGCCCTGCTCAAACAACACGTTTATTTGGCTTATTTTACTTTAACCTGAGCTCCTTGCTTTTATTACACGTTGTTTATCCTCTATTCTTTCATGTGGTTATCTCAAATTATTTGTATTAGTCTTAATAATGAAAATAATAGGGATGTTCCTCAGGCTCAGTGAATGAGAGCAGGGTTAAAAGGCCTGTATACATTTATTGGACTTTAAACTAGTTTATTTGGGTCCTAGTTAGGGGTGTGTGATATCGTATTGTACGTAATAATATCGCCAATATTTTTTTGAATATCATGAACGATATTATACCCTGAAATATTGTCCCAAATCACCACCCCTAATGATCACATCAGGGTAGTAACTTACTTTTTACTGATTTAACAAAAGTCCAGTATCATTTATTTTACTTTAATACTGGATATATAAATATATCTAGAGTGAATTATTAGTATTATACCATTCTACGTCATTGACTTCTGTGACAAATCTGATAAAATTCTTGTATTTTTAATATACAAGAGTTAGGCATGTGGCGTATAATATCGTATGCAACAATAAAAGTTAGTGGTGTCAATTAAAAAAAAAGTTTATCCTCCTGAGACCTAGACTTTTTTTGCAAAAAACAATGTAGTGTGGTAAAAAAAAATCCTGTCATTTGAGATCGGAAGGACCCAGTTATTTCATAAACAAATTTGACTAAAACTAGTTTCAAACCTAAAAATTAGATTAGAGTTTGTATCCGGCCCATGCTTCTGTCTGAACTGGCTGTAGAAACATATGACTGGGATTCCCCTCAAATGCATTTAATGTTGTCATGTGACCACTAGATGGTAGGGGCAGTGTTTTAGAAAAATTAAGCATCATGCTGTAGAAGAAATGTGAGAAGCAGAAATGTAAATGTCCTCATATGAGGACGCAGGGCCTCAAGAGGATCTACTTGTATGTTTAAGGGGATAAAGCCACGGTGTGGCGCTTGAATAAAGAATGCATGATAAATTGGACAAAGTAAACTTTTTTTTACTTTGTTGTGAACATCTCAGCTTGGTTCCAAGGATTTTTGAATTAAAACTTATTTTGCTGAGAATAAAAGAGCGTTTTCACACCTGTATTTGGTTTCTATGGTCCGGATCAGTTCATTAATTTGTTTGTTTACTTAAACAAAGTATCTCCTTCTGTTTGGTTTGGTTTCACACAGGCATAAACCTAAACACACCAAAATGCGCACCAATAAACCTTGCAAGCACATTGTTTCATACAGTGCTCTTAGTGTGTAAACAACATGGAGCAGCAGCAGAGACATTGCTTTTTCATAGCAGTATATTATCTGGCTAATATATCAGTTTAAACTGCACCTTATCAGCAGTTTAGCTCAATTAAAAAGAAGTTTATTTGATAGCTGGGTCAAATTAAGACCAGATCATGTTTTCACCATGTTGGGCAGGGACAGGGCAGATCACGGCAGAAGTTGGGGTCAAACTTGTTGCTGTAATTAAGTTGCACGTTAAAAACAATACTGCTTTTCTGATTCCAAATTAATTGTGTGCATTAATGCTTTAACGCCGACAGCCCTACTAAATACACATGTTTTGAGTCTCATAAAATATTCAGATCTGTCACGTATATTGTGTTTATTAAATGTTTGTTCATTTTCTCCTGGTCTAGATGTCAGCTGTAGCTCTGTGGAGCAGAAGATCTACATTCAGCTGAACAACACGGTTCCCTGTGTCCGGCTCCTCAATGCCACACATCAGATAGGATGCCAGTGTAAGTCCCTAAGGGCAGCTCTTAACAATATAATATGTGTGCACTATGGTGGTACCATGAAATGTAATATTATAATCTGGCAATAATAGCTGTGTTTTGATTTTATGTGTTTTATTTATGTATAACTATATATAAATCAGTGCTTTTCATTTAATTTACTTTCATTGACTTTGGGATAAATCTAACACAAGCATTATTAATTAACACAAACAGATACTGATGTAAAGTTTCAGCTTAAGGCTTTATTTAACCCCTGATATTAATGAATATCCCCTCTGTGTTCTAGCCTCTATATCAGGAGACACAGGAGTCCTCCATGTGTTTGAGTCAGAAGCAGACCTGGAGTGGATTCTCACCAATGGCCCTCATCCTCCCTACATGGTAGTGATGGAGGCAGTCTTCTTCACCCGGTGCGTTTAGCATACTCTTTACACACGCTTAAAGTGGATCGTAGTTTTTACCTTTATACACAGTATTTAGTAAAGGTGGAAATAATATATATACATAGGGCTGCAACGATTAGTCGATCTAATCGATAATGTCGATTATTTAAATTTGTCGACTACAAATTTCGTTGTTGACTAATCGTTAATTTGTAACATTACACAAGTGCTGGAGACAGAAAAAACTAGGTCTGTGTCTCCAAAAGTGCCCAAACACAACATGTTACATATTTATTCACTAAATATCAGTACTCTTCACGTTTAAACAACATGTGGACATTTTAAATGTCTTTTGAATCTCATGTTTAGCAGTTTTTCTGTTGTTTTTAGAGATGGAGGACATGGCAGAAACAATCGTTGACTAATCAACTAATTGAAAAAATAAACAGCAACTGCGTTACTGAAGAGGATAAAATACTCCTAAATAAGCAAATATGAGGGATTATGGATTTATTGGCATCAGTTCACAGAATTTCATTATGAAAATATTCTTCTTTATGTTCTTTATTTAATTATAGTATCAGCAAGTGGAGTAATGGAGCAGCAACTTTAGTATTTTTCGCACTAAAAGGTGCACCCGATTATAAGGCGCACTGGCATTAAAAAGCCTTTTCTTTTAAAGTCAAACAAATCTATACAGATTTCTGTCTTGAAAATTGTTTATTTGGGTGAGGAAAGTGCTTCTGTTTATTTACCATAAGCATAGATTTCCAGTGTTTTGTCTTTGTATTAAGACAAGCGCTAGCCGCGGTTAGCAGTGCTAGCCTAACCCAGGGAGCTATTAGCTAGTAGTTTGTCCCATGTAGCTTATTTTAACATGGTTAACAGGGCAAAAGAGCTGGTGCTGCAGTTAGCAGCTAATGCTAATGCTGCTGCTCTCAGCCTCAGTGCTCTAGAAACTTCACTGAAACTCACCCTTATAATTGATAAACAGATTGGCTTTACTGCTTCTTAATACCTGACCGGTAATATTCATATATAAGGTGCACTGTCGATTTTTGTCAAAATGAAAGAATTAAGTGTGCTTCCTAGTCCAGAAAATACAGTAACTCAAATTAGGGGGTGAGTTTAAGAGAGTTTAGAGCTCCTATGTTTCAATGAATATATTGATATTTGACGCACTTTTTACATTACATTACATTACATTACATTTGGCAGACGCTTTTGTCCAAAGCGACTTACAATATTGAAGTGCAAATAATAGAAGAGGTTAAGTACAAAAATAATAGAAGTTAAAAACAAAACATCTATAGATAGGGCCTTAAGGAGGTCAGAGGGAAATAATGGGATAGAGGAGTAGAGAAGAGGAAGAAGGAGATGAGGTTAGAATTAGTTAGTTTGTTAGAGGTGTAAGGAGAGTAAGAGCTCTTTGAAGAGCTCTGTCTTCAGGAGTTTATTAAAGATAGTGAGAGATTCTCCTGATCTGGTAGTAGAAGGTAGTTAGTTAGAGGTGTTAGGAGAGTAAGTGCTCTTTGAAGAGCTCTGTCTTCAGGAGTTTCTTAAAGATAGAGAGAGATTCTCCTGATCTGGTAGTGGAAGGTAGTTTGTTCCACCATTGGGGAACTCTGTATGAGAAAAGTCTGGATTGCTTTGTGTGAGTGTTTGGTAAAGCGAGGCGACGTTCATTGGAGGAGCGCAGCGGCCGGGAGGTAGCGTAAGCCTTCAGGAGTGAGTGCAGGTAGGAAGGAGCCTGTACTGTCATCACCTTGTAGGCGATTGTAAGCGCTTTGAATTTGAAGCGATCAGCACCCTGTAGCCAGTGGAGCTCAATGAGCAGCGGAGTGACATGTGCCCGTTTTGGCTGGTTGAAGACCAAACGTGCTGCTGCATTCTGAATCATCTGTAGTGGTTTTATTACACAGGCCGGGAGGACAGTTAGCAGGGCATTGCAGTAGTCGAGGCGTGAGATTACCACAGCTTGTACCAGGAGTTGGGTGGCCTGTTGCGTCAGAAACGGTCAAATTTTTCCGATGTTGTAAAGCGCAAAGCGGCAGGATCGGGCAACTGAGGCCACATGGTGTGTGAAGAGAAGCTGGTCATCAATCATGACACCCAGGTTCCTAGCAACCTTTGTCGGTGAGAGAGAGAGAGAGAGAGTCGATGGTTATAGCAAAGTTGTGTTGAATAGAAGGTTTTGCTGGTATGACCAGAAGTTCAGTCTTTGAGAGGTTTAGTTGGAGGTGATGTTCCTTCATCCATGCGGATATGTCTGTCTTATCGATAGTGTATCAGAAACCAGAAAGATGTGATATTTTGCAATATTGATGCGCCAATAATATTTACTAATATACTTGTTTTTTTCTTATTGCATGCAGTATTATGCTATTGTATTATCATTACATCAGTTACATAAAATGGTTTTAAAATGATGATATTGCAAAAATTGCTTATTGTGACAGGCCTACATGAACTCATCTGAAACATCTAGGAATATGAAACATGCTCATTTGCATACTGCAGCTTTGCAGTCTTAGCATCTTGCACAGTCATAATGCATGCATGCTCACAAAAACTGTAGTTCCGTTCTGTAGTTCTTTACACCTACAAGATACAGTGTGTTATTTAATAGCTGTGTACTTTCTGTTGTCTTGTTTTTAGGCCGACCATGATGAGGATGAAGAACTCCAGCAGGGTGGCAGGAGTAGCTGTGATCAGCTCCAGCACAGCACCATCTGAGGGCTTCTCCCCACACACACGCTGCCCCAACCAGAACTCAGGTCAGATTCTCTTAAAACTAAAAAAGCACAAAACGTGTGGGGTTTGGGTCCAATGACTACAGGCGTTTTAACACCTGTATTTGGTTTCTATGGTCCAGATTAGTTGATAAGTTTGCCTACTTAGAGCATTTTTTCCCCCCTCTATTTGGTTTGGTTTCACACAGGAACAAACCTTAACACACCAAAATACGCAACAATAAACCACGCAAGCACATTGTCTCCTTTGATTGGTCAGAGCTGTCTAGTGCAGGAGCAAAAAAGTAAATATAGTAAGAAGATTCTGTGTTCCAGTCTGTATATCTGTTCAGATTGAAGCTGCTTTAACACAGAACGCTGAAAATTTTCAGCTGCACTTTCAAACACAGTGTTTCCAATGGGACTTGCAGCACAGATGTACACGTAGTAAACATGTTGAGTGTCGTGTGGCTGTAAGCAGTGAACGCTGCACATACCGCACTCTTAGTGTGTAAACAGCGTGGAGCAGCAGAGACAGCATTTGTTCATAGCTGTGGTAATTAGCGTTGTCTGGCTAATATATCAGATTAATCTGCACCTTATCAGCAGTTTAGCTCAAATAAAAGGAGTATATTTGATAGCTGGGTCGGATCGAGACCGGATCACGTTCTCACCACAGTGTGTGAAAACTGATACTTTAAAGTAGCAGTCCGTATTTATTATTATTCTAAACTGAAAGCAGAAGCATCTCTGGCTGGAGAAGAATATGGATAAAATATTGTGTTTAATGGTGCCAGTGTGCTGGAATGACCATCCCTGCTAGCCTAATACAGTATATTCATTCAAAAAACTGGGGTGTCGAGTCTCTTTCGAGGGAGTTCTTCTTGTGGCCACGTCACACGTCTATAAGTACTTGCGTCACACGTACAGCCTTTAAAAGAGGATCTGGCTCAGTTTTACTGAGTGGCTGGTGGGGCAATGGAGACTTCAGAAGGGGAAACTCAGAGCTCAGTAGCTCATTCACTCATAATTAAAACAAAGTGTGTAGTTGACGTTTCTGACTGACTGTGCTATATCTCTCTCTGACTGAACATAACCTTGAATCGGACTCATCCGCTCTGAAAGGAGACCGCATCACACCCACCCAGTTTAAAATGATTCTTCCGCATGCTCGGTGCAATTACCCATTCTCACCAGAGAGGGCCCTAAATCCCCAGAGTATTTAAGTATGTAATGTATGTTTTCTGTCAGGTGTTTATGGAGAGAGCTACGGTCCAGAATTGGCCAACTGTAACAATACAGTGTGGAATCCTCTGGGAAACAACCTGTCCTACGAAGACTTCGCCTTCCCCATCTTCTTTCTGGAAAATGATAATCAGACCCAGGTCATCCGCAAGGTATATGGGTGTGTGATTTGCTTGTGTGTCAGTGAGGCACAAATGAGTTTAAGTGGAGAAGGGTGAGAATAAAGGTGTTTGGTTACTGGATATGCTAGGCTAATGTTGCTAGAGAATGTAACAGCTGTAATGTCTCAGCTTTGTAAATACAGGCTAAAACCTTAAAGTTTATGCTTCGCAACTGTATTGAAAATCTGTTTTTGCTAATAGCGTAAGTAAATCTTTGTTTTAACAGTTATGTTTTATAATTTATGTATTTTATATTTATTTTATAATAGATCTTATAGGCTTATATGTGTCAGGAAAGAAGTGTAGATAATGTGTCAGCTTCAGTTAAATGCTGAGTATAATTAATGTTATGTCATATCTCTTATTTCGGCAGTGCTATGAGGATCATAACGTGCGTGTGAATGGCACCGCCCCCGAGTACCCGCTCTGTGCCATGCAGCTGTTCTCTCACATGCACGCAGTCACAGACACTGTGACCTGCATGAGACGCACTGACCTCCAGAACAGCTTCAGCATCAACCCAGGTACACGCACAGTTTGTGTACTGTGTGTAGTTATACAGTCAGATACAGTACAGGCCAAAAGTTTGGATTCACCTTCTCTTTTTCAATGCGTTTTCTTTATTTTCATGACTATTTACATTGTAGATTCTCACTGAAGGCATCAAAACTGAAATAACTGAAAACATGTTATATATTCTGAAAACATGTTTCTTCAAAATAGCCACCCTTTGCTCTGATTACTGCTTTGCACACTCTTGGCATCATTCTCTCAATGAGCTTCAAGAGGTGGCCACCTGAAATGGTTTTCAGTCTTGAAGGAAGGAGTTCCCAGAGGTGTTTATTAGCACTTGTTGCCCCTTTGCCTTCTTCACTCTGTGCTCCAGCTCACCCCAAACCATCTGGATTGGGTTCAGGTCCGGTGACTGTGGAGGACAGCTCATTTTTTGTTAAGTACATAAAACCCCACATGTGTTCATTCATAGTTTTGATGCTTCAGTGAGAATCTACAATGTAATTAGTCATGGAAATAAAGAAAACGCATTGAATGAGAAGGTGTGTCCACACTTATTTATATATATATATGTATAGTTGAGCTTAGATCTGGCCCAATAAATCAAGCTTGATGCTACTTGAGCCTGATCTGTCCCATAAACTGTCACTTTGAGCCTGATCCAGTTTTAAACCCCTTATTTTTTGTCAGCAGAGCTTTAAAACCTACCTTTTAATTCTATTTAATTCTATTTAATTCCGAATGTTAATAAACAGTGCAACATGGAAGAACTTCATCTTTAGTATGTAGCAATACAGTGGTATGAAAAAGTTTCAGGATTTTCCATTTTAAATCATTGGTTGTTCAAATCAGCAATTTCAGTTAAAGATATCATATAGCTGAGGAAGTGAAATAAAGGTTAAAGTATTTACAGAAAGTATGCAATAATTCTTTAAATACGATTAGGCATGGGATTTGTAAAGGAATTTATAGGATTTTATAGGATTTATAAAGGAAAATCATGGGTACCCAAACTTTTTCATACCACTGTAAGCTGTAAAGCACTTTATTCAGGACTTCAGTCCAACTCTAGGTTTAAATAACTGTCTGTGAAAATTATGGGCTGCTTTAGCACACTTGTGTTCCTGATTTTTTTCTCAGAGAAACTGTGTGATCCACTCAATGATTTCAATGTGTGGGCATCCATCCGGCCTCTCAACAGCAGCATCAAGGGCCACAAGGAGAACGAGAGCGTGGTCATAGCAGCAACCAGGGTAAGTTTCAGACGTTCAGTCACACACAGGACCAATTCTAGGCTTATTTGGGGGAGTAGCTCCTATTTCCTAACTTTTTTCCCATGTCACATTTTCACGTCACTTTTTTCTGTGTGGAGCTTTATTGCGTTTTCTTTTAACACTATTACAATACAGTATATTCTTATAATCTTGTTTAGATTTAAATCCATTTTGTGAGAAGAGTGAAGGGAACGTTTATCTTTCTAGCTGTAGCTGATCTCTCTCTCTCTCCCTCTCACACACAGCTGGATGGGAGGTCGTTTTTCTGGGATGTCGCTACATCAGCAGAAGGAACGGTTTCCGGTATCGTGACTCTCCTGGCTGCTGCACAGGCTCTTTATCCTGTCACTCAAGAAGCTCCGCCTCCACGCAACATCTTCTTCACCTTCTTCCAGGGGGTAAGTGATGGGGAAATGTTTAAATGTTTGAATGAATAATATTTAATATGTGGGTAATCGTGTTTTGGCCAAAATAATCAAACTGAATTAGAAAATTAAATATTCAGTTTCTTGATGCATTAAAGTGAAGGTTTCCTTAAGGTTTGCTCATGCATTTATTTTAGCTGCATGTACTGAGGTGTGTTTGTGTGTAACTCTTAGTTACATCTTTTCCATCTCCTCTCAGGAAGCCTTTGATTACATTGGTAGCTCCCGGATGGTGTATGATATGCAGAACGCTAAATTTGTCATCGACATGGACAACGTTCACTCACTGCTGGAGATCGGACAGGTTTGTATGGATGCATTGTAGCATTGTAACACACACACACACCTCTTTATTTTAGTACCATGTCAGCATTCAAGCAAGGTTTATGTGAATTAAAAGGGCAAATATATCCAATATTAAAGTCCTATATGTATTACATAAAAGTGAATATGTGCAATATTAGTGATCCATGTGTATTATGTATATGCGAGTACCCATATGCAGAATTGGGTAATTTTTTTGTAAAATTTAAATAAGTGTGTATAAAAACAAAAAACAAGGAATGGAAATTAATAGACTATGGTGCCAAAATAGTATCACAATATTTCAGAAAATCTGTTGGATAATCAAGTCAAGTCAAGTCAAGTAGTTTTATTGTCAATGCTGCATATGTACAGGACATACAGAGAATTGAAATTACGTTACTCTCCTTCCCAATTTTACAGCAAGTACAGATAATGGATAATAAAGAAAAAGGGGAGACACTATGTGTACAATACAGCAGCAGGGACACAGACATACATGAGACAGAACAAGGTGCAGTAGTGGTGGGGGTGAAATAGATATATAAATAGAAATAAAAAGAAATAAAAATATAATCTAAATGAGTGGGAGACACTATATGTACAATACAACAAAAACACAATAGACATTAGACATAATGATCATTAGACATAATGACATAATGATCTTAGCGAGATGACAAAACATTGCAATTTGCATTGCAAAAAAAAAAAATATATATATATATATATATATATATATATATATATATATATTACCTATATGTGCTCTACCTGTATGTAATAACACTTCATATTTATTGTTTTTTTTTTTTAGGTTGGGCTAAGAAACGGATCAAATCTGTGGATTCATTCAGACCCTGTATCTCGTAAAAACAGCTCTGTGAATGAGGAGGTGAGTGATTAAAGGAATGAGAGAGAGAGAGAGAAAGAGAGGAATGGGTGTAAAATGTTAATGGTTGTAAATTGAAATAATACCATCATGAACTTGTCTTGTCTTGTTCATCTCGTTCATTCTGTTCTTTCTTGCTCTTTTCCAGGTTGATAAGCTGGTGAAAAATATGCAGTCTGTGGCCTCCTCTCTCAAACTCTCAGTGGAGGAGCCGGGTTCCTCTCAGGCCTTACCTCCATCCTCCTTCCAGCGCTTCCTGAGGGCTCGGCCAATCCCAGGCCTGGTGCTCGCAGACCATCAATCAGCCTTCATCAACAGGTACTGCATGTAACCTGCTGAGCCACATGATTGGCATTTCATTGGTTGATATTAGGAATATGTTTCGACTGATGCAAAGGTATGAGTGAGAGGGAATTCCAGATCATACTGTTTAGAGTGCTGTGGACAGGTTTAGTGTTGTGTAAATTAAATACTGCACCACACCAGTCCAACAATAGTGCATAAAAAGTGATTTCAAAGGATAATATTAGGAGTACACTGAATTAAAAGCTTTTCATAGGTTTCATACATTTTCATTAAATTTCAGGGTTCGTAGGATCATGAAAAACCTGGAAAAATCATGGAATTTAAAAATAGCAATTGGACTGGATAAGTTTTGGAAAAGTAAAAATACCCAGAAAGTTTTGGCCAAGTCAAATTTGCAATTTGCAATTCACCAATGTGTTATTCTATTTAACGATTGAGAAAAAAAAAACATATTTTGAGCAAACAAATCAGCTCAGAGTTAATTCAGTAATTTATCCCTACAGAATGGAGCTCTCAGGATCTGCCACACATTTTATTATTATTAAAGATTGTGTCAACATTTTTTATCATTATAGTTTTTTGATTTTTTGGTTTTACTGTCCATGTCTGTACTGATGTTTTAAGGATGGTATGGTCATGAAATTTTGCCTTGAAAACAAAAAGTAATGGAAATTTATTATTAAAAAGTGTTTGAACCCTGCAATTTGGCAAATACAAAGCTTAAATAACCGGAATGTTACCCGGCACAGCTTTTTAAATGTAAATTAGTTATTATTTTTTTAATCAAACCTGAAAACTTGATTGTGTATCTGTTTAAACCTAGATATTTTTTTATTGTCCCTATTTAAGGCTAAATTATTATTATTAATTATACTTCTGTTTCGAACCTACGGCGTAGTCTAGAGTGCACTATGCAGCGGGCGCCAGGCTTGATGAACCAATCACAGCTTTGGCTGTCCATATTGCATCACGCATAGTTACATTTATGAAGACGTAAACGTCAGGGCCACACCTTTGGGTTAAATGGGCCTATATGGGTTAATTTTGTAAAATTTGTAGAGTTTTTCAGTATTTGAATAATAGTTTTAACACTGAAACAAATGCAACTGTTTAATTTTTTAATGTGTAACAGCTTTAACTAGAGATGGGCTGTTTTTCGTGTTAGAGGCAGATAACCTTTCGTCTCCATCAGCCTTTAACAAGCCACAATAAACTTCCCAGGCTGAGTTCTGATTATTTCCACCTTTTAAAGGCCACAGTAGACCAAAGCTGGATGGTGCTACATCCAGTACCTTTGAAATGAGGTGGGGTGGTGATCATCCAACATCCTGTCTTTCTAATGGTCTAATGTCACTAAATGCATTAAAATCCTTACAGCAATGCTCCAGTATCCAGTAGAAAGACTTCCCTGGACAGTAGAGACAGATACTCTAAACATAAGCAGGATAAACACATCACAATACTTATACTATATATATATATATATATATATATATATATATATATATATATATATATATATATATATATATATATATAAAACAATAAGTCTTTATCAATTTTCAGTGTTAAATCTCTAGAGCAGTAGATCTCTTAGAGAACATACACTTGAAGGGTGTGGTCAGAAATCATAAACCAATTTATTGAGAGGAAGTGTGTTGAATATGAGTTCTTTGGCATGTCTGATACAGGTACTACGAGAGTCTGTACGACACACCTGCATACCTGAACTTGACGTATCCACCAGACCTGAGCCCAGAGGAACAGCTGGAGTACGAGACAGAGGCTGCCAAGGTACCAAAACCCAATAATGCACTATTCTAGCCCAATAATGACCAATCCAACCAGACATGCTTGTCTTGATTTCTCTAATGTTCTAATATTCTTATGTTTTTTTCCTTATGCTTAGTCTCTCAGTGAAGTGGCTACTCTAGTTGCTCGCTCGCTCTATACTCAGGCTGGAGGAGATGACCAGTTTCTCAGCAACATCACTGCAGACACAAAGACAGTGAGTCACATGACCACAGCACATGATGCAGTCATTTGTTCCTCATATGATCAGATGCCCGAAGGAGTGGAACTGCTAAGCTCAGCTGGAACTGAAATAACTCATTATACTATTCTAATCCTCTCCTACTCTCTTTCCCTCCCTCCCCCTTTCTTTTTATTAGGTGGCCAAGCTGCTGTATGGGTTCCTGATCAAGTCTAATAACAGTTGGTTCAGTTCACTACTGCCTCCTGAGGCACTTGGACGGGGTTCAATTCTAGGTGCGGCCGTGATCTATAACTCAAAGTCCAAATAATTGTGTGTGCTTGAGTAAAATGAACATTGCTATTTTATTCTATAAACTACAGACAACATCTCTCAAGTTACAAATAAAAATAGTGTTATTTAGAGCATTTATGTGCAGAAAATGAGAAATGGCTGAAATAACGAAAAATATACAGAGCTTTCAGACTCCAAAAAATGCAAATAACAAGTTCATATTCATAAAGTTTTAACTTTAAGAGTTTAGTAATCAATATTTGGTGGAATAACCCTGTTTTTTATCATAGTTTTCATACATCTTGGCATGTTCTCCTCCACCAGTCTTACACACTACTTTTTGGATAACTTTATGACAGTCCTGGTGCAAAAATCCAAGCAGTTCAGCTTGGTTTGATGGCTTGTGATCATATATATGATACATATGATTATTATTATTATTATTTTTTTTTTTATAATTTTATTTCTAATTTTTCCCATTTTTATCCCCAATTTACACGGCCAATTACCCAACCCACTCATTAGGACTCCCCCTATCACTAGTAATGCCACAACACACCAGGAGGGTGAAGACTAACACATGCTACCTCCGATACATGTGAAGTCAGCCACCGCTTCTTTTCGAGCTGCTGCTGATGCAGCATTGACGAGCAGCCAGCGCGCTTGGAGGAAAGCACACTCCGGTACATCAGCTCACAGACGCCCTGTGCTGCAGACATTACCCTAGGAGTGATGTGGGGAGAGAGCGCCATCTACCCACCCAGAGGGAGCAGGGCCAATTTTGCTCCCTCTGACGCCAGCAGCTTAATGGCAAAGCTGCATGAGCGGGGGTTCGAACCTGCGACCTCCTGCTCATAGTGGCAGCGCCTTAGACCGCTGGACCACTCGGCGCCCCATACATATGACTTTTTGAGCAGATAAACGTTAACCTTTTGGCAACATCCCTAATGCTAGACATAGAGTAGAGAGTTGGAGAGTTGGAGATGCTCCAAATGCTCCAAATATAGAAGAAATCCTTCCCTGGACAGCAGAGAGAGTTGCTCCAGCAAAATCAGTAAACCTTTTATTATTCTTATTAAATACCATTGAATTTGTAAGGAACTGTGATTGAGCAAAAAGTCTGAATACTTTTTGTCTAAATAGTGTATATGTTCTTGTTTAGATATTTATATATTCACTGACTCTTTTATACCTTTCCTTCTCTGTAGGGACCGGCGCTCCTCAGTACTACATCGGCTTGCGGCTGGACAACACTGTAAAGAGCGTGACTCGATTTGTCCAGTTTATTCTGGCCAACATGACCGGGACGGTCCTCAGCCTTAACCAGAGTCAGTGCCAGAACCCCAACAGCGTTCCTGACCAGAGCAAAGACGTAAGTGTCCCTCTGACTAACCAAAGGATACAATCCTATCATCATATTTGCCCAAAAAACAAAACATTTTTTACAGGCTATTCTGTGCCTTATAATTGCAGTTTTAGTTATTGGTCAGTTGCTGCTGTGATAGAAAAGAGGAACATGCCTCAATCCTCAATTTTTGGAAAAAGCTTCCCCTCTGATTTAACAATTTAATAGCATAAAACATAAATACCTATTAGAATAGAATAGCTATTTAAACCCAAATCTTTTACAGGGTTCGTACGGTCATGAAAAACCTGGAAAAGTCATGGAATTTTTGAAAATAACAATTTCCAGGCCTGGTTACGTTTTGGAAAAAAAATAAAAATGCCCATAAAGTTATGGAAATATGGTAAAGTCATGGAAATTTGCAATGTACAAATGTGTGTTTCAATTTATGGACTGAGAAAAGCCATTTTGAGCTAAAAAAAAAAAAAAAAAACATCAGCTCAGAGCTAGTTCAGTAATTTTGCCCAAAACATTTTATAATTGAAGATTGTGTGTCAACATTGCTTGATCACATGGTCCTGAAAATATATTGGTTACTGCTTTAAACTTGTCATGCAAACATTATTACAGCAGAAAACAAATGATGGAAACAGAACAGGGGTCAGTGAGGTCTCCATCAAAGTGGACGAGCAGTCCTCTCTTGTAAATTTACTCCATTATGGTGCCATCCTCTAGTTTAACATGATTTATTAGTCTCATCCGCATAATAATTGCATGTAAAATGGCTTTGAATGTGTATATATGGATTATTTGAGAATAATAATTACACAAAAATCACTTTAGTGAACAGCAGGTGGAGCTGTGTAACTTTATACCTTTACATTATATGGACAAGTTTAATGGGAGTTCATTGCAACAAGTGTATAAAATCAAGCCTTTAGCCATCTAGTCTGCCCTTACAAATTACAGTTAGTGAAGGAATGGGTGTTTCTGAAGATCTTACTGAACTCCAGCATGATACTGTATTTTCTTTGTATACTTTATTAATAAAGTATCGCAGAACAACACAACACACATGCTTACAAAATACCAATATGCAAAAAGATATACATTGGCAACAGAGCATCTAAAACAAAAATATAGAAAAGAAAAAGAAGAAAGAGAGGAAGGAAGAGGGAGAAAAAAACAGGCTGTCAAGTACCGACATTATAGAGAAGTAAAGACAGTAGATTGTGCTGACATGTCACATGAAAAAATAAATATCAAATACCAAATATAAGTGGGACTGATATGAAACTAGGACCCTCCCAGGTTATTCAGGACTGCTCCCCAAACATTCTGAAAAGATTTTGTAAGAGTCACTGCAATGTAACCTGTTCATTTGTATGATAAATAACATCTCATTTAACCACCTCTTAAAACATGGTGCCACTGGGGACTTCCATGGTAGAAGTATGACTTTTTTTTATGCTGCAACCATATCCGCCAGTAGAGCTTGCGTTTGTGCAAATGAAAAAGAAACAGAGCTGGCAAAATCGCCGAAGATATCAAGTTTGCAATCTGGGACAATGTCCACATTGAAAGCATCTGAAAACCACTGAAAGATATCAATCCAGTAATCATGAAACACAGGGCAAGATCAAACTTGATGTGACGAGGAGTGTGGTACTGTATTTAATAGAATAGCACCACTGCAATATTAAGATCAGCTGTTGAAATGTTTAATTTCTCCTAGATTTTACCATAGGAGAGAAGGGCTGGGTGATATGGATCAAAAACTATATCTCGATATTTTTTTCTGAATTGCGATATACGATTTATATCTAGATATTTTTTTTCATCCCATAAGATAATATAAAAAAGATTATTTTGAGACAAAGCTACATGTTCTAAATATTATATTGGTACTTTTATAATTCAGGCCGTATACTGTGTATTAGAGTAGCCTAGCAGTTATAGCAGCATTTTATGTAATCAACAACTGAAAGTCATTTCAAATTATACTAATTATAAACATATAAATAAACAATTCCTCAAATTATTATTTTTTTTTATACAAGGGATATATATAAAAAAATACATTGTGCATTTGAAAAAAGAGCATCTAAAGTGCATAAAAAGTGCAGTTTGAGATTTGTGTAAATCTGGGCTGAAACTGTGTCAGGTCAATTCTCATAATTCTCAGTTTTTTTTTTTTATAGAGAACGGCATCTGAATGAGCTTCGTATCTCTCCTCTTATCTTATATCGCATATGAAAATATATAGATCTTTTTTTAAATCTCGATATATCGCCCAGCCCTATAGGAGAGTGATTATTATTGAAAATTTAAATAGTTTAGGATCCACAGCAACAGAGCGGGGCTCTGCAGAGCTCCTCCCCCAGGTTGTTAAAATTGCCAAAAAGGGAACAGACTACACACTAATGTTTGTTACTGTTACTGATTTAGAATGGGAGGTCATAAAAGCGTTTGTCGTAATGTTTACCATAAATGTCTGTGTCTCTTCTTTTTCTTCCTCTCTCACAGTTGTACTCGTACTCGTGGATATCTGGGCCTGTCTCGGCTAACGGCACAGCAGAATCCTATTGTGTCCGTGCCTCTGTGCGCCTGTCTAAAGCACTTTCCCCTGCCTTCGAGCTTCTGGAGTACGGCTCCAGGGAATACTCCACGTGGACAGAATCGCGCTGGAAGACTATAGGGGCACGCATCTTTCTGGTGGCTAGTCCAGAGCTAGAGGTAAAGGCACTTCTGAGATACCCATATATTAATGGGCACGGTTACTCCCAAGGTGGCTCAATTTACTAGTGTGATTGCTACGAACAGGACGACGTCAGTAATGCGCTGTTCTTGTAAAGCAACATGGCAGCGTTGTGCCGATTTCAGCACCCCTGCCAGGAAAAGCACCCCCCCTCTCGGGATTGCACAATAAGTTGATATGTATGTAACCGTGACTGTGGTTACTGTGACTTTTGGCACATATTTGTAAGTAAGCTAAGGCGTATTTTATCTCTGTGCTTCTTGATAAAAAAAAAAAGAGACGGTGCATTGCATGGCAGGGGTGTTGAATTCACACTGGCAAGCCCACTAAACAGTGAGTGATGACGTAAGCGTGCTCGGGCACGGATTGTTTAAACGCAGTGTGAGTGCAGGCAAGCGGGGAGTGGGGAGGTTACAGAGCTGTTCTTCAGCATGATTCAACCAAACTGTGCCAAATGTTTATACACCCTTAATTTTAATCACTTTTATCGACAACTGTGTCTTCATTTTCCCTATATGAAAAGTAGTTTTTGCACCACTGCTATTGATGCTAGCATAATGTTGCTTCATGTGTTATCTAATACTGTTATTACAGACCTGCCAACATGTACGCACCTCTTAGTATGTTCTTAAGTACGCATATTGTCTGATCTTGCATTATATGTCACTTTTAGTCAAGTTGTCACTGAATTTGATTCTGCCTTTGAGCCACAGAGATCTGTAAGAGAGTGTAAGGAGAGTGCTTTCAGCCAATCAGAGTGTGTTGTTTTCACCCAACTGCTCCTCCTTACGTAGCTTCACAAGCAGTAAACTCCTCCAGATAAACCATTAAATTAAGTGATAAAAAATAAAATTCTAGAATTAGCCAATTTTTTTTTTATCACGTCATTTATTTTAGTTTATTTAATTTTTATAATGTGCAGGTAATTGATATATTTAATTGTCTTTTTTTTTTTTCTTTGTCTGTTCCCGCCTCCAAGATGATGACACTAGGAGTGGGCGTGGCCGTCTTGATTGTGTCTCTTTTGGTGACATACTTCATCAGCTCGAAGGCGGAGCTTCTGTTTAGCTCAACCCGAGAGGCCCCAGCAACCACCTACTGAAAACATCCAGGCTGTAACCCAACACATCACCCCCCTCCCCAAACACACACACACACACACACATTTTGCAGCTTTTAACTTAATTCAATACCACTATCCATATTCTGGCATTAAGAACGTACATGGCTGACGTTTGCACGCCAGCAGAGAGCAAAGGACCATCTATAGTAGGACAGTTTACACACATTTTCACACTGAGACACACACACACACATTCACACACACTCCTCAAATTCAGTTATTCAGCCCATCCAGAACATGTACTATACTGTACACTTAAAGACTGTAACTGTGTAACTGGACTTGGCCACACTGGTCTGAACTGGACATGATTTTAAGGCCAGGGTTAAGGAAAGATGTTCATATTCATTTACTTTGTTTTTCCTTTTTTTTTAATTGCCAGATTTTATTTGTGCTTACTGTACTTTGGTTTGGGTTTGGCACTAATATGAATGATTAGTTTGTGTGTGTATGTGAGTGTATGATCACTAAATTGTGTGTGTGAGCATTAAATTGGTTAAGTGTGTAGGTTTGTGTGTGACTGAGGCAATTGTATTTATGAAGCTTAAAATCTGACATATTTACGTATTTAAATCTGAATTTTGATTAGGTTTACTTAAACCGGGATTAGGCTTAGTTTAGGACTACACAGCATTTACGCTGCGTTCACACAGCAGGTAAACGTGGCCCAAATCTGATCTTTTACGTCATATGTGACACAGGTGTGTCATTTGTGTGGCTTCATAATACCCTGATATACTTCAGTATGTGGTATTGAAATCTGACACATACATAACTAATTCACAGCAATGTCTGAATACTCTGTCTGAATGTCCAGATCGAAATTTATGCGACTTTTATGTCAAACAGAAGAAAAATATACTGTGAGGAGAAAGGAAAGTGACCATGAGTAGACAGGAAAATGGACAACAGCAGTGAGAAAGGGATTCATTGGCTGAAAACAAGACAACAGACCTCATAAATATCTGGACTGATGTATTTTTTCTAATAATATTACAAAGCTAATGTCGCAGCAGTGTGGTGTTTCTAATAATTTGGCTGCAGCATCTAAGGAAAATAAAAATAACAAGTCCTTTTTACAGCGAGCTAAAGAGAATTCTCAGAGATGAGCTCAGGAGCTGCAGTCAAAAAGATCTGACAAAGATTTAAGTGAAACTTAATGTGAAGCATTGCTCTTTTGCGTATTCATGTTGCTTGCAAAGCGTAAAGCGTTCAGACAGATGTTAGATATTGGTCACATTTTAAAAGATTGTGTGAACAGCCTAAACTACATATCGAATTAGGTTGAACATGTTTACCTGCTGTATAAATGTACCCTTTGATTTCCTATTGAAATGAGAATTTAGTTTGGGACTGGGCTTAATGCCTGTCCTGGAAATCAACCTGAATTGTTTATTGGCATAATTCATAAATTTAAACAGTAAAGGTGTTTTTTGTGTGTGTTTTGAGCTTGTGATGTGAAATTTTACTGTTGGAAAAAAAGACAAAAAATTTAAATTCATCCATAAATTCTAATATATCTTTTAAAAGTTTCTTGTGAATCTGAATTGATTTAAATCTGAAAGTGGGCTGGGTTTTATTTTATTTATTTTCTTCAACAGCAAAATTCATCACATGTTCAAAACACTAATTCTAATTTAATAAATACAAAAAAAAGAAAGGTCAGACAGTGCCAGTATAATGTCCAGTATATTTATTTGATTAAAGGCCTTTATGTAAAGGCTTTTATACGGGTGCTGTCTGACTTTTCAAATTTGTTGTTATGGATTCAGCATGTGAAAAGTTTAGTTTTAGGAGGGCAGCCTGTTTGTTTGATCCTTTTGAAAAATGTAAAAAAAAAAAAAAAAAAAAAAATACACCATTAAATAATTAAAGTGTATCAAAAGCAAACGTTAAGCAAATTTAATTTAAATACTTGCATCTGCTTTTAAGCTCCATAGTATGTGCAAGTCTGAAATCGAGTGCTTTGTGTATATTTCTGAAATCCAGTGTGTAAGTATGTGTGTGTGTATAAGTGTACATGTGGGGGAATGTGAACGCAGTATGTGCAATAGTTGTAGCGGAGTTCATTTGATTTTCTTTCTCTGTGTAAATTCTCCTGAAGAGAATGTAACCTCTGACCCCCGGAGGAGGAGGGTCAGCTCACAGCCGAATGACCACTACTAAACTCTTCAGTCCCGAGCGGACGGAGGCGCTGGGCTTCTTATCGCCTCACTGTAACTGTAAATGACTCTGCTATTACCGTGTTTCCAGATTAGACACACAGAGCTTTGAAGAACCAAATCAACTATGATGGCAGCATTTTATTTTTTTTTCCACGATGATGAGTGAGCTGAAATATTTTGATTTATGATGTCATTATTTTTCTCTGAGAAACAGAGAGAGGTTAGGAATCGATGCCTTGATTACTGAATAAACACGGCTTATTTTACAACTGAAGATTTGTTTGTCTTTTTTAAAATTATTATTTAATTATTATAAAACTTGTTTGGTTGTACACTGACATGCATAAAGTCACAGGACAGGAAGGAACTAGTATGGTGTCCCATGATTTTGACATGTCTTGTGTAAGCTAAAGCATAATAATGCTTTCTATGAGGTATTCCCACTATACACACAGGACACTGTGGATTAAGGAATATTAAGTGCCTTCAAAACTCTGAAAATAGGACATTTAAACCATCGGTCACCCAGCAGGCTTTGTCAGACAGCCATAATTCATGTTACCTTGCCATGAACATGCCTTACTCACAAGATAACACCTCACAACTTAGAGTGGGAGTGCTCCAAAGTCACCCCCTATCAATTTACATTCTTCTGTCCCATACATTTTGGCATATCCCCCTACTAAGCCAGATAAAAATTGTTTGGATGTTAGCTTAGCCAGCTAGCTAACTCTCCTGCTGTCCTTCTGTCCCCGCCCTCCTCCGGCTCATGGAGGTAGGTGGTCCTTCGCGGACCATGGAGGTTTTAGCCAATAACATTCGCTAAGGGAGGTGACCCTGGGCCCGCCCTCAAACTGTCAAAACCACCCCTTTCAAAACTTGAGCGCAAAAAACTCTGTCCAGCACAAACTGCTGCAGCAGGTAATTCACACAGCGCACGAGGAAAAAAAAAACACCCGAGAGGAGAAAAATGAAGCTCGAGAGCAACATTTTCTTCAGCGCGCACACGACTCACTTTTTTTTGCTCGTTAGTTTCACATTTGTGCTCACGAGAAGTTAATTTACCCACGCAAAATGTTAAAAAACGCTGGTTAATTTTTTTTTCACCTGGTATTTTTGCAGCCTCGACTTTTGAAATTGATATGACGCCATACCTTAGCATTTTGTAACCACAAAAACCCAGCTCGCCCGTTTCCATGGCTACACCACACTGTGTGTGCTGTTGCTGTTGTGTTGTATACCTGGCAGCCTGGGGTGTGGAAGTGGGACTGGGGGAATGGCGGTGGGCATATTACAGTGATGTTCCACACAGTTCAAATAAAAACATACAGACTGACGCTCTGCTGTCACGAGTTTCCAGTGCTTGAACTCAGCATGTCTCCTTAATGTCTGATAATACATCCTGATCATGTTGTGAGTTACTATAGAACATATCGTCGCTGTCCAATGAAAAACACTTATCTCCATTTTTGTCGATTTTTAGTTTACTAGATAATTTGAACAGACAAAACTGTCCCTCGCACTGTGCCAAAATTTCTTGATGAACGGACCAATAGAAACAGTTCAAAATGACCTGAAATAAACTCTTTTTACATTGACTTTCATTGAAAGTTTGCAAGGTTTTTTTCTCTGTCCTGTAAAGTTGCTGTTTTGGAGATAAGTGTTTTTCAGTGGACAGTGACGATACAATCCTGAATTGTGAATCCACAATACATTGTGTTCCAGAAATATAGCATAGTAAAGCAATTACATTTATTTTTGAAGTGCAAATGAGTGTCCACTCTGTGTTCACTCACTGTCCTCCACTCTAAAGCCAGGCGGACACTGTGCGATTTTAGCCCGATTTTAAGCCCGATCTGGTCGGATGCGACTGAATTTCATGATCGGGCCGAATTTTAGCTTGATCGTGCGTCGTTTGTCGTGCAGTGTGAGAGGGGAAGCGATGTCCGATTAATTGCCCATAGGAGCTGCGAATGAGCAGTCGGACGCGACCAGGGATTTCTGACATGCCAGAAATTTTGTTCGCTTGTCTCACAGTGTGAGCTGTTTTGCGGGCCGATTTCTTAACGTCACGACCTGTTTTCCCAAAAATCTGCACAGTAACTATAAATAATTATTAGTCATATTTATTTCTGTCAGTTATAAGGATTTATATTTATGTTAGGTACACAGACTTATAGCTTAATATAGCAGACACAGGCATTCTGCTGTTTAAGAATTTCAACAGATGCTTATTCTCAGTCAATAGCTGGAGTTTTTGAAAAGAAAAATTAAAAGAGAAAATATCTTTGACAAACATAAATTTATTTTATTTCACTTTGCTATTATATCTGAAAAATAAAGCACATTGTCAGCCTCTGGTGCTGCCCGTCAATTATATAAAACTTAAAACATGCACAGAAATATAAAGCTATATTTTATAATTCGTTTCTTTTCGCCAGGGCAAATTCATTAAAATTATAAATATGTTAATTTATTAATTAAAATCTCGTCCAGTGCTCCAGAATATTAGCCACGCAAAGCCAGCTTAGCGCAGCGCGTGGCATTGCGCGCGGCATTGCCCGCATAATAACCTCTGTCTTCTAAAATAAACGTTTTAATAAATAAGGTCGGAGAAGTGCAGTAAAATTAGTGCTATTAAACTTACTAAAGCTAATAAATGTACTGATAATTAATCAAGATAAATCAGACAAAATGCGCTGCGCCTCTCTCTCGCTCTCTTTCGCAGCGCGGAGCTGAATTCAGCGCGAGGCTACAGGAACTCAGTTCAGTTGAATAAAAATAAGTAAGGGCCTGTAAGTACAAGCAAAGGACCTGTAAGTAAATATAGTCAAATATAAAGAATAGTTTGAGGTTTTGGTGAGCTGTTTATTCTGCAGAAAGCCTGGGTTATTTTAAACGAATTTTTAATGAGTTTATATTTTATATTTTTTATTTATTCATTTAAATTATTTTTCTTCTTTTATTAATCAAATCATTAAATATATATCTTCATAAGATATAATTTTTTTCCCTTTTATGTCAATTTTTATGATCTTTTTTTAAGGTCCTATTTTTCCTTTTTTACGTATATATTTTATTCGTCTATAATAAATGTCAGTTTTTATTCCTATTTTTTATATATATTATTAATCCCTTTTAAACTGTTAATGCTCAGCGGCACTGTAAATGAGGGTCCCTATCCAGTGTGAATAACCGATTGCTTGTTTAATATTCAGTGTTGCAAAACCAGTTTTTACATAAACAATAAACAGAATAAAAAATAAAATTATTTTATTTTATTTAAGCTGCTGGTGTTTCTTTCGCAGCCTGACGCGCAGTCATTTTTCTATGCGCTCTCCTTCTGTAAAACGGACAACCCGTAGAGTCCACGTCGCCTCAGCCACCTGCGAGTCCATGTACGTCTCTTCCGTGGACTTTCAGCGCACAACAGGGCACAAATAAGCAAAGCTAAGCGCTTTCTTTTGCAAGGCGTTGTGTTGAAGCGAGAGTTTGTACGCAAAGAAAGCTCCGCCTACGGGCTGCGTTTAGACGTGCAGTGTAAGCTCCCCCGTCGCAGCAGGTCAGTCGGACCGTACAGTGTGTGCAGATGAATCGCAGGCGTTGTTCATACACGACAAACGATTCAAACGTGCTGTTTGAGCTTAATAGACACTTCTACCTATGGCTGCTCCACCTTGTAAACACCGTCAAGTCATAGACAGAAGCTCTAAATTTGGGTACATAGTTAAAGATATACATTATTTTTCTAAAATCAGTCATTCTTGGACAATTTCACTATATGTTAGCTTATATTACAGGCTGTTTAGACTGTGAGAGTGTTGTAAACAAGCAGGGTCTCTGTACCCACTCTGCTGTATTACACGTTAGCATGGGTAAGCTAATCCTAAACACTGCCACTGCTCTGGCCTGTGGTTAATGAAGCAGGAAGTGGTCTATCTCTGTATAAGAGGTCACATTTAGACTTGCTGTGGCCTGCATGCACAGAGTGGCATGAGCTGTGTGTGTTTAAACCAGTTTAGATTAGCATTTTACACCAGTTTTAGCGCATTTTAGCAAGTGTGTGTGTGTGTGTGCGTGTGGGAAAGGAGAGCGAGGGGCAAAGAGAGAGGAAGACACAAATACTGTATATCAAAATTACATTGTGTAAATTGAGTTGATCTACACATATCTTTCTTGGCCATAGTTTGAATATAAAATCTTCGGGTGCCACCATCTTAAATTTAAGTCACAATAAATCAACCGTCGAGCACGAATAGTCAAACTTTTTGAGCAATGTTTATGGAATTTGCTGTTGGTTCTTTGCATTCTAATATCGACAGTAGCCAGATATTTCAACCCAGTATCACACCGCTGACAGCTTCTGGCTTCTGGCTCTGGTAAGAAGCATCAATATATGGTTGATTTTATAATTTAACATACAACTAGTTCAAATACGTAGCATTACAAATATGTAGCATCAAATGTTTAGAATATTAATGCGTGTCAATGTTTATGCACGTTCAATTATTTTCGTTTTGAATGATAATCAACGTTAGCTTAGCTAGCTAGCCAGGTTAGCCAACCTAGCTATTAGAGCTAATTAATGCTACTTAGCTTAGCTATTTTAGAAAGCTGGTGGGTTTTCTCTCCAATAAAGACAATTGTACATTATGTTTAGGTTAATATTTTATCAGCAGGCACAGTGTACACACAAACGTGACACTGATACGCTGCCCCTAGTGCACCAACGTGTGTATTTCACACAGGGGCGTGATACTGGGTTGGATATTTTCAGTAACAGCTGGAATATATGTATTTCCATGTAATTAATCAATTTTAACTTCCTGTGCACTGTGAGTTTTAAAGCTCTTAAACTAGCTCTTGTGGAGCTAGTTTGAGCCTGGATAATGGTGGAAAAAGTGATTTATCTGCTAAATATGCCCGGTCTCACTCATTCTAAAGCCTGTTTGGGCAAAGTGCATAAAGTACTGGATCTCTGAAAGCTGCAGGAGAGCGGAGTTGAGCTATTCAACAAGGGTAAGTACTTTTCATCACGTTTTAATACACCCAAAGTCCTTTTTACACCAGAGTTCTCCTTCAAACACCCGCTCCCACCAATAACAATAAAGAGATTCTGACGAACCCCGAGTGCAGACCAATATTACAGCCTACAACATACAATCTACAAGTTCATGTAAGGTAGTCTGGGGAATGACTACACACTGACGGTGAGTGTCAGAAACTTAGAGGACATGCCCACTATGATAATAAATGGTGCCAGAAAAAAAGAGTTATTATAAGCTGATTCAACTCAAAAAACGCATTTGAATGTTTTTAGAACTGAAATTCAACACACCTGGCTCTGAAACTGAGATGATCCTGAATGCCTTTTTTTTTTAACTATTACCTATTACCATGATCTCCTGGACCAGGATTGAGTAGAAGATTAGATGTTTGTTTGTTAAGTGCTCTGCAGCACATCCTGATTTTAAGGAACAGGAATGAGAGCGGCAGGTTTCACTTCCCATTAGACAGGTCCAGAAGTAAGAATGGAATTTACAGTGGGGTAAATGAGATCTGAAGACATTTTTAAATTTTTAAAGAAGATGCAGTCTGAATAGGGTCTAGAATACAAGTAGCAGAAGAAGGGACCTTGCAGTGTAAATATGTAATGGATGGTTTGCATGGAAACCCATTCCATGAAGGATTCAAGGATGAATCCAGAAAGATAATAAAATAAAAGAACACAATAAAAATAGAATAAAACAAAATAGATAAAGATAAATAGACAAAAAAAAAAATAGGGAGAGTAGGCAGGTAGAAGCAACATGAAGTCCAGAGAGCAAGTTTTGCTATAGCAGCATGATAATGTGAATTAAAGCTCCCAATGCTCTACTGTTCATGAGCTATTCTGAAGCTACATCTAGTTTGGAGGTCTGTTGTAGAGATTGACAATCTCTGCACACTGTGCTCCTCAGCATCTGCCGACCCTTCTCTCTCATTTTATATTTACAGAGTGAGTTGATTTCATTCCAACTTGAGAGAGCGAGAGAAAGAGAGAGAATTCATTGCAGTGGAGTTTTAAGAGAGACCCTCCTGCCAAACCTCCTGGCCCATTTCCATTCCCTCCTCAGAGAAGACACTCCCTGCAGAGTACGACTCTGTTCAATAGGGACTGTGTTCAGAAATCCAGAGACAGACAGGTCTAATACCATCTCTACTAACTGCTCCTCTAAACAGAGAGAGACAGACAGACAGACAGTGAAAGGGGATAGAGCAAAATCATTAGTTCATGATTCTGTTTTCTTTTAGCTATATTTTGGTATATACATATGTATGTATGTCTCTTTCTTTCCTATTTTTTTTTTCTATTTTTCTTTTTCTTTGTTTCTTTGTTTGCTTTTGTCTGTTTTTTTTTTCTCCCGCTGCACCCACTTCTGCATCTCACTCGCTCCAACCCTAAACCCCTCCAGCTATATTAAATGTATATATGTATATATAAATTAAACAACTAAATAAATAAAAACAGTAAAGTATTAATAGTCCTACGAAGAGAAGGGGTTGTGGCGGGCCCAAAAAAGAAAAAAAAAGGTGATAGAGAGAGACAGTGTGTGTGTGTGTGTGTGAGAGAGAGAGAGAGAGAGAGAGAGAGAGAGAGAGAGAGAGAGAGAGAGAGAGAGAGACAGAGAGAAACATTCAAAACAAGCTCTAAATTTCTGAATCCTGAGAAGAGCCTATTCACAAATAGAAAAACTAAGAATGTGGGTAACACACCTCAAAATAAGATATAAAAGGGGATAGAGAGAGACAGACAGACAGAGAGACAGACAGTGAAAGGGGATAGAGAGAGACAGACAGTGAAAGGGAATAGAGAGAGACAGTGAGAAAGAGAGAGAGAGAGAGAGAGAGAGAGAGAGAGAGAGAGAGAGAGAGAGAGAGAGAGAGATGGTGTGAGAACAGTGTTGCCCTTCAGCCTCTTAATAGCGTGGAGCGGCTACTCTGTCACAACCCACAGCTTCCTGTTTAAAGACTTTTCACACTCACACACACACACACACACACACACACATACACACACACACACACAAACACACACACACACTCAAAAAATACACACACAAGCACACACACTCTCACACTCACACACTCACACTCATACACACACACTCAAAAAATACACACACACACTCTCTCACACTCACACTAATACACACACACACACACACACACACACACACACACACACACACACACACACACACACTCTCACACTCTGAGGCCCCACACCCTGTCTATTCGGCCATCAGTTCAGCAGTCAGTGTGTGAGTGTGTGTGAGTGTGTGTAGGCCAGTGCTGTCAGAATGTACGGATTAGGAGTATTTCTTCTGCTGCTGCTGAATGTTGGGAGTGCTGGTAAGGACCTGCTGAACTGTGTGTGTGTGTGTGTGTGTGTGTGTGTAAGTGTGTGTAAGTGTGTGCACCTGATTTATGATAAGATGGGAGATTAATGTAGTTTAGTTTTATCTTTAGTATCTGGTCCTCAGTCTCATCGTCTCACAGGTCAAGGTCAGCGGAACAGCAGTTTTGCCGTTATTTAGCCTATATAACTTTTAAACTTTAATTATTGGAATTTTTATATTTTTTGATGTATATTAATGTGGAATATATTCTTCTACACTGTTTACGGCTAAACCTTGAGTTTATTTTTTTACCATTCCTGGAATTTTTTACTTAGTTACGTAACTTCTTTGGAGGGGTATGGTGGGATTGTGTATACCGACATATTTCTGCCTTTATTCTACGTAAAAATGTCAAAACATTACAGAGAATTTAGTTTGTTGCTGTTTACAGATAGAATATGAGGCTTTTTAATTATTCTTTGTGCTTTAATTAATATACGAAACTTTTTTTTTTGGGTGGGGGTGGGGGTGGGAGGTATGGTGGAGATTGTGCATACTGACATATTTCTGCCTTAAGAAAAAAAAATATATTGTTCTACACTGTTTACGGATAGAATATGAGACTTTTTTAATCTTTCTCTGTTCTGTAACTAATATGTGAATGTTTTTTGGGGGAAGGGCAGGATACAATATTATATATGTATTATAATGTATTATATATTATACGTACTTAAACTTGACAAAAACTATAGTAAATATTCTTCTACACTATTTACACATAAAAGTTGATCTGTTTTGAATACAGATTTATTTTTACTGACAATTCTTCATATAAATATAAAAAACAAAAACTACTACATTTACAATTAGACTTCATATAATAATATTTGTACTATATTAAAAACAAGTTATTTTGGAACAGTTCATTTTGTCCATTTACTGTGGAATTTGAGAATAATATAAAGAAAATCAACCTATTTTTCTACTTTTTTTTATTTTACCCAATATACAGAAAAAAATACAGATTTTTGTTGGAGGGTAAAATACAGAATTTATAATAAGACTTTATACAATCATACTTTTACTGTATTTTAGGAAAATTGATTTTACCTAATTGAAATCCTCTGGAAAATAATCAAGAGGAAGATGGATGATCACAAACCATCAAACCAAACTGAACTGCTTGAATTTTTGCACCAGGAGTAAAGGCATAAAGTTATCCAAAAGCAGTGTGTAAGACTGGTGGAGGAGAACATGATGCCAAGATGCATGTTAAAAACCAGGGTTAGAGTTCAGAAACTTCTGAACTTTTTAAAACTTTAGAACATTAATTGTAGAATTGAGAACAATGTAAAGATAATCAGCCAGATTTAACTTATGTCAGAAACTTACAATTTGATCATTTAAAGTGATACAATTTATTTGATTGTTTTTGGAATATGTATGTACTGAAATCAGCCTTCCACAGTTTATTGAGTATAAATGAAGCGTAGATGTGTTGATAACGGAACTTATTTATTGTTACCTGCACTTTAATGCGCACGAATCAGCCATAACATTAAATACACTAACATGTCAACTGTATTGGGTTTACACTGATTATCCAATAGTGCTATCTGCCAATCAGTAGGAGCTACATACAGTATTAGGCAGCGAGTGAACAGTCAGTCCTCGAAGATAATGTTGTTAAAATAAGGAAAATGGACACATATAAGAATCTGAGACACTCTGACCAGAGCCAAACTGTGATGTGATGTCCAGTCTAGAGCCCAACTGGGTCAGAACATCTCTAGAACTTCAGGCAGGTCTTGTGGGGTGTCCCCGGTATGTAGTGGTCAGAATCTACTAAAAGTTCTCAGAGAATTGACAGCAGGATCATGAGCGTCTCCTGCTCAGTTAATGGTGGCGATGTATTGTGTCTTGCGTAGTTCACGCCTCAAAATGTCAGAGCTGTTTTGGCGGCAGGTGGTTATAATGTTTTGGCTGATCGGCAAAAAAATAAATTTGATTTGGTGAGTGGTTTTGTATATGTTGTGTTTTTTTAATGTTATAATTAGTTTTAATGTGCATTTTTATATATATTTATTTTATTTTTTACATTTTTGTACTGTTACGCATTAAAACCTTTTAAATTGTTACATTTTGGAGCAACATCTAATTAGGTTTTGCTTATTTTAATTGCATATGAATTTCCTTATTTTATTCCAAATTAAAGCAAGATTCTCTGTTGTTGTTTTTAATCACTTTGATTCTTGACATTCATAACTTTTAAGATAAAAGTTAATTTTGAAGCTCATTTGTGGGCTATGAAGTTTGACTAATCTAAACAAAAGCTCTGGCAAACTCAAATAGAGAGCATATTTTATAATTATATATTTTTTTTACCAATACAGCATTGTAAATAATTAAAATAATTTTAATATAATTTAAAAATGATTAAAAATGAATGGTTTTAGTATTGCTGCTACATAAACGTTGACTGTGTTTCAGCGGCTCTTGAGTCCGGTGGACTGTGTTATATTCTGGATGGGATTCTGGTGATCTACGGCATCATCCTGACCATCCTCTACTGCAGACTGAGGGTGGGTCCATCTTTATTTACTATATATATTTCCACACTTGTTTTTGGCTTAAAAGTACAGTTTTAGAGAGTTCTAGAGACATTTATCTTGCATGTCTTACACCTTTTCAGGCATAACATTTTTATTTTAGGTCAATATTAATATAATGTGTCTTTTGTGTCGCGGCACAGTTGTTAAAATTTAATATAAACTTTGTGTTATAATATATATTTCAAGATTTGAATGATCATATTATTATACATACAGAGAAATAATGTTAAACCTTACTTTAAAGAACTTTTTATACATTTAATAATTTTTTTTATGTTTGTTTTGTTAAAAACAATATGCATTTAAGTTATAAAGGAAGTTATAAAAATATAAATTTTTTAAGATTTTTTTTTTAGCTTCTATCATGAAAATATTAAGCCATTTTAACTTAACTGAGAATTCCTTTTCCACTCTGTCATCCTGGAATAACTCTAATACTTTCAGCATCTCTGCAGCTCTAGATCAACCACATTTCTCTAAAATTGTCCACCATGTGACGTAGCTTGCAGTGACAGGGTAGACACATGCATGACAGGAAATAAAAAGTAAAAATAAACAGGGATTAAACTGCAAAATATGATTTTAAACTGAAATTTTATAAATGTAATAAATAATCAAAGTTATGAATAATAATAAAAGAATCATGCTTTTTTTTCAAATAGTTTTTCAATTTCTGCCCCTCACAATCTAAATTTTAGGGATTTTTTTTTTTTAATTTTTGATTTTTCCATTTTTGCATTATTTACAAAATAATTGATGAACTTATTTTTGTTACATGCATTTTTCAAATTTCTAGTTTTTCGATTTCTGCCGCTCACAATTTAATGTCTGGGAAAAAAAATATTTTACTTTCTGATTTTTCCATTTTTGCATTATGAAAATCTGATGGACATATTTTTGTTACAAGATTTGAATATCGAGAAAAAGATAATTGTTTTTTCTATTTCACAGATTGTAAAGGGCATAAATGAAAATATTGCAAATTTAAAAAATAGTTGAAAACCCATTTTACTCAATTTTCTGTTGATAAATTTAGCCTCAAATGGTCAGAAAATTATACTGTTAAACATTACATTGACCAGACCAGAGAACATTTTAACAGAGAACATTATAAGAATGTTAAGCAACATTTAAAAAAAATGTTTTAGGAAGGAATGTTCTGAAAAAGTGTGATGTAATAATGGTTTGCATCACAACATCATGAAAATGGTTAAAAATAACATTCCCAAAACTAAGAAATTAACATATTGATAAGTGGCGTTCCAGAGATGTTTAAAAGCGGAACATTTAAAAAGGTTAAACAAAACCTTTAAGAATATCCAGAAAACATGACAGATTGTACATTCAAAAAACGTTTTATTAACCAAAAATTGCCAGACACAGCATTATAGAATAAACAGTTTCTTACAGTTCTCACATCAGCTCATGCTATACATTTGCTACATTTTTAACTGTCCTAAACGTTCATAAAATATAGAGATTTCCTTTTTTAAAAAAAAAAACAAAATCAGATTTTTTAAACGTATAAAAAGTCTTATGTACCAGAAAAGGCTCTAAAATAATGATTTGCGCACTGAAAGCTTATCTAGCCAATCAAAAGTAGCTCAGCCAAGGGCGTAGGAGCGGGCTTGATATTGGGGGGGACACATTTGCCAATATGAACCCAAGTCCACCCAATAGTTTCCTAGAACAACATTTGTGGAAATTACTTTTAATTAAAAGTAAATTATTATTATAAGGTGATTTTACAACCTAAACATGTTACTCCACATTACAGCTACTGTTGTTAGAAAAATTATGCAAGCAATGTCTGAGTTATCACCTAATATTTAAAATAATATAACAGATTATTATTATTGTTATTATTATTATTATTATTATTATTATTATTATTATTATTATTATTATGTATTGGCATGTCAATTCTGTTGTATATTTACATTTTCTCCTGCACTTTTATTTTTTTCTACTGACAGCTCTTCTTAAGATGGTGTCCTTTTATGTAAAAGAATGTAACTTTACGTTTCATAGAGACTTTTATAAACGTCAGGATATGTGGTCTTACTGTGAAATACAAATGAACAGAAGTCACGTTACAGCAGTGTTTCTCAACCCAGTTCTTATATATTCTACTGCATATTAACAATGTTCTGCATATTCTAGAGCTTCCTCTGGTGGATATACATGATTAATTTAGGCTCCATAGGGGGCTAAAGGTTTTTAACAGGTAAACTCAGTAAATGACTGTTTATTAGCTGATCAGGTGGAAAACACTAGTTTAGGGCAGTGATCGGGGTTAAGTAACTGCTTTAAACTACCAACTTAAAGTACTGTACGAAATTCTGGCGATCATCTACATCCAGCTTCTAGATAACTAGTTAGTTAAATCAATTTTCGTTCATTATAGCTCACAGTAAGTCCTGTAATCCTAAATGAATAAACAGTTTGAAAATTAAAGTGATTAGCTGATCAGGTACAGGGAAACATTACATATATATTTTATTTTTTTCCTTTAACCCTGACTCCCAATCTAGCTAATTCCAAAGATAAGCTAACTCACTAACACAGCTGCAGTTTATTAATCACAGTGGGTTTAAACTGTGTGCTGATTCAGAGACGTGTATTTTTAACCAGCTATCAGAAACATATCATCACAGTTGAAGTGGTTAGCCTATCGTTACCTTTCTTTTAGAAAAATCTCCGTATATCCATATCTGTTTTAAAATCAGCTGAAGCTGCTGCGTCCCGATCCCGCTGCTAAATCTCACAGCGAACAGCAAACTGCCTCTGCTCCGCGCGCCGCAAAACCAGCAAGCTGATTGGCTGTTTCTACTGAGAGGCGTGACTTAATACCTGAACCGGCTCCGTGATTGGTCCGGTCTGTCTCCTCATTAATAGTACAGCTGACCTGAGCGAACTGATATCATTTTTGGGGGGGACAAATCCACCTGTTTCTAATATTCCCCCCCGGTTCCTACGCCTATGAGCTCAGCTACAATATTCAATTAAAAAAACCTTTATACCATATTTATTTATAAAGAGCGCTGGTTGTGAAAGGCCGAGGCACTGATCAAACCTCAGACCATTTATGGTGAGCAGTCAAGACTCTGAGCGATGGCATAAATAGCAGCGCTTTACTGACTTCTGTTTCCATAATGTGACGTATTCTACTGAGAACTACAGATCAGATCATGATACACTGGCTGATATATGATCTTAGAAAGACTGAAAGACTTCCTGGCAGAGATGCATATAGTAATAGAGACCCAGACTTGAGAAAAAGTACTTTAGTGAACTTGAGTAGAGGTTGTTCTTTAAAGTTTTCACTCCATCATTTTTTATTCATTTTAAAATGTCTAGATGTGGTCTCTAGTATGAATGAATGCCATGTGAGCTGTATCTGTTAAGTGCTCCCATGTTTCTGTATAACCCTGCTTTAGATCACTGCATTTGTGATCTCTGAAGACAGGATTTCAGCTCTGGCTCGTGAATATTCATATATGCAAACATATCGCATCTGATTGGCTAACAGCTCTCTAGCAGAGAATGTGTACCTGCTGCCTTCCCACCACAGTCAATTTCACAGCTCTAAAACTCAAAGGACTTTTTTCAGAGATACAGATACTGAGTGCTATATTCTTTTCGCAGCTGAAAGAAATGTTATCAATGCCACGGGGCAAGTGGAGGTGCTTTGGGCAGTTTCACCACGTCAAAGCCCCAGAGTCCGCTCTAGATCATAAAATCCGCCACGAACGGCACCCGCTTTGACCGATGTTCTCTAGTGTAAATTTAAGGTCTCAATAAAACGCAGAATCAACCGGAGATCCGATTTAAACCTATAATTACTTACACAAGATAGATAACGGTAACTAGCCCTGTAAACAGAGCTGCAAGCTCTTTAGCTGACAGTGCCGGCTCTGTCTGTGGGCGGTCCCGAGCCAAGGTGGGCGAGGCCTTGAACTCACAAGTTGACGTAGACACCCTAACATCTCTTTCGTTTCTCTGAACGTTTTCTTTTCTTAGCTACTGCCGTCAATGGCTGATGACTGAACCAACATTCCCTACAATAAAGTTGCTTCAGAAGTTTCTTTAAGTGATGCAATTACACAAACCAACTTTGGTTCATACATTTTATTGACAGTTTTATTGACTTTTTGTGTGTGTGGGGGAGACTACGACCCAATCTCATTTCAACCCCTTGGCTCTACCACTTATTTTCCTTAAAAATACAAAACATTACAAATAACACTAGAAATATTAGTAGTTTATTGTGTAGTTTATATTTGTATGGCCATTGGCATTATAACAAGAATGAAAAAACAAAATAAAACACTTCTAGTGCATCTTGTTAGCTAGTTAGCTAGCTAAATTTCCTGTTCCACCTTAAATGGTGCAACATACGGCAAAGGCTGCATCATTTAAAGTGGAACAAAAAAATAAAAAAATAAAATAATAGCAAATAAAAGCTAATTTCAGCTCCCCAACACAGAGGAATTAAGGAATAGATTACAGTAATTAATTGTTCTTCACTGCTATCACATCAGCCTGGCAGGGTCGCATATTACAGGTCCATGAAGGATTGTCCTAATTCTTTTTTCCAAATTCTGTTTAAAAGAGAAGTGTTGCAGTCAAAAACAAGAGGTCAGACGTACAAAAGAGAAATGGGATTGGGCCTAAGTTTAATGAATCTCTATTTGTGTGTTTTTTATTCATATAATTTGTAATTATTGATAATTTATTTACTTTATTTAATTTATTTCTCTCTTTCTATCAGTCCTTGGTTATGTGTGTAGGTTTGTAGATGTTATACTCTTCTGATAAAAACAGAATCAAATTATTGCTTAATAATAAAAGTTGTTAAAAGGTAGTCTTATGACTTAAAAGGCAGTGTGACTTACAATGAAGAAGTTGATAAAACGTAAACAGTGTGAACTTTGGTCATTTTAGCTGCTGTTCTTGAAGAAACAATGGAAACTGTCCCAAAGTACTTAAAGAAAACATAACAGGGCTTTAGGATATCCGTCATACATGGACATAATCACAGACAAAAATCTAAATAGGAAAAACATCTAAAGATCCCACCCCCTAAAAAAAAAGACAAAAATAATTTGGTAAAAAATAAAACATAGCATGCTACATTAATTTCCAATAATTTTATAATAAGTTAAGAGCATTTATCCTTCTTGTAAAGGCTGATGTCTAGTCGTTCTTCATAGCATTTGTTTAGAACAGCAACATCAAAGCAATACGCTGACTTTACGCTAGTAAAAATAGAAATGCCAAACATAGATTGTGCTTTGGAGTAAAGCTGTGGAATTTCGCTTCCCTAAAAAATCTTTTTTTAAACATTTTAAAAGAGTTTTCCATGGACAAGTCATTTAGAGAAGCAAAACTTCACCAAAGATGCATTTAAGACTCTTATTTTTAAAGGAGAACTAAAAATTGACTTTGGGTGTAGTAAACCATGATAAAAAGTACTTACTTTTGTTAAATAGCCCACCTCCGCTTTCCCACAGCTTTCTGAGAGACAGTTTTTACAGTCTTCAATTTAGTGCTTTTTGCCCAGCACTCTGTACAACAACCCTATTGGGGCATATTTTGCCCTGATAAATCGCTTTTTACACTGTTATCCAGGCTGAAAGTAGCTCCACATCTCCTTGATAGAATCAGGAGAGCCCTGACATTTAAAACGAGGCATTAATAACTTAAAAAGTGCACAAGAAGCTTATTAAAAAACACTGCTACCCCAGGAGGCAATCTATGCGGAGTCTATGTTATATATATATATGTCTGTCATTATCAGTACAGTAATGGCGGCACTTACAGCTGAAGCTAGCATTATAGGATGTAAACAGTGTTTTTAATAAGCTTCTTGTGCACTTTTTAAGTTTTTAATGCCTCGTTTTAAATGTCAGGGCTCTCCGGATTCACTGCTAGAAAAGTTAACAAAAGTTAGTACTTTTTATCATGGTTTACTACACCAAAAGTCCATTTTACACCGTAGTTCTCCTTTAAAAATAATAGTCTTAAATGCATTTTTGATTAAGCTTTACTTCTCTAAACAACTTGTTCATGGAAAACAAGGAAACATTTAAAAAAATGTTTAAAAAATGGTCATTTAGGGAAATGAAATTCCACAGCTTTACTCCAAAGCACAATCTATGTTTACCATTTCTATGTAAAGCCAGCTTATTGCTTTAATTTTGCTGTTCTAACAAAATGCTAAAAGTCAAATTTACACCGTAGTTCTCCTTTAAGACTAACCGAATAAATGGGTCACTTTCCAAAGAAAAAACATAAAAAAGTGTTTCTTTTGATTAATTAGTATAAAACAAATGGAGATTCATGTCTTTCTTTTTTTTAAAACATGCATACTTCTAAAAGCAGAACCGTGAGCAGCATTAACTCATATAACAATGTATAATTTCTCTGTTCTGCAGCTGCGTAGAAACACTGGCGATGCTCCAGAGGTAGGCCTCATTATTGTACATCTGTTTATCTGTCTGTTTTATCTGTTTGTCTGTCTGCCCACCGCCTCAGCCTCACTTCCTCTCTGCGCTGCTTGCTCTCGGTTCTGTTTCCTGTGTGTGTAGTGACCACTATTAGAGGTGTGTATATATATGTGTGTGTATATATATATATATATATATATGCACAAGTTTCCACTGAGCTCCAGTGCAGAAACCTCCCGCTGGTTTATGGTTAAAGGCTCATTAAGAGACCTCACCTTGCTTTACTGATGTTTCATCGTCCAGCGCATTTCAGCTCATACTGGAATGCAATGATTTTAGATGTTTAAACAGAAACAGGAACTGTCGCTTCTCTTGAGAAAGATGACACCATGCACCGCACTGTTGAGAAACTTTGTTCTCAGAAATGGTCTTGTTATGTCCTCTAATGCTCATAATCACATGATCTCTTTTTTTATTGTCTTCAACTAACAGGAGAAACAAGGAGAAGGCATCTACCAGGTACAGTAACACTTACAATATACAGAGACCATTTAAAAATGATGAGTTTCTTTGATTTTACCAAATTAAAAACCTCTGGAATATAATCAAGAGGAAGATGGATGATCACAAGCCATCAAACCAAACTGAACTGCTTGAATTTTTGCATCAGGAGTGTAAAGCAAAAAGTTATCCAAAAGCAGTGTGTAAGACTGGTGGAGGAGAACAAGACAAGATGCATGAAAACTGTGATTTAAAACCAGGGTTATTCCACCAAATATTGATTTCTAAACTATTTTTTTTGTTGTTTCAGCCATTTCTCATTTTCTGCAAATAAACGCTCTAAATGACAATATTTTAATTTAATTTTGGTATTAATGTTGTCTGTAGTTTATAGAATAAAACATCAATGTTCATTTTACTCAAACACATACCTATAAACAGCAAAATTATAGAAACTGATTCAGAAACTAAAGTGGTCTCTTCATTTGTTCCAGAGCTATTATTATATATTGTTTATATGCAACACATACTCACACTGACACTTACTGGAATAGAATGAAACTTTGTGGGCCTTATCTCACACCCTGTGCGAGGCTCGATGCGTCACAATACTCATTGCTAGCTTGTCTATTTTTATGCCTTGAGCCGACATCTTTTATATAGAAACTGTGCTTTTGAATATACTAGTGCATCTCAAAACATTTAAATGTCATTGAAAAGTTACTTTATTTCAGTAATTTAGTTCAAAATGTGAAACATATATATTATATAGATGTATTAAACACAGAGTGATATATTTTAAGCATTTATTTCTTCTTTTATTGTTGTTTATTATGGCTTACAGTCAATGAAAACCCAAAAATCAGTGTCTCGGAAAATTAGAATATGATATAAGACCAATTGGTTCTTTTGGCAGTGTGGGCAGTGTGTCAAGTCCTGCTGGAAAATGAAATCTGCATCTTCATAAAAGTTGTCAGCAGAGGGAAGCACTGACTTTAGCAAAACAGCTGTTTAGCATTTAAAAATGAAGCATTTTATGTAAATAAGGATTCTTGATCTGTCTTTGTCTGTCAGGGCCTGAAGCCCCACGCTCAGGACACCTATGAGACCCTCAACATGAAGAAGAAGAAAGCTTTGTCCTGAGTGAAATCTGCAGCTTTTATATGCTTTTATACTGAGAACAGCTCTGCAAAACCCCCTCACTTACTCCTTCCTGTTCCTTCCCTCTCCAGCTATGGAACTTCTGTTTTTATACTCATTATTAACATATTTTATTCAGTTTTTTAGTTTTGTATCACTGCTTTTTAAAAGTTCTGAGAGTTTTAGTTTAATATTCTGAGATATAGAGCTTAATAAATGTTTGGTAAAGATTAGACTGTATGCTGGCTTGTAATATTTAACATAAAAACATATATATATATATATATATATATATATATATATATATATATATATATATATATATATATATATAAATGGTCTAGAATAATCATGCTTTGGTTTAAATTGGTATAGGGTGTCTGGTATATAGTTGTATTTTTGGTGGCTTGTAACAGTTAGTTAACTCTGTTTAAGAGCAGGTTAATGTAATGCGTGTACAGAAATGCTAATAACAGAATAAACTTTTAAGTCTTTTAACAAATAATTGTGAATAGTATGGCAATTTGTTCACATCAACATTCCCTTCAAGCTGATATACACTACATTCCTCAAAATAAGCAGACCTGAGCTCCACCCACTAATCAATCAATCAATCCCACCTGATCTATCTAATTACTGCTTTCAGCAGTGCTTAAACAAATGAATTGGGTGTTTTTTTGCTTACGTTCACACTGTCAGCTCAAATCAGATTTTTAGCTAGTATCCAGATTGATTTTTGATAGTCTAAACAGCCAAAAACCACATTAAAACCAAATTTGAAAGTGGTTTGAAAAATCAGTTTCCAATCAGATTTGTACATCTTAGTCTGGGTGCTCTGCACTGTAAACCCACAGTTAATCTGAACTCAAATAAATTAAGCCTGTTTTATGTAAATATATATATATATATATATATATATATATATATATATATATATATATATATATATATATATATATATATATATATATATATATATTTTTTTTTTTTTTTTTTTTTTTCAAACACTACTCAATTAATTTGAGTTAGGTAAAACATTTGCAGCCACATATACTGTACATTCGGATAGGATGTTTGAGATAAATCAGCTCATAATAATTTAATTATGTTAAATGTTAAAATAATATAACAAAAAGAATCAACTCAAATAAAATTAACTTAAAATGTGGACATTATAATGTATTGTTTTACGACATTACTCAAATTTTCCTCAAAGTTTTCTCAAATTATTTAAATAAATTGAACTTATCTGGGTTGTCTGGGACCTTTAACCATGTAGAGACTACAGTCTCCCACTAGATGTCACTGTTTCCCAGTGTAAAACAGGTCGTATGTGACCCCAGTGGACAGTTCATAATAATAATAATAATAATAATTTGTGCACTGGATTATGATAAAAGGATTAATTACATCACGTATATATTGACACTATATATGTATATGAGAGTGATGAGGGGAGAGAGAACCATCTACATCTACCTACTTCAGAAAGAGCAAGGCCAAAATTGTGCTCTCTCTCAGACTCCGGCTGCTGATGGAATTTGAACCGATGCCCCTCAAATCATAGTGAAAGCATCTTAATCTGCTGGACCACTCAGAGTCCTTCTATTTATTTTGTAAATATTTTTTTTTCTTATATAAATTCTTTTATATCATCTTTTATTATGTAACATTATTTTTGTATTGCTACTATTATTAGTTGTGGCCACTATATATAGTAGGCCTAATGTGAAGGTATTAAAAGCCCAGAAGTGAAGCAAGACCTTAGTTTAAGACCTGGTGGTCCGGTTTGTCCCACCTGTAGCAGCTTGTTGGGTTTAAAACGGTTTCTTTTACAGTTAGGCTCCCTGAGGAGAGACGTCTGAACACTACTGGGTTTGATTTGCATTAGAACTGGTCTGGCTGGTCCTTTAGCTTCAGGCCTGCGTGCCATCTACTGCCGGCGTAAACACCCACCCACGGAGGAACACACACACTCTCTACACACACACACACACTATACACACACTCTACACACACACTCTACACACGCTCTACACACTCACCACACACATTCTCCACTCCACTCACAAACACTACACAATATATACAAACTCTACACACACATTCTACACAAACTATATCCACACTCTACAAACACTCTCTACACACTGCACAATATACACAAACTACACACACTTTACACATTACAAACACAAACCACACACTCTATACAATATACACAAATTCTACACACTACACAAACACTACACACACACACACTCAACACAAACTCTCTACACACTACACAATATACACAACCTACACACACTCACACTACACACACTCTAAACACACTCTACACACTACATACAGTCTACATACTCTCTACACACAAACAATATACAAACTCTACCTACACACTCTACACACACACTGCACAATATACATACACATACTATATCCACACTGTAACACAGTATATACAAACTCTACACACACTCTGCTCACACACACACTCTGCACACACACCACAATATATACAAACTACACACATTCTACAGAATATACACAAACCCTATACACACTCTACACTTATACTACACAATCTACACACAAACACTACACAAGCCCTACACACACTCTATACAAACTCTACACAAGATCTATCCACACCCTACACACACTCTACACACACTCTACATAATATACACAAACTAAACACAGTACACACATTCTACAGAATATACCCAAACTACACACATCCTCTACACCAGGGGTCACCAACATGGTGCCCGCGGGCACCAGGTAGCCCGCAAGGACCTTATGAGTAGCCCGCAGGCCTGGTCTAAAAATAGCATTTTTGTTGCTATTCTTTTTTTTTTAAATCACAGTTGCATTGATGTAATTTTAGATTATATTACATTAATATTAGCTTAGAGATAGCCTATAGTTTATATATTATTATACAATATAATGTAATATAATATGTAATATTATATTAAAATATAATATAAAATGTAAACACTTGCAGAGATTTATAATAATAGTGTTGCCTATTGATATCTGTGTCTTCACATAGATGAATGTCATTAATTATTAATAATAACATATAATTAAAGGTAAATTGAGAAAATTTGTAATTTCACGAGTGTGTATCAAACTGGTAGCCCTTCGCATTAATTGGTACCCAAGAAGTAGCTCTCAGGTTCAAAAAGGTTGGTGACCCCTGCTCTACACACTCTACAACATAGTATATACAAACTCCACACAATCTCCTCACAATATACAAAAACTTTACACACACCCTACACAATATACATAAACTTTAAACACACTCTACACACACTACACTTATACTACATACTTTACACAATATACACAAACTCTGCACACTCTGAACAATATACATAAGCTTTAAACACACTTTACGCAATATAAACAAACTCTACAAACACCCTACACAATACACATAAACTTTACACACACTCTACACAATATACACACACTACATAATATACACAAACTCTACATGCACTCCACACACACACTCTACACAATATATCAACTTTACACATACTCTACACAATATACACACTCTACACACACACACACACACACACACACACACTCTACACTCTCAGATAGCAATGGTAGCAGTGGTCACTGTAGAGCGAGCACAGCTGGATGGGTCAAAGTCAAACACGCGGTTTAAAGTTTCAGAGCGAGAAAACAGAGGGAAGGGGCGGAGTAAACGTAGAAGTGGGCGGAGCATCAGAGAGCAAGCGAGCGACCACGACAGGTGCGTGTGCGCGCGCCCAGGTAGCTTTTTTCACCTGCAGGCAGCACAGCACAGCACGCGTTCAGTCCGGCGTTTCCAGCGTTTAAGCGTTTGGGCGATTTACTGGAGCACGCGAGCTATTAAATACACGCTTCCACAGCAAGACTGGACCTAAATACACTGGGAATTTAGGAACCACAAGTATTTGGACGAGAGAATCCAGGTGAAGAAGGGAGATTTAGATCATCAGAACGCTGTGGGACACTGAGGATCTGAGGATCTGAGAATGGGAATCAGACTGGAACGTGGACTAGACTAAACTACAGTACTGAAGGCTCATCTGCAGAACTTGTCTGGAGAAATCCTGGGTTTAAATTGGGACCAATAGTATCTGGACTCTTGAACCTTCTTAAAGGAAATGGAAGCACGCCTGGCCTGGGTTTGCCTCTTAATGGCAGTAATAATCACAGGTGAGTGACCTTTCATTGACAGATAAAGCTCTTTTATACTAAAGTTATATGGGCTAATGTACTGTATTAGAACACATGCTTATTTACTATTCAAACCATCTTCAAATCAATGGTTTATTATTGTTTTAAAGGATGTTTTTGTTAAAGTAAAACTTTCTCTACCATCCAGGGAAAAATGCTTTTGTATTCTTTCATATTTTGTACTACAAAGTAAAAAGCATTGCTGTGAGGATAATTAATTTGTATTCCACCACAAGTGAGCCCTGAATTTTTGTAGACAACATTTTTTTATTATAATGAATGCATTCACCATATACTTTAAAGCAGCAGACCTTAAGATAAAAGACTGTTAAAGCTACGTATATAGTCTTTCTTAAAACAGGGTGTCTGGGAGGTCCCAGGATTTTATTTCTGGATAAAACAGCTTTTTTGCTCAGGACATCGAAGTATTTGCAGCCACTTGACATGAGCGTGAATCGTA
The DNA here is from genome assembly GCF_023375975.1 of Astyanax mexicanus. Classification (NCBI taxonomy): domain Eukaryota; kingdom Metazoa; phylum Chordata; class Actinopteri; order Characiformes; family Acestrorhamphidae; genus Astyanax; species Astyanax mexicanus. The sequence goes on along the minus strand of NC_064411.1, from coordinate 50,169,314 downwards.
CATTTAAAGTTGCATGAGCTTGCATGAGTGGAAGGCTTGGATGAAAAGCGGTGAGAAATAATTTGCCAAAACTGGTTGTATTCGAAGAGCAGCTTTTGCTCAAGTCTGCCAGTGGATCCTCAGAGTGTGGAGCAGTGGCGAAAAAAATGGAAAATTCGAAAGCCTGGACTGCTGTGTGATGAAGAGGACAGCACAACCTCGGCAAAGCACTTGGCACAATATAGGCTAGGCTGCCAGTAGGGACTTTATTCTCGTGACTTTTCCTGGTAGACTGTATTTTTTAAACCAGCCATGTCGCAGCACTGTAACGTTACCGCGGTACATAACGTTATTTGTGTATGTAGCCTATTCAATTAAAAGTTTCTGTGTAACATCTTTCAGTGTAAATATATCATAATATATGTTATATAATATGGACAACTGCGGCTTTTAGGGAGGTGAATATGATTAGGAATGCTTTTCCTCCTTTTGAAAGTATGTGTGAAAGAGAGAAAGCTCTATAAGTGTGTTCATTTCCTTATGAGGACTAAGACTAAGTTCAGATTACCAGGCTGAATGTCTCATATCTGATTTTTTGCTCAATGTGGCTCAGATCTGATCATTTTCTTGGCTGTGTGAACATGCCAAACATGCCACTTTCCTATGTGGTCCTAAATCCGATAAATATCCGTTCCATGAACATGCAACATGAATGTGAACGGCCAAATCATGTGGAATTAGAGCGTCTTTTTGCTTTTACGCATTAGCATTAGCGCTACGTGCTTCTCTCTCGTACCCACACTGCATCTCTTGGTGCAGCTGTGCAGCTATAGCTGCAAAAAACAGCAAAAGCAAACCGCCTGTCCTTTTTTCACCTCCTCGACCTGAGCATGAACTTCAGACCAGCTGTTTCTCCACTCCAGCAAAAGATGCTCCACATATGAGCTGCTAACAAACTCATCCATTTCCCTTTATAAAGCTACGAGTCGTCTCTCAAATATAATGTTTTTTTGTTGTTTGTGAAGAAGGAGACGTTTATGCAAGTATCAATGTGCGCACGTGAGGAGTTTCAGGGACAGATTCGTTCACATTACACACAGATACAGATCACTTACATTTGTGAATGTGAACCATCAAGATAGACAAATCAGATTTGAGCGAAAAATCTTATTTAAGCAACGTAGCTTATAATTAGCCTATAACCTCATCATATCGGTTGTGGCATATTTCCGGTACTCAGATTAAAAATGGTACATTTGTTTAATAAACAGCCTAGTGGAAAAAAGTAGATTAAAGTATACTAAGCATTATTATGCTATAGTGCACTAAAGTGTTCTTGTAGCCACATTATTATTAATCAGTATATTTAAAGAGTGCTAAAATGGAACAACATTTTTTTGTACTTATTATACTTTAATTACAGCATAAAAATAGTACAAAAGTCTTACTTAAATTGTGCTAAGTGTACTTAACATTTAAACAACGTTACTTCATGTATGTAACCCCATATTTTAAATATGCTTACAGTAAAATTCTAATATATTTAATGAGTATTACAACTGTATCACTGTTATACACCAGGTATATTAGGAGCTTACTAAGAATTGATGTTAAATATATGTGATCTATTTACATTAGAGTACAAATATGCTTTTTGTTCCTGTCTTTTGTAAGTAGCACACTTCTAGTATACTTCGTTGGATTTAAAAATATATTTTAATATACTGCACTACAATTTTTAGCATGCTACAAATTTACTTTAAATGTTATAAATGTAGTAATTTAATTTACCTTCTAAAAAGTGACATAAAAACATTGTACTTCACGTGAACTACTGTAACAGATGTTTTTTAACACACTTTTTCTAAAACAAAATGTATAAAAGTATATTTGGAAATAAGTTTTGAAGAATTAAATGACATTAAACTAAAAGTGTACTTCCTAGTAGTCTATTTATTTAAAATATACTAAATAGTACTTTTTAAAAATTATGATTAAAGTTTGCATTCAAACATTTGATAAAAGCATAATATTAATGTAATTTTAATATATTTTAAGTAAGTACATAAATCTGTTAGTATATTTACAGCATACTTAGACATTTCTCAATATGCTTTAAGTACAATTAAGTAGTTTAATGAATTAATTGTCCTGAAAGTGAATCAGGTGTAGGCGTTCACCGGAAGCTCTGTGTATATATGTGAGTGTGTGTGAGTGTGTGAAACAGAGCAGGAAACAGGTAGAGAGCAGTAGAGTGGCATTCCTGCAACAGTGGAACAGTATGTGGAACTGAGGTGTTGAAAGATTGAATGATTAATCACTGACTCATTAAATACCTTTTTAAAGTGTGTATCTATAAGTCTGTCCAGAACTGACTGTACATCCATATGCATGTACAGCTCTGTAAAAAATGTTCAGTTTCTGAATTAGTTTCTCTGATTTTTTTTATTTATCGGTTTATGTTTGAGTAAAATTAACATTGTTGTTTTATTCTATAAACTACAGACAACATTTATTTCAAATTCCAAATAAAAGTATTGTCATTTAGATCATTTATTTGCAAATAAAGTTTTATATTTCGTGCAGTAACCCTTTTTTTAATTACAGTTTTCATGCATCTTGGCATCATGTTCTCCTCCACCAGTCTTACACACTGCTTTTGGATAACTTTATGCCTTTACTCCTGGTGCAAAAATTCAAGCAGTTCAGTTTGGTTTGATGGCTTGTGATCATCCATCTTCCTCTTGATTATATTCCAGAGGTTTTTTTATTTGGTAAAATCAAAGAAACTCATTATTTTAAGTGGTCTCTTATTTTATCCAGAGCTGTATGTGTATGTGGGTTGCGTGTGCGGGTTTGTTGGGTGTGTGTGTGCCAGTCACACTTCCAGTGTATGTGTGCTTTACCTGCATTGTTCTGGAAACACTGAGGAGTCGCATGACAGGCGTGTTTGTGTTTGAGGCCTCTGTGACCGTCTGTGTGTCGGTGTGTAACAGAAGGTGTGATAGATAAATAGGCACATCCATATGAACAGGAAATGCCAGTAGAGCAGCAAACATGCACACACACACTCACACACACACACACACACATGCACACATACACACACACACTAAGAGAGTGGTGGTAGTAGTGGTGGTGGTGGTGGGGTGCAAACAAAAAGCTCTTTTTGTCTTGTCTAGTAGTGGTGAAAACTGAGCATGTCTGTTCAGAGGAAGCCCAGCAACAGTTGGATTGTTTTTGCTGATACAGTGAGAACTGTGCTGAATTGGTTGGATTCAGTATTAAAAGCTTTAATAAAAGAACGATTGATAGGATGAGATTTCATTATTTTAAAATGTTCTGCATTGTGGATTAATACTAAAGTCATCCAATCTATTAAGAAAAAGAAAATATATGGAATTATTTAGTAAAGAAACCAGAATAAGTTTTTATATCTTAGATTCTTAAAATAAGCAACAGGCTGGATTTTCTCAGTCGACTTTGAGGTAGAGTCACCTGGAATTTCAGGCTTTCAGTTAACAGCTGTGCTGAACTCGTTAAGAGTTAATTACTTGAATTGATTTGCATCTTAAAGTGTTTGAGAGCATCAGTTGTAAAGGTGTGAAGAGGTAGAGTTACAGGTATACAGTGAATAGCTCTAATTCATAATATACCACAGTTAGTTTCGACCCTGCAATGTGATTGGTTGGGAGGTGTTCTATGAGTGACATTATCAGCCAGTAATGCGCTGTAACCAAAGCTCTCCATGTATTACTCCGCCACATACAGGTAACCTAGCAACGATGCAGCACTTAAAAGCCAAACAGCGCAGCTACAGACAGAGCAGCAACTGGAACTATTTTAAGTTTTTAATAACTCAGGGTTTGTGCTATAACGTGTAATAATGGCACTGTTGCTGTTGTAGATCAGCAGAGCACTCCTTCTCGTGTAATATTGGTTAATTTTGGCAAGAACTACTCAACTAAGAAAAGGAAAAAAAAATACTTTAAGAACGATTGATATGATGTGATTTCATTATTTTAAAATGTTCTACATTATAGATTAATACTAAAGTCATCCCAACTATGAAGAAAAAGAAAAACATATGGAATTATTTAGTAAAGAAACCAGAATAAGTTTTTATATTTTAGATTCTTCAATGTAGCACTTCTTGCTTTGGCAACAGGCTGGATTTTCTCAGTCAGCTTTATGAGGTAGAGTCACCTGGAATTTCAGGCTTTCAGTTAACAGCTGTGCTGAACTCATCAAGAGTTAATTACTTGATTTTTTTTTGCATCTTAAAGTGTTTGACAGCATCAGTTGTAAAGTTGTATAGAGGTGGTTGGTATACAGTGAATAGCTCTAATTCATGATATACCACAGTTAGTTCCGACCCTGCAATGTGATTGGCTGAGAAGCATTCTATGAGTGCCATTATCAGTCGGTAATGCACTGTAACTGCTCTTCATGTATTACTCCGCCACATAAAGGTAACCTAGCAACAATGCAGCACTTACAAGCCAAACAGAGCAGCAATGGAACTATTTTAACTCGTGGAGTTTTTTTTATAACTCAAGGTTTGTGCTATAACATGTAATATTGGCAGTGAAAAATAAGACAATCCAGGTGTTCTCTGGTAAACGTTACTAATCTAAAAGGTGTCGTATATTAAAGTACGCATGAGATTCTCTTTTAGAGTCTCTTCAGTGGCTCTGTGTGGGAATGTCCTTGCGAGAGTGTGTTTGCGAGTCGTTCATGTCCTTGTGGTTAGTGTGTGAGAGTTTGTGCGAGTGTGTGTGCCTCTTCTGTACGTCTAACTTGATCAATCATGATAGAAACAGTTGAACATTAACCGAAAAGACTGGTTATTCACCTCAAAACACACAAACTCACTCTAATCTCGGACACCCACAAACTCCAGCAATCCAGAGTCGTAACACTGAGACTGTACAAACACACTGACCTGATTCCCACCCCCTCCTTTTTCTCACACCTGCGCTCGGCTATTCTTCTGTTCTTCTCTTCATTAATCTGCTGTGATTTACAGCAGGGCTGAAGACCTTCAGTTATAACAGTATTGATTTCACTTCCAGTTAAAACTGTTACTAAGTACAAGCTCTTCATTGTTCAGGAGATATATACAGGATATTCCACTTGCATAGGGAAGCAGAAAGGAGCTGGAGCTTCCAAAACTAAAAACAGGAAAAAACGGGACTTCTAACAAACACACAAGGCGTGGTGGACCACCCACACTGCCTGTTTCAATGAATAAAATGCAGAAAAACACTAGATGAAAAATATATTAAAATTGAGATGCATACATATGCTTATTTTGCGCAAAATGAACAAAAAAAAACTGCCAATGAGGTAATTTGTTAAAATAAGCAATCTCAAAACCTCAAAATCCAAAATCCTATAAGACTTTAATCAAATAAACCCCCCTGATATTTTTTTTTGTCATCTGGACACAAGAATCAGAATAACTGTACTACCTCAAAGAATAAACAATAAAAATAAAGTCTTACAAAGTCCTCCGAAGAGGAGGGGTGATGGTGGGCCAAAAAAAAAAAAAAATTATTTAATTTAAAAAAATGTCAAATTATCTTATTTTCTTCCTCTAAGATGTTTTAATAAGCATTGTATGTGTAAGATTATTTTGCTTATTTTAGGAATAATGATCAGTCAATAATGAGATCAGTCTCACTTAGAATTTTCAACTTATTTTAAGTAATTCGACACAAAATCAAAATTTTAGTTATTCTGATTCTTGTGTCCAAATGTAAGCAAAAAAAATCTTATATATCTATATATATATATATATTTAAACTTGATTTAAGTCTTACTTCACTCATTTTGCAACTTTGCGATTGCTTACAATTAGATAATTAGTATTCTCAGATTTCTCAGTGCATGTATACTCCTAACCAGAGTATTTCTCAGTGCACGTATTCATGTTTGGAACGCCCTATGAAATTACTCAATGTTGTTTGGAAGGACGTAGAACTGATTTTAAAAGGTTTTTACTGGGGGTAAAAAACAAAGGAAAAAGAATTGTTCAATTAAATCATACAAAAAAAGCTTTTGGCGTTGAGCACAATGAATGGAGCACCCCAAAGTCCAGACCTCTATATCATTAAATGTGTTTTGATTAGTTGAATGATGATGAGGATTTTGGAGGTGTGGAAAAATATCTTTGGAGTTTGGAAGCAGTTGTTATTTTGACAATATTTCATGATGATTAGAATAACAGAAATGATCCGAAATTACTTATTACATTGGCTTTTCCTTTTTCTGTAATGTTGCTATTTTATAGGTTCTACATTTTACTTTGAGAGAGATAATATATAAGAATCTAATTAACATTCATGCCATTTATGCATTGACATAGCACAGGGAAAGAGCTGTGATATCTGCAATTGTCTTACTGTTCTACTGTCTATTGTACTGTGTGTTCTATTTGTTTATATTAACACATTTCTCTCCTGTTTTTCTCAATCACAGCAGGTGTGTGCAGTGAGTCAGTAAAGCCGATCGAGACCCTCAGAGCGTTCGCTGATGAGCAGACGAGGCTCCCCTGTGTCTTTAATGTTCAGGACATGCAGAACGTGGTGCAGGTGACCTGGTCCAGAGAGCAGAGCGACGGAGTCAAAGAGCCTATTATCACTCAACACATGACTGAAGGACTGCAAGGTACACACACACACACAAATCATGCATGTACACAATTTCTAAACTGTGCAAGTTGGGTACTCTTACTGGGGCCCGTTTACATGCACTTAATAAAATTAATTATAATCAGATTTCTGTAGTTATTTGGTCATCCATGTAGTTGTAGCAGATAAACAGCATACTTTTAGGTTGTTTGTTGTTAGGTCGTCTTAACTGGAGTATTTTCAGATTTTTATTTTTTTATTTTTTTTTTTTTAATTTTATTTGCACAGATAGAATATGACATAAAAAAAAAATCAAATAAACAAACAAAACAAACAAAAATAACTGTGCAGGGAAAGTAAAAAAAGCCTTAAAGAGGCTTGTACAAGGTACTTTCCCTCAAAGGAAATTATAAAAGAAACACAGAAAAAAGAAAAAATTTGAGAAAAAAAAAAAGATAATAATAAAATAAAATAATAACAGTAATATATAGTTACTCAATATACATAATTAGAATAATATACACAAATACATATTTACTACTTGGATTGGTTATAATGAGAGTAGATAAGTTTTAAGCTGTTTTTTAAAACTAGTGATGCTATTGCAGATTTTTAAATGAGTTGGTAAGCAGTTCCATATTATGGGCCCTCTGTGCGAAAGTGCAAACTGTCCAATTGATGTTCTAAAAAAAAGCAGCACGGAGATTATTAGAGGATCTAGTGGAGTAGTGATGTACTTGAAAGTTATATTGAAAATTATTTTCATAACAATCAGGAAGTAGGTTATTGGTAAAAGAGAAAATAAACTGACATATTTGAAACTGGTTAATTTCATACACATTGAGTATCTGAAGATTTTGAAAAAGTGGGCGAGAGGTTGCACGGTAATTTGCTGAGGTGACCATTCTAACAAATCGCTTCTGAAGAATATGTAAACAGTTAATACTACTTTTGTAAGTGCTAGCCCAAATTATATTACAGTAAGAGAGATATGGATAAATAAGTGCATAATATAGATTAAGAAGAATGTTATATGGTAAAATATATTTGACTCTTCTAATGACACCAACATTTTTAGATATTTTATTAGAAATCATTGAAATATGTTCTTTCCAGCATAATTTGTCATCAATGAGTATACCTAAAAATTTTGTACAATGAACGTGATTTATTATATTACCAGACATGGATATTGGTGGAAGACTATTACTGCTTTTTTTATTTTTAGGACTAAAAAGCATATATGAACTTTTTTTTACATTAAGGGATAATTTGTTCGCTCTAAACCAGTAATCAATGTTTGACAGAGACGAGTTCATAGTTGAAATTAGTTTGTGACCATCTTTATCAGAAAAGAAAATGTTTGTGTCATCAGCAAACAAAACAAAAAATACATCTCTTGCTACCATGTAAAGATCATTTACGTATATTAAAAACAGTAAGGGTCCTAGAATTGACCCCTGTGGAATTGAATTGGTCCTAGAATTGACCCCTAGAATTGACTCAGATTTCTGAGTCCATATATACTCTTAACTGGAGTATTCACATATTCATACCTTTAACTGGAGTATTCTTAGATTTCTTAGTCCATATATACTCTTAACCAGAGTATTCCCAGATTTCTGAGTCCGTATACTCTTAACTGAAGTATTTTTAGATTTCTGAGTCCATATCTTAATTGAAGTATTCTCCTAATTATACTCTTAACTGGAGTATTCTCAGATTTCTCAGTCCATATATACTCTTAACCAGAGTATTCTCCGTTTATATACTTTTAACTGGAGTACTCTTCTAATTATATTCTTAACTGGAGTATTTTAAGATTACTGAGTCCATATCGTCGCTGTCCTATGAAAAACACTTATCTCCATTTTTGTCGATCTTTAGTTTACTACATAATTTGAACATACAAACTTTCCCTTACACTGTGCCAAAATTTCTTGATGAACGGACCAATAGAAACTCTTCAAAATTGACCTGAAATAAGCTCTTTTTTACATTGACTTCAATTGAAAGTTGACAAGGTTTTTTCTCTCTCCTGTAAAGTTGCTGTTTTGGAGATAAGTGTTTTTCATTGGACAGCAACAATATATATACTCCTAACTGGAGTACTCTTCTAATTATACTTTTAACTGAAGTATTCTCAGATTTCTGAGTCCATATATACTCTTAACCAGAGTATTCTCAGATTTCTCAGTCCATATATACTCTTAACCAGAGTATTCTCAGATTTCTCAGTTCATATATTTTTAACTGGAGTATTCTTCTTATTATATTCTTAACTGGAGTATTTTAAGATTACTGAGTCCATGTATATGTATATATGCTATTAACCGGAGTATTCATGTATTTATACCTTTAACTGGAGTATTCTCAGATTTCTGAGTCCATATATACTCTTAACCAGAGTACTCTCATATGTATACTCTATACCGGAGTATTCTCAGATTTCTCTGTCCATACATACTCTTAACCGGAGTATGTGAGTCTGTGACTACAACATAAACTTCGGGATTTATGTGATGTTTATATGATGCCTTAAGCTGTAAGATAATTGGCTGGATGCAAAACAATTTTTATAATTGACCTCATCATGTAAACACAGAGTTGGTTCATTATCTGATTATCTGAGGTCATAAACTTGTTGATTTGGAATACAGACAAATGTGTTGATGTTTTGCAGTGAGCTGATTATGAATTTATCTGTTGCATGATTTAATTGTAGCTACAATAATGTACTTGTGTAAAGACTAAAATGGCTTTATTATCATTCCAGCCATACCTACTCATATAAAGTGTTGAACACTGTTCCTCCAGGGCTTCAGTACAACATACAGACCTGGCATGTTTAAAAGGGGACAGGATGCAGACTACATGTAGTACAATTACATACATAAGTGCATTACATGCATTCCATATTTTGCAAGAGAGGCCTTTAAAAAAATGATTAGTGTGAAAAAAGTAGCATCTTCACAGATAGATACACACACTCGGAAGTCAGTGATTACAAATTACAGTATTAACAGATAAAACTATAAAAATAATATATTTGAGTTTTTTTATAGATATTATGGTCTGCATCTTCCATTTCACATTATAATCAGAGCGTGTTCCCTCATTTCGCCCTTAACACTATTCACACTAAACCCTGATGTGTTTGTAGAATTTCCAGGTTTTAATGGTCAGGTGCGCTTTGAGAGTCTGGACCCTTTTAAGGACTCGACGCTGGTGATTCTGAACACGAAAGAGTCTGACCAGGCCACGTACACCTGCCACATTTCTACATTTCCTACAGGAAACTTCGAGAAAAAGATCCGCCTCAGTGTCTGGAGTAAGTACTCTGTTCCCGACTCCAAAATATTTAAGAGGAAATGTAAATGATTCATAGCTTTGGCATAGCATGCAGTGAAATGAGAGTATTATTATTTTTTGTACCTTTAAAAGCAAATATATTGTATTCATTATACTGTAGACCAGCATAGTGAGTAACAATTATTACAATGTTTCGGACGTCCCAAGTTGCAATAGTTGATTTCAAGGAGGTTCCCCCCCAACCCCCCTCCCCCCCCCCCCAAAAAAAAAAACAAAACAAAAAAAACTTGCACACACACCAAAAGATAACGAAACTTTACTTTTATTTTGATTAATTTTACCTTTTTTTTTTAATAAATTTAGAGTATTCAGAGGTGAAATGAGTTTCATCTTTTTTTCTTTTCGGAAGGCCCTGCCTCTGCTTTCCTTTTTTGACAAAAATTGACAGTTACAATATCACAAAAAATTGCATAACATCAAAAACATTTCATATCATATTACAATAATTATTAATATTGCCTCCGCCATGATCTGCTTTCTCTCACTCACTGAACAAATCCCGTCCGGGAGGGGGGAAAAACACTGCCCGCCCACACTAAAAACTGATTGGCTGTCCCACAGACTCTTTGCAGAGAACAGGCCAATCAGAACTCTTTAAATTTTCTCTCTCATTCCCACACGCGATTAGAGAATAAAAGTCTGTGGCCTGTGTGCGCGTTTGGGGCGCTCGTTCTGAATTCCGGGAGATGATATGTGACCCGAAATGCGGGAGACTCCCGCAGCTTCAGGGAGACTTGGTTTGTCTGATGTTTTGTGTCTGAAGTGTCTAATGTAGCTAACAAATGAAGCTTTTAGCTACTTGTTAGCACTGCAGAAATGGCCTGAATATTCACTTAGTACAACTGTGTCAAGTTGACAGCATAAAACAAAATATTTAATAAGGAAAAGTAGCTTTAAGCCAAGCTTTAAGATATTACTGCTAATGTTTTTAAACAATTTTAGCAATGATTTGGCTAAATAACGGCGTGTAACTTAGTGCTAGATACCATACAAACTAGTCTGTTTTAAATTATCTAACAATCTTGATACAGAATACCAAACATACCTTTGCTGACCATCTATATATACAAACAACCAAGTCTATTTGAAATTATCTTACAACTTAATATAGTTTAGTGTTATAAAAACTATTTGAGAGCATCAATAACTTGAGTTTAAGACAAGAACTGGGGTCTTGGGTTCAAGTCCTTATCTGTGGGAGTTATCATGTTCTCCCCATGTCTACGTGGGTTTCCTTCAGGGAACTCCCACAGTCCAAAAACATGGAGATCAGCGAATTTGGATATTCAAAATTACCCAGAACAGTTGGATACTCTAAAAAAAAAAAAAAAAAAAAATGCCTGGTGTGTGAATGTGTATGTAACTGTATGACCAGAAATGGATTGGCAGTTCATATCTGGTTGAATATATGTGAAAAAAAATCTCAATCTCAATTTTTCTTTCCACTTCCTCCCCTTATCCCTGACTGTATCGTTCTCCAGGGATGCCAATCGCCATGCTGGAACCGATCATTCTGGAGGAGGGTCAGTCGTACCGCGTTGCTGCCAGCTGCCGTGCGGTCGGGCTCCCTCTGCCCCAACTCTCCTGGGACACTGACCTCCCCGGCCAATCCCAGAACAAAAGCTCAGATGATGTGGTCACTTCCTTCTTCTACCTGCACCCTTTACGGAGTCTTAACGGACGACGGCTGGACTGCCTGGTGTGGCACCCTGCCCTCAAGCAGCCACAGCGGCACAGCAACACACTGGTCGTGCACTGTGAGTTCACCTGACCACTGCGTCAATTTGATTTATTAAAACTTACTGTAAAGTGATGTAATGTGCTTTAACTCAGTGCTTGAAGTAGTAAAAGCAACAGTATGCCCCGTGATTACATGTTGATCAAAATGGTTGATTAGTTCTGCCTTAGTTTGACAGCGTTGAACAACCATTCCTTAAACAGAGATTCTGGATGGTGGATTTGAATCATTCCACCCCCACTGAAATAGAGAGTCTGCCTCAGAGTGTGACTCTGTTGTCCTTCTCCTAGCTGAAATAGAGATTCTGATTGGATATTCTGATTGATTTTACCCTTAAGGAAGACATACTGTTGTCCATCCCCTGTTGAAACAAAATTTCTGATTGGTTCTACCTTTGAATTTGACCCTCTGTTGCCCTACTCCCAGCTAAAATAAAGATTTTGATTAATTCTACCTCAGAGTTTGACCCTCGGTTGTTCAATGACCGCTAAAAGAGAGATAATGATTGGTTCTGTCTCAGAATTTGACACTCTGATGTCCCATTACAACTAAAGTTGATTGTTTCTATCTCAGTTTGACTCTCGGTTGTCCGACCCCCTCTAAAACAGAGATTTTTCTGATGGCCCCACCCCCTTCTTAAATAGTCAAACTCAATCTCTGTTGTCCCACCCAACTAAAGCAGAGATTCTTATTGGTTCTGACTTGCCACTGCTAAAATTTATATTCTGATTGGTTCCTCCCCTGAGCTTAACTCAGCTAAAATGGAGTCAAACTCAGAGTCTAAACCATTCAGAATCTCTATTGTCCCACCCCCCTCTGAAATAGAGATTCTGATTGGTTCTGCCATTATATTTGACTCTCTATTGTCCCACATGTTTGACCCTTTTGACTCATGTTCATATGTGCTCCTATTGATCAGATAATGTATTTAAAACATTCTGATCATAACTAAACAACATTTTTTTCTGTAGTCTTATTTTCACTTTGTCTCATCATGTCATCTCTCATCATATATCTCACCATATGATCAGTCAGTGTCTACAGGTCATCAGCTGAGGGTTTGTGAATGCTTGTCCTATCAGAGCAGAGTGTATTCACACTGATAAGACGGATATGTGTCACTTCAAACATGCATGTGAACCATCAAAGTACAGAGATCAGATCTAAGCGAATAAGTGTGTGTGCGTGTGTGTGTGTGTGTGTGTGTGTGTGTGTGTGTGTGTGTGTGTGTGTGTGGATACGTGTGTGTGTTCTTAGATCCGCCGGATCCTGTGGTTGTTGGTTATGATCAGAGCTGGTCGGTTAGCCGGAAGGGAGTGGAGCTCAGGTGTGAGAGCGGAGGGAATCCCCAACCACAAAACTTCACCTGGACCAGGTACTGTCTGTCTGTCTGTCTGTCTGTCTGTCCATATGCCAGATATATATATCTGCCTGTATCTTTGTCTTTCTGGCATTGTACTGTTTTAACTATGTTATAAAGTTAGTAGTATTGGTTGACCAAAAAATAACACACCCTTACTTGCTGCAACTCTCTCAGGTATATATTTAAATTATGTAAAAAAAAAAAAAAAAGGTGTGGTCTGATAAGACGTTGGGTTTTGGCACAGCTTATCTCGTTGCCCTATTAAAAGTCCCTCAGATGCTGGTTTTAGGTAGTATACCTCCTGGTGAGAGATGGTTGAATGATGAACATGCTGTGCTCTACACTCCACAAAGCAAGATGGTTGTTTCGCAGAATTGCCTGCCATCTCGGCCATCCACTATTCCGTCTCGATTGCCTTTGTTTGCAGTGGTGTTGTGAATGAGAAACACTCACTGCTGCAGACTGGAATTCTTTGGGATTCAACAATGATGGTTGGGTTTGTGTATGAAGGTCTTGTGGCGCACGCTTAAATACTTCATTTTTTAGTTTCGCAACTGCTGCTGTGATGATCTGAGGAACCTTTGCATACAATAGTCAGTCACCACTAGTAGTGATACAAAGGACACTGACAGCTTAGTGATGTCAGTGTGTTGACTTTCATTGTGGAACTTTAATCTGGCATTTTTTTTCAGCAAGATAATGCTCATCCACACACAGCATGGGTTTACCAGGAATGTAACAACCAGATTGAACAGATTAACTACATCCTTGGCCTTGGGATGGGACACCGGTAAATAAATAGATCAAGAAATGTTACTTCAGGGTGTGCTTTGGAAGTGCCCACTCCTGTAGTGTAAGACATTACCATCCACAGTGGACAGTGCAGTGGATGGTAATATTCGTGACCAGCTGTCCCAGCTAAGAGAGGACATTTTATAAAGAAATAAAGTGTCAGGAACGTTCTGAAAACATGTAACTTAATAAGGGTTTTTATCCCAACGTCACATTCCCAGCTAGATGAATGCTAACATTATGGAAATGTTAAAAGTAACTTTTGCCAAACAAAAACATTTAATACATTGATACAATGGTTAAATTTCAGTTCTGGGATTCACAGAATGTTTAAATGCGTTGAATATAAACATTTGGATAACCCATTATAGAGGCCTCATAAATGTTCATCTACCATTTGACTGAATGTGTAATAAGTGCTACTGAACCCTCAATGGAATCCAAATTTAACCCTAATCCTCATACAACCTTCAAACTTACCCTAACCCTACTATTAGCCTAAAACTTTAACGTCTGAAATGTTACGTTTTGTGTTTAGATTTAGCATTGGGTATAAGTTTATATTTAATAGAGAATCAGTTACATTCAACTAAAAATACATTTTCTTTTATTAGACGTTTAGTTGAACATTAGTTGAGCATCTGTGGGGCATCATCAACGGATCGTCTATGTAAAGCGTTACTAAAAACTCTAAGAACAACCAGAAAACTTAATGGTAACATTCTTTAGGCAATTTTCTTTAACTTTCTTGGGACATGGGCGCTGAGTGGTCCAGCGGTGTAAAGCGCTGCCACTATGAACAGGAGGTTGCAGGTTCGAACCCCCGCTCATGCAGCTTTGCCATCAAGCTGCCGGCGTTAGAGGGAGCAAAATTGGCCCTGCTCCCTCTGGGTGGGTAGATGGCGCTCTCTCCCCACATCACTCCTATGGTGATGTCTGCAGCACAGGGCGTCTGTGAGCTGATGTACCGGAACCGAGCCGCAGCGCTGTCCTCCGAGCGCGCTGGCTGCTCAGCATTGCTGCATCAGCAGCAGCTCGAAAAGAAGCGATGACTGGCTTCACATGTATTGGAGGAAGCATGTGTTACTCTTCACCCTCCTGGTGTGTTGGGGCATCACTAGTGATAGGGGGAGTCCTAATGAGTAGGTTGGGTAATTGGCTGTGTAAATTGGGGAGAAAATGGGAAAAATTTGAAAGAAAAAAAAAAAAAAAAACTTTCTTGGGACATGGCAACAGTCATGGGACACATACTCGCTTTTTTTTGGCATGTCAGTCTTGTGTTCTCCTGTTCTAACACACACACTGTAATTAACGTATCTCTTTTTTTAGTCTAATATGCTCTGCAGCTTAAAAAAACTCATGACACTGCAGAATTCCCTGCATGATCTGGGGGTAAATGCGCATATTTAGCAACCTCGCCCTCCCGCTCTCGCTTTACCTCACACATAATCGCACTACACGCACACAAAAGGCATTAAACTCCAAAAGCTGTGCTTATTCAAATGCTCTTTTGAGAGTAAAATAAAAGCCGCGGTGTAGCGTTACAACCTGTGAGTGAGTGAAGAGCCAGCGGGAGGCCGTTTCACACGAGCTGGGTGGGGGGTGGGAGAATAAAGAGTCTGAAAGAGTGAGTGGGTGAGAGAAAAAAGGAAGTAGAGCGAGGGAGGTATAAAGAGAGAGAGAGAGAGAGAGAGAGAGAGGGAGCAGCACAGGGGGAGACGCGTCCTAAGCTTTAAATGACCATACTGCTGCTTAAATATTGTTTTAATGGACGCTCCAGAAGACAGGGGTTTACTCTGATTAGAGATGGCGTGCAGGAGGGTTTGAGCGCAGACGCCTGTGTGCAATTACCACAGCAATCTTTCATCTCTCAGCAGAGACATTATTACAGCGGGCTGATGTGGCACTTGGCACTGCTGTGTCATGCTTGGGCACTCATCCACTGAACAAGGAAAAGGTCTATCTTTCTGCTCCAGCAGCATATAACAGTAACTGGCTGCTCTCCCAGTCAGGCAGGCAGATTCTCCAAGTACAGTTATATGTATAGTATATCTAGTGTATCATTTCTGTCCAAGGAAATCTCCAAAATAGTCCAAAAAGTATCCTGGTAAAAAAAAAAAAAGAGTATATATATATATATATATATATATATATATATATATATATATATATATATATATATATATATATATATATACTACGGTGTAAAATGAACTTTTGGTTTAGTAAAACATGATAAAAAATACTTACCTTTGTTGAATAGCACACCTCCGCTCTCCTACAGCTTTCTGAGATCCAGTAATTTTTGTACTTTTTCCCAGCACTCTTTACAATGGCTGCTCCGGGGCATTTTTTGCCCCAATAAATCACTTTTTCCACTGTTATCCAGCTCAAAGTAGCCTCACATCTCCTTTCTAGAATTCAGAGAGCCCTGACGTTTAAAAAGAAGCATTAATAACTTAAAAAGTTACTGTTTACGCCATACATCGCTAGCTTTAGCTCCAAGCGCCGCCATCATTGTACTGATAATGACAGACATATATACATAGACTTCGCATAGCCTGTCTTTTGGTGCCGCCTGCTACCCTATGCGGAGTCTTTGTGTATATATATATATATATATATATATATATATATATATATATATATATATATATATATATATATATATATATATATATTATATATATATATATATATATATTTATATATGTCTGTCATTATCAGTACAGTGATTGTGGCGCACGGAGCTGAAAGCTAGCAGCTTGGGATGTAAACTCTGGTTTTTAATAAGCTTCTTCTGCATTTACCTTAATTTTAAGTTATTAATGCCTTGTTTTAAATGTCAGGGCTCTCTGGATTTGAATCTACTTTTTTTCGCTGCGGTAGGAGCAAAAAATCTTCTACATTTTAAAGGAGAAATCTCATGTAAAATGGACTTGGGTTGTAGTGAAACATGATGACGAGTATATTTTTGTTGAATGTCCCACCTCCATTCTTCCCCAGCATTCCCAAATACAGAGCTTTTAGCTGATGCTCCCAACAGGCTTACAATGCTAGTTATAGGGGCTTAGTGCTGCCCATGCAAAAAAAAAAAAAAAATGTTTTACACCATTAACAATAAGCTCAAAGTAGCCTGGTAGAATTCTGAGGCCCTGACATTTAAAACGAGGCACTGTGAAGTTTGAAAGTGCACAGGTAGTTTCTTAAAAACAAGGTTTATACACACAGTATCTTCAGGTAGTTCTCCAGTCGTTGCAATCTCGAAATTAAATCACGGACTGATGAGCACGAATGAGTAGATAGGGATTGGGTAACAGATTGCAAAATGAATTCAGTAGAAATGCATGAATATTGTAGAGATATTTTTAGCAACAGCTGGAATTTATGCATTTCCACAGAAAGTATTTTGCAATATGTTCCTCTATCTTACTTATTTGTTCATGTTTATCAAACTAGGCTTTTGTCTGACAATTTCTTTCTATCTTTCTCTCTCTCTCTATCTATTTATCTCCACAATGGCAATATTTCAGTAGGAAAAAAAATCTAAAGGAAATATATATATATATATATTCAGAGTAACTATGAAGCATTTCTATTTGTCAGCTCTTTCTAAAATTCTGGGAAAAAGGTAAAAACTAATTTTAACTGCCAAATTCATATCATAAATTCATAAGATGCAAAAAAGTCAAGGCCAAAATAAGCTAAATTGTTGCTGCACTTTTGAGGTTTTGACATGATTAGAATCTAGTATTATAATACTGTAAATGGACCAATAGAATTCCTGTTCTTATGTTAAAAGTTTGGTCACCCCCACAATAAATATATATTTATTTACATATATTTTCTGCACATTTAATGTATGTGTTTTCTGACATTCATATATTGGATCAACCTTGTTTATAATTATTTTGTGACCATAATTTAATTGTAGTGCTTGTCCTCAATAGTGTATCAATAATTTAATATAAATGGACCATTTGAAATGTTACAAAATGACTGAGGAAAATCTTTACATATTGACTTTCATTGAAGGTTAAGGAAAAAGTTTTCCTCTTCTATAAAGTTGTTATGGTGCTAAATTGATTATTTATTTTTTTTTAAGAAATAATATTGTTCTTAATGTACAATTCTTAAAGACATTGCATAAAATTACATCGAAGAAAATTAGTTTATATTAATCCTCTTTATATTAATTTTTTATTTTTTTTTTTTTTATATAAAACCTTTATTATAATTCTGTGTATGGTGTGTGTGTGTGTGTGTGTGTGTGTGTGGTCACACATGGTGGAACATGAGACCCTTCTGGGTTTATGGTTGCAATGGCACTACCACCCCTTTTCAGTAGAGCAGTGGGGTGTTGCTGGTGTAGGTGTCTCGGTGCTCGGTATCGGGGTGTGTCTTGTGTCCGTGTTAATTGGTGTGTGAGTGTGTGTGTGTGTGTGTGTGTGTGTGTGTGAGTGTGTGTGTTTAGTGGTTTTTAGGGTTAGTAGAATATCCTGCTCTGCTCTCCACTCTCAGTGCGTTACTCACAGATACTCATTACAGGCCTGCCGGCTCGGCCTGCAGGAGAAAAGTGTGTGGAGATGTTGAAGGTGAAGTCATTCATTAGCTCATAGATCTGCTGGCTCCAGGGACAGGAGGCGCCGCAAACAGATATTAACATCTGAACTTCAAGTGTGTGTGAGTGTGTTCTGGAGGAAGTGAGTTAATCGTTTACGTGACTGGGATCAGGAAATAAGGGACTTTGTTGGGTTGTGGGATTTACTTATGAGTATTGTATGATTTTGCATTGTGTCAGGTACGTATTATTATAATATTTTGGTGTTACCTGGGGCGGAGTACATTACTCACAACAGGAAATTTTGTGTAAAAGACCAATGAGACAGTGAGGAGTAGTTCTCTTTTAATGTGGAGGCCCTTAGGTGAAGAGACCCTTATTCACCCTCCAACCCAACAAACACCAAGATTGTGAATAACGCTCCCACTTCAGTGGAAACACCACAACTAAATCCCACTTATCTCAAAAATGTATTATGTAGGGCTGCACGACATATCGTTTATATCGATATATCGTCACTTAAGGCAATTAAATCAAACACGTCATGTTGCAATGTTTTGATTCTTGACACAAGAAGTGGATACACAGCGCTGTCTCTGTGTCTGTGTGAGTGACAGGCTGCTGCTGCCTGAGAAGCACGAGCGCTTGTGATTGTACACTCACGTGTCAAAAGCTGTGCACCTCAGTCCAGCACAGTTTTGCACAGATATTTACAGTTACAGCTGAATTCACGCTTTTAATTCCTTTTAAAAAGCTATTTAATTGCCTGATTTAAAGTGCCGGTTACTGTTGTTTTGCTGTTTTCCTTGGGTTTTGAGTGCTCGGCGCTGACTCCGCTCTTGATCGGTCCGGATTGTTTAATATTAATAATAATTGTTTAATCTTAGCATAGTCCTTGCACTAAGGAACCTAAATATTTGCTCCTAAGCCCTGCCCCTCATGACATATGCTGCCACAATATCATTTACATAATACACAGTTAGCTAGTAGCTAACTGCATGTACACCCTAGCTACACAACCTTTTGAGTTGTCAGATAGTTGTACTCCTCATACTACCCAACTTGTTGTCTTGTAACCAGGAATATTTTAGTGGGTGTGGTTTATACATTACATGACTTACAAGCGACACAGGGTCTAAATTACGTGAAAACTTTTACCAGAAGGAACCGAGTATGTCTGCTCTCCAAAATACATTTTCTTATCATATCGCAATTGGGCGAGTTGCTATCAGGGGCATAGGAACCATAAGGGGATGGAATAAATATGACCCAGCCAATATACAATGGCATGCCAAAACTAACCCATGTCCCATGACTTTTGTCTCATCCAATAAAAGCTAAAGAATGCTACACTGATTTGTGAGATATATATGTATAGGGTCTCCTGCATTGAATGTGGATATAATGTGCATGGACTATTCTAGCCAGACACCACCGTTCACCATTCATTACCACCCATTGCACTGTCCACCGCAACATTTTGTCACAAAAAATGCATGTCAGATTTAATGCAATATCATATTTAAGACACATTTTTCATTTTTTCCCACATAAAATGGATTTGCAGTAAAAAACGCCCCTCTGCTTTCTCCTCACCCCGTTTCATGCACTCTCATTGGCTGTAGCCAGTTGCTTCACTAGATTTAGAGTGTTCTCCTAGTCTAGATAATAAACCTGCTAGATATTTAGCAAGTGCTTGGGAAGCGTTAATGGCTGCTTTGTGAGTTATCAAATATATAGTGCCTTTTTTTTTTAACACAAAGTCAAGTAAAGTCAAGTAGTTTTATTGTCAATACTGCATATGTACAGGACATACAGAGAATTGAAATTACGTTACTCTCCTTCCCAATTTTACAGCAAGTACAGATAATAGATATAATAAAAGAGAATGGGAGACACTATGTGTACAATACAGCAGGGACACAATAGACATACATGAGACAAAAACAAGGTGCAGTAGTGTGGGGAGAAATAGATATATAAATATAAAGCATCAGTATCTTTATAAACGTCAAAGGCTCAATGAAAATTAGGACTAAAAACATATAAGGTCAGTTGCCCAGACCTGGATTAAGCCTAGTCTGAAACTATGTCTTCATTTCAGTGGAAAATCACCATTCAAAATGCTGTGTAGTCAAAGTCTAAGCTTAGTTCCTGTCTGAGAATAGGCCAAATAGTGTGAACTCAGCATAAATTAGCCTCCCAGACTAAAGAAGCAGACTTCAGGCACCAAACATGTCATAACTGATCGACTACGTTTAGCGTAAGATGGAATAAAACAGAGTGAATTTGATTTTTTGCCAAACTGTTACTTTATTTGAGCTTTAGGGATCCACTGGGCCAGTTTCCCAGACCCAAATTAAGGCTAAGCTTAGACTGTAAACAATATCCAAAGGTGAATCATCATCATCATCATAATCATTGATGACATCATTGACGTTTGGTCCTGGACTAGGTTTAATCCATGCCTGAGAAATCAGTCCTGAAATGTTTAGTAAATAAACAAAAATGGAGACTAAAAGAACAGAAGAGAAAAATAGGAAAAACTAGTATCCCATGACTTTTGCCATTTCCAAGATAGCTAAAGAATGCAAGTTTTTTTGATTTCTTTGAAGGCATAAAGTTATCAAAAATCAGTGTGTAAGACTGGTGGAGGAGAACATGATGCCAAGATGCATGAAAACTTTGATTAAAAACCAGGGTTATTCCACCAAATATTGATTTCTAAACTCTTAAAACGTTATGAATATGAACTTGTTTTCTTTGCATTATTTGAGGTCTGAAAGCTCTGCATCTTTGTTGTTATTTCAGCCATTTTTTATTTTCTGCAAATAAATTTAGGAGAAATGTTGTCTGTAGTTTATAGAATAAAACAACAATGTTCATTTTACTCAAACATAAACCTATAAATAGCAAAATCAGAGAAACTGGTTCAGAAACTGTGTGGTCTCTTATTTTTTTCCTGAGCTGTATATGTGGGGTCTGCTGCATTTGAATGTGGATGTAGTGATTTTACCAGAGTCATTCAGTGTCTGTTCTTAAGGACAATTCAAGCCAGATGCTGCCAATCACAATCATTACCACTTACTGCACTGTGCTGTCCACTGTGAGTGGTAATGCCTTATTTGACATTTGAATATCATTGAAAAGCTCTCCAAACCACCAGTCTCAAAACTCCCATCCCATCCAAACCAAAAGTCTCAAAGTCTTAAAGTCTGTCTTCTTCTTAACTCTTTCCCACAAATTAAAGGGTTGGACGTTCCATTATACAGCTGTCATTTTTAGTATAGATAAGCTACGTTAAACTTTCACTCAAGTATGTACATCTTTGTCTCCAAACTACATTCCACATGTACTTAAGTACATTTTTACACAACACCTATACTTTCACATGAGTACAGTTTATATGAGCTGGTGTGTTCACACAGGTGTAAATATGTGTTGAATTACATAATTGTTGACACTTAATATGAGAGCTGAATAGATTTGCTCTTTTTTGTAGTTTTAAAGGCATTTAGTAGCATATTTATCTCTAAGGACTCTTGGTATTTTAATCTCAGTGTCTTCATGAGGGAGAGTCACCTGGAATAGTTTTCTCAGTGTCTTGAAGGAAGGAGTTCCTGGAGGTGCTGAACAATAGTTGCTGCTTTTCTTTCACACTGTGAAGCTCCATCTTATTTGATCAGGTTTAGATCAGAGAAATAATGTGGAGGACTAACACTTTTTTTTAACTGTTTACTACACAATTCCATAAAATGTGTCCCTTGATGGTTTTCATGTCTTTTAATATTAATCTACAATGTAGAAAATAAATGAAATAAAGACATAAATAAAACACTGAATGAGGGGGTGTGTCCAAACTTTTGACTGGTACCATATTTCTAGTATTATGAAATATCTGCCAGTACTAAATATATCCTTATTATGTTGTTGTGAAAAACATTATCATTCTAAACATTAGGCTATTATAAATACAGTTTTAATAAATACAATAAATACAAATTTAATTTACTCAATCTTGTTTTTGGAGTGCATTACAGACAGAAAATGCATTCTTTAATTTTGTCATTACTGGTACATTGCTGCATTACTGGTACATTACTGGTACTGCATCTGAATAAAAGGGTTAAAAATATATATGAAAAAAATCATTTTGGTAATTTTACTTTGCGTATGACTTTGACAGTGACCGTGGATTTTTTTTTTTTTTTTGATCTGTGAAAGGGCTAATGACCTTGGTGATGCACCATGAAGGTCGCACTCTCACACTTATTTTATTTATGCTGTAAAATCCTGCGTGCTGTTTCTTAAAAGCACCTCAGACCAGCTGATATTAATATACTGAGAAAAAAAAAATTAAAGAGAGTAAAAATGCTTGAAATGTATATTAGACTGTAGACTGTAGAATAATGTGATTTGATATCTGTTGTGTCGTGTGTTTTCATTAAATGGTCTCATAGTGAAATACCGGAGTTGACTGTATGATTTGTTTAATTTTGTATAGGAAGGGCAGCGGTTTGCCTGAAGGCGTGACTGTGGAAGGGAACCGGCTGGTTTTTACCCGCCCCCTGAATAAGACGGACGAGGGAGTGTACGAATGCGTGGCCAGGAACAGAATGGGGGCGGTGCGGGCGGAGGTTAACGTGGAGATTCCAGGTAAGAGTTTCTCTCAGAGGCCAAATACCTGAAAATCATTTGACCTGCACGGTTTCCTTGATTAATATTCAATTATATGCACAAATTTTTGTTTAATTATTTTTTTTTAAACAAAGGAAGAATAAGTTATTTTTATAAATTAATATATTATTCATTTATTTCAATACTTTCCTAAAATAATTGTTTAATAGTTTAAGAAGATGTACAGTTGAGCAGTAGAACCAACCAGAAACTATTCTAATTCAAATTTAAGAAAATATTGATTGAAAAAAGAGAAAACAGTTAATATTTTATTATTTTAACAAACACGAACTGTTCAGCATTTATAACTAGCTTTATGGATTTAGTTATTTTGCTGACTAAAATGCAGACACAAAAACTCAATAAAACACAATAATATGACTAAAAATGACAATGAAACTGAAACACCTGTCATTTTAGTGTGGGAGGTTTCATGGCTAAATTGGAGCAGCCTGGTGGCCAATCTTCATTAATTGCACATTATTGCACCAGTAAGAGCAGAGTGTGAAGGTTTCATTAGCAGGGTAAGAGCACAGTTCTGCTCAAAATATTGCAATGCACACAACATTATGGGTGACATACCAGAGTTCAAAAGAGGACAAATTGTTGGTGCACGTCTTGCTGGAGCATCTGTGACCAAGACAGCAAGTCTTTGTGATGCATCAAGAGCCACGGTATCCAGGGTAACGTCAGCATACCACCAAGAAGGACCAACCACATCCAACAGGATTAACTGTGGACGCTGTAAGAGGAAGCTGGGTGCTAACCAACAAACATAAAACCCTTCCCAAATCATGGCAGAATTCAATAAATAAAGGATTTTAAAAGAGATATTTGGGAAAATGATCAGGTTAAAGCAAGTTGTGGTACATAAGCCCTTTTCAGTAATCAAATATATGTGGACATTTTATTTATTTATTATTTTCATTGTTACGACCCAATCTAGGGTCAGGCCGTAACAGAAAAATGAGAGTGGGCTCTCTCCCCAGACCCTCTGCCAGACCAAACACCAGACACTGAAAATGAATTAAATCAGAACGATTTTATTGATAAAATTAAGGGAATATGACTTCAGGAGTGAGCATAGGCCAAAATGACAAATAAAACCAACTAACAAACAAACAAAGAAAACTAACTGAACCTGCAAAATAAAGAAAACTAAATACACAAACTACCCTGACTCCCTGTCACCAAAACAGGAGAAAAGGGTAGCAAAACAAAATAGCGCTCACCCCCTACTTTACCCAAAGAATAATCTAAACTGTAACAAAAACTAAAGCAACACAAAGAATACAAAATTAAGATGCTGGATTGGTCTGAGCAGGAAGTTGTTCCAGGTCAGGAAAGGGGAGGAGCCCTGAACGTCTCTCCCAGGTCAGGATTTCTCTTGTCCTTTTATAGAGCGTGCCCCTGGTGGCCAATCACGGTCCTGCAACTAAAAACTAAACACAAACTCAGAGGGCACACAAGAAAAAAAAAAAACAATACGACCAAGGGTCGTAACATCATTCTGTTTTATTTTATATTTATGTGTTGAGGTTGAAAAAGTTAATTTGGCTGAATCAACATACAGTAGAGTTGTATTTTAATCCCCTGAACCATCGTTTTTAACCCTTGTGTGGTGTTCATGTTTTTGTTATTCGTTTACTTTGTTACTTGTATTTAATTCAGCAAAATTAAGCAATTTTACATTAAAATGCTTTACACATGCTCGCTTCACCTAAATCGCAAGCAATATAAACAGCTTACATGGTTAATATTTGCCCTTTACCTTTCTTATGTTACATTTCTTTCAAAAAGTGCTACTCTTTTTTTTATTAGTTTTTTTAATAAAATGTAAAAGAAAATGAATTTAACTAAAGATATGAGTAGAAAATTTGTTTAGTTTCAAATTTACAAATGAAGCAATGTTTATTAGCCCTTGGCCAAACATACTGTATGTAATATAAACACCACACAAGGGTTAAGCATACTTCCAAACTCCTGTAAATTGTCCCACAGGGTTCTATGTTAGGGCCTATTAACCTGTTAAAAAACAGTGTTAAGGGGTTAAATTGGCTCATACTGTTTTTTTTGGCCACTGTTCCAACAAATACTCCCCCAGCAGGTTTACCACAGAAATCCACAGAGCGAGTGACTCATTTATTGCTAAATAAACAAGTGACGCAGGAGATTTGTCACCGAAATGACAGAAATCGAAGCAAAGCAGAGGCTTATCGGATGACGGCAACCATTGATTACGAAATAGACCATCTAGTGATGAGAATAAATGTGCATTCTTCCCACCTCAGGTTCCTTTTCAGCTTTTTTTTTATGCCTTTTGTACGTGTAAGACATTAGTCTATTGTACTTGTGGCTTTAGTAGCAAGACTATATATAGGCTGGGTTTCTTTGGAACAATAGCTGTGTTATGAATAACCATAGTGAGTAAACAAAGAGAAATCCCAGTGTGTATCAATCCTATTGTATTATTAAAGCTACAGTGTGTTTATTCTTTGTTTTTATTCCACTGACATTGCAAACAACACTGCTCTTTTCTTCACTAAATTAACTTTATAAAGTTAATGATGTTATTGTATGGGTAGCCATAACACACTTTGCCCCTAGAGTTTACAGCCTAAATTACATCTTAGTGCATCTATGATGTATTAGAATTAGAATATAATTGAAAAGACCAATTGGTACTTTCGGCAGTGTGGGCAGTGTGCCAAGTCCTGCTGGAAAATGAAATCCGCATCTCCATAAACGTTGTCAACAGCAGAGGGAAGCATGAAGTGCTGTAAGATTTTGTGGGAAAACAAAACTGCACTGAGTTTAGACTTGATAATAAAACACAGTGGATCAACACCAGCAGATGACATGTCTCTCCAAACCATCACTGATCATCAGTAAATTTTACATTTCATTTATAAATCAGGGGAGCAGAGTCTGGAGGAAGAGTGGAGAGACACACAGTCCAAACTGCTTAAGGTCTAGTGTGAGGTTTTCATAATCAGTGATGATTTAGAGATGCGGATTTCGTTTTCCAGCAGGACTTGGCACAATGCCCTCACAGCCAAAAGCACCAATTGGTCTTATATAATATTCTAATTTTCTGAGACACAGTTTTTTTGGGTTTTAATTGGCTGTAAGCCATAATAAATTAAGAATAAAAAAACAAACGCTTAAAATGAAATAAAGTAACTTTTCAACGGTAACCTAATTTTTTGAGATGCACTAATGTGTTCAATTTCTGAAATGATTTCTAATCATCTCTAATCATGCCTTCAATTAACTTTTTTATGGCTAGCCATGAGTTTAGGGAAAATGTTGATTTGTTGGCCAAAAGTATTGGGACACCTCCTTATTCATTGTCTTGTCCCAAACAAGGACATTAAAAAGAGTTTATCCTGCTTTTCTGTACTGAATTTGATTTTTGAGTTTTGCTGTGAGAATTTGATTGCATTAAGCTTTATACCCCTCATACTGCCCATGCCTGGCCCACTTAGACATAGTGCCAGGGGGTTTTATATTAATTAATCTGCTCCAAAGAGCCCTATTCTATTGGTATTTCTCACTCTACACTACATGTACTAGACACGCTGTGTGTGTTTCTGCATTTTTTGCACATCTGTGTCAGTAATGGGTGCAACTTGTTTATATACATTTATCACAAGGGGTGTCCACAAACATTTGGCCGTATAGATTAGCTGTATGTATGAGCACATTGCCCCCATGTGGTAGAAAAATATTTAAGTCGTACAGTGTATATATAAAAGTATTTTTCTCTTCTTTTTTTGAAGTAGCCTCTGAAGCTGCTCGGCTGGAAGCGTCCTTCAACAACCTCCTCTTCATCATAGTGGGAGGAGCTGCTGGAGGACTGGTCCTCCTCATGGTCCTCATCGTCCTTCTGGTGAACCGCCACCATCGACGCAAGAACAGGAAGCTGAAGAGGGAGCTCAGTGAGAGAAAGTGAGTCTAGAACCATTTACATCAATCGACAGTAATTTATATTAACTTAATATTGTTAAATAATCTTTATTTCTCTTTGTTTTCCATTAGTGATGAAATAAATAATCTCTCAAGACAAGCCTCTATGAGGAGACTCAACTCGGTCAGCACTGATCCCAGGATACAGGTACTACTTAGCTACTAACTAATTTAAATAAACTTAAGATTTTGTAGGTTTTTTTATTTATTTAGCCGCTTTTTTCATCATGAAATTGCATCATGAAAAACATAATTGTTTGGGATACATTATTCTTCTCACTTATATATTTTTCATTATTCTTCTCAGTTAAATGTATATTATTTTGCTAAACAAAAATTAAGTTAATTTCTTCTTAAATCACACAGTATAAAAATTCTTACTGGCCTAGGGAGTGATGATAGGGTAACATAAGGAAGTTTATTGGGGTTGAAAAGTTGTGTTCCACAAAGTTATTGGAGGTTCATTGGGTTAAAGAGTGGTGTTATCAGAATATTTTGTTAAGTTCATTGGGTTGCAACTGGTGATCCAGAAAGTTATTGGACTTTTATTGGGTTAGGGAGTGGTGTTGGGGTTAATTTATAAACATTCCTTGGGTTAACAGGAAGTAGAGTGTTTCATTGGGTTTTAAGTATTTCATTACGTTTATTGTTTGTAATAGTGATTCTAGGGTAACTGTCTTGAAGTTCTTCAGGTTAAAGAGTAATGTTGGGTAAATTTCTGGATGTTTGTTGGGTTAAAAAGCTGTGTTGGGAGATCTTTTGGAAGTTCATTGGGTTAAAACTGGTGCTCCAGTAAGTTATTGGATTAAAGAGTGGTGTTGAAGTAACGTTCCATATGTTTATTGTGTTAAATAGTGATATTAGGGTAACGTTCTTGAAGTTCTTCAGGGTAAAGAGTAGTCCATTTTGGTTAAAAAAAAAACAAGTTTATTGGGTTAAAACTGGTGTGCTGGTCATTGCCTTGAAGTTAATTAGGTTAAAGAGGGGTGTTTGAGTATCTTTCTCTGTGTTTATTTTGTTAGGGAGGGATTTTAGGGGAATATTCTAAAAAATGTTTGGGTTAAAAAGTGCCTTGTGTGACTTTCTTGACATTCGTTGAGTTGAAATTGGTGTTGGGTAACTTTCTTGACGTTCATTGGTCTTGGGAGTGATGCTGGGGAACTTTCTGGATGTTCACTGGGTTAAAGAACAATGTTTATTGAGTTAAAACTGGTGTGGTGGTCACTTTCTTTGTTGATTAGGTTAAAGAGGGGTGGTTGAGTAACTTTCTCTGTGCTTATTTTGTTAGGTAGATTTTTAGGGTAATATTTTAAAGGTTTGTTGGGTTAAAACTGGTGTTGGGTAATTTTCTTGTCATTAATTGGTTTGAGATTGGTGTTGGATAACTTTCTTGACATTCATTGGACTTGGGAGTGGTGTTTGGGAACCTGGGGAATCTAGAAGTTATTATTAGATTATTTAATTGGATTAAAGAGTGGTGTTGAAGTAACATTCCATATGTTTATTGTGTTAAATAGTGATATTAGGGTAACTTTCTTGAAGTTCTTCAGGGTAAAGAGTAGTGTTGGGTCACTTGCTGAATGTCCTTTGGGTTAAAAAAACAAGTTCATAGGGTTAAAACTGGTGTAGTGGTCACTTGAAGTGGTCTTGAAGTTGATTAGGTTAAAGAGGGGTGTTTGAGTATCTTTTAATGATTTATCTTTTTTAGGGAGTGATTTTAGAGGAATATTCTGGAAGTTCATTGGGTTAAAACTGGTGTTGGGTAACTTATGTGTTGTTCATTGGCTTGGGAGTGGTGTTGGGGAACCTGGGGAATCAAGAAGTTCACCGAGTTGAAGAGTAGTGTTATTAAAACTGGTGTGGGGGTCACTTTCTTTAAGTTGACTGGGTTAAAGAGTAGTTTTAGCCTACCTTTATCTGTGTTAATTGTACAAGGGTCATTTTCTGGATGATCACTTGGGTAAAACACTGGCGTTGGGGGTAAATTTATGGAAGTTTTTCAGGTTGAAGTGTAGTGTTGGGGTAACTTTGTTGAAATTCATTGGGTAAAATATTGTAGTGGTATTAGAGTAGCTTCATGGATGTTCAATGGGTTAAACACCCCCTGGTGTTAGGGTCACTTTCTTGAAGTTCAGTGGGTAAGGGAGTAGTGTTAGGGTAGGTAGCCTTCTAGACATTGACTGTATTAGATAGTGGTGTTTGGGTATATTGGCCAATGCTCATTGGTTAAGGAAGTAGTAAAAGGATGGTACATCACTTAAGTACATGAGTAATGTGTATAATATAAACAATTATAATTGTTATGGCCAGTAAACATAAGAACACAATTCTGAATGAATGCCAGGAGAACCTTTTGTTCTTTTTGTGACCTCTGATTGTGTAGAGATCTCAGATTGTGTATGGATCAGGTAATATGCGTAAAATGCTGAATGGCTGGTTTGAACACGTCGGGCGTCTACAATACAAATATGTGGACTGACCCGTCTGCAAGGCCAGGGGTTGAAACCCCGGCACATGACCACTGATGGCACGCAGAGGCTGTAAATCCATGAACTTCATTTCGTCTTGATGTTCAGTTATGTGACTGCCTGTCTGGATTCTCTCTCTCTCTTATGCTCGGTGTTCTCCTCCCAGACTGAAGAATGTGCCCTGATCAGACTAGACAGCGCTCTCAAAAACAGCTTCTTGTCGTTAGAGGTATGACTTGTTTCAATATTTACTGTACAGTGTAAATATAGCCACGTTTTAAACACCTCCATTAATCCTTGTGTTTTTATAGTTCTATAGTTTTATCTTGGGTTCTAAGTTCTAAGGATTGGTATAGAACCTTTACATATATTGTTGGAGGCTCTAAAGCCTTATCAAACCTCACATCTCAGACAAAAGGGTGGTTGGCAATCTTCTTATAGCCTAGGCCATCTTTTATGTAGATCGCAAAATTATAATTTTTGTTTTAATTCCGAGAGTTCTTTGCTATGAGGTGCCATGTGACCGATATGAGAGTGTGTGTGTGAGAGTGAGAGCACCAAATTTAACACACCTGCTCCCCATTCACACCTGAGACCTTACACTACACTAACGAGTCATGTGACACCAAGGAGAAAAAAGTGGCTAATTGAGCACAATGTGGCCATTCTCGCTTAGGGGTGTACTCACTTTTGTTGCTAATGGTTTAGGCATTAAGGGTTGCGTGTTAGTGAGTTATTTTGAAGGCACAGCAAATTTACACTGTTATACAAGTTATGCACATTGACTACTTTATACTAGTGCATCTCAAAAAATTAGAATATCTTTGAAAAGTTACTTTATTGCAGTAAGTCAATGAAGTTCAAGATGTGAAACTCATATATTATATAAATGCATCACATGTATTTTATTGTTGATGATTAAGGTTTACAGCCAATGAAAAATCGAAAAATCAGTGTCTCAGGAAATTAGAATATTATATAAGACCAATTGGTACTTTTAGCAGTGTGAGCAGTGTGCCAAATCCTGCTGGAAAATGAAAATGAAAGTTGTCAGCAGAGGGAAGCATAAAGTGCTGTAAGATTTTCCAGGAAAATACTGCACTTGACTTGATATAACACAGTGGATCAACAGCAGCAGATGACATGTCTCTCCAAACCATCACTGATCATCAGTAAATTTTACATTTCATTTGTAAATCAAGGGATCAGAGTCTGGAGGAAGAGTGGAGAGACACACAGTCCAAACTGCTTGAGGTCTAGTGTGAAGTTTCCACCAATCAGTGATGGTTTGGAGAATAGTAATTCATAATTCATGTTGACCTCGATCCCTCATCCGGCAGGGTAACTCTACGGTGTGTGATCAGAGGGACAGACCGCGAGATGGAGAGTACGACAGCCTCGGCCGTCCAGCCATCTATCCAGCTTTTCGCTCAGAGCGAGGGAGCGGGAGGAGGAAAGAGACAGATGTGGAAAGAGCGGAACGCCGGCGCAGAGTGGAATCCTTCGTAACGAACAGCACTGTGGTTATGGTGAGGCTTACTGTACACGTACAGTACCAGCCAAAAGTGTGGACACAACTTTATTATAGAATATTGAAGACTATATTAAAGTTATACAGGAACACATGAAAAATTATTATGGAAACAAAAAGTGTTAAAACAAACCAAAATATGTTTTATAGCAGGGGTCGGCAATTAAGTGTGGTCGCGGGCCAGATATTTTCCAAGCCACTATGCGGTGGGCCGCAAAATATATATTTTTTAATTAAGTGTAATGGGATGGAGTGCTACAGACTAGGAGCTCTCCAGCCCAGAGGGTTGTTGAACCCAATTGCAGAACAGTTGATGTCAAAGCAGGTAAACCCAAGAAGAAAAAAAAAAAAAAATAGACACATACCGCTCCTCACGCAGGATCGAACCCGTGTCATCAGGGTCACAGTCCAATACACTACCGCTGCCCCGGCTAGTGAATTGGGACACGGTCAGGAAAAAAAAACACCCTTATAAGGAGATAGGGAGCTCAAGAACGGGCGGAAAAACAAGAACAGATGGAAACTAAAGTCCGATAAGTTCGACAGAGAGACGGGGGATGTAAACAAAAGCTCTCCAGAGAGGCATTTTATATATATATTTTTCATTATCCTTTATTATAGTTCAAACAACCTCACAGGCCAGATGTTTCATGCTTACGGGCTGCTTATTGCCGACCACTGTTTTATACTTTAGTTAGTATCACATTTATCTTTGAGGACAGATCTGCACACTGTTGGTATTTTAATCTCAGTGTCTTCATGAGGGAGAGTCACCTGGAATAGTTTTCTCAGCGTCTTGAAGGAAGGAGTTTCTGGAGGTGCTGAACAATTGTTGCTGCTCAAATCACCTCAGATCACCATCTCAGTTCATCAGGTTTTGATCAGGCGGTTGTAGAGGATGAACACTTTTTTTTTTACTGATTACTACATAATTATATGTGTCCCTTAATTAATTTCACATCTTTAATATTAATCTACAATGTAGAAAATAAATAAAAAATACATATATTGAATGGGAAGTTGTGTCCAAACCTTTGACTGGTACTGTTTACATACAGGGTCGAAATGCTGTGTAATCCAAGACTAGGCTTCCTCCCTGTCTAGAAAGTCACCCCTTTATGTGGTAATTATGCCCCATATGTGGTAATTAAACCCCAAATATTGTGTCCAAACTTTTAGGTGTGTCAAAGTGCTGCTTAAATATCTGTTATTTCTTGCTCCAGGGCTCCCCCCAGTGTTACATCACCGTCATAATCTTTATACAACCAATTGGTACTTTTTTCAATGTGGGCAGTTTGCTAAGTCCTGCTGGAAAATGAAATCCTCATCTCCATAAAAGTTGTCAGCAGAAGGATACATAAAGTTCTGTAAAATTTTGTGGGAAAACAAAACTGCACTGACTTTAGACTTGATAATAAAACACAATGGATCAACACCAGCAGATGACAGACATGACTCTCTAAACCATCACTGATTGGTGGAAACTTCACACTAGACCTCGAGCAGTTTGGACTGTGTCTCTCTCCACTCTTCCTCCAGACTCTGCTCCCCTGATTTACAAATGAAATGTAAAATGTACTGATGATCAGTGATGGATTGGAGAGACATGTCATCTGCTGGTGTTGATCCACTGTGTTTTATTATCAAGTCTAAAGTCAGTGCAGTTTTGTTTTCCCACAAAATCTTACAGCACTTCATGCTTCCCTCTGCTACTGACAACTTCTATGGAGATGCGGATTTGATTTTTCAGCAGGACTTGGCACACTGCCCACACTGCTAAAAGTACCAATTGGTCTTATGTAATATTGTAATTTTCTGAGACACTGATTTTGGGTTGGGTTTTCATTGGCTTTAAGCCATAATCATCAACAATAAAAGAAATAAACGCTTAAAATAGATCACTCTGTGTGTAATACATCTATATATCTATATATGAGTTTCACATTTTGAAACTTTGGAATATGTAGTAAATAGTAACATATTGCATCCATTCTTTCCATTGCTGTTTCTCCTTCAGGATTCAGACTCCCTCCACGGGAACCAGAGCCCCTTACCGTCACTGTCCATCACTGCAGGACCTCCAAGAGAAGCAGGGATTGAGAAAGAAGGATGGGGAAAGAGAGAGGGAGTGACTGAGGGAGAGGAGGACGACTGCACCGCCAACTCTTACCAGCTTTCAGAGGCGCTCTCCAACCACTTCCACTACAGCAACGGCTGCCTCAGGCCAAAGCCTCACCCCAACGCTATCATCCTGCACCCGAGAGGCCAAATCATCTGATCTGTGCAATATAATGTGACTACCTGCGGAGTGAAAGGCCAAGGATGAGCATGAGGACGTTCTTCTGTGCGTCATCTTGCATTTGGGTTCCTTTACAATGCTGCTTCCAGCCTCTAGGATCTTCTATGAGTGAACTGTGCTCTGTGGTTTAGCAAAGCTAGGACTGAATGCTAAATGATAATGCTAATACCTAGCCTAGTGTACTTTCTTCTACACTCCTTGAGAAGAGTACAAAGGTCAATTCCACAATGGTTCCAGTCTACCACCCATCCAAACCTGTGAGATTCTTGATATATAACCTTTAAGACTTGCAGCTTCTAACTGTAACCAAAGGTCTTAGCCTGGATTAGCATTTTATGTTGGATGCTACAAAACTGAACATGCTACAAAAATTGTATTGGATTGTGTCCAGTTGTGTCCAATCAATCACTTTGGTCTACTCAACATCAACAACAGTAGATCACAGGCCTTTAAGCTTAATGTTCAATAATTTGGAGTTGAAAGAAATAAGGACAATTTCTCTTGTAAGATAATAGTTAAATAATAATAGCTTGAACAAGCTTGCACTGACTGACTTTAGAGACACTAGCATCTAAAGCTAGCTACTGTTTCAAGCATTTTTGAACTGGATTGACCCAAACCATGGCTTTATCTTGGCCTAAACAGGATTTTCGACCAAGTATCCAAACCTGAAGATTAATATCTGTGATGCACATTTGTTATCTTTCATAATCCATGATATATAACCAATTACCAAAAACTAAGAAGCTAGGCCTGCTAAAGTCTGCAGGCTACAACTGTAAGTCCCAACCTCAGCCATCTGACTCAAATAAAGACAGAACAGAGTTTCTAAAGCAAATGTCGGCACCGCCGAGTTTGTTCAGGTGCCGAGTCAAAAAACACTTTAAACCCTGCAATGTCAACACTGATCACTGATGAACGACCCTCTCGCTGCCAGAGGAATGTCCAGCTGTTACAGTGCCACCAACAAACGACACAGATCTGAAAGTTCAGGACACCTCTTTTGAGCTTCAATCGCTTCATCATCAGTTCGGCTACCTCAGTGTATCCTGATTTCTGATTTCCAGTACTGATCAGCAGTTCAACACTGTATTACCAAGTACCTTACTGCCTAAATCATAAAAGAAATGTGTGTGATTTAGTTTAACGTATTGGTACACTGCTACTGATTCTAGCAACCAAGTTGCTCTAGGTATTTAGTGTCTTTAAATAGTGGTGCCCAATCCTGGTCCTGAAGACCTGACCCCCTCTAGATACTCTGGTACTACCCTGCACAGAAATGGTATTTTTGGTCACTGAAACTGAGATTTTTTTTTTTTTTTTTGATAAAGATGCTCAACAAAAAATATATATTTTTTAAGAGCTCTGCATGCATGCATGTTTCTTGTTTCTAGCCAAAGATCAAATAAATGCATGCTCACTCCCTTTATAGTGTGGAATAAGAAGGTAAGTACATATCTTATCTTATTAAAGTCATTAATATTAAAACTACAACATCTAGATGACAATGTAAATACTGTTCTGTTAAGAGAGTATACAATGCTCTGTTTAGATTTAGAATCTGAAATTTTGTGACTTTTGTACACAATTAATGGAGTAGTGTATAATTTAAGAATAAACCTCAACGTTTTTTTTTTCTTCTTTAAGACATTTTGATGATGTCTTTCTTTGGCTACATCCAAACTGAGATTTCTCTTGCTTTATTTTTGAGTTTGAATCCCTAAGTAGTGTACTATGAAAGTTTTAAATATTTTTGCATTCTTCATGTAAACAGAGCCTTATATATTTGCAATTAAAAAACAAGTATTCATATGTATATTTATTCACATCTAAATCATGTGTCAAACACTGTAGTGTGGACACTATTGTCTCACACAGGGCTGTATTTCCATCTGTGTGGATGGAAACGTCAGTTTTTAAGAATAGCCAGATGCCAGATATCTGTGGACTAATATTTACCGTAGATGCTTCTAAGTAGGGCTGCAATTATTGATTATTTTGTTAGTTGACGAATCTGATTTTTCATTTTTTTTTATTTTTGATTAGTCAACAATTAATTTTGCCATGTCCTCCATCTCTTAAAAAAAATAAAATAAAAATAAAAATTAGAAACAGCTGAACATGAGATTTAAAATGTATGATCTTGTTTAAACATATAAATCGCTGAGATGTAGTGGTCAAATACTGTATGTAAACTGCTGTGTTTGGGCACATTTTTGGAGACACAGACTAAGTAGAGTGCAATATTTGTGAGTGAGCCATTTACTCGTCTCCCATTGCCCTTCTGTCCCCAGCACTTTTTGTAATGTGATACTGTTACAAATTAACGATTACTCGCCAATGAAATTTGTAGCAGATAAATTTAAATAATTGTCATTGTCGATTATTTCGACTAATTGTTGCAGCCCTACTTCTAAGGCCTTTCTTGGTTTGGTGGATCAAGATCTGAGCTTCATACCTCAGGGTGGTAGATCGTCAGGACCAGGAATGGGCTCCAGTTCTCCAGTTCAAAAATGGAGAAATGTTCATTAAAAAAAAACTGAACATCTAAAAAAAAACATTATTATTGATTGTAAACGATGTGTCTGAGACCAAATACTTTATACACTCAAAGAAGTTTCTTTTCATATTGTAAATAATGTAATAATGTTTGTTCTCTTTTTTTTTCTAGTTTGTATGCTTTATATATTTTGCTGCACATCATTTTGTAAAGACTGTAACAGAAGTTGTCGACTTAGTTTTTTTTTGTTTGTTTATTGTAAAAAATAAGACATCTAAAATGAGGCAAGAACTGATACGACTTGTTGGGTGTTGGGTTTACTTCTAGGGATTAAAAAGTTCACTTCAAAAATTCACTTTTCTTAATGTGTTTTTTTTTTTATCTCCCATTTAAAAAGCTTTAGTCTGAGGTCTGACGTCTCGGTGGGTTCTTTGGTGTGTGCGGAGGTTACTCTGCTGAGAGAAACTCTTCCCGCAGGTGCTGCAACTGAAGGGCTTCTCTCCGGTGTGAATTCTCTGATGCATCTGAAGGTGGCTGAAGCGGTCGAAACTCTTCCCACAGAACGAGCAGATGAACCACTTCTCTTTTACAGGTTTTCTCCTCTGAGGAGACGTGGTGGTTCTACCTAAGTTGATGTCGTCCATTGTGAAGATGCTTCTGTCGGGGTTAGGGTTCATTATATTGTAGGATAATGGGAGACGGTCGTGAGTTCTTGGGGTGAGTTTTTGAGGCGGTGTGGGGAATAGTAGCCGTTGCTGGTTCATGTCGTCTGCTCTCTGCTGGGAAAACATCGGCGGCTGCTGAACTTGATGTAGTGGGTTAAACACAGGTTCTACGGGTGCTGCCTCGTTCCACTGGGGCTGGATCCGGCTCTGCTGCCTCATCGGTTCTGCATTGAGACTAGTTGATCTTTGACTAACCGATGCAGGCAAGCCAGAAGCGGTGCCACGCCCACTGGAGAGCAAATGAGGTCTATCTGTGTTTGCACACTGAGGAACCTGTTCGTTTAGAAATGTGCAGTCAGAGTCTTCTGTATCTTCTGTAGCATTGTCCACATCACTCACCACACCAGCAGACAACTGTCTCCACATCTGAGTTTCCCTGTCCTCAATCTCAATGCACTCTGGAACAGCTATCTCTCCGCTCTTGTTCAGAAGATCTGACTGTATCTCCTCCTCCATCTTCATCTGAAGCTCTAGTCCACCAAAATCTTCATCGCTGAGGTCTACCTTGGTCAGATCCTCCACAGGAGACTGCAGGAGTGGGCTCTCTGTCTCTCTGTCCTTGTGATTGGTCAGATTTGTGTGATTCGTGATGGTGGCCTGCAGGTTCCTTCCTTCAGTTGATACAGTACAGTGGCTGCTACCAGCTTGAACCTCTGCTCTTCTGCAAGTCACGCCCACAGAATCGGGTGTCGGGAGATGTTTTAGAACTGGGTGCTGACTGGTTCGATCCAGGCATTCTCCATGACCTGATGACAAGTGCAAAGAGGAAAGGAATAAATATAAATATTTATTAACAAATAGCTTCTTTAACTTGAATGGTCATTGCACACTGTTAAAAATATAAGAAACTTTTAGAGATTGAAAAGGTTGAGGAACCCCTAAAAGTACTTTGAGCAGCCTTCTTTGAGGAAAAGTTCCTTCCAAAAACATTTCTTGAAGATTCCTTCATTGCTCTAAATGGAAGAACCATTTTAAAATCACTCTTAACAATGCATGTTCAAGTGCTATCTATTATAGCACAGGTATGATTTGGGCATTATTCAGATACAGCCTGCTGCAGTAATATTTTGTCCATTACAGTGCTGGAGAAGATGTCAATATTTTTCATGCATATCGCTGCTGACTCAGATACCTATAAAAATAATTAGTAGGCATGGGTCAATATACTAGTGCATCTCAAAATCTATCCAAAAATATAATTGAAAAGTTACTTTAAGTTTTTCATAAAAAAATTAAAATAAAACTCAACACACACAGTGGTCTATTTTAAGCGTTATTTATTTTATTGTAGATTATTATTCCTTACAGCCATTCCTTACAGTGTCGCAGAAAGTTTAAATTTAAATATTATATAAGACCAATTGGTACTTTCAGCAATGTGGGCAGTGTGCCAAGTGCTGCTGGAAAATGAAATCCACATCTCCATAAAAGTTGTCAGAGTGAAGTATGAAGTGCTGTAAGATTTTGTGGGAAAACAATAGGGCTGGACCCGAATATTCGGGTATTCGTTCGTTGAGTAGGTATTCGGTTTTTAATTTTGGTATTCGGATATTCGTTTTTTTTCTCCTTTCCAGAGTTCCACCTCACTCTAACCACTTCTGTTCTCGCGGGTCCCGTCAGAATATCTTGCGCGCGGGACAGAACTGAACTGTTATTGGCTGGAGCGGGAGTTTAATCCAGACGATGCGGGAGCAAATTAATAAATAGTTAAGAAAACTGTAATAATTGTAAAAAAAAAAAAAAAACTAAAGAAAACTCTCAACGCGCAGGATGGACCGACACACACACGCACACACCGATGGTGTTTGGACTGGGGTAAGGAACGGGACCACACTATTCAGCGCTGCTGTTTTAATAAATATATAAGTAAATTTGAAGCATTAAATGTTTATTTAATTTATATTAGGAACGTGGGGCGGGAGCGGCAGAAATGTTTATGTGGCGGGCGGGCGCGGGATTAAAAGAAGCTATTTTTTTGCGGCGCGGTAACGAGACAGAAACGCGGGAGCGTGGAAGAGTGGGTTTAAAAATCAGTCTCGCGCAAACCTCTATTATACATGATAAAAAAAATGCAGGCTCTTCGAAACTGATTTATATAATAAAACGTAAGGGGTAATGTGGCAACAGTAGGGGCTAAATCGGTTACAAAAGCCTGGCCTACAAAAATTATGTCTGAACGAATTTCCTCTTATCTAATATAATTTAAAATGTTTTAAAAATATAAAATAATTTCTAAGCAAACGAAATATTTAATATTGAGCTTATAGCCCAAGTGCAAAAATACAAAATCAGTAATACGGCTATGCCCTGCACAATCCTTTAACCGAAATAGACCAAGTACAGTTTACAATGACTGTCCTCTAATATAATCAACAATGTTTAAGAATATAAAATACTTCCTGAACAAACGTTTTTTTTGTTGTTTTTTTTTTAAGCAAATAACCTAAGTGTGAAAACACAAACAGCAATTTACTGGGCTGGCTTGCGCAGCGGAGAAACCGTGCAGCAGCAGCCTCGGTGTGGGGCAGCAGAAATTCCGGGATGAAAACACAAAGAAATCTGGGCTAAAAACACAGAAAAAATATGGGGTGAAAACACAAAAATCCGGGATAAAAACACCAAAAATCCGGGGTGAATATGACTCGTCGGTCAGAGCAAATTGAACATTTTTCAGTGGATTAAAGGGGCTGTGATTTGCTTCTTTTTTTTTTTTTTTACCTCTTTTTTTAAAAACGAATATTCGAATATTCGCTTCGAATCAGTGCCGAATATCCGGAGCTCAAAAAACGCTATTCGGGCCAGCCCTAGAAAACAAAACTGCACTGACTTTAGACTTGATAATAAAACACAGTGAATCAACAGCAGCAGATGACATGTCTCTCCAAACCATCACTGATCATCAGTTAATTTTGAGGTCTAGTGTGAAGTTTTCACAATCAGTGATGGTTTGAAGAGCCATGTCATCTGCTGGTGTTGATCCACTGTGTTTTATTATCAAGTCCAAAGTCAGTTCAGGGTTTTACCGCAAACTCTTACAGCACTTCATGCTTCTTCCCTCTGCTGTCAACTTTTATAAAGATGTGCATTTCATTTTCCAGCAGGACACGATATGGCACAAAATGGGAATTATGGGCCAATGCTAAGGTCAATATACACATTTATAACTTAGAGAGACTACTTTGCTAAAAGAAATAAAAATAAATTACAGAGGAGACATGATATTAAAAAATATATAATGCATTGCCACAACTTACTAAGGCGTGGGAATGAGATAATTAAGTTTAATAAGTGGAGAATAATAAAGCTTGCTTTTCTGTACATGAAGAAGACTGAATAATACATCAAATCTCCAATCCAAGGATAATCTTTTGTAAGAAACCCTAAGGTGACCATGTTAAAAAACAGTATGCAGGGACACGACTTATAAAGGCGTGAGAACGAGATAATTAAGACATAGCCAGAGAATTATAAAGCTTGTATTTATTATTTTCCAGCAGGATATTTTTCACAACCGAAGATCGTATCGAGTCTGTAAACCGCTGGCTCGATGTATCGTTACAGCCCCAGTGTTTACCTGGTCTGGGTGCGGAGCTGGGGGGAGGGTGGTGCGCAGTGTTGCTGGGGGTCTCCGGGATCGGGGTCTCTTTAAAGCTCTTCAGCTCGTTTTCCAGCGTCTCCAGCTTCTCCTTCAGCGCCTCTATCTCCGAGTCTTTCCTGCAGACCTCCAGCCGCAGCACCAGCAGCCCGTCCTCATACAGCTTACTGATCTCCGCCACCGCCGAGCTCGCCACCGCGGCCATCACCGCCGCCAGCCGGCCGCGGAACCCCGCGCTGCCCTCCGGCCCGCTCTCCGCCCCGCTCCCCTCCGACAGCATCGCTAACCGCGATAAATCACCCGCTCATAAACCCCCCAACCGCCCCGCTGCAGATTCCCCCCGGAATACTCAATAAATACCGATTAATCTGCAGCTGAACCCCGTCAACACGCCATGTCCTCAACTGGCTCTTGTACAAAAAAACGGCTGCAACAAACTTCCGGTTTGGTTTGGGACGATTACCGTAAATACTGTAGAAGATGAGCCGCTAAATATCAGTCAGTTTTCACACTGTACAAACTACTACATGACAAAAACAAATAATAGTCTCTAATAGTGTAGTAGAAGTAGTGGTCTGTAATATTAATAATAATAATAATAATAATAAAGCAACGTAGTGTATGGTATCTATTTCCAGTCAGATAATTTTCTTACTTTTTGGCCTCAATTAAACTTGGTCTAAACTAGTATAAAGACTATGTATACATGTCTTATATATGTAGTATATATGACTGTGATAAAATAATGGAAACAAATAAGGATGCACTGATTCTGGAAATTCTGGGCAAATGCCAATGTCGATACACACATTTCTAACTTACAGAGAGACTACTTTGCTAAATAAAAATAAAAATAAATTACAGAGGAGACATGATATTTAAAAATATATGTATATTGCGTGGCCATAACTTACTAAGGCATGGGAATGAGATGATTAAGTCGTGAAGAATAATAAAGCTTGCTTTTCTGTAAATTAGTGCCCATGAAGAAGACTGAATAATACATCAAATCTCCAATGCAAGGATAATGTTTTTTAAGAAAATTACAAGGTGACATCATGTCAAAATCAATTATGCGAGGCCACGACTTATGAAGGCGTGGGAACAAGATAATTAAGACACAGCCAGAGAATAATAAAGCTTGTATTTCTGTAAATGAAGACAACTGAATATTATATGAAAGCTCTGATCCAAGGATAATCTTTTGTAAGAAAATGAAGAGTGAATTTGTAAGAGTGAATATACTAATGACAATGACAATGTCAGGATTCATGGGGCTGGAATTGTGAAAGAGTTCAGGGTTCAGGGAGCATGAGATCATCATTTTCACACATGGATTGAGAGAGTTCACCACAGAGTCCAGATCTTAACCTCATTGAGAATCTTTGGGATGTGCTGGAGAAGACCTTGCACAGCAGTCAGACTCTTTATTAAAATAAATCTTGTGACATGTGTGCTGCAATCAAAGCTAAAGGTGGTCCAATATAATATTAGAGAGTTTGACATTTTTTTGGCCAGGCAGAGTATGTGTATATATATATATATCATATTGTATTATACTGTATAACATTTAGAATTGAGGAACCAAAACTATTTAGTGTGACAAATTTGCAAAAGAAGAGAATGTGACTCAGTGTAATAATAATAAATGTAATATTTATATTGTTGTGCTACAAGTTACCAGAAGTGCCTGTAGGCCCTCTAATGGCCATTCTGAATACAAATATATAATAGTTTAATATTTTGGCTACATTCACATTTTTACTACATTTGTTTTCACTGTTTTATAGTTTAAAACTCAAATAGAAAATAAGTAATTATTTTATAACAAATGTACAATAAAGCCAAATCTACAGTAGTAGAGCAGTAAAGCTAGAGCTGTACTGAATCTGAAAAGCACGGACCCCTAACATACTTTAAAATACACCAAACGCCTTTGGTTCAAATAAAAGTAAAGATTTTATTTTTCTATTAATGCAACACAAGTAAGAATTGGAATCTGCAGGAAGACAGCAGGAAATATCTTTTTTAAATTATAGTATAGTAAAAAAGTACACATTAAGCACTAAACAGTTAAATTAGTCACACTAACAGTAGACCATATACAGCATTAAATAATCAGGAGACATTAGAAAACACAACACATTTACAAAGTCCAGCTGCATCTCTTTAAACTTCCTGAACTTGTATGCATACCACAGATAAAACGCTAAACGCTATTTAATGACCAATAACTGTTCAAACATCTATAGACCACTGAAGCTGTGTGTCATTCGGTATTCATTGTAAGGAAAAAAAAAACTTAACATGTATAGGGGTCTGATTACATATTTATTTTACTTTAATCCTGGATATATGGAGATATTTGGAGTGCATTATTATTAGTAACATTGACTTCTGTTACAAATCTGATGAAAAAAATTATTGTATTTCTTAATATCTCAGTTTGGGGTGTGCCAGATCATATCGTATGCAGTAATAAGATGTCATTTTTATTTTGTTGCAGTAGTGTACTCTTGAAATATTTTTTTTTTAACTGAGTGTTTTGTCATATCTCCAAGAGTATCATTATTGCAAAAATACCATAAAATAACGAAATACTATTTTAGGGCCATATCACCCACCACTAATCTTAAGGCAGTTTTTTTTGCTTGTAAAATAACTTTTTAAAAAATGGAACCGTATGATGATTCACATCCTGGGGAGGCCAGAAATTAGACTGTTAAACGGTAAAGGGAAGATTCTGTTAATATTGTATCAAACTTTACATTTTCGAGACAATTGTCTGAGATGTATGTACTAGGGCTGCACAATATCGGAAAAAAATTATATTGCAAATGTTTTTTTTTTTTTTTTTTTTGGCGATATGTATCGCGATATTAAACAATGCAGGGCCCATGATGTCACCAGCCACACCCCCATCCGTGCACTGTCTCACGAATGGACCAATCAAGAGCTCAGAGTCAGCGCCGAGCACTCAAAACTCGAGCAAAACAGAAAAACAACAGTAATTGGCCCTTTAATCAGGTATTTAAATGTCTTTTTTTAAAGTACACAAGAGCGTTTTTCTGGGATTAAAAGCATTAATTCAGCTCTTACTGGAAATATCTGCGCCGCAAAACTGTGCTGGACTGAGGTGCACAGCTTTCAACACATGCTCACGTTTACAAGCACATAAAGCGAGGTAACCGCATGGCGTCCTTCCGTTTATCAGCAAGTGCCCAAACATGTGTATGGAGGCCATGTGGTTACCTCGTGTTTACCCCCCCTCCCCCCTTCTGCTTCTCAGGTAGCAGGAGCCTGTCACTTACACAGACACAGAAGCAATGCTTCTGATAAATAAAAAATAATATAATAATATTATAATAATGAAAATAATAAAAGTTTTTGTAGTATGTGTTTTTCTTTGATGGACTTCTCTAATAAAAAAATTAAAATAAGAAAAAAAGGGG
This sequence comes from Astyanax mexicanus, assembly GCF_023375975.1. Taxonomy (NCBI): domain Eukaryota; kingdom Metazoa; phylum Chordata; class Actinopteri; order Characiformes; family Acestrorhamphidae; genus Astyanax; species Astyanax mexicanus. The sequence continues at coordinate 50,125,658 of NC_064411.1, read as the reverse complement.
GTCAAAATGCATACCTGTTATACAAAATGCGTAAATGCTAGTAGTCATGTGTGTTAATGTGAGGCAGAAATTACTCCATGAATAGCACATTACTTTACTAACTTGATGGTGTAGTGTCTAAATTCACACGTTTCTACCATTATACTATATAGTTATATAATATAACTATATAGTATGTCCCTATACTGTCCAAAACTAACAAGGGAGTGGAGAATGACTACAAAATGACGACACATCTTCAGTGGCTTCAGAGCATCACTACCCTTTGCAGAAATCTGCTGCTATACGAAACCCCTGCTCTGTGAGATGGCCCGGCTGCTGCCCGACTGGTACACAGGTAAACCCGGGAGAACGTCCCTGTCCGGCATGTGCGTTTTCTGATGGGACTTGAGACTGGAGCGCTGTGTGAAGCACTTTCCGCACAGGCCGCACTGGTACGGCTTCTCCCCGCTGTGCACCACGGCGTGCCGGATCAGGTTGCCCTGCTTGGTGAAGCTGCGGCCACACTGGGTGCAGGTGTAGGGTCTCTCGCCGGTGTGGCTGCGCAGGTGTTCCTTTAACTGCCCGAATCGGACGAAGCGTCTTTCGCAGTACGTGCAGCTGAAGCGGCGTTCTCCGGCCACGCTCGTGCGCCAATGCGTCCGCAACCGCCTGTACCCAACCAGCGGCTGAGCGGCCACGCTGGAGGCTGTTGAAGAGGTCATACCGGTTCCTATTACAACCTCTGCAGGTCTCTGCTGAGTCCGATGATGCGGGTGCTGGTGCTGATGCTGCTGTGTGCGTAACTGCTGCGCGTGTATCTGTTTAACAGCAGGACTGGACTGGCGTCTTTCTCTGCACCAGGACGTCTGCAGCCGTTTCTGTGCACGGACCTGTCCAACCTGTCCAGCACCATACAGATCCATCTTAGCAGTATCTCCATCGTCAGGGTGGTTAACATCATCATCAATAATATCATCTCCAGAGCGTTCCATAGCTGTGTCCACAGGTGCAGAAAAGGCAGCATGGTGTCCCTGTTCATTAATTGACGTCCACAGCCGGGGGTCCCTCTGCTCCAGAACGAAATCCAGATGATCTCCAGTCCCTCCCATCCTTTGCTCAGACTCCTCCGTTATGATTTCCTGCACATCCTTCTCCTCCTCCTCGTGGTCCTTCTCAGCTTTTATCTGAAGGCCTAGTTTACTCAGACCTTCCTCATCACTCTTCACCTGCTCTGATCCAGACAGTGTGCACGATAAGTGTGCGTTTGGGTTCTCCGTGGCCTCATGAAGCTGGTTCTGATCTTCATGCGTCTCCTGAGCCAGGCTGTGTGGCAAGCCGTCTTGATGCTCGAAAGGAAATTGGACTGCAGCTGAAAAAAGAAAGAAAAATGTATATATTAGCTTTAGTTCTTAAAAGAATTTGTCCCTTACATTACTTTTACTTTTATACTTTAAGTAGTTTTGAAACCAGTACTTTTATATATTAACCCTTGTGTGGTGTTCATATTTTTGTTACTTGTTTACTTTGTTACTTGTATTTAATTCAGCAAAATTAAGCAATTTTACATTAAAATACTTTACACATGCTCGCTTCACCTAAATTGTAAGCAATATAAACAGCTTACATGGTTAATATTTGCCCTTTACCTTTCTTATGTTACATTTCTTTTATTAATAAAATGTAAAAGAAAATGAATTTAACTCAAGATAATAGTAGAAAATTTGTTTAGTTTCAAATTTACAAATGAAGCAATGTTTATTATCTCTTAAAAAATGAAAACGGGTCCCACAGACCCGAACACCACACAAGGGTTAAAGAGTAAAAAGTATTTTAAACACTACTATCTATACTTCTACCTACAAAGCAATGAAAATGAGTATTTTTCACATCTTTGCTAAGTTTATTAAAACATCTTAAAATCTCTTCTCTAGAGCCTACAATTATTATTAATATTTAATTAAGGTGAGCTGGTGATGGAATTGAACACATCTACTGAGAAGCCCAGGAACTTTCGCTGCATCTGTTCTAACAGGGTCTGGAGTTAATACTTTTAAACTCAACACTTTTAAATAAAAAACAGTATCTTTTATTAAACTATATATTTGTTCTTTAGCTTTATTAATTATGTCTTGTTTTCTTACCCTCTGTATTAGTCCACATCTCATTTTCAGTTCCCTCCTCTTTGATGATTGATACTTTTGGTATCTCCTCCAGAACCTGGACATCCTAAAACATACAATATGAATTAACGATTAAAACCTTACTTTACACAGATACAGTTCTACAAACTCACAGACTATTTTCAGAACCAAAGGTTGTTTTTCCCTGGCATCCCTCAGAATTCAGTGGCACTTCTTTAAAGAGTAGTAGGGTTGCATCAGGGTTAGATCATGTATTTAAAAAGAAACTAAAAAGATTACAGACTGACCTTTCAGGCCAGGCGTAAAAATAGGGTAAGTTATGGCCATAGCATTATTTTAATGAACAACAGCAGAGTCATGTGACTACACCACACAGCACTATATGTTATTTGTGTTGTTTTAAGGGGTGACTACATGGGGAAAATAGGAAAAGTATTAACATAGGGCTGGATGATATGGCCAAAATTTATATTGCAATATATATTTCTTAATTTTGGTTGACAAAATATAATTCTGATATCGATACAAACAGTAAAAACGCCACTACCCTTGGTGTTCATAATCACACACTGATAGAGCTGGGTAATATATCTAGGACAAAAAGTTCCTTTCATTCCTCAGAGCAGCCCAGAAATGGTCCTGGGTACAGAATCCTTTATTTGGGCCCAAGAGAAAGAAAACCTCTATAGAACTCTGGATAAAAGGTGAAAAAAGCTTCAAGAGCATAAACTATAGCCCTTTCAAATATATTATACTGTAGCTTGAAGGATACTTTCAACGCACTCAATGTATTTGCTAACTGGAGAAATAAGTTAATTGTGGGTGATTTCAATACTGTAATGCCTGTAATGACTTAAATAAATCACTTCATATTGTAATTTTATTCAGCTGTTTTTCTGCTAATGAAGTCTGATTTCTTCATATATTGTGTAATGATATAATATATTGTGGGACAAAGTAAACCCAATAGTAATCAAATAATTATGTAAAGCCAAAATCTTTTATTATTATTATTATATTATATTTTAAACTATATTAGCAGAATTAAAAAAAAAAAAGCCCAACAAGGGGAGATTACATCGGTTCAAGGTTCTGAGTAGCTTTTTTGATTATTTTTTCATTTGTTTATAATACATCTTGTCCCACAGAGGCCAGTGACTGTTCACACACCTAAATATAACACAGTGTTATTACCCAAACAGGTAGTTTTTCCATACCTGATGAACGTGTTGTGCAGAAGGTCCAGGATCCACCTCTTGAGTAACAACAGTCTGATCAGCTCTGCAAACGTCCACATCTGCAGGCGTGTCTCTGACCCACACAGTCGGAAAAGCCACGGGCAGCTGCTTCTCAGCCGTCCTGCAGAAGAACACTGAAAACACAAAAAAATACAAATAACTCATTTAATCAAACAGATTATAGATAAATAATAACTTTTTTTATTCTATTTTAGTCCCCAATTTTGTTAGGCCAATTAACCCACAGCACAGCTTATTTATTTATTTATTTTTTTCCTTTTTTATTATTCATTATAGTTTACCGTTGCTTCTGTGCTTTGTTATCGCTTTGCTGTTGTAACCCTGTAAAATTATCTTATCTTAACAGTACTTTGTATTAAGAGAATTTATTGTAACATTTTGTTCACAGATGTAAACGTTGATTAAATAATGATACAATATTGGTGTTTTCTTGAAGCCTTTTTCACATTTTCAAACTAGTAGGTTTGTAATACGATGGAAATACCTATGAAAATATCTATATAATATTAATGCATTTCTACAGAATTAATTTTGCAATCTGTTCCATTATCCTACCTGTTTGTTCGCAAACTGCTTAGTCCAATCAGCCTTCAATTATGCCCTATTCCTAAACCCATACATCATCCAGTGCCCCTCCCATTTTGTAGCTTTTTTTTTTTTATTTGAGCTGAAGGTGGAGTCAGCTAAAATCAGGGTGTTTAGTTAGTCTTCAGCGCAATCTGGATGGGATTAGTTTCTCAGGGCATCCTGGGGTAATTTTTTTCTTTAATGGGGGGTGCTCTGTGATTTTATTCCTACCTATTCGTTTGCACGTTGCTCAGTCCAATCAGTTCTTAATGCTGCCCCACCCCTAAACCCATACATCACCCAGTGCCCCTCCCATTTTGTAGCATTACTCAAATTTGAGCTGAGGGTGGAGTTAGCTAAAATCAGGGGGTTTAGTTGTTAACCTTTAAAGGAAAAACTTGAGATGTTTTATATGCAACCGGTGAAAATTCCAAAAACATGAATTCCAGTTGCTGCTGAAAATATCTGTAAAATACTGATGCATTTCGACAGAATTAATTTTGCAATGTTTCACTATCGCACCCATTCCTTTTGCATACTGCTCAGTCCAATCAGCTCTCAATTCTGCCCCGCCCCTAAACCCATATATCACCCAGTGCCCCTCCCCTTTTGTAGTATTATTCAAATTTGAGCTGAGGGTGGAGTTAGCTAAAATTAGCGGATTTAATTAGTCTTTAGCGCTATCTGGATGAGATTAGTTTCTCAGGGGGTCCTGGGGTAATTTTTCCTTTTAAGGGGGGTCCTTTGTGATTTTATTCCTACCTATTCGTTTGCACACTGCTCAGTCTAATCAGCTCTCAATTCTGCCCCGTCCCTAAACCCATACATCACCCAGTGCCCCTCCCATTTTGTAGCATTACTCAAATTTGAGCTGAGGGTGGAGTTATCTAAAATCTGGGGGTTTAGTTACTGTTTACAGGAAAAATTTAAGGTGTTTCATATGCAACCGGGCACTGGCCCTTCAAAACAGCCCCAGGTTATCATGTGGCCCCTGGGGACAATTTTTTACCCTCCCCTAGTCCAGACAGGTAATTCTGCAGGGAGCTCCTGAACAGAAACCTTCTCTCTATATATTTAAACAGAGGAACCGCAGAGCCAGGCTACCTTTCCTCCTGCCCCTCAGCCGCGCCTTCCTCAGCTCGTTCTCCATCAGCAGGCTCTTCCTCTTCAGCGAGTCGATGTCCCTCTGGCTGCGGGAGAGCTCCAGCCGGATCACGGCGCAGCTGTCCTCCACCCGCCGGTTAATCTCCGCCACGGCCGCTTTAGCCAGGATCTCCATGATGGACACCAGCTGCTCCTGGAAAGCGTGTTGGGCCATTTTACCCAGTCTCTGTGTTTTACTGCGCTAATTTACCCTCACAGCGTTATACCGCCCTCATACAGCGCTTACTACCGTTCATTAACTAATTTATAAACAGCAGATTTAATGAATATATATATATATAAAAACACAGCGAGAGTTACTGCAGTAAACACCAGCAGCTCCACTCACACACAACACACAGCACAGCTTCCGGTCGCGGCCATACACACCACTACCGTAAACACCCGACAACCAGCGCAGATAAAACACAGAAAAACACAAATAATAATAATAATAATAATAATAATAATAATAATAATAATAATAATAATAATAATAATAATAATAATAATATTTGAAGGCTTTTAAAACGATGCCTAAATTTAAACAACAATTATTCCCTCAATTTAATTAAACGTTCATTTGATACAATAATTTATTAATAAAAAATACAAATTCGTTTAGTCAATTTAATAAAATTGGATTTAATAATACACTTTTAATGATAAAAAAACAGGTTAATCGATTGAATAAAATGTTGAACAAATATGTTTTAACATATATAAAAAATCTATTCATCAAATATAATCAAATGTTTCTTCAATGTAATAATTTTTAACATATTTTTAAACATAATGTTTAATAATTAATGTTGTCAGTTTAATAAAAGGTTCATTTAATTTAATAATGTTAAAATAATTATTTTACTTTACCTTACTTTAAAAGGTAAAGTCAATTTAATAATTAAAAAAATATATAGAATTTTTAAAAATACATTTACACAATTGAGTAAAAGGATAATTCAATGTAATCATTTTAAAATAATGTTTTAATAATGAAAAAAACAGTCAATTTTTATTAAACATCTCTTCGATTTAATCATTTAAGAATATTTTTTAAACATAATTTTGAAAAATCCATTTAGTAAATTAAAAACTATAGTTTTAATCAAGTTAATAAAATGTTAATTCTAAATTCTAAATATATTCGAAAATCTGTTTAATTAATTTATTAAATCATTCTTTCAATTAATGAATTGTTTCTTCAGTTAAACACACTATTGTGTCTCTACACTGAGGGCACTCTAATAAAGGCAATATGACAAAACATATAATATCATGACACTTGGAGACATTAAACAATATGATATATTTATTAATGTGACATAATCCCACACCCCTTACCACATCTGTACAGTCATGACCCACAGGTGCCAACACAGTTTATCAATATTAAATTGTATTGTTTTTTGTCAAATAATTTGTTTTTTTTGCTGATGTAAGGAAGTGGCAGGATACACACTACAGAATTTAAGAAATTCCTGGCATAATGGAGCTTCCTAATTATGATTTATGTACTCTGGCATATTCATATTTGTTTATCACTTTCTGTTTTAGTAGGCCCAAGTCACGTGATCAGACCGAGGAAGCTGGACACGTGAAACATGTTCCTCTCTCTCTCACACACCCACACACACACATACACACACACACATACACAGTGTCTCTAAATGTGTATGAAGTCATTATTGCTTCCATTTACATTATAACATTAATATAATTAACATTATATTGTCCTTGTTAATGTTATACTGTCTCTTATTTTTTGATAAATGTTTTGCACTATGGCACACAGGGTCCAAGATATACCACTGATGATATATATATATATTAATATCACAATATCAGCTGCCACACGAGGCTATATCTGAATATTTAACAATGGACTATTCAATGGACTAGCCTTATTCATATTAGTTTAGATGATTTGTATGTCAATTTTTTGTTTTTTCAAAGTGTTAACTCAGGGGATGGTGTGGGATCACCCACACACACATACGTTGTGAAGTGTTATCTTGTAAGTAAGACAGAATACTGGCTAAACTGCTCACATCCTGATTCAATGAAGGAAGCACTCAAAAACACTTTTCTCATACGTTTGCAGCTTTGCGTGCCTAAAATTATGGGACACGACAATAGTTTCTATCCCATGACTTGTGGCATGTGAGTTTACTTATTAATGCTTATATATAATATATAATATAATAATTATATTATCACAACTTATACATGTGTGGGTGGTATATATATATATATATATATATATATATATATATATATATATATATATATATATATATATATATATATATAGCTCTGAAAAAATAAGAGACCACTTAAACATTATGATTTTCTTTGATTTTTACCAAATTGAAAACCTCTGGAATATAATCAAGAGGAACAAGCCATCAAACCAAACTGAACTGCTTGGTTTTTTGCACCAGGAGTGGCATAAAGTTATCCAAAATCAGTGTGTAAGACTGGTGGAGGAGAACATGATGCCAAGATGCATGGAAACTGTGATTAAAAACCAGGGTTATTCCACCAAATATTGATTTCTGAACTATTCAAACTTTATGAATATAAACTTATTTCTTTTTTTGTTATTTCAGCCATTTCTCCTTTTCTGCAAATAAATGGTCTAAATTAAAAGTATATAGGTAAACAATATTAAATCATATTTTTGGGGGTAAATATTATCTCCCCCAACAAAAAAAGAAACAGAAAGTAAAGGTAAAGGAAAGACAAGAGATTTCCAAGGGCAACGACTTCATGAGCAAAACAGTTCCTGCAACAAACAAAGCAACTTAAAGGGGAATTCCATCGAATCTTCAAAATTTCTGAAAAATTCAAAGGTTAATCTGTGAACAAAACCAGTGCCAAAAGTCATGGGACAGCACCTAGCATCATATTCCACAAATTTTGAGCTTAAAAATGCTGCACTGACCTACTGGATATGCATGTGATTTCCTCATGTGATTTTTGCATGCGAGTCGTTTTTCTGTTTGCATGGACAATTGTGGCCAGAAGCCACCGGTCGCAATCATTGAGTGGTAATATTAGCTATCCACAGCATATTACTGTTACACACATGCGTCACTGTGGACAGTGTCACTTAAACTCTCTTGATAATGAGCACACTGGCCAATGTTCATCCTCATGAACAAGATAACACCTTACAGCTTATAGAGGTGCGGGTTTTCCCGGGCAGTCCCCTAAGATTACAGCTCAGTTAGAGTCACAGTTACTTCTTGACTTCTTTCATAACAAAACAAAAGAGAAAGTATCAGTGCTATCAATTTGCTGTGCAATCAATAAATCACACAGTGTTCCTTCACTGGTGCAAGGTGGGTTGTTTTGCTCCTGCTAAAGAAGACAAGACAAGATAAGTCTGCACATCACATCTGCATATCAACACCAAGATATCCTGATGCCATGTGACCAAAATACTGTGATTAAACCAATCTATTCTTATATACATTCACATATACAGTGCATATAGTAACCAAACCACTGTAGTTAGATCTGTATATAGACCCTTCAGCTAGTTGTAACATATCTACAATCATACCATGGATAGATAACTAAATAAACAGTATAAAGAGCTAAAGAGAGAGAGAGAGAAACACAGAGGGCCTGAGAGGAACAGTGGAGTGTATCAAAAATGGAGAATAAAGACAGCGAGCGACCAAACAGCCAGGAAGTCACTAAGGGAAGTTCAGTGGTTTCTTGCGTCACTCATGCTGCTGGTGTGCTACTTGTGCCGGTGCAGTGAAAAGGTAAGGACGGTTGGTTCTTTTGAAATTTCATCTTATTTTTGGGCTCCTTTTGGAAACGGCTTGGCCCCACAGACGTCGGAGGTGTGGGGTCACCCAGCCGACGGTCTGTATCTCATTGAGCGCAGTGTGGTACGGAGAGATTTGAGGCTTCTTTGACAGCATATGCCTGATGCAGAGCGAGAGGCAGGCCTTTGAGGCATTGAGAGCGTTCATTTCCGCAGAACAGCAAGAGAGAGAGAGGGGTAGAGAGAGAGAGAGAAACGAGGGACATGGCTGTGAGTGTGCTGATGGACACTTGAAATTTTGAGGGCTCCTTTAGTGATGGACTCGGGCGATATGTTGTCAAAAACAGAAAAAAGAGATGTTTGTCTTTAGCTGAGCATCGAGAGCTTCCTAAAGTTGGACATTTACTGAGGCTGAGGGTGTGGCCGTGGTATCAGCAAGAACTTTCACAAAGCGACAGTAGGAAGTAGAGGCAGTGGCAGGCAGCAGTTTACCCGGCTGCAGTCCTCAGATTGCGGTCAGATCGATGAAATTGGATCCTCACAGGTTCCAGAGTAGTCGTGAAGTCGGTGTGAAGATTCAGGCCTCATGGATCACTTGGAGAAGTCAGTGAAGATGTTAGAACTGCAGTGCTGGCAGTGTGTCAACTTGAGTCGACAGAACTGAGAGTAGAGTTTTGAAGCATCCTGATTTCTTTGGGTCATAGGTAAGAATCACAATGTATGTGTATTTTTGTAAATGTATCATGAATATTGTTTAGTTTTATGGTGGGAAGGTGCTTGGGTCTTGGCTTGGGCCTTTAAAGAGTAAAGTCTTAGTAGCATTTTCTATTACGATAATGCACTTTTAAATGTCTTTCCTGCTCAAAGGCCGCATGGTTCTAATGGTTCTTCTGTTGGCATCACCTGAAGTAACCTTTTTAGCACCATTATGCACCATAAATATGTTACCATTATGGAGAACGTAGTGGCTCAATGGTTAGCACTCTGGATCATCAATAACAAGATTGTGAGTTCAAAAGCCAGGCCTTTAAAGTGACCAATGTTGGCTCCACACTCAGCTGGGGTAGGCAGATATCTCATGGGGCAGTGGTTGCTAAATGATTATAGCATGGGGTTACTGATGACAAGGTTGTGGGTTCAATATTAAGTTTTGCCAAGGCCCTTAATTATTCTGCTGAATTGCAATAGAATGGCTAATGCTAATCTCTGAACATGGCTTTCTTAGCTGGGGTAGGCAAAAACCATGTGGAGCAATGGTGGTTCAGTGGGTGGAGAACTGGATTATTAATGACATGGTTTTTGGGCAAGGCCTATAACTCTCTATAATCTAAGAGTATATCTGAAAATTTGCAAAGCAGTGGTGGTTAAGTGGTAAGAACACATCGATTACAAAGTTGTGGGTTTAATATCTAGGTTTGTCAAGCACTGGGTTATTGATGACATGGCTATTGTGGGTTTGATACCTGGGTTCACTAAGCTACTGTGTTGGGCCCTAGGCAAGGCCTATACTCAATATGTATATGTGAACAGTTGCGAAACAGTGATGGCTAAGTGGTTAAAACACTGGGTCATCAATAACATGGTTGTGGGTTCAATATCCAGGTTTGTCATGCTGCCACTGTTGAAAATTAAACCCTTGAACCATCACTGCTCTCTGCCTATGGCTTTTTCAGCTGGTGTAGGTGAAAACCTTGTAGCACAGTAATTAGAACACCTGGTTGTTGATGAGTTGTGGGTTGTGGGTTCAATACCTGGGTTTGGCAAGCTGCAACTGTTTGGTGCCTGGGTGTCCCAGTGGTCCTGAATAGTATGCACTGCTCTTTGAACCTGGGTTGTGGGTTCGATACCCAGGTCTGTTAAGCTACCAATGTTGTGATAGAACCTTGACAAATCTGGTTACTGAACCTATAACCTTCATAAACCCCATGCTCAAACACCTCCAGAGGTGCCATAGAGTAGCAGTTAGAGCACTGGGTCATTGTTAACAAGGTTGTGGGTTCAACTTCCAGGTCTGCTAAACAACTGTTGGGCCCTTGGGCAAGGCCCTTATCCACCAATCAGTGACAGGGTTGTGGGTTCAGTATCCTGGTTTGTCAAGCTGTCACTGTTGAGAAATTAAACCCTTGAACCATCAGTGCTCTCTGCCCATGGCGTCTTAGCCTTGGTAGTTGAAATCCTAGTTGCACAGTGGTTAGAACACTGGGTTGTTGGTGACAGGGCTGTGGGTTCAATACCTGAGTTTGACAATTTGCAACTGTTTGGTGCCTTGGCAAGGTTCTTATCCACCCCAGTGGTCCTGAATGGTATGCACTGCTCTCCAAACCTGGATCATTAAAAACAAGATTGTGGGTTCGATACCCAGGTCTGTTAAGAAACCCATTTTGTGATCTTGGGCAAAGCCCTTAAGGCCAAATCTTGGCAAATCTGGATCTTGAACCCACAACTTCATTAACCCTATACTCTAACGATTAGGACATCACTGCTAACCCCCTTTGCCTCAGGTTTCTAATATTCAGGGTTGTCATGCTGCTACTGTTGAGAAATTAAGCTGTTAAACCATTATTGCTCTTTGCCCATGGCATCGTACCCGGGGTAGGTGAAAACCTTGATGCACAGTGGTTAGAACTCTGTTTGTTGGTGACAGGGTTGTGGGTTCAATACCTGAGTTTGACAAGTTGCAACTGTTTGGTGTCTGGGAAAGATTCTTAGCCATCCAAGTGGTGATGAATGGTATGCACTGCTCTCTGAACCTGGCTCATCGATTACAAAGGTTGTGGGTTCAACATCCAGGTATGCCAAGCTACAACTGTTGGGCACTGGAGCAATACCCTTTTCTGGCCCAGGAGTGCTGAATGGCTTATACTGCTCTTTGAACCTGGGTCATTGATAAACCATGTCTGTTAAGCTACCAAGCTACCTAGGATTTGAACCCACAACCTTGTTATTGATTAACTAGTTCACTAACCAATGAGCGATCACTGCCCGTGAGATAAGGTCCTACACTATCTGAGAAAGTGGTATGAAAACTGGATCATCAGTAACAAGGTTGTGGGTTCAACATTCAGGTCTTCTGAGCTACAACTGTTGGGGCCTTGGGCAAGGTTCTTTACCTGCACCATTCCAGGGGTTCCAAATGGCCAACAATTTAATATCCAGTCAAAATAGGTGGGTTTGATTTCCAGTCAAAATCAACCCCAGGTAGACCACCAAAGCCACAATTACAGCTGTCATTTTCAGATTTGACAAGAATATCAGGCTCCACTCTTGCTTCAGATCTAAAAGCATAAACAGGTGTTTGTTTGACTCTGTGTGCTGTGGGTTTGGAAGGATGTGGTGCTGATTGAGAAGCTCATATTGAGAAAAGCAAACAGACAAGACAGAAGAACATGTGACCAAATTGATCAGAGAAACTGCTGATGTTTTCAGAACCTCCAGGGTCATTGTCATTTTAACATTAACCATTTTATTCCAATGATAATATAATAAAATAATAGTATAATCATACATTTAAGCCCCATTTTAGAGCAGTTAACGTTTTGATAATAATTAAGAACATTTAGACATTGAAACTAAAACATGACACAGAACAAGCATAACATTATGACCACCATCCATTTTTTGGAACTCCACTGTGTATAAAAGACATTTTGTAGTTCTATAATTGCAGACTGTAGTCCTGTATTTGTTTTTCTGCATACTTATTTATTATCCTTCTTTCACCCTGTTCTTCAATGGTCAGGATCTCACAGGTGTGCTAGATTTGTATTGTGCTGGTATAAGTCAATCAGACACAGCAGTGCTGCTGGTGTTTTTAAACCTAGCTGTTATCTCGAATATTGGGTGTACAAACTGTTCATAATGTTATGCTTGATTGGTGTAAATAAAACATAAATAATAGTAAATTACTGTTTTTAACCAAAGTTAATATACCCACTGATTCACATTCAAAATAATGGACAAATTTGAGGTCACAAAAGATGATTGAAGTCTATAATATAATTTCCTTCACACGCCTATCCAGACCTCAACATCACTGAATGTAATTGGAATGATTTCTGCAAAAAAGGTGGACTAGAGCAGCACTGTCAGTTGTTAAAATACCTTTTTAATAAATGCATGTCCCTTTTATTTGTTTTGCAGAGCCAATCGCTATCCAGCTCCTTCCAGCAATATAAGATGTATATTGCACAATGTAGCACAATTTCATAACTGCCGCTGAATATTCCAACACAGTGACCATCATGATGAGTGGGACACATCACTAAGCTCATAAAAACTAACTTAGGCCTACTTACACACATATCTGGGGGTGTAAAGGTGGAGGTAAAGGAGCTGCAAGATGAGAAGAGGACGAAGAAAAGCAGTAAATAAAGACAGGGTGTTTGGCTGTGACCTGCTGGAGCACTTGGCCACAACCAATCAAGAAAGTGAGTACTTTCTGTTGAATGTGTGGTGAGAAATACATAGTGTAATGTATTAATTGACAAATAAAGAAAAACTCAACAAAAAAGGAGATGTTGGAAATGAGCGACACTGTAATTATGATATACAGGGGTTGGACAATGAAACTGAAACACCTGTCATTTTAGTGTGGGAGGTTTCATGGCTAAATTGGAGCAGCCTGGTGGTCAATCTTCATTAATGGCACATTATTGCGCCAGTAAGAGCAGAGTGTGAAGGTTCAATTAGCAGGGTAAGAGCACAGTTCTGCTCAAAATACTGCAATGCACACAACATTATGGGTGACATACCAGAGTTCAAAAGAGGACAAATTGTTGGTGCACGTCTTGCTGGAACATCTGTGACCAAAACAGCAAGTCTTTGTGATGTATCAAGAGCCACGGTATCCAGGGTAATGTCAGCATACCACCAAGAAGGACCAACCACATCCAACAGGATTAACTGTGGACGCTGTAAGAGGAAGCTGTCTGAAAGGGATGTTCGGGTGCTAACCCGCATTGTATCCAAAAAACCTAAAACCACGGCTGATAAAATCACGCAGAATTCAATGTGCACCTCAACTCTCCTGTTTCCACCAGAACTGTCCATCACCACAATAAATTATTGTGGTCTAAAACCAGGAGGTTCAGTTTCATTGTCTAATCCATGTACATAAGTGCTTATAATATCAGTAACATTCTTACTTTATCTTGTCAATCTTCTCTCAATCTTCTCAAAGTTCCCCATGTGCTACGTAGCTGCAGTGAATTCATTGAGAAGAATGGAATCGTTGATGGAATCTACCGACTTTCTGGAGTGTCATCCAACACACAGAAACTAAGGTGTGTTTGTGTGTTTACTTACTCTGTTTGGTTTGGTTTCACACAGGCGTAAACCTAAACGCACCAAAATGTGCAACAATAGTGCGTATATTTGTGCAGTGTTAAGCTGCTTTAACACAGAAAGCTGAAAGATTGCTGCTGAGCTTTCAAACACAGTGTTTTCAATGGGCTGTGCAGCACAGGTGTGACCAGTGAATGCTGCACAATACTGCATGTGTAAACAACATGGAGCCTTGTTTGAGACAGCGTTTGTTCAAAGTAGTATATTTCTGGCTAATATATCAGATTAAACTGCACCTTATCAGCAGTTTAGTTCAATTTAAAAAATACCGGTAAGTATATTTGATAGCTGGATTGAATCGAGACCAGAAGGTGGGGTCACATAATGAGCACAACACTATGTTTTTTGTTCATTAATTTTTTTAAGAATTCATGACTATTACATGTCTTATTACATGTCTTATTGTTAGTCATATATAGTCGTACTGCGGTAATACAAATAGGACCAGCTGGACCCAGACAGCATATACTCATACTGAGCAACACAAAACACAATAACTTGCTCTTATAGCCTACAACAATGAGGCCAGGCAACACATATGTGAACCCAAGAGAAGCCAGCAGCCTGTGGGGAATGACTACACACTGATGGTGAGTGAGAGTTGGGAGGACACACCCAATATGCAAATAGCGTGACCAGCATCAGGTGAAAAGCCCTGCAGAATTGCTCAGTAGACCCCGTTTAACTAAAAAGTCAAACTGAGCTCAAGAACTCCATGACAAACTGACCACCATCTGTATGTTGTTTGCTACTAAAAACCTGTTTCTGCAAGGTAAAACACTCTTATTTGTTGAATTTAGCTTTTTGCTAATGATTTTTCATATTTTCTTTGCAGGTCTGAGTTTGACGCTGAGGGGACCCCTGACCTGAATAAGGATGTGTACCTGCAGGACATTCACTGCGTCAGTTCGCTGTGTAAGGCGTACTTCAGAGAACTGCCCAACCCTCTGCTCACGTACCAGCTGTACGACCATTTCGCTGTGGGTATTACATCTGAACAGACACCATACACAGAGCAAGAATAATCAAGCATAACATTATGACCACCTCCTTGTTTCTGCACACATTATCCTAGGTAGCAGCTAGCGTCTAACGCTACATTCACACTGCAGTGATACAGCATCACTGCCAATCGCTTTTTCTACTATTTGCTCGCTGTTTTGGGGCGTATCGCCTGAGAGAGCAAGCAGGTGTTTCTGCCACCAGCAACAATGTGTAGAGTTGTAGTTCAGCCATGTTCGAATGAGATGCTGTTATTCTTTTATCGCCCAGTGAACCCTGCTAAAACCCTGCAGTAATCAGCTTCTCCTCGTTTTCTCACTCTGTAGTTCAGCCTGTGGGGCGTGTGGTGCTGATTGGCTACCGCCTAGCGAAACTCACTTCTCATTTGCATAAAATTGAAAATATCTCCATTTATTGCCCCTTGCTTCGCCTAGATGCGCCGCTACCGCTCCCAGAGTCCTCTGCACGATGCTTCCGCCGCTCTCTATAGAAAACCAAGGGAGGCATAGTGAAAACAATTGGTGTCACTGCAGTGTGAACTTACTGTAAGGGTGTACTCACACTAAGCAATCTGTGCCATGCCCGGGCATGTTTCCTGCCCAAAGCATGGCTCGTTTGACTAGTGTGATCACTCCGAACCGTGCCCGGTACACTGAACCGTGCAGTGGCCCACTTAAAGAGGTGGTCCAGAGCACGGTTTACTTGGACTTGAGCATGGTATGCACACAGTGTGAGCGCTATGAAAGAGAACATACAGCAATAGCTAAAAAACACCACACAAGAGGGACAAGAGGGACAATTTCCGAAGGACCATGGAGTTCAGCAAAAACAGTCTTTTTCGCTGAACTCCGTGGTGGATTTTTTTCAGAGAACGTCTGAGAAAAACACATACATGGTCATTCCAGATGGAATAAATTCACAGAGGACCCCCATAAAAGAGAAAATTACCCCAGGTCCCCCTGAGAAACGAATCCCGTTCAGATAGGGCTTAACACCTCTTACACCACCACCATGCTAATCAGTGCTAATCACTTCAGTGCTGAGAATTAAAGACCCACCTCCCAAATTATAATGATAGCTGCTCTATGGTGGGCCTGTGGTCAAGCTACAGAATAAGAGAATCTAACAGTCCTCACTAAAACCACCAGGTGCATTCTTTCTGAAAGGAGATCACAGCACAATACACATTTTATAAAAGTATAATTTTCAGCATGTTCAGTGCAATTACACATTCTCACCAGAGGGGTCTCTAAATCACTAAATCTTATAGACTCTTTACTATACTTTTTAAGCAGTATAGTGGATACAGTACAAGTACAGTACTCTTAGCCCAGCTCTTTATTTAATGTAGCATTTTATTGGTTGCTAGCTACAATGCTAACCAGTGAAAGCTTCATTGATTACACAGAAAACCACACAGATTTTATAGCCTCAGGCCTTGAAAACCGCCTTCTAGTGAACAAACAATTGTCAAGAATAATTGATTTTTAACTGCATGAGTGAACCTTTTCTCTCCTCATCAGGACGCTGTGGCCGTTCAAGGGGAAGAGGAAAGATTGGTGAAGATTAGGGACGTGCTGATGGAGCTGCCTCCCCTCCACTACAAGTAAACAGACAGAAACACACACACACACACACACACACACACACACACACTTAGTAACTTAAAAGTGTTAAACAAACCAAAATACTATGTGAAGCATCTATTTATCTTATCTTATCTGGGGAGCTGCTAAATTCCGATTTCTAAGGCTGGTAACTCTGATGAACTTATCCTGTATAACAGAGGAAACTCTTGCTCTTCCTTTCCATGGGACGGTCCTGATGAGTGTCAGTTTCATCATAACGTTTTTGATGGTCTTTTCTGTGACTGCAATTGAGGATAATTTCTAAGTTCTTGAAATGTTTCGGATAGACTGACCTTCATTTCCTAAAGTCATTTTTGTTCTTTACTTACTTGTAGTTTAGTAGTTCTTGCCATAATCTGGATAAGAACATTACTTAAATAGAGCTATTCACTGTATATTAACTCTACTTTTTCACACCTTTACAACTGATGCTCTCAAACACATTAAGAGACAAGAAATTCAAGAAACACTTATTTGTTTACTAAATAATTACGTATGTTTTTCTTCATAGTTAGGATGACTTTAGAACTAATCTACAATGTAGAACATTTTAAAATAATGAAAAAAATCCCCACTGAATTTAAACTTTTGACTGGTACTGTACACACACACACACGCATACATACACATTAATAAACACAAAAATAAATACAGTACAAGTGATGTAATTCTGTTTCTTCTGCAGGACTCTGGAGTATTTGATGAGGCACTTAGTCAAGATGGCCACATTTTCCGCTGAGACTAACATGCACGTCCGGAACCTTGCTATTGTATGGGCTCCCAACCTCCTCAGGTGAGTGCCTATTAAGGCAATTCTGTGGCAAAAAAAAACAACTACAGTGCCAGTGTGAGCTGTATAAGGCTTGGTGACAATATTTGAAATGCCGGCAGCAGTAAATGTATTTTCAGTCACACCAAGACCAGACCAGACTCCAAACTGTATGAATGGGGAGATACCAGGCAGATGACACGTCTCTCCAAACCATTACTGATTGGTGGAAACTTCACACTAGACCTCAAGCAGTTTGGACTGTGTGTTTCTCCACTCTTCCTCCAGACTCTGCTTCCTTGATTTACAAAAAAGAAATGTAAAATTTACTGATGATCAGTGATGGTTTGGAGAGTCATGTCTGTCATCTGCTGGTGTTGATCCACTGTGTTTTATTATCAAGTCTAAAGTCAGTGCAGTTTTGTTTTCCCACAAAATCTTACAGCACTTCATGCTTCCCTCTGCTGACAACTTTTATGGAGATGTAGATTTCATTTTCCAGCAGGACTTGGCACACTGCCCACACTGCAGAAAGTACCAACTGGTACTTATTATTATATTATTCTCATTTTCTGAGATACTGATTTTGGAGTTTTTTTTAGCTGTAAGCCATAATCATCAACAATAAAAGAAATATACACTTAAAATTGATCACTCTGTGTGTAATACATCTATATAATATATGAGTTTCACATTTTGAACAGAATTACTGAAATAAAGTAACTTTTCAATGATATCCCAATTCTTTTAATGCTGCTAGCATTAAAAGCGATACAACTACTTACAGAATGTTGATGCAAATCACCTTGAATTACCCTAAATTTTATCTGTTGCTAACAAATGTAACTAATAAATAATACAAGTTTTTAAGTTAGCAATTAGCATTGCTCAAATTGAATCTCTAAACAATCACACTTTGGCCTCAAACCAAGGCATGTGAAAATAGCAGAACAATTTTAAAACCTGAACTGTGTTTCACTTACTGCAGATCAAAAGACATTGAGTCGACTGGTTTTAACGGTACTGCAGCCTTCATGGAGGTGCGAGTCCAGTCCATTGTTGTGGAGTTCATTCTAACTCACGTGGCTCAACTCTTCCCTGATTTGATTGATGAACCAGGTACTGAACTAATTCACAAACCTCTCTTTTTACAGCTTTTTCTGTTTTCTTTGTCCCACTCTATACACATATTGTCTATTTTACAACTATTTTACAACTTACTATGTATTATTATGTATAACCACAGGTTTGTCTCTTGAGCGAAGAAAGTCCCTCCCTTCACCCTCAGCGCTCACCGGCCACGAAGAACCATTTTTCAAGGCCTTGCCCTTCCAGTATCCTGGTAACATGAGTCCTGGAGATGGTCCTCCACAGATGAGGCCTTACCACGCCATCATCGATGGCACAGATAAGTAAGTCTACCTAGATTTTTTATTTAATCTACATTTAAAACAATAAAACATTTAGGCATTCTAAAGAATTGTACATGCCTTTCCATGTGCTTTCATTAGAAGATATAAAATTAATGATTGTTATTTACACAATTATAATAAACCATAAGTTTGTCAAACTTAAGTTAAGGTCAAACTTAACATTTTAACATAATATTTTGTCTATTTACAAATGTGTCAAGATATTGTGTTTAGAATTTGAGCATTAATGTCTAAATTGTATTAATTATGGATTACATTGTTATCCAATTTATATTATGCTTTTTCTTTTTATTCTCATTTTTCTGAAAGATTTTCACTACTCATCCCACATATTTCAATATATAGACTCAATTTTGTTTGATTAGATTTTTTGAAGACTTTTTAGAGACAGTTTTAGAGACTTACAGACTCCCCTAGGTACCCAGCCATTAACATGGAGTACCACAGCAACTACTTGGGAACACCTGAACAACCACCCTAGACATCATAGCAACCTGCCTGAAATACCACAGCCTCAAGATGACACAATCTAGTGTCCCCCTATCAAAATGAAAGCAACCAGCTAAACAATCCTGCATTTTTTTCAGAAAAGGAAATTTTCTAATTTTATTACTTGATGCTTAAAGCCAATAAACCCTAAACCATATTTTTTTTTAATAATAACTGAAATGTACCAGTTCTGCTTAAAAAAAAAATCTTTCCTAACCTTTAAAAAAAGCTTTTATTGTGGTAATTTCTGCCTCTGCAGCACCCTCTCAGATTCAACTGTGCTATAGCACAGCCAATCAGCACTCCCTCCTGCCCTGCCTCTAAACCCATACATCACCCAGTGCCCCTCCCATTTTTAGCTTTTTTGTTTTATTTGAGCAGAGGGTGGAGTTAGCAAAAATCAGGGGCGTTAGTGCCTCTTAAAATACAAAGCAGGCAGAACTGTATAGAATTGGACCTAAATTATAGAAACATTGGTTTCACACTTAAAAACTTTTTTCTTACAGCCATACTCCTTGGAGTTTTAGTGAATTCAATATCAGAACCATATGTGTCTATGGGTTTATTTATGTCTCACAAACACATTATCTATTTTTTACAGGAGAAAAGGATCTCTAAAAGGCAGAAAGTGGAGGTCTATTTTTAATTTAGGTGGTAGACTCCAGGACCCCCGCAAGAAGAACAAGTACACAACCAAGGGTACAAGTTTTCACACTTTTATCATGCTGATGTCTATTTTCTTGTCTTATACTGTAATTTTACTATTTATGTTTTTTTTTATTTCTATGTTTCCCATCCATACCTCATTAACCCCTTTATTATCAAATTTCTCATACAGAAAAGGAGAAGACGGCTCTAAGGCCTGCAAAGAGTATGGACTCCCTGAGCTCAGGACCTTACACACTGGAAGGTATATATCTACCTTATTTTACCACACCCACTTTTAAGAGTTTGGTTCTTCCAAGCGTTTGGTTCTGCCAAGAGTTTGACTTTTCCAAGAGTTTGACTCTTCCAAGAGTTTGACTCTTCCAAGAGTTTGACTTCTCCAAGCGTTTGGTTCTTTCAAGAGTTAGGCTTTTCCAAGAGTTTGGTTCATCCAAGAGTTTGACTCTTCCAAGAGTTTGGTTCTTCCAAGAGTTTGGTTCTTCCAAGAGTTTGGTTCTTCCAAGAGTTTGGTTCTTCCAAGAGTTTGCTTTTTTCAAGAGTTTGGTTCTTTGAGGTGATTGTTTTACATGAAGACGCAGCTCCTCTTCTTTGGAAATACGTTATAAGTTGTCCCATAACAAACTGATATATTGTGTTGTGTTGTAACTTTGTGTGCAATTGTCCTCTTCTTCCAGTTATTGGGACTCCCTCTAACTGAACATATTATATTACTCATTTTGTACAATAATGTTGTTGAGGTTATAATCTGACAGAGGACTTAGTGTCACAAGATACAGAGGTTGATTATCTTTTTTATATGTCTATGTGTTGGTATCAGTAAGAAAACATTGACAATGATGTACATGATCAAAATGTAACAGATGGTTAACTTGGCAAAAAGTGAAAGCAAAAGTTTGCAGATATTTAGGGCATCTTAGTGTTTGACAAGCTACATTTACAATCACAGTCATTCATGTACATGTTTTTTTGCAAGATGTCGTGGTATCATACATCACTAATGCCACATGAAAATGGGAGAAGAGTAGCAAATTTTATGAAAGAGGTGACACAGGAATAGGTGAAAGAAAGCAGCATGCGCCACCAACCAACAGCAGAGCTGATGGATTTGGGATAAAATACTCCCCAGCGCTAATCAATGCAAACCAGACTGTACAAACACAGCTTTAAAATACCATTCAAATCTTAGTTAAGAGCTGCACACAGTAACAGTGTGAAATCAAAAGGTTCCCAAAAGAAAATATCTTGCTTTGTTTGGGCCATGCCATGTAGCATGTCCTTTGTTTCAAAGCCAATGCACACAACTCTATGTGGTCTTCAGTCTCCAAGGTTAGGTGTTCAAATCCCAACTTGGGCAGCACTGACCAGTTCTCAATCCCTTCATTCCAAATACAATAAACTATCAGTAACTGCATACATGCATATATATATAAGTAATAACAAATACATTAATAATAAACAAATAAAAAAAGAAAGAAAAAAAGAAACTCAGCGACTGAGTCCACTTTCCCCACAGCACAGTAACAATAGGCCAACATGTAATAATATTTCTTCATCACGGTTACTTTGGTGGTGTTAATTACAGTAATATTCATCTTTAAGTTAGAAATTAGTAGCAACATGTTTATAAAGCATATGCAGGTATAGGCTATGCTACGCTACAGTCCTTCGGAGTTGGAGTTTTGAGACTTGAGTGAGATGAGATATCTGTACCATTCTTTAGGACACAAATTGCCTCTTTAAGCACCTCCATACTTGAGAAAAATCATGTGAAACTTTTGTCAGAAAATTATCCAATAATAACATGTGCATTTGCATGGGATTAATGTAACCTGGGGTTGTTTTTGAGTCTCATTTTACCAAAGGAAAAACATAGCAAAATTTACTGACTCTGAGAAGTGCACAGTCTGTACGAATGTAAAACTAAAACACAAACTTGTAAAACTAATCTAATCTAAATACAGCTTTAAGGATATTCGGATTTCCACCTTTGTAATGTATTAATCTTAACATTATTTTTTTCTTTTTTACTGATTTCTCAGATTCCAGACACCAAACACAACTCTCCCCTCTGGTCAATACCCCCGGGACCCCAGAGAGCGGGACCTCAGGCAGTGGGGTCGTGCCTAGTACATATGCAGTGACATACAGGCGTACAGGTGGTGCCAGTGTGAGTATGGTGAGTGGTGGGAGCGGGACTCAGGGCACGTATAAGAGCCTGGAGGCTGGGGGCGCGACGGGCGCGGACAGGTCACCGTCTATATCACACGGAGCAGCCAGCAAGGCAGAGCGTCGTGCGGGAATGCACATTTCTGGGCCTTTCTCAGTGACCGTTCCTCTCCACATAACCTCTGGACTGGCACTGGGAGTCCTCCATGGAAGAACCGAGGAGGACCAGGGAGGCTCAGAGGAGGAACAGCCAAAGAAATTGAAGCAGGAAAGCAGCGTAGAAAAGGAGCCGCCAGCAGAGAAAGACAAGGAGCAAACAGATCCAAAAACTGGAGGCGACCAACAGGGTGATGCTAAAGAAGCTGAGACAGAAGCTGAGGCAGAAGCTGAAGCTAAAGCAGAAGCTGAAATGGACAATAATGAGAGGGGTCCAAGTGAAGGACAGGAACAGGACAAGATAGAAGACACAGCAGAGGCGAGGGTGGAGCCTGAGGAGAGTGAGGAGTCCCTAAGTGAAGAGGAGGGTTATCTGAGTGAGGAAGAGGAGCTGAGTCAGGCCCAGCATGCTCCAGACAGACATTCACTCAGTGAGGACATGGCGGAAAGTGACTACATGGGTAAGATCATGAACTAGTAATGTTTTAATAATGTTTAGCATTGAATTATGTTAAATGGGTGATCTACAACAGGGTCTGCAGAAAGCTAACCACCTTTATGCAGTATTTATATAACAAAAAAACTAAATTACTTACCTATTTATTTTTATATTGTTTTGTTTTTGCCCACTACGGATGTTGTACTTTGGCTCTTGAATGACATAAGGTTTGCCCATCATCCTGCTATACAGTTTTCCCCTTAACCCAAATGTACTGGACCTACAGTGTGTATACTGGGCAAGCCTATCATAAATCATTCATAAATCATTCATAAACAAAAGCAGTTTTTACAAAAGGGCTTGAGAATTAAATACAGGTTTGAACAGTGATATTTAAAAACAAATTTTGTCAAAGACATATTGGAAGGGATTTGCATATTTTACCTTAAGTGTTTCAGGTGTTACTCTGTCCCACTCTTCCAGCAAATATGTCTTTAAGGGCGTTTGCACACTTGTAGTGGTTTCTATGGTCAGGATTAGTTGATGTGTTCGCTTCCTTGGAGCATTTTCTCCCTCTGTTTGGTTTAGTTTCACACAGGCATAAACCTAAACACACCAAAATACACATCAATAAACCACACAAGCACATCGTCTCCTCTAATTGGTCAGCTATCTGGCGCACTAGAAAGTGAGCAAGAAAGTAAATAAAGTGAGAAGATTCTGTGTTCCAGCGCATACATCTGTGCAGGGTGAAGCTACTTTAACACAGAATGCTGAAAATTGTGTTTTTAACAGAACGTGCAGTGCAGACATTCATGTAGTAAACTGAGTCGCATGGCTGCGAGCAGTGAATGCAGCACAGGCCGCATGTGTAAACAGCATGGAACAGAGACAGCGATTGTTTATAGCCATGGTAACTAATTTGCGTTATCTGGCTAATATTAGATTAAACCATGCCTTATCAGCAGTTTAGCTTAAATAAAAGGAGTATATATAATAGCTGGGTTGGATCGAGACTGGATCACATTCTCACCACAAGCGAACCCCCCTAGGGTTCGTTTGGGACCAGACCAAGCACTAAGACCACCTCCACTAGCTGGTCTTAGTGCAGTTGTTTGTTGATCCGAACCCGAGCACAATTACTGTTTTCACAATTGCTCCATCCAACTGAACTTTGGTCACAATTGAATTCGAGTCCATTTTAACTGGTCCAAATAGTAGTGTGAAAATGCTGTGTACAAGAGTACAGGGTCCCCAATGTCACATTTTTCATTTCATAATTCTCCACACAGGCTCTTTTAGTGGACAGGACCGGTTGACTACGAACCTGACCAGAGGAAAGTGGTGCAAAATTTTAGACTTAACCCTCCCAAAGTTCATGTTGGGCATTGGGTTGGGCTTGGGCAGAGAATCTAAACTCTATCTAGTACTCATACCATCTACTTACACAGTCAGTAAGCCTTTGTAAAGTGTGCAGCATGTGGTTTTGCATTGTGTTGTTGGAAAATGCATGTCCAATCCTTAGGAAATGTTGCTCGAAGCAGCAACTGACATAATCCCATAACACAACAGACCCTGGTCATGCTTTTGGACTGAGAACAGTCATACAGCGTCCATTTCCTTCTAAAAAGATAACCACAGTACAATGGTTTCCATTGGGCAATGGTCCGTTCCAGTCCGTTCCACTTCTAGACAAGGTTAACACAAGGCTTCTGTTTTGCACAGTGATGTTTTAAGGGGTATTTGTGAATGTAAATAGTCATTGTAGTGCTTGCCAGAGTAATGCTAAAGTAATCAGCTGTTGACTGTTGAATGATGGTTGTTGATGCAGTGCCATCTAAAGGAATTAAAAATCATGGGTTTTCAGCTTATAGGCTTTTGGCTTTGCCCTTTATGCACCAGAATTATTCCTGATTACTTGAATTGTTTAATGATTTTATAGGCTGTAGAGGGAGAAATATGCAAAAACCCTTGTTACACATTTCAATAATTTTCTCATTGATTTATTAAGAAACTGGAGATCCTCTCTTTATATTTGCTCATAAAAGACCATGGATACTGCTAATCATGACTAAAATCATCTGTATAAAGTCACATCCTTATTTAGTTTTTTAGCTCATTACTAGTGTTGCAGGCCTGAAATGCAAAAATATATGTATACTAAAAATTAATTTTATATACCTTTAAATCAATCAGTTATGAAACCAGCAGGAGCGGCGGGTCAAAATGAGACGATCCCCAGAATCCTGTGTACAGAAGAAGAGTACCCAGACCAGGAACTCCCTCTGGACTTCCAGGACACTTTTGGATTCCTGGACTTGATGGATACGTCTATTTCAAACCCGGTATGCAAGTGATTAATTTCCATCCCAACGTTTGTCAAATTTTACCTTTAAATCGACTGCATTGTGTTTCTTTGTTTTTTTTAAGATAAACGAGTTTTCAGTAGAGCCACCTGGTTTTGAAGAGGAAGAAGATGACGATGAGGATGAAGAGGTGCAGGAACAAGCATGCACAGAAAACAAGCCCAAGCAGCCTTCTCCTTGTCCATCCTGGAGTCAACTTAATAAGGACAAACTCCCCATGGCCAGCACAAACTTTTCTCCACACAGGCCACTTCCAGGCAAATCTCACAGCTTACCTTATAAGTCCCGCCCCTTCATGCCAGCCCCATCTTCTTCCTCTGATGAAGATGATTACTCAGAACCTGATGATGATGATGATAATGAGTCTGATAAAAGTGAATACGAAGATATGTTCTGTAAAAGTCTTCCATCTGCTCGTCACTTCCAAGGTTTGAACTGGTCATGCTCCGAGAATGACACGTTGAACTCCACCGACTGCAATGTGGATGCACATGACAACAACCAATCAGAATCAGAAGGCCTTCCTCAGACAGACATCAGTCAAGATTTGCTGCCTGTCAACCAATCAGACAGTCCGACAGATCCTGAAACGACCCCCAGTAATGGGACGGACAATCTCAGCCCACTTCCGTTAGACTCTTTAGAATATTTAAGTGTTGAAGAGACGACTGAAGACAAGAGTTCAAAGGATGTAAAAGAAGAATGTGGATCAGAGGAGGCTGAGTGTAAGAGTGAAGCACTGCTAAAAGAAGATAAAGAAGATAAAAATGAAGTGGTGGAGCGTACTGACATCAACGATGACACTTGCAGGTAGGAAGTCTGTTATCTATTCAGCATTTGTTGGAAATATTGGGATAATAATATTATTTTATTCCAAATGTAGTCAATCAAACAAGACATGTTTGGTGTACAAAGTTTGCTTTTTAAGTTTGGCTAAAAGGTGAAAGGGGCTAATAAATAATGGAAAATTATAACAGCCATTATTTTGGAAGAAGATGCATTACCAAGGCTATATTCTATGAGACTGCCAGCTAAAATCCAAATTTGGAGCATATCCAGATTGTATCCAGACTAATTTGTGAAAGTCTAAACAGCATGAAACCATATGAAAACAATTTGTATCTGGTTTGTACAAATCTTAATGTGGACCCTCGATGTTCTGGATTTCTTGCAATGCAACAAGCAATGACCTCATCAAATCTAGAGTGAGGAAAGTGCAGAGGTTCAAAAAAAGCACCAAAGGTTAGTTACTAACTCTTGTTACCACAGCAACCCACACAGATCCAATCCAAATACAATCTCATCACTTGCAATTAAATTCAAATCTGATTTGCCTGCAGTCTGAACATGGCCTAAGTGATCATAGTGTAGAAATATGAACAGCACAACATCTCTCAAAAGTGAAGCCACCATAGGTCTAGTGCCTTTGCTGGCTGGTTAAAATATGATGTGAAGCTCCGCACATCCTTATATATTTAATGTTTTAATTACAGTTAATTTTCAACAACATGGGTTCAATTCTATAAAGAACAAAAGGGAACAGAACTATGGTGCCCACATTTTCTACAGGCATGGTCTTAAACCCTGTCAAAGTGTTACAAAACCTCAAATAGCACGTGTTTATGTGGTTCCTGACACTGCACGGCAAACTCTTTCTTAACAACTTGAAGTGGTTTGAAGATTGCATGTTGTCACTGTGCTAACCACCTTCACCAAGACTCGCACAACTTTGGTGTTTATATCAATAACTCACAATATAAGACAAATGAGCCCATAAGAGGCATTTGTGGTTGTGCTAATTGTAGGTATGCACACTAACCTGCCAAAGGTCACAGTAAAATGTAAAATGTTACCTCAAGGGATGGCTTGGGAACACCAACACCAACATGTTGTATAAGTTTTGAGGGGTTTTCTTGTAAGGAAGGATGAACACTGGCCAGCTTACTCATGGCAAGGCACTATGAATTATCATCAGTTGTAGTGAGACCTAAGCAAATATTAGACACCAAACAGAAAAAAAATATTTAATTTCATGCTGATTAGTATTGAAATATCTGTATTAAACTGACCTATTGTATGATTTCAGCCAAGAACAGAAGCCTTCTATGGACAATAAAGATGAAGAGGACACCTATTTTGGTCCAGAACCAACTTCCACCTCGCTGGAGGCTGGCAGCATTGAGACTTCCCACACAATTGATCAACTTCCTGTCAAAGAGGAACCTGCAGGCTCAGACGGTGAACAGGCTGGTTCTGAGGCTGGTTCTACAAGTTGCCCAGATGTGCCTGCAACTGAGACGACATCAGTAGAACAGCCAGACTTGGCCAGTGTACCTGAGACCAACGATCCGCTAACAGAACAACAGTTGACCTTGGAAGATAAGTTGGAAGATGAGCAGAGAGAAACAGGGGAAGTTGTTGAAGTGGGAAAGAAGAGGGAGGAAATTTTAGCAGAAAAAGTAGAGTTAGAGGGAGAGCAAGGTAAAGAAGAACCCACATTGATCAACGAAAAGGTAGAGGAGAAAGACAGTCAAGACCCTGAAGAAGAGGCCAAGCTTGATGTCGCAGAGGTAACTCTTGAAAAGGAGCCAGAAGTGGTTGGAGATGATGATAATCAGACCCTTTTAGAGAGGAATGAGGAAGGTGTGGAAAAACTGACTGTCAGAAAGGGGAAGAAGGGAAGTGACAGAGGGGAAGAGAGTGATGCACAGATGGAGAAAGATGAGCTAGAGGAGGAAACTGAAGCCAGGAAAGAGAGTCATCTAGAAGGGCTTGTTGAAATAAAAGAAGGAACTGTTCCTGAAGAGAGGCTGGCGAGAGAGATGAGCGAAGGCGAGGACAGGCTTTCGGAGGATAACTGTAACTCTCTTGAGTCTGTAGGGTCTGTGGGGTCCGTGGGATCTGTAGGGTCTGTGGGGTCCATAGAGTCTGTAGAGTCTGCATCAGGGGTTGAACCAGAGCTTCAACAGAACAAAGGCAAGAATAAGCAAGGGAACAAGGGTACGGACGCACCAGAGCAATCCAGATCAAGTGGCGAGAAGCCAATAAGGCCTCCAAGGAAGAAAGAGATAGAAGGCAGCCTTGGGCATGGCGTAGGTAGGACAGTGGTTGTAACCAAACAGGCTCCTACTAGAGTCTACCAAATGAAAGCAGTACCTGTGGTACCCCCCAAACCACAGCATTCCAAAATAACTGCTTTCAAACAGCAGTTCCAACAGAGGGATGCTGATAGACATCACCCAGACAGAAAGCTTCCATCCGAAGAGACTGTCCGACATCAACAGCAAGGTCTTACGAAAGAACCTGAAGAGGTAGAAAGGGTTGACTCCAGGCAAAACCACGACCACCAATGCCCAGAACAAGGGAATGATATAGAGGAGCAGAAGACTGAGAAAGAGGTCAAACCCAAGCTTGAGGACACTTCATCTGGAGAGACGTTCCTCAGTTTGGGTTACGAGCCGAGAAAAGGGGAGGATGAGGACGATAGAAAAGAAAGGCGAGGGACGTGGGATGGAGGGAACCGGAAATTAGACAGGGAGGGACAGGTTTTAGACAGAGAGACCAAAAGAGCGAGTGGATTCAGTATGTGTTTCGATGAGGCTGTTGCTAGGGCGACGGGTAAACGATGCAGAGAGAAAGAAGAAAAACACGTAGACTTGCAGTGGGATCGGGCTGACCAGAAAGATCACCATTCTGGATCACTTCCGAGAAAAAAGAAGGAAGAGGAAGGGAAAACCGACTGACATGCAAAAAAAGAGTGTAAGAAAGTGTAAAATAGGATGTTAATAGACAAAAAAAAAGCTCACAAATGTCAGAAAAATAAAAACGTGAACAAGGCAGACGGATGCATTTTATATTGTTGCTGTCTAAAGAAAAACATGTATATCCAATATAGCAACTTTACAGCAGAATGAAAAAAACTGTATTAACTTCCAAATAGTGGAAATAATAAAACAATATTTGAGGGTATTTTTGTGATTTCAATATTCTTAGCATCATAACAAAATGTTTATTAAAATTCATAAAATGATTAAAATATTGCAACTAAAAGTTTTAAGTTTTATTTCCTCTAAATATAACAATTTCGAACTTTCAGTTGAAACCAATAAAAACTGTTAACTGTTCTCTAATTTGTTTGGTTTTATATATATATATATATATATATATATATATATATATATATATATATATATATATATATATATATATATATATATATATATAAATAATAACAGTAGTAGTAATAATAAATAATAATGTTATTATGTAGCAATCATACTTAGCACAATACAAAAGTGCAAAGCAAATAAACAGCAAATAGTGTATTTAATTCAATTTTATTTATATAGTGCTTTTTACAACAAAAGTTGTTACAAAGCAGCTTTACAGAGAAAAAAAAAAGGTCCTTGCCTTTTATGAGCAGCACCACAGAAATGTAAATTTATTATTGTGGTGACAATAGTGGCAAGGAAAAACTCTTGTTTATGTATGAGCATTTATACCAAAAAATAATAATAAAAATACCCTTAAAGCTTCACACTAAATAGCAAATCATAAAAAACTGCTATTAAAATAATGTGGATTTTTTTTGAGGACAGTATTATAGTGTACGGTAGGATTTGGTACACCTTTACTTTCATTGGAAATCAATTGTAAAAAAAAAAGTCATTTTGGAGCATTTCCATTGCTTCATTCATTATTCAATTTTGACACAATAGATACTAGCTGCATACAAATAATGTAGTAAACTAAAGAACAAACGACAAAAATGGAGATGCATGTTTTTCTTTGAACAGCTACAATATTTGAACATTTTTTTCCCCTATTCCTTTCAGACAGCCAGTAGAACACATTGCCTATGACAGTGGTGGTCCTGTATTTTAACTGTTGGAGATCTAGAGCTTTAAGGTGTAATATACACATTCTAAACAATTAGATCGCTACTGCTCTTCAAACCACATGGTGTAATCCAGGACTTAAGGACTGCACTAACTGGAGGCACTCGACCCATTTGGGAATCTATCATATCTATCATCTCCAAATGTATACAAAAAACATCAGACATTTCAGAATGTCAGTCTCAGAAAAAAATTATTTGTATGTATATCTGTAATAGTGTGTTGTTATACACACATTTATATAGTTATGTATTGTTTTTAAAACATATAGATTTACGTTAAGTTCTAATAAAGCATATCTTTTTACATTGAAGTGTATGGGTGTTTTTCAGTTTGTTCTACATGCTTATATCAGGTAAACAAGGGCATTTGGAGTGTTTTTCTGTGCTCAGTTTTTATTTAGAATGGTGATCTATTTTCTTTGCATTTTCTAACGTTTTTTAATATTTTCTGGGTACAGTTAAAAAATATACCACATAGGAAGTGATGTAATGTGATGTAAAGTGATGTGGCCCTACTTACACTGATGCATTTTCTGTGCTTATTTAATGATTTTATATTTTTAAGCACATAAACCAAACTAGGAAAAATTTCATCTTGCTACCGTTCAAGTACTATAGTCAACGCCAGTCAATCTGCTTTATTTTAATGATTTGTAATTTGTCAAATGTCTTTAAAAACTATAAATTATATCAAAACTATCTTTATACTAATACTAAAAGTATAATATTATTTTATCATTATATTAGGGAAAATCACTGATCTTAAAATTACAATAATATATGTTTGTTGCAATAATTTCTAGAACAACATATCGTTCGCAAAAAAAAAAAAAAAAAAAAAAAACTAAAAAATATTCTGACAGGCCTATTTATTATTTTCAATAAAATATTATTTTAACAAATTGAATGTTAAAGTTTTATTTTTAAACATTCCGTAGAAACAAAAAAAACCCTGTAAACTTTTGTCTAATTTGTAAACAACAGCACGATTCTGTCTAAAATAATAATAATCATAATAATAGAACATATAATAGATAATATAATGTCACAAACAAACATGTCAAATTATTAGCGCATGCATATAAACTGCAAATATTAACAATTAAAAAATATCTGTTAACACTTCACAGTATATAGTGAAACAAACACAAAACAGTCTGCTTCCAATAAAAAATAATGTTTTTTAACCAATATGTCTTTAAATACTAAAAGGTGGTCAAAATATACTTCCATATTAGTGATTTTGACTGGGTGCATTTCTCTGGAACAGATCATACAAATAAAATCTTCATATGACTGGACTTTTTTTTGCATTTTTTGCAAAGGCAAATCATATGAAGATTTAATTTGTATGATCTGTTCCAGAGAAATGCAAATAATAATGAGCAGCGGTATCACTACTACAGGTATCGTAATAAAACTGCCAAGTAAATGATAAAAAAACAAAAAAAAAAAACAAAGAAAAATTGATGAAAAGATGAAAAATAAAGGGACAGGCAAGAGATCAACATTCAAAATATACCTACAGTAACGAGCACAACTTTCTTACCACTCATTAATTTTAACGATTTATAGTACAAAGCCAAATAATTTTTATAATAATAATATAATAATGAGTTTTTTTTTAAAGAATCTACATTTATGTATATAATATTTAGCCAAAAGTATGAGGGTTTTTACTATATAAACCATATTTTATGAGTTTATAATCCAATTCAAGTACATTATATTGCGTCTTCAACCATTTAAAAAGATCCTTCTAAAACCTATTTAATATTTAGAATGAGAAAAAAAATTCAATGTTTCTATATCTGTTTCACAAACGGTACAAACTTGGATAGATGTCATTAATAATTTTAAATTAATTTCTTTAGCTTTGGAAAGATAGAAAAAGTAACTTATTTTGTTTGCATTTTAATAATTTCTATTTTTTCACAGTCAGATTCTAGATCTCTTCTTTTGAATGGGGAATGAACAAATATCTTAAAACCTTATTATTACATCTTATTTTCTATAAATTCAAGCACAAAAAAGGATAGACTAAACATTATTAGTATTACCTCTGAATATCCCAATTCACAAAATAATGAAACTTGGGGTTTTACGGTAAAAGATCAAAGCGCGTCCTGCTATTGGCTGGAGCAGGGAGCCAGGAAATGGTCACTGATGGTGGAAACTAATGTAAACAGTTTGGCTGGAGGCTCTGAACAACAGGAGTACGCCTAAAATAAGGTTAAATATCACCGCGATTACTACAGTTTCTTTAGTTTTAGATACAGAACGGCATGGTTTAGGGGTTAAATCCGCTGTAAACTGCGGTTTGGCTTAGGAAAACGAGTTGTAGCTGTTTTTAAAGCGTGTTTATCACTCTTACTGTCACCATGTCCACTGCTGTAGACGTGCACGCGCAGCTGGCCACCGTACTGGAGAGGTTCGCTAAGTGCGCGCTGCTGGAAATGACCAAAATCATTGATAACGACTCCGCGGTTTTGCGCGCGGAGATCTCGCGCAGACAGATGGAGATCGAGTCGCTGATGTGTAAACTCCAGTTCGCCGAGAGCGAGCTCAGATCAGCCCGACAGGCAGCGGCTGCCCGACAACATCCCTCCAACATCCGCTCGGTGGGAGTTCAGGTCAGCAGCGCCTTAAATCAGAGAGGTAAGAGAAGCCTGGAGCGGTCAGCACGCTCTCCTAGCAGCGCTGGGGTCCTGGGTTCAAGTCCCTGTCTGTGTGGAGCAGGGGTGTCCAAACTTTTTTTGTTGGGGACCAGAAGGAGAAATACATTTGAAGTCACGGGCCACAGACTCTTTAATAAAACAAATGAAATATACCGCTTTAAATAATACATTTTCCTGATTACTTTCATTTACACATCATTTTACTTGACTTACTATCTTTATCTATCTTTACGGAAACTCAGAGCTGCCAAGCCCTAATATATATTTGGCTCAGTATCATGTAATTACGTGAAAAGTTTTACGTTATAACTAATATATTTACCATGTTATAACGTGATACTTATCACGTTATTTCATGATATGGAATTATCATGTTATTTCATTATGTGGTATTTTCACGTTATAACAAGAAATTATCGCGTTATTTCGTGATATGAAATTATCAGGTTATTCAGAGATAAGGAACTATCATGTTATTTCATGATATGCAACTTTCACGTTATTCTGAGATATGCAACT
This sequence comes from Astyanax mexicanus, assembly GCF_023375975.1. Lineage (NCBI taxonomy): Eukaryota > Metazoa > Chordata > Actinopteri > Characiformes > Acestrorhamphidae > Astyanax > Astyanax mexicanus. The sequence goes on along the minus strand of NC_064411.1, from coordinate 50,092,228 downwards.
ATCACGTTATTCTGAGATAAGAAATTATCACGTTATTCTGAGATATGCAACTATCACGTTATTCTGAGATAAGAAATTATCACGTTATTCTGAGATATGCAACTATCACGTTATTTAATGTTAAACATTTATCATGTTATTTCATGATATTAGGCCATTCAGCACTTCAACACTTACCAGGTTCAGTGAAGGAACATGGCTCGTCTGCATGACTTAATTCAGTTCTATTTCAAGCTTGGTTTAAGGCATGGTGGAATTCTACAGTTGTTGAGCACTGTAGCTGGAGGCGACGTGAAGTGAAATGGAAGCGCGCTGGCTTGGCCGTGTATCAAAGTAAAACCATATTGATGTTTTCACGTTATAACGTTAAAATATCATGAAACAACTTGATAAATGTTTATCACAAAATAACATGATCATTTCATAATTCGAAATAACATGATAATTTCTTATCACGAAATAACATGATAATTTCACGATATAACGTAAAAATACCATATCATGAAATAACATAATAGTTTTGTATCACGAAATAACGTGATAGATATCACGTTATAACGTAATAAATATCACGTTATAATATGAAACCTTTTACGTTATTACATGTTACTGAGTCAAATTATATTTCTATGGCTGGCAGCTCTACGTTGCCGTATATCTTTGACAGTGTTGTGTAAACTAAGATTTTTCAAATTTATGTTTAATTTCATGATGTCTCTTAATATTAAACTCCTTAATTACGGCAACTTTTAGACTCTTTCACCCGTTTTTCTGCGCTAAAACTGCGCAGCTTCTCCGATTTTAGGCTCTTTGGCCCGTTTTTCTGTGCTACAACTGCACACTCTCTCCGCTTTTAGACTCTTTGGCCCGTTTTCTGCATATCTTGTATTATAATAACTTGTGTATATAATATGTAACTTGTGTGTAATATAAACACTAATATTTTAATAATGGAAGTTTGAGCATTTCTTGTACGACATTTTACATTCAAACTTCAATCATTATTGGAATCAAATCGAAGTGGAAAATCAGTGGTGATACTCACCCCTAGTCCAAACCTTCAAAAAAAAATGGGTTTATACATAAGAGTAAAACTTTACCTAAATCAATGGTACAGTATGACTAGTCAGAATGTCCTTATAAGGTCTGTAGGTATTATTACCAGTAAAACATTTGATAGTTGTTATCTGCAATGTGAGTTTCTACTAGTAAATGTCTTGCAAATGCTTTAAAATTAATGTAATAATATCCCATTAAGATCTATTTTCTTCTTTATAGACTATAAGGAAAGACACCAGGACGTGCATAGAGACCATTTATCTCAGCAGGCTTCTGGTGCAAGGGTATATATTTTTATTTATAAACATTTTGTATCTGTTATCCAGCTTTGTTTTTTTTAGTAGCTTCTGTTTTTAATTACTCATATATTTACTTGCAGGACAATGGAGTAGAACCATTTCATGTCAAAGAAGAGAGGACTGAAGTGAAGACGTGGAACAATGAGGAAGGTAAATATCTGCCTGCTTCACCACTAACCTTTGTGCAATTTCCTAAAGCTTTAAAATGCAGCCTTGAATGAAGTGCCTTTGAGCAAGGCATACAAATCCCAGGTTAATTTTCTTTGCATTGGTGGAAAACAGATCTAAATCACATCTAAATCATTTGGTCTGAACCAAAGTAGCAGGTGTAAAAGATCCCAGAAACGACAGTCTGGACCAAAATTTGGTCAAAACGGAATAAGTGGTTTTGATCTCGATTTACTATAATATATTTTGGACTTGTGGAAAAAATTTAGGAAGTTGAGGCAGACAATACATACACATTAAACAATAGAAAAAGAAAAATAATCTGTGTTGTTCCAAAATCCTGGTAATGACTGTATCTACTCTAACTGTAGATTAACCTTTATTTCTAAACAGAAATAAAAAGAGGGGAATCTCTTAACACTCATTCTGGTGTAGTGCTGTGCGATATGATGCTAAATATCGTGGGGATGATAGAAAAGTGTCTATCGTGCTACTTACCTTCTATCGACCCTATCGTTTCTACAGTAATTTCATCAATTATTCATGCAAATATATAAAGTAGGCTACAATGAAATGTATTGGCGTGGTCACTTTGAATAAACTCGGTTTATATAAGTGATAATAAAGTAATCTTCGCAAAAAAAAAGCTTCATAATGTGGTTTTGCGACATGACGCTGCTTTATGTTATTTGACGGACACTTTAAAAAATGTTAATTGAGTTTATTTTGATAAAACATTTAAATACCTGTATAATTAAAAATAAAAAAGAGCTACTGCATCTACCTCATCTGTTTTCATTTGATACATATATATTGCTGCACTAAAGGGTCGTAATTCTCATTTGTGAAAGTTTGGTTTAATGTCACTTTGAAATAAAGTTGGAAAAAAGTAAGCAATGATATCATTTTGTCATATTTTTCGAAGAATAACTGAAAACATACTCAAATGTGGTATATCATGATATATATATCGTTATCGTGATATAAAAAATTCCATATCGCCCAGCACTATTCTGGTGTATGAGTCCAGTAAGTTGCCTTTCCAAGTGTTGTACTGAATTCCGCCCCCCCCCCTGCTGGACTCCAACTCCCTTCAAATGCACCTATGTCATTCAGCAGAATGAGTGTTACTGATTACAATTGGACTCCTCTTATTTCTGTTTAGAAATAAGGGTTAATCGAAAGTTAGATACAATAATAACCAGGACTTTGACGCAACACTGGTTCCTTTTCTTCTTCTATTGTTTTAAGTATTGCCTGGCTCAACTTCCTGTAATTTGTCAACAAGTCCAAACCATCCAAAAATTGCTTTTACACTGCAGATAATCTAGACAATGAGATCTAGATCTAGATCAAAACCACCTCTACAGTATAACACCAGGAAAGCAACTTTCGGGACTGGCAACATTCTATAAACCAATCAACCAATCAGGAAAGTATAGGTGAACACAACCCATGTAGGTGATGATGACAGAGCGTATCAATATTTTTTTTGCGTGTTCACTAAACTGCAGTGTGAAACCAATTTAAATAGACCAAATGTACGATATATAAAGTAACAAACACACAAAGCTTGGTTTTGGAATAATCTGTTATCGATTATTGTGTTGTCTTGTTCTTCAGATCCACAGGTAGAAGAGAGCCAAGGCTGCTGGGCAGAGGAACGAGGGACACCCAACAAATCTTCAGATGGTAAAAAGCACATTAATATTAATATTAATAAGAACATGGAATTATAAAGATTCTTAAGTTCAGAATGCTGTTCTAGGATTGCCTTCCTGTTCTGCTAATTTAAACACATAAATCTTACCTCAAGAATATTAATGCATTGTTTTTTTGTTCTTTATTCTGACTCTGTAGGTTGTGATGAATATCTTGTGAACGAAGCCAAACCTGACATTATCTGGGATTCAACTGAGGTAGAGGACTTTTCCATTAACTCTGCACCAAGGTCTGAGGCATCCCAGAGATTGGAAATATCACAAGAGGCTGCCAATATGAGTCTCAACCAAAGGACCTCAGAGATATCACAAAGCCCAAGACAGAGCATCACTATTCAGTATCATCCAGCCACAGATTGCGACACAATCACCCAGCACAGGCGTGGTCGGCCTGCTAACGTCGCAACTGCCCTCCTGGCTCCTCCAGTGACTGAACAGAGGAGTGATGGGGTGGGAACTGGGGAAAAAAGCTCACGCTGTCCTCAGTGTGGTAAAACCTTCACCACCCGCTTCTACTTGAAGATCCACCAGCGTATCCACACTGGCGAGAGGCCATACACTTGTCTTCAGTGCGGAAAGCGCTTCTACTGCAACTCCCACCTCATCTCCCACCAGCGCTCCCACACTGGAGAGAAGCCCTATAGCTGTGAAGAGTGTGGCAAGTCCTACTCTCATTTAAACTCCCTCAAACTACACCAGCGCAGCCACACGGAGGAGGAGGCGTACACGTACTGGTGATGGACAGTCCAAGGAACAGCCAAAGATGAGAAGAGTGCATTTGGTCTTTTTTATTTTAGACTATTTACAACAGAGGCGTCCAGTCTTATGTGCAAATGGTTGTTGTGTTTGTAGCAGGGCTATATTTCAAAAAAGCTGGAGAACATCTGATTCCACTTCCACTTGAATGATAAGATTTGGACTTCCCTGGTTTACAGGTTTTACAGCAATGGTTCAATCAAATAAGCTACTATTGATAAAGGAATGCTCCAGAGTTTTGTCGTAGCATATCGCCACTGTCCAATGAAAAGTTGTATTTTATTTTTTTATTTTAATAGATCATTTGAAAAGACAAACTGTCCCTAATACTGTCTCAAGATTTTTTATTGAACAGACCAATATAAATTAAAAAAAAAAAAAAAAAAGTTTTTACTTTGACTTCCATTAAAAGTTAAGAAGGTTTTATCTCCCTCTTGTAAAGTTGCTGTTTTGGAGATACGATATGTGGCATTGTAGCAAAGTGTCAATTATATGTACACATGCTGTACACAGATGAGCGATAACATTAACACTCCCATTACTATACACAGTAGAGGCTCTTTGGAGTTCTATAATTACAGACTGTCTTCCTGTATATGTTTTTTTCTGCATACTTTATCATTACGTTCATTCTTTCTGCCTGTTCTTCAATGAACAGGACCCTATTGGACCAACACAGAGCAGTTATTACTGTAATTGTGTGGTGGATTATTGATTATTAGCACTGTAGTGACACTGAGGTGGTGGTGTATGAGGTGTTAGTGTGTGTTGTTTTGGTTCTATGAGTGTGTCCACTCAACGTCCACTCTTTTAGACACTCCTGCTTAGCTTCTACACCTTGTAGATTCAGTAAAGTCAGAAACAGAAGCTCTAAATCTGTTGCTGTACAGTTTATCCAGAGGATGCTATTGTCTGGTTGTTTCTGGTTGGTGGACTATTTTCAGCCCATCAGTGACAATGAGCTGTTCAAGAACTCCAGCAGCACTGCTGTGTCTGATCCACTCATACCAGCAACACATCACTAACATAAAAATCACCATTATACCAGTGTTACTCAATGAAGTGCTGAGAATCAAAGACCCAACACCCAAATAATAACTGCTCCATCATTAAAGAACAGGATAAAAGAGACCAACAATGCAAACAGAGAAACAGATGGACCAGTGAACTCTGGGCTAGAGAGGTAACAGCTTAAATTACAGCATTACTTTGCATTACACTTAGTCTGAGTGAGCTACAGATGCCACAGATAAAGATTAGGTTAAAAAATCACTGGAGTATTCCTCTAACAATGAACAGAAGCAATATAACCACCAGCTTATGCAAAGTCGTACTACCTTCTGTTTATTGTGTAGTTCAATAGTGAGCTTATTTGATTGAGCTAGATTTGTTTTTGCCACACACATCTCTACATTGTTTTTATATTAATTTTAGATGTGCCATTGGACAGACAGTTGACAGTATGTGCCTGATACTGAATAGATTTTCTTTTAAGTTTGAGAATTACGTATTGTTTTAATTATTATAGTTTTACTGTATTAGTTATGGGTTATTTTATCATGGGCTGGCTGTTATTATGATGTAGCGTTCCTGGTTTTAAAAAAATAGCTGATTAATTTTTTAATATTTGATATTTGAAAACATTGCAAAAAAAAAAAGAAAATGCGTCGTGGTATGATTTCTCTTATTTTTGCCTTTGCCTTTATATGTGAAAGTGTCAGATTTTAGTATTTTTAAATAAATTTCTTTCTATTTTGAGATACTCAAAATAACGACCTAGTGCCTTAAAACAATGACTTTGTACATCAAAACAATTTCTTTGTACCTCAAAATAATGACTTGGCATCTCAAAACAATGTCTTAGTACCTCAAAAATAATGCCTTAGCATCCTAAAATAATGATTTAGTGTCTCAAAACAATATCTTCGTACCTCAAAATAATGATTTAGTGTCTCAAAACAATGCCTTTGTACCTCAAAATAATGTCTTAATACCTCACAAATTACTTAGTACCTCAAAATAATGACTTAATAATTGTCATAAAACAATTATTATTATCATTACCTCACAAATGTACCTCAAAACAATGTCTTAATACCTGAATATAATGATGTAGTATCTCAAAAAAACTACTTAGTATCTCAAAACAATGTCTTAATACCTCAAAATAATGACTTATTACCTCAAAACAATGACTTAGCATCTCAAAACATTACTTATTACCTCAAAACAATGTCTTAGTACCTCAGAATAATTACTTAGTTTCTCAAACTTTGTAACACAAAACCATATCTTGGTATCTAAAAAAATATTTAGTACCTTAAAATAATGACTTAGCATCTCAAAATAATCAGTAGGTATCTCAAAATGCTGATTTAGCATGCCAAAATAATGATGTAGTACCTTAAAAATGACTTAGTACCTCAAGCATGATTTAGTGTCTCAAAACAATGTCTTACTACCTCAAAATAATGACTAATTACCTCAAAACAATGACTAAGCATCTCAAATCATTACTTATTACTTCATAACAATGACTTAGTACCTCAGAATAATGACTTAGTGTCTCATAATAACAACTTGTATCACAAAACCATGTTTTGGTATCTAAAAAAAAATATTTAGTACCTCAAAATAATGTCTTAGGACCTTAAAATAATGTTTTAGCATCTCAAAATAATCAGTAGGTACCTCAAAATAGTGATTTAGCGTGTCACAATAATGACTTGGTACCTTAAAAATGACTTAGTATCTCAAAAAATGTCTTTGTACCTCAAAACGTCGTAGTATCTCAAAATAATGGCTTAGTACCTCAAAACAATGATTTAGTGTCTCAAAACAATGTCTTCGTACCTCAAAACGTCTTAGTATCTCAAAATAATGATTTAGTGTCTCAAAACAATGTCTTAGTATCTCAAAATAATGGCTTAGTACCTCAAAATAATGATTTAGTGTCTCAAAACAATGGCGTAGTACCTCAAAATAGCAAAATAAATAATACGGGGCAGGTCGGTGCTGGATGTGTGCGGTAGGCGGCAGTAAAGTTAGGCCGGAGGCCGGCAGATCTCTCACTAACCCTGGAAGAAGAAGGCCACGTTTCCAGGCTTCCTGCAGAGAACCGCAGATCTACAAACGCTCTCCCGCAGGAACACAGCCTGTGAAGGATCTACAGATCGCTGGAGGCTCACACAGCGACCAGCCTCAGCACAGTTTGAACTGAGCTAGCTACCAGCTGTGTTGGAGCGATGGGAGATGTTGGCTAGTTAGCTTACTAGCTTTTAGATGCATTTAGGAGACGAACTAACCTAACTAACTAGGTTATATATGTGTTTAAGGCGTGGAGAAGGTTCTAGAAATTAACTAGATAACTTACAGCCTAAAACTAGCTAGCTAGCTGGTGCTAACAGTTAAGAACATGTAGCTTAGCTAGCTAGTTAGCCACCTAGCTAATGTTTGTTTTTATCCTTTATTTTTTTTAAATAATGTGTTTTTAATCCAGCAGGGCCACGTTTTAACCAAGAAAAGACCAATATCTCGATGTTTTTAATGTGTTTAGCTCAGTCTGAGGGGATAACTAGAACATAAATAGCTTAGCTAAGCTGAAACATGGTAACCCTGCAGAACCACGTTTTGAGTATCCTGGCCAAATCGGCCAAAAGTGCATCTGACGACATCATTAAACTGTTCGACAGCAGCTTTGAAGCTTTCTCCGAGGAGCTGCGAAAGAGACAGGATGAAATCAACACCCTCAGGAGTAAACTGGAGGAGTCTGAACTCAAATCCATGGGTCCAAATGGTTGTGGACCAGCTTTTCTGTGTGTGCAGTGTGGGGTGAGCCTGAACTGTGTGATTCCAATAGCAGAAAACCCAAAGGACCACAACACTGGAAACCAATCTCCACAAATTATAGAGACTGACATCAGTGACCACCAACCTCTGGGCCATGGTGAGCAAGCATTTTGTGATTTATTTTAATGTATTAATCTGATCTGGAGCTTTCTGTGAGATGTTAGATAATGGAAAAATGATGCACAAGAAAAAAAAAATGAAAATATTGGTTGCATGGTTTCTTTTGAAGGCCCTGGATTAGATCTAGAAAGATTTTGTTGTTTGTTTGATTACTCTTCATTAGAGCTGCAACTAATGATTTTTGATATTTTTGTAGTCAAATAATCTGATGATTTGTTTTTTGATTAGTCGATTAGTCAACGATCATTTCTGCAATGTCCTCCATCTCTAAAAACAATAGAAACAATAGAAACAGCTGAATATGAGCTTTAAAAGATGTTTAAATGTCTAGATGTTGTTTAAACTTGGAAAGTACTGACTAGGGGTGGGCAATATTATATTGTATATAATATATCGATCGTGACACAGAAATATCATGATATTAAAAAATCCATATCATGATAATAGAGATGTTCTGTCTTAAAAGTAGTCTATTATTTACTGTGAAGCTTTAGGTGTATTTATTGTATAATTGTTTTGCAGTTTATATGCATGCACTAAATATTCTGCAATATTATTTGCTGCATTATGATTATTCTGTTATACTATTATACTATATTCCTGAAATGAATAAATTATTTTAGTTTTCCTATGTTGCCAAGTATATCGTTATCGCAAAAATACCCTGAAATATCGTGATATTATTTTAGAGACATATCGGCCACCCATAGTACTGACATTTAGTGATTAAATGCTGTATGTAATCTGTAGTGTTTGGGCACTTTTAGAGACAGATTAGGTTGAGTGTAAACTGTGTGAATGAGCCATTTATCCATCTCCCATTGTGCTTCTGTCCCCAGCATTTTGTGTAATGTGGTACTTGTACAAATTAACGATTAGTGAACGACTATAGAAATTTGTAGTCGGCAAATTTAAATAATCAACATTGTCGATTATATCAACTCATCGTTGCAGCCCTATTTTTCATTTTTTTTTTTTACTAGAGATAGCTTTTCCATATGGGGCCTGTAAGGGTTCCCAGCTAGGGCTGCAACTAATGATTATTTAGGTAGTTGACTAATCTGATTATTATTTGTTTTGTCACAAGCTGTTTGCACATTACTTAAAATTTTAATAGCATATATAAATGTGCACACAAAATAACTTTAAAACACATTTTATTATTAAGCATAGTGTCTTGTACATTGACCTAATTGCAAAAGTAAGATATGTAATTAAGAACATTAATAAAAAAAAATAATAATAAAATAACATTTGTTACTTTAAAAAATACCATTAAATATATATTTTAAAAATCCTTAGATTATCTTGAAGTAGTGATTATTTTTTTTTGTCATAAATATTGGAACAGTTATTTGAACATGCAGTCAACCGTTTCTTTTAAATAAACACATTTTTCGAGAGAAAATCAAATGAAATTCCTGGACTTGCTTTTAAACATGCTTTTTAAATGCCACACGAGTTTTGGTAACAGGACTGAAAAACAAAAAGTAACCATCTTCGGCTAAGAGAAACTTTGTCCAGTGCATGTTTTGAATAGTTAAATTAAGTAATAAAAAATATAAAAATATAAATATAAAAAATAAATAAATAAATAAAAACATAAGTTTAATTTGGAGGAGTTACAACAAGCAAATGGTACCCATTCAGTGGAATGGAGAAGTCAAGTCAATGTAAAAAATCAAGGCATTTTTATCACAATAAAATTGTGTAAAAATGAAAGACAACACAAATTGAGAAACAAGGTTTTTGCATGACTGTGACAATATTGGCAATTTACATTCTTTAAACTAAGAACAATTTAGCACACCCAAATAGTAATGCTGGAAATTTCTTTGAAAACAATGGTTATAAACAAGAGGCTAGACATTACTTACCACCTTAATGTAAAATTTATAAATCCCGGGCTCTACCTGTGTAGTTAGCTATATATATATATTTTTACCAGCAAATAAGATGTTCCCAGTAATTTGGGGTATAGTTAAGATAGGCTGTGTTTTATAGCAGTAACAGCACATGTACAAACCCACTTGGAGCCCATTGCCCTTCTGGAACTATAGCTTGCGTTTAACCCATGTGAGCCTTGCATAAGTATGTTGGCTGGATAATTTGGAATGAAAATAAGTGCCAAACAAAATTTGTAGCTGTGATTTCAGTATGCTATCGAAAATGGGGCGGGGAAATGCCCACGGTGCCCACTTTTATGTCTGGAGTAAGGGCCAGATGTTCCAAGTGTAGATGGGACCATCTTAAAACCGTGTCAGTGATCAGAACTAGGGATTTCTGAGAAATTTTATGTATAATCCCTGACTCTTTTTTTTTTTTCTTCAGTTTAATCTATTTACTATTAATTGTGCCAGCCCTTGAATTGTGTGTAGATGTAATTAAAATGACTTTTACTTTAATGCTAATTAATACACAATATAGCACAAAACATGAGTTATCTGGAGTATATAAAGTTGCCATATGTACTTACTTGTATGTTCGCACCTGTCATTTATTTTGCAGTGCCCATCATTGAGAGTGAAACTGAGGAGGACTTTGAGTTTGAAGTTGCCACTGAGGAAGATACCTGTTATTCCGGGCTAATGCAGGTGGACAAGAACACAGATTGTATTCAGACAGTACAACAAGAACAACCTACAATACACAAGGAAGAGATCAACCTGGTCATATTTCCTCAGAAAAGAGGAAGAGGACGACCTAAAAAACAGCATGTTGCCTGTTTACCTGCACCTAAACCTAAACCTGTACCTAAACCTGTACCTAAACCTGTACCTAAACCTGTACCTAAACCTGTACCTAAACCTGTACCTGTACCTGCATCTAAACCTGCACCTGTTTACCTGGGTCCAAAGAGGGGCAGAGGAAGACCCAGGAAGACAGAAGTGGTGGTCACCTTAAAGAGTCAACCCAACATGTTCTCAGCTCCAGAGCAGCCAAAGAACGCACAAATACAAAAAGAAATTGAAAGCAAGCCGCAGCCAGTGCAGCCCAGCCCACCTCAGACCTCAGTGAACCACAGCGTGTCTAAAGATAAACCGCAAACTGAAACCAAGGTCGAAGTTAATAAGTCGCAGTCGAAGTCAACAAGGTCCGGCCGAAGAGGAAGGCCACCCAGGCGCCTATTAGATCCATTGTTAATACCTTTTGCTGGGAACAAGTCTATTTTATATGGCCCCAAAAACCACGAGTGTGAACCTGTCGCATTAACAAATAAGTTTAAAGACAAGTTTGTTTCTAAGACAGTAGAACCTGTACCCATGCCTGGGAAACCGGTACCCATGACAGAAGAACCTTTACCCATGCCAGAGGAACCTGTATCCATGCCAGGGAAACCTATACCCATGCCAGAGGAACCTGTAACCATGCCAGATGAACCTGTAACCATGACTGAAAAACCTGTATCCATGCCAGAGGAACCTGTAACCATGCCAGAGGAACCTGTAACCATGCCAGAGGAACCTGTAACCATGCCAGAGGAACCTGTAACCATGCCAGAGAAACCTGTACCCTTGACTGAAGAACCTGTACCCATGACTGAAAACCTTGAACCCATGACCGAAGAATCTGTACCCATGACTCAAGAACCTGTACCTTTAGACGACACTAAAAAGAACCAGCCCTATAAAACACAGCCAAAAAAAGAAAAGGTCTGGGTCAAGTGCCCCAACTGTCCGAGGCAATACACCAGCAAAGTGAAGATGCAGGCCCACAAGAAGGTTCATCACAGGAAGGGTGAAATTCCGTGCCACATTTGTGGACTGACCTTCATAGGTCAATGTCAAATGACCAATCATTTGAGAGTGCACACAGGCGAGAAGCCGTTCAGCTGCAGTTTCTGCTCTAGATGCTTTCCTAACCAGTCTCAGTATAACAAACACTTACTGAGCCATACGGCCCCTGATTATACCTGTGAAGTGTGCGGACTGAAATCCTCCCAGGTGCGTAAATCGTTGCTGAAAGCACATCTACGCTGTAAGGAGCCCTGTTCAAACTGTGCATCCATTTATACTTGAATGCTGTGTTTTTTAGTTTTTTTTTTGGTTGGTTTTATGGTCAAAGATAGAGATTTTTCCTGCTGTTGGACACTTTAGCTGGGATGTTATATTTACTGGCACATTCACTGGTAACATTCAGACTTTGCCTCATTTACACATGCAGCTTTTGAAGACACATTGGTCTAGACTCAAGAAACCCAATGTCTTGCAGACACAACATTGGAACCATTTTTTCCGCTTTGGTTGCATCTATTGTTCTGTTGCACATTTCTAGTCCTGCTTCTCATATACTCTACAAACTCTTCTTCACATACAATCGTTGTTTGACAATGGTGGCATCAAACTACCATGTCTGATGGGTAGATCTGGGTAGAGTAATGGGGATTTGTAGAAATAAGGCTGTCTGGAGGTCAACGTTTTAAAAGCAAGGTAAATTGAGAGGGAAAGTAGACTAAACATCCTTCAAATAGTATTTTACTGTGATGGACAAACTTGTATTTGTTTTACCCAAATTTCTAATAATGAATGACCAACACATATTTTGCTTTTCAATTATAGGGAATCACTCACTGTGTGTTTTCTATACACCAGTCATGCGACCATGCTTAACACTAGTGATGTTTTCGATACCACCAATTTCCTTTCCGATCCGATACCGATATTTTGTGTAAATACACTTAATTTGTCTGTAAATCGAAAAATGTAGTGTATGTCAAATCATAGCTTCATAGAAACTACAAGATATCCAAATTATTAAATTTATTTTAAACCTCGAAATATGAAATGGGTTTTCTGGAATGAATGCTTAACCCTATTTAGATTCAACTTTGCATGTAGTCTCTCCAAATAGCCTACAATAAGAGAAAACAAACACTTGCTGTTTTATAATACTAGGAGACTCAATTTGAAATTGCCAGTAAAGTTTTTTTTAGTTAAATAAATGAAGAAATGCCATAATAATAATTGACAATTAAAATATGTTCACTACTTAATACAGAAGAGGCGAAGCATAGAAGTAGTCAGGGTGTAACAACACAGCCAATAATTTATTCTAACAATTAGTGTGTTTATATGCATTTAATAAATCTATAACGGCAGAGAATTCTACAATTAGTCAAAGGCAAGCAGCAGCAGCAGTCCAACATTCCATCAATCTAAAAATATTCCTGAATTCAAAACAACTTGTCTAGTGTAAAAGGAAAGGTAAAACGTTCTGAGTTACGTAGTGTGAACTTAGCATTAGCTGGCCATATTTTTTGCAAGAATTTAGTGGCCTCCAAATATATACAGTTCTGGAAAAAAAAATGAGAGTTTCTTTGATTTTATCAAATTGAAAACCTCTGGAATTTAATCAAGAGGAAGATGGATGATCACAAGCCTCAAACCAAACTGATCTGCTTGAATTTCTGTACCACGAGTGGCATAAAGTTGTCCAAAAGTAATGTGTAAGACTAGTGGAGGAGAACATGCTTAAACTTAAAACTTTATGAATATGAACTTGTTTTCTTTGCATTATTTGACGTCTGAAAGCTCTGCATCTTTGTTTTTAGCATTTTCTGCAAACAAATGCTCTAAATGACAATAGTTTTATTTGGAATTTGGGAGAAATGTTGTCTGTAGTTTATAGAATAAAACCACAGCGTTTATTTTACTCAAACATATAGCTATAAATAACAAAATCAGAGAAACTGATTCAGACACTGAAGTGGTCTCTTTATTTTTTTTCAGAGCTGTATATGTTTTGCTAGATACTGGTAGATTGCTGGGTCAACTTTAGCAAGATTTTAATTCTGGCTTGTATTAACACTGAATCCCTTCTTTGTTACCCCCAATTTTTAAAAAAAGGAAAAACATGAGAGTTTTTTTTTTTTTTTTACACCGTTCATTTATAAGGTTTGGGACGGCATTTGATTCCTAGCTTTCTCCAAGCTTGCAGTATGTAAATTCTTCGTCGTTAAACTTTTATCTAGCTGTACAGATACTTGCTTTTTTTTTTTTTTTTTTTATGACTGTTAACATTGATGTGTTTTATTTTTTGAACGTATGATGAAATGCCTTTTTATTATCTGTGTAGGCTATTCTTTTTAGATGATACACTGTCTGAATGTCTGAAAGTTCTTCTGGAACTGATTTAAAAGTGACAATATGAACTTAAATTTTCTCCACTACTGCTGCAGTAACAAGCCTCTACTCTTTTGAGAAGGAATTGCAGTGGAATTGCATTTGCTGTGAGGATTTGATTGCTGACAGCCACGTGAGCGTTAGTGATGTCAGGTACTTATGTTTAACGATCAATTTCTGGATCACAAGCACCAACTCCCACTCATTTCAAAGAGACTGGACTGAACTCCAGCCCTCCAGAGGACTGTTTTACAGCATGGTGACCTTGGGTTGAAGGTATCTGGTCGGACAAGTGGACAGTCAATAGCATCGGAAAAAGGTGAAGAGATTTGCCTGGTATTTACGGAGCAGATCTAACTGTAAAATCTTAAATAAACAGAGAAAGCCAGAAGGTAACATAGACATGAGTTTTGCATCACTGTAGCTAAAAAACGTGGCCCTGGACATTGTGCACAGATCATGGTGATCTTGGGTGGATGTACAGAGCTCATTGAGTTGTGCTTTTCTATGGAGATTATACAAGCTGTTTGCGCACACTTGCCCACCTGTTTGAGGAATGTGTAAACCTTACGCTAATCAGCCATAACATTAGCACCACCTGCATAGTGATACCTATATCCACCATGTTTTACCACAATATGTCTGAGCCATTTGTGGCATGGACTCCACAATACTGCCCTGTGCTTATTGGACAGTTTGGTCCTTGACTAATGTTCGCTTGCCCAAAAAACGCCTTTAGCTTTGATTGCACAATACATTCACTGTGGCATTGTTTCGATGAGCTTCTGCAATGTCACAAGATTTATTATAATCCAGTGTTGCATTAACTTTTCACCAAGATCTTGCAGCAGCATTGATGGTTGTAGAGTCTGACCGCTGCATAAAGCAGCTCTTCTCCATCCAGCACATCCCAAAGATTCTCAATGAGGTTAAGATCTGGACTCTGTGGTGAAATCTCTCTCTCAATCCATGTGTGAAAATGATGGTCTCATGCTCCCTGAACTCTTTCACAATTCCAGCTCCATGAATCCTGACATTGTCATCTTGGAATATGGCCGTGATCATCAGGGAAGAAAAAATTGATCCATTGATGGAATAATCTGGTCTATACTCAGTATATTCAGGTAGAGTCAGCTGACCTCATTTTTTCAGCACATACTGTTGCTGAACCTAAACCTGCAGACCAACTGCAGCATCAACCAACCCCACATCATTTACTTACTTAAATCCAGATGGAGACTTTTTTCGGTCAGGAAGTGTAGGTCCCCTTGTTTTTCACTTTACCTCTATGTGGATCTATTGTTATGGCTGGTCAGTGAAAACTAGATGATTTACTGATTAGAAGAGAGTCTGGATATTTTTTGAATATACAGTGTTTATATAATTGTATTAGTGTTAAGCTGTAGTTACCACATGGGACGTGTTGTATTGCCATTGTTAAAAGGGCCCCATTCATGGAAGACTGAATTACTGACATTTATTTCTGAAATAAAACAGTTTGATTTAGTTTGTAAACTGGTATGTTTTCTTGTCCATATATTCAAGTTTAACTGCAAAACAGGCTGATTTTGCATAAAATAGAGCTTCTCAGACACAAAACATAATAGGAAAGTTTCACAGACAGGAATTAGGCTTAGTCTTGGGCTAAAAAGCATTGTGAATGGAGATTTATGTATTAAAAAGAGAAATATACTGTAGTCTAAAACTAGGCTTATTCCCTTTCTTTTGAGGACTGCCCACTTTCTTCATATTTTTTTTAAATCTAATTTATTTGGCATTTATTAACTTTTTTCTAAGTTACATTTTTCATAATTATGTATAGATGATTGCAGTTTTAACAATAGAAAACTGTTATTTACCTCAAAATGTGGCGCTCAAGGGGACGAGCACTTCTGTGCTGCTTGGAATGTGCTATAATTTATTAAAAAAAAAAAAAAATATTGCTAAATTGATGGCTTAAGAAAGTTTAATTCTGACTTACAGCCAATGAAAACCCAAGAAACAGCATCTCAGAACATTACAATATTTTATAAGACCAATTGGTACTTTTGACAGTGTGGACAGTGTGCCAAGTCCTGCTGGAAAATGAAAGAGGGAAGCATGAAGTGCTGTAAGATTTTGTGGGAAAACAAAACTGCACTGACTTTAGACTTGATAATAAAACACAGTGGATCAACACCAGCAGATGACATGTCTCTCAAAACCATCACTGATCATCAGTAAATTTTACATTTCATTTGTAAATCAAGGGAGCAGAGTCTGGAGGAAGAGTGGAGAGACACACAGTCCAAACTGCTCGAGGTCTAGTGTGAAATTTCCACCAATCAGTGATGGTTTGGAGAGACATGTCATCTGCTGGTGTTGATCCACTGTGTTTTATTATCAAGTCTAAAGTCAGTGCAGTTTTGTTTTTCCACAAAATCTTACAGCACTTCATGCTTCCCTCTGCTACTGACAACTTTTATGGAGATTAGGATTTCATTTTCCAGCAGGATTTGGCACACTGCCCACACTGCCAAAAGTACCAATCAGTCTTACATAATATTAACATTTTCTGAGACAATGATTTTTGGGTTTTCATCGGCTGTAAGCCATAATCATCAACAATAAAATAAATAAACGCTTAAAATAGATCACTGTGTGTTTAATACATCTATATAATATATGAGTTTCACATTTTAAACTTAATTACTGAATGAAAAGTAACTTTTCAATCATGATCTAATTTTTTGATATGCAGTAGTATATCTGTAAAGGCTTCCACAGAGGCTTGCCTTAAATTCTAGCTTGTATTGCCCTCTAGTCGTGCATTCCAGGTACTGCATTGGCATACTCTATTTAACAGTGTAACACAAAGGTGCTGTAATGTTCTCCCTACCCGCTCAGGTAGAAATCGCTCCACTTCACATCCAGTGCATTAGTTCCCACACACATATCTTATAGTTCAGTGCAGTATATTTTATATCCAGATTTCATGGTGCACAATACTAGTTCTTGTCCCATGACATATGGCATGTTAGTGTTATATACTGCAATATCAATACAGTATAAATAACACTAAAAAACAATTTTAAGTATTTTAGTAGCTTAATTCATTAATAAACTTTATTCATATTGGTTGGTGAGTCTCTTCTGTGGTCAGTCCCCTATATGAGCAATCAGGAACTGGTACTTCTGCTGCAGCCACACTCCTGTCAACTAAAAAAAGACTCAGGAAGTAAAACGATCTTATATTTTCTCACGATCGAACATGGAGCGCTTCTGGATCTTCCTTTTCTTTCTCAGCAGTAAGTAGACCTTTAATATATATTTTTTACATTTTTCCTTCAGTAAACTATTTATGGGTCATTATTAAATAATGTGCTTTTTGGCATCTCATAGCTCTAAAAATATTTTTTGTAACTATCATATGGTGTCACATCAATGTTAAAAATTTGAGGGCGCAACAATAAAAGTTTGGGCGCAAAAATAACAGGTGAAAAAAATTAACCAGAGTGTTTTAACATTTTGCGTGTGTAAATTAACTTCTCGTGAGCACAAATGTGAAACTAGCAAGCAACAAAAAGTGAGTCGTGTGCGCGCTGAAAAAAAAAAGTTGCTCTCGAGCTTCATTTTTGTCCATTTGGGTGCTTTTTTTCTTTGCGCACTGTGTGAATTACCTGCAGCAGCACATTGAGTGTTTTGCACTGGAGTTTTGAAAGGGGTTGTTTTGACAGTCCAAACTATAAGTATTTTACAAAATACTATATTAACAGTTTAAACACATTTATGTACATACAAATGTGTTTAAACTGTTAATATAGTATTTTGTAAAATAATTATACAGATTCAGCTTCACCGCTGTTCAGAAGTTTAAATCGCGGTAGCACCGCAGTTTCCGCCTTCTTTTGACAGATCTGTTAAGGTGATTGGCTGCAGTAAAAAATGATGGACAGCTTGGTCTATCTGATGAGTGACTTAATAAAAAGTGATTGACAACGAAAGTGTAGTATCTGATTGGCTGCAGTCGAAAATGATTGACACATGCTCCGCCCTTTAGCCACGCCCACTGGGGGGCTCCGGGCTGCAGCATTACATAGATGGCCTTCCTCCGGCTCGTGGAGGTAGGCGGTCCGTTACGAAACCCGAAGGTATCAGCCAATAGCGTTCGCTGAGGGAGGTGGCCCTGACTTCGCCCCTAAACTGTCAAAACCACCCCTTTCAAAACTCGAGCGCAAAACACTCAGTCGAGCACAAACTGCTGCTGCAGGTAATTCACACAGCACGCAAAGAAAAAAAACACCTGAGAGGAGAAAAATAAAGCTAGAGAGCAACATTTTCTTCAGCGCGCACACGATTACCCTTTTTTTGTTGCTCGCTATTTTCACATTTGTGCTCACGAGAAGTTAATTTACACACGCAAAATGTTAAAACATGCTGGTTAATTTTTATCACCTGTTATTTTTGCACCCTCGACTTTTGACATTGACGTGACACCATAGGTGCTCCCTTGCGCAGGACACGAGTCCGCAGCCAGTGTTGTGCCAGTTCACAGCTTTTCTGAACTAGTTCAAGTTCAGTTCATACATGCTCCAAAGTGAACAGTTTACGTTCAAAGTTCACAATTTTAATTCTGAACTAGTTCAAAGTTCAGTTCATTTTACTTTTTTCGTGAGATATTCAAATAAATACTTTTTTTCACACTACAAGCTAGAAATCACTATACGTTCTTTGAAACTGATCATTGTAGACATTTGCTCATGACACTGTAATTGTGGGTTTCTCACCAGGTGATGAAAATGTTCATAAGGAGAATCGGTGTCTGTCTCCGTGCCATCACTTCCACTAGCCATTTTTTTATTGCATTGCAGTTCTCTCTCTCTCGCCCTTGCGCTCCGCACTCACATTGTCTCTCTCTCTCTCACCCTCACGCTTCGGGCTCTCTAGCCAACGTTCATTTACAGTGATGTCTGCCGTTCTTGACACTAATTCATGTTCAAGTTCTTTATTAAAAAATGTGTTGCGTTCAGTTCAACGTTCACGAAAAAATGAGCGTGTTCAATGAACGCGTTCTTCTGAACTCGTTCACGCACAACACTGACCGCAGCGCTGCCTCGCACGGGGCACAGCCGACCGCGGCGCTACCTCCCTCGTGTAAAATGCAGTCAATATAACACTAAATACAGGTGATAAAAAGGTTTAGAATTGCTGTATTTCTCCTCTCTCCTCTCACTCGTACTCTAAGTTCTCTGTCTAGTCTAAACTTTGTGTAGATTGTGTAGATTCAGCCTGCTGAATTTGGCAACCCGAGGTAGTTTCGTGGCTGAGGAGGGGTGGGAGGGGCAGACTACTCTCTGTGGTGTTTTGAAATTGGACCGCTGTAGCCTTTTCACATGTCCGCTTTCAGTTCCTACAGAATGCAACTGGTAAAATGTATTAAAATTAACTATAGAATACGTTAAGTGAATAATTACACAATCATCTTCTATGTTTGCAATAATGTATTCATTCAGAGTTAAAAATGTATGAAAAATGTATTGGATGACAAGGACACAGTACATCAAAAATCAGACATTAAAGTCTTATAGCAACATACCGAACATCAGATATTTTTCTCAAATCATTGCTGTAACTGTGGTGTTTATTCTGTTGTGTCTCTGCAGGTATTGCAAGTGGGAGCTCACAGAGGGAGTTATCTCTTCAACATGGAGGAACGATCACCATCCCGTGTGATTATGAAAGGCAGTATATACAGCATAAGAAATACTGGTGCTATGATGCTGCTTCAGCATTCAACTTCTGTACGGTTCAGGCGTACGCTAACAATACAGCAGATAGAGTAACAGTGACTGAATACCCAGATCAGAATCTCTTTACTGTTACTATGAGAAATCTGCAGACTGGAGACACTGGATGGTACTGGTGTGCTGTGGAGATTGATGGTGGCCCAGATGTTCACGAACAAATTTATATCACAGTGAAATCAGGTATTAAATTATAAACAGCACACACTGAATAATAATTATGTATTATATTATTTTTATCACAGTGATATTAATTTCAGACATTATTACTGAATGACTTTTCATTGTGTCCAAGGTGCAGTTCCTGATGTATCTGTGGTGGAGAGCAGTGTGGGGGGTCAGGAAGGGGGCGTGGTCAGGATCCAGTGTCTCTACAGTGCTGGATATCAGTCTGAACAGAAGCAGTGGTGCAGATCTAAAGACCAGTGGTGTTACAAAGTGGGGAGGACTCACACATCCCAGAATTCAGCAGTGCAGATCAGTGATGATAAGAAAAGTAGATCCTTCAGTGTGGAGATGAGTGGACTGAAGAAGAGTGATGCTGGCTGGTACGGGTGTAGAGTTGGAAGACTAGAGGTTCCTGTTTATCTCAGCGTCAGTGATGCAGCTCCAGGTAGGATTGATTAACATCTGATTGATTGAGTTTATCGAATTGCATAAAATGTAAATTATTGGGCATTTTTAAAAAACTTACATAATACATAAATTTCATGTATTTATATTATCCAGTATCTATAATTTGCTCAACAGAAGTCACCAAGTATTCTGGCACTGAGAAACTCATGTAAGTTTAAAAACCTCAAAATTCTGTGTTGTTGACCTCTACAGTTTTACATAACTCAAAATTCTGTATTGTTGTTCTCTACAACTTTACATAACTGAAAATTCTGTGTTGTTGTTCTCTACAACTTTACATAACTGAAAATTCTGTGTTGTTGTTCTCTACAGCTTTACATAACTCAAAATTCTGTATTGTTGATCTCTACAGCTTTACATAACTCCAAATTCTGTGTTGTTGACCTCTACAGCTTTACATAACTCTAAATTCTGTGTTTTTGATCTCTATAGCTTTACATAACTCCAAATTCTGTGTTGTTGACCTCTACAGCTTAACACATCATTTCCTGTTTTGTCTTCTTTTTTTTTTTTTAATAGGAACGTGCTCATTTTAAATATGCCAATTTATACACAGCAGCCAGCCTGAACTGGCTTCTGTAAACCAAAAAAGCCACATTTTCTGCCACATTACTCAAACAGTGTAGCACGGTGAACAGATGCCTTATATACAGATTCTTTATATACATTGTGATTTTATTCCTGCTTTGTTTTATTTTCCAGAGAGTTCTGCGTCGCATAGAATAATCCCACAGCAGGAAGCCCTGCTGCAGCTTCACTTTCATTAGGATGGGTTTATTTTGTAGTGTCTGTTGCTGCAATTCTTTTGTACTAGTTTGTTTGCAGTTTATAGTACAGAGTATTGTAGAGTATTGCTGAACCTAAACCTGCAGACCAACTGCAGCATCAACCCCACATCATTTACTTACTTACATCCAGGTGGTGATGTTTTTTTGGTCAGGGAGTGTAGATCCCCTTGTTTTTCACTTTACCTCTAGGTGGTGCTAATGTTATGGCTGGTCAGTGTAAACTAGATGAAGTACTGATTAGAAGAGAGTCTGGATATTTTTGAATATACAGTGTTTATATAATTGTATTAGTGTTAAGCTGTAGTTACCACATGGGACGTGTTGTATTGCCATTGTTAAAAGGGCCCCATTCATGGAAGACTGAATTACTGACATTTCTGAAATAAAACAGTTTAATTAGGTTTGATTTAGTTTGTAAACTGGTATGTTTTCTTGTCCATATATTCAAAATTAAATGTAAAAACAGGCTGATTTGTGATGCCACAAAATTATTCATACATGTTATTTGCCTTTTTTGCTTAAGAAAGAGCTTTTCAGAAACAAAACATAATAGAAAAGTTTCACAGACAGGAATTAGGCTTAGTCTTGGGTTAAAAAGCATTGTTAATGGAGATTTATGTATTAAAAAGAGAAATATAATGTAGTCTAATACTAGGCTTATTCCCTGCATGGAATGTTTAAGGGTCAGTTTCACAGACAGGGATTAAGCCTAGTCTTATGACTAGTCAACACTTTGAATGGAGTTCTCGAGGAATAAATTAGCAACTTTATATCTTTATAAGAAATTATAAGATGAATTATATGAAAGGAAAGGAGAGAGTGGACTTAATGTGCTTTACTTTATAGATCTTTCAGAAAATGCAAAAATAGGAGTGCACTGATGCCGTCAGTGTGATTTACTTTGTTTATCCGATTTATTTGGCATTTGTTTTTTTAAATCATCTAAGTCAAACATTTCATAATCATGTATAGATTAATGCAGTTTAAATAATAGAAAACTGTTACTTACCTCAAAATGTGGCGCTCAAAGGGACAAGCATTTCTGTGCTGCTTAGAATATGCTATGATTTATTTTTAAAAAACAAATATTGCTCAATTGATGGCTTAAGAAGGATTAATTCTTACTATAACTATTCTTACTATGGGGGGGGGGTAACCTCCCTGAAATCAACTTTTGCAACTTGGGATGTCTGTAATTCTGTTCAAAGTGTGAAACTCATATTATACATAGATATTACACACAGAGTGATCTATCTTACTGTGTTTTATTATCAAGTCTAAAGTCAGTGCAGTTTTGTTTTCCTGCAAAATCTTACAGCACTTCATGCTTCCCTCTGCTGAAAACTTTTATGGAGATGCAAATTTCTTTTTCCAGCAGTACTTGGCACACTGCTCACACTGACAAAAGCCAGACAATTGGTCTTATATAATATTAACATTTTTTGGCTGTAACAATAAAATAAATAAACGCTTAAAATAGATCACTGTGTGTTTAATACATCTATATCAGGGGTCACCAACATGGTGCCCGCGGGCACCAGGTAGCCCGCAAGGACCTTATGAGTAGCCCGCAGACCTGGTCTAAAAATAGCATTTTTGTTGCTATTCTTTTTTTTTTTTAAATCACAGTTGCATTGGTGTAATTTTAGATTATATTAGATTAATATTAGCTTAGAGATAGCCTATAGTTTATATATTATTATACAATATAATGTAATATAATATGTAATATTATATTAAAATATAATATAATATAAAATGTAAACAATTGCAGAGATTTATAAAAATAGTGTTGCATATTGATATCTGTGTCTTCACATAGATGAATGTCATTAATTATTAATAATAACATATAATTAAAGGTAAATTGAGAAAAGTTGTAATTTCATGAGTGTGTATCAAACTGGTAGCCCTTCGCATTAATTGGTACCCAAGAAGTAGCTCTCAGGTTCAAAAAGGTTGGTGACCCCTGATCTATATAATATATGAGTTTCACATTTTAAACTGAATTACTGAATGAAAAGTAACTTTTCAATGATGATCTAATTTTTTGATATGCACTAGTATGTCTGTAAAGGCTTCCACAGAGGCTTGCCTTAAATTCTAGCTTGTATTGCCCTCTAGTCATGCATGCCAGGTACTGCATTGGCATACTCTATTTAACAGTGTAACACAAAGGTGCTGTAATGTTCTCCCTACCCGCTCAGGTAGAAATCGCTCCACTTCACATCCAGTGCATTAGTTCCCACACACATATCTTATAGTTCAGTGCAGTATATTTTATATCCAGATGGCAAAAGACATGGTGCACAATACTAGTTCTTGCCCCATGACATATGGCATGTTAGTGTTATCGACTGCAATATCAATACAGTATTAATCAATTTTAAGTATTTTAGTCGCTTAATTCAGTGATAAACTTTATTTATCTTGATTGGTGAGTCTCTTCTGTATGCAGTACCTATATGAGCACCTCTAGCAACCAGGAACTGGTGGTGCTGCTGCAGCCTCACTCCTGTCAACTAAAAAAAGATTCAGGAAGTAAGATGATCTCATATCCTCAAGTTTTATTCGAGATAAGAACAGATCGAACATGGAGCGCTTCTGGATCTTCATTTTCTTTCTCAGCAGTAAGTAGACCTTTAATATATATTTTTTACATTTTTCCTTCAGTAAACTAATTATGGGTCATTATTAAATACTGTGCTTTTTGGCATCTCATAGCTTTTTTTTTTTATCTTACTATGCATGTGCCCACCCTGTTGTTCTAGACAATTACACAGTGGATAATTTTAGTGAAAACTGGCATTTAATGCAAACATCACAGCTAACAGAGTTATAAGAACTTATTACAAGAACATTTAGGTTGGGTTCCTCTGGAGAAGGCCTGTATGTGCTAGTCTTCACACTCCCGGTGTTGAGGCATTACTAGTCATAGGTGGAATAATTGGTGGGTAATTGGGTGTGTAAATTGGGAGAAATGGAATAATTAAAAAAAAGTATCATGCGTTGTCCTCATATGAGGATGCACATCTGAAGAGGTTAAAAAAAAACGTCCAGAAAACAGTTTCAACAACTTTCTAAGAACATTCATTGTAGAGTTGAGAAAATGTTCTGCTAACCGAAAAATATCTGGGATTTTGAATTGTTCTTTCTGATTTTGTTTTGTTTCTAAGGCACATTTTGAAGTTGGTAAATAATTTTAATTACAATGATATTTTAGCATGACGGAGTGGACAGCTTAAACTTTACCTCTTTCAGATAAATATGAAAACAATGAGGAATATTAAGTGAAATTAATATCATTAATTGCTAAACATGCAGTAGCAAGTGCCTTCAGTCATCTGGAAACAAGGTGGCCAAATTATTATTTTTCTCCTGTAAAAACAGTTGTGCAGCCTAAACCGTAAGTCATAGAGAAATGAAACTTAGTAGGTAGATGTAGGATCAGTGCATCTCGGTGAACAACAAAAATGGCACCGATTGGTCAAGTGGTGGCGCTATAAACAAGGAAATTCATTTTTCACAATTTTCTCAATAACTCAAAAACCATAAGACCTACATTCAAAATTCTTTTTTTGATGGATTCCTTGGGTCAATACCAACAACTTTCCAATTTGGACCATGCACTTCCGTCTATATAGATTTTGTGCTAATTTGCATAATATGCAAAACCTACTTTTGCAAACTAGTCCTAGGAATTTTGACCAATCCTGGCATGTTTGGTATCAAAACACTCGTGAGAGCATGCGCTTCAATATTCATTAAGAAAAAGTTGAAATATGTAAACAATATGGCCGCCATATGCAAATTAGTCCTTCCGGATATATGCCCCATTCACTTCAAGAGGTAAATTTGGAGCACTGTTTCTCAGCAACCGTGCAACCTAGCAAGTTGAAACTTTGCATGCAGAATCTATCATACAGCCTCTAAAGGATGTTCAAAGGGCAACTTAACCAATCAACATGGCTGAACACCATCAGCCAATCAGCATTCAGCAGACATTTTGGCAGGCTGAATGTTGCCCAATCTGGATGATATTTGGCAGTTATGTTCAGGTGGAGACACTGTAGTGACCTGCAAAGTGCTGAAACAATCCGCCCACTGGGGGGCGCTGTTCCAAAAAAACGAGTATATGTCAATCATGCTGTACTATTTTGACATCTAATTGTTTTTGCCATATTTAGTACAGTGGCTCTGACAAATTTCTCAATACAACTATGTTTAAAAAGTGCTTTGTTCATTCATAATTGCTAATTGTTTGAAAATAGCTATATTGAAACTACTCTCTGGATATTTGGCCTATCACCTCCATTTCAGTCTTGCTGCACACTGTAGAGTCTCTAGGTAAATGTTCATTAAAAACATTTGTGAAAATTTCACATACAATACTCTCCAGGCATCAAGCAATCTGTGCGTCCTTGGAATTTCTAACCTAAATTGCTGTAACTCTGCAGTATTTGCTGTAATCTCACAATGTTAAAGACCTCTGTACAATATCACTCTGATGAAGCGCCATTTAATACAGAACTAGATTAAGAATAACTTGACATTACATGTCATATCAGAACATTCACTCCTTTGTGCCTCTTCTCAACATTAATAACAGGTGAAAGACTTTTGATCATTTTAAATGTGACAGAATGTCTCCAATTGTGTTAGACCTGCTTACACATCACCATCCTATGCTCTAGTAGGCACCATTGTGCAAGTTGGTGCTTGAACCCGACGATTGCCGCTTGCGGCTATATTTATTATTGCTATTTATCTTTGAGTTGTTATCAATATTGTAACATTAGTGTTAGTATTAGATTCATTATTTAATAACAGTTTTATATCCCAGTCAAGAACATTTAATTGCAAAATAATTCGCAAAAAAATAGTATCTCATTTCTGTTCTTGACCCTCCTGAACTCTCTGCTCTCCTCTATGATTTTTTTATTATTGTCTTGTGGTTCTTATTGTTGTAATTAAGGAAGATTAATTTTAGTCTGGATTTGTACACTTTTTGGCCAAGGGTATTTTTTAAAGTAGCCCAAGAAAATGCAGCCCGCCACCCCTGAATTTTTACCCGCGACTAGATTTTCAAACAAGCCCAATTTAGAAGGAAAAACTGCAAACCTGCTTGGAAATAGAACACTGTGAAGATTTCACTGATGTCAAAGGTTACTTTTCCTAATGCTGCCCTCAAGTCGTGTCAGAAATATCACCGTATTTACAAGATGGGAGCACATGAATGACAACACAAACTCAAATTTCTAGATAAGGCCTGAGTTTTCCAGTTGGGGGCGTGTCAGTAACAAGAGGTCAATAAATTGATGCTTACAGTTCTGATATTGTTACAACACTTGCAGGTTGTTATTAGCTAACTAATAAAATCACTAGCACTACGTGAAAAAACGCAAAAGTTTACTATGATTCACAGTTCTAATGGATTAAAAAGATCCCTCACCTAATCTTATTTGCTTCATTCTCTTGGATTAGGCCAAATTAAACCTCCTGTTTTTATAATAGTAGGCCAAAAGAATAAACAAAAGGATTTTCCTAAAGCCTCCATTTTCACCTGACACATATCAAGTCTTAATTACAACTTCCAACCTCGTAAGTAGGAATTTGAGGACTTGAAGTAGTGCTGGACGATATGGCCAAAAATTATATCATGATATATTCCATAATTTCGGTCGATACGATATAATTTCGATATCGACATAAATATTTTGAAGGCCTCAGAAAAACTGCTAAGAATCCCTGCAATGAAAATCTATGCACTACTGTCTGAAATTTTAATTTAAGTCTTTAAAGCCTTCTCTCACAAAAACTTTAGAAATACTTTAGAAATAAAAAATGGTCAAAATAAACCAATGATCACTTTTAATTGCTTATAGCAAAATAAAAACATGACATCTCTGTCAAACACAAGCCTATAACCTATATACAGTACAAGCCAAAGGTTTGGACACACCTTCTTATTCAATGCGTCATGACATGAAAGAAAATGCATTGAATAAGAAGGTATGTCCAAACTTTTGGCCTGTACTGTACATATTACCAATATAAATAACTTTACCATTTACAACAGAGGCAAAGCTTCTTATTCTTCTGTAAAAAAAATTAATAGATCAAAACAAAAGTGTTTCAACCAGGATAAGGAAAAAAAAGCCTTCCTATACATAAAAGGAACATGATATCACAGTCAAATAAGCAAACCTATAGGCTTTTATAACTATAAATAACTTAGATACAACATAAACTATAAAAGTGTTTCAGCCAGAATAAGGAAATTTAGGAGATTTTAAAAGAAGATTTTAGATGCTGACCGGAGCGCGGCCGAGTTTCAGCGCGAGAGATTTTAGATGCTGACCGGAGCGCGGCCGAGTTTCAGCGCGAGAGATTTTAGATGCTGACCGGAGCGCGGCCGAGTTTCAGCGCGAGAGATTTTAGATGCTGACCGGAGCGCGGCCGAGTTTCAGCGCGAGAGATTTTAGATGCTGACCGGAGCGCGGCCGAGTTTCAGAGCGAGAGATTTTAGATGCTGACCGGAGCGCGGCCGAGTTTCAGCGCGAGAGATTTTAGATGCTGACCGGAGCGTGGCCGAGTTTCTGTAAATAATACACATCGATATGACACAAAAATGATATTACCGTTATTGAAACATTTATCGCGATAAATACCGTTATCGAATTATTGTCCAGGCCTAGCTTGAAGGTAGCATTATTGTTTCTTTGACTTCTTTTTTAGTTAAATAGATAAATGAATAATTGAAATGCCTAAATTATCAGTAATCGTCTTTGAAACTATAGGGAAATATAACTGTGTATGAAATATGAATTCAACTTTAAAAATATGTTCCATGCTTCTATATTTGCAATAATGTATTCATTCAAAGTTAAAAATGTATGAAAAATGTATTGTTACACAGTGTGTGTTCAAATAACTAGGCTGCGACATAAAAGGCATGTTATACTGACATTGGCACAATACATTAACAATCAGACGTTAAAGTCTTATAGCAACATACCAACCATCAGATATTTTTCTCAAATTATTGCTGTAACTGTGGTGTTTATTCTGTTGTGTCTCTGCAGGTATTGAGAGCGGGAGCTCACGGAGGTTTTTATCTCTTCAGCCTGGAGGAACGATCACCATCCCATGTCAATATGATAAGCAGTATAAACTGCATAAGAAATACTGGTGCTATGATGCTGGTGCATCATTCAACTACTGTAGGATTCAGGCGTACGCTAATAATACAGCAGATAGAGTAACAGTGACTGATTACCCAGATCAGAACCTCTTTACTGTTACTATGAGAAATCTGAAGACTGAAGACACTGGATGGTACTGGTGTGCTGTGGAGATTGAAGGAATCACACAAGATGTTTACGAACCGTTTGTTATCATAGTGAAATCAGGTATTAAATAATTAACAGCACACACTGTAAAATAATGATATATCACTGTGTTCAGTGATGTTTCTTATACTACTTACTTAATACTGATTTATTTCAGACATCATTGCTAAATGACTTTGTGTCATCTGTCTTTGTGTCCAAGGTGTAGATCTCTTGTCTGTGGTGGAGAGCAGCATGGAGGGTCAGGAAGGGGGCGTGGTCAGGATAAAGTGTATCTACAGTGCTGGATATCAGTCTGAACAGAAGCAGTGGTGCAGATCTAAAGACCAGTGGTGTTACACAGTGGGGAGGACTGACACATCCCAGAATTCAGCAGTGCAGATCAGTGATGATGGGAGGAGTAGATCCTTCAGTGTGGAGATGAGTGGACTGAAGAAGAGTGATGCTGGCTGGTACGGGTGTAGAGTTGGAAAACTAGAGATTCCTGTTCATCTCAGCATCAGTGATGCAGCTCCAGGTAGGATTGATTTAAATTTATTAAATGTCATATAAAGTAAATTATTGGACATTATGTAAATCGTATATTTAAAGGTCATGTATTCCTACTGTCCAGCTTGTATGTTATTAAAAATATACACATGTCCCTTTTTAATAAAAGTGATTGTTTTTTTCTGTTTTAAATTTGTTTGTATTTTGGTCTTACAGCTATAACTATGTCTGCTACGACTGCTATGAATCCTGCAACTATGACTCTTCATGGCTCCTCAGGTATGATCACGCCACCGTTCAATAAATAATTTTAACCAAAGAAACCTTTTTCTATACTTTTCTCAGACACTGACACAGTAAATACGACACCATAGCAGAGCATGGTAGTACAACACTGTAAGAAAAATATTTTAATTATCCTTGAGTCTAACAATTAAGTGTTGGCTAAGGCTAGCTTTTAGCCAAGGACAGATATGCACTTGCTTCCTCATGTGGCGCTTCCCAGAGGGGCCCTTGCCCAAGGAGAGCTTCCCCAAGTGTCTCATCCCAAAGGAAAGCTTCCTCAAGTGTCTCATCCCAAAGGGAAGCTTCCTCAAGTGTCTCATCCCAAAGGGGAGCTTCCCCAAGTGTCTCATCCCAAAGGGGAGATTTCCCAAGTGTCTCATCCCAAAGGGGAGCTTCCCCAAGTGTCTCATCCCAAAGGGGAGCTTCCCCAAGTGTCTCATCCCAAAGGGGAGCTTTCCCAAGTGTCTCATCCCAAAGGGGAGCTGTCCCAAGTGTCTCATCCCAAAGGGGAGCTTCCCCAAGTGTCTCATCCCAAAGGGGAGCTTCCCCAAGTGTCTCATCCCAAAGGGGAGCTTTCCCAAGTGTCTCATCCCAAAGGGGAGCTTCCCCAAGTGTCTCATCCTAAAGGGGAGCCTCCCCAAATGGCTCTTACCAGAGGGGTGCTTCCCTAACTGGCGCTTCCAAGAGGGGCTTTCCTAAATGTCTCATACTAAAGAGGAGCTTTCCCAAGTGGCGCTTCCCCAAGTGTTTTATACCAAAGAGACATCTCTTAGAAGGGTGTTTCCTGAAGAGGTACTTCCCACAGTGGCGCTTCTCTTAGTGTCTCATCCCAAAGGGAAGCTTTCCCAAGTGATGTTTCCCATAGAGGCACTTACCAGAGGGGACCTTCTCCAAGTGGTACTTACCAGAGGAGCATTTTCCTAAATGTCTCGTCCAAAAGGGGAGCTTTATCAAATGTCTCATCCTAAAGGGGAGCTTTCCTAAGTGGTGCGTTCCAGAGGGGCGCTTTATTGAAGGTCATGTCCCCAAGTTCACGGGGGGTTATGGTGTAGGCTGCAGCGCAGGGTCCACGTCTATGTGTAGGGTACACGTAGGTCACGCCTTAGATTTTAACACAGAAGTATATATTGGCCTTTAAGAACACAGTGATTGACAGGCCTGGCTGGAACAGACTGTCCGCACTACATGAAGTAGCTGAGTTGTGATAAAGATGTCAGTCAACTATAGACAGTTAATCATACTATTATTTAAATTGTACTGATTTTCCTTTCTGAATTGTTTATTTCTCTATTCTATTCTTAGTTTGCTCTACAGAAGTCACCAAGTATTCTGGCACTGAGAAACTCGCGTAAGTTTAAAACCTTAAAATTCTTGTTGACCCCTACAGCTTTACATAACTCAAACTTTTCTGTTGTTGATCTCTACAGCTTTACATAACTCAAAATTCTGTGTTGTTGAACTCTACAGCTTTACATAACTCAAAATTCTGTGTTGTTGAACTCTACAGCTTTACATAACTCAAAATTTTCTGTTGTTGATCTCTACGGCTTTACATAACTCAAAATTCTGTGTTGTTGATCTCTAAAGCTGTACATAACTCAAAATTCTGTGTTGTGGATCTCTACTGCGTCTTTACATAACTCAAAATTCTTTACAGCTTTATGAAACTTGTTGTTGACCACTACAGCTTTTGGTAACACAAATCTAAACTCTAAAGTGACGGTGGAGACTTAGGGATATTAATATTATTGAACTTATTATGGAATCATTGTATTTTGTGTGGTGTGCTATAGAACATGCAATGGAAACATCGGGAAAGCATTTTTACACTTAGACACAGAAGCACATGTAGTATGTCATTCAGTGGCAGTCACATCATTTCCTGTTTGGCCTTCTTTTAAAATAGGAAAGTGCTATGTGCAAATTTATGCACAGCAGTCAGCCTGAACAGACTTCTGTAAACATAAACCCCCACTTTTCTGCCATATTACTAAAACAGGGTAGCACTGTGAACAGATGCTTTATATACATTGTGATTTTATTTCTGCTTTGTTTTATATTTCAGAGAGTTCTGCATCGCACCGAATAATCCCACAGCAGGAAGCCCAGCAGCAGCTTCACTTTCAGTAGGATGGGTTTATTTTGTAGTGTCTGTTGCTGCAATTCTTTTGTAGTAGCTTGTCTGCAGTCTATAGTACAGAGTATTGTAGTATAGACTACTCTACTGCATGGCTGCATACGTTTCTAATATAAACAGGAATGCACTAAACACAAACCGTACAAAATAAAACTATAAATATGGCTGGACATTTTCTTTCATACATTTTCATTTATTCTGTAGATTTTTTC
The DNA here is from genome assembly GCF_023375975.1 of Astyanax mexicanus. Lineage (NCBI taxonomy): Eukaryota > Metazoa > Chordata > Actinopteri > Characiformes > Acestrorhamphidae > Astyanax > Astyanax mexicanus. The sequence goes on along the minus strand of NC_064411.1, from coordinate 50,060,452 downwards.
ACTCCTCTACAATAATAAAAGACAGCAGCCGGCCTTATCTGGGCTAAATATATTTAGCCGCAATGCTAACAGCAGGATTTTAGCTACAATGCTTAAAGATGGCAGTTGCCCTCAGCTGGCCTAGAGCAGTTTAGCTGCAATGCTAACAGCTAGGCAGGTCAGTTCACACAGCGGCCATTTTTGATAAACAACCAGTATGTATGAGTATTAATGTGATGTAATTAGATTTGTATAGTTTGAGCTTGAGATATAATCTATTAATATATATATATATATTTTTGTTACATTGGATGCTGATATATCTCACTGATATAAGCAGCAAAAATGATGGTGATGGTTAGACAGTATGGATTATGGGTTGGAGAAAGAAGACAGCAGAACTTTTAAGTCTGATGTTTTTGTAATTTCTATATATTTTGATAATGTTTTTATTGTGGTAGAAGTGTCAATAAGTTCTATGTATTTTATATTTTGTTACTGCTAATTTTAGTGTATTTTACATTACATTTGGCAGACGCTTTTGTCCAAAGCGACTTACAATAGTCAAGTACAATGTAAAATAAGTTTAAAGGTAAAACATCTTTGGATAGGGATAAAAGGAGGTCAAAGGGGAGTAATAGGATAGAGGAGTGAAGGAGGGGAAGAAGGAAATGGGGTTAGAAGTAGTTAGTGTGTTAGAGGTGTTAAGAGAGTAAGTGCTCTTTGAAGAGCTCTGTCTTCAGGAGTTTATTAAAGATAGTGAGAGATTCTCCTGATCTGGTAGTGGAAGGTAGTTAGTTAGAGGTGTTAGGAGAGTAAGTGCTCTTTGAAGAGCTCTGTCTTCAGGAGTTTATTAAAGATAGCGAGAGATTCTCCTGATCTGGTAGTGGAAGGTAGTTTGTTCCACCATTGGGGAACTCTGTATGAGAAAAGTCTGGATTGCTTTGTGTGAATGTTTGGCAAAGCGAGGCGACGTTCATTGGAGGAGCGCAGCGGCCGGGAGGTAGCGTAAGCCTTCAGGAGCGAGTGCAGGTAGGAAGGAGCCTGTTCTGACATCACCTTGTAGGCGATTGTAAGAGCTTTGAATTTGATGCGAGCATCAACTGGTAGCCAATGGAGCTCAATGAGCAGCGGGGTGACATGTGCCCGTTTTGGCTGGTTGAAGACCAGACGTGCTGCTGCATTCTGGATCATTTGGAGTGGTTTTACTATGCAGGCCGGGAGGCCAGTTAGCAGGGCATTGCAGTAGTCGAGGCGTGAGATGACCACAGCTTGTACCAGGAGTTGGGTGGCCTGTTGCGTCAGAAACGGTCTAATTTTTCGGATGTTATAGAGCGCAAAGCGGCAGGACCGAGCAACTGAGGCCACATGGTGCGTGAAGGAGAGTTGGTCATCAACCAGAACACCCAGGTTCCTAGCAACCTTTGTCGGTGAGAGAGAGAGAGTCGATACTTATAGAGAAGTTGTGTTGAAAAGATGGTTTTGCTGGTATAACCAGAAGTTCAGTCTTTGAGAGATTTATTTGAAGGTGATGCTCCTTCATCCATGAGGATATGTCAGAGAGACACTGCGATATCCGCAGTGTCAATTTTCTGCTGATATATCTTAAATTATAGTTTAGTAATGGCAAAAAAATGTTATTATTGTAAGATATTTTTGTGAGGGGGGTATTAATATTCCCATACTCATATTTGTGGGTCTAAATTTCATTCAAACTGAAATAATGTTGGTTACTAATAATAAGCAATGTTATTAGCATGTTGTTACTGTTGCTGTTTGTTTGATGATGCATTTGTTGGTATAAAGAGATTCAAATAAATGTGTTTGACTTCCACTGTTGTGCAAAGAAAACAATTTATCAGAAATTTAGATGAGATGTGGGTGGGTCTTTTAATTACTTGTTGGGGAGGAGTTAATGATGATAAGGTGATATGGGAATGAGATAGGGAATTGGGGATGAGGTGGGGATAAGTTGGATAGTTTGGGATCAGCTGGGACGTTAGGGATGAGATGGGGAATTGGGAATGAGGTGGTGAATTAGGATTGAGGTGGTGAATTGGGAATGAGGTGGTGAATTGGGAATGAGGTGAGGATGCATTGGAGAGTTTAGGATCAGCTGGGGAGTTGGTAATGAGATGGGAAATTGGAAATGCGGTGGGGAATTGGGGATGAGTTGGGGAGAAGGTGAGGAATTGGGGAGGAGTTGGGGATGAAATGGGGAATTGTGAATGAGGTTGGGAATTGGGGATGAGATGGGGAATTGGGGATGAGATGGGGAATTGGGGAGAAGTTGGGGATAAATTGGAGAATTATGGAGCGGTTGGAGAGTATAGGATCAGCTGGGGAGTTGGGGATGAGGTGGGGAATTAGGGAGGAGTTGGGGAAAAAGTGGAGAATTATGGAGTGGTGGGAGAGTTGAGAGCAGCTGGGGATGAGGTGGGAAATTGGGGATGAGTTGGGGATAAAGTGGAGAATTATGGAGCAGTGGGAGAGTTGGGGATCAGCTGGGGAGTTGGGGATGAGTTCGGGAATTGGGGAGGAGTTGGGGATAAAGTGGAGAATTATGAAGCAGCTGGGGAGTTGGGGATCAGCTGGGGAGTTGGGTATGAGGTGGGGAATTGGGGAGGGGTTGGGAATGTGTGGATGTGTTAGGGATGAGGTGGGGAATTGGGGAGGGGTTGGGAATGTGTGGATGTGTTAGGGATGAGGTGGGGAGTTGGGGATGAGGTCAAAAGTTGGGGATGAGCTTTAAAGTTGGGAATGAGCTGGTAAGTTTGGGATCAGCTGGGGGTTCGGGGATGAGGTTGGGAGTTGGGAAGTTGGGGATGTGTTTATGGATGAGGTTGGGAGTTGGTTTGTTTGGGATCAGATGGGGAGTAGGGGGATTAATTAGGCTTTATTATGCTATGTTACTCTAATGCAATATAATGCATCTAATCTAATGCAGTGATGTAACTACTGTAGCTGTCTGGCCTCTACTGGCTGGGAACACCTGTAAACATATTAATTCATGGAGTTAACTAGTCAGCTAGTTGTGTGGCAGCATTACAGTGCATAAAATCATGCAGAAATGGACCAGAAGCTTCAGTAAAGCTTCAGTAAAATTATTAAAGAAACAATAAAAAATAAAACAAATCTGTTAGTAAAAGCGTTCAGTCATTATCACGGATACCATGGGATTTTAATGTCCACATGTCCCAGGGACAAAATACAAGAGTGCGTGTGTTAAGGTCCTAAACCTACAATAACCCAGATTGAATGGTGAATCGATCAGAAAGAACCTCTTGTTAATGAGGGATCAAATTTTTCCCAGTGAGTTTATCTACAAGGGGACTTAATTATCCCACGCACAACCCAATCCTTAAATTTAACAATGGACACCAATATTGCACACTAAGTAACCCCTAGAACTAACCTACCTTAATTATTAAAAATATGATTCAGTTTGGGAGGGAATATAGTTTATACCAGTAGAATTACCCGAAGGAGACAACAACAAAAATAAGAAACAAAGCCTTTTATTAATTATTATTATATCTTGACATTAAAGCAGCTAAGAAGCATGCGTAAGTAAGACTAAAAATATTTGCATAATTCTTAAGGTTAAAAACCTCAGACCAGAATGGATAATCAATAAACAAACAAAAAAAGAGCAAAATTAACATAAAACAAACAAAACACAAAATAAACAAAATGTCCCAGTCTCTAAGATGAACAGCTTCCAGGGCAGGCAGATGCAGCTCTTCAGTCCACAGGGTCCACTCACGTCCCTAACAGGGCACAGGAAAGGCTGAACAGTAACTAGTTCCTTTAAACCAGAGACTGTAAAAAAAGATGGACGCCGTGTCGCCATTCCCATTCATTCAATGAAAATGAAGCCAAAATCTTCCACCATGTTGGCGATCCTGAAACCCGAGTCTGAGCAGTAGAGACCAGAGGAGGGTGAAAGACTGTGGAGAGCACCTACTCATTTAAATAACCCCGCCCCTGAGGACTGCCTCGAGGTCACAGGCTGCAGAGCAGAGCGGAGCTGACGGTCTGTTATTGGTCCCGCCCATAACCAGCCCTTTTACAATAACCACACCTTTTTTGAATAGAGCTGAATGATGTTTTAAAAATGAATTCTGTGAGGATATAAAAATTTGACAATATAAGCAGAGGTTACACTAGCTGTTGCATTTAAATAATGGAGGTAGAATTACAGTATATTAGAAAAAAACGTGATTGAAAGTTTTCTGTTTTGCCATTGAAACCTATGGGGGTGGGTGGGGTTACACAGCTTTCTGCAGCCGAACAGCAGATCAAGTACAACGCCGCAGAGTAAGCTTGAAAAGGGTTTCAAGTTCTACGTTTCGTCCTACCTGTGCAATTTTGAAGGTAAGTCGCCGACGCTAACGCTTATTCTAGCTAGCTAACTAGCTAGCTGTTAGTTAGCATCAGGTAGCGGTCTAGCGATGGGACTGTTGTTTTTGGTCACGAACCAAACCGTCCTGGTTCAGTTTAACTGTGTTACTAGAATGCTTATCTTTAACGTGTTTGTATTTCTGATGTAAGTGTCAGGTAAAAATATGGCTAACGCCACACCAGCTGAGAGTAGGACTGGTTAAAATGATGCGTTCAGAGTTCTGTTCAGTGTCACGTTCAAAGTTCTGTTGAACATGTTCAAAAGTTAGTTCAGCACAAGTTTCACCCTTTTTACTCTTTCTTCACCCTTTTTACTCTTTCTTCACCCTTTTTACTATTTTTACTCTTTTACTACGTAAGCTTTGATAAACAAGCAAAGATGCTGGTAGCCAAATGCAACTGAATAGCTGATTGGGAAAGTTTCACAGGCTATTTGGTCTGTAGTAAACTCATGAGACATTGTTTTACAGTTTGAGCTACTGTAATCTATCTCTATGGCTCAAAAGCAGAAAATAGTTCACCTCAGCTATTCTTCAAACTGCATGTTCTAACTCACTAACGTTACTTCTTTATTAACATATGGCTTCAACTCTTATACTTACTAACAGTTTGATAACACTCTTCAAGGAGCAGAAGCAAAACCTGCACTGTTATGTTGTTGGTGGACAAAGGAAAAAAAATATTTGTAGGCCTGTTTAATCCCTGTGTGTAAGCATTTCTCCTGGAGTGAAAATGAACTTCAAATGTAAAATATTTTAGTTCACAGTTTTCAGAAACATGAACTTTTGGATTTCAGCTTAGTAGTGCATGCATCCTAAACATCCTAAACAAGTGAAAGACACAATAGCTAGTGTAGTGTTGTGTAGTGATGCAGAACAGCACAAATGTTATGGTAGAGGGTAGACAAGTGTTTTACACCACTAACAATGTGACAGGACAGATATTGCTCATGTTGTTATTGCTGGAGACAGTCTTGTTTTTCAGTGTAATAAAATTTTTCCTTTGTGTATTTCAGATGACCTTACGTGATTCAAAGCCAGTTGTGCTAATAAACAGCAACTGTTCTTGTGTGGCTGGTTGTGGAATCTGCAACCACTTGGTTGCATTGCTTTTCCAGATGGCTCATTATTCTGAATGTGGCATGACTGTCGTCCCTCCTGTCCTTTCATGCACACAGACAGAACAGAAGTGGCATAAACCACGAACAATGGTATGTCTAATTTCATTAGCTAATGTTTGTATCCCTTTTTACAGTCACTTTTCTAACACCATCTTTAAAATAAATAGGGTGTGAAGCCTGGACCCGTGGATGCGATGGTTGTCCTGAAGCCCAAACCAGGTGCTACTACAGCCAGTGGAGTTACGTATGTAGCACCAAAGATAATAAGCAGGCTACAGTTTATTGTAAAAATAAATGCTTTTGGTCATCTGATAATGTTTTTCCGACATTGTTGTTGCTAACCCTGTTCTTTTCAAAGTCTGCTTAATTTTACCCCTTTGTACTTAAGATGATAACCTGTGATACTAATTAGTGGACACACCTTGATTTAACATGTCTCCTTGGTCACATTATTTTCAGGGCTAGCATCCTTATGAGTTATGAGTACTTTTTAAAATAATTATTTTAAACCACAGTTTAAAATCAGTGTCAGATTTTCATTTGTTCATTTGCATAAGATCTTTATTTATTATTACTTTTGTCAGATTCATTCCTTATTTATTTAACCTTTGTTATTAATTAACTGAGGGGTAGCACCAATTTTGTCTGTGTATATATTGTAATGACAGTGCTGGTAAACAGATTACAATGTGTAAAAATAAATATTGACTGTTCACTTATTTCAGATCTACACTTTACAAGGGCTATACAACCCTCAATCCTAGACCTGCCTACGCTGGAATGAAAGCAGAATCTCTTCCCCTCATCTGCACAATGAACATCTCAGCTGACAAGCCACTTGTGGACTCTGTCTTTGGGAAGGTACAAGCTGGAAGTGTACTGTCCTATCAACAAACCCTACCTCCACCTGATAGTGTTGTACTACATGAGGACGCACCCCCATTCCCCAGTGTGCCACTAGATGGTTACCATCTAAACCCAAGTGAATATTCATTTGTGCCAACTCACCAAGAACAGCTACATCTGAGCTCACTTTCTGTGACCTTATCACAGTCACACCTCATTGAGGAGGCAACAAGATGCCAAAGCGCTACACCTGAGTGGCATTCACTTAGGAGAGAAAGGGTGACAGCCTCACATTTCAGAGAGGTGAGCCATGTTAGAGGTCCAAGGACTGCAGAAGGCCTTGCAGAAAGGATGATCCGAGGGACACGACAAACGGCAAACATGAAGAGAGGCCTGGAAATGGAAACCGGGGCCTTAAAGGATTATGCAGTTCTGAAAAACCTGAACTTAACCAAGTGTGGGTTGGTTATTCACCCAGATGCACCTTGGCTGGGTGCATCGCCGGATGGGCTTGTATATGACCCCCTTGAGCGTCCATCATTTGGGCTTGTTGAAACTAAATGCCCAAATGCACAAAGTTATGTGGACTGCAATGTCCTCAAAATGGCACAAGGTAAATACAAACTGAAGGAGACACTGATTTTTGGGTTTCATTGGCTTTAAGCCATAATCATCAATAATAAAATAAACGCTTAAAATAGATCACTCTGTGTGTAATACATCTATATAATATGAGTTCAACATTTTAACTGAATTGCTGAAATAAAGTAACTTTTCAAAGATATTCTATTTTTTTGAGATGGCCCTGTACATTCACATTACATTATCATATGTATGATCTGTATTGAGATTAGCAATTGCTTGCCCAAGCTTTCACCAAGGGACCATTTTGATAATTCACCAAAAGGCAGGCAACAGCAAAAAGTTGGTTTATGCTGCCTGTGATTGAAAGGGGGATCACTGTGCTGAATATTTTATGTTCTTTGACCCTGCGGATCACACGCTCAACATGGACTCTCAGTCTTGCAATGGACTGGGTCTGTCTGATCTCAGACCTAGACAGTTGAGCTCTCTTTGCCAAAAAAGTGGGTATGTGCACTCTGCATGGTACGCAGTCTTCAACAAGGAAACCCTTGTCTACCATAATGGCCATAGATGGGTCAAGGAGGGGCACAATGCCAGACTGCTTTAAGATCTCCTTATCACTGATGGCACCTTGATAAAGAGAAGATACAAAGGTCACTGCACCATGAGGGGCTATTCCAATCAACCCTTTAAATGTACAGTGTGATTTATAAGTGGAAAACACCTCGCTCTGGAGGAGAAGGGAATTTGGGGTCTGACATCTCAGTTCTGTGCAATATAAAATTACTTGAGTGTCAGCGTATTCCTGAAACACCTCTGGAAGGTGAGCTTTCACAGTGTCCCCATCTAGCCAAATATCTACAGCTCCTAATACAGTATAAAGAAAGTTGGCCCAGGTGTTAACAATTCGACTAACAGTTGACCGCTGTATTCTAAATCTATGGGCCAAATCCTTTTGCATGAGTCCCAATGACAGGTAGTTCATGAACAGGAAGAACTCATCAATTGGTTGAAGAACCTGGGGGAAAGAAAATGTATTACCCTATTGCAAGAAATACATTATGGCAGTCAAAACTTATTTTGATATAAAGATTAATGTTAAAATGAATACATAACATGCTAGGAAAACATTTACCGTTGCACTTGCAGAGTGAGGGACTTGATCAGTCTTCACTGCAGTCTGAGCTCTTGTAACCCATACAATGTTGAGGGTGGCTGGCTCTATTTGCTTCCAAAATCCCATCAGGTGGGCGTGAGTTGCAAATCTGTGGAACATGTGAGTTATATTGATCAGGCTAATTCTTTCACATCTTTATTTCAGACACCAAAAAAGGCACATCCAATACAATATACTGTCTCTTTTCACTGTCAAATGCCTCTTATCTAATGTATTGCACTACTTGATTACTGTCACTGAGCTGTACTGAACATCACTTGCATTGTTACAGATGACATAACCTGCCTCATCTTTTTCTAGCTTGCCTATTTGAAATTATTGGCTCTAGCCAGTCATTACTCAGATCATCTCTAATAACGAAAACAAGCCTTTCATAATTTCCAGCAATATTCAGCATTACACTGTAAATATGTAGTCCTTTAATCTTAATTGTCATCATTATTCAAATCTGGGACATTTAAGAACTACGGTAAGTACCTGGGCCACACACAAATTTCTCTACCCAGATAATAATGTGTTAATAATATATATTTTTAATGTTTTAGACCTACTGCTCTATAGTTCTAACTCAGACACTGTGGATAATTTTTATTTACCTGGTAAAGAATCGTATGTCTTCATCAGAGGCAGCAAACCGCTCCAAACCAAACCTGCTGCTGATGGTTAACTCCTCGACTTGTTTTCTGAGCCTTGATATCTCCTCGCGTAGCTCTTCGTTTTCGTTAAGGGAGATATCAAGGGCAGCAGGCTCAGTACTGGCACAGTAGTCATGTTCATGACACGGCCATGGGTCATCAGGGTCAGTCGGCATCTCTGTTGGTTCGGTGTTGGGTGGACGCTCTGTTCTTTCCCATACTCAGAGGCGGTCTTTGCATAGATTCATTGCTAGGCAACTGCCTTGGGCCCCTCCCACTGCAGCCCACTGTAGGGGCCCCCTGACTAGCTGCAAACTTCCCAATTACAGCTGTAATTGGGGCCCTTTGGGCAGTAATTCACAGAAATGGTGATTCTTGTATGTTTAAAATGGAAACAAAGACAACACAATAAATTACAAAGAAATACAGTTCAGTCCACACCCCCTCTCTTTCCCGTTAAAATGGAATATTCCATTCATGCCATGTGGCCATGCCGTGAACCACTACACGAGGAATTAAGGTGAAATTAAGTGGGTTGTGAGCGAAGCCATGAAGCGCCACTTGCTACAAAAAGAAAAAAGAAGGAAGAGGCTAAACTAAAAACAGATCCTCTTCCAAAACTGATAAGCTTTTTTATCAATAAAATACTAAACTTTTTTAAAATGAATAATAAGTAATTAATATAAAATAAAAACTCATTTAAAACACAATCCAAAGCTATATAATAGTGCACAGAATAATATCAGGTTTAGTTAGTTTCAGTTTCAAATAATTGAAACAGCTCACCAAAACCTCTACCCATCCTTTATATTTGACAATATTTTATTACCTTACAGGTCCACACCCATCTTAATTTTAGTTGTTATATTATCTTTAGCCTCGCGCTGAATTTAGCTCCGTGCTGCGGGAGGGAGGGAGGGGGAGAGAGAGAGCGCAGCGCAGCAGCGTGGCGCATTTTGCCTGATTTCTCTTGATTAAATTTCAATAAAAATGTGAATTTAATACCTTTTAATACGATATATTTTAATTCACTTGATAGGACCTTATTTATTAAAAAGTTTTTTTTTTAAATCGCAATGCCGCGCACGCTTTCCTTTTGACTGACGCTAAACTGTTTGATCCAGTTGTTATATTATATTATATTAATACCATTTTAAAGTTTTTCGTTTCTATGTTTTGAAATTTGTTAGATTATATTTTTGTCAACATTTTGGGTTTATTTTCGTTTGTTATTTTTCTAATAATAATAGAATTTACATAATTTATTTTCAAAGTACCGTGCCGAACACTGGCTGACAATGAGCAAGTTTCCTGGCACAAACCAGCATGAATGACATGAAATGTTTAAAATTAATACAGACATGTAGAAAAACGAAGACGAAGACAAGCTGTAACCTAGATATAAATAATAATAGAATAATAATAGAATAATAATAAATAATAATAAATAATAGAATAATATGCCAATTAGGCATATTTGTAGCAGTAGGGTATTTTTTCATCCCTGACTCTAATTCATTTAAGTTATATATCTGATTTTATCTTTTTCCTACAATCCCTGCTAAGTTTTAGGTGAAGGAGACCTAAAGAAGGTCAGTGCATGTTTCTGGAAAAACAAAACAGTGGGCATGGCATCGCGATGGTTACCATCCATCGCAATGTTGGGTCATAAATGAGGATGGACTATGGTATCATCCATCGGCACAACCCTATTTCTTGCATATTAATGTCGATGGGCCCCCTAGCTAAATTCGCCTTGAGCCCCCAAATTGCTAAGTCCGCCACTGCCCATACTCCAGGTTTTGCAGTTGGGATATTGTAGTTATTCCAATCGAAAAGCACAGGAACAGCTCCGGGTGTTAGGCGTCGTCGTCCAGCAGGAGTGGGGGGCTCGATTAAATCAGCAGTGACAAAGTGTCGCGAGCACACTCGAGAAGTACTTGTTATGATAAAATGATCTCTCCTGATCTTAACAACCCACTGTTTCTGCAATTCGGAGTCCTTTGGAAAGGTGTGAAAGCTCAGGTGAGAGTTGGACCTAGATGATGCTGTGCAGAACGGCACACAGCAGTGGTGGTTAGAGAAGAAGTTTAAAGCAGGGTTAGGTTATAAAACATATCCCAAGTTTTGAGCATTGTTCAGTCCATCATCCAAAAATGAAAAAAGTATTCTACAACTGCAAACCTACCAAGACATGACCGTCCATCCTGCAAAAGACTTCAGACTGGGAAGGAGATTCACCTTCTGGCAAGACGATGACCCTAAACATGCAGCCAGAGCTACAGTGTAATGGTTTAGATCAGAGAATATATTTATGTGTTAGAATGGCCCAGTCAAAGTCCTGACCAAAATCCCATTGAGAATCTGCGGTAAAACATGAAATCCAACATGGCTGTTCTTGAGCTATTGTTTCTAGATGCTCAAAGCTGGTAGAGACAAACTCAAAAAGACTTGCAGCTGTACAAATACTGATACAGTGGGGCTGAAAACGTTTGCACATCACTTTTCAGATTTTTTATTTGATAAAACTTTTGAACTTTTATCAATTATGTGCAACTTTGTGTACTAGTTTTGTGACCTCACTGTAAATATAGCAACCAGGAAGTGGTGGTGCTGCTGCAGTCACAGTTCTATCAGCTCCTTTAAATAAGACTCGCAGCAAGTAAGATGATCTCATATCCTCACGTCTTACTGGAGATAAGAACAGATCGAACATGCAGCGCTTCTGGATCTTCATTTTCTTCCTCAGCAGTAAGTAGATCTTTCATATATATACATATTTTTTTACATTTTATCTTCAGAAACAGAGTAAACTATTTATAAACCAATAATCAGACACTACAGTCTTAAACTGATAAATAAACCATCAGAAAACTTTGACATTACTAACAGTAGAGGTTATTCTGTTGTGTCTCTGCAGGTATTGAGAGCGGGAGCTCATATAGAGAGTTATCTCTTCAACCTGGAGGAAATATCACCATTCTGTGTGATTATGATAAGCGGTATAAACTGCATAAGAAATACTGGTGCTATCATGCTGGTTCAGCATTCAACTTCTGTAAGATTCAGGCGTACGCTAATAATACAGCAGATAGAGTAACAGTGACTGATTACCCAGATCAGAACCTCTTTACTGTCACTATGAGAAATCTGAAGACTGGAGGCTCTAGAGACATGGGATATTCTAGCTCATACTGGTGTGCTGTGGAGATTGAAGGGGGCCCAGATGTTCACGAACAGTTTTATATCACAGTGAAATCAGGTATTAAATTATAAACAGCACACACTGTATAATAATGATTTATCACTGTGTTTAATGATATTAATTTCAGACGTTATTGCTGAATGACTTGTCTTTGTGTCCAAGGTGTAGTTCCTGATGTGTCTGTGGTGGAGAGCAGTGTGGGGGGTCAGGAAGGGGGCGTGGTCAGGATCCAGTGTCTCTACAGTGCTGGATATCAGTCTGAACAGAAGCAGTGGTGCAGATCTAAAGACCAGAGATGCTACACAGTGGGGAGGACTGACACATCCCAGAATTCAGCAGTGCAGATCAGTGATGATAAGAAAAGTAGATCCTTCAGTGTGGAGATGAGTGGACTGAAGAAGAGTGATGCTGGCTGGTACGGGTGTAGAGTTGGAGGACTAGAGGTTCCTGCTCTTCTCAGCGTCAGTGATGCAGCTCCAGGTAGGATTGATTAACATCTGATTGATTGAATTTATTAAATGTCATAAAAAGTACATTATTGGGCATTCTGAAAATCATACATTTAAATGTCATGAACTCATGGTATGTTATTAAAAAGTATAGACATGTCCCTTTTTTTGTTTGTTTTTCTACTGTTTTAAATTTGTTTGTATTTTGGTGTTACAGCTATAACTATGTCTGTTACAACCATGACTCCTGGAACTATGAGTCCTGCAACTATGACTCCTGGAACTATGAGTCCTGCAACTATGACTCTTCATAGCTCCTCAGGTATGATCACACCACCGCTCAATAAATAATTTTAACCAAAAAAAACTTTTTCTATACTTTTCTCAGACACTGACACAGTAATTACCACACCATATCACAGCATGGTAGTACAACACTGTAAAAAAATATTTTAATTATCCTTGAGTCTAAACATGAAGTGTTAGCTAAGGCTAGCTTTTAGCCAAGGACAGATATGCACTTGCTTCCTCAAGTGGCACTTCCCAGAGGGGCCCTTGCCAAAGGGAATCTTCCCCAAGTGTCTCATCCCAAAGGGAAGCTTCCCCAAGTGTCTCATCCCAAAGGGAAGACTTCCCAAGTGTCTCATCCCAAAGGGGAGCTTCCCCAAGTGTCTTATCCCAAAGGGGAGCTTCCCCAAGTGTCTCATCCCAAAGGGAAGACTTCCCAAGTGTCTCATCCCAAAGGGAAACTTCCCCAAGTGTCTCATCCCAAAGGGAAACTTCCCCAAGTGAACACAAGGCTTCACTTTTTAGCAACCTGTTTTCAGATGAGTTTTAACCACAAAGGTGGGAATGTCTGGGGGGAACACGGGACTTGACGGACCAATCACAGTTGAGGTTGTAGTTACATTTATGCAGAAATTTAGGATGGACTACAGTGTAGGCTGCAGTGCAGGGAGCGCATAGGTTACTGTGTAGGTAACACAGAGGTATGAATTGGCCTTTAGGAATACAGTGATTGGCTGGAACAGACTGTTGAAGTCAAGCTGTCAGTCAACTATAGACAGTTAATCATACTATTATTTAAACTGTACTGATTTTTCCTTTCTGAAGTGTTTATTTCTCTATTCTTTAGTTTGCTCTACAGAAGTCACCAAGTATTCTGGCACTGAGAAACTCATGTAAGTTTAAAAACCTCAAAATTCTGTGTTGTTGACCTCTACAGCTTTTTATAACTCAAAATACTCTGTTGTTGACCTCTACAGCTTTACATAACTCAAAAGTATGTGTTGTTGATCTCTACTGCTTAACATAACGTACAATTCTGTGTTGTTGATCTCCACAGCTTTTTATATCTCAAAATACTCCGTTGTTGACCTCTACTGCTTAACATAACTCAAAATTCTGTGTTGTGAATCTTTTCTGCTGCTTTACATAACTCAAACTAAACTCCAACTAAACAATAAAGTGACAGTGGAGACTTAGGAATATTAATATTGTGGAACTTATTATGGAATCATGGTGTTTTGTGTGGTGTGCTATAGAACGTGTAATGAACATTACAAAAAAACAAGCATTTTTACACTTAGACACAGAAGCACATGCAGTATGTCATTCAGTGTTAGTCACATGATTTCCTGTTTGGCCTTCTTTTAAAATAAGAAAGTGCTTGTTTGAAATATGCAAATTTATGCACAGCAGTCAGCCTGAACTGGCTTCTGTAAACATTAAAAACACACTTTTCTGCCATATTAATAAAACAGGGTAGCTTTATATACAGATGCTTTATATACATTGTGATTTTATTCCTGCTTTGTTTTATATTCCAGAGAGTTCTGCATCGCATAGAATAATCCCACAGCAGGAAGCCCAGCTGCAGCTTCACTTTCAGTAGGATGGGTTTATTTTGTAGTGTCTGTTGCTGCAATTCTTTTGTATTAGTTTGTTTGCAGTCTTTAGTACAGAGTATTGTAGTATAGACTACTCTACTGCATGGCTGCATACGTTTCTAATCTAAACATGGATGCATTAAAATGAAAAGTTTTTTATCAAAACACAAACCGTACAAAATAAAACTATAAATATGGCTGGAGATTTTTTTCACACATTTTCATTTATTTTGTAGATTTGTTCACCCCTATACAATAATAAAAGATAGCAGCCATCCTTATCTGAGCTAAACCTATTAAGCCGCAATGCTAACAGCAGCATTAAAGCTACAATGCTTAAAGACAGCAGCCGGCCTTATTTGGGCTAAATCTAATTAGCCGTAATGCTAACAGCAGGAATAAAGCTACAAAGCTAAGATACAGCAGTTGCCCTCAGCTGGCCTGGAGCAGTTTAGCTTCAATGCTAACAGCTAGACAGGTCAGTTCACACATTGGCCATTTTTGCAAAACAACCAGTATGTATGAGTATTAATGTGATTAGATTTGTATAGTTTGAGATTGAGATATAATCCATTAATAATTGTTTTTTTTTGTTACATTGGATGCTGATATATCTCACTGATATAAGCAGCAAAAATAATGTTGAAGGCTAGACAGGATGTATTATGGATTGTACAAAGAAAATATTAGAGTTTTGGTAGAAGTGTCAATAAGTTCTATGTATTTTATATCTTGTTACTGCTATGACTAATGTATTTTCTGCTAATATATCTTAAATGATAGTTTAGTAATGGCAAAAAGGGGGTATAAATATTATTCTAATACTCATATTTGTGGGTCTAAATTTCATTCAAATTGAAATAATTGTTACTGTTGCTGTTTGTTATTATGCATTTGTTAATATAAAGAGATTTAAATAAATAAACCAAATTTGTTTGGTTTCCAATTTATTTCAGATTCAATAAATCATGCTTCACAAACTGTGTGCAAAGAAAAAAAATTCATAACATCAGATATTTAGATGAGATGTGAGAGGGTCTTTTAATTACATGTTGGGGAGGAGTTATAGATGATTTGGGAATGAGTTGGAGAGTTTGGGATCAGCTGGGCAGTTGGAGATGAGGAGGGGAAGTGGAAATGGAGTGGGGAATTGGGTTGTAGAGTTGGGGATGATATGAAGAATTGGGTGGAGTTGGGCATGAATTGGAGAGTTTGGGTTTAAGGTAGTTCTATGTAGGTGTTCTTGCAGGAAGCATCCAAATGGATTTTAAGCCATATCCCGCTGGGATTCTTTTCTCAGGGGGTCCTGGGGTAATTTTCTCTTTTATGGGGGTCCTCTGTGATTTTTCCCATACAGAACGACCATGCCTGTGTTTTTCTCAGACGTCCTCTGAGAAAATTACAGGCTGAATTATCTACTGTTTTTCACAGGAATTTGGTCTCCTCGCATTTAATAAAATATCTGCTTGTCCACTGCCACGCACCGTAATAACACTTTGGCCGTGCGCTTCAACGTAGATCCACAAAAACACAACAGCGAGTGGAAATGGAGGAGCTACTGAACATGATGCCACATGACTGAAGAAGTCAAAAACTCACTGGTCCTCCTGTTTTTTCAACTGCCGTCCGAATGCAAGAGTTTTATCACTGAGTAGAAGTGTGAAATAGTTTTCACAGACGCCCCCCTAAGAAACCAATTCCGTCCGGATAGGGCTATAAAAGCATATGATTCCTGACATCAAACTCTTCAGACTGAATC
Organism: Astyanax mexicanus; assembly: GCF_023375975.1. NCBI lineage: Eukaryota > Metazoa > Chordata > Actinopteri > Characiformes > Acestrorhamphidae > Astyanax > Astyanax mexicanus. Next base: position 50,044,404 of record NC_064411.1, on the reverse strand, counting down.
ACAGAAAATGGATGAAGAGATTTTTTGGCTTGTAGTGTTCAGTGTTGGGCACGTTACTTTGAAAAAGTAATTAGTTATAGTTACTAGTTACTTCTCCAAAAAAGTAACTGAGTTACTAACTGAGTTACTCCACTATAAAAGTAACTAGTAAAAGTAACTATTGCGTTACTTTTGTTTTACTCGCCCCCGTAACCCACACTACCCCCACACCCCGACCCCCACTTGACGTGCACATTTATACCTTTAACCTCAGTGAATTTAAAATAGTGTGGGTATTTCCATCTGGAAAAGGCTGTTTTGCTGCTGGAGTCCTCCTCACTCGCCATCTCTCGCTATGAGCTGTAAACACCCGCCATTTTGCATGCACTCTAAACACCCACCCACACATTTTCTCTGATTGGCTGAAGACGTAATCTTACTATACCGCACACACACAACACACACACACTGTCACGTCCTCGCTATGTTTCCCTGTGTTTTCCCCGTTTCCTAGTGTGTTTCTTTAGTAGTTTTCCGTCATGTGTGTCTTATTTGTAGCTCCGCCCCTTCCCCAGGTGTTCAGTGTTTCATGTTCCTATATATAGTACACTTTAGTCCATGTTTATCCGTCGGTCTTTGCACCTTCCCGTGTTGTCTGTCTCGCCTCGTTTACGTTATTGCTCATTCTATGTTCTTGTATTTACACGCTCTTGGTTATTTCTAGTTTGTTGTTCGTCACGTTTATTTCCTGTCGGTTTCTTGTTTACATCTTGTACATATTCACGTTATTTCCTTGTTTTGTATATATTTACGTATTTATCTTTGTATATATTCCCTAGCCCTGTTTTGTTATTATCTGTTTAGCTTAGCTCTCTGTTGGTCTTCCCTGTTTGTTTATGTATATATATATATATATATATATATATATATATATATATATATATATATATATATATATATTCGTCATTCCTCTGTTTGTTTATTTGTTTATCTGTTATTTATTAAAGTCTGTCTTACCCGCTTATAAGTCCACCTCCCGTCTCCTCTGCTCCATGTCTGCACCCCTTTTTGTTACACACACACACACACAAACACACACTTGCGCCTTTGTCTGTATGCGCAAAGTTAAAAAAAAAGTTAATTGAGCTGCTAAAGTAAGGTGCAGTAACGGGGTGTGGGAAATGATAACGACGTTTTAGTGACAGTCAGAGTAATTAGTTACATTATTCGTTACTGAAAAAAGTAACAGCGTTAGTATTGCATTTATTTAAACGCCGTTATTCCCATCACTGGCAGTGTCTATATATATTTATATAAATGGAAATACAAAAGAACTCAAAAAGTGAGTTTTGCATAATATGCTCCAACATATCCTTCAAGACAACATGTTTTCCAGGAACATCCATGCATTTTTCAAGAATACAATGCAAAAGCACATGCTGCACACATTACAAAGACATGACTGCAGAAGAAAAGGGTACGGGTACTGAACTGGCCTGCTTTCAGCTGTAGGCCTGTAGAGAATGGGTGGAGAATTTGAAATGAAAAAGGTTTCAGTGATTACCCTGCAGGAAATGAGACAGTTTTACACCAAAATAACACATCCTAGATCTGAATGAATAAAATATTCCAGCTGACTATCTTTATTTATTACACAGTGGAATGCGTTGAGAACAAAATAACAAAAATAATCAATGTAAATCAAAATTATTATCCTATAGAGGTATTATCCTAATATCGAATGACAGGCTGATCCAACTTCAGTGGAAAATTCTCCAGACAAGTTAAAATGAGGCTCAGTAGTGTGTGTGGCTCCACGTGCACATAAGACCTCCTTACGCCACCTGGGCTGCTCCTGATGAGGTGGTGGATGTTCTCCTGAGAGATCTCCTCCCAGACCTGGTTTAAAGGGTCAGTAACTCCTGAACAGTCTGTGGTGCAGTGTGGCGTTGGTGGATGGAACAAGACATGATGTCTCAGATGTGCTGGATTGGATTCAGATCTGGGAAAGGACGGGTCAGTCCAGAGCATCAATACCTTCATCATGCAGGAACTGCAGACACACTTCAGACACATGAGGTCTAGCATTGTCCCGCATCAGAAGGATCCCAGGGCCAACCGCACCAGCATATGGTCTCACAAGCAGTCAGGGTACCTCTGGCGAGCAGATGGAGGTCTGTGCAGCCCTCCAAAGAAATGCCTCCCCACACCATTACTGACCCACTGCCTAACCAGTCATGCTGGAGGATGTTACAGCAGCAGCAGAACGTTCTCCACGGCATCTCCAGACTCAGACACAGGGAGCCAATGGCAAATCTGCCAATCTTGGTGTTCTCTGGCAAATGCCAGTGGTGTTGAACTGTAAGCACAAGCCCCACATGTGGACGTCTGGTCCTCATACCACCCTAATTTGAGCAGAAACATGGATATTAGTGACCTGCTGGAGGTCACTTTGCAGAGCTCTTGCACTGCTCCTCCTGCTCCTCCTTGCACAAAGGAGGAGGTAGATGTCCTGCTGCTGTGTTGTTGCCCTCCTACAGTCCCCTCTATGTCTCCTGGTGTACTGGCCTGTCTCCTGGTATCTGCTCCATGCTCTGGACACAGCAAACATTCTTGCCACAGCTCGCATTGATGTGCCATCCTGGATGAGCTGCACTACCTGAGCAATTTCTGTGGGTTGTAGACACTGCCTCATGCTACCTCTATGGTGAGAGAACTGACAAAATGCAAAAGTGACCAAAGCATCAGTCAGAAAGGATGAGAACAGAGAAAACAGCATCATGAAGATGAAGGAACTCACCAAAGAGGTCAGAGATAAAGCTGTGGAGAAGAAGTTTAAAGCAGGGTTAGAATATAAAACATATCCCAAGCTTTGAGCATCCCAAGGAGCACTGTACAATCCATCATCCAAAAATAGAAAAAGTATTCTAAAACTGCAAACCTACCAAGACATGACCATCCATCCTGCAAAAGACTTCAGACCTGGAAGGAGATTAACCTTCCGGCAAGACGATGACCCTAAACATACAGGCAGAGCTACAGTGGAATGGTTTAGATCAGAGAACACATTTATGTGTCCCATTGAGAATCTGCAGTAAAACATGAAAATTGCAAGTTGCTTTTCATCCAACATGGCTGGGCTTGAGCTATTATCTCTAGATGCTCAAAGCTGGTAGAGACAAACTCCAAACGACTTGCAGCTGTAATTGCTGTAATACTGACACAGTGGGGTTGAATTTTTTTTTTTCTTTTTTAATTTTTTATTGGATTAAACTTTTGAAAACCATGTATCATTTTCATTCCACTTTATAATAATTATCAATTATGTGCAGCTTTGTGTTGGTTTATCCCTTTAAATCTCAATAAGACAAATTTAGTTTTAGTTTGTGGTCCATCCTTTGATCAGCAGTCAGTCCTTATTTGAGCACAACTTCTCTACTAGTTTTGTGACCTCACTGTAAATTTAGCAACCAGGAACTGGTGGTGCTGCTGCTGAAGTCACAGTTCCATCAACTCCTTTAAATAAGACTCGCAGCAAGTAAGACGATCTCATATCCTCACGTCTTACTGGAGAAAAGAACAGATCGAACATGCAGCGCTTCTGGATCTTCATTTTCTTTCTCAGCAGTAAGTAGATCTTTCATATATACATTTTTACACTTTACCTTTAGAAACAGAGTAAACTATTTATACACCAATAATCAGACACTACAGTGTTAAACCGATAAATAAACCATCAGAAAACATTAACTTTACTAACAGTAGGGTTTATTCTGTTGTGTCTCTGCAGGTATTGAGAGTGGGAGCTCATATAGAGAGTTATCTCTTCAACCTGGAGCAAATATCACCATCCTGTGTGATTATGATAAGCAGTATAAACTGCATAAGAAATACTGGTGCTATGATGCTGGTTCAGCATTCAACTACTGTACGATTCAGGCGTACGCTAATAATACAGCAGATAGAGTAACAGTGACTGATTACCCAGATCAGAACCTCTTTACTGTCACTATGAGAAATCTGCAGACTGGAAACACTGAATCATACTGGTGTGCTGTGGAGATTGGGGGAGTTTTTGAGGCAGATGTTAAAGAACAGTTTTGTATCACAGTGAAATCAGGTATTACATTATTAACAGCACACACTGAATAATAATGATTCATCACTGTGTTCAGTGATATTTATTTCAGACATTATTACTGAATGACTTGTGTTTGAGTCCAAGGTGTAGATCCTGATGTGTCTGTGGTGGAGAGCAGTGTGGAGGGTCAGGAAGGGGGCGTGGTCAGGGTCCAGTGTCTCTACAGTGCTAAATATCAGTCTGAACAGAAGCAGTGGTGCAGATCTAAAGACCAGAGATGCTACAAAGCGGGGAGGACTAACACATCCCAGAATTCAGCAGTGCAGATCAGGGTTGATGGGAGGAGATCCTTCAGTGTGGAGATGAGTGGACTGAAGAAGAGTGATGCTGGCTGGTACGGGTGTAGAGTTGGAACACTAGAGGTTCCTGTTCATCTCAGCGTCAGTGATGCAGCTCCAGGTATGAAAAAGCATTTTATTTGAGTTAATACACTGTAAAAATGAAAAGTGAAAAAAGTTGGAAAAAACTCAGAATTTCAAGGCACTTACTGCACTAGATTTCTGAGTTTTGAGGCCAACTCAAACTTTTGTTTTAAAAAGTAAAAAAAAAAAAAAAAACACAGATAGATAAGCCAACTAGAAATCTTTAGTTCAGATAATTCATTTTTCATATGCATAAAAACTATATTATTGAGACTCACAAACTTATAAATTAACTTTGTGTTGTTAGTTGGCTTCATTTACTTTCTATTAAATGTTGTACGTTCTGATGACTACCCTTTAAGATCTACTAAAGCAAATAACTAGTCAATCACATATATGTTTTACATTAATCAAACTCACATAATGAGCACAACACTATATTTTTGTTCATTTAAGTTAGAACCTGAGAATTTATGACTTTTATATATATCATATTGTCAATCATATAAGCTTGTGGTTAATGCAAATATGACCAGCTGGACCCAGCAGCATACAGTCACACTGAGCAACACAAAACACAGTAACTTGCTCTTATAGCCTACAACACTTAGACCAGACAGTTAACTATTATACAACACATACAGTATAGAAAACTCAAGAGAAGGCCGCATACGGATAATGACTACACACTGATGGTGAGTGAGAGGTGCGAGGACACGCCCAATATGCAAATAACGCGACCAACATTAGGTAAAAACCCCTGCATAATTTCTCAACAGATCCCATTTAACCAAACCATTTAGTCAAACTGAGCATGTGCAGAGTAGTTTGACTGGCCTCAAATGAAGTTAATTTTCAATTTGTAAATTTTGCTGACACAAATGATTTAGTTAAGCCAACTTTTAACAAGACACTAAATAATTGTTGGTTTAGTCCATATTTCTTATTCAGCGTTATACCGGATCACCGGAGCGCTTTCATTCATACTAGGGACCACAACTAGACATTTTAAAATAAATGAAAAAAAAAAAGATGTAATGAGACCTTTAATAAATGGTGTATTATTGGTGTATTACCAGTGAAAGATTCAGTAATGCTACTGATGTAAAGCTTGATTCTCAATTTCAGCAACACCACAATCTACATTACCTCCAAGTACTACCACTGCAACAACCAGCACTTCAGGTACATCCACTAGCCAAAGTCATGAGGAAATTAGTACTAATGAATCCTCTTCAGGTGAAATATTTAAAACAGTGTTATTAGATTGAATCATTAATACTATATAATTGATTGTTGACACATTTTACATGTCTTTGTTCTTTGTCCTTCTAGGTTCCGCACAAACAAGTAGCACGTGAGTAGTTCAATCCATGCTAATGGTTTACAAAGTAGGAACGCATTGAAATTAAAGGATAACAAAACCTTAGGAAAGGTTTCTAAAAAAATAAATCAGGACTTGTATGCTTCATTCCTTCAAATTAACACATTTTAGCTATTAATAAAAAATATGATTTAGAGTGTAGTGCCTCTTTAAGGTTTTTGGACGAAACTTTAACTTTTTTTTTGCAGGCTTTCACTACATTTTGCTACTCCCCTGCTGTAAGGAAAGAGAGGGGTGTAGTGTGGACTTGCTGACACTGCTAAAAATATTTTAAAATATATAAAAAATGTCAGAAACACTGTAATATAACTTCAAACAAAAGTAGTTATAGTTTGTATAGCTGTGAACGAGCTGAATTTACAAAGCTTAGACACAAGAAGAAGAGGGAAGTAAAGTAGGTTTATTATAGCTCTAATACACATGTGTCAAACACAAGGCCCGCGGGCCAAATGTGGCCCGCCACGTTCTTTTATGTGGCCCGCGAGACCTTGTAAGATCTTAGTGTCTATAATAAATAGGTCAGAAGCGTGCTTTGACCAAAAACTACATTTCCCACAATGCTTGTCGATTGTATTACCCGCGAAGTTACGGCTTACTGCCACTACACGGCAGTGTAGTCATTGATGTGGAAACCCTGCCGGAGGGAAGGTGTAACTTCGCGGGTGGAATTGAGACATACAAATGTTGATCCCATAATGTCCAGAAAAAGAAAGTTGATGCAGACGGACGGCTGTGCTTCAAGGCGAAAGACCGGTATGCCTTTTGTGTTACGAAGAGTGTTTCTGACCAAAATAAACACTTTTTAGGAGAGATATAAGTTCTGTGTAAACATTTATAAGACAATACCTGACAAAATCTGTTTTAATGACGTTAATAAACATCACTGGGACAGCGCTAGTCGCAGTTTCACCTCAGCAAAGGACGAAGACGTGAATCACTTATCTAACCAGCCTTTACTGATTTCTGCCCCCAATACCCCTTTCAATAACCTCCAATAGTCTCCTCCTTTAATAGTCTTCAGTAGCCTTCAACAGTCTAAACTTGCAGCCGTGGTGTGTCCACTAAACTCCGTAGTTATAAACATTCTGAGGTTAGCAGCGCGATAACTGACCTGTTTATAATGTAATCCCAGCAGTGACTCCGTGACTCTGCTCTAAACTGCTGCTGTTAGCTGCTGGGGCTGAAAGATGAACTGTAGAGAGCTGTATTATCTGTTTAGTGGGGTTAAAACCTTTATTTCATACACGGAAGAACTGCGGGCTTGTGCTGCAGCTGCAGCTCCCACTAGTGGTTGGATGAGGAACTGCTAAATCTGTCACGTGTTCTTAACAGCTCACACTTTTTGATTTTATATTTATTAAGCCTTATGTCAGTATCAAACGTTTTGATCAAAGTTAATATAACTTGTATTTTATGTCATTTCTATTCACTTGAATAGTTTGGTTCTTGATTGATGGAGTTTTTGGATTTCATAACATGACAAATTAAAAGGATTTATGTTAACAAGCAAACATTTTTTTCCATGCAACTGTAAAATTTGATTGAATAAATAATATATTGAGAGTTATTTAACATTAAATAGTAATTACATTCATTTTATATTACATTTGGTTACATTTTATTACATTTATAAGTTACATCTGGCCCTCAGAGGACAGCCAATATGCCAATGTGGCCCTCGGCCAAAATGAGTTTGACACCCCTGCTCTAATAGAACAGCTCCAAAATAACCACAACATGCATCTTGTTATGATGTTTATCTACAATATGCTTGTGTTGTCAAGCAACAGAGCCAGATCGATGGTCCTCTTTAAGTCACACAGCATTTTTAGAAAGTCTAAGCCTAACTCTTTCCACTGGTGTGCATTTGGTCATTGTCTTGTTGCGTTACCCAACATCATCTGCAGTGGCTTCTATCAAGGGGTGTGATCTGAATGTTGGGCAGCAAATTAATATATCTAAGCCACTTTGACAAGAACCAAATTGTGATGTCTAGACAAAAGTAAAGTGTTTTAAGTACATATTTTTACAAGTATGCTTAACGTGGAAAAGTACATACTTTTTAAAATTAAGATATGTACTTAAATACATACTAATTGTACTATTTTGGAACAACTTATGGCAACTTAAGTTTATTTCAGTTGTAATTAAGCTATATTTAAACAAGACATAAAAGCATTAAATTGTGCTTTTAAGTACTTTCTTTCTCCAAACTTAATTAAATATAAGTTTGTGTGTTTTTTAAACACCTTTTTTTAAATACGCTTAAGGTATATTGTAAATATACTACTTTGCGTATTGATGCACATGTTGTGTACACCTAAATGCTACCGGAAAAAAAATACACTAAAGTGCACTTTAAGCAGTATTTAATGCCACTATATATTTTTTTTCTATCGACACAACATATAATTTAAAGCAGGGGTCAGCCCACAAGAATATAACATCTGGCCCTTGAGGTTGTTTGAACTATAATGTATAATAATATAACTATAATAAAAAAAAAAATGCTTCTCTGGCGAGCTTTTGTTTACATCCCTCCCCCGTCTCTCTGTTGCACTCTGCATGACTTTAGTTAGCCCTTTCTCGTTTTCCGCCTGTTCTTGGGCTCCCTATCTTCTTATAAGGGCGTTTATTTTCCCAGCCGTGTCCCAATTCACTAGCCAGGCCAGCGATAGTGTATTGGACCGCAACCCTGACACGACACAGGTTCGATCAACTGTTCTAAATCTGGGTTCAACAACCCTCTGGGCTGGAGAGCTACTAGTCTGTATCACTCCATCCCATTACACTTCATTTTCCAATTTCAATTTTATTTTCCGACCCCTGATTTAAAGCATGGCTTAAAAATACATTTCATGGAAATACAGAGAAGGCATATTTAATGTGTAGTTTCATAAAGTATATTAAATTAATAAAGCACTTTTACTATTCTTTACCTAATTTGAACATACTTTTAATGCTCTTGATTATATTATACTTGCTTTTAGGGAAGGGAATTCTGATTGGGTGAGAACATCTCTAAAACATTAGGCTATTTTTTTGTGATATGCAGTCTATAACATGTCTTGCTAACTAACATTTTATGCCAACAACATGGTGCCAGATACCACAGAACATCTTCAGAAGTCCTGTAGAGTTTATCATGCCTTGAATGATCGAATTAGTTGTGGTATACACTCAGTATTAAGCAGCTAGTACTAATGATATGGCTGATGTGTGTATTAATCAAATGTACTCTTGACTAACTCTTCCACACCATGGTTCTTCATTTATTGCAGGGATACAAAGTGGGTGCTTTTGGGTGTAGGTCTGGTGGTGCTTCTGCTGTTTCTGGTTGCCATTCTGACCTGCATCCTGAAGAAAAAGCGCAGTAAGTATTTTCACATTTTTTTCAGGGGCTTTTAGAACATGTTAAATACTAGCAAGACCATAGCTTCCATTTAGTAACACCTTTGCAACCACCTAGCACCACCTTAGCAACCAATCCTACATCATAGCAACACCTGAATAGTCACCTGCAAGGTCATCACCAACAATACCTATATAATAGCAGCACCATAGCAACCACACAGCAACAAAATAGCAACCGGCTCGTACACCATAGCAACATCTTAGGAATCATCTTGCAAGACCTTGGCAACCAACACCTATATCACAGCAACTCTGCTGAACTGCTTATATTCCAATTGCTTCAGTTTCACATGAACTTAGACAATATAAACTAGTTAAGCCTTAGCAGTCAGCTAGCAACACCTTAGCAACCAACACCATACCATAACAACACCTGAACAGCCACTTTTCAATGCCTTTACTAACAACACACATATCTTAGCAAAACCTTAGCATCCAACTCATGCACCTTAGCAACCCTACTCAACTGCTACTTTACCTGTTGCTCTCAGCAAAACTAGCATTGCCTAGCAACACCTTAGCAAACAACACCTATTCCATACTATAGTAACACCTATGCAATCAAATAGCATCCAGCAGCAAAGCTATAGCAAAACATTAGTAACAACACCTATTCCATAGCAACACCTTAGCAACTACCTAGCACCACCATAGCAACTAACTCCTATATCATAGCAACATCTCATCAACCTACACTGATACCATAGCAACACCTTAGCGACCAACACCTACTCCACACTATAGCAACACCTTAGCAACCACCTAGCAACACCTCACCAACCACCTAGTAACACCTTAACAAGCAACTACTACATCATAGCAACACCTGAATAGTCACCTGCAAGGTCATCGGCAGTAACACCTATATAATAGCAACACTATAGCAACCACATAGCAACACTATAGCAAAATGCACTTATACCATAGCAACACCTTAGGAATCATCTTGCATCACCTTGGCAACCAACACCAATATCACAGCAACTCTGCTGAACTGCTTATATTCCAGTTGCTTCAGTTTCACGTGAACTTAGACAATATAAACTAGTTAAGCCTTAGCAGTCACCTAGCAACACCTTAGCAACCAACACCATACTATAGCATCACCTGAATGGCTACTTTGCAATGCCTTTACTAACAACACACATATCTTAGCCAAACCTTAGCATCCAACTCATGTACCTTAGCAACCCTACTCAACTGCTACTTTACCTGTTGCTCTCAGCAAAACTAGCATTGCCTTGCAACACCTTAGCAACCAACACCTATTCCATACTATAGTAACACCATAGCAATCAAATAGCTTCCAGCAGCAAAGCTATAGCAACACATTAGTAACCAAAACCTATTACATAGCAACACCTTAGCAACTACCTAGCACCACCATAGCAATTAACTCCAATATCATAGTAACATCTCATCAACCAACACTGATACCATAGCAACACCTTAGCAACCAACACCTACTCCACACTATAGCAACACCTTAGCAACCACCTAGCAACCCCTCACCAACCGCCTAGTAACACCTTAACAAGCAACTACTACATCATAACAACACCTGAATAGTCACCTGCAAGGTCATCGCCAGTAACACCTATATAATAGCAACACTATAGCAACCACATAGCAACACTATAGCAAACAGCACCTATATCATAGTAACAGCTTAGGAATCATCTTGCAACACCTTGGCAACCAACACCAATATCACAGCAACTCTGCTGAACTGCTTATATTCCAGTTGCTTCAGTTTCACATGAACTTAGACAATATAAACTAGTTAAGCCTTAGCAGTCACCTAGCAACATCTTAGCAACCAACACCATACCATTGCAACACCTGAATGGCTACTTTGCAATGACTTTACTAACAATACACATATCTTAGCAAAACCTTAGCATCCAACTCATGCACCTTAGCAACCCTACTCAACTGCTACTTTACCTGTTGCTCTCAGCAAAACTAGCATTGCCTAGCAACACCTTAGCAACCAACACCTATTCCATACTATAGTAACACCTATGCAATCAAATAGCATCCAGCAGCAAAGCTATAGCAACACATTAGTAACCAACACCTATTCCATAGCAACATCTTAGCAACTACCTAGCACCACTATAGCAACTAACTCCAATATCATAGCAACATCTCATTAACCAACACCAGTACCATAGCAACACCTTAGCAACCAACTAGTAACACCTTAGCAACCAACACCGATATCACAGCAGCACCTTAGCAACAAGACAACGAGTTGTGTAGTGTAAAGAATAAAAAGATATAACAACTCTGAAGGTGGTCTAGTGAGAATATGGGCTGATGTAGTCAGATCTGTTAAGGCCTACTTAATACAAGGCAGGTGGTGCTAATATTATGGCTGATTGGTCCACATAAGTAACTTAATGACTAACCTGCTAATTCTCTCCAACAGAAGGGCTGGTGGCCAGTGGCACTGCAGCTGACACGGTTAGTACTGTTTTATAATTGCAGTTATCATACAGTCTGATTCAGTTCTGAGCATGCTAGCACTGCATGGGTTTAAAGATCTTAAACACCCCATGAATAAGGAAGAACACACAGAGGTTTAATCCCAAATTACATACCACTCCCTAAGTAGTGCACTATATAAGTCAGGAAAATCCAAGTGATCCAAGTGCAGAGCAAAATGGTTGTTTGTTTTTGGATTTATTTATTTATTTATTTATTTATTTATTTATATCTTCAATTATATATGTTTACTTAGGTATATTGATAATCATTTGATTATTCAATTATTTCAGCTATTTATAAATATGTTTTAATAGTGTTTGTGTCAAAAGGGTGTGCTTGTGGAACTTGGTTTGGTTCTCCACAGAGGAGACTGGAAAATAGGTGGAAAACAAAACACTGAAGAGGTGCACGAAAAAAGGCGGGAAACAGAACAAAGGAAATGCCACAAAATGGCATGTACAACTGAAACACAGCTTTTAGCTTCAAATAACTCAAACCAAAACACAATCAAACTCAAACGGACTGTGCACAGCTCAGTCCTCTACTTTTACTTTCTTTTGAGATCTTTATTATCCTTTTTTGTGCAGCTTTCTTTTCTTTTTTCTTTCTTTCTTTCTTTCTTTCTTTCTTTCTTTCTTTCTTTCTTTCTTTCTTTCTTTCTTTCTTTCTCTCTCTCTCTCTTTCTTTCTTTTCTTTTCTTACACCCTCTGTAACCGGTCACCCCTCTTTAAAGGTGCGACAAGAATGAGTGGTTTGACTGGGCTTTATATAGTTGCCACTGATCACCGCTGGGGATTCTGGGACTTGCAGTTTCGGGACCCAACTCCACTTCTTTTTCCCCTCTGTTGCCCAGCTCCCCTGCTGGTGGCCAGTGGTGCAGCACTGCCCATCACAAATAGAGCATTATGTTTCTAGTTGTAATATAAAAGTATTTACATGTATTAATATGTGCAAATCTGAAATCTAGTGCTCAAATCTGTTTGCAGGCACTGTAGTTTTATGACTTACTGTATGTAGTTCACTATATAGGGAGAAAGGTGGTAATTGAGATTCAGCCAGAAACATCCATGCATTGTGATATCCTTATTTTCATAAAACAAAAGCTTTCAAAAATCTCTATTTTTTTTTTTTTTTTACAATATACTACAATATTTTTTACATTACTAAAATTACTTTTTCAGTTTTTAGTTTTAAAGGCCCTGGCAGTTCACTGGATTTTGTTCCATTCCCGGTTATTTTCTGGACCTGAAAAGCTTAAATAGCGAAAATAAAGGGAAATATTGGGGGTGTTCTAAAACTTTTAAAAATGCTATCAATTTATGTTTCTATAAAGTTACTACAATGTGTGTGTGTGTGTGTGTGTGTGTATAAAAAGAGTGAGGACTCAGTGGCATACAGCAGTTTCGTCATCAAAAATAAGGTATGGCTTTATTTTTCACATCTGTCTACATATTTACACAGTTTTACAGGCTGAAACATGAAGAGTTAGGAGATTTCATGAGTTAATTGTGTCCACAGCCAAAATCATCTGCACCAGTTCCTGAAAACGACGTGACCTACAGCTCTGTACAAAAATCTCCTACCAATAAAACTGTGAGTAAACGCCTTGATACCATCTTTACCACAAGTCACACTTCACTCTTCTCACTGATCACATGACCATCTGAGTTCAGAAGGTGTTAAAGAGAGTAAGAAAGTAAGGGGCTTCATGCGTCATGATGCAAAAACTCGATTTTAAACTCGACAATAAACACAATACTAAATAAAATAACAGTACTGTTCCCAGGGGTGCAACTACATACTGTTTGGGGTGTATGCAAACGTAGTGTCTGCGCCCCCGGTGGGAGAGATACGTTTTAAAATCATCAGAGGGGGTGATGGGGGAGAGAAACTAATTAAAATCATCGGGGGGGTGGGCGGGGTTTAAAATCGTCAGCGGGGGGGGGGTACTTTTTAAAATTGTCAGCAGGGGGGGATACTTTTTAAAATCGTCAGCGGGGGCGCGGGGGGTGAGAGATACTTTTTAAAATCGTCAGCGGGGGGGCGGGGGGTGAGAGATACTTTTTAAAATCGTCAGCGGGGGGGCGGGGGGTGAGAGATACTTTTTAAAATCGTCAGCGGGAGGGGGGGATATTTTTTTAAATCGTCTGGGGGGGAGGGGGGTTGTGAGAGATACATTTTAAAATCGTCAGCGGGAGGGATACATTTTAAAATCGTCAGCGGGAGGGATACATTTTAAAATCGTCAGCGGGAGGGATACTTTTTAAAATCGTCAGCGGGAGGGATACTTTTTAAAATCATCAGCGGGGGCGCGGGGGGTGAGAGATACTTTTTAAAATTGTCAGCAGGGGGGGATACTTTTTAAAATCGTCAGCGGGGGCGCGGGGGGTGAGAGATACTTTTTAAAATCGTCAGCGGGGGGGCGGGGGGTGAGAGATACTTTTTAAAATCGTCAGCGGGGGGGGCGGGGGGTGAGAGATACTTTTTAAAATCGTCAGCGGGGGGGGCGGGGGGTGAGAGATACTTTTTAAAATCGTCAGCGGGGGGGCGGGGGGTGAGAGATACTTTTTAAAATCGTCAGCGGGAGGGGCGGGGGGTGAGAGATACTTTTTAAAATCGTCAGCGGGAGGGGGGGATATTTTTTAAAATCGTCTGGGGGGGAGGGGGGTTGTGAGAGATACATTTTAAAATCGTCAGCGGGAGGGATACATTTTAAAATCGTCAGAATGTGCAAGGGCTTGTGCTCACGCCGGGTCGGGCTGGATTTTTTGGGCCCGATCTAAGCTCTATTTGTGATTATAAATAGGGTTAAAATACAGATGCAGGAATTGACTGTGTAATCAATTGTTCCCTTACTGTTGCATTAGGGGGCAACAGAATTTGGCGCAACACCATTTATTTTTCTTCTTCTATTTCTGGCATATTGCTGTCTTGGCAACAGAATGCAGTGTGAATGAGCAGGTCAGCTTCCTCTGCTGAGAAGAGTTGGCCACGTCCAGGTAGCTGCGCCGTCAAAATAGCAATCTGCCAAAGTCAGAGCTCACCAGGCTGACACATTGGCTGTGTGGCGTGAGGAGGCGGGGGAGCCGTGTGTCCGCCCCCATGCCGGAAAGCACAGCTCTGTCCGTCCCAGCTGGTCTGCATCAGGACTGATTAAGCGGCCAGCTGGGACAGGTATATAAACTCAGCCTCAGCCCTCACTCGAGGAGAGATTTCGCTGGTGAGCAGAGGGCTGAGGCAGAAACGGACCACTTAAAGACATTAAGTAATCTCTACAGCTTCTAGAGCCCCATTGGGCTGGATTTATGTTGTTTTAAGTTGTTTTGGGTGTGGTGGAGGGCGTTTTTTGAGCCAAATAAAAGGTATGATTTGAGTTAATTTACTCCCCGTGTCTGTGTATCTCTGTGCTTCCTACTACCGGGTCACAGTGGCCACGCCCCTAACACCAGGGGCCAGTCAGAGCTGGTTGATTGCAAGTTACGCTCCAAACACACCCATGACTAATCAAGAGAATTAGTAAATGCCTTTTGTGTTTTTCGAGCTGTGCAAGGTGTACTTTTCACGTTGTAACGATAGCAAAGTAGGACCCTCAGTCTGGACCATGGTTCGTGGAACCCTTTACACCTGCTATTCTGGTTGAGTCCAAACTGAAAGAATTTCAACTTAACCAAGCCTTTACAGTAGTTAACCTGTTATTTTTCTCCAGGTCTCTCCGGCCGGTAGAGATGACGGGGTGATCTACAGCTCTGTGGTTTGCAAGTAAGAGGTGAGAGACTGTCAGACTGAAGGACAACATATGGTACAACAGCTGTCACGTGAAGCAATTGATGTCATTAAACAACTGAGTTTATTTCCACAAATTGAGCACAAACCCAACAGATCCCACCAGTCATGGAACTTCAGGGACCCTTTCTGATGCCCACAATTTTTAATAGGGTCCCCCTGATGCCTACAATTTATGTACAATATCTTGTAAATCATTACTGGATGGGGTGAAATGATGGGGTAACACTGTTAAAGCACTATTTGGAACAGTGAATTTCAAATTATATAACCTGCAGTGGGGTAAATCACTCCAGAGAGCATGCTGAGAAGAGTTTAATCAGGGTTTGCTTGTTTGTTAACATTTGTTAAAGTTAACCCTTAGAACTCCATTAATGCAAATTGTGTCAAAAATCTCTTTTATATATGTTTATACAGCTAAATTACGTCAACGCACCAACATGATTCGTATACTGTGACAAACAGGAGACCCAATTGTTTTAAAAATAGCACTGACCTCGCTCTGAACTGAACTGTTTTTGAGAAATCTAGAGGTGTGATTATTAAGAAAAATAAATCTGCCTGGTGCTGCTCATGTATTATATCACAGAAATAAGCCATGTAATTAACTCATCATCAAAATCCTTAAAAAAAAAACTATTATACACTATATAACTATAAAAAAATGTAAAAAAAAAAAAAAAAGAAAACAGGCGCTGGGTAAAATTTTGATCAAAATAGGACAAAATAGGATCAAAGGGTTCAAAGGGTTAAACTATCTGGTTAAGTGTGTTTTATCCACTCGATTACAGTTGTTACATTGTACAGTAAATAGAGATTTTAATAAAATTATTTTAATATAATTTTTATTACTTTATCCAAACAAACCTAATCTGTATATATGTGTGTTTGAATAAAAAGTCCAGGTTTGAAGCCTTAATGCAACCCTAGTTAAATGAAAAGTTTATTCAGGGTGGAATGTCTAAAATTCTCTCAAAATGGATATTTTTAAAAGTAACACAACTAACCCAAAAGGAAACAATCTATCATTTTAATCCATTCATTTGTGTAAAGTTTTGGTTTGTTTTCTTGTTTGATTTTGACATGAAGAATATTCTGCAACAAAAGTCATGGAGTTGTGTAAAGAAACACCCTTTTAGAATGAAACTGGTTTAATAGCGGGTAAATCAATCTTTTTTTGGGCACTAACACGTAACAGAAGGAGATTTACACCTTAAATGCCGCCATCTTGGATTCAACAGGAAATCTCCTTCAGCTACATCTTTAGTCTACATTTGGTGAACTGTGTGAAAAGGCTTTTCATTTTTTATGTGTGTTTCCTTACTTTAGCATTTTTCACTTTTACTTTACCATCAAAAATAATATCTTTTTTATTTTATGGTTAATTTTGTTAAAATTGGCAGCTAAAACACACATTTTCTGTGCTCACATCTGATAATCTGGCCCTAGGATTGTGAGCTTCAGTCCCAAATCAGGCTGCTTTGCCAGCATCAGCAGCCAGAGTCTGAGAGAGCACATGTAAACATGCTCTTACTGGGTGGGTAGAGTAGATGGCGCTCTATCCCTCCATCTGGTGCTTTCTTATGTGTTTGTTGGCTGCCTAGGGATGTTGAATCTGACCTCACATGTATCACAGGAGGCATGCGCTTGTCCTTGGTGTCAGTGGTTGAGTGGGAAGGTTAATTGGCTCTGTTAAATTGTAGAGAAGTTTAGGTAAAACAAAAATGTGTTATCTTTATATACATTCCTGTAAATAGTGTTATCTTGTTGTTTTCATTATGATTTTCCAGAAAATGTGATTCTTTTATAAAAAAAAAATACTGTGAAATTTACTGAAGAACTTGTAAAACCAATTGTTTGTACATTGTAGACATCTCAAAGTTACATAACCTTGATATATTAAACTATTGATGCAAACCGATGTTTTGTGTATATTATACTGTATAATCTATTGAGCTATTGTGCTTATACTATAGGATGTATCTGATTAGCTTTATTAACAACATGCAGTTTAATAAAAAATATTATAAATAAAGTGTTTTTTAATAGATTGATAGTTTTACACATATTTTTTTTGTTTGTATTAGGAATGAATTACTAACTGTTGTTATTAAAACTGTATGGCAATAAATAATAACATAACTAATAATAAAATGCAAGTGTGCCTTGTTTGTGAGTTTATTCCTTGAACTGAAAAGTTTAACTTTTTATTATGGAAAAAAACATTTATAATAAGTTTTACCTCAGGGTACAGTTTGGGAAGACCCATGTCTGTATAATTTGTGAGGTATTATCTTGTGAGGAAGGTTAAAAACTGTCCAGTGTGCTCATGGCAAGGCGGTGTGATTATTTTTTTTTTATCCACATCATTATCTGCTGGCTGTGTGGAGGCGGGGCTTAGTGAGTAACAGGGATGGGAGTATGGAGTCAGTCACACCAGTGTGAGCTTCAATATTTGAAATATTTGGTCACAGCCTATAGATACGCAATGGTGGGGAAGATCCACCCAGTTACATCATTAGTTGAGAAAGAGTTACAGAGACTACAGGCCTGAATGTTCAAATTTTGGGCTTCTTTCTTTAGATTCAGAAAAGCTACTGTTAGTTTCAGTTAAAGATTTGGTAAAGTTTGTATTTATTACACAAAAAAACAAATGATATATGAGATTATGTAATCTATTAGACTTTTTGAGTCTCAAAGCCCAAGTCTGGTTCCAAATCAGTTCCAAGTCAGTAAAGGTAAATTGTGGATCAACACCAGCAGATCACATGTCTCTCCAAACCATCACTGATTGGTGGAAACTTCACACTAGACCTCGAGCAGTTTGGACTGTGTGTCTCTCCACTCTTCCTCCAGACTCCGCTCCCTTGATTTACAAATGAAATGTAAAATGTACTGATGATCAGTGATGGTTTGGAGAGTCATGTCTGTCATCTGCTGGTGTTGATCCACTGTGTTTTATTATCAAGTCTAAACTCAAAAGTGCAGTTTTGTTTTCCCACAAAATCTTACAGCACTTCATGCTTCCCTCTGCTACTGACAACTTTTATAGAGATGCGGATTTAATTTTCCAGCAGGACTTGGCACACTGCCCACACTGACAAAAGTACCAATTGGTCTTACTGTATATAATATTCTAATTTTCTGAGACACTGATTTTTGTGTTTTCATTGGCTGTAAGCCATAATCATCAACAATACACAAAGTGAATGCGTAAAATTGATCACTCTGTGTTTAATACATCAATATAATATATGAGTTTTACATTTTGAATTGAATTACTGGAATAAATTAACTTTTTTTTACTGATATTCTATTTTTTGAGATGCACTACTACTTGGCCAGAGTACTGTTTTGCATCTTGTTCCTGTCTTGTGTAAGTAGCACATTTCTAATAGTATACTTTGTTGGGTATAAAAATATATTTTAATATACTGTGCAACACTTTTTAGCATGTTACAAATTTACCTTTTTTTTTAAATTAGTAGCAGTAATTTAATTTACTTTCTAAAAAGTTACATAATACATTGTACTTTAAACGAACTACTGTAACAGTCGTTTAACACACTTTGCTAAAAATGTACAAAGGTATATCTGAAAATAAGTAATTTAGAAGTATATTGAATCAAACTAAAAGTCATAGTCTTCATAGTCTACTACTTAACTTTCAAACATTTGATGAAAGAATAATATTAATGTACTTTTAATAAATGAATAACTAAGTACATAACTCTGTCAGTATATTTACAGCATACTTACACATTTCTCAATATGTTTTAAGAACAATTAAGTACATATATTTTTTCACGAGGGTATACAGTGCAGCCATCTTTGAATCTGAACTCGCGGTTTGATTTGGCTTTCTAGACTTTCTGAGTAGGAAATCCTTGCAGAAATGTCCAACTTGGGAATTTGGGAAGTGTCCCAAATCCAAGTTCAAATGGATAAACTACTGTATAATTCTTTTAATAACATTACTATGCCCTTTTTTGGGTGTATATTTAACGAGAGGAGTCATTTCATTATTTTTAGTGACATTATCCAAAAATCTCCTGTTTTATACTATTTAAAGACATTGAGCTGAGTAATGTGTGAAACTGTGTCTTTGTGTCATTAAGTGAACCACTGTCTCTAACCAATACTTGAGAAATAGCTCCATACTGTGGTCAGCAAGTCCATGTGGAACTTCACTGGGTGTTTCAGCAGACATGACAGCACAGACGAGGAAGTGAGAATCATTGTGTTTTACTAAACAGTAGAATGAAACAGTACGCCTGGATTTTCGTTTTCTTCTTTCCAAGTAAGTTACGCATTTATTCATGTTTTTTACTTAAAATTAAATTACTCAAATTACTTAAATTTAGGTTTTTAATGTCTCAGGAGACGTACTTGTGATCTCACTTGCTTTTGAACTAGAGGTCAACTTTGTCACAGATGTTCTGCGTCCTCAAATTGCTTTGAAACCAAAAGAGGGACACAGGATCTCTCAAAATCTGGATTAAGGTTTAAACATATTCAGTTCAGTTATCACCAATAACAGTCCGATTAGATTTTTGTTTAATGCTTGTGCCATCCCTGACAACAATTCACTTTGTCTTATGACATCAAATACAGTTTATTGTATTGGGAAGGTACTTTTGAGGCACCACATCGTATTTAATCCACTGATTGAGCACTTTTCCATTCCATCAATCACTTTACTCCCACAAAAACGGCAGCTAATATGGCACTTTGTCTCTGTTTTGACACTCTAGAGGCACTTTTAAGGCACCAATGGGGGGTGGCTGCCCCCCCTGCCCCCATCCTCAAGTCCGCCAGTGAGCTTTATTTGGTTCTATGGGCTTTTGGTTAAAGTTACAGACAAATAAACAATGAAACTTTCAATGATATTTACATTTTTTTGAGATGCACCAGTACTTGGCCAGTCCATCAACTTCAAGAGTCAAGAGTATTACAACTGTGTCACACTTATACACAAGGTATATTAGAAATGTACTAAGACTTGATATTAAATATATGTACAAGTACAAGTACAAATTTGCTTCAAAATCACTGCTTTATTCAAATGAAAAATGAATTTATTTATTTGATAGAAGTGGAGCTAAAATAAAATGGTAAAAACGATAAGAAACACTGAACGCGAAATGAATGAATTTATATTAAGGCTTTTGTTATTAGTAAATGAGCATTATTATTTTGGAAAATTTGAGCACAGTCTGACACGTTTTTTTTTTTTTTAGGCCTGAACTAAACGCATTGAAAGCCACATCTGTGATTACTAAAGGTCTTTATCTCAGGAGACACCCTGCTGAAGAATCCAGAGCATGATCATGATCATGGTGGTTGTTGAAAAGCTATTCTAGGTCATGTTGCTCGTCATCAGCAGCCTGAGTGTGCTGGCTACCTGATACTTCTAGCAGCTTTACAAAAAAGTTGATAGAATTATAAGTAATAAAGGTATTAAGAAAAAACATACCCTATACTGATCAAAAGATAAGCTGGTTAACCACTCTCCACATCCAAACACATGAGGAAAACATGCTGCACAGGTTGCTACTATAATCCTCTTCCACTCTTTCACAGACATCCCAAGTTGCAAAAGTTGATTTCAGGGAGGTTACACCCCCCCCCCCCCCCCCCAAAAAAAAAACCAAAAACAAACAAACAAACAAACTAACAAACAAACAAAAACAAAACTTGCGCACACACCAAAGGATAACGAAATTTTACTTTTATATTAATTCATTTTACATTTTTTTAAATTAAAATTAGAGTATTCAGAGGTGAAATTAAATGAGTTTTATCTTTTTTTCTTTTTGGAAGGCCCTGCCTCTGCTTTCCTTTTTTTTCTTTTTTTTTTTTAAAAAGCCTTTATTTGACAAAAATTGCACAACATCAAAAGCATTTCATATCATATCACAATAATTATTAATATTGCCTCCGCCATGATCTGCTTTCTCACTCTCACTGAAAAAATCCCGTCCGGGAGGGGGGAAAAACACTGCCCGCCCACACTAAAAACTGATTGGCTGTCTTTGCAGAGAACAGGCCAATCAGAACCTCTCAGTTTTGTCTCTCTCCTTCCCACACGCGATTAGAGAAAAAAAGTCTGTGGCCTGTGTGCGCGTTTGGGGGGCTCGTTCTGAATTCCGGGAGATTATATGTGACTCGCGGGCATCAGGGAGCCACTACCCAAATGCGGGAGACTCCAGCAGCTTCAGGGAGATTTGGTTTGTCTGCTTTCATGATGACACCTTGCACTCATCCACCTTTCGCTTAAGGATGCTCAATTGGGTGCTCAGTTGGGTTTAGGTCTGGACACATTCTTGGCAGGTCCACCACCAAATTGGGGAGAAAATGGGATATATTAAGAAATAAATATACACTATCCTGATGAAAAGCAAAGGTGGTCAATCAGTATACGCCATCATTGTTGTGTAGTAGAAACTACAGATATATTGAGGAGATCTCTCCTATTTTTGATGTTTCTTTGTGATGTTTTTGGATGTTAATGGTGTAAAATACTGAAAGTTCTGGGTTAACAGAAAAACGTGAATGTTTTTTTATCATTTTTTTTAACAGGCACTCCTAGCTGGAGCTGGGCCAGGGAGTTATCTCTTCCACCTGGAGGAATGATCACCATCCCGTGTCATTATGAAAGGCAGTATAAACTGCATAAGAAATACTGGTGCTATGATGCTGGTTCAGCATTCAACTACTGTACGATTCAGGCGTATGCTAATAATACAGCAGATAGAGTAACAGTGACTGATTACCCAGATCAGAATCTCTTTACTGTTACTATGAGAAATCTGCGGACTGGAGACACTGGATCATACTGGTGTGCTGTGGAGATTGATGGTGGCCTAGATGTTAACAAACAGATTTATATCACAGTGAAATCAGGTATTAAATTATGAACAACACACAATGAATAATTTCTCATATTGCTTATTGTTTTTCAGGAATCATAACTAATCTGTCTGTGTTTGTGTTCAGATCCTGATGTGTCTGTGGTGGAGAGCAGTGTGGAGGGTCAGGAAGGGGGCGTGGTCAGGATCCAGTGTCTCTACAGTGCTGGATATCAGTCTGAACAGAAGCAGTGGTGCAGATCTAAAGACCAGTGGTGTTACAAAGTGGGGAGGACTCACACATCCCAGAATTCAGCAGTGCAGATCAGTGATGATGGGAGGAGTAGATCCTTCAGTGTGGAGATGAGTGGACTGAAGAAGAGTGATGCTGGCTGGTACTGGTGTAGAGTTGGAAAACTAGAGGTTCCTGTTCATCTCAGCGTCAATGTTGGTAAAAGTCATTCAGGTAATTCAGAAAAGATCGTAATTAGATAAGAGATTTTTGTACTTTCTCAAACTGTTTTCAGTGCTGTCTAGACTGCGTTAGTTCTCAGTTTCTGCTTTCTGTTTCAGACATCTCTTTTTAGTTCTGCTTTAGATATGTTTAATCCTATGCTAGTGCTGTTCCCTTTTTTCATTCTTTCGCCACTTTTGCAGAAGTGCAGCTGTTTTTTGGCTACATTAAACTTTCTAATAATATACCAGAGCCTGAATACAGAACAGAACAATCAATACGTTTTTTTTTTTTTTTAAATAAGCAAGTTTATTCATAAAAGGTAACATTCAATGATCATATGATCAGCTGATCTAAACATTTTACATGCCCACACAGAAAAACTGTAGTCAACATTTATTGAAGCCTAGGTTAAAGACAAGCTGTGCTCCAAAGTCTAGGCTCTAGTACAGGGGTATTTAATTAGAATTCAGTATAGTCCAGTTAGAAAAAAAATTGACAGGCCAAGGTCCGGACCAATTTTTAACTTGTGATATGATTAAGTGCTTTATCGTGTAAGGATGTTTGAACTATGATGAAAAATATATATATATAATAATAATTTAAAAAGCCCCTTTGGCCAGATTTTGTATACATTCCTCGCCTGTCTCTCTGGTTTTCGCCCGTTCTCGTTTTTCTGCTCCCTCCTCTGCCACTTTGTCTCGGTCGGTCTTTGCACCTTCCCCTGTTGTTTTGTCTCTCTGTGTTTCTCTGCGTTTCATAGCCCTAGTTCTTGCTCCGTGTTTATTTCTTGTTTAGTTTTCTAGTTTCTTGTTTCTTCCTCGTTTCCCCAGTCCCCTGCTTAGTGTTTAGTTCCTTTCTGCTTAGTTTATTTATTATTGTCTAGCCTAGTTTTTCCCTGTCTAGTATTAGCTTCTTGTTTGTTTTCCCTTGTAAATATATATCCCTGTCCTGATTAGTTTTGTTTATCTTCTTGGTTATTCTTGGTAGTTTCTAGTTTCTTTGTGTTCTTACCTTGTTTGTTTCTTTGTTTATTTACTCCTTGTTTGTTTATCATTAGTACTTCTTGTTTTGCTTAGTTTATGTTCTCTAGTCTTACTGGTTTGTTTTGGTTATTGGTTATTTGTTTATCTAGTTTCATTTATTTGGTTCACTCCCTTGTTCCTTGTATATATCTCCCTGTTCCGTATTTAAGTGTTTACTTGTTTCTTTGTTACTTGTTATTTATTTATTAAATTATTATTTATTGATTTCACCTTACCTGCACTTGTGTCCGCTTTCCTCGTCACCCTGCCTGGGTATTCCTGACAACACCTTCCTCACCTGAGAATCACTGACCTCCAAATACAAAACTCTAATTACCAAATAGTCTCACACAAGTTGCAGCTATATAAACTTAATTAGAAGAACGTTTCAATCATTTGTCAGAGTATAAAAGAGGACTCACGTGACTGATACAGCCCTACTACGTTGTCATCTGGGATAATGTAAGTTTCTACTGGGCAGCTCTGGTCAGTGACTGGTTCTCTAAATCCAGTTTGTTGTGCTGCACCTTCCACCATATTCCCCATTTCTCAATCCAATAGAGGAATTCTTTTCTGCATGGAGGTGGAAAGTGTACAAACGCAGACCCCACGAGCGTGTGGCTCTACTTCGTGTAATGGGGGAAGCATGTGATGACATCCACGCAGATGATTGCCAAAGATGGATTTGCCATGCAAGGCATTTTTCCCCCGCTGTTTGGCGAGGGAGAATATTGCATCAGATGTAGATGAGGTCTTCTTGCCTGACCGAGATCAGGGGTCTGAAGAACAGTGATCTGTTTCTTTGCATTTTGCAATAAATAAATTTTTGTGTCCTCTTTGTATGTGAATTTTCCTTATTATGTTTATCATTGTGAAAATAGGTGAAAATTACAGTTTTGCAACATTTTACATACAGTAAATATAGCTTACATTTGTGTAGTACTGTAAATTGGGGGGGGGGGGGGGGGGTCCTACACCACACCAAATAAATAAAAACAACAGAAAGCCAACTTCTGATAAAAGTGCTTTGAATTGATCTTGTCAGTGTTTATTTGATGCTCTGCAAGAGATAAGCATAAAATAGCTGTGTGTGTTGTTTTGGTGGAAGGAATCAGTTTTGCTGGAGATTTGTAGAGTTTTAACAAAGCAGTTAATAATTTGCAGTTTGTGTTTAGAGTTTTGATAAATTGAGCCAATTTTATAGAAATGCGTTTAAACATTTGGGAAAAACTGTAAATCCTTCTCAGTAGGTTTGGATCCGTATTGGACAACGTTTGGGTCCGGACCCAGACCGTGGTCCTCCCATTAGTGACCTCTGCTCTAGTAGATGTAAAACTTATCTTTCGTGGTATGTCCTACTGAGGCTCTTTCTCAGGGCGGCTCCAAGTGTTCCAGCGGACTAAGGATCGTTGGTCATGCACCAGTGGTACAAGTGGCACAAACATCGTAAGAATTCGACCGTTTCTGTCTCAGGAAGACACTCAGGTGCTTGTGCAGTCTCTTGCCATCTCAAGACTACTGCAACTTTCTACGGGCTGGTTGTTCACTGCGAGCCACCAAAAACCCCGCAAATAGTGGCAGCACAACTCTTCAGTTTTCAATCTTCCAAAGTTCAGTCACTCATTTGCTTCGTTCCCTCCACTGGCGTCCTGTTGCCGCCTGCATCAAATCCAAACCTTGGCCTACAAAGCCAAAAACAGACCAGCTCCTTTCTACTTGATGGCTGTAATGGTCAAAGCCAGATCTGTGCCAAGAGCTCTTAGAGCTTCCAGTCTGGCTCAGCTCGAACCACCATCCCTCAAGATCAACAGAAAACAAACTTCCCGACTCTTCTCTGTGCTGCAGGACCAAGGTGGTGGAATGGACTTCCACTGTGTGTCAGAACAGCACTAACTCTCTCGCGGTCTTCAAACGCTGACTGAAGACTCATCTTTTCAAAGAGATCTTAAACTAATCTTAAAAAAATTCTCCTAGGGTTCCAAACATTAGCTTTGCATTGGCTTTGCATATCCATTGATCCTAGTCTCTACAAACTAGCAAGTAAACAATCAAAGCACTGGATAAGGGCATCTGCTAAATACCTTTAATGTAAATGTAAATGTAATTGACCATTGGCCAACCACAAACTTTGGTCAGGACTTTCAGGTGCAACAATGCTCTCAAACTGCTTTCATTGAGTTACAGTCTTGAAGCAAGAATACCTATGTTTGAATGTAAGAATTGAATGTAATATGTTGTCTTTTTCCTACATTCCTATGAAGATTCCTACAAGATCGTGTTGGGTTGTCTCACTGTTCTTCTACTGCTGATCCTTCTGGCTGCAGTAGCCATCTGGTTCCTGAAAAAAAGACGAGGTCAGTGTTAAAGTGTGCATCACTGGGTACGTTTACATGCAGCCAAATTATGCATTAACAATTGGATTAATGGTTCAATTTGAATAGAGTACATCCATGTCAACACCTCAATCAGAATAGAGCAGTCAGATGGAGGCCATTCCAAATGAAATTTTTATCTGATTGAACGAGGTGGATAATCCTTTAAATAATCCAATACAAAGAAGAATAATAGCATTGTAAACATATGTAACCCATTGCATCCCCAATCAGAATGTTTAAGTACATATTGCGCATTTATGACCGTGTTTTAGGGCCACTTAAAAAAAAAACATAACAGTTTGCTTTGAGATTAAAGTTGTAATATTAAAAGAGAATAAAGTCGTGGTATTTTTAGGGAAATTTTGTTCTAACTGCTTGAGCTCCAGTTTAAAAGCGGAGCAGAGAGAAACAGGCATTTTCGGCTCATGAGCTGTTAAAGCAGCACTAGGTAGGATTTCCTTAATTTTTGATCTTTTTAAGGAAGTAAAATTACAGCTTGAAATTCACTGCAGCGTTCTATTGAGGTGTAATAGGAGGAATAGCGGTGCTCTCGTGCCTGTGCCGGAGCTCCTCCGAGCTCAAACCAGACTCTGTAAGTTCTCAGAGGTGGCCGCGACCAACGCTCCCGAGAACTGCGACCTGCTTTCCGACCTTTAGTTCTAACAGTTCTACAAGGACTACTGGTTCATTCTTTACAAACTAACATACAGACACTCTGGCAGAAGCTGGAAAGAGACCGAATATGTCTGTGAAAGCCAGAAAACGAGAAAGAGAAACTAATCCGCCTGAAGCATTTATTACACTCTGCAAACGTAGGGGGAGCCCACGAGCACAAAATCTCAATCCTACCTAGTGGAGCTTTAAATAATCACTATCAGTTATCCACATTTGAAGTATTAATGCTGTTATGTTACAGTTAGATACTATAGTGTCCAGATTTTCCCATGGTGGTGTCTCAGTAGCCACGAGAAGCCTCCGGGCAGCTTTTAATAATAATAATAATAATAATAATAATAATAATAATAATAATAAACTTTATTTATAAAAAACTTTTCATACATTAAAATGCAGCTCATAGTGTTGTACATACAGAGAGGAAATCAGAATAAAAAGGAACAATCGAAACAAATGGTTAAGTGTGCACTAAGCGATACTACACATACGCATCATGTTTGATCAGATTACTTGTAGCATGCACATAAATGGAGAGTTTACTCAGACTGTTGGGAAAATGTACATATAAACACCTCAATCAGATTCCAGAATCTAAATAAATCCATTTGGATTGGAGGAAAGCTTTGTACGTTAACCTAGCCAGGGTCTGATTTTGATTCATTTATGTTTTCTCATTTCTCTGTTTGCTATGTTGGAAATTACTCATGGCCCCGAAAGAAGGCTCTGTGTTTTTTAGCATGTTTTTTTAGACGCTAACACCAAGCAAGAAAATGAAATCATAGGTTGAACAATTCTTTTAAGGATGCTTTCACACCTGTTTTGTTTGGTCTGGACTTTCAGGCTTATCGGTTTGGGTTTGAGCTAAAGTAGCAGGTATTACAAGAAATTACAAGAAAAGTGATTAAGCTGGGAAAATATTACTGTTATAATACATATATATAACTCATTTTTTAATTACTATGCTAATGAACAATATATTTTTTAAATTTCTCCTCAATTTACATGAATACTGGATAATTCATAATTAAGATTAATCACTCATTTAAATAGTCTATGATGAATGAAACACATTTTTGACTTTTTACAATTCTATCTCTATTACAGCATTAACACAGCAAGATCAAGTTAAGGTCAAAAAAGAGAAAAAGAGTGGATGTAACGGAAACAGGGTAAGTTGTGTAATTATGAACCAAATGCTGTCTAAAAAACTTTTAATCAATCAGTCCAAATACTTTTGACCACTTTTTTGACATCCTTCTTCTTCAGGCCGCCCCAGAGTTATCATACAGCTCTGTTCTGTTCAAGAAAGTTACGCAGAAATCAAAGCAGAGGAGCCCAGGATCCCAGGTCTGCTCTCTTCCTTACAAATATTAAGCATTAAACACTATATGGACAAAATGGATGTTGGGTTATCACCCCTTCTCATCAAAAATATTGAATGGAGCACCATTATTCTAGTGAACACTGTTTTTTTCACTGCTTCACAGCTTAGTATTGGGGGCTATTTACCCCTCTAAACATACATATACTACCTGACATAAGGCATGGGACCACTAGATCAATGTTTGAGTCCTATTTTATTGGCAGGACTTTTCTAATGCAGGGACTAGACAAGCTGTGTGTGTGTTTTTGCATTTGCACACCTGTGTCAACAGCAATGGGTGCACTGTAAAGTAGCTGAATGTGTGCATTCATTAGAATGGGATATCCTCAATTATTTGGACATACAGTGTATGTATTTACACTCATTGAGATTGTTGGGGTGAACTGATTTACCATATTTTTTGCACTATAAGGCGTACCGGATTTTTAGAAGCACTTTCAATAAATTGTTTGGTCTATTCTCTTTATACAAAGCGCACCGGATTATAAGGCTCATCATGCAACACTAGTAAGGAACAGGGGTGATTTCATGTTTATTTTATAATTCAGGGCAGAACCTGTAAAACTAAGCTAATTTAAGTAAACAAAACTGTAATTCTTTAAAAAAAATATTTTGTCTTTAACCCTTGTGCGATCTTAACATTCAACAATCAAAAAACAACAAAAAGAAACCACTGTGAATGTGATGGAAAGTTACGAACAGAAAGTGAAAATATAGAAGAGCAATAAAGTTAAACGTGCCTGATCTGGTAGGTGAAAAAAACTAATATTTATTGCACAAAAATGACATCAGTTATTAGGCTCTGAAGTTGATAAACAGGTCATTCTATTGAAGAGCGTGTATGTGCATTAGGTAATGGGTAACCAGACTGTAGCTGCAAAACAGCTGTTTAAATCTCAAATCTATGAATCAGCTCTAAAAGAACAATAATAAAAAAATATATATAATTTTGAATCCTCCAAATCTGTTTCTCCAGGATGATTTTTTCGATGGCTGGTGTGATAAATTGGAGAAAGGTGGATGGAATAAAATGTGCTAGACATGGGCAGCTGAATTCACTGTTGGCCCTGGAGTCATCTTTATGATGTTTGATGCATTTATACTTTTTTCTGGTGTTTAAATGTGTCAAAAATTACCCATAAGATAATCTTTGTACCCTATTGGTGTACAGCCCACATGGAAACATAAACAAAAAAAGGAAAAGTCATAAAATTTCAACTTTTAAGTAGGAAAAAGCTAGTTTAAGATATTTTTCCTACAGCTAAACATGGTAGCGGGTCACTTTTGACCCGCAAGACAACACAAGGGTTAAGTCAAACGAGCGCTGGATGTTAATCTACACAGATTTCTCTCCTGAAAACTGTTTATTTGGGTGAGTAAAGCACTTCAGTTTATTTAAAGTAAGCTCAGATTTACAGATTTCTGCTAAGGCTGGGTGAAGCAATATTATCATTAGCAGCTAACCACTAATGCTGCCTGACAGCGCTACTCTGAGGAACCCTGAGTGTTTTGGTAAGCTATGGCAATATTAGTTAGCGGTTCGTCCCACGTAGCTTATTTTAACCTGAAACCATGCAGACTACAGTCTGATACACTCAGATCTAAACATCGAAAGAGCTAGCGCTTAACACTGTTAGTGGGTAATGCTAATGCTGCACCAGCAGTGCTAGCCAGGGTTAACAGCAGGCTACAGTCCGATAATACTCACCTATGAATGGCAAAAAGGGCTAACGCTTAGCGTGGTTAGCCAACGATGCTAACACTGTTCCAGTCTCGAGTCTCTGTGCTCCTGTATAGTGCTGTACTTTAGTGGAGTGGCTTTACTGCTCCTTACACACTGACTGGTAAAATTCATACATAAGACACACTCGTGATATTTGGGAAAATTAAAGGATTTTAAGTGCGCCTTATAGTGCGAAAAATATGGTAAGTGTTTTTAAAGCAATATTATTAACATTTGTGTGTGTGTGTGTGTGTGTGTGTGTGTGTGTGTGTGTGTGTGTGTCTGTTTGCCATGCAGAAAAATTCAGCGTCTGAAGATCCAGTGATATACAGCACCATAATTGACACCTAACCAAATATGGAACTACAATCATCAATGTTCTGTTCTCTTGAAAAATGTCATTATCTTACACTGAGGAAAGAAAATGTTGTTTTACACTAAATGTAAATTGACTTTCATTAATGCATATTGACTGTATAAGTGTTTTTTTTTGCATTGCATTTATACTAGTACCCATCCAGTATTGATCTTTCTTATTAAATGTACTTTAATGGTGTCCCCCAGGGACGTATCTTAGGGCCGTTAAACATGTTAAACACTGCATCCACCTCAGCATAGAATATCAATATGCCACATATTTCCAGGTTAAAGTTGTATTATTTTATGTTTTATTAACATACCGGTAGCATTATTTTACACAAATTGTCTCAACATGAAAGAATTTACAAGTGTTGCTTTTTAAAATGTTGTAAATATATATGTATAGAATGTCATTCTGTCGTATTACTTATCTCTTCTTAGGTTAAATTAATATTGTTGATTTAATTTATTTAAGGTAATTATAATTGTAATTATGCTTACATGTGCTACAATTGTATTCTGTTTTGTTGAATATGAGATCACATTGTGAGATTAGGTCTATAATATTTTTACCGAGATTTAAAAATGATGGATTTGTCTGGTTGTATTTTTATTTGTTTAGGGCAATAATAAAACAATACAACACAATACAATACTATACAATACGATACACATTTGTCTTGCTTTATTACAACAGCTCTATTACAAGTACAGTATCATACATGCACATTATACAAACACTTTTTACAGTAAATGTCAATTTAAAGTTATATGTATCCCAAAAAATAATTTTCAACAATACCCTTATATTTAAATTAAATATCCACACTATGTGTTCAATACATCATCTTCAACCCTTTCTTAGTAGGGGTTTACATTGTGTAAAACATGTAGCGATGTGAATCGTAGATATTGACGCTTGTGAATGCTTCCTGAGTCCAACTCCCTTTCACGCGCGTGTGGTAAACATGTGCTAAGAAAAGGTCTAATAGATAACTAGTTAAGATATAGATAGCTAAAAAAAGAAAAAAGTAAACTTTTATGTTTCGGAAAAATGTAATGTTTTCACTTGGTTTAATATGCTGAAGCTAAAATAAAGCATTTGGTTTACAATTACCTTTAATTGTGTCATATTCACCCAGAAGACGTAAACAATAGTGTTTAATAGAAAAAGGGGCAATAGAGAGAGTAGTCGGGCAAAACAGGGTATATACCGAAAAACAGATGCATACAGAGATAAACATACCGTAACGGGGTACACAGTCCGGGGTGTAACACGAGCAGGGCAATATCAGAGAGAAGGCAAAAATCAAAGTCGTATAAACGGTCAAATAGTGGGAAAAACACAAATAGAGCGGAAAACAGGCATACCTGTCAAGTTTTAGATTTACAAATAAGGGATATTTTCCTCCGTCCGCTTAAAGCAGTCCCACCAGCCCAACGAAGGTTCAGTATCCCTTTTCTTTAAAAAATAAAATAAAATACATGTCTTTTTTGGCATAAATGTACTCTTTTATATGATTTTTTTTTTATTTAATACATTTTTAATTTAACAAAGGGTGCACAAATTCTGCAAAATGACTGTTGGTGACCTAAAAATAGTATCATGAGCTTTTACAAAAAGGACGTGGACTAGATATGTTCCATCAGTAAAAATTTGTCCTAAGGGGACTACACAATTAATATTTTTTAATTAATACTTCTTTCTTTTGATCACTCCACCCCTGATCAGTTCAGTTAATTTCAGTTAACCTCTCGACATTTCTAGTTAAGCTGAGTCACAAGCTGTAGTTTTTTTATTTTTAAAAGATTTAATCTGTGGGTTTTGATTCGGAGACGAGTATTTTTAACCAGCTATCAGAAAAATCTCATCACAGTTTCCATGATTAGCCTACCGTTACCTTTCTTTAAGAAAAATCTCCGTATATCCACCACCCTCTGCACAGCACCATCACCAGGCAGAGGAGCTCATTCAGCGGCAGACTGCTGTCCCAGTCCTGCTCCACAGACAGACTCCGAAAGTCTTTTGTTCCTCAGGCCATAAGACTGTTCAACTCCTCTCAGCACAGCAAACTGAAGACTCTGTGAACCTTTTTCATTCCGGCCACTCTGGCCACACCATGGACACACCCCCAGCTATGGACACACTCTCAGACTTGCTGATGCCTAGAACACTTTTTATAGTTCTACCATATTTGGCACTAGTAGTTCATTCACTAGTTAATTCATCTACTGTTTACGTATCTTTTGCACTGTTTACGTATCTTTTGCACTGCTTAATTTAATTTAAATTATTATATAACTGTGTATTTGCACTTTCTGTTTGGCTGAAATCAGTTATCCTCACATTATGCACATCAACTGGTGTTCACTGTCTATTGTGTTCAACTGCACTACCTCCATTCTCCATCTCCATTACACACACACACACGAAGACTGTACATTTACACTGTATATTCTATTTCTTATTTGATTGTATTTATATGTATCTTTATATTTTATATTTTATCTTTTTTAACTTTGTGTATTGTGTAACCTGCTGCTGGATGCCAAGAATTTCCCCCCGGGGATCAATAAAGTATCTATCTATCTATCTATCTATCTCTATCTATCCATCAGCTGCTCCGACTAGCCGCCTGAACTCACAGCGGGGGGCGGGGGGTCTTCCCCACACTGACCCTCCTTTGCGCTCCGCAAAACCAGCAAGCTCAAGCTGATTGGCTGTTTCTCCTGAAAGGCGGGACTTTCTCCTTGAACCGGCACCACGATTGGTTAAGAGACACAGTGCGGTCAGTGCCCTGTCTGCTCAATAATAAAGTTTTTAAAATTTTAATATAATACGGGAAATGTACGGGAAAATACTAACACGGGAGGAAGGCGGGAAAGTAGAGTAAAATACGGTAGTTTCCCGGCCAAAACGGGAGACTTGACAGGTATGAACAGGGCAGGCAAAAATCGAAGTCTGGGTACACGGAAAAAAGGTAATACACGGAGTAACAAAATAGAGATCAGAGAAGCGCGTTGTAAATCTGGACGAACTGAACAATACTCAGCGAGGAGTGAGAGTTCTGAGTGAGCTTAAGTAGCATGTAAAACAGGTGTCAGTAATTAGGGGAATCACTTCGTGGTAAAGTCACATGATCGCCAGAGTCTCTTTGTGGTGTGTTCTGGGTATTGTTGTCTTGTGGTGCAGAATCGCAGATAGAGCTGAGTGTGGGGGAAACACAGGCGCTGACAGCGCCAGGCGTGACAAATTGCATGGGACGGAAGTCTTTTTTAAGGAAATTTGCAGTTTTTGCAAAGTTTGCAAAAAATGCAGTTTTACATTATTTTCACTTAAAAGAAATGATTTTGTTCATTTCCATTTTTTAAAAATACCATCTGTTCCTCATTAAATGTGAAGAAATAGACAAAATGACTTTAAATTGTGCATGATATTAATGAATAAATGAGAAATTGTGCTACAATCTTTTGGAAGTTTATATTGTGCTAATTGTTTATACATTGTTTAAAAAAAAAAAAAAACAGCAAAATTAACCCAAGTGGGTTGGAGTTCAATTCTGTTGACTCACATTCACATACACCTGTAATCAAAACAGAAACATCAGGAGATGGTTAAATGTAACAGAAAACATTCAAAACCAAAACCATGTCTTAGCTGCTGAACACGGTCCAGTCACAATATTATTACTAACGCCTTGTCTCTATTTTTTTTGGGCCCTATCTTACACCCTGTGCAAGGTGCGTCACAATGCTCATTGCTATCTCACACCCCGCCAGCAGTCTATTTTAATTTCTATTAATCTTCGCTGATGGGCGCTGGGGTCTCAAATTAAGTGTGTTCAAGTAAAATGTCTGGCATATTGCTATCTTGGCAGCCGAAATAATCAGGTGTGCCGCTGGCTAATTAGAACCTAGACTGCAGTCAACAGTCAGATGTTTGTTGCTATCATGGCAACGCATATGCTAGAGTGAGTTTCATCTTTTTATTACTTATTGGGAAGGAGTTGAGGATGAGTTGGTGATTTGGGATAGAGTTGGTTAGTTGGGAATGAGGTGAGGAGTTGGGAATGAGTTGGGAAGTTTGGCATCAGCTGGGGAGTTGGGAATGAGGCAGGGAGTTGGGAAGGAGATGGTGAATTGCGGACGAGTTGGGAATGAGGCGGTGAATTGCAGAGGATTAGGGAAGGGGGGGTTAATTGCAGAGGAGTTGGGAATGAGGCGGGGAGTTGGGAATGAGGCGGGGAGTTGGGAAGTTGGGAAGGAGGTGGTGAATTGAGGACGAGTTGGGAATGAGGCGGGGAGTTGGGAAGGAAGTGGCGAATTGAGGACGAGTTGGGAATGAGGCGGGGAGTTGGGAATGAGGCGGGGAGTTGGGAAGTTGGGAAGGAGGTGGTGAATTGAGGACGAGTTGGGAATGAGGCGGGGAGTTGGGAATGAGGCGGGGAGTTGGGAAGTTGGGAAGGAGGTGGTGAATTGAGGACGAGTTGGGAATGAGGCGGGGAGTTGGGAAGGAGGTGGCAAATTGAGGACGAGTTGGGAATGAGGCGGGGAGTTGGGAAGTTGGGAAGGAGGTGGTGAATTGAGGACGAGTTGGGAATGAGGCAGGGAGTTGGGAATGAGGCGGGGAGTTGGGAAGTTGGGAAGGAGGTGGTGAATTGAGGACGAGTTGGGAATGAGGCGGGGAGTTGGGAAATAGGTAGTGAAATGAGGAGGAGTTGGGAATGAGGCGGGGAGTTGGGAAGTTGGAAAGGAGGTGGTGAATTGAGGACGAGTTGGGAATGAGATAAAGAAGTAATAGATAACTAATAAAGATAACGATATCTAAAATAGAGCATTTTGTTTACAATATTTAACCTCTGTTCTTGGTAATTACCTTTAATTGCAGGGAACTGAAGACTTCTTTTAAGGAAATTGTACAGCAGTTGTACATTGTTTAAATTTAAGAATAATAAATAATTTTCTTAGTTTCCACTTTTTCATCAATATATGTGAAGAAATGGCCAAAAGTTGTGCCTGAAATTTATGAATAAATAAACTCTTGTGCTACAATCTTTTGTAAGTATATATTGTGCTATTATTGTTTATACATTGTTTAACAAAGTTGTCAAAATTTATTCATGGTTGGTGGAGTCCCATTCTGTTGACTCACATTCACATACACCTGTAATCTAAACAGAAATATCAGGAGATGGTAAAATGTAACAGAAGAAGCATTCAAAACCAAAACCATGTCTTAGCTGCTGAACACAGTCCAGTCACAATATTATTACTAACGGCTTGTTTCTACTTTTAATGGGCCCTATCTTACACCCTGTGCAAGGTGCGTCACAATGCTCATTGCTATCTCACACCCTGCCAGCAGTCTATTTTAATTTCTATTAATCTTCGCTGATGGGTGCTGTGGTCTCAAATGAAGTGTGTTCAAGTAAATGTCTGGCATATTGCTATCTTGGCAGCAGAAAAAAAACAGGTGTGCCGCTGGCTAAATAAAACCTAGACAGCAGTCAACTGTGAGATGTTCATTGCTATCATGGCAACGCATGTGCTCCACCCAAAAGGCGTACACCCCACTTGTTACTCAATAAGCTTTATAATGGAGACATAGCAATAAAACATTTGTGCCAGTATGTATGAACACATGTCTGAAAATAATACACAAACAGGAAGCAGTAAAATTAGTATATGACTTAAGATAGTGAGAGATGGTTCAAATACAGGAAGAGCTAAACTGTGGATGACTTCACTCTTCACAGACTTCACAGAGACAGAAAGAGTTTTAGTGTTTGGAG
This sequence comes from Astyanax mexicanus, assembly GCF_023375975.1. Taxonomy (NCBI): domain Eukaryota; kingdom Metazoa; phylum Chordata; class Actinopteri; order Characiformes; family Acestrorhamphidae; genus Astyanax; species Astyanax mexicanus. The sequence continues at coordinate 50,008,209 of NC_064411.1, read as the reverse complement.
ACTCAGAACAGGATCATGCGCTTTTACTCTCTCATCAGTTCTTTAATTCTCTCTGTGTTTCTGCTCTTCATCTCAGGTAAGATCAATACTGCATCATTTATCTACACTCGAGGAGTCTTCCTCACACTCTGCATCATTTAAATAGACTCTTAATAACCCGCTTGCTAAAGATAGGAAACACATTTTTTTAAGTTTTGGACATGGGTGATTTACTATTAACAACAAAAGAGTTAAAATAGAAGGGAAACGTTTTTCCACATTTCCACATATCAATAGTGGCTCAATAACAGCTTTATAGCCGCATATCAATAACGGCTCTCTGATGCCCGCAAGTCAGATCAAATCTCACAGAATCTAGAATGCGCTCGCACACGACACAGACTTTTTTCCCCTATCACATGTGTGAAAGACAGGAAGAAAAGGGCTCATATATATATAAATATTGTGACAATCCAACCATTTAACCATTTAAAGGACCACTAAACCTCCTGATTTCAGCAGACTCCACCCCTGCCTCAGTTTTAAAAAATGCTAAAAAATGGGAGTGGTACTTTGGGAGGGGCATCGCAATAATGTTTGCAGTTAGGGTTGGCTGAGTGGGCTGGGCTGCTGTTTTTCACAGTAATGCGTTAGTTCAGAACAGGGGTGTCCAAACTTTTTTTGTTGGGGGCCAGAAGGAGAAATATATATGAAGTCACGGGCCACAGACTCTGTAATAAAACAAATAATGAAATATACCACTTTAAATAATACTTTTTCCTGATTATTTCATTTACACACCATTTTACTTGACTTACTATCTTTATCTTTGACAGTGTTGTGTAAACTAAGATTTTTCAAATTGATGTTTAATTTCATGATGTCTCGTAATATTAAACTCCTTAATTACGGCAACTTTTAGACTCTTTGGCCCGTTTTTCTGCGCTAGAAATGCGCACTCTCTCCGCTTTCAGACTCTTTGCCCTGTTTTTCTGCGCTAGAAATGCGCACCCTCACCGACTCTTTGGCCCGCTTCTGACATCTAGCGTTAACAGCGGGCCAACTTTCATTCTATTTCTAAAAATACGCTCCAAAAAAGGAAACGATCCGCAAATGGCCCGCGGGTCGTAGTTTGGACACCCCTGGTTTAGAATATGGGTAGTGATACAGTGTCCACTAGCACTTTTGCGGCTGAGAAGTAATTTGAAGTGGGAGATTTTTCTCCATCACCACCCCCATATATATATATAAAGGTAAAGGGCAAATATTAACAATGTAAGCTGTTTATATTGCTTGCAATTTAGGTGAAGTAAGCATGTTAAGCATTTTAATGTAAAATTGCTTACTTTTGCTGAATTAAATACAAGTAGCAAAGTAAACAAGTAACAACAATATGGACACCACACAAGGGTTAAATTAGATTATGCAATATATTTGGTAACTTACAGTAACAGGGTTGCGAGTAACAGGGTTGCAAATCTAGGCTAAGTTGTGGTTTACCCCAGGAACAGATTCTAAATGTAAAATTTAGCTATGTAAACAAGATCAAGGACAAACATGGTTATATAAGGATATAAAGTAAATTTTGACTCTACTCATTATTAGTCTTACAATATGAGTAACAGGGTTGCGTTCACTGAGTGACACACACAACTTGGACAAAAACACTTGAAAATTGTTGGAGCACTTACTCTTGGTCTTGCCATGTGGGCAGAAAATGTCCTTGTGATGTCACTTCCTTTGTGCCAGTAGACAAATATTTTTAACTCTTTCTCTGCCAGGTAAAATTCCTTATGGTAACAGGGTTGAGCGCATGTTGTGGGACACAACTTAATAGTATAAAAACTTTAACATGCAAAACAATGTAGACCAAAGAAGTTGTTTTCATAAGTAAAGGAGATGCATATCAAAATTATACAAGAGGAAGTCATTTATTTAGAGCTTATTTTAATTGTCAAATTTGCCAAAGGAGTTGGTCACCCAATGTGTGGAGAAAACGGCCATTTTTTTAGGTGGTTCAAAGGTATTCAGTCTTTTGAATAATATCTAAGGAGCTTATTTTACCACCATATTTTACAGTGTGTCTTATAACAAGTACATTTTTCACAAAAAATAGTCATTTAGATATTTTGGATATGTACATTTGAAATTTAAGTGGTGGGACAGGAAATGTACCAAAATCCTGGAATGTCCCATAAAAGCGTTTTTAAAGGTTAGGAAAGATTTTAAAATTGTAAGCATGTATGGTATGTTTTATTACTTCAAAGGAACACATTTCAACAATTAATGGTAAAATATGGATTAGGGTTTAGTGGCTCTTTAATAGAACACAGTGAGACACAAGAAGAAAAGTCGCAATTGTATTCAACAACAAATCTAAGAACATAATAATTTTGCATAAAAGTAGTGGGTTAACCATTCTTTAGGGGAATAAAATGCACTGCTGTCAGTAAGTTACAGTGTATGCTCTGTTGTCTCTGCAGGTGCTGAGAGCTTTAGGTGGGTTACTCTTCCACCAGGAAAAAATGTCATCATACCCTGTAAGTATAAGGATGCAAATATACAGCATAAGAAATACTGGTGTTATCATTCTGGAGGAGAATTCAACTACTGTAAGATTCAGGCGTACGCTAATAAAACAGCAGATAGAGTAACAGTGACTGATTACCCAGATCAAAATCTCTTTACTGTTACTATGAGAAATCTGAAGACTGAAGACTCTGGATCATACTGGTGTGCTGTGGAGATTCGTCAGAGAACTGATGTTACAGTGGAAGCTTTTCAGATCACAGTGACATCAGGTATTATTCATTTATAAACATCTCTCACTGAAACTGATCACGATATCCAGTTAAACTTCTTATATTGCTTTTTGTCATTTATTCAGACATTACTGCAATATTACATCTCCTTGTTTCCAGATCCTGTTGTGTCTGTGGTGGAGAGCAGTGTGGAGGGTCAGGAAGGGGGCGTGGTCAGGATCCAGTGTCTCTACAGTGCTGGATATCAGTCTGAACAGAAGCAGTGGTGCAGATCTAAAGACCAGTGGTGTTACAAAGTGGGGAGGACTGACACATCCGGGAATTCAGCAGTGCAGATCAGTGATGATAAGAAAAATAGCTCCTTCAGTGTGGAGATGAGTGGACTGAAGAAGAGTGATGCTGGCTGGTACGGGTGTAGAATTAAAGATCTACAGGCTTCTGTTTATCTCAGCATCAGTGATGCAGCTTCAGGTAGGATTGATTAACATTTGTTTGATTGAATTTATGGAATGTCATAAAAAGTAAAAATTGCACATTTAAATGTCATGTATTCATACTGTCCAGTTTGCATGTTATTAGAAAGTACACACATGTCCCTTTACAATGAAAGTCAATGTTATGCATTTTTTTTTACCTTAAAACTGCTTTAAATTGGTTCTAATATTGGTGTTACAGCTACAACTATGTCTACCACAACTATGAATCCTGCAACCATGACTCCTCATTGCTTCTCAGGTATGATCACGCCACAGTTCAATAATAATAAGAACTATTATAATAACCGTTTAATAATAATAATAAACAATTTTAACCAAAGAAATCTTCTGCAATACTTTTCTAAGACACTGACAGAAAAAAAAACATACTGTAGCACAGCAGGGTAGTATAGCACTGTAGTAAAAATATAGTAATTATGCTTGAGTCTAACCATAAAGTGCTGATGTGCAGTGTTGACTATGGCTAGCTTTTAGTCTAGCACAGATACGCACTTGTTTCTTCAAGCGTCTCATCCCAAATGGGAGTTTCCCCAAGTGGCCCATCTCAAAGGGGCACATCACCAAATGTCTCATTGCAAAGGGCAGCTTCCCCAAGTTGCATTTCCCATAGAGGCACTTATCAAAGGGGAGCTTTCTCAAGTGGCACCTTACTAGAGGGATGCTTCTTAGAGGGGCGCTTCCCTAAGTATCCCATCCCAAAGAGGGGCTTCCCCAAGTGGCGCTTCCCAGAGTAGCACTTACCAGAGGGGTGCTTCCCCATGTGGCACTTACCGTAACAGAGGGGTGCTTCCTCAAGAAGCACTTCATTAAGGGGCATTTACCAGAAGGTGCTTCACTGAGGGTTGCTTGCTATGATCACAAGGCCTTGTTACTTTTTTAGCTTCACAACATCCCTACTAGAAGTCAAATGCCACAAATATACTCATATACTGTCCTTAGGACACTCTACAAGCTTGCTTTTAGTGCTAACACTCAGAAAAGAAAATAATACATTTTATAGATTGAAACACAGTGACTGACAGTGTAACTGTCAGTCAATTATAGACAGTTAATCATACTATTATTTAAATTATACTGATTTTCCTTTCTGAAGTGTTTATTTCTCTATGGTTTAGTTTGCTCTACAGAAGTCACCAAGTATTCTGGCACTGAGAAACTCATGTAAGTTTAAAACCTTAAAATTCTTGTTGACCCCTACAGCTTTACATAACTCAAAATTCTGTGTAGTTGACCTCTACAGCTTTATATTCCAGAATTTCCCTCTGGGATCAATAAAGTATCTATCTATCTATTTGTAACTCAAAATACTGCGTTGTTGATCTCTACAGCTTTACATAACTCAAAATTCAGTGCTATTCATCTCTACAGCTTTACATAACTCAAAATTCAGTGCTATTCATCTCTACAGCTTTACATAACTCAAAATTCAGTGCTATTCATCTCTACAGCTTTACATAACTCAAAATTCTGTGTAGTTGATCTCTACAGCTTTACATAACTCAAAATACTGTGTAGTTGACCTCTACACCTTTACACAACTCAAAATTCTGTGTTATTCATCTCTACAGCTTTATCAGCTTTATTTAAGTATCTATCTATCTGTTTATAACTCAAAATTCGGTTGTTGATCCCTACAGCTTTATATATCTCCCAATTCTCCATTGTTGGTCTCTACTGCTTTACATAACACAAAATTCTGCTTAAAGTTTTATCTCTGGGATCAATAAAGTATCTACATATCTATTTATAACTCAAAATTCTGTGTTGTTGACCTCTACAACTTTACATAACTTAAAATTATGGTTTTGATCTCCACAGCTTTATGTATCTCAAACTGATGTGTTACTGATCTCTACAGCTTTACATAACTTTACATAGCATAATCCTTTACAGCCTTGTGAAACCTGTTGTTGACCACTACAGCTTTGGGTAACACAAAACTAAACACTAAAGTGACGGTGGAGACTTTTAATATTAATAATAAAATAAATATTAATATTATGGAACTTATTATGGAATCATGGTGTTTTGTGTGGTGTGCTATAGAATGTGTGATGGAAATATTGTGGAATTATTTTTACACTTAGACACAGAAGGTCATGCAGTATGTCATTCAGTGTTAGTCACATGATTTCCTGTTTGGCCTTCTTTTAAAATAGGAAAGTGCTTGTTTTAAATATGCAAATTTATGCACAGCAGTCAGCCTGAACTGGCTTCTGTAAACATTAAAAACACACTTTTCTGCCATATTAATAAGGGTAGCTTTATATACAGATTCTTTATATACATTGTGATTTTATTCCTGCTTTGTTTTATATTCCAGAGAGTCCTGCATCGCTCCAAATAATCCCACAGCAGGAAGCCCAGCAGCAGCTTCACTTTCAGTAGGATGGGTTTATTTTGTAGTGTCTGTTGCTGCAATTCTTTTGTACTAGTTTGTTTGCAGTCTTCAGTCTAAATCTAATTAGCCACAATGCTAACAGCAGGATTAAAGCTAAAATGCTTAAAAATAGCAGCCGTTCTTATCTGGGCTAAATCTATTTAGCCGCAATGCTAACAGCAGGAATAAAGCTACAAAGCTAAGTTACAGCAGTTGGCCTCAGCTGGCCTGGAGCAGTTTAGCTGCAATGCTAACAGCTAGGCAAGTCAGTTCACAAATCGGCCATTTTTGCAAAACAACCAGCATGTATGAGTATTAATGTGATGTGATTAGATTTGGTGGTTTTGTATATCTTGATACTGCTAGGATTAGTGTATCTTCAGCTGATATATCTTAAATGATAGTTTAAAAAAAGTATTACATTGTTATTATGTGATTGTTGTTGATATAAAGATATTTAAATACATTTGTTTGACTTTCAGTGAATTTCTTTACAAACTGCTGTGCAAAGAAAACAAATATGAACTATTTCATGAAATCAGAAATCCAGATGAGATGTGGGTGGATCTTTTTATTACTTATTGGGAAGGAGTTGAGGATGAGTTGGTGATTTGGGATAGAGTTGGTTAGTTGGGAATGAGGTGAGGAGTTGGGAATGAGTTGGGAAGTTTGGGATCAGCTGGGGAGTTGGGAATGAGGCGGGGAGTTGGGAAGGAGGTGGTGAATTGCAGAGGATTAGGGAAGGGGGGGTTAATTGCAGAGGAGTTGGGAATGAGGCGGGGAGATGGGAAGGAGGTGGCGATTTGCGGACAAGTTGGGAATGAGGCGGGGAGTTGGGAATGAGGCGGGGAGTTGGGAAGTTGGGAAAGAGGTGGTGAATTGAGGACGAGTTGGGAATGAGGCGGGGAGTTGGGAATGAGGCGGGGAGTTGGGAAGTTGGGAAGGAGGTGGTGAATTGAGGACGAGTTGGGAATGAGGCGGGGAGTTGGGAAGGAGATGGCGAATTGAGGACCAGTTGGGAATGAGGCGGGGAGTTGGGAATGAGGCGGGGAGTTGGGAAGTTGGGAAGGAGGTGGTGAATTGAGGACGAGTTGGGAATGAGACGGGGAGTTGGGAAGGAGGTGGTGAATTGAGGACGAGTTGGGAATGAGGCGGGGAGTTGGGAATGAGGCGGGGAGTTGGGAAGTTGGGAAGGAGGTGGTGAATTGAGGACGAGTTGGGAATGAGGCGGGGAGTTGGGAAGGAGGTAGCGAATTGAGGACGAGTTGGGAATGAGGCGGGGAGTTGGGAATGAGGCGGGGAGTTGGGAAGTTGGGAAGGAGGTGGTGAATTGAGGACGAGTTGGGAATGAGGCGGGAGTTGGGAATGAGGCGGGGAGTTGGGAAGTTGGGAAGGAGGCGGGAAGTTGGGAAGGAGGTGGTGAATTGAGGACGAGTTGGGAATGAGGCGGGGAGTTGGGAAGTTGGGAAGGAGGTGGTGAATTGAGGACGAGTTGGGAATGAGATAAAGAAGTAATAGATAACTAATAAAGATAACGATATCTAAAATAGAGCATTTTGTTTACAATATTTAACCTCTGTTCTTGGTAATTACCTTTAATTGCAGGGAACTGAAGACTTCTTTTAAGGAAATTGTACAGCAGTTGTACATTGTTTAAATTTAAGAATAATAAATAATTTTCTTAGTTTCCATTTTTTCATCAATATATGTGAAGAAATGGCCAAAAGTTGTGCCTGAAATTTATGAATAAATAAACTCTTGTGCTACAATCTTTTGTAAGTATATATTGTGCTATTATTGTTTATACATTGTTTTACAAAACTTGTCAAAATTTATTCATGGTTGGTGGAGTCCCATTCTGTAGACTCACATTCACATACACCTGTAATCTAAACAGAAATATCAGGAGATGGTAAAATGTAACAGAAGAAGCATTCAAAACCAAAACCATGTCTTAGCTGCTGAACACAGTCCAGTCACAATATTATTACTAACGGCTTGTTTCTACTTTTATTGGGCCCTTTTCTTACACCCTGTGCAAGGTGCGTCACAATGCTCATTGCTATCTCACACCCTGCCAGCAGTCTATTTTAATTTCTATTAATCTTCGCTGATGGGTGCTGTGGTCTCAAATGAAGTGTGCTCAAGTAAATGTCTGGCATATTGCTATCTTGGCAGCAGAAAAAATACAGGTGTGCCGCTGGCTAAATAAAACCTAGACAGCAGTCAACTGTGAGATGTTCATTGCTATCATGGCAACGCATGTGCTCCACCCAAAAGGCGTACACCCCACTTGTTACTCAATAAGCTTTATAATGGAGACAGCAATAAAACATTTGTGCCAGTATGTATGAACACATGTCTGAAAATAATACACAAACAGGAAGCAGTAAAATTAGTATATGACTTGAGATAGTGAGAGATGGTTCAAATACAGGAAGAGCTAAACTGTGGATGACTTCACTCTCCACAGACTTCACAGAGACAGAAAGAGTTTTAGTGTTTGGAGACTCAGAACAGGATCATGCGCTTTTACTCTCTCATCAGTTCTTTAATTCTCTCTGTCTTTCTGCTCTTCATCTCAGGTAAGATCAATACTGCATCATTTATCTACACTCGAGGAGTCTTCCTCACACTCTGCATCATTTAAATAGACTCTTAATAACCCGCTTCCTAAAGATAGGAAACACATTTTTTTACGTTTTGGACATGGGTGATTTACTATTAACAACAAAAGAGTTAAAATAGAAGGGAAACGTTTTTCCACATATCCACATATCAATAGTGGCTCAATAACAGCTTTATAGCCGCATATCAATAACGGCTCTCTGATGCCCGCAAGTCAGATCAAATCTCACACAATCTAGAATGCGCTCGCACACGACACAGACTTTTTTCCCCTATCACATGTGTGAAAGACAGGAAGAAAAGGGCTCATATATATATAAATATTGTGACAATCCAACCATTTAACCATTTAAAGGACCACTAAACCTCCTGATTTCAGCAGACTCCACCCCTGCCTCACTTTTAAAAAATGCTAAAAAATGGGAGTGGTACTTTGGGAGGGGCATCGCAATAATGTTTGCAGTTAGGGTTGGCTGAGTGGGCTGGGCTGCTGTTTTTCACAGTAATGCGTTAGTTCAGAACAGGGGTGTCCAAACTTTTTTTGTTGGGGGCCAGAAGGAGAAATATATTTGAAGTCACGGGCCACAGACTCTGTAATAAAACAAATAATGAAATATAGCAATTTAAATAATACCTTTTTCCTGATTATTTCATTTACACACCATTTTACTTGACTTACTATCTTTATCTTTGACAGTGTTGTGTAAACTAAGATTTTTCAAATTAATGTTTAATTTCATGATGTCTCGTAATATTAAACTCCTTAATTACGGCAACTTTTAGACTCTTTGGCCCGTTTTTCTGCGCTAGAAATGCGCACTCTCTCCGCTTTTAGACTCTTAGCCCTGTTTTTCTGCGCTAGAAATGCGCACTCCCTCCTCTTTTATACTCTAAGCCCTGTTTTTCTGCGCTAGAAATGCGCACTCTCTCCGCTTTTAGACTCTTAGCCCTGTTTTTCTGCGCTAGAAATGCGCACTCTCTCCGCTTTTAGACTCTTTGGCCCGTTTTTCTGCGCTAGAAATGCGCACCCTCTCCGCTTTTAGACTCTTAGCCCTGTTTTTCTGCGCTAGAAATGCGCACCCTCACCGACTCTTTGGCCCGCTTGTGACACCTAGCGTCAGCGGGCCAACTTTCATTCTATTTCTAAAAATACGCTCCAAAAAAGGAAACGATCCGCAAATGGCCCGCGGGCCGTAGTTTGGACACCCCTGGTTTGGAACATGGGTAGTGATACAGTGTCCACTAGCACTTTCCTGATTATTTCATTTACACATCATTTTACTTGACTTTACTTGATCTTTATCTTTGACAGTGTTGTGTAAACTAAGATTTTTCAAATTGATGTTTAATTTCATGATGTCTCTTAATATAAAATGCCTTAATTACGGAAGCTTTTAGACTCTTCGGCCTGTTTTTCCACGCTGTAACTGCGCACCCTCTCCGCTTTTAGACTCTTTGCCCTGTTTTTCTGCGCTAGAAATGTGCACTCTCTCCGCTTTTAGATTCTTTGCCCTGTTTTTCCACACTGTGTAACTGCGCACTCTCTCCACTTTTAGACTCTTTGGCTCGTTTTTCTGTGCTAGAAATGCGCACTCTCTCCACTTTTAGACTCTTTGGCCCGTTTTTCTGTGCTAGAAATGCGCACCCTCTCCGCTTTTAGACTCTTTGCCCTGTTTTTCTGCGCTAGAAATGCGCACCCTCACCGACACTTTTTGCCCGTTTCTGACATCTAGCGTTAACAGCGGGCCAACTTTCATTCTATTTCTAAAAATACGCTCCAAAAAAGGAAACGATCCGCAAATGGCCCGCGGGTCGTAGTTTGGACACCCCTGGTTTAGAATATGGGTAGTGATACAGTGTCCACTAGCACTTTTGCGGCTGAGAAGTTATTTGAAGTGGGAGATTTTTCTCCATCACCACCCCCATATATATATATAAAGGTAAAGGTCAAATATTAACCATGTAAGCTGTTCATATTGCTTGCAATTTAGGTGAAGCGAGCATGTGTAAAGCATTTTAATGTAAAATTGCTTACTTTTGCTGAATTAAATACAAGTAGCAAAGTAAACAAGTAACAACAATATGGACACCACACAAGGGTTAAATTAGATTATGCAATATATTTGGTAACTTACAGTAACAGGGTTGCGAGTAACAGGGTTGCAAATCTAGGCTAAGTTGTGGTTTACCCCAGGAACAGATGCTAACTGTAAAATTTAGCTATGTAAACAAGATCAAGGACAAACACGGTTATATAAGGATATAAAGTAAATTTTGACTCTACTCATTATTAGTCTTACAATATGAGTAACAGGGTTGCGTTCACTGAGTGACACACACAACTTGGACAAAAACACTTGAAAATTGTTGGAGCACTTACTCTTGGTCTTGCCATGTGGGCAGAAAATGTCCTTGTGATGTCACTTCCTTTGTGCCAGTAGACAAATATTTTTAACTCTTTCTCTGCCAGGTAAAATTCCTTATGGTAACAGGGTTGAGCGCATGTTGTGGGACACAACTTAATAGCATAAAAACTGTAACATGCAAAACAATGTAGACCAAAGAAGTTGTTTTCATAAGTAAAGGAGATGCAGATCAACAATATACAAGAGGAAGTCATTTATTTAGAGCTTATTTTAATTGTCAAATTTGCCAAAGGAGTTGGTCACCCAATGTGTGGGACAAGAGAAAACGGCCATTTTTTGAGGTGGTTCAAAGGTATTCAGTCTTTTGAATAATATCTAAGGAGCTTATTTTACCACCATATTTTACAGTTTGTCTTATAACAAGTACATTTTTCACAAAAAATAGTCATTTAGATATTTTGGATATGTACATTTGAAATTTAAGTGGTGGGACAGGAAATGTACCAAAATCCTGGAATGTCCCATAAAAGCGTTTTTAAAGGTTAGGAAAGATTTTAAAGTTGTAAGCATGTATGGTATGTTTTATTGCTTCAAAGGAACACATTTCAACAATTAATGGTAAAATATGGATTAGGGTTTAGTGGCTCTTTAATAGAACACAGTGAGACACAAGAAGAAAAGTTGCAATTGTATTCAACAACAAATCTAAGAACATAATCATTTTGCATAAAAGTAGTGGGTTAACCATTCTTCAGGGGAATAAAATGCACTGCTGTCAGTAAGTTACAGTGTATGCTCTGTTGTCTCTGCAGGTGCTGAGAGCTTTAGGTGGGTTACTCTTCCACCAGGAAAAAAATTCACCATACCCTGTAAGTATAAGGATGCAAATATACAGCATAAGAAATACTGGTGTTACCATTCTGGAGGAGAATTCAGATACTGTAAGATTCAGGCGTACGCTAATAAAACAGCAGGTAGAGTAACAGTGACTGATTACCCAGATCAGAATCTCTTTACTGTTACTATGAGAAATCTGAAGACTGAAGACTCTGGATGGTACTGGTGTGCTGTGGAGATTCAGCAGAGAACTGATGTTACAGTGGAAGCTTTTCAGATCACAGTGACATCAGGTATTATTCATTTATAAACATCTCTCACTGAAACTGATCACGAAATCCAGTTAAACTTCTTATATTGCTTTTTCTCATTTATTCAGACATTACTGCAATATTACATCTCCTTGTTTCCAGATCATTTTTTGTCTGTGGTGGAGAGCAGTGTGGAGGGTCAGGAAGGGGGCGTGGTCAGGATCCAGTGTCTCTACAGTGCTGGATATCAGTCTGAACAGAAGCAGTGGTGCAGATCTAAAGACCAGTGGTGTTACAAAGTGGGGAGGACTGACACATCCGGGAATTCAGCAGTGCAGATCAGTGATGATAAGAAAAATAGCTCCTTCAGTGTGGAGATGAGTGGACTGAAGAAGAGTGATGCTGGCTGGTACGGGTGTAGAATTAAAGATCTACAGGCTTCTGTTTATCTCAGCATCAGTGATGCAGCTTCAGGTAGGATTGATTAACATTTGTTTGATTGAATTTATGGAATGTCATAAAAAGTAAAAATTGCACATTTAAATGTCATGTATTCATACTGTCCAGTTTGCATGTTATTAGAAAGTACACACATGTCCCTTTACAATGAAAGTCAATGTTATGCATTTTTTTTACCTTAAAACTGCTTTAAATTGGTTCTAATATTGGTGTTACAGCTACAACTATGTCTACCACAACTATGAATCCTGCAACCATGACTCCTCATGGCTTCTCAGGTATGATCACGCCACAGTTCAATAATAATAAGAACTATTATAATAACCGTTTAATAATAATAATAAACAATTTTAACCAAAGAAATCTTCTGCAATACTTTTCTAAGACACTGACAGAAAAAAAAAACATACCGTAGCACAGCAGGGTAGTATAGCACTGTAATAAAAATATAGTAATTATGCTTGAGCCTAACCATAAAGTGCTGATGTGCAGTGTTGACTATGGCTAGCTTTTAGTCTAGCACAGATACGCACTTGTTTCTTCAAGCGTCTCATCCCAAATGGGAGTTTCCCCAAGTGGCCCATCTCAAAGGGGCACATCACCAAATGTCTCATTGCAAAGGGCAGCTTCCCCAAGTTGCATTTCCCATAGAGGCACTTATCAAAGGGGAGCTTTCTCAAGTGGCACCTTACTAGAGGGATGCTTCTTAGAGGGGCGCTTCCCTAAGTATCCCATCCCAAAGAGGGGCTTCCCCAAGTGGCGCTTCCCAGAGTAGCACTTACCAGAGGGGTGCTTCCCCATGTGGCACTTACCGTAACAGAGGGGTGCTTCCTCAAGAAGCACTTCATTAAGGGGCATTTACCAGAAGGTGCTTCACTGAGGGTTGCTTGCTATGATCACAAGGCCTTGTTACTTTTTTAGCTTCACAACATCCCTACTAGAAGTCAAATGCCACAAATATACTCATATACTGTCCTTAGGACACTCTACAAGCTTGATTTTAGTGCTAACACTCAGAAAAGAAAATAATACATTTTATAGATTGAAACACAGTGACTGACAGTGTAACTGTCAGTCAATTATAGACAGTTAATCATACTATTATTTAAATTATACTGATTTTCCTTTCTGAAGTGTTTATTTCTCTATGGTTTAGTTTGCTCTACAGAAGTCACCAAGTATTCTGGCACTGAGAAACTCATGTAAGTTTAAAACCTTAAAATTCTTGTTGACCTTACAGCTTTACATAACTCAAAATTCTGTGTAGTTGACCTCTACAGCTTTATATTCCAGAATTTCCCTCTGGGATCAATAAAGTATCTATCTATCTATTTGTAACTCAAAATACTGCGTTGTTGATCTCTACAGCTTTACATAACTCAAAATTCAGTGCTATTCATCTCTACAGCTTTACATAACTCAAAATTCAGTGCTATTCATCTCTACAGCTTTACATACCTCAAAATGATGTTTTGTTGACCTCTACAGCTTTACATAACTCAAAATTCTGTGTAGTTGACCTCTACAGCTTTACATAACTCAAAATACTGTGTAGTTGACCTCTACAGCTTTACACAACTCAAAATTCTGTGTTATTCATCTCTACAGCTTTATCAGCTTTATTTAAGTATCTATCTATCTGTTTATAACTCAAAATTCGGTTGTTGATCCCTACAGCTTTATATATCTCCCAATTCTCCATTGTTGGTCTCTACTGCTTTACATAACACAAAATTCTGCTTAAAGTTTTATCTCTGGGATCAATAAAGTATCTATATATCTATTTATAACTCAAAATTCTGTGTTGTTGACCTCTACAACTTTACATAACTTAAAATTATGGTTTTGATCTCCACAGCTTTATCTCAAACTGATGTGTTATTGATCTCTACAGCTTTACATAACTTTACATAGCATAATCCTTTACAGCCTTGTGAAACCTGTTGTTGACCACTACAGCTTTGGGTAACACAAAACTAAACACTAAAGTGACGGTGGAGACTTTTAATATTAATAATAAAATAAATATTAATATTATGGAACTTATTATGGAATCATGGTGTTTTGTGTGGTGTGCTATAGAACGTGTGATGGAAATATTGTGGAAGCATTTTTACACTTAGACACAGAAGCACATGCAGTATGTCATTCAGTGTTAGTCACATGATTTCCTGTTTGGCCTTCTTTTAAAATAAGAAAGTGCTTGTTTTAAATATGCAAATGTATGCACAGCAGTCAGCCTGAACTGGCTTCTGTAAACATTAAAAACACACTTTTCTGCCATATTAATAAAACAGGGTAGCTTTATATACAGATTCTTTATATACATTGTGATTTTATTCCTGCTTTGTTTTATATTCCAGAGAGTTCTGCATCACTCTGAATAATCCCACAGCAGGAAGCCCAGCAGCAGCTTCACTTTCAGTAGGATGGGTTTATTTTGTAGTGTCTGTTGCTGCAATTCTTTTGTACTAGTTTGTTTGCAGTCTTCAGTCTAAATCTAATTAGCCACAATGCTAACAGCAGGATTAAAGCTAAAATGCTTAAAAATAGCAGCCGTTCTTATCTGGGCTAAATCTATTTAGCCGCAATGCTAACAGCAGGAATAAAGCTACAAAGCTAAGTTACAGCAGTTGGCCTCAGCTGGCCTGGAGCAGTTTAGCTGCAATGCTAACAGCTAGGCAAGTCAGTTCACAAATCGGCCATTTTTGCAAAACAACCAGCATGTATGAGTATTAATGTGATGTGATTAGATTTGGTGGTTTTGTATATCTTGATACTGCTAGGATTAGTGTATCTTCAGCTGATATATCTTAAATGATAGTTTAAAAAAGTATTACATTGTTATTATGTGATTGTTGTTAATATAAAGATATTTAAATACATTTGTTTGACTTTCAGTGAATTTCTTTACAAACTGCTGTGCAAAGAAAACAAATATGAACTATTTCATGAAATCAGAAATCCAGATGAGATGTGGGTGGATCTTTTTATTACTTATTGGGAAGGAGTTGAGGATGCAGGGCCGCCGCTCTGCATACGCAGACAACGCAGCCAGCGTTAGGCCTCAACCATTTTGCAGTTGCAGGGAGCCAAATTGACTGAGAATTAAATGTGTTGAAATTATGACATTATTAAATTTAAAACCCAATGTGAATTATTTATGATACGCTCATCTTTTTTGTCTTTAAACATTGCATGGGGCACCTACTCTACTACTTAAAAGCGGCACGTTATTATTTTTGTGCATAATATAATGCCCCCACCCCTATTGCCTGAAATGGCACGGCTCGGTTTGCTCTGTTGGTTGTTGCCAGATGTGACATTTTCCAGTCAAATAAATAATCAAAAAATGCATGGAGGCACTAAATCTTGCGCATGTTTAACCATTTTTAAAGTGTATGTGGCCATTCTATACAAAAACTTGTCCAGTGCAATATTTGTGTAAGTTAAAAACTTAAAATAAAATAAACAAATAGGATGAAAAATCGTAACTTATCTGGCAACCTTAGTCCTAACTAAAGTAGCAACGCTACTTGAGTTTGGCAGGAGACAAGTTCACCGTGCGAAGTTGCTACTAAATGGTAATTCAACTATGAAGCGACGGTTTGAGTCTGGAGCTGAGAAGAAGAAAAAGAAGCAGAAAGATGAGGCCCATGCATCCCTTTCTGGTGAGTAACTTCGATGATAAAGGTTTAAATAGTTTTGATTACTTCATGTTCAGTGGTGTTGCCTGAGCTAGTTACGTTGGCTTTGCTGATTTGGTAGCTTTAAACGCTTAACTAGAAACTAATCTGGGTATTGCAAGGCACGTGGCACGTTTGCAAATAGTAGTAGTGTAGTTTGAAGATTTTTAGTGACTTTAATAAAAAATTAATAAACAGAGTAGCCTACCTATTGACTAATGCCGTCAGTGCACTATCCAAATGGTCTGTATGACAGCAGGATCAGACAGCTCTATAGATTTTGACAGGCTGATATAAATACACCACGAATATAAACGATAATTTCATAACCTTTAAGGCTGGCTTGTGTAAATGACGTGTCCACTGCTTAAAATAGACATGCATCGTTTCATTTATTATTTATACATTATAAATAGTACTCTTGTGCTGTTCTTCACTGTTATTGGCCTTACTTATAACGTTGTAAATATTCACAGTTACATGTGTAATTTTAATAAATAGTAAAATTTTGCGTAAACCTTTTGTGTTTGTGTGTGTGTGTGTGTTTTTTTTTTTTTTTTTTTTTGGGGGGGGGGGGGTGGGCCTCCCTGACCAGTTATGCTTAGGGCCTCCAAAACCTTAGCAGCGGCCCTGTGAGGATGAGTTGGTGATTTGGGAAGGAGTTGGTTAGTTGGGAATGAGGTGAGGAGTTGGGAATGAGTTGGGAAGTTTGGGATCAGCTGGGGAGTTGGGAATGAGGCGGGGAGTTCGGAAGGAGGTGGTGAATTGCAGAGGATTAGGGAAGGGGGGGTTAATTGCAGAGGAGTTGGGAATGAGGCGGGGAGATGGGAAGGAGGTGGCGAATTGCGGACGAGTTGGGAATGAGGCGGGGAGTTGGGAAGGAGGTGGTGAAATGCAGAGGATTAGGGAAGGGGGGGTTAATTGCAGAGGAGTTGGGAATGAGGCGGGGAGTTGGGAATGAGGCGGGGAGTTGGGAAGTTGGGAAGGAGGTGGTGAATTGAGGACGAGTTGGGAATGAGGCGGGGAGTTGGGAAGGAGGTGGCGAATTGAGGACGAGTTGGGAATGAGGCGGGGAGTTGGGAAGTTGGGAAGGAGGTGGTGAATTGAGGACGAGTTGGGAATGAGACGGGGAGTTGGGAAGGAGGTGGCGAATTGAGGACGAGTTGGGAATGAGGCGGGGAGTTGGGAAGTTGGGAAGGAGGTGGTGAATTGAGGACGAGTTGGGAATGAGGCGGGGAGTTGGGAAGGAGGTGGCGAATTGAGGACGAGTTGGGAATGAGGCGGGGAGTTGGGAAGTTGGGAAGGAGGTGGTGAATTGAGGACGAGTTGGGAATGAGACGGGGAGTTGGGAAGTTGGGAAGGAGGTGGTGAATTGAGGACGAGTTGGGAATGAGGCGGGGAGTTGGGAATGAGGCGGGGAGTTGGGAATGAGGCGGGAAGTTGGGAAGGAGGTGGTGAATTGAGGACGAGTTGGGAATGAGGCGGGGAGTTGGAAATGAGGCGGGGAGTTGGGAAGTTGGGAAGGAGGTGGTGAATTGAGGACGAGTTGGGAATGAGGCGGGGAGTTGGGAAGTTGGGAAGGAGGTGGTGAATTGAGGACGAGTTGGGAATGAGGCGGGGAGTTGGGAAGGAGGTGGCGAATTGAGGACGAGTTGGGAATGAGGCGGGGAGTTGGGAAGTTGGGAAGGAGGTGGTGAATTGAGGACGAGTTGGGAATGAGGCGGGGAGTTGGGAATGAGGCGGGGAGTTGGGAAGTTGGGAAGGAGGTGGTGAATTGAGGACGAGTTGGGAATGAGGCGGGGAGTTGGGAAGTTGGGAAGGAGGTGGTGAATTGAGGACGAGTTGGGAATGAGGCGGGGAGTTGGGAAGTTGGGAAGGAGGTGGTGAATTGAGGACGAGTTGGGAATGAGGCGGGGAGTTGGGAATGAGGCGGGGAGTTGGGAAGTTGGGAAGGAGGTGGTGAATTGAGGACGAGTTGGGAATGAGGCGGGGAGTTGGGAATGAGGCGTGGAGTTGGGAAGTTGGGAAGGAGGTGGTGAATTGAGGACGAGTTGGGAATGAGGCGGGGAGTTGGGAAGGAGGTGGCGAATTGAGGACGAGTTGGGAATGAGACGGGGAGTTGGGAATGAGGCGGGGAGTTGGGAAGTTGGGAAGGAGGTGGTGAATTGAGGACGAGTTGGGAATGAGGCGGGGAGTTGGGAATGAGGCGGGGAGTTGGGAATGAGGCGGGGAGTTGGGAAGTTGGGAAGGAGGTGGTGAATTGAGGACAAGTTGGGAATGAGGCGGGGAGTTGGGAATGAGGCGGGGAGTTGGGAAGTTGGGAAGGAGGTGGTGAATTGAGGACAAGTTGGGAATGAGGCGGGGAGTTGGGAAATAGGTAGTGAAATGAGGAGGAGTTGGGAATGAGGCGGGGAGTTGGGAAGTTGGAAAGGAGGTGGTGAATTGAGGACGAGTTGGGAATGAGATAAAGAAGTAATAGATAACTAATAAAGATAACGATATCTAAAATAGAGCATTTTGTTTACAATATTTAACCTCTGTTCTTGGTAATTACCTTTAATTGCAGGGAACTGAAGACTTCTTTTAAGGAAATTGTACAGCAGTTGTACATTGTTTAAATTTAAGAATAATAAATAATTTTCTTAGTTTCCATTTTTTCATCAATATATGTGAAGAAATGGCCAAAAGTTGTGCCTGAAATTTATGAATAAATAAACTCTTGTGCTACAATCTTTTGTAAGTATATATTGTGCTATAATTGTTTATACATTGTTTTACAAAACTTGTCAAAATTTATTCATGGTTGGTGGAGTCCCATTCTGTTGACTCACATTCACATACACCTGTAATCTAAACAGAAATATCAGGAGATGGTAAAATGTAACAGAAGAAGCATTCAAAACCAAAACCATGTCTTAGCTGCTGAACACAGTCCAGTCACAATATTATTACTAACGGCTTGTTTCTACTTTTAATGGGCCCTATCTTACACCCTGTGCAAGGTGCGTCACAATGCTCATTGCTATCTCACACCCTGCCAGCAGTCTATTTTAATTTCTATTAATCTTCGCTGATGGGTGCTGTGGTCTCAAATGAAGTGTGTTCAAGTAAATGTCTGGCATATTGCTATCTTGGCAGCAGAAAAAAAAACAGGTTTGCCGCTGGCTAAATAAAACCTAGACAGCAGTCAACTGTGAGATGTTCATTGCTATCATGGCAACGCATGTGCTCCACCCAAAAGGCGTACACCCCACTTGTTACTCAATAAGCTTTATAATGGAGACATAGCAATAAAACATTTGTGCCAGTATGTATGAACACATGTCTGAAAATAATACACAAACAGGAAGCAGTAAAATTAGTATATGACTTAAGATAGTGAGAGATGGTTCAAATACAGGAAGAGCTAAACTGTAGATGACTTCCTCTTCACAGACTTCACAGAGACAGAAAGAGTTTTAGTGTTTGGAGACTCAGAACAGGATCATGCGCTTTTACTCTCTCATCAGTTCTTTAATTCTCTCTGTCTTTCTGCTCTTCATCTCAGGTAAGATCAATACTGCATCATTTATCTACACTCGAGGAGTCTTCCTCACACTCTGCATCATTTAAATAGACTCTTAATAACCCGCTTCCTAAAGATAGGAAACACATTTTTTTACGTTTTGGACATGGGTGATTTACTATTAACAACAAAAGAGTTAAAATAGAAGGGAAACGTTTTTCCACATATCCACATATCAATAGTGGCTCAATAACAGCTTTATAGCCGCATATCAATAACGGCTCTCTGATGCCCGCAAGTCAGATCAAATCTCACAGAATCTAGAATGCGCTCGCACACGACACAGACTTTTTTCCCCTATCACATGTGTGAAAGACAAGAAGAAAAGGGCTCATATATATATATATATATATATATATATATATATATATATATATATATATATATATATATATATATATATATATATATACGTATATTGTGACAATCCAACCATTTAACCATTTAAAGGACCACTAAACCTCCTGATTTCAGCAGACTCCACCCCTGCCTCAGTTTTAAAAAATGCTAAAAAATGGGAGTGGTACTTTGGGAGGGGCATCGCAATAATGTTTGCAGTTAGGGTTGGCTGAGTGGGCTGGGCTGCTGTTTTTCACAGTAATGCGTTACTTCAGAACAGGGGTGTCCAAACTTTTTTTGTTGGGGACCAGAAAGAGAAATATATTTGAAGTCACGGGCCACAGACTACGGTGGCCGAGAAAGCCCAGCGCAGTGCAAATTGAAAAGCGCTGCAAAAGCACAAAACACTAGTTGCAGCGTGTTTTTCTTTTTGCTGCGCCTGTGTTGTAATTTTGATGGATGTGTTTTGTGCTTTTGCAGCGCTTTTCAATTTGCACTGCGTTGGGCTTTCTCGGCCACCGTAACAGACTCTTTAATAAAACAAATAATGAAATATACCACTTTAAATAATACTTTTTCCTGATTACTTAATTTACACACCATTTTACTTGACTAACTATCTTTATCTTTGACAGTGTTGTGTAAACTAAGATTTTTCAAATTGATGTTTAATTTCATGATGTCTCTTAATATTAAACTCCTTAATTACGTCAACTTTCAGACTCTTTGGCCTGTTTTTCTGCGCTAGAAATGCGCACCCTCTCCGCTTTTAGACTCTTTGCTCCGTTTTTCTACGCTAGAAATGCGCACTCTCTCCGCTTTTAGACTCTTAGCCCTGTTTTTCTGCGCTAGAAATGCACACTCTCTCCGCTTTTAGACTTTTTGCTCTGTTTTTCTGCACTAGAAATGCGCACCCTCTCCGCTTTTAGACTTTTTGCTCCGTTTTTCTGCGCTAGAAATGCGCACCCTCTCCGCTTTTAGACTCTTTGCTCCGTTTTTCTACGCTAGAAATGCGCACTCTCTCCGCTTTTAGACTCTTTGCTCCGTTTTTCTACGCTAGAAATGCGCACTCTCTCCGCTTTTAGACTCTTAGCCCTGTTTTTCTGCGCTAGAAATGCGCACTCTCTCCGCTTTTAGACTCTTTGCTCCGTTTTTCTACGCTAGAAATGCACACTCTCTCCGCTTTTAGACTTTTTGCTCCGTTTTTCTGCGCTAGAAATGCGCACTCTCTCCGCTTTTAGACTCTTTTGCCCGTTTTTCTACGCTAGAGATGCGCACTCTCTCCACTTTTAGACTCTTTTGCCCGTTTTTCTGCGCTAGAAATGCGCACCCTCACCGACTCTTTGGCCCGCTTCTGACACCTAGCGTCAGCGGGCCAACTTTCATTCTATTTCTAAAAATACGCTCCAAAAAAGGAAACGATCCGCAAATAGTTTGGACACCCCTGGTTTAGAATATGGGTAGTGAAACAGTGTCCACTAGCACTTTTGCGGCTGAGAAGTAATTTGAAGTGGGAGATTTTTCTCCATCACCATCCCCATATATATATATATATATATATATATATATATATATATATATATATATATATTAGTGGTGTCAATCGATGAAAAAAATTAATCCGATTAATCACTAAACAATTCTGTGATTAACTGCGATTAATCGCACTTGTTTTTCTTCAGACGTATATTATTATAGTGAATATGTAAATGTAAATAAAAGAATGAATGCAAGAAATGTAAAATGCAAGTATATGTATATTAGTGGTGTCAATTAAAATACTAGTATATACTTGTGGGGAGATAAAATCAACATAGGGTGCTGGAATAAAGAATGCATAATAAACTGGTTTGTGAGAATTTCTGAATTCGAACTTAATTTGATGAGTAAAAAATATCAGAGATGAGGAGCAGGGCAGTGCAGGAGTAAGGGTCTGTGTGCGCGAGCGTGTGTGTGTGTGTGTGTGTGTGTGTGTGTGTGTGTGTGCGTGTGTGTATTAGTAAGAGAGAGAGAGAGAGAGAACTCTGACCGGGTCGGAACTGAAAGTCTGGACCGGAGTGTTACTGCTGGACTCTGTAAGAGCGCCGCCATTTAATCATTCAGCCAGAAAACGAATCAGGCATCATTGATTGACTGATTTGCATGTACATGTAGCATGGCTTCACATCACCGGGGAGCGGTACCATTGACTGTCTGATTTGTTATATGAACAAAAGTACGTGCTAACCTTATCCTCGCCTATAGCACAGTTGAACCTGTGAGGGCACTGCAGAGGCAGAAATAACTGTTATAAGGGACATTCCAGGATTTTGGTAAATTTCAGGGGTGGTCACTTCTGAAAATTTGATCTTCAATTTGATCATTTTTAGTCATATATTTATTAAATACAGGTAATAGACTATCAAAAAGTTTGATTCGTCAAGCTCAGGTATTGAAGCAGTTTTTTAACCCTTGTGTGGTGTTCGGGTCTGTGGGACCCGTTTTCATTTTTCATCAAATGATACTAAAAAAATATTTTTTCTAACTCAAACTCATTGGCATTGGCTCATTTTTTGTGAAAAACATATATCAAAACACATTTTCAATAAACACACACTGTACAGCAAGCATGTTAAGCATTTTAATGTAAAATTGCTTACTTTTGCTGAATTAAATACAAGTAGCAAAGTAAACAACTAACAACAATATGAACATCACACAAGGGTTAAATTAGATTATGCAATATATTAGGTAACTTACAGTAACAGGGTTGTGAGTAACAGGGTTGCAAATCTAGGCTAAGTTGTGGTTTACCCCAGGAACAGATGCTAACTGTAAAATTTAGCTATGTAAACAAGATCAAGGACAAACACGGTTATATAAGGATATAAAGTAAATTTTGACTCTACTCATTATTAGTCTTACAATATGAGTAACAGGGTTGAGTTCACTGAGTGACACACACAACTTGGACAAAAAATCTTGAAAATTGTTAGAGCACTTACTCTTGGTCTTGCCATGTGGGCAGAAAATGTCCCTGTGATGTCACTTCCTTTGTGCCAGTAGACAAATATTTTTAACTCTTTCTCTGCCAGGTAAAATTCCTTATGGTAACAGGGTTGAGCGCATGTTGTGGGACACAACTTAATAGCATAAAAACTGTAACATGCAAAACAATGTAGACCAAAGAAGTTGTTTTCATAAGTAAAGGAGATGCAGATCAACAATATACAAGAGGAAGTCATTTATTTAGAGCTTATTTTAATTGTTAAATTTGCCAAAGGAGTTGGTCACCCAATGTGTGGGACAAGAGAAAACGGCCATTTTTTGAGGTGGTTCAAAGGTATTCAGTCTTTTGAATAATATCTAAGGAGCTTATTTTACCACCATATTTTACAGTTTGTCTTATAACAAGTACATTTGTCACAAAAAATAGTCATTTCGATATTTTGGATATGTACATTTGAAATTTAAGTGGTGGGACAGGAAATATACCAAAATCCTGGAATGTCCCATAAAAGCGTTTTTAAAGGTTAGGAAAGATTTTAAAATTGTAAGCATGTATGGTATGTTTTATTACTTCAAAGGAACACATTTCAACAATTAATGGTAAAATATGGATTAGGGTTTAGTGGCTCTTTAATAGAACACAGTGAGACACAAGAAGAAAAGTCGCAATTGTATTCAACAGCAAATCTAAGAACATAATAATTTTGCATAAAAGTAGTGGGTTAACCATTCTTTAGGGGAATAAAATACACTGCTGTCAGTAAGTTACAGTGTATGCTCTGTTGTCTCTGCAGGTGCTGAGAGCTTTAGGTGGGTTACTCTTCCACCAGGAAAAAATGTCATCATACCCTGTAAGTATAAGGATGCAAATATACAGCATAAGAAATACTGGTGTTACCATTCTGGAGGAGAATTCAGATACTGTAAGATTCAGGCGTACGCTAATAAAACAGCAGGTAGAGTAACAGTGACTGATTACCCAGATCAGAATCTCTTTACTGTTACTATGAGAAATCTGAAGACTGAAGACTCTGGATGGTACTGGTGTGCTGTGGAGATTCGTCAGAGAACTGATGTTACAGTGGAGGCTTTTCAGATCACAGTGACATCAGGTATTATTCATTTATAAACATCTCTCACTGAAACTGATCACGGTATCCAGTTAAACTTCTTATATTGCTTTTTGTCATTTATTCAGACATTACTGCAACATTACATCTCCTTGTTTCCAGATCCTGTTGTGTCTGTGATGGAGAGCAGTGTGGGGGGTCAGGAAGGGGGCGTGTTCAGGATCCAGTGTCTCTACAGTGCTGGATATCAGTCTGAACAGAAGCAGTGGTGCAGATCTAAAGACCAGTGGTGTTACAAAGTGGGTAGGACTGATACATCCCAGAATTCAGCAGTGCAGATCAGTGATGATAAGAAAAGTAGATCCTTCAGTGTGGAGATGAGTGGACTGAAGAAGAGTGATGCTGGCTGGTACGGGTGTAGAGTTAAAGATCTACAGGCTTCTGTTTATCTCAGCATCAGTGATGCAGCTTCAGGTAGGATCACAAACATATTGTTCTTAAAAATATTGAAAAATATTGTTCTTAATACCGAAAACCATTTTAAATTACTACATTTTATGATTAAAACAGAGGTGACTACAATTTCTGGTGCTGAGAGAACCAGCATCAGTGAAACCACTCAAGGTATGATCTCAAGGTATGATCACAAACCAAGGTTTTCCAAGGCTGTGACTGAAGATAAAACATCAGCAGAAGACATGTGAGTAGTGCAGTGCTGTAAATGATGATGTGATTTTTTTTATTTCCTGTATTAGATGAACAAGATATTTGTAGTCAGCACAAGATATTTGTAGATGATGTAACATCTACACTTGAAAGCTGTGTACTGTACACTACATAATACAGCCCAAAGCTCCCTGTTGTTTTTCTGAGTAAGTACTCTGTATTTATAGAGTAAGAACAGTAAAAATCAGATGAGGTGTGGGTTTATT
Source organism: Astyanax mexicanus (assembly GCF_023375975.1). Taxonomy (NCBI): domain Eukaryota; kingdom Metazoa; phylum Chordata; class Actinopteri; order Characiformes; family Acestrorhamphidae; genus Astyanax; species Astyanax mexicanus. Next base: position 49,983,470 of record NC_064411.1, on the reverse strand, counting down.
AACTATTTATATAAAACCTTGAGGTTTCTGTGTATTAACGAATTCATGTTTTTTAAAATCTCAGCATTCCTGATTGTGTTATTGGAGATATATAAATATTATTGTATTTTAGTTTTGACATTAAAAACTGTATGTTTTCTTCCTACTCCATCCTAAACTGTTTTAAAAGTATAAATCAAATTAGAATAATAATTCCCTGGAGTGTGACGGGAATGAAGACTTTATAACCAGTTCCTGCACAGCAAAAACAGGAGAGTTGAAATTGAAGAGAGTTGAAGAGTTAAACAACTGAGAGTTGATTTTCACTCTCAACGTGTAATTTTAACTCTTTCAGATTTAAATGGTGTTCAGTGTTGGAGTTTTTTGACAGAGTTGAACATTTCAGTGTTAATCCCACTAAACCCAATAAATACTGGCCAACTCCACAGAGATTTAATTAAACTCCTCCCAGTTAAACACGTTATTTGCATACCATCAGTGTGAAATCTTGCCCACCAGGGCTTCCTTCCATTGGGTATTGTGTTATATTTTGTTTAATGGTTGTTTGTCTAGCCAATATATTGTAGGCTGTAAGAGCAAGTTACCATCCTTTGTACAGTAAATAGTGATAAAGTGTTGGTAATGCACTAAGAAATACAATGGAAGATTACATGCTAACCTGCCCTTAATGATAATTAAATAATAAAAAGTCATATTAATTGACTAATCTTCTTCTCTTTTTAGTGTTAGTTTAACAATTTAAAGTTAAAGAAATACAAATGTAAGTTAAAAAGAAACTCTGGCAAGGTGTTAAATGTTTAACTCTTTTGAAAGTGTTGATTAAACTCCAAAGAGTGTGGAGCTATATAAACCCTGAAAAAGAGTTAAAATCAACTCTGTGGGAGTGAATTTAACACTTGCCTTTTTGCTGTGTGGTTGTATTTTATTTATACTTACAGGTAAGTGCTTGTAGAATCCTGTAAGTATTTGGAATGTACTGGTTCATCCAGAAAAGTTACACCATAAGTAAAGGGAAGTTACCCTCTAAAACGAGGGCTGTATTATAAAGCGTTACCGTTTGCTGAGCATTTTTTGGATTTAACCAGTGCTGCCCTTAGGCAACAAACCAAATTTTTGGTTATTACACCTTTCCATGCCATACCATACTTTACTTTAGTTTCTTCCAGGGTTTCTTTCTCCTCCAGCTCTCAGGGAGGGGTTTCTTCCTGGCAAATGTCATGGGACTTTTGGCTTGTCTGTGTACATTATTTTTTTTAACCCTTGTGTGGTGTTCGGGTCTGTGGGACCTGTTTTCATTTTTCATCAAATGATACTAAAAAATATTTGTTCTAACTCAAACTCATTGGCATTGGCTCATTTTTTGTGAAAAACATATATCAAAACACATTTTCTATAAACACACACTGTACACCCCCCCCCCCCCCCACACACACACACACACACATTTATATTACATACAGTATGTTTGGCCAAGAGCTAATACACATTGCTTCATTTGTAAATTTGAAACTAAACAAATTTTCTACTCATATCTTGAGTTTAATTCATTTTCTTTTACATTTTATTAAAAAAACTAATAAAAAAAAGAGTAGCACTTTTTGAAAGAAATGTAACATAAGAAAGGTAAAGGTCAAATATTAACCATGTAAGCTGTTTATATTGCTTGCAATTTAGGTGAAGCGAGCATGTGTAAAGCATTTTAATGTAAAATTGCTTAATTCTGCTGAATTAAATACAAGTAACAAAGTAAACGAGTAGCAAAAATGAACACCACACAAGGGTTAATACAGCTAACAACATTATTTCCTGTGTAAGCAGTGCTTTTGCAGACATTACTTGTTTTTCTATTCATTTTTAGTGGTGGAAATGGCATTAAGATCTGGATTATAGTGCCTGTAGGTCTGGGGCTGCTGATCTTCTTGGTTTGCATGGTAGCTTGCATTTGGAGAAAGAAGCAGAGTAAGTGTTTATGGAAGTTTTATTTAATTGTCTTTAAAAACACTTTTACTAATGTTACTGTTAATCTCCACAGGGTCCCTCATTATTATATTGATGCAATTAGGACAAAAAGAAGATTAAAAAACTGCTGTAAATATTAGTTTTTGCCAGAAAATCCATGTTTAGGGTAACTTGTAAGATGTTTCTTTAAGGATACAATGAAATTAAAGACCCTACAGTATCAAATCCTCCATTTTTAAAATTGTGCTATCCTAAGTATTATGCATTATATCAATAGATAATTAAGGAATATGAACTAATTTACATAATGTGATATCTCTATGCACACTAACAGATGGAAATCGGGTCGACAGTGCTGCAGTTCAGCGAGTAAGTACTGGGGTTTATGGGTGGTATACGTAGTGCAAAACAATCAAATTGCTAGTTTTAATCCAATACAACCCTTTAATGCTTTATGTGTATGTTTAAAGTCCTCTACAGCTGACGGTTTTGTGACTTACAGCACAGTGAAGGTATGCTTTCACTCTCTCCATTAACTTACACACTGCATTAATTTACTGAAACAGTTCACTGTAAACCCATATGTTGTTTGAACTCAAATGATTTAGGTCTGTTTTACATTAAATTGGATATTTTTAAACAACACTTAACTATTTTGAGTTAGTTGACCATTTGTGGTCACATGTACACTTAAACTGAGATCTTTGAGTTGAACCAACTTATAATAACTGAGTTTAGTCTGTTTTGCCATTGGCAGATTCTTTTCCATTGGCTTCTGTCACAATCTATTTGCATACTGGGTGTGTCCAACAGTTTCAGACACTCACCGTCAGTGTGTAGTGATTCCCCCTAGGCTACATTAGAAATAAATCAAGTGCCCCTTTAGTTGTAATAATTTGATGTTTTAATTTATGCTAACTCATGTTTTAATTTCCTATTACTTAAAAAAATTGAGCAAACCGGCAGTATAACAAAAATAAAAAAGTTAAATCAACTTCCCCTTTAGTTGTAATAACTTGATGTTTTAAGTTATGCTAACTTAAGTTTTCATTGTCCATTACTTAATTTACTTAACCAAGTTTCCTCAAATTGTTTAGGTAAATTCAATTTATCCAGGCTTACAGTGTAAAAGATTATTGATATATTACAGAATCCTGGGTTAATTTTCTTTCACAGGCTTTATCATCTGCCACAATGGATCGTGAGAGGGATGTCAACAATAGCTTTTCACCAGGATCTCCCACAAATAAAACTGTGAGTAAATTCCTAAATATACAGCCTTTATCGCAAGTATTACTTCACTCTTGCCCAGTGCATCACTGATCACCTGACCCTCTCAGGGATAAATGATGTTTGTAGTTAAAGGTTAAGAGCAGGGTTTATAAGTTTATGTGAAATGTCAGGCTTTATAGAAGTTATTCAGTCTTAATACACTCTAAAAAACCGAGGTACGATATGAGTACTTTTTCGTACTCAAAGGTACACTCTTCATAATTGTACCCTCAAAGGTACAATATTGGTCTTTACAGGGTCAGATTTGTTCCCTTTGAAGTACAAAGTCATTTCTAACAGCAATAAGTACAAAATTGTACCATTTAATCAGCCGAAAGGTACATTCAGTATTCTGTATCACTGTACTTATAAACTATATATATTTAAATTGCTCATTTTTTATTTGAAAGCCAGACAATTTTGGATCATCAAGTTTTTGAGCCATATTTAGTTGATAATAACGTTTATAATCTTTATAATCTTTACTGGAACAAAAAACATGGGTACGAAAAAGGACTTTCACTGAAAGGTACTTTTTTGTACCTCAATATAAGGTACAGCTCCAGCGACAAGCTTTGTACTCTTTTAAGTACAAATCTGTACTTACTTTTCTTAGTGTGTAAATATTAGTTTGGCTCAGTTTCTTCTAACTTCTGCCCTCCCTTAGATTCTGGACCCATTTATTTAGCTGGTGAAAAAGTGCAGGAGAACAGAAGACCTGTACATCTAAAAGTGTTGTATTTGCAGCTCTCTCCAGCAGGTGAAGATGATGGGGTGATCTACAGCTCTGTGGTTCACCAGTAAGAGAGACTCTTGTCACCAATGAAGGATGCAGGTATTTTTTCACACACACACAAAAAAAAAAAAACACTACTCGAACTGTAGATCTGTTCTGTGTGACTTTTCTGCATAGACATTTACAAAAGCTTCTGTTGTTTAATGTTTTTTTTTTCTGATTTTACTTGGATTAAAACTCTTGGGTAGTATGGGAAGATGTTTATCCAGGCACTCACTCCACCAAGCTGAAATTATTACCTTACCCCAATCCTATCACAGTGAAACTTTATTAGGATATGCTGATGGAAAAGCAAGTAATGAGATATGTCAAAGCAGGTACGTTACAAAATGACCCAATGACATCACCATTACCATTCACATTTTACACCCACTAAACAAGACCTCCTCTGTCTGAAAAGTAAAAAGTGAAATGCCCTCAGACTGAAGAGCAAAGTACAGATCAGCTGAATCAACAAGATTTATATGTAATAGACTATAAAAAAAAATAATAATAACAAATAATCATTTCTTTTTCTTATATATCCTGATTACAGGCGTGAGTAGCTGTCTATCAAACGAAGGATCTAGACAGAAGAAGATCAGAGAAGCCACCCCCCTTATGCAAATATCTTACTTGCATATACAGTGGAATAGATTCTTGTTTATGTCCTACATATATGTTAAATTTCCTTGAATAATTAATTATGTAAAATTTACCACATCTAACATACCTGATTTATGTTACAAAAATGTAAATACATATTTTTGAGGGATGTCATATTGTGTAGTCAAATTGGAGTCTTTACTGGCATAAATTAAATGGAATAAAGAGTTCAGCCTTACTTTTCATGTTTAGGACCTCTTTATAAACGGACTGTTTTCCAGCAGACTAGAATTGAACTGCTGAGGTAAATCTATTAATAGAATAACAGTGTTAAGGTAAAATTGCACTGCAGATGTAAATGTGTAAGTTAAATGAGGTAAATGTAATGTGCTTTGTGTTCGCTAAATCATTTTTAATTGTGGTTTTGTAATTGCTGTTCTTAAAAAAGTATGACATATTAAAAAAATATGAAACCTGCAAAAAACATTTTCACTTGTTTCATTTTTATTTAGTTTCTTATGTTTAAATGTTTTATGTCTCTCGACTGGTCAACAATTGCATGTGTACTATCGTATATAATTATGTTCTACCATGTTTGTTTGGATAGAAAAATAATAAAATAAAGGCGATAATGGAAAGCTTATTGTATGTCTCTGAATGCTTGAATTCTAGTTCTTTTTATTTAAATAAAATGTCATTTTTTAGCACTGTGCTTCCTAGCTGTGATACTGTATCTTACTTTGATCCTTGGAATTTGGTTAAACACTGTAACCATGGGCACTTTATCATGTTTTCTCACCTGTATGAGAACATTAACCCTTTACAGCACCACATCCCATTTTTTCTACTGGAAAGGGGCACTTTGGGACACTGTTTCGTAGAGGGTGGCACAGAAGGTGCTTCATTATGGCACTTTTTTTATTGGAAGGGCAGGAAGGCACCAATAGATGAGCACTTATTAAGATGCAGCCAATAGGGCACTTTGTTTCTTTTCTGGCACTATAGAGGGCAGTTTAGGGCATGGAGGCACTAGGCCAGGGTGGTTGCCCCACCCTATACATATCCCCCTTTTACACCTTTAAGAGCATTAAAAACACAAGTAGCAGTGAGGAGAGAAATGAGTCATACTATTGCATCTCAAAAAAAAATTAAAATATCATTGAAAAGTTACTTTATTTCAGTAATTCAGTTGAAAATGTGAAACTGTATTATATACAGAGTGATTTAATTTAAGCATTTATTTATTTTATGATTGATGATTATTGCTTACAGCCAATTAAACCCAAAAGTCAGTGTCTCAGAAAATTAGAATATTATATAAGACCAATTGGTACTTTTGGTAGTGTGGACATTGTGGCAAATCCTGCTGGAAAATGAAATCCGCATCTCCATAAAAGTTCAGCAGAGGAAAGCATATGCAAGTGCTGTAAGATTTTAGACTTGATGTAACACAGTGGATCAACACCAGCAGATGACATGTCTCTCCAAACCATCACTGATTGGTGGAAACTTCACACTAGACTCTGCTCCCTTGATTTACAAATTAAATACAAAATTTACTGATGGTTTGGAGAGACATGTCATCTGCAGGTCAGCTAATCCATCTCACTCAAAGGAACATATTTGCTATGCTGATCAAGACTTATCAGCTTAGGTAGATTTGCACCCGAATGATCACCTAGATCAGGGGTATTTAATTAGAATTCAGTTTGGTCCAGTTAGAGAAAATTTCATCAGGCTAAGGTCCGGACCGTCGCCAATGTTAACTTGTGTTATAATTCAGTGTTTTATTCTGTTTACTGAAGAAGCCTATAGTACTTCTGTCAGTGTTTTATTTCATCAACAACTGCAAGACAAAACAAATTACACATACTAGTATATTTCAACAATATATTTATATATTTTAAATAGGCCTGTCACAATAATTACATTATCAACCCATCATAAAATAAATGGAAACACCCTCAATAATTTAACATATCAAGTCTAATAATGTGAATCTGTATGTTCACTTTGTTTTAAAATGTTATATTTATTCTGTTTGATTTTATTTATATTAGATTTAGGCCTGCCTGTCATGATATTAACTACATGAATGATAAATCGTACAATATATGGAGAAATGTTTGCTGAACTCGTCCAAAATATCAGCTTTAAAAAAAAAAAACTGTAGTTTTATTTTATTTAATATTATTACTGTATCAGACTTTAATATGTTGTGGGTAAAACTGATGGGGGGAGTTGACAGGGTTGTTTTGGGAGTAGAAAAAGAGCACGCCTGCGAGAGAGGGAGTTTTTTTTCTTGCTAAGGGGTTCTGATCAGGTGGAGTAAAGTGGATATTTTGCACTCTTGTCTTGGTAAAGTTTGGTAAAACAAATAAACAAATAGACGGGTAAACACAGAACAATGAAATGAATAAGAAAACCAACGTGATATAAAACTAACATAAACAAACAAGAGATACTATAAAACTAGGCAGGATAAACTAAAACAGGGCAAGGGAATAAACTAGGGAAAACACAGGGAACTAAAATATAACAAAGGATAAATAAAAGATATACACTAAGGAGGGAACTAAGGAGCACGAGAATAAGCAAGATAAATATCAACTTCAAACAAAGAGGGAGGCTATACAAGGAAAACAAATGAATGAAACAAGACTATGAACTAAACAAAGCAGAGACAATTACCAGGAATAAACAAGATAAACAAGGAACTAAAACAAGACGGGATAAACACAGAGCAGGAAACCAAGGAGCGCAGGAATGAACACAAGAAACAGAGGCACGACAAACAACAGGAGTTAGTGCAAAGACCAACCAAGGACAAGAGACAGAGGAGGGCTATTTAACACACAAGGGAAGTGGAAACACCTGGGGCTAGGGGGCGGAGCTACAAATTGACACAGGTGGAAAAGTACTGGAACAGAACACAGGGGCACAGGTCACGTGGAACACACACAGGCACGAGGACAGACAGGACATGACACGTAAACCATAAACACAATAAACGCTCCGCCGCTTTAAATGAACACGGTCAGAATTAAATCCTTCTCAGTAGTTTATCGGTCTGGGTCCGGATTGGACAACGTCTGGGTCCGGAACCTGGACTGCGCTCCGCCTATTAGTGACCCCTGATATAGATGATCACCTTAAACACATCAAACACAAGTTTAGACCGGCCAAAGCCATATATTCGCAAAATCCAGAACAATAACTTTACGATCAATATCTTCAGTCAGTAGCTGCATTCCCAAGCTAGGCCCGGGTAGGCCCCTGTACTCGATAGGACTATCCTATGAAAACTTCTTCTCATTAGTGTATTGGTCACAATATGGAGGAGTTTTATAAGGCTTTGTGGTGACCTCACCAGAAAGGACCCGCCTGCTACAACGCAACTGCTGTGCGTGAAACTGTTTTTCATTTATTTTCAAAAATAATAATAAACAAATTATTATCACAAAGAATTGGGGTTTACCAAAAGTACAGTACAGTACAATACAATACAATACAGTACAATGCATTGCAATGCAGTTACAGTTATTTAGTTACATGTATCCAAAAACAAAAAAATCACAAAAAAAAAAAAAACATATTTAACATATTCATACCTTCACACCCAAATTAAGCAACCACACCATGTGTACAATTCATCATATTCAACCCTTTCTTAATTAGCATATCTGACAGTGGAGAAAATGAACAGCCACGAAGCTGGGCAAACTCCAGGGTCGAAGACACTACGAGATGCAATGCGAAGCCGCAGAAATATAAATGTGGAAGTTTATATTGTGCTAATATTATTGTTGTATTGTTGTATGTGCTATTCAAGTAGTAAATAAAAATTAGGCAATTTTAATGCTGGGGGGGTCTCACATTCTTAGGATCACTTTAGGCAGTGTAGAATTGCATTCCCATGCACCTGTAATCAAAACAGAAACATCAGAAATAGGGGTGGGCGATATGGCTCTAAAATAATATCACGATATTTCAGGGTATTTTTGCGATAACAATATACTTGGCGATATAGGAAAACAGAAAAATAATTAATTAATTTCAGGAATATAGTATAAGAGTATAACAGCATAATCATAATGTGGCAAAATAAATAATATAGCATAAAATAATATAATGCAGCAAAAAATATTGCAGAATATTTAGTGCATGCATATAAACTGCAAACTAAAACTTATATTATACAATAAATACACCTAAAGCTTCACAGTAAATAATAGACTACTTTTAAGACAGAACATCTCTACTATCACAATATGGCTTGTTAATATCAGGATATTTCTGTGTCATGATATATTGATATTGTATACGATATAATATTGCCCACCCCTAATCAGAAGATGGTTGAAATGTGAGAGAAGAAACATTCAATGCCAAAACCAAACTACAGCTGCTATACAGTCCATTATTACTGACGCCTTGCTTCTACATTCATTAAGCCCTTTCTTACACCCTGCGCAAGGCGTGTCACGATGCTTACTGCTATCTTACACCCCACCAACAGTCTATTTTCATGCTTTCTGCCTGTGTTATTTAAATAGCAACAGTGATTATGAATATACGGTATCTACAGTACTCCAATAGACATAATGATCTTGAAATAAAGGTAACTTCATTTGAATTGCTGGCGTATTGCTATCTTGGCAGAGGAAAAAACAACCTTCAGATGTTCATTGCTATCTTGGCAACACAGCTGTGCCACACGTACCCAAAGCAAATAGTAAATAGTTTACTACACACACAAGGAGATAACAGTGCACAAACCAAACATTTACATCAACAATAAACAGAATATACAATAAAATAACATTGCTGCACAACGTGAACATGCAGGTCAAGTGTGTGTGCAGAAGTGCTGCTCTGTTAAATTAGCAATCCGCCAGAGTCAGTCCACCAAGCAGAAATATCCAGTCCTATACACTGAAAAAAATGATGAGTAATTTTTATTTTTAAAAAGTTTCACAACTTTCTGCATTTACTTTTTTTAAGTAAATTTAATTTCAGATAAATTTAAGTAACTTCAACTCGGTTTCAAGACTTAAATGTTACATAGAGTAAATAAGTGAACTGAACTTCAGTCAATCCTTTCTTTTAGTAAACTTTACTATATTTCTGCATACAATATTACCTAATTATAATTACTTAATGTATACAATATTACTCAAATAATTTATGATACATAATATATTATAATTCTTGAAATTTGAATATTTTTAGTTAAAATACACATTCAAATATTTACACAATCTCAAAGATGTTTTTTTGTAAACAGACCAAGTCTCACTTTCTCAACACATAGATGGCATGTAATACATTTTTAGATTAGTTTACTAAAAATAGTGTATTACATGCCATCCATGTGTTAAGACAATATGTGTGTTTAAAAAAATAATAATACATTTCAGTAATTATAATACATTATGTATCATAAATTATTTGAGAAATATTGTATAAATTGTATTTGTAGTATTGTTGCAGAAATAAAGTAAAGTTCACTAAAAGAAAGGATTGATTCATCAAAAATAAATTAAGTAAAGTTTATTAAAAGAAAGGATTGAGTCTAATAGAGTGTACAGTGAGTGGAAACAGCGCTAAAAATTCTGCAGCAATTCTGTTAAAAAAAACAAGCACAAAGTATTTCTAAGTATTTCTACAGCTGCAAATCTTTATTGCATATTCTCAAAGTTGAACTTGTGAGAATGTAGTTGACACATTCAGATATGTGCATGATGGTTTTTATCACATGCACACCAGTGTGATATACACCCGAAGGCTGTGAAAATATTTGTGAACTCAAAACCCTGATTCGACTCCATAGACTGAGCTCCAGTGTTCATTTTTTACTATGAGAAACTTGACATTTGTCAGTCTATTTATTTAAGGCAAAGTGATATACAGTAGATTTCAGTGATTGAGATCAGATGAAGTGGGGCTAGAGTGTGTGGCGCTTAGTCTACACTGTAAAATCTAAAACTGCCCTTAATATTCAATAAGGACCTCAAGTATCATAAAAAAGTCAATATTCTTAAAAAACTCAAGATACATTAATCAACAAACCCTTGCAGGAACCTACCTTAGTGTGGGACCTATCAAGCACTGAACATAAATCAACATATCGTATGGTTTATAAACAGCCAAAAGCGTTTCTAGCTCTCGCTCTACACTGTACAAGCTTACATGTTAAAATGCATTTTTGGGGCCTGAAAAATAGAGAAACTTGAAGGGACCTCCAAGCACCTACTGGGTTCCATCAAGCACAGCACTTTTCTCCAGAGTACTGAAAGAACCATTTACTGTATTATGTTGTATCATGTCCAAAACTACATACTACCATGCCAAACAGTAAAGCAGAAAGTGAAACTAGCACCCGTATGTGGTTTTGTATGTGACCTTTGTTCTGCCTGGCCATGAATCACGCTATAAAGTTGGTTCTCTGTCTGTCAGATGCTTGTTTGGTGCTTCTTGTAGAACAAGAAAAGTACACCATTTCATAAATGTCTGTTGTATGTAGGCCATTTTCCATTTCATATTGGCCACTTCATGGAACTCAACTCAAAGACATTAATGCTACGTCACCTATATGTGAGTAAATTATGTTACACTAGCGCCTTACAGTACAATACACAGCATACTCTTAACCGAAAACGACCGTCCACCTAGAGGACTGCATTAGGCACAGAGTGTCATTCCACATCTGGGTATATAATCATGGACACATTCAAACTGTAACCAATTTCTGACCAATTTCTGTCCAGTTTACTTATTGTCCATGTTTTTTGGACTGTGGGAGGAAACCGAAGCCCCCAAAGTAAACCCACTCAGCCACAGGGAGGGCACGGAAACTCCACCCAGATAGGGACTTGAACCCAAGACCCCAGTAACGATAGCACTTTTCCACCAACGTGGAGCCGGCATCGCTCTGGTTCGCTAACCTAATTTTGAACTAGTTCTCCGTGTTTCCATCAACACAAGTAGTTTCCGCAACCGGGAACGTTTGTTAGCAGCGGGAACTGAAGAACACTAGGTACTTCAGGGCAAACATGATGACATTTGTGGGCGTGTCTATTTGTACAGGAGCACTGATTTGCTGAAAAGTGCTACGGTTCTTATAAGCCTGAACAGAACTGAAACATTCAAACTTTTCCTTCATCCTCCCCACTCCCCCACTAGTTTGGTCCCACCACACATGACAGAAACTGAGATAGTCAAAGACTAATCAAAGTATTTTAGATAGATAAAACCTGGGACACAAAAGGTGGGACGTGTTTTGGATGAATTCAACACAAAGAAACAGTTGTGGTAAATTCCAAAGTCTTTAGCTAACCATTTCTTGGAAATATTTTGAAATATTTTGAAAGTGTAAAATTGTCTGAATGTAACTGGGGACAATATTAATGGAACCAGCAAACGCTGACAACTGTTAACCAAGTACTCAATCACCCATACATCTGATTCTGGCCCTCAGTCTGAGATTCTATTACCTTTTATTTGAGGACCACAGAACTGTAGATCACCTCCCCATATTCCACAGCTGAAGGAACCTGAAAAAGTACAGATTAACTAAGCTTAACTTTTGCTAATGAACTCCAAATCAAATTATTGCTTGATCAAACTTGGACTTTACTTACGTGTTTATTTTTGGCAGCTGTAGCTACAGTGCTGTAGACCACATAGTTTGTAGAAGCTGGTTCAGATGAAGGCTGTGGATAGAAGGAGTATAATCATGGTTAAAACGAAAGACAAAAGACACTCTTAACGTTTATGTTACTTAAATATATTTATATGTAGACAGGACTCTCTGACCTCCTCGTTTCTACATCATCTTTTCACCCTGTTTTTTCAATACTCAGGACCCCACAGGAGAAACCACCACAGTGCAGCTATTATTATTTGGGTGGTGGGTCATTAGCTGTGCTAAAAACCAATGACCCAAATAATAATAGCTGCTCTGTGTTGTCCAATGGAGACCTGACCAGTAAAGACCAAAGGTGACCAAAGGTGACAACAAACAATTTAACCATTTATTTTTGTGTTAACCTTTATCTTACATCCAAATTAAAATTGTAGTCTGACACTTCCTTCTGGGTAAAACTATTTTTTGATGATGAATTTATAAAGACAGGGCTTTCTTACCATCTTCTTAAAAACTACATTGCTGTAGACCAGACCACTGGGCTGTGAGTCTTCCATAACCATAGGAACTGCTGTGTCACTGATTCTCTCGCTGGCCTCTGTCGGATTTCCCCCTGTTAAAGAGAAATGGAGTGAGTAAAGTACATTTAGACGTAAGCCACTCAGGTCCTGGGAGAGTCTTTGCCGAGCTCCAGCAACACTTCTGGGTCTGGAGGGAGGGACAAACAATAAGTCACTGGCAATACAATTGCTCTAAGTGTAGGTGATTATAAGCAAAGCTGATTATCAAAAACTGCCACAAATGGCAGACCTTCCCCCAGCAAAATGCCTTTTGGGCCAGCATTCTACTCATCTGGTGTAGACTACTTTAGTCGCTTTCAAGTAAAGATTGGATGAAGAAGAGGTTGGGATACAAATGCCTAACCACACAAGTGGTACACCTGGATGTGTTGCACACAATTGATACTGACTCATTCCTTATGGCTGGGTGTGGATGTGGAATGTCAAGGTAATCCTGCTGAATTGATCTCTGATCAAGGGACCAATTTTAATGGAGGAGAGAGAGAGAGAACAACTATGACTCCAGCACTGCAGCAAGCAACAGATTGGTCAAAGCAGCTCTATACACAACTGTAGCTCTATACCTACAGTATTACTAGAAGTACAGTGCATCCTAAATTCAAAACCACTGGGACACATCTCGTCTAGTGTGAATGATGTAGACCCAATTACCCCAAATCTCTCACTGATTGGGTGGCTAGATGGTTCGTTACCTCCAGTCATCATCTGGATGGCTGCAAGTTGCTGTAAATTGAGGCATTCCCCTACCCAATCTCTAAACAAGGAACAAGGGGTTTGACAATCATTGTCCTATACAGCTATATGATGTGGTTCTGGGCTCACTGACCTATGGGCAAAGTTGTCAAAATGCACCCAAGTGCAGATGGAGCAGTAAGAACTGTAGATGTTCAAATTGGTGAGAGGATCTTCACAAGACCTGTGGCATCAATCCCAAATGGTAAAACTGGCTCTACACCCTCTGTGGCGACTAATACACCCAGCCTTGAATAAGTGCAAACTGATATCAAAATGTAGGGGCTCCTGTTCAATAGGCTACATGCTTGAGGGTTAGTGAATGGGCTGGACCTATCGGCACGTGGCACCTGTTGAATTCCGGATCTAAATGAGTCAGAGTTGTGTTGCGTTGTGTGGGTAAATGCCAGTAAACCACACTTAAGCTTCTACCTACTGAGGCTCAATGTTCTGTAACTGCTCTGAATTATATGTAAAATGAAGATAGCCAAACTCTTGTCTCACTCCTGTGCTTCGACATGCACCCCAGAGTGAATGACACTAACTCAAAACCCACAGACTATTCAGTCTACAAGAGTATCCACAACAGTATGCCTGGTATACTGTGTATTACAGTACAGGCCAAATGTCCCTGAGTGGAGTTGCAAAAACCATTAAGCACTACAACGAAACTGGCACACGTGAGGACCGACCCAGGATAGGGAGACCAAGAGCCACCTCTGCTTCTCAGGACAAGTTCATCCGAGTCACCAGCTTTAGAAATTGCAAGTTATCAGCAGCTCAGATCAGAGACCAGCTCAACGCCACACAGAGTTCTAGCAGCAGACCCATTTCAAGAACAACTGTTAAGAGGAGACTAAGGCACAAATCAGGTCTTCATGGTCAAATAGCTGCTAGGAAACCATTGCTAATGAGAGGCAACAAGCAGAAGAGGTTTGTTTGGGCAAAGAAACACAAGGAATGGACATTAGACCAGTGGAAATCTGTGCTTTGGTCTGATGAGTCCAAATTTGCGATCTATGGTTCCAACAGCCATGTCTTTGTGAGTCGCAGAAAAGGTAAACGGATGGATTCCACATGCCTGGTTCCCACTGTGAAGCATGGTGGAGGAGGAGCTGTGATGGTGTGGGTGGGGTGTTTTGCTGGTGACACTGTTGGGGATCTATTCAAAATTGAAGGCACACTGAACCAGCATGGCTACCACAGGGGCAACAAGTGCTAAACACCTTTTGAAACTCCTTCAAGACTGTTGGAAAACCATTTCAGGTGGCCACCTCTTGAAGCTCATTGAGAGAATGATGCCAAGAGGGTGCAAAGCAGTAATCAGAACAAAGGGTGGGTATTTTGAAGAAACTAGAATATAAAACAGTACATAAAACTCCACATAAAACATAAAATAGTACATAAAATAGTACATAAAACTCCACATGTGTTCATTCATAGTTTTGATGCCTTCACTGAGAATCTACAATGTAAATAGTCATTAAAATAAAGAAAATACATTGAAAAAGAGAAGGTGTGTGCAAACTTTTTTTTCTGTACTGTACTTGGATGGAGGAATGTTAAATTGCCGCAGAACTTCGGAAATGCAATGTCCAATCTTTTTGCACCCACTACCAGGCTTCACTATAACCTAAGAAAATGACAGATTGTGAATACTTACTATGCTTTCTTGTTGTACAGATGATAATGACGAACAGGAGGAACAGCAGCCCTAGCGGAACCCAGGCTACAGCCAGCAGAACCCAGATCAGCATGGAATTTCCATTACTGCAGTGAGAGAAGATGATAAGAGTTAGTCAGCGCTGCCTGCTTTTGAAACTTGCTACATCAAAGTCATTTTATAAAGGTTGTAGAGCATGGAAAGTAAAGCCCCCACAGGGTAATCCTCACATGTTTAAAAAAAACAGCAACCAATGGCTCTGCCATTTCTAAATGCAAACCTTGGTGCACTATTCCATCAGGACAGTACACTGTGAGAGAATATCAAGCTGCATGGGATGGATTATCTCAGGGTATTTTTCTTAGATGAAGGGTTGTTGCTCCTTTGCAAAAGCAAAGTAAGTAAACACATGCACATACACATTATAGTGTGAAAGAACAGACATCTACTTCCATGTCTGTTATTAGATACAGATCTTATAACATTAATCAGAATTAATGATTGCAGTTCTTTACTGAAATAATTCCAAGATTTACTCACCCATTGCGCTTGTTTTTTGTGGCTGCAGATGATGCATTTGTAGTTCTGCAAAAAGCAAACAGTAAAATAGGCCAGAATAAGGTGTGAACATACTGCTAGTTTAAAAGTCACACTGGAACATCTGAACTTACAGCTTTGTAGTTGCTGGTGGTGTTGTCTCAATAGCTCTTGCCAAAGTTGAAGAACCTATGGAGACAAACTAAACATTTTATTCCTTTCTATCACTTTACAGTTTATGACGGTATCTGAGGTGTATCTGAGTTGTAACTGAGGTGTATCTGAGCTATATATGAGGTGAATCTGAGGTGTATCTGAGCTGTATATGAGCTGTAACTGAGGTGTATCTAAGCTATATATGAGGTGAATCTGAGCTGTAACTGAGGTGTATCTGAGCTATATATGAGGTGTATCTGAGGTGTATCTGAGCTATATATTATGTGTATCTGAGGTGTATCTGAGGTTTATCTGAAGTGTATCTGAGGTGTATCTGAGGTTTATCTGAGGTGTATCTGAGGTGTATCTGAGCTGTATATGAGGTGTATCTGAGGTGTATCTGAGTTGTAACTGAGGTGTATCTGAGCTATATATGAGGTGAATCTGAGGTGTATCTGAGGTGTATCTGAGGTGTATCTGAGCTGTATATGAGGTGTATCTGAGGTGTATCTGAGTTGTAACTGAGGTGTATCTGAGCTATATATGAGGTGAATCTGAGGTGTATCTGAGGTGTATATGAGGTGTATCTGAGGTGTATCTGAGTTGTAACTGAGGTGTATCTGAGCTATATATGAGGTGAATCTGACGTGTATCTGAGGTGTATCTGAGCTATATATGAGGTGTATCTGAGGTGTATCTGAGGTTTATCTGAGGTGTATTTGAGGTGTATCTGATGTGTATCTGAGGTGTATCTGAGGTGTACTCACTGGTGGTGGTTTTCTGAGTGGTAGGAAGTGTAGTCACAGCTGCTGTTGTTGCTGTTGAACAGGAGAAAGCAGTTGATGTTAGTGGAAGAACATTACAGCATGATGATGATCAGCAGATATTTCTGATTACTGATATTAATATCATCTTACTTGTAGGTCTTTCAGTGACGGTAAGGTGAACAGTAACTCCCACACCTCCTGCACTGAACCAGTACCAGCCAGCATCACTCTTCTGCAGACCAAACATCTCCACTCTGAAGGATCCTCTGATTTTATCATCACTGATGTTCACTGTTGAATTCTGAGAGGTGTAGCAGCTCAGGTCTTTAAATCTGCACCACCACCTTACTGTATACTTATATCCAGACTTGTAGTAACCCTGGACACTGACTCCGCCCCCTTCCTGACCAATCACTCTACTGTTCTCCACCCACACAGCAGGATCTGAATGAAGGAGCAGAGAATGATTGGTGGAAACTCAACAAATCATCTCCATCATAAGAGAAACACGTCTTACAAGCCTTAAACTACAGTGAAGATGTTCTGATTCACACAGAGAGACTCTGACTTACCTGAACTGACCGACAGATACACAGAATCCCTGTCATCTACAGTCCCATAACCACCGATTTCCACTCCACACCAGTACCATCCAGAGTCAGAGTCTTGGAGGTTCTTCAGATCCACAGTAAACATATTCTGGGATGGATAATCAGTGACTGATATTCCTGTATTACTTGAGTTGGTGTAGCCTACTATTCTACATGAGGACCAGGTCCCCCCCTTACACCAGTATTTATGGTTTGATATATATTTATTCGCATATAAACAAAGAACAGTGAGAGATCCTCCTCTTTTTACAGTTAAATGCTTCAGTGTCTTCACGCTCTCAGAACCTGCAGAAAAGTGGCTGCATTATTAAACAGCATTTTCTTTGACAATGTTCTTTAAATAACTTTTTTCTATATATTATATATAGACATCCATTTTTGTCACTAGTCACAAATCTTTTCTGATGCTGTTTAGAAATGATTATATACAGTGTGAATGGGTTCTATAACTGGGGGAACAATTTGCATTAGCTTTAAAAATAATTATACCTCATTTAGTTCTGACCCTGCAATGTGGCTGAGAGACGAACTATGAGTGGCGATCATGCACTTTAACCTTGCAACAATGACAGTGCTTAAAAGCTAATCATCGCAGCTACAAAACAAAGCAGCAACATCAGTCCAAATAAATTACAGGGAGTCAAATAGATCTTTTGGCATCAAAAGCCTTTGTTTTGATGTAATACTGGAGGATAAAGCTGTTAATGACCAGCCTAACACTTCCAAAGAGATGAGGTGTGTCACGCTTACAAATAATGAACAATTTGAATGAGCTGCAGAACTATAGTTTTTAGTTATTGAATTACAGTTTACAAACAGTTTTACTTAAGCACATTTAGGCCACTTTGTGGAGCACAATAATTCTATTTCTCACATCCTCAGAGAGTTCTTTGCCATGAAGTGCCATGTTGACTATCCAGTTACCAGTATGAGAGAACTGAACCCAAAACACCAAATTTAACAGCCTGGTTTTCCATTCACACCTGGAACATCGTAACTCTAACAGGTAGCATGACACTAGGGAAAGACAACAACACAATTGGGAACAATTTGGACATGTTCACTGTGTATTTTGATATTAATGGCTGTATGCTGAGTTATTTTCATAAGACAATAAATCTATATTGCCATACAAGCTGCACAAAGATTACTCTAAATTATTTCCAAGTTTAATTTCTACAGTGGTCTCCCATAAAAAGATAAATATTAAAATATTATTACTCATATTTATGTCCAAATGTTTGTGGACACCTCACAGCCTGTGTCTGTAGAAAAGCATTGTCAAAATAATAGAAATTTCTGGAGGTGGAGCAGATAAACATCAAGGTATTGGTATCGTGCCAAACGCCAGCTGTGGGCTAGAGGAATATAAAGCATTGTGTGCAACTTAAAGTAGCTGAATGCAGAGCAGTATATTAGTAGAAATTAATTGCACTACAGATCAAATGCATTGCCTGTGAAGCCCTATCATGCCATTATAAAGATGCAGCTAGGTGGAACATTGCATGCAGAGATAATTCATTTAATAAAAGTCTGTTTATATCAGTAAGTGTGAGGAAGACTCCTACAGTGTAAAGGAATGATGTAGTATTGATCTTACCTGAGATGAAGAGCAGAAACACAGAGAGAATTAAAGAACTGATGAGAGAGTAAAAGCGCATCATTCTCCAAACACCAGTACTCTTCCTGTTTCTGGGTGAAGCAGCACAAATGCTCACACAGCACAAGTTGCTCTTCCTGTGTTTGAAATGCACTGCAATGGCTGTGCATTGCAGACCACTCAGTTAGTAAGAACCTAGCAACACCATAGCAACCACTTGGAATACCTTAGCAATGGCCCAGCAACAACTTTGCAACACCATAGAAAATATGGACCTATTTTGCCCCAAACGCTAAAAAAGTAGTTTGATTTGTTTGTGAATGTGTTCACTGTCACTCTACCTCACTCTGCCTCCAGAAATGGCTTCTTTCACATCACTCTCCCATACAGCTTCTCCTTGTGCAAAGTGCGCTGTATTGTTGACCGATGCACAGTGACACCATCTGCAGCAAGATGATGCTGCAGCTCTTTGGAGGTGGTCTGTGGATTGTCCGTGACTGTTCTCACCATTCTTCTTCTCTGCCTTTGTGATATTTTTCTTGGCCTGCCACTTCTGGGCTTAACAAGAACTGTCCCTGTGCTCTTCCATTTCCTTACTATGTTCCTCACAGTGGAAACTGACAGGTTAAATCTCTGAGACAACTTTTTGTATCCTTCCCCTTAACAACTATGTTGAACAATCTTTGTTTTTAGATCATTTGAGAGTTGTTTTGATGAGCCCATGATGCCACTCTTCAGAGGAGATTCAAATAGGAGAACAACTTGCAATTGTCCACCTTAAATACCTTTTCTCATGATTGAATACACCTGGCTATGAAGTTCAAAGCTCAATGAGGTTACCAAACCAATTTTGTGCTTCAGTAAGTCAGTAAAAAGTAGTTAGGAGTATTCAAATCAATAAAATGATAAGGGTGCCCATACTTTTGCACCGGTCAAATTTTGGTTTAATGCATATTGCACATTTTCTGTTAGTACAATAAACCTCATTTCAATCCTGAAATATTACTGTGTCCATCAGTTATTAGATATATCAAACTGAAATAGCTGTTGCAAACACCCAAATATTTAGAACTAAAAATTATTAAGATTAATAGGGGTGCCCAAACGTTTTCCTCTGACTGTATGTCTGTTTGTATGCATAGAAATAGAGCAAACAAACAGAGAGCCATTAAGTTAGCACTGCATATGATTAATGATTGCGACAGATCAAACACAGGAAGAGCACTGTATCTGTTTTAAGCTGATTCACTCAGAAACAGGAAGAGTTTTAGTGTTCAGAATCTCAGAACAGGATCATGCGCTTTTACTCTCTCATCAGTTCTTTAATTCTCTCTGTGTTTCTGCTCTTCCTCTCAGGTAAGATCAATACTGCAGCATTTATCTACACTCGAGGAGTCTTCCTCACACTTTCATGCTGTGGCCTTTAATAGCAATGACGTTGTCCTGAGCAGCAGACAGGAAGGAGCCTTGGGCCTGAATGCCTGCAACACTGGACTTTCCCTTCTATACTCTCTCCTTTGTATCTTCTTGAGCGCTGTGTAAAAAGGGAGAACATTTGTATCAGTTATAAGAATGAACACTGCATCTGAATCCAAAGGGTATCCAGTTTTGGATTTGACCTCTCGCACTGTGTAGTGATCTATAGGGGAACCGTCAACTGTATGCACTGTGCAGCTTGATTTAGGGTGTGTCAGTATGTCTTTGCTATCGTAACTATGTGAAAAGTATGCCTTGCGTGGCTCGAAACACGTAAAAGGCATGTACTTATTCTTTAAATTAATCATGAGTGTGTTTTAGGCATAACATGCAGTAAACCAATCAGCATTTCCCTTGCCATTTCCTTTAAGTCAGGTGCCAGGTGTGCTTTGACTTTGGCGGATTACTATTTCAGGGACGCAGCTATATGGACGTTTATAATGCTTCTCAGCAGAGGAAACTGACCTGCTTGTTCACACTTGTTCATTCTGTTTGTTGTTGATGTAAAAGTTGGGTTTGTGCACTACTGCGTGTTCATGTGTGCGCAACAAGCAGGGTATAAGCGCGTTAGCAATGCACCTGTTGACGTCTGGCAAGGTTGTATTTCAGTCAGTGGCGTGTCTGTGTTTTCTGTTGCCAAGGTAACAATGTGCCAGAAATTTACATAGATATATTGAGATGCAGCGTTGCTCTTTGAATGACGTACGCATCTGGAAGGTGTGAAAAAAGACTTTTGCCAAGGTGTAAGATAGCAATGCTGCAAAGTCTGCTCATCACTCAGGCAGGGACCCTATGTGAGAGCTCTGAGAGAGAGTTTTTGAAAGGTGAGCGACGTGATGGTATTCAGGTCTGGACACAAGCTACACATGGAAGGTCCATCCACTACCAAACCACAGTGTTAAAATGATACTAGCCTAGTAGTATTTGTCATTTATCATTTTATTTTACTTACATTGTGTAATGATGGACTTCTGTTTCCGGTATGCTCAAGTGAAGATGCTTTTAGAGTGTGCTTAGACTAAAATATATCTTTAACTACCAATTTTGGAAATATAAATCCACCTACTTATTCAGAAGACTTAGTAACTAACTAACTAACTAACTAACTAACTAACTAATTAACTAACTAACTAACTAACTAACTAACTAACTAACGCTAGACGCTAGCCTAGCCCAGACCAACACTGAGAGTGAAATGCTAATGCTAACAGAGCTCTGTAAGTTTTAAGAAGAGTCGGGAAATGCTGAAGTCATATAATGGAGTCTCAAACACGAATGGAGAAATCAAGAGAAGAATGATATTGCGATATGTTAAAATCACGATATTTGCACACACTCCTAAGTCTTACTCTGCATTTATGTTGGCAGGCGTCAGGTGACCATTCATTTCCTATGGGAGGGCAACCGCAAGTGGGGAAGGGCGACGATATGAAGACAATTCAAAATCAATTAACGCTAGATGATTGCCTAGCTCAGACTGACACTGGGAGTGAAATGCTAATGCTAGCAGAGCTCCATAAATTTTGAGAAGAGTCGGAAAATGCTCAACACAACATTAAGGAGTCTCAAACATGGATGAAGGCTTTAATTGGAGAAATCCAGAAAAAAAATCTGATTGGAGGAGAGCTTAAACTCGCATAGGACGAAAGAAAGAGCATTAGCTTATCTACTCAAAAAAGATGCTAAACAAGATGAGCTAGAGAATATCGTGTAATGATACACTGCCAGTCATTATCATTACCAAAAATTGTTGTATAATTATACTTCTTTTCTGCAGGTTCTGAGAGCGTGAGGACACTGAAGCGTTTAACTGTAAGAAGTGGAGGATCTCTCAGTGTTCCTTGTTTAT
Source organism: Astyanax mexicanus (assembly GCF_023375975.1). NCBI lineage: Eukaryota > Metazoa > Chordata > Actinopteri > Characiformes > Acestrorhamphidae > Astyanax > Astyanax mexicanus. Next base: position 49,961,238 of record NC_064411.1, on the reverse strand, counting down.
ATGAGGAGAAATACAAATCAGACATTAAATACTGGTGTACCTTATTTAAGAGTATTTTCGGTAATTCATGTGGAACAACAACCTACGCCAACACAAGTAATACAGGGATATCGGTCACTGATCATCCATCCCAGAATATATGTGCTATGGATCTGAACAACCTCCAAGACTCTGACTCTGGAAATTACTGGTGTGGTATGGAAATTGATGGTCAGGATGACGGAGATTCTGTGTATCTGACGGTCAGTGAAGGTAAGGCTTCTCTCTCACTGTAGCTTAAGCAAGAACTTATGATTACGATTCTGTGTATATCGATATATTGCGATGCTGTAAGCTTTAGCTGTTTAAATCATACTTTACACTGCCATCTAGTGGTTGGGGTTTATATTTAACTAATGATTTACTAACGATTTTGTGATACGCTAAAATCTCTGCATTCATGTTGGTATGCATCAGAGCGAATGGTGACCATTCATTTCCTATGGCAGCAACAATGCAACAAGCGAGATTGAGATTTACTTAACTTCACACAGTGAAGCGACATTCTATTCCAATTGGCGGAACAAATTCTTCTGTCCAATCACAGCAAAGGGGTCAGTGGTCCGCAGCTTTTGCTGTTTGAACTCTTGGTTCCTACTATTCTTCGTTCATATCTGCAGAAATGTGTTTCTGAAGATGCCAAAAATGCTTATAACTCGTTAGTTAGCTTGCTAGCATGCTAACTAGCAACACAGATACCCACCCATCCGAACAACCTCAAAAACACCCACAAAGACTTGTCATCTGCCAGTGTGAACGCAGGATAAGGCTCTTATGATGGAGATGATTTGTTGAGTTTCCACCACTCATTCTCTGCTCTTTCATTCAGATCCTGTTGTGTGGGTGGAGGACACTAGAGTGATTGGTCAAGAAGGGGGCGGAGTCAGTGTCCAGGGTTTCTACAGCTCTGAATATAATGATAAAGAGAAGAAGTGGTGCAGATTTGGAGTCTGGAGCTGCTATTATGTGGGGAGAACTAAAACATCTCAGAGTTTAGAAGTGCTGATCTCTGACTATTCACAAGGATCCTTCAGAGTGGAGATGTTTGGTCTGCAGAAGAGTGATGCTGGCTGGTACTGGTTCAGTGCAGGACTTGTGGGAGTTACTGTTCACCTCACCGTCACTGAAAGACCTACAAGTAAGATGATATTAATATCAGTAATCAGAAATATCTGCTGATCATCATCATGCTGTAATGTTCTTCCACTAACAGCAACTGCTTTCTCCTGTTCAACAGCAACAACAGCAGCTGTAACTACAGTTCCTGCCACTTGGATAGTCATATTATAAGATTTTAACCTTAACATCAGTTTGTTTTTTTCTTTTCTCATGTTATCAACAGTGGAGACGTTAACTTCTTCTTCTCGCAAGGACACCAAGACATCCACGCAAACCGTGGAAACAAGGAACACTTTGGGTATGATCATATTAACCTTTCTTATAATAATGTAGAAGTACAAAATATAGTATAGTATTGTACAGTATAGTATGTACAGTAGGACCATGGTGGTAGTTTTAGTGTGTGTTGTTCTTGTATGAGTCATATCATATCAGATACAGCGGTGCTGCTGGAGTTTTTAAACACCTCAAAGGTGTCCTTCCACTAAAATCCACTTTTTCTTTTTCTTTGTGCAGTAGCTAGTAAAAGAAAATATTTAGAAAAATGAGTCTATGAGGAAAAGCACCGTGTCTAAGTCAACCCGTGAATTAGTATGCATGGCCTCGCCCAACTAGGCTTACGACCGCCCACAGACAGAGCTGAGGGAATTCAGCCAGGCAGGACAGGAGCTAACAGCGCTAGGAACAACATGGCAGTTCATTCCTGTGTTATTTGTGCAAATAACACATCAGTGTTATATGCTTTGGCCAGTAATTTAGAGCTAAGGAACAAATGGTTAGAATGCGTATATGGAACACCACCAGTCAAGTACAATTGAGATAGGTGTATGTTTTGAGGTAGGTGTATGTATAAAACAGTTCTGTTTACACTAGTTAAAAGTAAAAATTCACCCCAGGGTTTAGTTCCAACTGCCTGGGTGGCTCTGCTGCAGCTCAGCCAACAAAACCCTGTGGTGAATTTTTACTTTCTGGACCTGGACTACCCACATCTCTGTGTTAGTAACTATAGATTTACACAGGATCTCCGGTGAATTTCGCAATTTACAGAGACTCTAAGACTAGGTCAGTGGCTGAACTGTACTTAGCAGGGCATTACAAATGTTGTACAGTAATATATGACACTGCAAATACATGACATTGTTATTAGTGTAAAAATGTTTTTATTTAAAAATGTTTCTAACTGTTGTCTGTCTCGCTGCTGCTCTTGTCTGTTTGCAAGTATGAATATTCACAAGCAAGAAATTCTATAGTTTCTTCCTTCCCACTCCTCTACCGGACTAAAACAGCGTTATACCGGATCACCGGAGCACTTTTTTCACAAAAAAAAACAGCTCACTTGGCATTCATTCATACTAGAGACCACAACTAGACATTTTAAAATGAATGAAAAAACAATGGAAAAAGGCATTTGATGTCCCTGCTGGACTGAGAATAGTCAAGCAACCACAAATATCAGAATACTAAGTCGACTCACACTTCTGTTCTTAGCCCAGCAGTGACATTAAGGTGTTCAAAAACTCCAGCAGCATTGCTGTGTCTGTTTTTTTGTGTGTCTTATTTCTATTACCTGTGATTTACTTCCAAGAACAGTTAGCGAAGGCTTTCAGGCCTCTGTTCTACTAGCTAGTATTTGGAGAAGGGTAATGCTGCTAAAGGGCGGCGCATGTGTCAATCATTTTCGACTGCAGCCAATCAGATACTACACTTTCGTTGTTAATCATCAGACAGACCAAGCTGTCCATCATTTTTTACTGCAGCCAATCACCTTAAGAGATCTGTCAAAAGCAGGCGGAAACTGCTGTGCTACCGGTTAAACGTAGTGATTGACAACGAACGTGTTGAATCTGATTGGCTGCAGTCGAAAATGATTGACACATGCTCCACCCTCTAGCCACGCCCACGGGGGCTCCGGTCTGCAGCATTACATAGATGAGTATTTGTGCTGTAATATAAACTAGCATGTTATTGTACAGCACTGCAACTGTCTTAATACTATAAGTAATACAAATTTCTTTTTTGTTTCTTTATTGGGGAACAGTGAAGACTACGCTTCCTTACTCTGAAAAACCAATGTGAGTAAAAACACACATTATGAAGGGAATAATAGTTTGAACAGATCTTTTTATTTCTTATATATTGTTTTTATCAGCTTGAACTGTATGTCATGTTGCTAGTGGCATGTCTTGACAAGAACCTCCTGTACCCACTTTAACTTAATAAAAATTAAATAATGATGCACTGGTGCATTTAAAAATATAGAATATCACTAAAAAGATAGTATATTCAGTAATTTAGTTCAAAATCTGAAACTCATATATTTTATAGATGTAGTAAACACAGAGTGGTCTATTTTAAGCTTTTATGTTTAGGCAGTTTGCCAAGTCCTGCTGGAAAATGAAAGTTGCCAGCATAGAGGTGCACCTGTACTGTTTTGTATTCTTCAGAACTTTAATATAGTTCAGTATTATTTAAATGTTCTCTATTTAATTTGGTTATGATCAATGTTTTCAGCTATATGTTTGGGTTTCCATCTCAGTTCATATTATATATATATATGGTTGTTAAATGGTAGAGCAAGCTGAAAAAACACGCTGTTTGAAATTTAAAATAATCTCAATACTAAGGAACTCTTCATTATAAAAACTAGTTTGACTGGGGTATTACTAAGTAATATTCACTTACTTCAGACAGAGGGAATTATTTCTGTCATTCTGCATGTCTTTGTACAATCTGTGATTTTATGTTTGATTTGTTTTGTGTTTCAGGGAATCAGTGGAGTTCTGTATCGCTCAAAACTAAACCTACAAACACTATAAAACCTGGGAAAAGGCAAAAATGTGTGAAGCTGAACCACTTTGTAGGTTTTTCACCTAAGATAAGGAGGCTTTAAATTAGCGCAGTGGTAAAACTGCAGCAAAAATGTATTCCTATAATATATTTCTTTGACTTTTTTTATTCTTCTACAAAACAAGCTACTACAATTCATAAAACAAACTGGCTTTCAGTCTTTGCTTAGTGGAGTGGTTCTCAATCATGATCCTGAAAACCACTTATTTTTAAATCAGCAAAAATGTTCTTATTGTTTGCAATTAATAATTCTTATACACACTAGATAACTGCTATAGTACCAAAGACCAAATTTAACAAACTTACATTTTTTATATATCAGAATGTATTTTATGTATCGAATTTGATTCGATTGTAGTTTATTTTAGCCTCTGAATTGTATACATATTTTCGAGATTTATTTTATGATATAACAATATTAAATAAATAAATTACTAATCAGACCTTGTGAAAGGCTTTTATTTTGAAAAGCGTTTATAGTATGTGGCTCATGACTCTTACAAGGATTTTACAAACAGCTATAGGTAAAAAAAAAAAAAAATATATATATATATATATATATATATATATATATATATATATATAGTGAGTATAGAGTACATATAAAGTGAAGTAAAGGTTATACACGCTGCTGTAGTAAAATATATCAGAAATATCTATTTTTTAACTGCAATTTATTTACGATAGCATTTTTTTACATATGAGGATATATTTTCTTTTATTGTAGGGTTTACAAAATTTTAAATGATTAAATAAAAAATATTCAGATACAGTGAAAGACGCTTTTATTTTGACGAGTGTTTATTTTATGCGTCTCGTAACGCTCATATAGACTGCTGTGGTAAAATATATCACAACATATTTTCTTTTCACTGTAGTTTAATTTTTTATATGTGAGAATATATTTTCTTTACATTTAAGTTAAGTTTCTTAAAAATAATAATAAATATATTAAATAAAAAATAATCAGCTACTGTAAAAGGTCTTTTATTTTGATGGGTGTTTCACCAGGAATTAGCGCTATTGTTGCTGTAGTGTAATTTGTGTACAGTGAAAGATCAGAGCTGATGTTACAGGAGTATTAGGGGAGTAGCGGGTGTGAGTATTGTAGTATTATCTGGGCAGTGTTATAAACTGTGTGTTAGGGGTACAGATGGCGGCCGCGGTGGTGCTACAGACGCAGATCAGCGCGATACTGGAGGTTCTGGCTAAAGCGGCAGTGGCAGAGATCAGTCAGCTGATCCAGGAGGACAGTGTGGTTCTTCACCTGGAGATCAAACGGAGGGAAGATGAGATAGACGGGCTGAAGAAGCGCCTGCATGTCACCGAGAAAGAGCTGAAGAAAGCTCAGGCTGTTCCTGATAAATGTTCAATCGGTGTTCAGGCCGAGATACTGGATACAGGTCAGTTTCTCTCCTATTAAACATCATACAGCTCTGAAAAAAATAAGAGACCAAACCATTAAAAATAATGCGTTTCTTTAATTTTACCAATTTGAAAACATCTGGAATATAATCAAAAGGAAGATGGATGATCATAAGCCATCTAAACAAGCTGAACTGCTTGATTTTTTGCACAAGGAGTAAAGACATAAAATTATCCAAAAGCAGTGTGTAAGACTGGTGGAGGAGAACATGATGCCAAGATGCATGAAAACTGTGATTAAAAAACAGGGTTATTCCACCAAATATTGATTTCTGAAAACTTAAAACTTAAAAATATGAACGTGTATTTATTTATTTATTTTTTTTGCATTTTTTTGTCATTCCAGCCATTTCTCATTTTCTTCAAATAAATGTTCTAAATGACAATATTTTTATTTTAAATTTGGGAGAAATGTTGTAGTTGTAGTTTATATAATAAAACAATGATAAAACAAAAATGTTGATTTTAATTAAACATATACTCATTAATAGCAAAATCAGAGAAACTGATTCGGTGGTCTCTTAGTTTTTAAATAAAATTATTTTGTATCTTGTGCAACAGAGGAAACTCTTGCTCTTTCTTTGCCGGGGTAGTCCTAATGAGTGCCAGTTCCATCATAATGTTTTCGATGGTCTTTGCGACTGCACTTGAGGATACATTCAAAGCTCTTCCATTTCTTAAAGTAATGTTTTTTTCTTTACTTAGTTATAATAATATGGATTAGAACATTACTCAAATAGGGCTATTCACTGTATACCAACTCTACCCTTTTCATAACTTTACAACTGATGCTCTCAAACACATTAAGAGACAAGAAATTCAAGTAATTAACTCTTGATGAGTTCAGCACAGCTGTTAACTGAAGCCTGAATTCCAGGTGACTCTACCTCATAAATCTGACTAAGAAAAAACAGCAAAGATGTGCAAAACTGTCTCTATCTAAGCAAGAGGTGCTACTTTGAAGAATCTAAAATATAAAACATATTGTTTTCTTTATAATTTGGATAACTGTAGTATTACAGTGCAGGAAAAATAAGGTGCATCCAAACTTTTGACTGGTACTGTACATTGAATGTAGTGATGTAAATGTTTATGATGATATTGTAGGATATTGTCATATTGCACAGCCCTGTATGTAATGTTTTTTGTGGTATATTTTAAAAATTGTAGCTCGGCTAAATTACAAAAAATAAACATATCCCTATATGCTTTATATGACAGAAATTGAGATTATGGTATTCTGCTATTATGGTATTTTTGCAATTACAATACTATTGGTGAAGAAAATAAAAAATAAATATATTTTATTATTACATGCAATATAATACTGTACACCCCTAAGTAAGATATTGAAAAATACAAGAATTTTTATCAGATTTGTAACAAAGGTCAATGATCCAGAATGTCGTGATATTAATAATGTACTCCAAATATCTCCATATATCCAGAATTAAAGTAAAATAAATGATACTGGACAGATATACTCTGTCTCTAGCAGATATATAATGGGAAATGGGATGGGTGATATGGCACGATATTTTAGGGTATAATATCGTTCACAATATTTAAAATGCTCAGCCTCAGCATCTGTTTAAGGATGAAGTCCCGCCCTTCAACAAGAAGAACCAATCATCTTGCTTCGTAAGCTTTGAGTGCAGGAGTGAAGGATCCGTTTGCTAGTTTGGAAGCCAACCTAGGAGATCTTCGCAATCGCAGGAGCCATAACAAGCCAAAAAAACTATTTTTAGTGCATTATGGAGCCAAACACTACAAATTAAGCTTGTTTGTTTTTTTTTTAAATATGTTGTTTAAATGATAATTAGATTTTCGATCAGCTTGACCCATGCCAAACTTTCTTTCTTCCTCTCCTGCAGATTTAATACCCAGTCGAAATAGACTCTTACCTGGCAACCCCCTCCAAACATTCGATACGGTTTTACAGCAAACGCCAAAAGATGAGAAACCACAGCCCTCCCACAGAATGCAGACGCCTCCACAGCACATACCTGAAGAGCCACAGAGTGCGGCCCAGACCTTCGCTCCTGAGTCAAGCAGCAAACCACAACCTCAACAGGTGTGTGACGAAGATGAGTTCAGCAGGCTGGAGTTTGAGATGAAGATGGAGCAGGTGGAGGAGCTGGTGGATCAGGAGCTGAACCTGCAGAGGGCCAACTACAGGACGGTGTGTACGGAAGCTGGATCTAATCAGAAGACCGGTGCGCAGATGTGGTCGCCTGTGGATGATGATGACTCGGTGACTGATTACATCATGCCTGATGGTACTATGGGCTTAGAGCAGTACCAGCAGGTTCCCACGGAACCCTGTGCAGAACCTGTTCCACACCCACAGTTACCTGCCAACATTCAGAACTCGCCAGGTAACATGCTTCCGCTGTGGGAGCGAACGGCAGCCGTCCAACTGAGGACTAAACCCTTCCGCTGTGAGCAGTGCGGGAAACGCTTCACCCAGAGGACCAGGCTCATAACGCACAGGCGGATCCACACCGGAGAGAAGCCCTATCACTGCCAGCTCTGCGGTAAAATGTTCTCCAGACAGGATAACTGCCTCAGGCATGTACGTCTCCACAGCGGACAGAGGTGGTAAAAAAAAAAAAAAAAAAGCTGTGGCCAGTGCTGTGCTTGGACTGTGCTCGTATTAACTGGAACGAGAGGAACATTTATTTAGTTCTTTATAATAAGAATCTTCACAAAACAAACCAAAAAAACTATTTCAGACAGTAGAGTCCAATCCCATTTCACCCCTTGGCCCTACCCCTTCGTTTCGAGGGTGAAATCCTCCCTCTAAGAATTGGGACGACCCTTTAAGCTCCCGATACTTCATCTGGAGCGCTAAAGTTTAGTACTAGCTGCTGGTTAACTAGTTAACTTTAGGGCGTTTTTTATTGAATGTCTTCAGAAAGGGGGGAGATTGTGGAGAAATTAATTTATTAGTGTCCATTCCTTAATTCCTCTGTGATCAGGAGCTGAAATTAGCTTTGATTAGCTTTTATTTTATGTTATTTTTCCGCTCCGCCTTAAATGCTGCAGCCCCTGCCATTTCTTGCGCCATTTTAAGGTGGAACTGAAAAGTTAGTTAGCTGGCTAGCTACTGAGACAAACTACTTGCAATCTTTTTTATGCTTTATATAAAGAATTCAGCCATGAAACATTATAGCTACACATTAAACAATGGTAATATAGTGCTAATTCTCACTTAAAAAAAAAAAGGAAAATACTTACATTTGTGGGTTTCTTTGGTCGCTTGCTCCTCGGTTTAAAGTGTGCATCTGAAAAATATCTGGTAGTGTTAACAAGCCCTATCCCTTCCCCAAACCTACCCCTCCAGCCTAACCAGAATCAGGACACCCCTACCTCTTGGCGTGTATGAGCAAAACAGAGGGTTAGGGGTAAGGGGTAATGGGGGAAATGGGATTGGGCCTGAGTTCAAACCAAATTACCACCCTTGTAGCAGAAGCCAGTGGTCAGGTGATTTGATAAAAGCAGAAAAAATGATTGGACAGCAGCATCTCCAAAACATCTGTCAGGTCTTGTGTGGTGCTTCTGATAGGCAGTGGTCAGTACCTACTAAAACTGCTCCAAGAAAGGGCAACCATAGACAGGGTCGTGGGCACCCGTGGCTAATTGATGCAATCCATGAAGGTTCCACTTCGCAACTTATGCCAGGTTCACACTAAACGACTTTATGAGTTGTCAGTCTTTGTGCTGTTCACAGTTCACGAATGGTTGTGCTCTAATCGGGAGTCCTTCAGTTGTCGAGACTTATTATTAGCGATACACACAGGATGATGTGTATGCCAGGCCAGAGAATCTCTATAGAGGACAATACTCGCTTGCGGCAAGTCCAAAATGAATGAGTTCATATAAAGCAACTGAGCAAAATCAAGATTTTTTTTAAATGTCTGATCATTTGAAATATGTACTTGACAAAGAACTATATCATATGTTTCATTACCGGAGACATGATGTTACATAATCGTTTAAAGCAGACATTTTTTTAATAAGTAGAGTTTAAAACAGAGCTTTTAAAAAACATTTTCGGGCTGTTTCAATGAGCGAAATTTGTTCAGAATTATGTTAATTAACATTGCAACACTGAAGAAGCATAGACCTATTTTTTAGGGAAAGCAACGTACAGTGCTGCAATCAATAGTGGACAAGCAAAGAAGAAGCTCAGGTGTGCGTGAGCCCCAGAGCTGCATAATTATAACATTCTAACTTGTGCAACTTTTATTTAAAAACAGTTCGATTTATTACTTTGCTATATTGTGATTATCATGCCATAGCTTTATATAAAATAAATCTAGCATTAAAAACAGATGCCTAGGTCACAGACTATTTTCCTGAGCCCAACCTGACCTGGGCCTCTGGTTGGGTCAGGTTCGGGCAGAGAATCTAAACTGTAGTCAGGCCCTCTATAAACAGCTCTGGTCATGCAGGAGATGGCTGTAGGTAGCCACTGCTCCTGTCTCTCAGTCGCCGACTGGATCAGATATTTAGCATGCCAAATATTTGCCAGGCATCTGCGACTTGCCGGCGATCACTCGTCTACCGATCGGCAAACGTATTTTAAGAGATCCCCAATTGGAGTAAAATTGGAGAAAAATTGTCAGTGACTGAAAAATAAAAACATTTAAATTGTGTAGTGTGAACGTGGCATTACAGAACTTGAAGCATCTGCTGCTAACTAGTGTATTGGTTCAACATATCATCATCAAATGTAGGGCTGTGTTGTAGGTGGTATGTAGTGCTAATGATATGGCTGATCTGTGTATATAGTATGCAGCTTTCCAATGGCTGGCTTCTGCTATAAGGGAGTTCTTTTTTTATTTTTATTTTTTGTTAAAGGGAACATTTTCAGGAATATTGCCGGTTATTTGGTGCATATGACTCCACAGTGACCTCTGGGAATGCATGTATAAGAGATATAGAAGCAGGTACTGGTACTGCAGAACTGAGATGTTTTATTTCTTGTTTATATTACATTATTTCTCTCCATTGTAAACGTTATCGTGTATTAAAAAAGGACTCATTTTGACTCCAGGAGGGAAAAGTGAATGACAGTGAGCATTGATGCAACCAAGAACGTTTTTTTTTTTTATTCAGTTTGTTAGAAAAAGTGTTTTTCTTACTTCCAACATTTCATTCCATTGGTTAACATGTTACAAGGTACATGCCGTACATGTATATGGCATAGAGGGTGACATTGCTGCTCTCCTGGAGGTAGAAGTTGGGAAACTCTGCTTGGAAAAGTGCCCAGGTTGGAGTCCTTGAGCAAAGCTCTTCCTACAACGATGGCCTACCTCTGAGTCATGGTTACATAAGAGCAACTGCTACATGCCAAACGGAAATTTCCACCAGCTTCATTGTTGTCATTCATTCAATATTATTTAATAGAATAAGTTCATACAATAAAGAGTCTTCTAATAAGTCTTGAGGCCCCTGTGGTTTATTTCTTTATCTTTTTAATTTGTTGTCAATTGAGCTCTTATCTTAAAGTGTAAAAAAGTCCCTTTTTATCTTTTCTGTCTTCAATTAGAAATATGTCATAAACTGCTTATTATTTACCTGGGTAAACTACTCAACCTAAAGCTTTATATGGCACTTTCCCCTAATCAATGGCACCTACATGGTACCTACACTCATGGATTTGACTCACTTCAAGGTACCTGTTTGGTTCCCACTACCGCGACACCCTCCTGCTAAAGGGAGTGTGTTCCACCTTTTTTTTTCTTGTTGCCTCATTCATCACATAGAGTGATAATTATTTTAGTTCTTCAAGGATTACACCTCATATTTTAGTCCCTACATGGTTTGCTTGAAGCCACAAAAAAGCAAGTACTAAAAAAAGCACCCAGTTCTCAGTAACAGTTCCCAGAGATTTACTATTGCAAATTGCAAAAAATGCTAAAATAGAGTCAAGTACAGTAGTGTTGGTACCATCCAGCAGAAAAGTGCCATTTAATGTTTCATTACTTTATGGATTCTTTACAGTAATTGGCAAAATGTAATAAAAAAGTCAGTTTTTAAGGCAGTCAGTGTTAATACGGGTTTATTTATTTATTTTTTAGATTTTTTGGCTTAAATCTGGACACAAGAATGAGAATAGCTTGACCAGTGCTTATTTTGAGTTTTTAAAATGGTTGAATGGTTCATAAAGTGACAATTAATTAAATTGTTCATTCTTTATTATATTCAATAAGCAAAATAATCGAACACTTACAATATTTATTAAAACAAATATTAGATTTGTTGCCTTGACATTAGATCTTTTCACTTGCTAAGATTTTGTTTTTTTGTAGTGTAAGAAGGACTACAAATATACCATAAAGGTGTACAGCTGATGGTTGTGGCGGATCACAGTCTGATCATATTCTTACTAAAAATTAACCGATTCAGAGTTTGTTTGAGACCAGAACGAAAGCTTCTCCTTTTAAGGGTCTTAGTGTGATTGCTTTGGTCTGCAATCAAGTCCAAAACTAATCGCATCAATGGTGGAAACAGTGGGAAAAAAACAATTTTTAGAAAAAGAAAAATTCTCAATGGTTTTCAGTCATGCTCATCTTAAGTGGAAGATGTGTTATGATGAGCCCTAATGAAAGGAATCAGGCTCTGGGCATCGAAACCATCTTGAAATGTGGGCTTCCAGGACCTGACCTGACCTGACCTGAACTGAACTGAACTGACAATCCCTATTAAAGAGCATTGGTTATCAAACCAGTCTCAAGTCTCAAGACATTTTAAGATGTTTTCACACTGTTGTGAAACACATGGAAGTTGGAAGTCCTTTTGACCTTCCCGTTTCAAAAGACGAAGAGGATCTCCTCAGTGCTGCCTTCCTGCTTCATTTGTTCCAGCTGAACTGAGTGGCGACGTGGAGGTCTTCGGCTCCTTGAACCGTCCTGTCTGACGGACTGTGTCTCTTCGGCTCTAGGTGTGGGACTTGGCTCTCCGGAGCAGAAACGTGTGGAAGGGTTTGAAGGTAGAGGAGGCAGGAAGTTACCACCACGTACCTGTGTCCTCAGACTCAACTGCTCTTGAGGCCTCCACTTCTTCATGGTGTTGTACTCACGTGGAGAAACAGGGGGTGCCAGAGATAGGGAGCTGGAGCTACTACAGGAGGTATGGTGGAGGTTTCTGTTGATAGGAACCGGGGGAAGGGTTAGAGTGGTGGGCTGGTCATTTAAGCGAGTGTCAGAGTTTGAAAGACCAAAGGAAAGGGTGGGCAAATTAAGCAAATTTTGTCCATTTAGAGCAGGTAGAGTGTTCCTTCGACTCTGAAGATGTTCCAAACTGGATGGACACTCCAGTTTCTGCTTCTGGACCACATGGTTTTGAGGCACCACTAGCCCACTGCTCGATTTGTGTCCTGTAGTCTTTGAGGAACAGGGACCACCACTCGGGTCCACTTGCTGAACAACGTACTTGTTCCCTGCCACCTCCTCTTCTTCTTGCACATTCCTTTGCCCCGTGGTTTCCTCGTAGGTGCGGCTCAGATGGGCCAAGTTGTGGATGGCCAGCCAAGGCTCAGAATGCAGCCTTTGGCGATTTGTCGTCTCCTGAGGTAGAGGTGAGCCCTCCCTGCTTCCTCTCTTCCCTGAAGCTCTGAAGTTAAAGATGTTTTCTCCCTCAGCCTCAGAGCTCGGGGAGCTCGTTTTCAGCTCGATGTCAGAGGGGGACATGCAGGAGACGGGCGAGGTGTTGGGCGATGGAGGCACATTCAGGTAACGGCGGGTCACAGTGGCTCCATCTGAGCTTAGGTCAGTAGCAATGATGATGATGTCACGGCCCTTGGCTCTGCAGGCATCCAGTAGAACCTGGATCAAAGGAGGTGCATATGTAAGACATACTGTAAATTGATAAATGCAGTCATTAGCTCTTAAAGCTCTTAAATAGCTACACTCTATGAGCAAAAGTATTAAGACACCTGCTAATTTGCTACAAGGCGATTACCTGTTCAGTGTCAAGTGCATTAGTAAGTCCCCAAATCATCCCAAAAGTCTTGTGTGGAATAAAAGATTCAAGACCTTCTAGGGATCCATGACCCTCTAGGACACACCTTGCATTAGGAATGGTGTCAATAGGTTTATCTACTGTTTACCTGCCTCAGAGAGTCGTATTTTTTATTGGCAATATTTCTCAAATTTAGGGACTACTAGACTTGCTGTTTGAGCCATGAGTGCAACTTTAAAGTCACTGTACAAGGCAAAATCCTGTGTGATATTCAATGTGATGCAGTAGCTATTATTATTCATTGCTAATGAATTGCTTCCACACAACTCACCTGTATGGTGTCCTGGTCTTGGGAATTGATGGCATAAACTAGAGCTGATGCTCCGGCATAGTCCTCCATGCTTGGATCAGCACCTGCAGAAATTAGGGCAGAAGCCACTTCAGGACCAGCCCTTTCCATGCAGGCATACATGAGGGCAGTCCTGCCAGCCTTGTCCTGGATGTTGGGGTCCGCCTGGTTCTTAATGAGGAAGCGGATTAGCCTCAGCATGGTGCTTCCGGATTGGTCACCCCTCATAGCCCGACATGTGGCCAGCAGTGGGGTCTCTCCTCGCTGGTTGCGTTCATTGACCTGAGCGCCTCCTTCCACCAGCAGTCTGACCAGGCGAAGCTTGCCTAGCTGGGCTGCGGTGATGAGAGGGCTTCCGTCCACCAGATACTCTTGTTGTTCTGCCATGTCTGGAATAATGGTGGGAAATTTTAAAAATTATTTAGTGATTACAGACAGAAATACAGTACATTTGGTACATGGCAAAGAAGGTCTTGAGATACCTTTAGATTTATTTGAAGGTGAATGTAGATTTGGTCTAGGGATGAAGAAGGCTTTTCAGGCTGAAGGCTAAAAGACAAAAAGAAAAAAATAATAATAATAATAGCACATGATAAATCAGCCTACTTCCCAATCCACCTGTGTACCTGCTTCCCTCCATCTATCCCTCTCAAAGTGCATTTTTCCCTATTTTCTTTGCTGTCTACCTCACTCACTTTCTTCTTACACCATCTTCTCCCTCTTTCTCTTATAACTTACTGTACCAACCTCCCTTCATACCTCCCTGTCTACAACACTCTTTAACTTTTGAGCTACATAACTACCTCCCTGCCTCCTTACCTATATCTCCCTGCCTTCCTACCTCTCCTATTTTCTTCCTTACCTCATTCCTTGCTTACCTCCCTCCTTACCTGCCGACCTTCCTCCCTTCTTCCTTACCTCATTTCCTGCTCACATCCTTGCCTACCTGTCTGCCTACCCTCCTAGCTACCAACCTCTGTCCCTCCCTTCCTCACTTTTTTCACTCTCCCTCCATACCTCCTTGTCTATCACACTCTTTACCTTCTGACCTACATACCTACCTCCCTGTCTCCTTACCTACCCCTCCCTGCCTGCCTACCTTCTTCCCTATCTATCTACTTACCGACCCACCTAACAACCTGTCAAGCAGTCTTCCTGTCTGTCTACCTACCTCTTTTCTTCCTTACCTCATTTCCTGCTCACATCCTTGCCTACCTATCTACCTACCCACCTACTTACCAACCTCTGTCCTTCCCTATTTCCCTCCCTACTTGCCTGGCCATCTGTCTGTCTACCCACCTCTCTACCTGCTTTCCTGCCTACCTACTCCTCTTCTTCCTTACCTCCCTACATCCTTGCCTACGTACCCACCTACCTACTAACCTCTGTCCCTGCCTTCCTCCCTCCTCTCTACCTACCTACTTATATCCCTCCCTGCCTACCTGCCCACCTGTATGTCTACCTTGCTCCCTTTATCCTTACCTCATTACCTGTCAACCTCCCTTTCTACCTGCCAGTCTCTCTACCTCCCTTCTTCCTTACCTCATTCCCTCCCTACATCCTTGCCTACCTACCCACCTACATACCAGCCTCTGTCAACTCCCTCCCTCCTCTCTACCTACCTATCAACATCCCTCTTTACCTACCTGCCCACCTGTCTGTCTATCTATCTCTGTCTATCCTTACCTCATTACCTGTCAACCTCCCTCTCTACCTGCCAGTCTCTTTACCTCCCTTCTTTCTTACCTCATTCTTTGCCTACATCCCTGCCTACCTATCTACTTACCTACCTAACAATCTTTGTCCCTCTCTACCTCCTTCACTATCCCCCCCCCCCTCTAAGTCTGTCCACCTGTCTGTTTACCTACCTACCACCCTCCCCATCTACCTACAAGTCTACTTTACCTGTCTACACTGTCTATTAGATTTTGGAGCATTGCATTGGGGATTTGACCACATTCAGCAACAAGAGTGTTAGTGGTGTCAGTGTTTTGAATTATCTTCAAAAAGTACTTGATGGAGCACCATCATTCCAAAGAGCACAGGTCCACTGCTCCACTACTCAAATGATCTGGGCTTTATATAGTACCTTTATATAGCACACGGCTGGTATTAGGCACAGTTGCAAATCCTGTTCGTCTGGTTCCTGTCCATCATCACCATCATTATATTGGCAATACTTTTACACAGGGACAAGACATAGTGTGCATTAGCAGATCTGTGTCAGCTATGGGTGCAACTTTAAAGTAGCTAAATGCATTATTTTTGTAATGATAAAGAGGATTATTGTTATCTGGTTGGCAAATCATCACTGTTTAATATGGAACCATTTGAAACAAGCTTCACATAATTCAGCCAATACATGTTACTTGCAAAATTTGGTATTTTAAATTATGCAATATTATGGGAGGGAGCTGTATACATTTCAGATTGACTTTTGTGTCTCTTAAAAGTTCAGATACATTAATTAAAAACAGTGCAGCTTATCTGGATGAGCTGGAAGCATCATGTAATGATTTTTGAGCTTGAAATGTCGAGCTGTCCGGGCAGCACTATGAAAGAGTTGCCCCTGTTTGAATGTAGGCTGCTTTGAAACTCCTTCATCTCTGCGGGAGAACTGCCTGACTTGAAAGGGAAAAGAGGTCAGCGGTACTGGCCCAGCATTCAGGAGCATTGTGTAACTGTCCAAGTGTCCTGCAGCCATTTATAGGACATGATTTGCCATTTTTAACCATACATTTGAGATTCATTTAGTGTTGAGTATTACAAGTTTCACTGGCTTACAAATAGCAGCTGTGGTAATAAAACTTTAAAACGTAATAAAATTAAGTAAAATATGATATTTTATATCTTAATAAGAAATAAAATCTCAATTTTAATCCATTTTAAATGGTATTTAGGGAAGGGAAAATGGGTGGTGGGACCTTTAACTAAAACAAGCCACCAGTAGACTGTTTTAGTTAGGAAGCATTAGCTGTGTATGGTACTAGCTAAGTAAAAACCCTTAACATTGTACTCAAACTAAACAGAACAAACTTTTGGGCAAACGATTGTATTGAAATAAATGACACGAAAAATGGAACATTTATAGAGTGAGGATAACCTGGTGCATAGCACTAGCTTGCTAACTGCTGTAGCTAGTTAGTTTGCTATATGCTAGGCTAATCTTGCTATGCCATAATACTGCAGTTTTGTGCAATAAGTAAGCTGTTTTTTGTACACTATATACAAAAGTGTATTACTATTGTAACTAAAATGACACTTGTAAAGAAAATGTAGGTTAATGCAAATAAAATATAAGTATCTTTTTTATTGAATGGTATATTTTAGCAGTTAATGATAGGTTTTGAGTAATGAGGAAAGCAGCAAAATAAACATATTAAAATATATAAAATATAATAAAAAAAAGAATTGCCACTATTCCATTAAAACAAGTCTGTACACTTGTGTTGCCTTCAGCTCTGAAGATCAAAATCATATTTGCAAGTTAAATCCAGCATAAACTAGACTCTTCTTTTTTAAATAATCAGCCTTAATCTGTCTTTTAGACAGTTTGGTCTTGGACAGCCCAGAGACATTCTGTCTTTTTAGAGTTTCTTTCACTAAATTATCAACTATATCAGTAAAAAAACTGTAAATATAAGAGCTTTGCAGGAAAAATGTAGGTTTACTGACCTTTCATTATTCAGACTGCAGCTGAAACCTCATCCGCATGGGGGTCTGTGTGGTACTCGATGTGCTGCTGGTCGAGTGGCAGAGCGATGTGTTAACGTGGGAGGGAGTCAGAATGTGTGTTTTTGATTTGGGGTTGGGGGGGGGGGGTTGTAGTAACCCATCCATTCTAAGAGGCTATCATACACTCTGCGCAAGGTGCGTCACGATGCTCTTCACTATCTTATACCCTGTCAACAGTCTAATTTAACGCCTTGCACCCACACAGTTAAAGTAGTGTTGGGGTTTAGGAATAAATCTACTTTAAGGGAGGTGGTGGTATGGAAGTGAGGTGTGTTCAGGTAAATATCTGAAAGTTACTTAGGTGGAGGTGGCAGAGCACAAACCCAACTCAACAATAAACAGAATAAAGAATAAAATAACATTACTGTTCCCGTTAATGAGCTGCTGGTGTATCTTACAGCTTGAACACGCAGGTCAGTATCCTCTGCTGAGACACACAAAAGCACCGCACTGTTAAGATAAGAATGCGCCAAAGTCAGAGCTCACCTGCCTCTGTTCTAAATGTTCTAAAATATTTTACATCACAACTATATATGTAATGTCTATGGAGAAAACATTTTTTTTACATTGAGCTTTTCAGTGTTCAACTGGTTCTTCTTAATGTCTATTTTTGTGTGTGTTTGTATGAGTCATCTGAACACAAAACACAGTTTTAAGAAAAGAAAACCTTGACTTTAATGTAAAGTTTCATTTTGCAGGAGAATTGAGGGGTTTTGCTCATTGTGTGTGTGTTTTTTTTTTTGTGTAGAGTTTTGAGAGTATGAGGCATGATTTCAGAAAATGTGTGCAAACAATCAAGAAAAACTGTAAAATTAGTATAATATTGTTAATTGCAATTATTTCTGGGACACTATTACACTTTACTCTTTGTAAGCTTTTAATGTAAATGTAAAAAAAGAATGAATGTAATGATTTTTTTAATGATAAGTAAAATTAAATTGTATTTATAATGTTTTACTTATATTAGTGATTAGAATTAGAGCTTTAAGAGAGGAGTGTGTGTGTGTGTGTGTGTGTCTGTGTGTGAGAGTGAGAGAGAGGGAGTGAGGAGGAGTAGTGAATAGTGAGAGTTAGTTATGAAATTTAATCCATTTTTCAGCATAAAATATTAATCTACCTTCTGAACCGGGCAGTAGCAACTTTGTGTTTATAGCACTAAATAAAACACTAAATTAAAAGCATAATAACATATAATTGGCCAAGTTGTTTCTACGTATATACAGCATAACCATTAAAACCTGTATCGTTTTGATCTGGAATTTTTGGATCAGAACACAGAGATGACTCACAGTGTAAATTTCCAGTTTAAACAACAGTGCACGTCACCCTCAGGCTTTGTTGACTCCTACCTCACACCACTGTTTATCACATGATCTGATGTGGCTCCACATTCAAAGGTCACTTGATTGTTCCCCACACATTTCCCAACATGAGTTCAGTGTGGGGGCGATTGTTTTAATGTGTTGACTGAACTTCTTATCCCATCAACCTACTTAATGAGTACTGTGGCATCTTGCTGGCATTGTCTTTCTGCCACTCAAACACATACAAACCGAAACTTAAATATCTTTAATATATGTAGATAGATAGATAGATAGATAGATAGATAGATAGATAGATAGATAGATAGATAGATAGATAGTACTGTTGGTGAAGTTTAGATCAGAAGCTTCTGTACATTTCCTTTATCTGGTCAAGTCTTTTTCATTTTTTTCTTGAAGACTCTAGAATTCTGAACAGCTCGTTTCTCATTGGCTGGTGGGCGGGGCTTTGAGACTGGTGGAAACTTCCATTAACCGGCGGCTTAAAAGAGGAGCATCTGAGAGGCACTGCGGCGCTGCATCCAGAGATCAGACCGACTTTCAGCTCCAGGAAAATACTTTTCTCCTCTTCTTTTACTGCAGAAACAGCTAAAACTGCTGTTTAATCCTCTGTAAAGAGAACCAGACTCTACATCAGCGGAAAGGGTGGGTTATCTTTTATATTCACGCCGCTTTTCAGTCTTTGGCGCTTTTAAAGCTTCATAATGACAGTGGGAATGAATGATATTGGGCTGATATATATATGAATTTTTGCACCAGGAGTGGCACGAAGTTATCCAAAAAACAGTGTGTAAGACTGGTGGAGGAGAACATGCCAAGATGCATGAAACCAGGGTTACTCCACCAAGTATTGATTTCTGGACTCTTAATGAATATGAACTTGTTTTCTTTGCATTATTTGAGGTCTGAAAGATCTACATCTTTTTTTATTTCAGACATTTTATATTTTCTCTAAATAAATAATAAATAAATGCTCTAAATGACAATATTTTTATTTAGAATTTGGGAGAATTGTTGTCTGTAGTTTATATATAGTTTATATAATAAAACAACACTGTAAGACGTGGTCTTTGTATTATATCACTTGTATTATATCTGCTGCTAATGTAATCAGTATATATATTTTATATTGTTTAAAAGTGTTCAGCTGCTTTAACAGAATGGTATAACCTACTGTACCAGTCAAAAGTTTGGACACACCTTAAATTAAGTATTTTTCTTATTATTTAAAAAATGTTCTGCATATGTATGTATGCAAATGTTCAGAATATGTTTTATATTTTAGATTCTTAATTACACAGCTTTGCATATCTTGGCTGTATTTTCTGTCAGCATTATGAGGTAGAGTCACCTGGAATTTCAGGCTTTTAGTTAACAGCTGTGCTGAACTCGTCAAGAGTTATTTAGCTGAATTTCTTGTCTCTTAATGTGTTTGAGAGCATCATCAGTTGTAAAGTTGTGAAAAGGTAGAGTTACAGGTATACAGTGAAAAGCTCTATTTAAACAATGTTCTGATAATTAAGTAAAGAAAAAATACTTTAAGAAATAAAGAGAATTTTAAGAAGAATTTTAAGTATCCTCAAGTGCAGAAACTGGCACTCATCAGGACTGCCCCAGGAAAGGAAGACCAAGAGTTACCTCTGTTGTACAGGATAAATTAATCAGAGTTACCAGCCTCAGAAACCACAAGTTAGTCTCCCCAGATAAGAGCAGCTAAATGCTTCACAGATTATTTTGGTTTGTTTAACACTTTTTTAAGTTACTATATGAATCCTTATGTGTTCGTTCATAGTCTGGATGACTTCATTATTAATTTACAAGGTAGGTAAAACATTAAGAAACATTAAATGGAGTTTGTTTAGACTTTTGACTGGTAGTATATTTGCAATGAAGCATCTGTCCAATACTTATTAATAAGGTGATCCAGTTTATTATTATTATTATTATTTTTTTTTTTTTACAGTTTTTTTAATCATGCCTGAGAAGATTCGCATCAACAGCCCAAATGTGCGGTACACTGAGCAGTACATCGAGTCTCAGTACTCTTATCAAACCACATCAGTGTGCAGAGATGGAGACTCTTACACGGTAAGTTTAAGTCACGTCATGTTCTTTTGAATAAACACTCAAAGCAGCGTTGTACCACAGTTAGTTCCGATCCTGCAATGTGATTGGCTGAGAAGTGCCGTTATCAGCCAGTAATGTACTGTAACCGAAGCTCTCTATGTATTACTCCGTCACATACAGGTAACCTAGCAACGATGCAGCGCTTACAAGCCAAACAGTGCAGCTACAAACAGAGCAGCAATGGAACTATAGTATGTTAACACTTAGAGTGTTTATAACTAGACAGATCACATTTTCTCATCCATTTTATCTCAAAATCTTTTAATAAACAGCGATATTGGAGCTGTGGTATAATTGCAATGTAATACTGGCACGTTATACCACTAACCTCGAGTGTATTATTGCTTAATTATACCATTTATTTCCTTGTTTTTGCATTTTTTTTTGTTCTGGGGCTCCCCCTACAGTTAAATAGTATAATTCACTTTCACACCACTGCAGTAGCAGTGACTGCTCCTTTATGCAGTCACACACATGCATTTGTAGACAAGCTGAGAGATACTACATTCAACTATATCACAGAGTTTAACACACATAAAACTTGAGTTAGATGCTATTCTCCTACTTTAAAGTTAATGAGCCATCAACATGATTCTAAAGCTGCTATTTGAAGACTTAATATTGCTTTAATGTTCATAGATTGAATTCTGATGACAATCTAGTAACATTCTGTTAAATCTTTAGAGTAAATATTGACATATAATGTAGTTTACCACCACTGTAATCTAATTTGTAATCCAATTTTCTTCAGAAATGTAAAAAGAAATCTAAAACTCCTGTTTAATATTATAATGACATTAAATCCCTCCTACCAGCACTCGCTTCTAAAAGCTCCCTTCCAGCTGTACTCCTCCAGTAAACGTAGCCTAGTTTTGTCTTGCACTTCTATGTCCTTTATTGCTAATATACATAATAATTCACGTTTACGGATTTTTGCTTCTTACAGCTAAATGCTGAAAAGACAGAGGTTCTGATTGTTGCTCCTGATAGAGTGAGTCTGTTAATAACACAAACTATCCGGCTTTTTTCTTCGGCATCCCATGCAAATATGCGTAACTTAGGTGTTATTTTTGACCAGACCTTGTTGTTAGACACACATGTAAAACAGCTGACAAGATCTCGTTTCTTTCATTTTAGAAACATTAGCAAATTGTTCTCTATAGTTTTAAACACAGAGCTAGAGATGCTTATTCATTCTTTTATTTCACCTCGCATTAATTATGTTAAAGTTGTGAAGAGGTAGAGTTGGTATACAGTGAATAACTATATTCAAATAATGTTCTAATAATTAAGTAAAAAACAAATACTTTAAGAACTTTACAAGTTTCCTCAAGTGCAGTCACCACAAAGACAATCAGAAATGTTATAATGATGAAACTGGCCCTCATCAGGACCACCCCAGGAAAGGAAGCGCAAGAGTTATCTCTGTTGCACAGGATAAGTTTTACCAGCTTTTTTTTTTTTTTTTTTAAATCTGCTGTCTGTTCCTCGTTCCCGATTAAAAAATCGTGGGGATCGAGCATTTAAGTTTGTTGCTCCTAAATTATGGAATACACTACCAAACTCTTTAAGAGCTGCTGATTTATTGGAGTCTTTTAAAAATCGACTTATCTTAAAAAAATAAAGACTTATCTTTTTAAGCAGGCTTTCAGATAATGTATCAGGTTCACCGTCTTTTATTTTATAGTCTTTTATATTTTATGTTTTGTTATGTTTGTCTATTTTAGATTGTGTAGTATTAATTATTTTGTAAAGCACTTTCTGACTTTTGTCTATGAAATGTAATGAAATGTAATGTAATGTAATGTAATGTAATATTGTATATTCATGTTAATAGGTGACTCCCCACACCACCGAGTTCATGTTCCGGACGGAGAGGGCCGTGCCCAAGCTGGGGGTGATGCTGGTGGGTTGGGGTGGCAACAATGGCAGCACCGTCACAGCCGCTGTTCTGGCTAATAAGCTCGGCCTCACCTGGAGAACCAAGACTGGTGTGAAGGTAAAGGGCGTTAGTTATTTTTGTGTATGAAGTAATTATGACTGTATGAATGTTTCCTATAGCACCACACCACAATACATTACATTTCTTCAGTACTTATTTCAGTACTTATGTCCCTTTATAATATTTTCATAATATTTTCACACTTTAATTGTGACATCTTTTCAGAATTAGAATATTGACTTGTCTGACCCGTTTTTCTTTCTTCTTCTTTATTTTCTATCAGACTGCAAATTATTATGGCTCATTACTGGAGGCTTCAACAGTATCTTTGGGCTCTGGACCAGAGGGAGAGGTCTTCGTGCCGTTCAGAGATCTGCTGCCGATGGTCCATCCTAATGACATTGTATTTGATGGTAAATAAAAAGTTCAAATCTTTAGAATCATTTGTTTTCTAAAAGATTAAACACATTTGACACACAATAACCAATGTTTACAAGGTTGTTTCTGCTACTACTACTAACAATAGAATAGGATCTAAAGCTAATTTTAAGGTGGCGCAATTGAGCATTTCTCACTAAACTGTTCTGAATTTTTATTTTAGAGTTTTAGAGTCTTATTTCCCTCACTGTGCTCTCTTATTGTACTACACTTATTGTTTGTTTGTTTCTACTGTGTTGTGCAACTGCTACTGGCTGCTAAATTTCCTTTGGGATCAATAAAGTATCTATCTATCTATCTATCCATCTATCCATCTATCCATCTATCCATCTATCTATCTATCTATCTATCTATCTATGGGTAGAAGGCGCTTTTTCCCCCTTATTACTCCTAGGATGATGTCGGTCAGCACAAGGCATCTGTGAGCTGATGTATCAGAACCGAGTCACTGCGCTTTCCTCCAAGCGTGCAGTGATGCTACTCAGCAATGCTGCATCAGCAGCAGTTCAAAAAGAGGCGGAGTCTGACTTCACATGTATCAGAGGAGGCATGTGCTAGTCTTCACCGCCCGTGTGTTGTGGCATTACCAGTGATGGGGGATATACAGCTGAGTAGCAGCTCTGAATGGTTGGAAAAATGGCCTGGCTAAAATTATAAAAAAAAAAAAAAAAAAAAATATATATATATATATATATATATATATATATATATATATATATATATATATATATATATATATATATATATATATATATTTGCTTGTATTTCAGGTTGGGACATCTCCTCCATGGATCTTGGCCGTGCTATGGAGCGAGCCCAGGTTCTGGACTGGAGTCTCCAGGAGATGCTTCGTCCGCACATGAGCAAGCTCAAACCAAGACCCTCCATTTATATCCCAGAGTTCATTGCTGCAAATCAGGAGTATAGGGCTGATAATGTGCTCACAGGCAGCAAAGCAGAGCAGGTTGGTTCTGAAAGAGGAGAAGATTAAACAGTCTAAAAGCTGTACAGTAGGTTGTTTGATCGTATAAATGACTGTGTCTGTGCAGGTGGAACAGATCCGCAGGGATATACGAGACTTTAAGCAGAAGAGCGGAGTGGAGAAGGTGATAGTGCTGTGGACTGCGAACACTGAGAGGTTCTGTGACGTCGTGCCTGGAGTCAATGACACTGCTGAGAACCTTCTCAACACTATTCAGGTAAGGGATCAAAGGCTTACCTAGAACTTGGGTTTTGCGTGATCAGGAAGATATTATGGGATTCCTAATAAATAGATTTTCATTGAAAAGTTACTTTATTTCAGTAATTCAGTTAAAAATTAACTTATATATATATATTATGTAGAATATTACACTCAAAATTATAAATTTAAAGTATTTATGTCTCTTTTTTTTGTTAATGATTATGGCTTACAGCCAATGAAAACCCCCAAAAAATCAGTGTTTCTGAAAATTAGAGTATTATATAAGACCAATTGGTACTTTTAGCAGTGTGGGCAGTGTGCCAAATCCTGCTGGAAAATGAAATCCTCATCTCCATAAAAGTTGTCAGCAGAGGAAAGCATTAAGGACTGTAAGATTTTGTGGGAAAACAAAACTGCACCGATTTTAGACTTGATAAAAAAAACACAGTGGATCAACACCAGCAGAGAACATGGTTCTCCAAACCAGATGGAACATCCATCAGTGCAGTGAATACAAACACACACCAACACACACACACACACACAAAGTGAGCCATCAACTGTGCACCATGCACAGTGCAGCTTGATTTAGGGCGTGTCAGTGTGTCTTTGCTATTGTAACGACAGGAAAAGTATGTCTTGTGCGGCTCGAAATGCGCAAAAGGTTAATTATGGGTGTGTTTTGGGCGTAACGTGAAATAAACCAACCAGTGTGTCACTTGCCATTTCCTTTCAGAGCCAGGTGCTGCTCATTCACACTGTGAAGATGCATGAGCAGGTCATTTACAGAACAGCAATGATATTTTATTGTGTGTTCTGTTTATTGGAGATGTAAAAGTTGGGTTTGTGCACTGCTGTACGTTGTAAGATTATTGATCTGAGTATCAGGTGTGATACGTCATAAAGAAGAAAAGAGATCCAGTCCAAAAAAAATGTAGTTTCGTCAGATTTATTCAAAGAATCTTCTGAGCAAAACAGTTTTGGGTACATTAAAATTGAATAAAAAGTATTAAAAAGGTGAAAATAAGAGGAAAACCCCAAAGGTGTAAAAGTTGGGTCTTCCAGAGTCCTCGTATCTTGATCTCTGAGTAGGCACTTCTTAACCATTTGCGTCAGCCGAGAAGTCTGTCAGCCCAACCTTATCTGATGTAGTTAACCATTCTATAGATTACATGTGCAGAAAACGTCATGATTTTGCAGAAGAACACAGTATCGCCTATGTCACACCTTTGGAAAAGCACTCTATCTTGCAGGAGAACCGGCTTTGTGCTTTAAGCCCAAGGGCATGATTTACGTACATCTCCAAGTGGATCATAGGTCACAAAATGAATCATCATGAATCATGCTAAATGCTTTAATGACACACTGATTATGCTAAATGCTGATTTAATAACACACAGATTAACCCTTTAATCAATGGAACATAATAAGGCAAGACTGTGTAATGAGCAGGGATGTACTTATGTTGAGCACATGAGGTGCACCTGCATCCCAAGATACGAATGAACGTCTGACTGTTGACTATTGTCGGGGTTCTAATCAGTCAGTGTTGCACTTGGGTTTTTCATACGCCAGAAATTGATCTGAACACACCTCATTTCCAGACCACCTCACCCATCATTGTAGATATATTCACAAATTCTTACTACCGTATTTTTCACGCTATAAAACGCATTGGATTATAAGGCACACTATCAATAAACTCCTATTTTCTGGTCTAGTTCATACATAAAACATACTGAATTGTAAGGCGCATTTTAAGAGAGCCTATATATAACTTCTAATTCAGCAGATCTTGCCAAGGGTAGCTAACTGAGTTAAGTAAGAAAAGCTAAGCTAAGTAAAAAAAAAAAACTGTAGTAAAAAATACTTTCTTTAAAAGTCAAACGAGCGCTGGATGTTAATCTATGCAGACTTTTCTCCTGAAAACTGTTTAATTGGGTGAGTAAAGTGCTTTAGTTTATTTACAGTAAGCTTAGATTACCAAGTTTCACCAGCACTAAGGCTAGAGCATTAGCATTAGCGGCTAACCACTCAAGCAGTGCTAGCCGGGGTTAGGAGCAGGCTACTGGCCAATAATACTCCTCTTTGAACGGGGAAAAATGGAGTGTGGTAAGCGGATAATGCTAATGCTACTCCAGCAGTGCTAGCCGCTGTTGGGAGCAGGCTACAGGCCGATAATACTTCCCTCTAAATGAGAAAAAATGGAGTGTGGTTAGCGGATAATGCTAATGCTACTCCAGCAGTGCTAGCCAGGGTTGGGAGCAGGCTACAGGCCAATAATACTCCCCTCTGAACGGGGAAAAAAGGAGTGTGGTTAGCGGATATTGCTAATGCTACTCCAGCAGTTCTAGCCGCTGTTCTGAGCAGGCTACAGGCCGATAATACTTCCCTCTAAACAGTGACATAGCGAGCACGGTTAGTGGGTAATGCTAATGCTACTCCAGCAGTTCGAGCCAGGGTTGGGAGCAGGCTACAGGCCGATAACACCCCCTCTGAACAACGGGGAAACAACGATTAGCGACTAATGCTTATGCTATTCCAGCCCCAGTGCTGGAGAACTAAACTGAAACTCCTGATAACACCGTATTTCAGCAGAGTGGCTTTACTGCTCCTTAAAACCTGACTGGTAAAATTCATACATAAGGAGCAGTGGACGAGTTTTAGGAAAATGATAGGATTTTAAGTGCGTCTTATAGTGCAAAAAATTAAACAACACAGGGGGATGGCATGAAAATAGAGTGTCGGCAAGGTGTAAAATAGCAATTAGCCTCAATCATGCCTTGAGCACACGTGCCCAGAGCAGCACACAGATAGTAGTGAGGGTTCAGGGCCTTGCTCAAAGGCCCGAGACCCTGTCCAACCTGGGTATCAAACCCACAACCCTGTCATCAATAACCTGCTGTTCAGCCTCTTTAATCTAGCTGAGGGCTTGCAGTGCTCACTCAGCGCTTAACACAGATAAAACTGGTGTCCTACTTCTTTTGTCCTCAATAAATCTAGAGCACAAATCTATTTTGATAATTACATAACAGATGCCGCTGGGTATAGACGCTGCTGCTATGCAAGTGAGTTCCTCAAAGGTCTCCTCTTCTGGGAGCAGAAACTGGCCAAAAACATGCACTGCTGAACTAACTGACACTTACAGAAATAGGAGTGCCCCAGTTATTTATAGCATCATGATGCCAGATGACAAAGACATTTTTACACACTGCTGGAGTTTCTATTTTAAACCGGTTCCTTCTGATCTGGTCATATTCTGTACAACACACAGCTAACAATTTTTGACTAGTAGAACGTTTTCTGAACATTACAGTTATTGTTTTAGAATTTTCAATCTGTCACGTTTTCTAGTTCATGATAAATTTGTTGTGTCGATGTTTAATTTTTAGCTTTGGGAACGTTATGTGAGAAACGTTCTAATAACATTGTGATGCTAACCATTATGTCACGTTCCTTGATTTCCTCAAAAATTACAAGCTAACATTCTTGGAACCTTTTAAAATGTTGCTAAACGTTCTTAGAACATTCTCTGTTAGCTGGGCAGGTTCACTCCTAATCAATCCTGAAGTCACAGCAAATTGTTTTACGTTATTTGAGAAAGCAAGCTTACATTTAATGACTACTTTTTGATATTTCCTTTTTCAGGACTGAATTTCTGGTAAATTACAGCTCTAACAAAAAAATTAAAAGATCACTTAAAAATAATGAGTTTCTTTGATTTTACCTAATTGAAAACCTCTGGAATATAATCAACAGGAAGATGGATGATCACAAGCCATCAAACCAAACTGAACTGCTTGAATTTTTGCACCAGGAGTAAAGCAGCATAAAGTTATCCAAAAGCAGTGTGTAAAACTGGCGGAGGAGGACTTTTGGGAGAAATGTTGTCTGTAGTTTATAGAATAAAACAACAATGTTCATTTCACTCAAACATAAACCTATAAATAGCAAAATCAGAGAAATAATGGAAAACTAATGTATCCCAAATATTTTTTCTTCTTTTTTTTTCTCTGTAGACTGGAGGAGAGGTATCTCCATCCACACTCTTTGCAGTGGCCAGTATCCAGGAAGGCTGTGCTTACATCAACGGCTCTCCTCAGAACACCTTTGTGCCCGGGGCTCTGGAACTGGCTGTTCAGAGAGGGGTCTTCATCGGCGGAGATGACTTCAAATCAGGCCAGACCAAGCTGAAGTCTGTTCTGGTGGATTTCCTCATCAGCGCTGGCATCAAGGTACGGGTGGTCTATAGCTGGCTTTCTAAAAATGTGCCTAGAACCATCATTTAGAAATGATGTATGAACAAAACATGTAGTTTTAAGGCAGAAAATGTTTTTTAATTTAATGTTTTTCGGTCATATTTATAGCACCATATTTTTTGGCACTGTTAGGAGCACTTAAAATTTCTTCTTTGGTCGATGTTTTTCCTTATTTTAAAATGTTCTGCGTTGTAAATGAATACAATTAATAAAACACAAAAAATTGTTAAACAAAGCACAATATGCTTTATATTTTAGATTCTTTAAAGTAGCACCTCTTGCTTAGATAGAGACAGCTTTGCACATCTTGGCTGGATTTTCTATGTCAGTTTTATGAGGAGTCACCTGGAATTCAGGCTTTCAGTTAACAGCTGTGCTGAACTTGTGGGAAAAAAACTGATACTAATTTGTCCTTAATTAAATGTTTGTAATTAAAATGATCTAAATGTGCACTACATTTATACTAAGTATACTAGCTTGTTATTTTTGCCACTATTTAATACAGTTTAAGTGTATTTGTGTGAGCTGTCCAAATGAACATTAAAAACATATATAAGGTGTGATTAAAATATAGAGTTAACATCACATTAATTTTACCTAATTTTAAACTAACTGAAGTAAACTTTTTAAGTTTAATTTTAACACATAACAGTTAATTTTTCAATGACAGTTTTAATTTGTCAACACAGAAGTAATATTTTGGAAGCAAATTACACTGAAGTACAGTTTTATTGCAGAAATATCGTCTCCTAGGACACATTTAGCAAAAGTATAGTTTTTTTCATAAAAGCTTCATAAAAAGTTTCATAAAATAATACTGAGTATATTATTTTCACCTGTTAAAAAATAGCACAGCCAAATAAGTCATACATTTTTAAAAGTACACTGAAATACAGATTAGACAGGTAAAAATGTAACCTGTATACAAGTAGAAAAGTATATTTTATTTACTATGCATATAGTTCAAGGACACTATTATTATTATATTTAAATATACAACTTTTTCATAAGGGCTGAACTTGTCAAAAGTTAATCATTTAAATCTCTTGCCTCCTAATTAGTTGGAGAGCATCAGTTGTAGTTTAATATTAATTCATCTCTTTTAGTGATGGGACGATACGCTTTTTTCAGCTCCGATCCGATACCGATACAAAACTGATAAAATTGCCGATACCGATACAAATACCGATACTTTTAGTTTATTAATAGTACTATGATTAAGGTTTCATAATGAGGCTGAAACAGACCACACAGCCCTTTGAAGAGTATACACAAGTGCATTTAATGTAAATGCATTCAAAAGTCATTTATTTGACATACTTTATATGCAAATACACAGTAGTTTCCTTTCAAGTTAAATGATTTAATTTTTATTAAATATTAAAAAAAGGTAAATATTAATTATGCTAAATATTAAATTCAGGGCATTGTTTTGCTACGGTTGCGCAGGAGACTTTTATTTTGGCAAGTAGCATAGAGGATTAGCTGCAATAGCTAATGGCTAACCGGTGGTGCTAACTGTATTTCCGAGCTGAATTAATCACTGTTTTTTAATAACTGATTGATTTCTTAGTGCTGGTTAGGGTTGGTAGGATCTGTGGTTTGATGTTAGATGTGGATTATGGCTGTAGTTCACTTAATATAGTTATTTATTACATTCACAATGCCGGAATGCATTTGCTAACGGCTAACTGGTGTGTTTGTGCTGGTTAGTGTTTGTAGATCCTGTGTTTTTATAGGATATGTGAATTATAAATAATTTGCTGTCAGTTCAGTGCTAGCTAGGCTAACAGACTGCTGGTGTTAATCTGTTTATTTGGACGCTGACTTTACGTGTACCGTTCTGCTGTACAGCGTTTTCAAAGTTAAAACTCTCCAGATAATTGAATTGTTATTGTAGACAAATAGCTAATGTTTACTCAGTCAGCTGCCGACTGAAGCTGCTGGATGTTCAGGGTAAACTGTGGAACTGGAATCCGGATCAGTGATGTGTTTCGTGTTAACGTTACGGCGGGTTTACTGTCCAGCTCAAGCTGTGGACTGGAATATGGATCGGTAAGTGGATCGGCCGCGCTCTCCCGATATCCGATATGTCGAAATACGTCAATATCGGCCCCGATACCGATATTGTATCGGATCGGTCCCATCTCTAATCTCTTTCACAATATCTCTGGAAATATGTTTCCACACATTTAAAAGCTTTACTATTTCAAATAGGCAGCACATAAGGTTTTGTTCTGTTGATACAGATCACTTGTGTGATTATTTTCTGTGTGTATATTACTGTCATTACAGCCCACCTCTATTGTGAGCTACAATCACCTTGGCAACAACGATGGCATGAACCTGTCTGCCCCGCAGCAGTTCCGCTCTAAGGAGATTTCCAAGAGTAACGTGGTGGACGATATGGTGCAGTCCAACCCAGTGCTCTACAAGCCTGGAGAGAAGCCTGACCACTGTGTAAGTGTGTGAGACCTAAAACTGTGTCCTGTGTCTTTTTTTGTGTATGGTTTTATGTAGTAAAAATAATTTGGGAGTAGGAACATGCACAGAAACCCTTCTCACTAATCTCATATCTTATAAATATGATCTTTACCTTGCCTATGTGATTTTGTCAAGTCTTTTTAACCCTCTACCACCCATTTTCCCTCCTCTTATAAATGTCTTCTCAAATAATCACAAGCTGATAGCATGTTCCAAACAAACAAAAATAGAATTTAAATTAATTGGAACTAAAAGTGCTGTGTAATCTTTATTAATCCAGGTGGTGATTAAATACGTTCCCTATGTGGGAGACAGCAAAAGAGCGATGGATGAGTACACCTCAGAGATCATGATGGGAGGAACCAACACCATTGCCCTGCACAACACCTGTGAAGTAAGCTAAATTTCTAACTGACTGAACCACTGAAACATTTTTAAACACTTTATCAGTGTAGTGTTAAGCTTTAGGCCTTTTGAATGTATCATAAAGCTTAAATCCCAGAATTTCGGTCGGGCTCTGTTTTTTACTGCTATATTTATTATATATAAAGCTAGGGTGTGATAATCACAATACAAAAAAGTAACAAATCAAACTCTTTTTTTCAAAAAAAGTTTCACAAATTACAATGTTATAATCACCCCATTTGAATTGCAGCGCTGTGTGTAGTTGTTCTTAATAACAAAAAGACATTTTTCTTTAATAATAGGTCTATGTTTCTTCAGTGTTGTAATGTTAATTAACATCATTCTGAACAGATTTCACTCATTTAAACAGCCCAAAAATATTTTTAAGAAGCTCAGTTTTAACGCTCTACTTAGTAAAAAATGTTGGGTTTAAATCGGGCTCAGGCTCATAATGACTGTTTATTGGGCGGGTCAGGTCAGGCTTGGGCAGAATGTACGCAGACTCGAGCCGGGCAAGGTCGGATTTCTTGGGCCCGATCTAAGCTCTAATGCATCAGAACACAAACTATAAAACAAGAGAAATGGCATTAGATTATGAATGGAATTAATGGGATACAGAAGCCTGAGAATTTCTTCAGGCCTTTTCTGCCACCTAGTGTTTATTTAACATTATTAAACATTGAGGTCTTAATTTATTCAATTTTGCTGTGCTCTTAAAAAATAGCTAATTATATAAATACTTAATTAGTAGTTAAACAGTGTGCATTTATTACAGTTCACAATGCAATCTTTAGAAATACTGAATGTTAAAAAATTGTTTTAAAGGGTCCAAAATATGGGAAACTTCATTTGCTTCACCAATTAATAGTATATTAATGTTGTCATATATTAAATTATGTTGTATGGAAAGTAAGCCATGGAAAACACCACCCTTTTTGCATATATACACATATTCTGCCTAGATGAGTGTAGCTCCACCCCTTTCATAAAGCATAATACAAATCCTGTGAACGTCCATTTTCTGGTCTAATTTAATACATAAGGTTCACCGGACTATGAGGCACATTATGCAACACTAGTAAGGAACATGGGTATCACCATGTTTTCCTTGTAATTCAGTTGGTCTCATCGCTGGGTGGTGAGAAAAAGCTTAAAGTTTAGCTAAGTAAAAAAAACTGTAATTCTTAAAAAAAAACCTGTTTCTTTTAAAGTCAAACAAGTGTAACCCCCTCGTCTTGGTCCCTCAATAAAGAAACTGCACAGCAGAGTTGGTTCTGAGCATTTACTGGTTGTCTGGTTGTATAAAATTGGACAGAAAACAGCAGCTTATCAGTAGACTTCTCCACACTCAACAGCATTCTCTTTCAGAGTCAAAACCAGACTGACATATTACAGTATAAGCACAATATAATTCATTATATCATAGACTCAATATTTTCAGTATTAAACAGCTCAGATTATTGGATTTTTTTTAGAGAAAGAGTTACACAAAAAACTTTAACAAATAAAATTAAATAAAAAAGAATTTGCAACCATTTGAATATTAAACTAGGACAAGGAAATACAATATGCATACCTGGTTGTATAAAATTGGACAGAAAACAGCAGCTTATCAGTAGACTTCTCCACACTCAACAGCTATAAAACGCAAATAAATAAAATAAGCTTCTTATTAAAATTAGCTTCAACATTAAGACCACAAGAAAAGCAGTGATAGCTTAGTTTACTGTAGCTAGAAATTAATGTATTAAACCGACATGGTAAACAATGCTAAGTTAACTAGCTGTAGCTAGAAGGCAAATACATCACAACCACATGGTCGACATTGCTAAATTAATTAGTTGAAGCTGGGAGCCAAATAGCTCAAAATAGATAACATTTTGGGAAAAAAACAATCCAGTACTTATTTTTCAAGTAAAAGTACATACTATGTAATATTAGTACAAAATTAGACTTAGAAGTACCCCAACACACTTAAGCAAAATGGAGAGTAGAACTGAACCTACCATTCTCTTTCAGAGTCAAAACCAGACTGAACTAGAAAATGGAGGGTAGCTGTTTTCATAAGAAAGCTATACTCTATCTGACCAGTAGATGGAGTTGTATGCTTACAGAAACAAGTGTTTATATGTATTTCCTTTTAGAACGTATTTTGGCGAATTCAAATAAAATAATAGTACTTTATAAACAGTTCTTTTTTTCTCTGCTACATTCTCCCCCACTTAAATTCGCCAAAATTATGTACAATAAATGAGATAATTATGAACACTGTATAAACACTGAACCATTGAAAAACATGAAAAAAATAAAACAATTAGAATACCACAATGAGACAATTGCTCCGGGACTGCAATAAAACCATTCTCACACTAAAATGGGTAGTCAGCTCAGAAGCTGTTTTAGCAAAAAAAACTGAAAGAGGAGGTGAACTGCGCGTATTTCTCCACCTACAATCATGACTAAAATGAGGTGCGTTTTACACCTCATGTCTGCAATACCCTTAAGGCTCACTGGGATTTAATCAATAGTATAAAAGAAAGAAAACCTAAGTCGAAATTATGACCTCTTATTACTAGTGTGCCTAACTGCTGTGTTCAAACTAAATG
The DNA here is from genome assembly GCF_023375975.1 of Astyanax mexicanus. Lineage (NCBI taxonomy): Eukaryota > Metazoa > Chordata > Actinopteri > Characiformes > Acestrorhamphidae > Astyanax > Astyanax mexicanus. The sequence goes on along the minus strand of NC_064411.1, from coordinate 49,926,987 downwards.
TCGAATTTGCCCATTTTTTTAAATTGTCACTCTGATTTCGAAACAGAGTTTGACTGCTCATTGTGTATATTAGGCGATTCACAGGTTTCAGTACACGGCCAATCCTGGATCTAGCAGCATGCGTGTTGTCTTGCTCATTAGGAACCGCCTCTTCAATGCATGGCTCTGGCCCCTCAACATCACAAAGGGTCACATTGTTAGATCTTTCACTAGTGATGCTAGTGTCCTCAGCAGACATTTCATCAGCAACCACGCTACTGCTGTCAGATTGTTCTACATGTTCAGAAATGGAAGCACCCTCATCATGCAGTTGGGCGACAACATCCTGAGTACATGTCTCCTCATCCTCATCAGACAAGACATCCAACAAATCTTCAGTTTCATCTCTCTCACAGGAAAATGGCAGAAAGTTCACACCGAGCAGAAGATTGCGATGCACCACTCTTATTTTGCTAGTGTTGGGATTCTTGATTTTGTAGATATGAGTCTGTGGGTTATGATCAACAACGGAGTATACAGTACTCTCCCACCTGTCAGCCAACTTGCGACGGGCACGCTCACCCTTATTTGCCACTAGAACGCGATCTCCAACTCCAATTTCAGATCCCTTTGCCCTTCTGTTATAGACATCAGCTTGATGTTTTTGTTCTTTTGAAGTGTGTGTTGTGGCTAGGGAAATAGCTGTACGCAAGTCATCTTTTAGAGACTCTATGTATTTCGAGTAGGTGACATCATCACGATCCCTCAGAACACTCTTAAAGACAACATCAATTGGTATGCGCGGGACTCGGCCAAACATGAGGTAGAATGGTGGGAAACCAGTTGTTTCATGTGCTGTACAATTGTACATAAATGTCAATGTATGAAGCATCTGGGGCCACTGGTGTTTGGGTCGTGCTGGAAGGGCTCTAATCATATCACCCAGGGTACGGTTGAAACGTTCGGTAGTTCCGTTACCCATGGGGTGGTACGCTGTAGTGTGGGATTTTCTCACCCCTGAGAGCTGCAAAAGGTGACTGATCAGTTCGCTCTCAAAATTAGCACCCTGATCAGAATGTACACGTTCAGGAAAGCCATAGAAACAAAAGTAATGGTCCCATAGCTTCTTAGCAACAGACTTGGCAGTCTGATCTGGGCATTGAAAGGCATGTGCCATTTTCGTAAAGTGGTCTGTAACCACTAAAACATCAACTGACTTGCCAGCTCCATCTTCAGCAGACCAAAAATCCAAACAGACAAGCTCAAGAGGTGCAGTTGTCTTGATGCTTTCGAGCTGTGCACGTCCCTCTGGTTCAGGCGTTTTACCAACAACACAACGGGTGCATGACTTCACGTAGCTTCTCACATCACGGTCAAGATCAATCCAATAGAACCTCTGTCGTGTAAGATACAACGTTCTGCATTGACCTTGATGACCGGCCTCATCATGACATCCTTTAAGTACTTCATTCCTTAAGGACACTGGAACAACAAACTGGAATCTTTTACGCTTGGTCAATGGGTCCCTTGATACTCGATACAATATTCCATTATCCAATGCTAGCTTCTCCCATTGCTTAAGGAGCTTTAGAGCTGTTTGTGATATTCTGGCCTTTTCTCTCCTCGATGGTCTGCGTTTTCGTTCTATGAATGACATTACACTGCTCAGGTCAACATCCTCTAGCTGCTTTGCCCTAAGGTCTTCAAATGAGTATGAAGGCAGTGCGTTCTGACCAATGTCAGTCAATTGCTGTACATGATTAGCCAAATGAGCTGCACGGGTACGAGGTCCAACAAGCCAGTCAATGTGATTATCAAAAACAGCAGAAATTTCAGCATTTGAAAGACACGCAGCCTCTTGCTCACCCACAACACCCTGCTGCGGTGATATCGGTTTCTTTGCAAAAGATTGCACATTTTGGCTTGTGGCAGATGACCTGAAGAAGTCTTGAACAGAACCGTTTGACAGTTTCTCTGACTCATTTAATAGGTCTTTGTAAGGCTCACGAATGAGACGATGGCTGATTCTACCCTCTGTGAATGGTACTCGACTCAAAGCATCGGCCACTATGTTCTTAGGGCCTGGCACATACTTAATGTCAAATTCAAATGCAGCAAGCTTAGCAACCCATCTCTGTTCGCACGCGTCCAATTTTGGCTTGGTCAGGATGTGCGTCAGAGGGTTGTTGTCTGTCCAAACTGTAAAGGAATGTCCTTTAAGCCAGTGACTAAACTTATCGCAAATGGCCCACTTTAAAGCGAGGAATTCGAGGCGATGTGCAGGGTATCTGCTTTGAGCTCTATTGAGTGACTTACTGGCGAAAGCGATAGGGCGAGCCCTGTCCTCTCCAGGTAGGACCTGCGAAAGGACTGCACCAAGTCCATCAGCAGAAGCATCGGTTGACAAAACAAAGGGACGGCTGAAGTCTGGATGTGCCAGTAGAACGTGAGTGAGCAAGGCATCTTTGAGACCTTTCAGAGCTCTCTCACAAGCAGGAGTCCAATCTGCAGCAGTAAGTGTCCTTTGAGGAGTTCTGGTACTTAATTTGGTCTTCCTTCCTTTCTTCGCCCCCGAAATGAGCCCAAATAGCGGCTTTGCTATTACAGAGCAGTTCTCAATGAACCTCTGGTACCACATTATCAATCCCAAAAAGGACTGAATTTTCTTTGCAGAAGGTGTGACACCATCTGGACACATCAAATCATTAGAAGAAATGTCAACTATAGCACTGACTTTGGATGGATCTGTGGATATTCCTTTCTCATCAATGACATGTCCAAGGAATTGTACTGAACGTCGCAGAAAATGGCATTTCTTTTGCGAGAGCTTCAGGTTGTATTTCCTCAACCTCTGGAAGACAAGTTCAAGTCTCTCTAAGGCCAATTCTTCGGTTGGGGCATAAACCATGAGATCATCAAGGTAACAGAGCAGTGACAAAAAATTCTGATCCCCAAAAATGTTTGTCATCATCCTCATAAAGCTAGCAGGTGAGTTGCACAACCCTTGAGGAAGCCGATTGTACTCATATAAGCCAACTGGAGTGGTGAAGGCAGTGTACTTTTTATCTGCTTCGTGCAACGGGATGTTATAAAATCCTGAAGTCAGATCCATAGTACTAAAAAATGAATTTCCACCTAAAGCGGCAAGGCAGTCCTCCTGGTGTGGCAAAGGGTAGGCGTCTTTCACCGTTCTGGAATTTAGCCAGCGAAAGTCAGTGCAGATGCGAAGGTCACCATTCTTTTTCCAACAGAGGACAAGAGGAGAAGCAAACTCGCTAGTTGATTTACGGATGATTGATCTCTCCTCCATTTCGTTCAGTGCCACCCGCAATTTCTGATAGTGGCCTGGTGGGACACGTCTGTAAGGCAACCTGAAGGGTCTTTCATCCACTAGGTGTATTCTGTGGACAAAATCCTTCACCTCACCACAGTCAAGAGCTTGTCTGGAAAAGATGTCCTCGTAGCGAATCACAAGCTTGCAGATATCCAATTTGCACTGTTCTGAGACCTCGCATGAATCAAGGTCAATGTTTTCCAAGCCATGATTATTTAGTTTTTCGTGCAACAAACTGAGGTCGTTTTGTGGCTGGAAAATCCTTTGACTGCAAGAAGGAATCTCAGATAAATTTTTATCTGTTTGAAAGTCTTCGAGTGCCAAACATGGGTAGACATCTGCTACTTTAGCATTTCGTCTGAGTGTCACAGGCTTGTCAGTAGGATTGATAATTTTCATTGGCACCCAACCATCACCCCAAAGTGGAGTAACAACCCGACCAACTAGGATGTTTCGTGGGGCAGAACGAGCGCTCGTAGGTTCCACCATGACTGTACTGCCTGGAAGCCCACGATTTTTTTCAGGGAGCTTACCCCACACTACATGCTCATGGCCAGGGGACAAGGTAACTGCATGATGGAGCTTGACTGTTCCTACAACATCTGGAACGGCTTCTCCTCTCCAACGTTGCATTCCAGCTAGCATAGTCAAAAAGTCATCATCATCCGAATTCGTGTCACGTGTCCGTGAAATTATCTCCCAATATCTGTCAGTTTCTTTAAGTCTGTGAACAATGTATTTGATCACATTTGTCCCCAAGATTAAATCATCCACTTGGCCAGGGACAACTAAAGTGGGCACAATAACATCGCATCCATAGACAGTTAGTGTCAAATCACACACACTTTTGGGAAAAGCCCTTTGGCCTCCACAGCCAATGAGAACAATGTCAGGGTTATTATCCACGGTGCCATTCAAAGCACCAGCAGTAATGAGCATGTCCGCAACTGCATCACTCACAGTGCAGGCCATTGAGCCAGTATCAAGCATAGCACTTACTGTAAATTGTCCATTAATTACTACAGGAGTATAAAAAAGACTGTCTGAGTTGTTAACGTGTTGTGTGTTCTGTACCACTATCTTAGATGTTTCAAGAACATTTGCACCAAAAGCAGAATACACACACTCAATATCAGGAATTTCCATGAGGGTATTGTGATCAAAGCCTACACTTCCCCTCTCCGAATGCAGGCATTCTCGTTTCCCGAAGGAGAAGTAGACTGATTGCGCTCTGTGCTTATTGGGCAGTTCTGTTTGGTGTGACCTGGTGCATAACATCCGAAGCACAAACGTTCAGCTCTGCAGTGTGAAAATGTAGTATGCAACTTATCATGGCAGACACGGCAGCCTTGAATTTTGTTGGAAGCATTGTTGGGTGCATTATGGTACGTTTGGCGAGGACGCTGCTCCCTAGTGGTTAAAACATCCAAAACTTTAGACAGCATATCAGTCATGCGATCCAGACTTGGATGGCTAGCTGGATCCAGAGCTTGTGAGGGTTCCACTGAGTGCTGCTTGAGGTTTTTCAGTTCCTGAGTTGAACCATGTAAACACTCATTATGATCACAAACAGCAGCATTGTTTTGTCTCATGTTAGAAGGTGCCTTAGCAGGAGAAATTATCTGTGTTTTTTTCTCTCTCTGGAACTCATCAATCTGTTCCTGCACCTCCTTAGCAGTCCACTGTCGAATGGGTTTGGTCTTAAACACATAGACAAGGCCTGGGTCAGGGCAGTTGCGAATGAACATCATTGCTACCTCCTTACTAATGTCTTCCATGTGTTTGCCTTGTGTCTGCATTAAACATTCATCTGCAATGTCTGCAGCTTTGTTAACACGGACCCAATAATCGATGGGGCACTCATTTTGTTTTGGCAGCGTGCTGTAAAAATCCGCAAGTGGCATGCTCGAGTAAGACAGTGTGCTAAAGTTTTGTTTCAGAATGCCATAAATTATACCAGGGTGGCAAGTGACATCTAGAGTTGGGTCACTGCGTAGAGCAATCTTGACAACGTCTCTAGCTCTGCCCCTGAGTCTACTCATAATTTCCTCTGCGTGATCACTGCGTTGTACATTTCTCTTCCTTAAGTATACCTGTACTGTTTCCACCCACTCATTAATGTCGCATGCATCTGACCCATCCCCTCTAAACATTAGCGGATCCTTTATGTCAGTGTTCAAGATAACATTAACCCCTGAGAGGTTGAGAGATGTGTTGTCTACATTGGGAGCGCAGCACGAGGAGTGATCATTTACAGTGCGGGAACGATCATCAAACTTCCCCGAAGATAAGAGTCTGGCAGTGACAGTGTCACCAATGTGTTTTCCCAGCTCTTCAACCATTGTCCCTAATTCTCTAACTGCATTGTCAGAATCTCTATCATTGAAAGCGTGATTAGGTGTAGAGGAGCACTGGGGTTGCCTACCAGTATTATGTGTACTGGGCATATCTATAACAACTGAATCCTGTGCTGAGCAGCTACCTGTATCTGCAAAATGTACAGATCCCTTAGATTTTCCCCCAGCTAGAATAGGGCTACCTTGAAAATAAGCCATTACAATTTTCCCCAAATAACTAAATATTTAGAGTAAGCATTAAGAATAATTTCTTCCTCCAATAAAAAATGTGAAACAAAAATATATTCAGGAATTATTTAAAAGAGAAAAAAAACACAATCAACAAATGGTAAAGAAAGCAAAACTTGAAATTACAAATGTAAAGTCCCAAGTACAAAATAAAAGTAGCCTTTATAAATGTGATGAATCAGTCCAATATGTATGCCATATCAGCAAAAAATGGAAATGTATGTGCTGAGTCCTGGTTTTGAAAAACGTGAGTGGATTACTTGAAGTGCAGTCCTATTGTGCTGCAATGTCCTTGGTCCAGAAATAACTCACAGTAGAACACGCTGTTGTGGAATTGATGGAAGACGGAGTCACGGCACCATTGTAACCCCCTCGTCTTGGTCCCTCAATAAAGAAACTGCACAGCAGAGTTGGTTCTGAGCATTTACTGGTTGTCTGGTTGTATAAAATTGGACAGAAAACAGCAGCTTATCAGTAGACTTCTCCACACTCAACAGCATTCTCTTTCAGAGTCAAAACCAGACTGACATATTACAGTATAAGCACAATATAATTCATTATATCATAGACTCAATATTTTCAGTATTAAACAGCTCAGATTATTGGATTTTTTTTAGAGAAAGAGTTACACAAAAAACTTTAACAAATAAAATTAAATAAAAAAGAATTTGCAACCATTTGAATATTAAACTAGGACAAGGAAATACAATATGCATACCTGGTTGTATAAAATTGGACAGAAAACAGCAGCTTATCAGTAGACTTCTCCACACTCAACAGCTATAAAACGCAAATAAATAAAATAAGCTTCTTATTAAAATTAGCTTCAACATTAAGACCACAAGAAAAGCAGTGATAGCTTAGTTTACTGTAGCTAGAAATTAATGTATTAAACCGACATGGTAAACAATGCTAAGTTAACTAGCTGTAGCTAGAAGGCAAATACATCACAACCACATGGTCGACATTGCTAAATTAATTAGTTGAAGCTGGGAGCCAAATAGCTCAAAATAGATAACATTTTGGGAAAAAAACAATCCAGTACTTATTTTTCAAGTAAAAGTACATACTATGTAATATTAGTACAAAATTAGACTTAGAAGTACCCCAACACACTTAAGCAAAATGGAGAGTAGAACTGAACCTACCATTCTCTTTCAGAGTCAAAACCAGACTGAACTAGAAAATGGAGGGTAGCTGTTTTCATAAGAAAGCTATACTCTATCTGACCAGTAGATGGAGTTGTATGCTTACAGAAACAAGTGTTTATATGTATTTCCTTTTAGAACGTATTTTGGCGAATTCAAATAAAATAATAGTACTTTATAAACAGTTCTTTTTTTCTCTGCTACACAAGCACTGGATGTTAATCTACGATTTAAGATTTCTCTCATAAAAACTGTAAATTCGGTAAGCGTAAATTTCCACTAAGGCTGGGTGCAGCAGCATTAGCATTAGCAGCTAACTGCTAGTGCTTGCCACAGTTAAATGCGCCTTATAGTGCGAAAAATACGGTAGATATTTGACCATATTTTGAACCATAAGTTCTTAATATGTTTACTTAGTAAAGTCCAAATAAAATAAAAAGGATGATGCAAACTGTTTTCCAAGTTGAATTATTTGCATTTTTTTTATAAGTAAATTCTGTTGTTTAATATGATCTCTATGATGTCTGTACATTACTCTGGTCTTCAGTTATGAAGGTCAGATTTTCAGAACCAGGCTACACTGCAGGTCACTGCTTTTTTAGATTGTCTAATTCTGTGTTTATTAGCATTTATATATCTGAATTATCTTTTATCCATTCTCTGGACATGAACACACTTTTGGTTCTTTTATTTCATTGCTGATTTTACTGAATTTGTGTGGAATCTAAAAAACTTTCTGTTATCGTTCCTCAGGACTCTCTGCTGGCCAGCCCCATCATCCTGGACCTGGTGATCCTGACCGAGCTGTGTCAGAGAATCACGTTCTGCACTCAGGAGGACAGATCCTTCCAGAGCTTTCACAGCGTCCTCTCTCTGCTCAGCTTCCTCTGCAAGGCCCCGCTCGTACCACAGGGAGCACCAGTGGTCAACGCCTTCTTCCGCCAGAGAGCCTGCATCGAAAACGTCATGAGGTACAGAAAAGGGTTCATTTCTACAGTTTAAAGCTGTGTGATATAGAAAAAAAAAACACATAGCATTGATATGATCTGTGATAAGATTATTTAACTATTTAATTAGTTTAATTAACTAATTGTTTATTTAGGTTTGTCTTCTTCAAATTCACCTTATTCATCATAATAAATTTGGTTGTTTAAAATCAGTTAGGAATAAAAATAATAGAAAGCATGACTCATATTTAAGTAAGTATTCATAAGGGTTTTCACACATTTTTAAATAAGAAAAGTAAAGCAATGATTTTATATTTTGATTTTTAATCTCCCCCAAAAAACTCAGTATATCAAAAGATATACATCTTATGAATCTTGTTTATTTATTTAATATTTACAAAACTTTACATTTTATCTTATAATTTATTGTATGTAAAATAAGAATATGTCACTTATTGTGTTGTGTCTCTTATCAAACCTTTGTCCAACAGTTGTGCTTTTTATTTATTTACATTCGTAATATATGGTGTTGTCCATTTCTTTTCATTTTGACTTAATGTAAAACTGGTCGTTGTTCTTAACATTAAATCAATATTTCATGCTAAATTATAATGATAGATGATATGTGAAGAATGATATTAAATTATAAATGTATTATAAACCTAAACATTCATGTTAAGTTAAGAAGTATTTGAACTTTTATCCACTTTGGATGAGCAATTTAATAATATATTCTATAATATAACTATAATAATTGTAATATAGTAAGCAATTATTTACCATGCAGTGCAGTTAAAATTAAAGTTACCTTTTTTTATTTTTATTTTTTTACACAGAGCCTGCCTCGGTCTCCACCCTCAGAACCACATGCAGCTTGAGCACAAGATGAAGAGAAGCTTCCTTCAATGCCACAAAAATGAGGTCTACGACAAAACGTCACCCGCAAAGAACACCCAGCTAACTAACGGCTATCACTGTGTTCAGACCAAGGGGATCAGTGAGCAAGATGCTGTTCCAAGTATAAAATCTATTGCATGATTCCTGTGTTCATAAAAGGGATTTTCTTTTTTATCATTAGTTTTTGTGAATTTTAAGGGAGAATTATTTGTATTTTACAATATGGTATAATAAATTCATATGCACTAACGCTACTTGACCAATAAGCAATTTGTGTAAAAGGTGCTGATGCTCAGTTTAAGTCACTGTTTACTGGGATTCTATTGGATTTCAGGGCTATTTGAAAATGTGTAAAATGTGGGTAATTACCACTGTTATTGCTAAAAATATATTGAAGTTGTTGTAGAGAAGATTCAATGGCTATTGAATGCACATTGAGCTGTATTAATTATAATGAAGCTTATGAATATAATATATAATTTAATGTGAAAAGAGAACACATATATATATATATATATATATATATATATATATATATATATATATATATATATATATATATATATATATATATATAGGTTCCTATTGGACTTTGTCTGCTGAGAACCATTGCACTACAAATCAGGACACTTTAGAGCTATTTCTTTAATTATTAGCTAGATATTTTAATTTAGACCAGTAATAACGAGTCTAAATCTCTTTTTTTTACGTTTTTAATAAGGTTATTTTTTAGTTGTATATTATTGTGGTGGTATTGTTTGTCAAACGTGTCGTGTGGTGTCTTCATTTAATGAGTTTTATGAAACCTTGTGATATTTAGTTGTTATATGAATTATTTAGTTTGACATGACTGTGACAAAAGAAGCTGTATAACACTGGATTGGATAACATTGGATAAAGTCTAATAATAAAATGCAAAAGTACAAGGTGAACCCTGAAGTTTATACTGTCCTATATAGTGTTGTGTTACGTCTCAACAGTAAGTGTGTTTTCTCCTGCAATAAGATTTTGCCTGTATATACAATTTTTGAACACAAATAAAGGTAACATAAAATTTTAGAAAAAAATAAATATATACGCTCCTATGTGGAAAAATGTCCAAATTGTGCCCAAAGCATCAATATTTTTTGTGACTTCCATTATTGTTTTGTACATATAGAGAAGTGCTACCAATAGAATAGGACTGTCTTCTTCCAGTAGATAAACATATCCTTATTAAGGGCACGATTTAAAAAAGTAATGCAAGGTAAGGCACATATAAAAACTAATTTTAAAATGTATGATTATATTTACAATAATCAATAAAAAATAATAAACTGAATCCTAAGACAGCAAGATTTTGCTTGAGGTAACTTGAAATTTAAATAGCACTTTTTGAAACTAAATGTTAATATTATTTAATATTAATTAAAAGAAACAATAATGAATAAAAAAAATACAATTGAAATATATTTTTATTTAGGATTATCAATGACTATCATTAAGTGTGAAATACTAAAATATTTAAAATATTTTGAATATTTTATTTTTTAACCCTTTCAGATGTACATCATGTATTTTCTTTGTTTTTAAATGTTTTTTTTGTTGTTGCACTTAATACTATTGGATCAGTAGCTTGGTCGCATCCACTGCACTGGAAAACAGTAGTACTAGAGCCAATGAGGCAAAGTAACAGCTCATTTTTACAATTTATTATGATTTAGAAAATTTTTCTTTTTTTTTCTTTTCTTTTTTTACTGTTTATGAAAAAGAAATGTCAATATAAAAGATTACACACAGGCTTCCAATGCAATTGAAAAAAAACGAATAAATATTTTAGTAAAATAATAATATTTACTAAATTTTATAGTAAAATATTAAGTCAGAAAACAGCAATCTTACACTTTTGCATCACTAGAGGTAATTCAGGTGTGAAAGGGTTAATATTTGCATTTTCTTCAGTGCGCATGCGCCTGTTTCCCGCTGCCCATAGCAACAGCAGTGGCTAGTCCGCAGTTGAGCGATGGTTACTAGGGTTAGCTGTTATGCTAACCTAGCTAACTAAATGACAAAAATCGCTTTTCTGTGTATTTTATAAATGTAATGTATGGCTGTGCAGCCTTAATAAGCAGTAAATAATAAATAGTAAGCAGGGCTCGGTGTGTGATGGCGGAGAAGCGGCGCTCCGGGGTGGGCGCGGCGGTGGCGGACTCCGGTAAGGCCGGGAAGGCGGAGAGCGATGAGGAGCTGCTGGCTCAGGCCGGGGTCGGGCTGCTGCTGCGGGACGCGCTGCTGAAGCTGGTGGAGGCGCGGTCCGAGGACCCCATTGGGTTCCTGGCCGAGCACTTCAGTAACCTGGTGTCGGAGGCGGAGAGCGGCCCGGGCGGCGGAGCTGGAGCAGAGGACGGGCCGAAGCAGGAGGAGCAGAGCTCGGCGGAGGAGCAGCAGCAGCTCAGCCGGGCACTGTGGCACCTCAGCCTGGCCCATCACTCTCAGAGGTACCGGTAGCATACTAGCGTTAACCTAACACGCTTTTCCTATATTGTAGTTATAAATGATCACTTAGGTCATCCAAACTATGAAGGAACACATAATAAGGAATCATGTAGTAATTTAAAAGTGCTAAACAAACCAAAATACTCTGTGAAGCGGTTTCTGGTGCTCCTCCTTTCCTGGGATGGTCCTGATGAGAGCCAGTTTTATCATTTTTATAATGTTTTTGATCGTCTTTGCAGTAACTGCACTTGAGGATAGTTTCAAAAATCTTGAAATTCCTTTTTAGAATTGACTGACCATCATGTTTTCTTTACTTAGTTAAGTAGTTCTTGTCATAATATAGATTAGAACTTTACTCAATAAAAGTAATAAAAGTAAAGTTTTAAATTTAAGTAATTAACTCTTGACTTTTAAAGTTCAGCACAGTTGTTAACTGAAAGCCATTTCAGAGTTGTGCAAAGCTGTCATCTGAGCAATTGATAAATTGATTAATGATTATCTGAGAGGATGTGGTTGACATCTGTCTTATTTATCCATATTTAAAGACCAAAGAGCTCACTAAGGCCTGTGTAGATGCGCTCCCTCAAAACAATTAGAAATAAGCCATTTAGCCACAACTGCACAGGTCAGGAAATCCTAGCAAGTTGACCCAAGAGTGTTAAAATGACATAATGGGAACGTACAGGTAGTTCTTCATCCACTGTAAAAAATACAGCTTTTGCAATCAGAAAAAAGCAATTTTTTTCGCATTTGACCTGCATATTTGCTCATGTTTTGCTTCAGATCTGCATTCAACAACAACATCCGCGTGGCCTACGACCTGCTGACCCTGTGTGGCTCCAGTTGGAGTGGTTCCGGTGGCGTCCAAGGCCGTCTGTACACCGAAATGCTGCAGTGCCTGTGCAGTGAGGGTGGCCTGTCTGGTACCACGGCGGCTCCATTGCTCCGCAGGATTCGATGCCATGACTACGAAGCTGTGCCGTATGAGCTGTTCCGGCAGGGCGTGCTCACGTGCGCTGCGTTCGCCGACTACATTCGTAAGTCCCAGTGCCTGTACGCTGCCGTGGCCAGCCGCCCGGAGAGGCCTGCGGAGAGGGCACTGTGCCGTGCTGTATTGGGTACCCTGGAGGAGGCGCTGGACACCTCGCACGGGGCCGATTCTGCTCGCTTCCTGGAGGCCAGTGCCAAGATCTCACCGGCCAAGCTGGCCCGGGCCATGGCTGAGGTGCACGTCACCAGCAAGCTGCAGGAAGGCCCAACCATGGATGCTAGGGAGTTTGAGGACGCTGCTGCTGCGTTGTTCATAGCCAGGGTACGAGTGGTCAGCTGAACTGACCTGGAGATTAGAATGGACAACTGATCTAAGTATCTCAGCTTAGTCTTCCAATCATGAGTTGTACACTTCTGAGAATGTTTTTTTTTCTTCCTGGCAGTAATTTATTATGTTATTTATTACGTATGTTTATTTACAGTACAGGCCAAAAGTTTGGACACACCTTCTCTTTTTCAATGCTTTTTCTTTATTTTCATGACTATTTACATTGTAGATTCTCACTGAAGCATCAAAACTATGAATGAACACGTGGAGTTTTATGTACTTAACAAAAAAGGTGAAAACATGTTTTATATTCTAGTTTCTTCAAAATAGCCCCCCTTTGCTCTGATTACTGCTTTACACACTCTTGGCATCATTCTCTCAATGAGCTTCAAGAGGCGGTCACCTGAAATGGTTTTCTTGAAGGAAGGAGTTCCCAGAGGTGTTTATTAGCACTTGTTGCCCCTTTGCCTTCTTCACTCTGTGCTCCAGCTCACCCCGAACCATCTGGATTGGGTTCAGGTCCGGTGACTGTGGAGGACAGCTCATTTTTTGTAAAGTACATAAAACTCCACATGTGTTCATTCATAGTTTTGATGCTTCAGTGAGAATCTACAATGAAAATAGTCATGAAAATAAAGAAAAAAGCATTGAATGAGAGGGTGTGTCCAAACTTTTGGCCTGTACTGTATGTATATGATAAATGAAATGTGTATCTCATGATACAAATTGAATGCACCAAATAATGGAAACTGTCTGTTTATTTAAAGAAGCAATATTATGTAGTAGTCTTTTTCATCGTTTCATCATTAAAGCAAAAAGGAAACTTGGGTGTCAATTTTACGGGCCCTTTTATTCTGGAAGCTCTGTTGAATTAAATGGTTTGGAAAATAGGTATATAGTGTATAGGGGTTGAATTTGTGTTCTCCACAGATGGGCCAGCACAGCACTAATCTGTTTACAGAACACTTCACTTCTTCTTCATGTTGCCATTTATGAACATCTTATTCACTCTCTTTGCTTACAGCACACACAGAGGTCATGCTCTTCACTCTTAAGTATGTTTATCACAGAGATGACGGAGGAATGGCAACAGTGCTGCTGCCAGTGTTTCCCCACTTTGTGAATTATTGTTATTTATAAAATGATTAAAATTATTAAACCTGACATTTGGGTTTGTTGGTGTTCACTGGAGAACTCTTGGTTAAAGGGCTCTGGGTTATAGGGGGTTTATGCTAGTGCTGCTGAGGAATGAACATGTGAATATTAGCTACTTGGCAACACTAGCGTACTTGTGAGCTTGTTCTTTATTTGGGAATTACTTCTGTAATTGGGTCATGCAGATAATCTTTCCTGGGTTTTTGAGAAACATTACAACAAGTTTCTTCTTTTTTTGCTTACATTTGGATATGTTGTAAAAATTAACCATTGCTTTACCATTACAAAACAATCAGATACAGACATCATACTGAATCTTGGTAGTCTCAGTTTGGTGTACAGTTCTGTTCAGTTTGGACCACTACTCTTACTTCATTAAGCCAGCAGAGGGCATCAAACAGCTACATACTACAAAGTTTACCTATGCACCAGCACTGGTGCAGTGATTCACACTTATTCACTTATTTTGCTTCATTTCTCTAATTTAAGTTTAAGCTGAAAGTGATTTGATCTTTCAGGGAGGCCCTTCTTTAGTACCAGTTCCATATACTTGTGTAGAAATGTGGGAAACAGATTTTAATATGGTCCTTTTTTCATGGAAAATAAGAGGCCCATGGAAGTTTAAATTCACTTGTGTTTCCTGAACATTTATTTTCATTTTAATAATACTCTGTACTTAAACCCATACCTTAGTTGTAATCTCTAATAACTGTATTACTGTCATAATAAGATCAGTTTCATAGGCCCCAAAGTAGAACACAGTCAGGCGTCACAGGATAATACTACACTATCCTAAATAGTTTGTGCTTTAGTATTAAACCCTTAATAATATTGAGGCCAAACCTAGGTACTGGGTCTGTTAGCATTCTGGCTCTAACCTGGCTGTGGTTGGTTGTTAGGTTAATTTATCAAGGTTAAATTATCCCATTCTTGCAAAGCCTAGCTCCTGGAGCAGTTAGAAACGTGGCTTTAACCCTACTAAAGCAGACTGTTAGGCCCAATCCCATTTCACCTCTTGGCCCTACAACTTACCCCTAGCCCTTCTTTTTGAGTTTACCCCTCCCACTTGGAACAGATTAAGCGGTAAAATCCTACCCCTAAAAATTGGGACAACCCTGCAAGCAACTGATACGTCATCAGGAGCGCTAAACTTCAGTAACATAGGGAATCGTATGTTTTCAGAAAGGGGGGAGGTGGTGTAGAAATGAATTATTATTGTCCATTCTGTAATTCCTCTGTGATGGGGAGCTGAAATTAGCTTTAATTAACTTTTATTTTATTTTTCCGTTTTGCTTCAAATGCAACAGCTTCTGCTGTCTGTTGCACCATTTAAGGTGGAACGAGAAAGTTAGCTAGCTACTGAAACAACCTACTAGCGATCGTTTTATGCTTGTTATGAAGAATTCGACCATAAAACATTGAAACTACACATTAAACTCTGGTAAAATAGTGCTAAGTGTCACTTTGTTTTGCCATCTCACCAGTGATTCTCATACCTCTTCGTTTGAAGTTTGCATCTGAAAAATCTCTGTATGAAGGGCTAACAAGCTCTATCCCTTCCCCTAACCTACCCCTCCAGCCTAACAAGAATTGGGACACCCCCTACCCCTTAGCGCAGAGGTGTTCAAACTTTTTTTGTTGGGGGCCAGAATGAGAAATAAATTTGAGGTCACGGGCAACAGACTCTGTAATAAAACAAATAATGAAATATACCACTTTAAATAATGCATTTTCCTGATTGGCCCGTTTTTGTGCTACAACTGCGCACCCTCTCCGCTTTTAGACTCTTTGGCCCTGTTTTTCTGCGCTACAACTGCACACTCTCCGCTTTTAGACTCTTTGGCCCGTTTTTCTGCGCTACAACTGCGCACCCTCTCCCCTTTTAGACACTTTGGCCCTGTTTTTTGCGCTACAACGGCGCACCCTCTCCCCTTTTAGACTCTTTGGCCCGTTTTTCTGCGCTACAACTGAGCACCCTCTCTGCTTTTAGACTCTTTGGCCCGTTTTTCTGCGCTACAACTGCACACTCTCTCCGCTTTTAGACTCTTTGGCCAGTTTCTGACACCTAGCGTTCAAACTTTGAATCTCACATTATAAAACCTGCTTAACAGCGGGCCAACTTTCATTCTATTTCTAAAATACCCCGCGGGCCGTAGTTTTGACACCCCTGCCTTAGCATGTCATCTTGCAAGCACAGTGCAGTGTGTGGTCACTGTCTTATCTCTTGGGGAGGGCCTACCTTTTCACTGGGTGGGACTACACAACGAGCAAAGATCAGAGAATGCACACACACACAGTGAGGGGGTGTGACTTCATTCTCATACTCAGAATCCCTTTACTCCACTACACCTTTACATAGAAATGAGCTGTTTGCTGCTATTTTAATGCCTAAAATTCAAAATGCACCCTTTTATTTACTACAGCATAAACAAAATGAAAAAGAAACAAAAAAGGCAATATTCCTATTCCCGCTAGTACCATGATTCATAGTTGTAGTCGTCTTTGATTAGAACTTCCACTACTATTTTTCCTCTTGTATAAACTGCTTACTTATTGATTTTAAAGCTGCTGAAATGAGAAGAACAATCCAGCCAGCCTGATCCATATCTTGCCCTTGAGAGCAAAGCTATGACCTCCCAGTATTGCCTCTAATGGAATCAGCCACAAAGCTCCATTACTGCTCAGCCTATTTTTGTCTTTGCCTTTAGCCCATAGTTAATGTGTTGCTACAGTTATCGCTACTGCTCTTTTAATAGAGCAACCTTGGGACGCATTAAATTTAATAGGAATGAATTATTTGGAGCATGTAGTGCGCAATTTCCGTATCATTATCACAAGATTTCTTATCAGTCATTTTCATTTCTAAAAAAAGACACTTAATTTTTTTTTTGTTTGTTTTTTTTTCCTCTACAACTGCACAGACTTATGAAGCACACTAGGCCTTTGTTTATCTCCTTTTGTCTCCTAACAGCAGTGTGTCTCGGGTCAGTGCAGTCAATTTATGCACCATTTATGCATGAAAGGAAGGAAGCAAAAAGAGAAGAAGCAGTTTTTATGGCACACTGACCCAATGTTCTCCAACAAACCCACACAAACCCAAACATTGGGCTGGTGCGTCACACTTGGACGTGGGCCAAAGTACACTAGTGAAACATTCTCCAACTTGCATCAACATTCTCATGTTGGAAGTTATTTTTTCCACTGTCAGATGAATGAGTGTTGGAGGTTTGTAATTGATGTAATTGATCTCAGATGTTATTTTGTCTCATTCTTCCGGCAAGCATGTCTTAACACGGTGTGCAACAGTACGGTATCATTGTTGCTGCATGATTTATTTTAAAATAATCCACACATTCCCTATTCCACACTTCTTCCACAGCCATGTGCTTATGCAGCATGTGGTTTTGCATTGTCTTGCATACAGTATGTTGCTCTAAGATCTCAATTTATGTAGAATGTTGGCCTTTGGATTTGTTGCTGATAACAGTCTGGATGGTATTTTTTTGGTCTTTGGTCAGAAGCACCAATGGCACCAATTTCTACCAAAAAAGTTCTGAAATACTGATTTGTCTTACTACAATATACATTTCCACTGTGTGATGGTCCATCCCAGATGTTTTAGAGCCTAGAGTGGTTGAAGCCACTGGTTATCATTGGTGGCATTTATGAATATAACTCTCTATTGTAGCGTTTTACACAGGTTTGCCGAAGTAATGCCTTGGTGAATGACAGTTCTAGATGCAGTGCTGTCTTTTCCTTGCTATTCCTGGAATTGTGTAATGATATTATGGACTGTAAAGGAGAAATCCCAACCATTTCGTTTTTGAGAAGAATTGATTTCAAACATTTCAATGAAGTTGTTCTAAAATCTTTAGAACAGTCAATAGGGAATATCTGGTTGGCATGCACTGTTTGGGAATGCCCCAGGTTCACATTAGCTGAAATGTTCACCTTCCAGAGTTCATTTAGGGTGAAAGTTCTCATTTGTTTGGGACTCAACTGTGGAGTCTGTGTGCCATGACTTTTCCCAGACAATCATTTTCCAATTTATAATCTAATTATAAAAGGATTTCTGCAGTGATCTTAATGTTGAAGTCAAGCAAACAGCATACTCTGAATTCTTAGATTTGATTATTGTCTAGGAATCTGATTAAAAATCCAATAAATGGGGCTTTGAGTGGTCTACTGGCCTGAGGTACTGTCACTATGATCCTGACAATCCCGGTCATGCTGATTTACACTCAGCAGCCGGAGTCTGTGAGAGTTGGGAATCCGGTGCTTTTCTTTGAGCATGCTGGCTACCCAGTGTTGCTGCATGAATGATTGTGCGAAAAAACAGACTTGACTTTACATGTATCTGAGGAGGCATGTGCTAGTCTTTAACCTCTTACTGTAATTGGCCTTCCAAATGGGGGTTAAATTAGAAATAAAACTGAATAAAGAATATACAGAGATACAGTATTTCTTAGTGCATGTAAACTCTTGAGCAGAGTATTCTGGGATGTCTCAGTGTGTGCATGTGTGAAAACAGACTGTGGTAGTGGAAATAATCGAGCAGCGTTAAGTGCAATACCCACAAGATGGCGTCCAAACGCTTTTGGAACCATTCTAAAACTAAAGGATTTAAATAATCTTATTCTTCTACCTTAATGTGTTAAACACACGGTATTAAGTTTGTTTTTTACATTTTATTCTGCTGGTTTATTGGCTGGTTGTTAAGCAAAAGTTGAGTATTCAAGAGTTTTTCTATTATCCAATTACCCAAGTTCATGTAACCATGGTTGACCAACGTTGATCAGATTACTGGCAAACTCCTATGTTCTGCAGTAATCAGATTATTCTCATTGATAGTGGAGAAGAACTTTCTGGAAACTATCACAAGCACTGGGTACTTTAACCCATTTCGAGTTGGATTTGCTGGAGAGCACAGAGTCAGCATGCCCCGGGCTTTGCTGTACCGGAGGCAGCTGGACACTCTAGTGCACTCATTATCAGGCCTAATGAGGATTCCTGTGTCAATAATTCAGCAGGGTGTTAGTTACCAACTCATCCTCGCTACAGCAGCGGAACGGGCCGGCCTGCCGGGTTAACGCCAGTGCGCCTTTCTTTCAGTGCAGGTCAGCAATTATAATCCCTGCCAGAGTTCCCCGGAGCCCTTTTAAAACATGGCTCTTCCGTCTGGCTTTTGTACTCTACTTTTCTTCAGTCTTCATGAAAGGCTTGGCACAGCACTGCAGATCCTGCTGGGCCTTTTGGGGAAGTTTGGAAAGAAAAAAAGTGCTTTTTGACACATCCTTGACATCAGTTTCATAGGTCCTAAAACAGAACCATGTTTAACGCCACAAAATATTCTAAATCAAACTGTTAAAAAAGAAATTTAGAACATCTTCTGCATTGGAATAATAAACCTTTTTGTTTTCCTTATTTACAACAACTAAAACTAAGTCTGTTTTCTCTGTATATTATCAACATCATACTGTAAATCGTTAAATTAACTGGGCTAGTAAATGGTTAAAAGTGTTCTTTACTAAATAACCTTGAAGAACCTTATGTTTAAGTAACTATACCGTCTTAAAAGCAGCTCCTCAAGGGTTCTTAGGTACAGAACTTGGTATGACATTGGGCCTTCCCCTTTCCAGCAGAGTGCAAACTAATGTGGGTGTGTTTTCTAATGAAAGAGAACTGGCAGTTAGCTGTCAAATGACCCTGTGTTGGCAGTTTGGTTGGCTTTTCCATTATTATTACAAGTTAAAGAATCCCTTTGCTTACAGCAAAACTATGTAACTTTTAGGGGATTTGGAGACCTCTCTGGTGAGAATGTGTATGAGTACTTTTTAAATTCAGGTTTATGTAAATAAATTACCGTATTTTTCGTACTATAAGGCGCACTTAAATCCTTTGATTTTCCCAAAAATTGCCAGTGCACTTTATAATCCAGTGTGTCTTATGTATGAATTCTACCAGTCAGGTTTTAAATAGCAGTAAAGCCACTCAGCTGTCCAGAAATGCATGTGTAAAGCATATATTTGGCGGCGCGTGCACACGCTGCGGCTTACCCTGTCTTCCTGTCCTGTATGGATGGGTTGATGGCTAATTTCGCTGGTTGACCATGTGACAATAAAGGCAATTCTGATTCTGATTCTATATGTCTGTACCACAACTTTTAAAGCAAGTGCTGAAGCAAGAAATAACAATTCTTACATAATGCTTTAATAAAGGTGGAAAAAGAATCATAACATAGCAGCATGTTGATGTAAGATTTTTTATTGCAGGTCATTTGGGCCATTTTTAACAGTCATGATGAAATGTTCACAGAATGTAACAGTAAGCTGACATTTTCATATGAGGTTTTTAGGTAAAGAAAGTTTAACATACACTGGCACAGTTCCATCTCTTCTAGGATGATTATAAAATAGCCACTGATGGACACATTCCAACAAGGCCAGGCCTGCCACAGTGTACAGAAGGGGTGGTGTGCTGCTGCTTCAGGAAAGCAAACACCTCCACTGTCAAACACCTACTTCCTCTGAACTTTACACATCACAGTTTGAGGACACCAACTGCCTGGAACACCAACTAATAAATAACTAAAGTTAGTTGCTGTGTTTGGTAGATTCGGTATTTCTTTGTTGTAACAATGCTTCCCTGCAATAAGTCTTATAATGTTGGAAATCCTGTTAATTATCTTTAAAAATGGAGAACATTTGTAAAAAAGTATGTGTTGCTAAGTTGTACCCATGAAAAATTTGACAAAACTTTTTTGAGAATACCAAACAGCTAAACCCCTATCCAGGCGGGATTAGTTTCACCTCACATTTAATAAATTAGCTATTTGTCCACTGCCGCGCACCCTAATTACACTTTAGGCGTGCGTTTCCACAGAGATACACATAAACATGGTTTTGAGAGTGGAAATGGAGGAGCTACTGAACATGATGTCATGTGACCGAGAAAGCCAAAATTAAAAAAAAAAAAAAAAACTCACTGGTCCTCCTGTTTTTTCAATTGCAGTCTGGATGCAGGAGTTTTATCACGGAGTAGAAGTATATTTTTCACAGACGTCCCCCTAAGTAACTAACCCCGTCCGGACAGGGCTTTATTCTGCCATTGCCTTATTTGGTGTTTGAGGATCTTCTTGGGGTGTCGTCTTCTTGGAACTTGGGTCTCTGACATCCCCCGTTATATGAAACTTGGCCTTCAGTTTGGAGATAGTGGATACTTTGAAGATAGGGCTCACTCCAAATAATACAGCAACTTAGTTTTGGGGAACACCAGCTTGAAGTTCCCAATCGCATGGGCTGGATCCAGATCAGTCCAACGTGCCATGCGGATTTTTGAAGCTCAGGCACCTACTGAAGACTACAGCAATGCCCATGCTCAACTGGGAGAACCATATCTTTAAAACAAGTGTCAATAGTAACATCAGAAAAATTTGATTTGATATTTGATATTTTTTTGTGGGAAAAACTCAACAACACAACACAACACAACTCTGCTGCTCATCCCACAAAGGCATGTTCCTTACAAATGTGTCCATTTAAAAGAGAAATTAACAGGATTTCAATCAGTATAACATTTATTGCCAGGAAGCATTGTTACAACAAAGAAATACCAAATCTACCAAACACAGTTTTTCTTACTTTTAATGCTATGTTACTAGATTGTTGCTCTCATGCAAAACAAAACAAAAAAAACATCAAAAATTAAGACACATGGTTTTTGCATATGTTCACCATCTATCACTAGTTAAGAAACATAATTCATAAGATGTTATAGAACAAAAGGTGCACTGTAACAGAAGCAAAGTGTTCATTTGTCCTTGCATAGAGGACTCAGTGGAACTTTAGAAGCTCATATGACCAACACTCCAGCATTTTCCAACCTGCCCTCTAAGTCGCACCTTTGTAGTACATGAGACTTAAACCTAGCACCTGGTCTACAGAGCTGTTATCATCCCCACCCTGCTTTATGTTGCAGAGTCATGCACCTGAGTGTCCTGGAACAACACCACTAAAGATTCCTATGAACGATACCGAGGATCAGCTGGAAGGATAGGAAGACAAACATCAGCATTCTGGAGGAGGCCAATATGAACAGCATCACCACCATAATAATAAGGCAGCACCAACTCTAAAGCATCTCCCTCAACAGATCCTCTACTCTCAAATGAAGGGAGGTCAGTGAGCCTCTGGCGATAAAAAAAAAAAAAAAACGCTACCAAGATAACATCAAGACCAACCTAGAAAAGGTTCCACATACCACTGGAAAATTGGGAGCATATTGCATTGGATAGAAATCTTTGGAGAAAAAACATGCAAGAAGGAGCAGGAGCTCAGCTCATGAGAGGTAACTCTCAATTGTCTCTAGGACATAGTGGTAGTACCGCAAAGAGACTCAAAAAAGGCTCCTTCAGGGCTCAGAAGATTGCTGGTTCGAATCCTGTTCATGTAGCTTGCCATCAGCTACCGGACCCCCGAGAGAGCACAATTGGCCTTGCTCTCTCTGGGTGGGTACAGTAGAAGGTGCTCTTTCCCCACATCACTCTAAAAGGGTGATGTTGATCAGCACAAGGCTGCGTCTGTGAGCTGATGTATCAGATCCGAGTTGCTGCGCTTTCCTCCGAGCACGCTGTGATGCTACTCGGCAATGCTGCATCAGCAGAAGCTTGAAAAGAGGTGGTGTCTGACTTCACATGTATCAGAGGAGGCATGTGCTAGTCTTCACCCTCCTGGTGTTGGGGCATCACTAATAATAGAGGAAAGGTAGAGAGTCCTATTGAGTGGGTTGGGTAATTGGTAGTGATGGCAAACCGAGGCTTTCTGAAGCACTGAAGCCTTTTTCCTAATTGTATCGAAAAAAGGTTCATTACTCGGAGCTTCATAACACAGTGGACATCAGCGGCACCTGGTGGGCAAAACCTGAAAGTGCTTTGTGTATTTAAAGGACGAGGGGCGTTTTTTTTGTCTTTTTACAGTTTTTAAACCTGTTCCAGTGCATTTACATGACATTTGAGGTTTAAATAAAAACTGAAAAAAGGAAATGGAAGAATACTTTGATGTCTGGATAATTTAATGCATTATATTAAAAGACATAACTGTAATATATTTTTAATTAATATATAATACACTTAGAATGTACCTTGATAAGGCACACTGGAGAAACTACACTTGTAATTCTAATTGCATTCACATTGTTGCTTTTTTCCCTTCACCATGTTATTAATCTGTTAATATACCAAATTTTAAAATTATATTATTCACTATTATTCACATCTTTCCAAGCAGGGTTTGTAACATGTTTACATGTATCACTAGTCCATTGCCTATTTTTCCATAGGCAAGGCTCATGTAGATATGCTGCATGGGGGATATGGAAGAATTTGATGAAAGAAATGTATGCTCATAACGGTGAAGGTGCTTGTGTAAGGGGCAGGGGGCACATATTTAATGGACGTGGTTATGTACATGTGTAATTTAGTTTTTATTTAGGAATATTTTTTTTTCCACAGTGCTGGGGTTCAGTTGGTTATTTCAAAATATGTTGTCATAAGGCAACACTTTTACTGGATGTATGCCATTACAGTACACACATTGAACTATGAGGATATATATATATATAATTATTGTACACTCTTACAGAACTAATAAAATGCCATATGTCTAAAAGGCATAGTTTTCTTTCAAAGTTTATATTTTCTAAATAATAATTTTCTACCTTATTTGATGGCAAAAGTTCAAAGTGTTCCCAAACTTCAGAACGGACTCTTTTTCTTACTGGTTCCATTCTAATATTTTATTATCTACTATCTATATCTTATCTACTATCTATATCTTATCTATCTATCTATATATGATCTATCTATATCTTATCTTATCTTATCTTATCTATCTATCTATCTATCTATCTATCTATCTATCTATCTATCTATCTATCTATCTATCTCTCTCTCTCTCTCTCTCTCTCTCTCTCTCTCGCTCTCGCTCTCGCTCTCGCTCTCTGTCTCTGTCTCTGTCTCTGTCTCTGTCTCTGTATCTCCGCTAACAACCCTCGAACTGCGCGCCCGGATTTGCCGCTTTTGAATCTTTCCCTGAAGCAGTCACGTGGTTGTGTGCCGAAATGAAGCTTCGGACGTCATTGGTCACGTGATCTTTGTAGAACGAATCAAGCATCGGCTCAGTGATTCGAACCAATGCGTGTCGTTTTTTCAACACACGCCTCGAAGCTTCAGGTTCAAGGGTAGCATCACTAGTAATTGGCCTTGTAAATTGAGGATACAAATGGGATACAAATTATAAATAAGATAAAAAAAAACTATTCCACTATTCATTACCACAACCAATTTCCCTTGTCCATATTGCACAAAAAATTGCCTCTACAGTAATTTTAGGGGGACACAGAGGACAGTCATACTTGTTTCAATTGACCACCAATGATGACACGCACATACCAAATTACCAAAAGTAATATAAGCATAGTGTAATGTTAAATAAAGTAAACTGATCACAAAGTATTACCTTGTGAGTGAGTTTGAACACTGGTCAGAACACAGGCTCATGGCAAGGTGATGTTAATTACTGGATATGGAGTGAGGCCACAGTAGACAGTAGTGCAGTGGGTGGTAATGATCAGGACTGGTGGAATCTGGCTAGAATTGTCCATGCAACATGCGGCAATTCAAAATGTACAATTTAAGTTTCCAAACAAAATCTTACAGTTAACATTTAAGAAATGCTTTATTTTAAAATATACAAAAAAAAAAAAACTAACAAACAAAAAAACAACAACTATATTTCAGAACGGTAAAATGACACAAACAGAAAGACTCTGAAGGTGAAACCTATATATGGATCTGGCTGTAGGCTTACAGATGTGAAAAGATGCCACTGTATCTCAGAAACACTGTATATAAAACCAGTATTGCTTATTTTCTTTCATTCTAAAAGTTTTAAAGGTGATGTAATATAGTCTTACTCGCCTTACACCCCGAGGCGGGTAACTTAAGACCATTAAAAACTGTTCTTTAAGGAGGCTCATTTAAAATTGTAAAAACTCAACCAACGATTTAATTGTTTACATGGCTGTTTGCCAGATAAAACAGTTTTCCTCTTCAATGGAAACCTTTTGTTTATATTTCAAAGTTGGCTCTACTCCATATAGCATACATTTTATTGCAAGTAATTTTGGGCCACTTCTATCAGTCCATTAATCATAAAAGAAACCCGCAAACAAGAACTTGTTCAAGGGTTCTTTAGTAACAACAATGGTCCTACAAAAAATATATATATAAATCGACACTTAAAGGTAAATGACTTTTATACTTTGTTTCCTTTTTTTTTTTAACCAGTGAGTCTCCAAGTGGTCCAACGATCTAAAGCGCTACCACTATGACCGGAAGATCGCTGGCTCGAATCCTGTTCATGTAGCTTAGCTTGCCATCAGCTGCCGAAGCCCTGAGAAAGCACAATTTGTCTTGCTCTCTCTCTGGGTGGGTACAGTAGATGACGCTCTCTCCCCTCATCCTTCCAAAGGGTGATTTGGATCAGCACAGGGCGTCTGTGAGCTGATGTATCAGAACCGAGTCGCTGCGCTTTCCTCCGAGCGCGCTGTGATGCTACTCGGCAATGCTGCATCAGCAGCAGTTAAAGAAAAAAAGTTGGAGGCTGACTTCACATGTATCAGAGGAGGCATGTGCTAGTCTTCACCCTACTGGTGTTGGGGCATCACTAGTGATAGGGGAGGTCCTAATGAGTGGGGTTAAGTATTTGGTCTTGTAAATTGGGGGAAAAAATTACATAAAATTTTGAAAAAAAAAAAAAAAAAAAAAAAATATATATATATATATATATATATATATATATATATATATATATATATATATATATATATATATATATATATATATATATATATATATACTGTATGTTTTCTATAAGAATAATGTGAAAACTTTTTTTTTTTTAAATCACACATAAGAACTACACTACACCTTTTAATCATTAAAGCCCCTGGGAATCTAAACACAATTTTTGTTTCTTATTGGATCAATCTGGCTCTTTTTGTCTTCTTATGAAAATGTACAAAGCATTCCTTATGAATAGCTTCTAAAAGTCTAATAATTCTCAGCTGTATTTCATTACTATCATTCTCCTCTGGATGTAGAATGGGCGGGTCTAAATGTGAGTCAGGCTGACATCAGCAGAACCCTGACCAATCACAAGGCTAACATCACTCATCACTTCTTTTCGAGTCTGAGCAACCGGAACTGGCAATTCGGAGAGCTGTCGCTTAGCAACCATATAAGCTGAGCTCCTCTCTCTCTTTATGCTCCTTAGTGTTGCCATTTTAATTTAAACAAACATTTGTTTGCTAGTGATAGACAGCTAGCTGTCAGTCATGTACATTCATTAGAATATTACGACCACGCCCACACAGTTCTTAGAGAGGTCTAAAAAGAGCACATTTTGATTCTTTATCATGTTTTACTTTATGAACACTAGGAGTGGGCAATATTATACTGTATACAATATATCGTGAGACAGAAATATCATGATATTAAAAATCCATATCGTGATAATAGAGCTGTTCTGTCTTTAAAGTAGTCTATTATTTACTGTGAAGCCTTAGGTGTATTTATTGTATAACTGTTTTAGTATTATATTATTATATTAGTATTATATTATTATATAATATATTATTTAGCATTATATTATTTTATAGTATATTATTTATTTTGTCACATTATGATTATACTGTTATATTATTATACTATATTCCTGAAATGAATGAATTATTTTAGTTTTCCTATATCGCTATCGCAAAAATAGCCTGAAATATCGTGATATTATTTTAGAGCCATATCGCCCACCCCTATTAATTTTAATATTATACAAAAAATGGGTTTCCAGGGGCCTTAAAATGCAGGTATTTAATTCAGTTCTTCGGCAGCAAGTGTATATATATATATATATATATATATATATATATATATATATATATATATATATATAAATCTAAAAAGCCGACTGAACTTGTAGCACAGAAAATTAAATTCTCTTAAATGCTCTGCTGAACATTCAGAGCTCCATACTTGGCTGTCACAGCTGCAAAGGGGGAGCGATTCCACACTGATGACTCCTAGGACAATGTGACTAATATTAATATATTTATAATTTATAGTGTTTTTACATCAATATCTGGGATTTTAACAGCCTCATATTGCATTTTTGTAACTTAGAATGGGATGCTATATCTAAAACTTTCTGTAGGTGTAACAATTAATATATGTAATATATGTGTGTCCAAATACTTTTTTCCCCTCAAAGTGTTTTTTTTTTTTTACTGAACTATTCCTATACATGTTAAGTACACTAAGACCAGGCTCTGCACCACTGGAAACTTGAGATTATATTGGTAAATGCCAGAGAGACTCTATGGTTGCTCTTAGTTTCGCTAGTAATGCCCAACATATGCAAATGACTGCAATATTAACACTTACACTGCCTAATCTTCCTGATCCATTGACAGAAACAGACATGCCAGTGTTGGTCTTGCAGTAGGTCTTCATGATGTATTAATAGCAGTGCACGTGTTATATTAAAATTACTAAAAGAGAGTGCAAATTAGAACAACCAAGAAAAACGCCCTACTGAACAAGGCCTTGGTTCTGCTAACTTATTAAAGCTATAAAAAAATCTATTTAAAATCAATAAAATGCCTAAAACTAAGCAGTGAAGGCTAAGTTTGATGGCATGTGAAATGAAGCACGATTAAAGGGAAGTTGTGTCTAAAACCGTGTCTAAAGGCAAAACTGGGGCAGTTCTGTGAAGTGAAACCACAAAACAGGGGCCGTTACAAATTTGGTCATATGTTCTGACAACGTATAAAGGCTACATGGATCATAAAATATGCATAAATGCATTGAAATGCACCGCTACTGGCTCATTCTCAGCTAACATTCATAACAGTGCCATTGCGCTTAAAACCAACACACAGCCACCAACACACCACCACATACAACATACAGTCAATAAAAAAAAAATCAAAAACACACACAAACTCAAGTGGGGGAAAAGTGAAATGACCATGGCACATTAAAAATGCCTAGATAGTCAGAAAAAAAATATATATATAAGATAAAGGCAGCAGTTTCTCAGTTCGTATTGAAAACTCTTGACGTAAGCAAGCCGGGTGGATTCTGGGCTGACTCACTGGGCTGGGTTATGTGGGCGGAGGGGGCAGAGGAGGAAACCCACTGTTGACCTGGAAGCGAGTCTCGTCTGAAATCCCGTACTGCTCCAACGGGTCCTATCAAGAAGTGAAAAAAAAAATAAATGGAACACAATCTAAATCAAAAGGGACATCTGTGGCCTGAAGGTTAGAGATGCAAGTTTGGGGCCAGAAAGTTGTTGGTTCATATTTCTGGACCACTAACCAATCAACCTGGTCCAA
The DNA here is from genome assembly GCF_023375975.1 of Astyanax mexicanus. NCBI lineage: Eukaryota > Metazoa > Chordata > Actinopteri > Characiformes > Acestrorhamphidae > Astyanax > Astyanax mexicanus. Next base: position 49,898,701 of record NC_064411.1, on the reverse strand, counting down.
TCATAAAGGGGGAAAGGGAGCCAAACATTAGATTCTAAAAGGTTAGACGATCAGAAATAGGAAGGTCAGATCACTAAGAAACATCATAAAACAGGTCAGAGAAGATGCTGGTTTGATCCCCTGGACCTCAAACAAACAATCAAACTGAATCAAGGGGAACCTTCGTGACCAGCAGAGTAGCAGGTCTGGGCCAGAAGGTTGCTGGTTCAATATCCACAGATTTGCCCAAACAACAACTTTCCAGTTTCAATCCCGCTTTTAAACTTTAGGTAAAGGGGGTGAAGAGGAAAAAGAGGTTTGACGGGTGCCTGTTCAATATCTATCCATACTGACCTTAAGATGGAGAAGCAGTTTGGGATCTGAAGGTTACCAATTTAATATCCTGAACAGGGTACTAAACCATTCAGGGTAATGAAACAGATAAAAAAGGTCACTTTAGGTCATGATTGCACCCTTTGATTCAGTGCATTTGGTTTACAAGACCCCCCATCAAAGAAGGAAACTTTGAAGTATTAATCTGCTTCTCTGAGTTCTCCAAGTTCCCAAACTGCACCTTTTGATTCATAATGCCTATCAAAAGAACAGTTCCTGAACCAACAACCTTCTAGTTTCACTTCTAGAACTCTAGATCATGATTGCCCTCTTGGACAGGGTACTAAACCAGCAACACAAACTGCTTGCTTTACTTTAGGTCAACTTGCAACGTTCTGCTTCTCAAACTTTAAACCCCTTTGATTCAGTGTTTTTGATTCACAATGCATCATAAGAACAGGGTTTAATACCCTGGACCACTTAAAAAATATGGGATTCTTTGATTTTACCGAATTGAAAATTGGAATATAATCAAGAGGAAGATGGATGATCACAAGCCATCAAACCAAACTGAACTGCTTGAATTTTTGCACCAGGTGTGGCATTAAGTTATCCAAAAGCAGTGTGTAAGACTGGTGGAGAAGAACATGCCAAGATGCATGAAAACTGTGATTAAAAACCACCAGGGTTATTCCACCAAATATTGATTTCTGAACTCTTAAAACAGTTTATTAATATGAACTTGTTTTCTTTGCATTATTTGAGGTCTGATTCAGAAACTGAAGTGGTCTCTTAATTTTTGGAGTTATTTCACCAAATATTGATTTCTGAACTCTTAAAACTTTATGAATATGAACTTGTTGTTCATATGCAGAAGCGCTGCATCTTTTTTGTTATTTTAGCCATTTCTCATTTTCTGCAAAATAAATGCTCTAAATGACAATATCCAATATTTTTATTTGGAATTTGGAAGAAGTGTTGTCCGAAGTTTATAGAATAAAACAACAATGTTTATTTTACTTAAAAATAAACCTATAAATAGCAAAATTAGAGAAACTGAAGTGGTCTCTTAGCTGTATATTAGAAAACTGTAAATAAGTTACAGTCATGCATTTTACTGCATATTTTGGGATTTGGGTTATAATCTCTGCTGGACTAAGACGAGGTAGATGTCTTCAAAATCCAGAGTCCGACACAGTGTGTAAACCTGGCAAACTGCCTTCTAAACCAGCCAATTAACTGCTGAGGTGAATCAGGAGCAGGAAAAACACAAAACCATGCCAGTCTCCAGCCCTCCAGAGCCAGAGTTCTTTTCTGCTGGATTAAAGAACATGGTTCTTACCTTGCCAGTGAGTCGATGGATCTCAGTACGGTAGAAGACGAGGTTCTTGCGCATGAACTCATAGCTGTGACAAAAAAGGAAGACATGTCAGACTGAAACTGGCATGTGACAAATGTGGTTCAGACCACATGGACCATCTCACCACATGCAGTATGTAAAACGACATGCTACAGACCTAGCTTTGACAATGGCGTCTATCCACTCAAGGCACTGCTCCTGAGAGTCACATTCAAACAGGTACTTTCTCTCAGCCTCGTCCAGAAAAGCTGACGGCAGAGAAAGAACACAGCACATGTGGATGAACGGTTAGCTTTAGATCTTGATAAGGTGTTTGCTTGCTTGGTGTGAAAAGAGGAAGTGCAGAATTAGAAGCAGCTATTTCACACACTTGGTTGAGATGTAAACAAAAGTTATTCAAAGTAGTCTAATGTGAAATGCACCATTCTAAAGTAACTTACCCACACATACAGGCATTGGACAATGAAACTGAAACACCTGGTTTTAGACCAAAATAATTTATTGTCTGACGGACAGTTCTGGTGGAAACAGGAGAGTTGAGGTGCACATTGAGTTCTGAATTCTTTGATCAGTCGTGGTTTTATGTTTTTTGGATACAATCCGGGTTAGCACCCGAACATTCCTTTCAGACAGCTTCCTCTTACAGCGTCCACAGTTAATCCTGTTGGATGTGGTTGGTCCTTCTTGGTGGTATGCTGACATTACCCTGGACACCGTGGCTCTTGATGCATCACAAAGACTTGCTGTCTTGGTCACAGATGCTCCAGCAAGACGTGCACCAACAATTTGTCCTCTTTTGAACTCTGGTATGTCACACATAATGTTGTGTGCATTGCAATATTTTGAGCAGAACTGTGCTTTTACCTTGTTAATTGAACCTTCACACAGCCACCAGGCTGCTCCAATTTAGCCATGAAACCTTCCACACTAAAATGACAGGTGTTTCAGTTTCATTTTCCAAACCCTGTAACTGTTCACAGAGTTAGTAGCGTGAATCAAACATCTACAGGAAGCTTTAAACGTTTTAAAAAATATAAAGCAAAGGTAAGTATTTCAGAAATTCCAAAATTAGAATTTTAGCAAAATGTTTGTGCTTTAAACTTTATGTAAATTTTGCTTTTTTAAAAATCTGATCAATCTCCAAATGTATTTGATTAAAACATAGAAATACAAATTTAGGCCAGAGTTGAAACATATGGTACATAGGTTTAAATTTATGGATCTGATTTTCAGCATATTTCAGCAAATAAACATTAAAAAATCAAAAATACATTGTTAAAATTGATAGTAAAAAATATTACATTATATAAAATATAACAGAAAGAAAAATACAGATTCAAAATGTAATAGGTACCATGAACCATGGCCCAGCACAAGTGACCATAATCTAGTCCAAACAAAATAGGTGGTCTAAGGCTGAATAAACTAAACCACAGTTCGGTTCATTTGCAGTGTGAACATACTTTTTTTTAGGTGGTTTAGAATTTCAGACCGATTACAGAATACAAAAGCAGTCTATTATCATCCAATAAAATACAAAATAAGAAAAATAACATCATGCAGCACTATGGGTACAACACATTGCGCTGGTGATTACTGTATCTACTGTAACTGTAGATTCACCCTATTTATAAACAGGGGAGAATTCTGCTGCATGATTTGCATACTAAAGGAGTCAGATTCTGCACAACACCTGGAAAAGCAAACTGCTGAACGGACAACATTCTACAAACCAATCAATCAGTGTGAAGTACTTAGAGGTCAAGCTCACATAATTGATGATGACATGGCATAGCAGAGTTCTTTAGTGCACTCAGTCACTAATTTTCATGTAACAAACACAAACAACCCTTGATTTGGACTCATTTGAATCATGTTCAGACTCACAGGAATGAAAGCATCCTAAATCCTTTGGTTTAGAACATTTTTTCCCCCACTTTTTCATTCAATGGCCAACAGACACACACAGCACACTGAGTTCTATGGTAAAGCATATTTTCATCACTACTAAGAAAAAGACCTGAGTCTCAAGTTTCTCTCCAATGGACCGTCTCACACCAACTCTCTCACCCAACTCTGAATGCTTTTGTTTGCATCTCAATGGTTAATTTGTGCTGCAATTTCAAGATAAACTGGTGAAATTCCAATAAATCATTGTTCTTCTATGGGATGACGCTGGACTGGTCATGAGACTCACCAATGGAGAAGGCCATATTATCCTCCCTCTCAACTCGACACTGTTCCAGCAGTAAGGCTCCAATTGGCTGCAAACACACACAAAGACACACTGTTAGTTTTATTTGTATGGATCGACTGATACTTTATTGATCCAAAAAGAACTTTAGGCATCCAGTAGCAATAACACATAATATGAGAACACACAGGAAAACAGTGTATAGAGAATAGATAGATATACAGCTCTGGAAATAAATTAAGAGACCACTACAGTATCTGAATTAGTTTCTCTGATTTTCTATTTATAGGTATATGTTTGAGTAAAATGAACATTGTTGTTTTATGCTAGAAACTCAGACAAACAAAAAAGCTGCAGAGCTTTCAGACTTCAAATAATGCAAAGAAAACAAGTTCATATACACAAAGTTTCAGTTCAGAAATCAATATTTGGCGGAATAACCCAGGCTTTTAATCGCAGTTTTAATGCAGCTTGGCATGATCTCCTCCACCAGTCTTACACACTGCTTTTGGATATCTTTATGTCACTCCTGGTGCAAAAATTTAAGCAGTTTAGCATGGTATATTCCATATTTTAAGTGGTCTCTTATTTTTTTCCAGAGCTGTATATTCCAAAAAATCCAGGAAACACTAGAAGCATGCCCACCCACCTCCTCCTCATCTGTGCGAAAGTAAAACAGGAAATTCACTATAAGCTTCACCAGCCGTCTCTTCATGACTGCAGGAGGGAAAAACGGAGTGGAATATGTTAGTTTAAGCCCTGCAGATTCATTTACAACACTTTAATCTGATACAGTATTTTAATGATAGTCCTTGAATTCCTTACCATCGCCTTTCTTGGGTCCCTTCATCCCCAGCTCAGCCGCTCTCTCTGAGGGCTGTCTGCTCAGGAACACCAGCTCCTTCTCATTAAACCGCATTTTAACCTCCTCTTACTCTCAGATTAAACGTTTAATAGATTAAAATCTCTATATAACATCCTGAAGAGATGATTCAGCCTGATGAAGGTCCAGTCTGGCCGCCCAGTTCAGTCCAGATCATAATGTTTCATTTATTTACTGGTGTAACTGGGCTTTTAAGTAACTATAAGCCATATCTACAGCTGCTTCTCCTCCTGCTCTCTAATTCTGAGCTGTTTCTCCTGCCTGTGAGACTGAAAACAGAACTGAAACCCGCTGAGAAACCCGCTCAGATCCTCCTCCTCCTTCTTCTCCTGCTGCTGCTTCACTGTTTAATACCCTGTTTTCACTACTGTACACAAGCCCCGTGTAAAGGAAGCGGCGCAGAGGCAGCCATTCAGGCGTCCTTTCAAAATAAAAGCACGTCCATGACACACAAGAAAAAATATAGAATATCATTAAAAAGTTACTTTATTTCAGTCATTCAGTTCAAACTGTGAAACTCATATATTATATAGATGTATAACACACAGAGAGATCTATTTTAAGCGCCAATGAAAACCAACAAATAAGTGTCTCAGAAAATTAGAATATTATGTAAGACCAATTGGTAATGGGCAGTGTGCCAAGTCCTGCTGGAAAATGAAATCTGCATCTCCATAAAAGTTGTCAGCAGAGGAAAGCATTAAGTGCTGTAAGATTTTCCGGAAAACAGTGCACTGACTTTAAACTTTATATAACACAGTGGACCAATACTAGCGGATGACATTGAGATTTCTTGGCAGTAAATCTTAAACCATTGGAAAACCTGTTAATTTTTCTTTTAAACGGAACCACATTTGTGGGAGGAGCAGCAGAGCTGAGTATGTAGCTGTTCTATGTGGTTTGTGCCCATGAAAAAATGTCCAATGTTTGATGGAACGAGTGACCTATTCTTTTAACCAAGAATGTAAGTTATACTATGAAGTGTGGGACAAGGCAGTAGAATATTAAAATCTGATTAACTTGTAGCTATGTACCATTCTTATACTTATACTTATACTGTTTTGATTGCTTTATTAATTTATAGAATCTTTTATTGCTTACAACACTGGTGCTTATTCTCTTTGGTGTGCTGCCAACAAATGTTTTGTTTGTTTGTTGAGATTGATTAATGTAATATTTTCCTGTAAATTGCAATTACTTTGAAACCAATAAAACATTAAATAACAACAAAAAATATTTACAGGAAAATAAAATTGCCAAATCTTCTCAGCCAGTGATAAAGAGCTTTTTTGCAGTGAGAAGATGAGAAGTGTCCAAACTTTACAACAAAAAATACTCTTATAGTATTTTTTTTAAATAATTGCACACAAATCCTACAATAGTCATTAATCTAACTGTATGCTGCACTGAGAACTACAGAACTACAAAACTACTATTTTGTACCGGAATAACTGGAAGAGGAAGCGTGCTCTGGTTCAGCGCATGCGCAAACGTGTAGTCTGCGGGGAGAAGCGTGAGCTGGACGTTAAGGTAGGTGAGATATATTCTTAAATAATATAGTTTATAGCGCATATACGGTTATTATTTATTATTTGTAATTATTAGTGTGTTATGTGGTTGTAGAATGATGTATTCGATTTTATATAAGTCTCTAATATAAGCGGGAACTGGCTGTTGAGTGTTGAATGGGGTTTAGCAGTTAGAGTTTGCCAGTTAGCCTAGCTAGTTATCCGGCTAAAGAAACAACAACTAGCATAGCTACCGCTAGCTAACCAAACTTAACTATCTTAATCAGTGTAAAATGGTCTGTATACAGTACCAGACCAAAGTTTGGTCATCTCTTCTTCTAACGATCAGGTTTAGATCAGGGGATTAATGTGGAGGACTAACATTTTTATCACTGTTTACTAGGGGTGGGCAATATTATATCGTATACAATATATCGTGATAGAAATATCGTGATGTTAAAAATCCATATCGTGATAATAGAGATGTTCTGTCTTAAAAGTAGTCTATTATTTACTGTGAAGCTTTAGGTGTATTTATTGTATAATTGTTTTAGTTTGCAGTTTATATGCATGCACTAAATATTCTGCAATATTTTTGCTGCATTATATTATTTTATGCTATATTATTTATTTTGCCAGATTATGATTATGCTGTTATACTCTTATTATTATTATTATTATTATTATTATTATTATTATTATTATTATTATACTATATTCCTGAAATTAATTAATTATTTTTCTGGTTTTCTATATCGCCAAGTATATCGTTATCGCAAAAATACCCTGAAATATCGTGATATTATATTAGAGCCATATCGCCCACCCCTACTGTTTACTACATAATTCCGTATGCATCCCTTAAAAGTTTTCATGTCTTTAATATTAGTCTACAGTGTACAAAATAAATAAAATAAAGAAAAGGAAGTAACATAGACATTTTGATTGGTACTGTAATAATCAATAAACTATAGTGAATATCTAGTGTCTAAGCAATTCACAGCTTAGAGACTAATGAGCTTTAATTTCAGGTTTTCATTGTTTTCTTATTCCTCTGGTTCAAATCGTTTTGATCTGTATAAAAGAGCACCAGCCAGTTGCCATAAACATGCATGTAATGTAAGTGTAAATATGTAAAATAACACAATATATATAAAAAAAAAAATATTGTGATGATGTGATGTAACTTGTAACATGTGTGTTTCTCTTGTCTTGTTTGATGAATCAGGTCAGCTCACATTTACTCGTTCAGAGAGTCTGAGATTCTCAGTCTCGGCTTCTGAGCCCCCTGGTGTGTGAAGATGGATTTCCAACACAGAGCTGGAGGGAAAACCGGCAGCGGTGGAGTTGCCTCCGCCTCGGAGAGCAACCGAGACCGCCGGGAACGCTTACGGCAGCTGGCTTTGGAAACGATAGACATCAATAAGGATCCGTATTTCATGAAAAACCATTTGGGGTCTTATGAGTGCAAACTGTGTCTCACGCTTCACAATAATGAGGTAAGATTCTAGGCCTTTTTATGCAGAGGAGTCCTCTAACCAATCAAATTTTGTTGTTTACCTTACAAGATTTTTAGAGTACTCAGGCTTGTTGAATTGTATTGTATTTTAGAATCTTTCGCTGGTTACATTTTGCAACCTACATAGGGTTGGGCGGTATGACGGTATTTCGGTATACCACGGTATTTAAATATGGTGACGGTATTGTAAAATAGTGACGGTATATTAACCACGTGATGTGCCAAACCTGGACTTTGAAAAACGGACGTTTAAGACATTCTGTGCATCCACAATGAAAGAGCAGTAGGAGGGGTCAGCAGTTGGAGCTCCCTGATTGGTTATGGGGTGGGGATTCTCACTGAGGAGATCATACAGCAAAAACTCAATAAACTCTACAGATTTCACTAATTTTCACATTTGTGCTGAAGTGACAATAAATCCCTAACAACTAACCAACCAACCACCAAAATGATTAGATTTATCAGTTTATCCTGCAGCATGGGGTGTTCAGTGTGATTTACTCAAAGTTACAGCTGTTTCCTTAAATATTCCTCATCTCCTATTTCTCTACAAAACAGTTTTTTTATGTCACTCACGCTCATATTCTAATACCGTACAGAATTCTGCAGCTTCCTCAGAGTTTCCTGTCCTTATTTCACAGCTAGCTCGAGGCTGTAAATATAAGCAATTCTGCGGACCGCGAGGCGCTGCGCGCTGCATCGCGCTGCCGACATCTGAACCCCGGCTCCCCTTCACGAGCAGAAACGGCACAACACCACCCGCTGTTACGCTGCTGTAGTGGATACAGCGCTTATAAATAAATTAACAAACACAAAAATGAGGGTATTCAATCTGTAATTTCAGTTCGTTTTATTTTTTTCTTTTAATTACCGTTTTTATTAGTTTCAGTTAAGGGGAGCTTTCACTTTCAGTTTTCGTTATTTCGTTCGTTTTCGTTAACAGTAATACTTTGTTATATGGTGATTATCAGGCCGTAGCTTTATATAAAATAAAAATAGTATTAAAAAACAGATGACTATTTCCTGGAGCCTGGACTGACCCGAGATTTTCCATTACTTTCCTCGGGCCCGGTCTCGTCCGGGCTGAGAAATAAAAATCAAAGTATCCTGCTATTTAAAAGAATGTAAAATTAATAACAATAATAATATAGTTCTGCATACTAAAGTTTAGATTGTCTGCCTGAACCCGAGCGGGAACGCGAGACTGAACGCGAGCTCATCCGCGCGTTTAAAGCTCCGCAGCATTTAATAAAAACAGATGAATAGATATAAAATAGGAAAATAACTAACTAAACTTAGCTCAAAATGGTAAAAGAAATATAATCTAACGAATTCTAAAATAACGAAAAATAAATAGTGTACACACAGGTACAAAGCTAAAAAAATATACATAAAAAAAAAAAATCATCCGCGCGTTTAAAGCTCCGCAGCATTTAATAAAAACAGATGAATAGATATAAAATAGGAAAATAACTAACTAAACTTAGCTCAAAATGGTAAAAGAAATATAATCTAACGAATTCTAAAATAACGAAAAATAAATAGTGTACACACAGGTACAAAAATAAAATATACATTAAAAAAATCATCCGCGCGTTTAAAGCTCCGCAGCATTTAATAAAAACAGAAAAATATAGGTATGAAATAGGAAAATAACTAACTAAACTTAGCTCAAAATGGTAAAAGAAATATAATCTAACGAATTCTAAAATAACGAAAAATAAATAGTGTACACACAGGTACAAAGCTAAAAAAATATACATAAAAAAAAAAATCATCCGCGCGTTTAAAGCTCCGCAGCATTTAATAAAAACAGAAAAATATAGGTATGAAATAGGAAAATAACTAACTAAACTTAGCTCAAAATTCTAAAAGAAATATAATCTAACGAATTCTAAAATAACAAAAAAAGAAATAGTTTACACACAGGTACAAAAATAAAATATACATTAAAAAAATCATCCACGCGTTTAAAGCTCTGCAGCATTTAATAAAAACAGAAAAATAGATATGAAATAGCTCAAAATGCTAAAGGAAATATAATCTAACAAATTCTAAAATATCAAAACACACAGGTACAAAAATAAAATAATATAAGATCCGCCCCCCCGCCGGTAATACCGTATACCGCCATATAATCTGACTACGGTATGACGGTATGAAAAACTTCAATACCGCCCAACCCTAAACCTACATGACTTGTCAGCTCCACAAGATAAACAAATTACACAATCTTAAACCAGGCGGAACCATTAAAGAGCCTGTCTGCTCTTCAAATACATTCTTTCTAACTTTGAGCTTTTCACACAACTGGATTTAGAGTTAGATTTAGAGTTAGTGTACTCACACTAGGTAATCCCTGCCATGCCCAGACACAGTTACCCCACAAAGCAAGGCTCGTCTGTTGTCACTGTCATATTTGTTCTATTGTTAATTCCTTAGGGGAGCTATCTGGCACATACACAGGGAAAGAAGCATCAGACTAATTTGTAAGTATAACACAAATAAGTGTAACTTAATATAATCTCTTAATTATTGCAGTTTAAGATTTTTTAACTTGTTTAAAACATTACTAACTGCATTTTCTAATATGATTTTTATTTTGTTCACCACATCAGAGCAAGAAGAGCAGCCAAAGAGGCAAAAGAAGCCCCTGCTCAGCCGGCACCCGAGAAAGTGAAGGTGGAAGTGAAGAAATTTGTAAAGATTGGACGGCCAGGTTACAAAGGTACACGCAAACGTGCTGTGATTTCTTTACTGTAATGCAGGTTCACACTACACAACTTTTAAAGTCGTCAGTCGATGTGCTGTTCACACTACTCAATGGTTATGTTGTAATTGTGAGTCCTTCAGTTGTTGAGACTTTCACACTAAATGACTGATCGGCGACACCGGGTCACAAATTACACAATTTCTCGCTGTGGAAAATTGCAGACTCACCTGGCTGCCCTTTCAAAAACACGTTTCATCGTTAGAACACACAAGAACTAGCGATGCCATGCCAGAGAATCTCTATAGAGGAAAATACGCACTTGCAATGAGTTTATAAATGTCTGATCAGTTTTATGCTGAAAAATGTACTTCCTGTCTTCAACACAAAACTAAATCAAATGTTTCAGAAATGCAGACATCATTTTTTAGCGTTTTAAACTCCAGTTCTACACCTTTTAAACATGCTCTACCTGTATCTGCAGGATCAGCTCACCAACCAATCAGCTCACAGTAGCAGTAATGCTTGTGCTTTACAGTGTAAAACCTGTTTTCTGTAGATAAACTACTAAAATATACAGGCATGCGTTCTTTGCTCTTTTAGTAAAATACATTTTACTAATGAAAAAAAAGTACATACTACTTTCTAAAATTAAAGAAATACTCAGAACACATAGTTCATAGATTTTTATTTATTTATTTATTTTTTTAATGTATTTATTTTTTTTTATTTAATTGTTTTTTTTAGCTTTTATCTCCATTCCCCCCTACTCATAGAGGACTCACTTGCAGGCTCCCTCTGGAGTTTAACAGTCATATTATGATATATAACAGGGGAACAGAAAGTGGTCAGAATCTCCCTAAACAGCTCTGGTAATACAGGGGGTGCGTTTTGGACTCGTGGTTCTCTTTTTTTTTTTTTTTTTTTTTCCCTGTGATCCCATTTGCAGTATGTAGCCACTGCTCTTGACTCCCAGTCGGCGACTGGGTCAGATATCTAGCATGCCAAGTATTTGCCAGGTGCCTGCGACTGGTTGGCGATCTGTGCGAGTGCTGAATGATCCCTGATTTACCTCCGATCAGAGTTTTTGTCGGTGATCAGGGAAAAACTGTTGGCGACTGGAAAAACTGGGCTGAAATCGTGTAATGTGAACGTGGTATAATGTGTAACATACTTTATTTAGTAACACTTTTCTGTTTTTCTTGATAGTAACAAAACAGAGGGATCCAGAGACCGGCCAGCAGAGTTTGCTTTTCCAGGTAACAAAATGTCTATGGAACTATGAAACCTTGCCTTTTTTTAAACAGCCCTAAAAAAAAAGAGAAAATAATAAAATGGGTTGTTTTATGCCGATGTACGTCTGACATCTGTTTGTTTCTCAGATTGACTATCCTGAGATCGCAGAGGGTATTGGACCCAGACACCGTTTCATGTCTGCATATGAGCAGCGTATTGAGCCTCCTGACCGTCGCTGGCAGTATCTGCTTCTGGCAGCAGAACCTTATGAAACTATTGCATTTAAGGTATGTTTCAGTCAGTTATATTGTAATTATTACATGCTGTATATTTTAAATGATTTCAGGATCTCTGTAGGTTGACCTTAGTGTATGTGTCATGAGCATCACTGCAGTTTAAAATCAGCAGAAATCATTGTTTTATTTGTAGTTATAAAGGAAACAACTGCTTTCTTCCCACACTCAGGTTCCGAGCAGAGAGATCGACAAATCAGAAACTCGATTCTGGACGCACTGGAACAGGGAAACAAAACAAGTAAGAGCCTAAAGAGAGACTTTCATTTCCTGCTTAAGATTTGACTGGCTGTGTCCTGTTGATCTGCTTTGTGCAAAGACTTGTTCTTTCAAAAACAGTATTTATATCGTCTTCTGGATATGAGAACTTGTCTCTTTATTACATTCCCTCTATTGCATGGATTTGTTCTGTTTCTCCAGCAGTACTATTGGTAGATAGGGCTGGGCGATATTGTAAAAAAACAAACAAACTTGAAATTCTTTAAATATATGAATGATTCTAGATTATGAATTAAATGTTAAGTTTTCATATAACAGTTTTTTTTTTTGTAAACAAACAGCAAACGTGATATGCAAGTTATGGTTCACTTTACAATTAATTTCTAAATATTTATTTATTTATTTTTAGAAACAGTAAACTGCCCCTTTATCCTTACAGGTAGCTTTTATATTAAACACGTCGCAGACACAACCTCCTTGTATAAAAAGCGTAAAATATGAAAATCACTGCAAGATCTAAAGACAAGAACAATCTAGATTATACAATTTTGAAAATAGCATTATAACATTAATTCGATTTAACAAGAGAATTCTCTTAACCTCCCAACTTTATTAGTAGGTATACTAAATAATGTGTACTAAATGTAGTTTCCCCAAGGTAAGCAGTTTCATTTAATCAATACTAGTTGCTGAATTAAAATTGTATTAACCACAGTGACGATTATAATGACAGTGTCGCAACTTTATAGAGGGCTTTAAATTTGAAACTAGAGCTGCAGAGCATGTAAAAAGACAGAGGGAGAAATAAGACAGGTAGAGAACAGAACAAAGAAAGGTAGATTAACATAGTTTCAGTTGAAAAGGACATTTGCAAATTATAGCTTCAACGCATGGAGGCACTTTTTTACTCCAGTAACTGTTTAATCACTCATTACGCCAGACAGCATTATGACCACATTTTATTAAAGGTCACCTTCCGTCGTTTTTTCTTTCATTTTAAAATGTCTAGTTGTGGTCTCTAGTATGAATGAATGACATGTGAGCCGTTTTTGTAAAAAAAAAGTGCTCAGGTGTCTCTGTATAGCTCTTTTTTAATGGACTGTTTTAGGGGTGTGTCCAAAATGACCGGATTCCAGCTTTGCTCATGAATATTCATACATGCAAACAGCATGCAAATATCTCTCCTCTGATTGGCTAGGAGCACTGCGACGCCCCTCCACCGCTCTGCCGCTCACTGCCTCCCACCTCCTAACTGATGAGCGGTGATGTTGCGTCGCTTCAGCTCCGCCTCTGGGAGTTTCTCGAGCCAAGGTGGGCTGGTCTGTGAGTTTCTGCCTACGTAGGCAGAAAGATAATTCAAAATTCACCCGTTTTTCGGAGGGGGGGAGGGGGGATTTCTTTGCTTAGCTCCTGCAGACAATGGGGGCTGCAAAACAGTTTAATGTGCAGGTGTACACATTCAACTCGGAGAGACCTACTGTATTCCACAAAAAACAAGAAAAATCCGATTTTCGCGGAAGGTGAGCTTTAAAACCATAATGATTGCAAGTATTTTGGTAAAAAAAAAAATATATATATGCTAAGGTTAAGTTAGGCTCAGTTCATATCTTTCTAACGTATATAAAACGTATATAAAGTTATCATAATCATTAATTATCATTATCATAAAAGGCCACTTTCTTTTACAAGGATCAGTTATTACTTAAATCTACATTAATTTATCACCCTGCACCTATCTGTGGCTACCTATCGATGCTATTGTGTTTGTAACTGTCATTATTATTATTATTATTCCCTTACTTTGTCCGGGTTTTTTTTTTTTACTTCTACTTCCTCATTTCCTTTACTTCTCTACTTCCTTTACTTCATATTTTTTGTATTAACTTAAAATGTAATTGATTTAAATACAATGCTTTTTTTTTGTACTTTCCCTGCACTGTTATTTTTATTATTATTACTGCTTTTTGTCTTTTTATGTTTTTATGTATTGAGCATAAAATAAAAAAAATAAAAAAATGTATTCCTAACTCTCCTCCTCCTCCTTTTCCTCCAGTTTTTCCTGCAGTTCCACTTCAAGATGGAGAAGCTTCTGCAGCAACCCAGCGGACAAGTCCCCCCTGCTGGCGTGAAGCGGCCTCCTCCTCTGATGACCGGCCTTGGCCCTCGACCGCACAGTGAAATCGTGCCTCCTCCGCCTCCTGGCGGCATCCCGGGAATGCCCCCCATACCCAGCGCCCCTGCACCTCCCCAGATGCACCACGCTCCCGGCATGCCTCCTCCCGGTACACTGCCACCTCACCTGAGACCACCGATGCCTACTGACGGAGGAATGCCCCCGAGAAACTGAGTGGGAAGCGCTGAAGATCTTTACACATTTTCTAGACACGTTTAAAAGTTTTGTAAATAGAAAATGGTGATCTGTACACATGAGGATATGGTGGTTATTAATATTTTTGTAATGTTTTATAACCATTTAGCTTTTTTTTTTAAATGAGGTCAGATTAACATGGAATTACAGTCTCAATTTGATGCCCATGATCTGGAAGAGAGCCCTTGATACTCCAGTGTTTTTCAACCTATACCTATAACACAATGTCTGTTTGCTATAGACCTGCTCCAGCACTGCACCCATTGGCCTCTGTTACACCCATTGACCAAAGCTGCAATATTCCTTTTGTTTAGATTTGGTTGAAAAACACTGGAGTATTTCTTGTTTATCAGTCTGTAAATCAGGTTGTTTTAGTTCCAGCGAACATTATCTCCCTTCTGTTAAAGCTACCACATCCACTTGCCTAGAACTTGTGTGTGTGTGTACCTGATTCTTTGTTTTTTTTTAATTATTATTAAAATGTAAAAAAAAAAAAAAAAACTGGTGGTTTATTAATTAAATAATTAGTCTTGATTGAAGGAGCGAATTTAGGGACTTCTAAATACAGCCGCTTGCAAAAGTATTCATAATACTTGAATTTTTCCACATTTTGTCACCTTAAAACCCCAAATTTTAAATGTTTTTACTGAGATTTTAAGTGACCAACACAAAGTATTGCATATGGAACAAAAATGATGCGTGGTTTTCAAAAATTTTCAAAAAATATTCCGCCCCCTTTACTTAAAAAAACCCTAAATAAAAACCAGTGCAATCAACTGCCTTCAGAGTTACTTAATTAGATAATCGAGTCATACAGCTGTGCGTAATTTAATCTCAGTATAAATACAGCTGTTCTCTGAAGGCCTCAGTGGTTTGTTACTGAACACTAGTGAACAAACAGCACCATGAAGACCAAGGAACTCACCAGAAAGATCAGAGATAAAGTTGTGGAGAAATTGAAAGCAGTGTTCGGTTACTGTACAATCCATCATCCAAAAATAAAAAAAAGTATTCTAAGTCTGCAAACCTACCAAGTCATTCACCCAAACTGACAGATCAAGCAAGGAGAGCACTGGTCAGAGAAGCAGCCAAGAGGCCCATGGTCACTCTGGAGGAGCTGCAGAGATTTTCAAAACTTGCGTGGGAGAATCTTTCGACAGGACAACTATCATAAGTGATACACAAATATGGCCTTTATGAAAGAGTGTCAAGAAGAAATCCATTGTTAAAGTTCAAGGGGTATGAATACTAAGCTTGGAAGGAACAATCAGTAAAAAAAAAACGAGAGCCATAGTGTGTAAAATGGCAACATGAGTTCAATTTCAACAACATTGGATAGAGTTTTCTTCCCCACCCGCTCCTCCCCAGATGCTTAGCTCGCGCAGTTTGCGAGAATGACACACAATGGCAAGCGACAATGAGTCTTACTCTGTAACTGCAATAACTGATTATACACGTTTCGAAGTCTACAATGCCCATGACTACTAGGGTAGTGGTGGTGATAAATTATCCCAGCTATGGTTAGCAGCCTTACTGAAGCTCAGTGATTACCTGTTCAGCAGAAAAATAGCCAGCTTGTCATTTGCCATGGCTTCAACACACTGTTTGTGTGCTGTTGTGTTCTATACCTGGCAACTCGGAGTGTGGAAATGGAACTAAGGAATGGTGGGGGGCAGATTTGGTGGCTAAAATCCCACAAAGATTTTTGTGATGTACTGCTCAGTTTAAATAAGAAAATACTGCTGATTAGCTGGTAGTGCTTAGTCTTAGCATGTTTTCTTAATATTTGATGATGCATAAAACTTTATCCTTAATGGTCTTTTAACTGCGCAGAGCATGAATTCTTCAACCATAAACGGATATGATTTTTAATGGAATTGTGAGTTTTTGCCTTTTCTGTAAATGGAGCTTGAAACTCAGATCTTATTGGCCATCCTGATTTTTTATTCCTTTATTTCTGTTTGTTCGTATATTATTAACTTATTAGTCCACTTATTAGGACCACCTTGGGAGTGATGAGGGGAAAAAGCGCCACTTGCTCTACCCACCCAGAGAGAGCAAGGCTCTTAGTTGTGCTCTCTCAGACTCCGGCTGCTGATGGCAAGCAGCATGCCCTGGGATTTGAACCAGTGATCCTTGGATCATAATGGCAGGCCAGCCTGATTTTAACACTGCAGAAAATTGAACAGATTCTGATTAAGAAATTGCTCATAGCTGCAGTCCATACATGTGTCTGTTTTTAAAAGCTTTAAAAAAAATTCTTTGTTCATAAAAAATCAGATGCAATGTGAAAGGGCATCCGGATTAATAGAACTCTTAGATACAGCGACACCTGGTGGCAGACAAGATCACAAAATCATAGCATAAGAGCTAGTTTTATTTTAAAACACTGGTGTTTCCTTAATAGACAAAACATGTAACTAGTTTCATAGGAGCCAAAGTAGAACAATGTGGGACTCCACAAAAGAAATGCTAACTAATGGTTACCAAATAAATCACATACAGTAATTTCTAACAGTTTCTGCATTATTGCATTTTTATTACTTCACTATTGTAAATAGACGTAATGTAATGTAATGTAATGCATTAGGATTAATAAGTAAATAGCAATTCTAGGGTTGGCTAATCTAATCAAGCTAATATTAGTGCATTTACCCATTCAGACCTGCTCCTCAACTTAAGCTTCCAAGTCTTCCTGAGAGAAACCTTTAGTAGCACCTGTCATAGACTCATAGACATCTCCTTACAATAACTAGTTCCCTCCACTCTTTTTCAGGGTCTTCCTGGCATCCCATCGTTCCCTTATTCCCTTATATATCACTATATTTACTCTTTCCTATCCTTGTCTTTTTTCTTGCCTTCTTTTGATTTCTTCTTGGGTATCTTCTCTTCCTTCTCCGTCTTCTGTTTCTCCTGCTCCTCTTCCTCAAGCTTCTCCTGTTTCAGTCTTTTCTCCTTCGCTCTTTGTCCTTTCACTCTTTCTTTCGTCTCCTCTTCGTCCTGCTCTCTTGCTTTTTCTCTCCGTGCTTTAAATCTGTCTTGTCTTCCCTTCAGCAGGTTTCTGTTTGGGATGGCTTTGTGTCTGAGGCCTCTGTTTGAGCTCTCCTGAGCACCTTTCCTGGATTTGCCCCGTTTGCCTCGTTTATCATCGTCGTCATCATCATCGCTGACCCACGACCAGAAGGTGTCCCATAGAGAGGTCTCAGGCTTGAGGAGAACATAGAGAGGGTATTACTACACAGATAGTTTTTTTGCTGCTTTTTTGTTATATTTCTTAAACTTTATTTTTTTATTTTTCCCCAATTTACACGGCCAATTACCCAACCCACTCACTAGGACTCCCTCTATCACAAGTGATGCCAAAACACCAGGAGGGTGAAGACTAGCACATGCCCCCTCCAATACATGTGAAGTCAGCAACGACTTGGCTCCGATACATCAGCTCACAGACGCTTTGTGCTAAGCGACATCACCCACCCAGAGAGAGCAAGGCCAATTGTGCTCTCTCAGGGCTCTGGCAGCCAATAGCAAGCTACATGAACAGGATTCGAACCGGCAAACTTCTAATCATAGTGGCAGAGATTAGTCCAGGGGCATCGCCTGGCCTGGGCTTCCGGCCACTGAGCATTGTGTAAATGGAAAATCTCTTAACGCTTATCACGAAGCCGGTTTAAGGATAAAGTTACGCCTTTCAGGAGAAACAGCCAATCAGCTTGCTTGCTGGTTTTGCGGAGTGTGGTGGGCTAGTAGGGAATTAAAGGTAAGTTTAATTTCACTGGCCACAACCAGACCTGATTACTGCCAGACATGACCTGCCTATAAGGACGTAAATTTTGGAGTCAATCACTTTTTTTTTGCAAAAGGTTTCTTCTTCACACTCTATGCTGTGTGCATAGACTGTGTATAGCTGGACAGAGCATCGTCTCTCAACCGAACAGGTCGGGCGGCCCCTGCTGTTCGGTTTCAGAAAGCTGTGTAACCCCACCCATCCCCATAGATTTCAATGGCAAAACAGAACATCTTTCAATCACGTTATATTGTCAATTTCTTATATCCCCATAGGATTTGTTTTTAAAAACGTTATTCAGCTCTATTCAAAAAAGGTGTGGTTATTGTAAAAGGGCTGGTTATGGGCGGGACCAAGAACAGACCGTCAGCTCCGCTCTGCAGCCTGTGACCGCGAGGCAGCCCTCAGGGGCGGGGTTATTCAAATGAGTAGGCTGTCTCTCCACAGTCTTTCTCCCTCCTCTGGTCTCTACTGCGCAGACTCGGGTTTCAGGATCGCCAACATGGCGGAAGATTTTGGGAACGGTGACACGGCGTCCGTCTTTTTTACAGTCTCTGGCTGTGTGTAATTGAGCATGCATGGTGTGTTGGATGGTGGTTATCCTGACCTGAGGTGGTGGTAGTCGCCCCTTCCTGATTGCAGTGTGTCTCATATTAAGTGCAGTATCGATGGCGTCTACATCACTTCCGTCTTTGCGGCCTCGTATGGCCTCTGAGGGACAGAGGAAAAAATGATAACTTGTGGTACACCAATATAATTGCCATAAGGAACTGTTTTTCCCAAAATAACAAGAAGATCCACTTGTACAATGGCATGAAAAAGTTATTGCCGCCAAGTATGGCACATCCAAGTTTTTATGTTTTTGGTGGCAGACACCTTTTCACACAGGGCTGGATTGGTTTTAAAGTTTTTTTCCTTTAAAAAATGAAATCTGTAGGGGGGGCAAAATACTTTTTTACGCCACTGTAAGTTCATAAAGTATCCTTTAAATGAAACAGCCTCAAGCCAACTAGACCAGTACCCTTGAGCTGGACACTTCTTGGAGCTTGTCCCAAAACATATGCAAATTCACTGACCTCCTAGTCTCTGGAGACCTGAGGTGACGACCAGTATGGTTATTGCGATGATGAGGCAGCGGTTAAGCGTCACTCCCTCCCATGGTATATCAATCTGGGCAATGTTCTGAATGGACAGGGCTTTGCGTAGTGGCACTGTGAATGAGAGGTGAAGATAAAGTGAAGTTAAACAGTTATGGAGGTACTCAGTGCAACAAAAAAAAACTTAGCACTTCAACTCCCATGTTCTTAATTCTTATTGACCACAAAACCAAATAGATAACCAATACATAGCTACCCACCATGCTAAGTAGCCTTCAGCTAGCTTTCATGCATTATTAGCAATGCTAGAACGTTCTAGAAGGGAAGACCTACTGGCTCTTGAGATGGGGGCTTCACGCGGAACAGCTTTTGGGATCTGCTGAACGATTGGAGGTTCCTGTGGACAGATTGGTATCAGGCATTCAAAATAACACTTTCCATTAGAGCTACTTCAGTTTTTTGCTTTAATACAACTCACACCACAGCAAAATATGGAAATGTGGTTTGGTTTAAGAACCAGTTACCTCATAATTTATCATTTTCAGGCTATTGAGTGCATCTGAATGTAAGCCACACCCACTAATTTATGTCACATGGCTGGTTTAAAAACATACAGTAGCCTACCAGAACAAATCACAAGAGTTAAGTCATAATATTAAAGAGAAAAGTAGATTAATTACTTGGGCTTCTAGTTTAAGACGCTCAGAGGGAAAGGAGCATTTTCTGCTCATGACCTGTTACAGGGCTGCTGTGATTACCATCAGTTAGTTATATTTATAACCTGCTGATTATTAATACTATAGTGTTACAGTTAGATTCGGCCTGGGCATGTGCATTACTTCTCGGAGGTTACTTTAGTTAATGTGATCAAAGAAAAGTCAATACAGACTTTTCCAGTCATGAATAAAGGAAATAAACATTTTACTGATGCAGGATGACTGACTCTGTGTTGTATAAATTATATTACGATCAAAGTTATGATACGGAATGTGGAATTGTGTTTATTGGCTTAGTTCCAACTGTACACTGTATAAAAAATGAGAAAAGAAAAATAATATAAACATGTATATAATGGAATTTGGGACAGTTCTATAAATGGCTCATAGGAGACCTGCTTTAAATCTGTAACACTATATAAAATTCAAATAGTTGGTCTAAAATAACAATAACACGATGTTTCAAGATGTCACTTTGAGTGGACAGTTTATATAATAATTCTAATTAATCTAACAATTTATTCCAATATGTTTTTTAAAAATGTGTTTTAGATGTGACCAAATGTAACTGTAACATGTAGGACATTAATATCATGTTATTACACTAAAAACAATTAGCCTTTTTTATAGAATTATTTTTGTAAGCCTAATTTACATTTATGGGAGAATAATACTTTTACTTCGCTACATACTTTTCCTGATTGATGGTAATTTAAGACTTTAGACTAAACATCTGAATTGATACAAACAATAGGTTATTTAAGCTTTGGACTTATTTCTGTAATAACTACACAACACAATACTTGTACTTTTACTTTTAGTACTTGAGTAGGAAAATATAGAATAAACTACTTGCAATACTTAAGTACAAAACATTTGAGTACTTTAATACTTCTACTTAAGTATGATGCATAAAGAACTTGTACTCAAGTCACTTTTTTGACAGACTACTTGTACTTTTACTTAGGTCTGGAGCTCTAGTACTTTATACATGTCTGCTTTTAATGCACGATTTACGCTGATGTTGAGTAGCTGCAAATATTTCTGCTAATATTGTACACACTTATTTTTTATGGGAGAAAAAAGCACTTTTAAAACTTGTCAGCCCATAAACAAAAAAATAAACATACATTATATTAGCTACACCATTATATAAGCCACAGTGTTCAAAGCATGTAAAAAAAGTAGTAGCTTATAGCCCAGAAATTACGGTAATTATCTCTTTCAAACAACATACTTCAGTCAGCCATAATATTAGCACTTAGCCATTAGCATGACTAGGCAACCAACACACTCTGAGGAAAGTGAGCCAAATATCCAGCTTTGATTGATCAGACCAGCATCACAATGGCAGTGATGAGAGGATTTGCCCTCGCTTGGACTCCGGCTGCTGATGGTAAAGCAGCATCATGACCTGGAATGATTGATATTTGTAATTTCTGGGCCAAAGCTTCAACATAGTCTTAGTCTGCTGAGCCACTCAAGGCCCAAGATCCCTTTTTTTTAGGAGTTAAAGAGTGTATGACCTTGGTTATGGTGCACTGACATCCAAACTCACCTCTCGTACTCGTCTTTGAACGTATGTCTCTAAAAGAAAAACACAAAAGACATTGGTTTATAAACTGTGTGTATATAGAAACAAGACATAAACCAATGTAACTATAGACATATAATGCATGGCACAGAGGGAGGGGGAGGTTTGTAAAGCTAGTGTTTGTCATGCTAGCTGGTGTCCTGTTACTATTGCTGTGTGACTATGCTTCAGTATGTGGCCAATGCTGGTCACGGCCAGCCTGGTGTATTATTAGACACACAGGTTCTTTCAGGTCCTGAAATATCACTGCTGCTTTAAACCTCAAGTGTATGTTGGCCAATACACAGCTTTGTGTCCTTCTCTGTAACTAAAGAGATTGTAACTCAGAATATAAAATTATTATATAAGACCAATTGGTACCTTTGGCAGTGTGGGCAGTGTGCCAAGTCCTGCTGGAAAATAAAATCCTCATCTCCATAAAAGTTGTCAGCAGAGGGAAGCATGAAAACACTGCACTGACTTTAGACTTGATAATAAAACACAGTGGATCAACACCAGCAGATGACGGACATGTCTCTCCAAACCATCACTGATCATCAGTAAATTTTACAATTCATTTGTAAATCAAGGGAGCAGAGTCTGGAGGAAGAGTGGAGCGACACACAGTCCAAACTGCTCGAGGTCTAGTGTGAAATTTCCACCAATCAGTGATGGTTTGGATAAAGAGACATGTCATCTGCTGGTGTTGATCCACTGTGTTTTATTATCAAGTCTAAAGTCAGTGCAGTTTTGTTTTCCCACAAAATCTTACAGCACTTCATGCTTCCCTCTGCTACTGACAACTTTTATGGAGATGCAGATTTCATTTTCCAGCAGGACTTGGCACACTGCCCACACTGCCAAAAGTACCGATCGATCTATAATATCTATAATATTCTAATTTTCTGAGGTACTGACTTTTGAGTTTTCATTGTGTGTAATACATCTATATAATATATGAGGTTCACGTTTTGAACTGAATTACTGAAATAAAGTAACTTTTCAATAATGTTCAAGAGATGTGGATTTCATTTTCCAGCAGGACTCGACACACTGCCCACACTGCCAAAAGTACAAATATATTTACATTTTCTGAGACACTGATTTTTAAGTTTTAATCAGCTGTAAATAATATAATAATGTAATAAAGGAAAAAAAAACATTTTAAATTATATTTAATTTTTTGGAGATGCACCTATAGATGGCGTAAAGGTTCCAAATGTGTTGTCCTGTGATAATCCATCTCATTTTAAATCAGGGATACGTTTGTGTCTAGAGACACGTTTGACCACCCCATAGCAACTGTGTCATCATGGAAACTTTTGTAAGAGCAGCAGTATGTGGACGAGCATTGTCCTGTTGGAATAGTGCACCAGAGTGTGCCTTCAGAAAAGGTAAAGCCACTGACTGCAGGACCTCATTAATAAAATGTTGGGCTGAGAAGTACACTCACACCATGACACCAGGTCTTCTGGATGTGTGACATGATGCTGATCATGGTGCCTCCAAAGACCAAAGCAGGACTCTTAAGCCTCTAAGTCTCTAAAGATAGGGTATGGGGGGTCCTGGTCAGTGGGTTGGATGGTTGGCCATGTAAATTGGGTAGAAAAATCTCTAAAGATGACCTACTGTCATTCTGAGTCACTCCATGACTCAACTCCATGTCTGGCATGACTACCCACCAAGTTTCATTCCTGTTGTAAGTGCAGTATTTTTTTATGATGATGTGTGTATTAAGAGGCTGGGATTGAGATGATGAGTGCGTGGTGCACCTGTACCTGTCCCAGTCCGGCGACCTGTTCTAAAAGATTTTTGTGGAGGAACATCTTGTAATGGTGTCCCGAGCTCGTCGTCAAACATCTCAAACGTGCTCTCATCCATCCTACGCCTAAAGAGCCCAAAAAAAGATAATTTTCCTTTAGGTCTGTCACAATAATTACATTATCGACTTATTATACATTAAATAAACATGACCTCAATAATATTTGATAATCGTGATATCATCTATTGTGTTCATTTGAATGTTTGTTCACATACAGGAGTTGGACCACAATAATTTATTGTCCCGATGGACCATTCTGGTGGAAACAATCCGGATAATACAGTATCTGGGTTAGCACCGAACATCTCTTTCAGACAGCTTCCTCTTACAGCATCCACAGTTAATCCTGTTGGATGTGGTTGGTCCTTCTTGGTGGTGTGCTGACGTTACCCTGGATACTGTGGCTCTTGATGCATCACAAAGACTTTCTGTCTTGGTAACAGATGCTCCAGCAAGATGTGCACCAACAATTTGTCCTCTTTTGAACTCTGGTATGTCACCCATAATGTTGTGTGTATTGCAATATTTTGAGCAGAACTGTGCTCTTACTCTGCTAATTGAACCTTCACACTCTGCTCTTACTGGTACAATAATGTGCAAATAATGAAGATTGATCACCAGGCTGCTCCAATTTAGCCATGAAACCTCCCACACTAAAATGACAGATGTTTCAGTTTCAATGTCCAACCCCTGTAGGTAACAGTGAACAGTATTTTAGCCAGTCATAAAATGATTACGACTATGACTATGATTATTTAAAATGTTTTTGTATTTAAAAAACATATATTATTGCTTTTGCTTTGTTATGTTATACTATTAGCATTTTTGTCATTGGAATTTAATTTAATGGTTTTAAAATGACAATAATATCATTTATCGCAATAATTTCCACAAAGAAATGCTATAATGACAGGCCTATTTACCTTAGTTAAATGAAAAACTGAATAGACATTGTAGACCTCAGTGATTATTACAGCAATGCTAAGTTCTTGCTTGCAACACCAAGCTATTCATTCTACTCAACTGCTTTTAAGACTCTGAGGAAGATTTAATAGAGCATTCGAAATGTTTCACAAACTGTCAAACACCAATGAATGAGCAGAACATTTGCTCCCCGTTTATTGATTTGGGTTCACCGGGGGCTATCTCACAAATCACAGAACTCTCACAGATCTCATCATTAATCAACATTGCAAAAAATATCATAAACATACAATTTAAAAGACTAATTGACACACCCAACTGCTAATTATTATCTGCACAAGCTGCTTAGTCATCAGGATCCCAGCTGCAGTACATTTCAAAAGGGGAAACCACCAACGCTCCAAAATTAAATCCATAATTAGATCCATAATTAAACCTCTGGGATGTAAACAAAGTGATTCACAGTAGTTTGGTGGGAAATAGTTCAGTGTAGAGAAACTTACAGACTCTTAATTTCTTTGCATTCATTACTGTCCAAAAGAAACAGTGAAACTATATATAATGGTAATGGTGGAAAAATATTGTTATCCTCTTTCCACCCTGTTCTTCAATCCTCAGGACCCCACAGAGGAGAGAAAACCACCACAGAGCAGCTATTATTATTTGGGTGGTGGGTCATTGATTCGCAGAGCTGCAGTGAGTAACACTGATTAGCATGGTTGTGGTGTATGAGGTGTTAGTGTGTGCTGTGCCGATTGTACAAGTGGATCCAGCAGATGCAGCAGTGCTGCTGGAGTTTTTGAACTCCTCATTATCACTGCTGCTCTGAGAATAGTTCATTAGTAGCTTCCTGTGGGCAGAGCTTCTGTCTCTGACTGTCTCTACTTAGTCCAGACATCCCAAGTTGCAAAAATTAATTTCAGGGAGGTGCCCCCGGACCTGGACTTGGAAACGCCCCCCCTCCCCCTATCCATGTCTATATATATATACATATATATATATATATATGTATATATATATTGTGGTAGGCCCCTGAGGTTAGGGGCGTGACCACTGTGACCCGGAAGGAGGAAGCTCACAGAGATACACAGACATGGGGAGTAAATGAACTCAAATCATACCTTTATTGGCTTGAAAATGCCCTCCACCACACCCAGAATAAACTTAAAACATAACTCAGCCCAATGGGGCTCTAGAGTCCGTAGAATTACTTAGTTTTTAAGTGTTCATACGAGTCCGCGCAGCCTCAGCCCCCAGCTCCTCAGTGAGAGTTCTCTCAAATGATGGCGGAGGCTGAGTATATATGCCTGTCTCAACTGGCGGCTCAATCAGCCCTCATGCGGGCCAGCTGAGACAGGCATGGCTTTGCGCTCTGGCGTGGGGCGGACCCACAACTCCCCCGCCTCCTCACGCCACAATATATATATACAGACATGGATATACTTTAGAGTAGTCAGATGTGAAATGAGTTTTGATGGGAGCCATGACGCTCCTAAACGCATCCCATCCCAGAGTCCTAGCATCCTAGCATGCGCTTCATGAATATGCACAGCTTTCTCTCCCTCTTCTTCTCTTTCACACCCTCTGCTTGATCACTGTCGCATGCTAGATTCCAGGAGATTTTATCTGACTTGCGTTCAGTGGAGGACAGTGAGTGATTAAACACAGTGTTTAAAAACTCCAGCAGCACTGCTGCAGTTTCTGATCCACTCACTGTACCAGCGCAACACACATTAATGCCTCATACACCACCACCATGCTTATCAGTGTTACTCACTGCGCTGAGAATCAAAGACCCACCATTCAAATAATACAACTCTGGAAAAAATTAACCACTTCAGTTTTTAAATCAGTTTCTCTGATTTTGCTATTTATAGGTATATGTTTGAGTCAAATTAACATTGTTGTTTTATTCTATAAACTATATACAGTATACTATTATATTTATAAATTATTTGCAAAAAAATTGGAAATGGTCAAATTAACAATAAAGATGCAGAGCTTTCAGACCAAATAATGCAAAGAAAACAAGTTCATATTCATAAAGTTTTAAGGGTTCAGAAATCAATATTTGATGGAATAATCCTGTTTTTAATCACAGTTTTTATGCATCTTGGCATCATGTTCTCCTCCACCAGTCTTACACACTGCTTTTGGATAACTTTATGCGACTCACTCCTGGTGCAAAAATTCAAGCAGTTCAGCCTGGTTTTGATGGCTTGTGATCATCCATCTTCCTCTTGATTATATTGTGGACTTTTTTCAATTTGCTAAACTAAAAAAAAACTTGGTCCTCAGGTTTTTCAAACAATACTTTTTGGATGTGATTTCTGATTGTGGTACTTAAAAAGTATTTAAAGAATTGAATAAATTATTTAAATGAAATTCCCATTTAAATCTCTTTATATTCCAGAACATTCACACATTATCACAACACATGCTTTTATAGCTAAGCTGTCGGTTCATGGGAGGAGCAGGCAGGCGGTTCAGGAGTTCAGGAGAAAATGTCAGGCAGCATGTGATGCAATGCTGGCACAATACTCCCTCAGTGCTATTGTAGTAGCAGGGACATTCTCAAATTGATTTCGACCCAAACACTCATTAAAACCAATTTACTGTAAGAAATCTCTTACTTTCATTACTTTCATTGCTGGAACGTTCGATAACAAGGCTTTCTCAGCTTGAGGAGATCAACATGTGAACAAACTACACAGTGAGAGTCCAAGAATAGCACAATGGACATCCAGCGGCAGCACCAAGGGGTCCAAGCACTTTACACATTCCAGCCCATATCACGACCTTTGAACTTCCAATCAGGAGACTTTAACTTACCTGCCTGGACATGAGGAGGGGTTCAGCACGGAGGAACCGTCGGGCCGAGCTCTGATGCTGTGGTCCTTGTGTTAAAAACACACCCCCAGGCATACGTGCCACACACACACACACATAGTCTGTCTGTGTGTGTGTTGTCTGACAGCTCAGAACAGGTGCAGTGGGATGAAAAAGACCCGAAGCCTGAAGGGTCAGGCTATTGGAGGAAGCTGCTAATGCGCACCACAAAGCATGATGCCTTCCTGGGTCCCTAAATATGGTAGAATTACCCATCTGATGTAAGTAGTGATAACAGTACATAAGGGCCTTTATGTAATATGTAATATAATGGGTTTGTATTTGATAGCAGTTATTATAGAGCAGAGGATCCAGTTAGAAAAAAATCCTTAATCTGAGGTCCAGAACACAGAATCAGTGCCATTTCCTGTTTGTTAAAGTAGGTTATACCAACATTGTATGAAGTACAGCTCTGGAAATTAAGTTGAGAGACCACTTCAGTTTCTCTTATTTTGCTAATTATAGGTATATGTTTAAATAAAATGAACATTGTTGTTTTATTCTATAAACTAGGCACAACATTTCTCTCAAGTTCTAAATAAAAATATTGTCATTTAAAGCATTTATTTGCAGAAAAGGAGAAATGGCTGAAATAACAAAAAGATTCAGAACTTTCAGACCTCAAATAATGCAAAGAAAACAATTAATATTTATAAGGAATAAAAAATTAAGCATTCATAAATCAATATTTGGTGGAAAAACCCTGTTTTTTAATCACAGTTATTTTCATGCATCTTGGCATGTTCTCCTCCACCAGTCTTACACACTGCTTTTGGATAACTTTATGCTGCTTTACTCCTGGTGCAAAAATTCAAGCAGTTCAGTTTGGTTTGATGGCTTGTGATCATCCATCTTCCTCTTGATTATATTCCAGAGGTTTTCCATTTGAAAATCAAGGAAAAACATCATCATTAAGTGGTCTCTTATTATTTTACATATCTGTATATTTCTGGTTCTGAAAACTGAAATCTGCAGTGTCATTTTTCACCACTAGAGAGCACAGCCAACCTATCCATTCTGACTGTAGGAGGTTGTGGCACAGATCTGTTTGGGCAAGCGTTGAAGATTTCGAGAGAAAGGATGTGAATACCCAGTAGGCAAAAATTTAAACCCGCAGTAAACTGTCTGCTCAATTTGGCCTTTATCTGCAAATGTGATTTTATTGCGGTGGAAATCTCTGGAAACAAAACCGTATAAGCAATGAATCATGGCTGCATCGCTTTGGGTCAGAGTGGTGTTACTAATGTTGACTATTCCCCGGCGAAACTACAGGAGTATTACTATTCTCTCCCATGGCAGTTATTGCATCATGACCAATATTCACAACTAGAAAGCCGTGTCTTCTACCCTTCACGCATGATGGCACTGATAGTAGATGGCTGGCAAGGTGAGATTAGCCGACAGCGTAGCCTAGTCTGCTCGGCCTGAGAGCTTTCAGCTGTCTGTTCTTATAAAACGAGCCCTGGGGGATTAGAGCCAGTTGGCTGGTGTTTTTTTTTTTTTTTTTCCTTTTTTCTTTCCTTTTTTTCTGCTTTTTGAAGGCAGGGGTTCAGGGGTGGACATGTCTAAGTGAATTCAGTGACCTTTGCTTTTGCACTGTCAGTGGTCTGGTTGTAAAGTCTGGCGGTGTGAAATCATGTGAAACCTCTGTGTAAATGCGGGAAAGCCACAAATATGCCATAAATATAACAGAACACGTGCAGTGTGTGCCCTTTATATACTATTGTTTAGGTTTATTTTGCAGTTATGGATGGAATTTAGCAGCATAAATCATCTGGGTCATATGAACAGTTACATGTAGGCTATTTCTGGTTGCTTCTACACAGCAATTCCTTTTTAGGATTATTTTTTTTATATAAACTCCCTAAGAGTTAATATCAACTCATTTTAAGTGTATATGCATGACCATCGAATAAACTCTATGCAATCCTGCATTGCAGTTTTCATTGCGATGCCTTCAGTGTTGGTCTGGGTTCTTTTGTGACCTCCTGGATGAGTTGTCCATGCCCTTTTGGAGTAATGGTATCTCCATTTGTGGATAAGAGTTCTCACTGGGGTCTACAGTTTTAGAAATTAATTTTGGTAATCTTTTCCAGACTGATATATGATCAATGGCTTTGTTTTCTCATCTGTTTTGGGTTGTGTGATGTTGTTTTTTTTGACATTTAATCTTGATTTATGTTGTCAGACAGGTTCTATTGAAGTCAATTGAAATCAGCTGTCCAAAAATGTGATTAATCAAAGTTAATTCATGGGGGGACAAATAATTTTAGCGTGACTTTTAGCCTAATGCACAGACTATGGTAGTTAGTTTATTGTGATTACCTTACTCTTTCATAGCATGAAGGTTAGCCTAGATAACAGTTAAACAAAAATGTGTGAAAGTGTAGATTATGGTAACTTGCTCTTATAGCCTACGACACATTGACTAGGCAAACAACCATTATATAAAGTATAATGAAACACCCAATAGAAGGTAGCCCTGGCGGGAAAGACTACACATTGATGGTAAGCTAGGATTGGGGGACACGCCCATTAGAGAGTTACGCTCGTCAACACGTTGGAATAAACTCTGAAATAAACTCTACACCACCAAAGAGTTCCCCTCAACTCAACTTGTAGTTTAAGTTGGAGAATAAACTCAGACAATTTAACACTTTCACACATTTTTGTTTAACTCCAGATTTTTAAACTCCAGAAATGTGCTGTGTGCTAGCTACTAGCTACTGTTGTTAGCTAGGCTAGCCTTGATGCTATGAGAGAGTAAGGGAATCACAGTAAACTAACTACCACAGTCTATGCATTAGGCTAAAAGTGACACTAAAAGTATTTTTCCCGCCATGAATTAACTTTGATTAACCACATTTTGATTGTAATTTACTTAAATAGAACCTGTCTGGCAACATAAGATTAAAGGTCTAAAAAACATCACACTATGTCTCGATCTAAAATAAAAACCAAACATGAGAAAGCAAAGTTATTGATTATATATCAGTCTCTAAAATTTTGACACTCCAGTAAACCACAATGAGAGCTGTTATTTACAAATGGAGATATCATTACACCAAAAGGGCATGCACAACTCATCCAGGAGATCACAAAAGAACCCAGACCAACATCTAAAAAAACTGCAGATCAAAAGAAATCTGTAGGGGGGCAACTACGTTTTGAAAGCACTGTATATGAAGAGATATTACACCATGATTATATCATTAGTAGGTTAAATGTACAAGTTAAAAATCTCTTAGTACACAAAGTTAATCTTTCCTATTGGCTTTCGGCATCATTTGTTTGCTTAATTGCTTGCATACCCATACTGCCACCATAAGTGTATTCAGTTAGATTTTATAGAAACATTTAACTGTCTTGCCACGGTTGTAGACCATTAGAGCAAGTCACCACTTTCTTCAGATAGAATGAGATGGAAAATCGGCCGACAGAATGGAAGCAGTGTGATTTTATTAGGAATAAAGTTACAAAACCACTACATAACTAACCTTTTTTTAATAAGCAACAGTTATTTTGAGTATATTAAATGACTAATAAGAAATATTAGAGTATAGAAGAAGAAATGACTACTGGTAATCATGTTCCTGTTTGAAACTACAGACTGATGGTGAGTTAAGGGTGTGAAGACATGACCACTTATTATGCAAATAAATTATGCTTGAAACCAATAGAGAAGATGTATTTTTGCAAGATGTACTAAGGAATGTAAGGCAAGTATATATTTTTATTTTTGTGTGTATTTTTTGTGTCTTAGATGTTCCTTTTCAGTAATATTTACTCAAAATATGAAGTAAACATAACAGCAGCATACTTGCTCCTGTTGTTGCAAACAGCAATGCAATTGTGTTTGGTTTGCTGATGCCTCACAAAAGCCCTTGATGGCCAAATCCAGGCCAAAGACGTATCAGAGGACAAGAGGAATCGCTCCCTACTGATCTCAGAGCAGCAGGGTGACCTGAAACCAGTCCAAGTTAAATGCAGAGTCTTAGGACTACATGTCCCCGCTGTAGCCGCCTGTGCGAGAGCTTAGTGCCGGGTAAGAAAGTGGGCTAATGTAGCCCTGGGCATCCCCGTGCTCTACATACCCAGCGCCAGTGAAGCATCGGTGGGACTTCTGAGCTTGGCGTTTTGTCCCTCTCTTTAGAATCCAGTATGAGGGACGAGGCTCTTCTCTCTGTGTGTTATTAGATGAAAAGGCTGGGAGCTGAGTGGGGGAGGAAGACCTTGGCTAAGGACAGGATGCTGTAACTGTGGGTTTAAGTGGTGAGGTCAAGGATACAGCATGTAGTACCACAGGTGTAGTATTACAGGTGTGGTATCACACACACACTCTAAAAAACAGAGGTACCATATGAGTACTTTTTTGTACTCAAAGCTACACTCTTAATAATTTGTACCCTCAAAGGTACAATATTGGTCTTTACAGGGTCAGATTTGTTCCCTCTGAAGTACAAAGTCATTCCTAACGGCAATAAGTACAAAATTGTACCATTTATTCGGCCAAAAGGTACATTCAGTATTCTGTATCACTGTACTGATAAACCATATATATTTTAATTGCACAGGTTTTATTTAAAAGCCAGACCATTTTCGATCATCAAGTTTTTTGAGCCATATTTAGTTGATGATAATATTTATAATCTTTATTGGCACAAAAACCATGGGTACAAAAAAGAACTTTCACTGAAAGGTACAGCCCCAGCAACAAGCTTTGTACCCTTTTAGGTACAAAGCTGTACTAATATTTCTTAGAGTGCATTTTAATCCTGGATAAGTTAAATTGATTTGAAATTTAGTTGAAATTAAGGTCATTTGTTAGCTCTGCTTTTTTTTAAATGGTGTTTACTGAAAAGCTGACTTTAAACTTTTAGTTATTAGGGCTAAAGTATAAGTTCATTTAATTGATGTGTGATGATCTGTGTTATATCAATTGCTTTGCATGATAATTCAACTTTAATTAAAATGTTGTGGTCAGGTGAATTTTTTCAATAAAAAAACTTTATTTAATTTAAGTAAAATAGTTTAATATAGATACGGAAATATGAAATTACACACACCGGCCACTTTATTAGGTTCACCTTGCTAGTACTGAGTTGGATCCCTTTTTGCCTCCTGAACTGTCTTAATCTTTTGTGGCATAGATTCAACAAGATAATGGAAACAATCCTCAGAAAGTCTTGTCCATATTAACATGATACTATAGCATCACGCAGTTACTGCAGATTTATCTATCCATGATGTGAATTTCCCGTTCCACCACATCCCAAAGCTGCTCTATAGGATTGAGATCTGGTGACTGTGGAGGACATTCCAGTACAGTAAACTGAGTACAGTTTGAGTGAGATGATTCACGCTTTATGACATGGCACATTATCCTGCTGGAAGTAGCATCAGAAGATACAGGTACACTGTGGTCTTAAAGGGATGGACATGGTCAGTGTTACAACCCCATTAGTTTGTCTAGGGATAAGAGGGGTATGTAACATTGTGGATAAGTTTAATGAGTGTATGGGTGTGTGAAACTGTGAGGGAGAAAACCACAGACCAGAGAAATTGCCATTTAACCATTTACTGAAGTCACAACTCAATATATACAGTGACAAAATCCAAGTCCAATATTTACAAAAATACAAAGTTCTCAAAAAGATACTTAAATGAAAACAAAAGAAGGGCTGAACTCAGGACGGCACCAAAGGAAAGAACTTAACAAAAAAAAACCAAATCCCTAAGCTAACTTAACAAAAAGAATAACAACTTATCTAATGAAACAATGAAAACAAAAACTAACTACACTAAACCTAATGCAATAAATAAAACATACAGAGAGTGGTGCCCACCCCTTACCTAGGGTGTTTAACAAAAGAAGGCCTGCGTGATGGAAAATATATGAGCGCGCTCCTTCTTACCTGTCCAGCACCTAAAATGAAACAAATAAGAAAACAAAATACTACTGGCTATTAGCCATTTTAGAACTGATTCTCAGAAATACATGATTGTATGTTGCAGCATTGCAGTATGTTTGGGCCACATGGTTTCTCCCCTATCAAACAGCATGGCCACTGCTCTCCCTCTGTGGTGTCTGTCTGTCTGTCCCATCTGTCCTCCATTTCCCTCTGGTGGCAGACCTTAAATAAAAGGAGCTCCACCCACTGTGGAACCTCAGAACCTGGACCACACCCCAGGCTGTACCTGCAAACAGACACACACACACACACACACACAAAACATACACACAAACATGCCCTGCGTGCATTTGCACGTAACAGTCAGTAACAATACTCAGGTAGGCTGTGGTGTTTGAGACACGATGCTCAATTGGTACTAATGAGCCCAAAGTGCGCCAGAAAAATATCCCCCACATCATTTCAGCAGCACCACCACCAGCCTGAAGCGTTGATACAAGGCAGGATGGATCCATGCTTTCATGTTGTTGACACCCAATTCTGACCCTATCATCCACCAGAATGTCGCAGTAGAAAATGTCATCAGAGACTCATCAGACCAGGTAACGTTTTTTTTCTTCTATTTTTCTATTGTCCAATTTTGTTGAGCCTGTGTGAATTTTGTAGCCTCAGTTTCCTGTTCTTAGCTGACAGGAGTCAGGGCACCTGGTGTGATCTTCTGCTGCTGCTGTAGATCATCATCCGCCTCAAGGTTGGACATTGTGTTGTGCTGATGTTCAGAGATGCTCTTCTTCTGCAGACCTCGGTTGTAACGAGAGGTTATTTGAGTTACTGTTGCTGTTCTATCAGCTGGAACCAGTCTGGCCATTCTCCTCTGACCTCTGGCATCAACAAGGCATTTGCTCTCACAGAACTGTATCAGTTCATGGTTGTGGGTGAAAATCCCAGTAGATCAGCAGTTTCTGAAATACTCAAAAATACCAGCCCGTCTTCAACCAACAACCATGACACGTTCAAAATCACCTTTCTTCTCCATTCTGATGCTCAGTTTGAAATGCAGCACATCGTCTTGGCTGTGTCTACTTGCATAAATGCATTGAGTTGCTGCCATGTGATTGGCTGATTCGACATTTGCAAAATGGTATAAAGTGAACACTAAAGAGTCTAGCAACACAGCTGAACCGAGACTATGATGCTTGTTCTTACAGCCTACAACTTCGAGGCCAGGCAAGTAATCATAATATAGGATCTACAAGTTTGCCTACGGTAGACTAGAGGGAATGAACACACACTGATGGTGGGTGTCAGAAACTGGGGGTCACACCCAGTATGCAACTAGATTGGCCAAAAGCCAAAAGCCAATAGAAAAGAGAAGTCAATGGCAACAGAATAAACTATTAAAGTTATTATAAGCTGTTAAAACCCAAAAATCTCTGTTTGAATGTACAGTATATGAGGCCACATATGTACACCTACATACACATGGGTGTAATTTTGGCTAGGTGGGTTCCAGGTGGGTTCCAGGGTGGCTTCAGGGCCCAACATAGCCCCC
This sequence comes from Astyanax mexicanus, assembly GCF_023375975.1. Taxonomy (NCBI): domain Eukaryota; kingdom Metazoa; phylum Chordata; class Actinopteri; order Characiformes; family Acestrorhamphidae; genus Astyanax; species Astyanax mexicanus. The sequence continues at coordinate 49,863,827 of NC_064411.1, read as the reverse complement.
AATTGCTTAACATACTTTTATTTTCCCCCTTTAGGTTTTTCCTAAGAGGTCTGGATTCTGCAGTTCAAAACAGCAGCCAGCTAATCCCAGGGGTGTGTTTATATCTGAGTGGGCATGGTGGGATAATTCACTGAAAACGGAGCACAGCCCTTGATAATTATGCCCTGCTCATATTAAAAAACAATGCTGGCTCGTGTTGAGAGATTACAAGGTACAAAAAAGTGAGCATATGTAACACTGTTATTGTTTTTCACACCTCCGAGTGAAGACTGGATGGTGGTGGTAACACAGTAATACCCAGGGGTGAAGAAACCAGCAGGGATGCGGGACGCTTCCTGTGCAATAATCAAAAACACTTCCTGTGGGCAACTTCCCACAGGTTTTAATTAATATCTGTACTGGGGTAAAATACATTACTTTTACAGGTGTCATTTTGCGGATACTTTCTCTCCTATGGCACTGATAACTTGTGTAGCTCTGCTTTATACAATCCTAAATCTGAAAAAAGTTAAAACAGCATAGAAAATGGAAACATAAATTAATCACAGTATTTCTTAAATGTTCTTTGATTTTTAATTAATTGCAAAAAATCCTGTCATGACTGGACAGAACTCAGACATGTGCAGATGTAAAAAAAATCCATCAATACTCGGTAAGGTGTGTGGGTGGAGTGAAGGTGTATACATTATATAGTGGTGTGAATAGGTGTGATCAATATTCCGGTGATTGACCTCCTGGTGGTGCTGCGTGCAGTGACAGTGTGAGGGAGTGATGTCAGTGTGAAGTGCATTTTGGGTATCGTAGTCTGAAGGCTGGAGATCAAAGGTAAGGCTGAGTGTGTCTATTGACGACAGTGTCTGTTAGACTCTTCTTCTACAAAACATTGTTTTGTTGAAAAATGCATGGATGTCAATGAAAAAGATGCTTTTTGTTTTGTCTTGAAGCGTACTTGAAGTGTACTGACACACCCCATACAATGACAGACCTTGGCTTTGGAAATGTTTCAGATAGCATCCCGCCTCTTAATGTGTTCGAGAGCATCAGTTGTAAAGTAGTGAAGAGGTAGAGTTGGTATACCAGTGATTAGCTGTTTGAGAAATGTTCTAATCCATATTATGGCAAGAAATACTCAACTAAGTAAAGAAACCAAGACTTTAGAAATTCGAAACATTTTAAGAACTTTGAAAGTATCCTCAAGTGCACTCACAAAGCCAATCAAAAATGTTATGATGAAACTGGCTCTCATCAGGACCACCCCAGGAAAGAAAGACGAAGAGTTTCCTCTGTTGCACAGGATAAGTTCATCAGAATTACCAGCCTCAGAAACAGAAGTGCCTGATTTAAGACACTGTGTTTGTATTTCACCATTTACTTTGACTTTTATTTAACTGCAGACAATATGAACCTGTTATATACAGTATTAGATAATCATCAACCATTTTTTAAATTCTCCACACATTGTCTATTTGCGACAGTGTCTATTACACTTGTCTATTCTTCCACAGCCATGCCTTTGTAATATGTGCAGCACATGGTTTAGCATTGTCTTGTTGAATAACGCATGGATGTCCATGGAAAATATGTTGTCTCAAAGGCAGCTTATGTTGTGTTTTTATGTGTTTGAGAGCATCAGTTGTGAAGTTGTGAAGAGGTAGAGTTACAGGTATACAGTGAATAGCTCTATTTGAGTAATGTTTCATTCCAGATTTTGAGAAGCAAGAACTACTCAACAAAGTAAAGAAAAAAAATACTTCAAGAAATGAAGGTCAATCAATCTGAAACATTTTAAGAACTTATTATTTTCAAGTGCAGTCATCACAAAGACCATTAAAAACATTACAATGAAACTGGCACTCCCCAGGACTGTTTGAGTAATGTTCTAATTTATATTGTATAACTACGTAAAGTACTTCAAACCAAAACAGTTCAAGAACTTTGAAAGTATTCTCGAGTGCAGTAACCACAAAGCCAATTAAAAACATTATGATGAAACTGGCACTCATCAGGATCGCCCCAGCAAATCAAGACCAGGAGTTACCTCAGTTGAACAGGATAAGTTTATCAGAGTTACCAGCCTCAGAAACAGAAGTAGCTGATTTAAGACACTGTGTTTCTCTTTGTTTAATTCTGGTGATGAGCACCTCTTAAAACAAACTGTGGGAAATAAACTCCTGTGTGGAGTGACTGACGCTAATTGTTAGCATTCTGTCACTCAGAGAAACACATGCTGAAGTTAAGCTGCTAATTAGGAGTTTGTGAATCAGTGTGGATTGTTTGGCTCGTGAGCAGATGTGTAATGATACGGTTCATCAGTGATCGCGTTGCTCTGCTGAATGGGAGATGCTAAGACAGACATGTTGCTAAGCTAATCACAAATGTCTGAGGTAGAGAAAAGCGGGGTGAGTGGGGGTTGTTGCTGGTTGGGAGCAGATAGCAGGTAATAAGCTATGTGTGTGTGTGTTTGTGTGTGAATGAGTGTATATGTAGATATCAGTATGATAATCCAGTACATTATTCATATTTCTAGGCAGTGATGACAGGATTTTCTTGTTCGGCTCTTCCCACCTACCGTCTGGCCAGAAAGACACACACTGAGACACACAAACACACACACACACACCCTAGCTGTTTGATGTGTAATATGCTGCACCTGCTTCATTCTTGGTAGGCTGTCAAATTTTAAATTAATTAAAACTGTTTCTCATCTCACAGAGATATCTGTATATACCTCACTGCAAATACTTATAAATATTCAGGTTTTATTACTAATTCATACTGCTATAATATAACCCTGCACTCTGCTACTCCTCTGTACCCCAGAATAAGACTGTGCCTCCTGGGGATGGCTGGCATTGCACTGTGCCAACAGCTAATGTGTTTTCTTAGATAATCTGGCCCAGGACGCCGCTTCTCGTGTTTAATCACAGCAGTCGTGGTGATTATTACAGTGTGTGTCATATATCAGAACTGATGTTCGACAGTGGCCTTAAAATTAATGCTACATGGTCGATATGTAGTTTTATTTAAGTCTAAAAAAAAGCAGCACTTGGTTGAAAAAAGGCCTTTGAGAAAACTACAAAAAAGCTATAGCTGAGCACTGGTGCCCAATTGATCTATATTTATTTATTTATTTGTTTATTTTTCTGGTGCGAAATAAACTTTCAATTTTAACATAAAAGAAAATCTTGAAAAAAAAAAGAGACCACTTAAAAATGATGAGTTTCTTTGATTTTACCAAATTGAAAACTGCTAAAAAATAATCAAGAGGAAGATGGATCATCAGACAAGCCATCAAACCAAACTGAACTCCTTGAATTTTTGCACCAGGAGTAAAGCAGCATAAAGTTATCCAAAAGCAGTGTGTAAGACTGGTGGAGGAGAACATGATGCCAAGATGCATGAAAACTGTGATTAAAAATCAGGGTTATTCCACCAAATATTGTTTTCTGAACTCTTAAACTTTATGAATATGAACTTTTTTTTTTCTTTGCATTATTTGAGGTCTGAAAGCTCTGCATCTTTTTTGTTATTTCAGTCATTTCTTATTTTCTGCAAATAAATGCTCTAAATGACGATATTTTTATTTGGAATTTAGGAGAAATGTTGTCTTTAGTTTATAGAATAAAACAACAATGTTCATTTTACTTAAACATAAACCTATACATAGCAAAATCTGAGACACTGATTTAGAAACTGAAGTGGTCTCTTAATTGTTACTTTTATCTACTAATTACTGCACTAAATTCGTACTGAGTATACTAGCCATGTGTTATTTCTGCCACTATTTGATACAATTAAATAGTAAGTATATTTCTGTAAGCTGTCCAACTGAAAATTAAAAACAAATTAAAAGTGTGATTAAAGTATAGATTTAACCCAACATTAATTTTAAAGAGTGTACATGAACTGGTAAAAAATATCTTACTTACGCTAAACTAACTAAAGTATACTTTAACTACGTTGATTGTAGTTTATAGAATAAAACAATCATATATACTGATTTGTATAACTTTATGCTGCTTTTACTCCTGGTGCAATAATTCAATCAGTTCAGTTTGGTTTGATGGCTTGTGATCATACATCTTCCTCTTGATTATATTCCAGAGCTTTTTAATTTGGCAAAATCAAAGAAACTCATCATTTTATGTGGTCTCATTTTTTTCCAGAGCTGTACAGTGAAACCCCTCAGAATCTTGAAAAAAGCACTAGTTAGAACCTTTTACACAATCAGTCCCTCAAGATCTTATTACTGCCACTGGATTAAGAATAGGTTTGTGGGTGTGCTGTATTTCTGTATTCTGTGTTTCTGAAGGGAACACCCTGTAACAAGCCAGAGCCCAGCAAAGCAGCCGACTTCATCTCTCTTCACGCTGCAGTAGCAGGAGGCTTATTAGGTAACTGTGAGAGAATTGTGCTGTAAAGATCAGAGACCCAGCTGCAGAGTACAAACAAGCGCCGTCTCAGAGCGTTCAGAGGAACCGCGCCGGCACAGATAACAGCGCAGCACTACCAGCAGTACCCATAAGCAGAGAGAGGGGGAGTTAACATAAGGTCACGGCCAGAGTAAAAACATTACTTGTAAACATCTCAGTCCCTGAGGTGGTCCGCCGTGGGTCCTGTAAGAGCTGACCTCCCAGCAGGATAGTGCTGAATGGAAGATGACAAAGTAAAAGCACTTTTCACAGACTTTAGATTATTTCTGGACGCTCGTAGGCTGTGTTATGGGAGAGCAGTGCTTCTCAATGCTTCAGTGATGTTCAGTATAAAAAGAACTATTTAGTGGAAACCCAAGCTGTACTTACTTTCTTAAAAGATTTTGATGCACAATATAAACACGCCCCATAAACAAGAAAAAAGAAAGATTCCAGGCAGTGAATAATTAAAGGAAGAAATATTATTTGCCGACAGGCTTCACATAACACTCTACTGTAAAATTAATGCTCCCAGTTCCAATGTCAGGGAGCAGTTCTCATTTGTTCAAAGGTGCCCTAAAACAGAAAACATGTATTTATCTTGGTAGAGTTAAATAATGAGAGTTAGGGACATTGACGTGAACCGCAAACGTGAACTGCAAAGACTATATCGTCGCTGTCCAATGAAATACAAGTTCTGTATTTCCAAAACACCCATGTTATATAAACATGGTTGAAGCGTTTCAGCTTATGTTTATTCATACTGAAGTTATAAGCAGTGTTTCACCATGAACTGTCAAGGAAGTGTTGCAATCTGGTGGAAACCTGAGATCCTGGAAAAGCCTGATTCTGCTGAAATAATTCTGCGGAGTAATACATGGAGAGCTTCGGTTACAGTGCATTACCGGCTGATAATGGCATTCATAGAACGCCTCTCAGCCAATCACATTGCAGGGTCGGAACTAACTGTGGTAGAAGAATAAGAATAACTAAACAAAAACAATAAACAGAGGAATCGAGCGGTTAAGCCGAGCTGTGGCAACTCCTAGGACGTTCTAGACGCTTGTGCTTTATTCTGAGTGAGGCCAAATGAAAAACAAAGCCACAGAGTAGCCCAAAATCAGCCGAGTACAGCTCCTTTATTATATAACAGCGCCTCCGGAGGTTCCCTGTCCGCGGCGTGATGCGTGTGCCTGTGCTTCAGATGGAGCGCATGCATGTTTGGACTTGAGCCTCAGGCTACAGTGTGTTCACATGTCTGATCCGTTGCAACAGCCTGTCCATCATCTTTCACCACACACACACACACACACACAAATACACACACACACACACACACACACACAAATGCACACAAACACACAGATGCACATCATGGACCATATCAGGCCTTAAAGTCCAGAAAAGAGTCTTTAGATCTGCAGACAGACTACAAGACAACAGATGTGCTTCCTGTTAGTTAGTGTGTTTGTGTGTGTGTGTGTGTGTGCGCACATCCCAGAAGAAAGCAAACTTTCCCTCAGTTGTGTCTGTGTTTAAATTTTCATAAAGACGTTTCAACTCCAGCTACACACTTTATATATATATACGTAGCCATGGCAACCTTATCCACCAGCACACCTTCCCAACTGAGTTTTTAGGGGTTTTCAGACCAAAGCGAGTGAGCGCGTGAGGCGTGTGTGCGGTTGTGTTCTTGTTTTGGTGTGAGCATGTTTGCGTTTGCGGTACACGATGCAAAAAAACGCCCCAGAAACAAGAAAAAAGAAAGATTCCAGGCAGTGAATAATTAAAGGAAGAAATGTTATTTGCCGACGGGCTTCACATAACACTCTACTGTAAAATTAATGCTCCCAGTTCCAATGTCAGAGAGCAGTTCTCATTTGTTCAAAGGTGCCCTAAAACATAAAACATGTATTTATCTTGGTAGAGTTAAATAATGAGAGTTAGGGACATGGACACAGACGTAACGTGAACTGCAAAGACTATATCGTCGCTGTCCAATAAAAAGAAGTATATCCAAAACAGCAATTTTACAGGAGAGAAAAAAAAACTTATAAACTTTCAATGGAAGTCAATGTAAAAAAAGTGTATTTTAGGTCATTTTGTAGTTTTCATCAAGAAATTTTGGCACAGTTTAATGAGTATGTGTTTAAATTACTGTTTGTAGTAAACTAAAAATCGACAAAAATGGAGAACCTTGTTTTTCACTGGACAGCGACGATATTCACTGTTGAAAAAAAGAATGTTTTAAAGTGCTAAGCAGATAGTAATAGGTAGTATTTTGATAAATTTGTTCAATACATAAATTAAGATATCTAGCCAGCTAGATACAGCTGTATACTGTGGTCTTGTGAGCTACCACATCATGTCAAAGACTGCGGTTCAATTCCTGGTCTGGATGACTATACTGCTTTACACCAATAAGAGTCCTTGGGCAAGACTCCTAACGCTATATTAGTCCACCTCTGTAATAGAAATACAGCAACTTACAAATAATGATGTACTTTAGCAAAGGAAGAAATGAGGTTAAAAGTAGTTAGTATGTTAGAGGTGTTAGGAGAGTTGGGAGCTCTGTCTTCAGGAGTTTCTTAAAGGTAAAAAAAATAAGAGACCACTTAAAAATAATTAGTTTCTAACCTGGAATATAATCAAGAGGAAGATGGGTGATGACAAGCCATCAAAACAAGCTTAACTGCTTGATCCAAAAGTTATCCAGAAGCAGTGTGTAAGACTGGTGGAGGAGAACATGATGCCAAGATGTAAAGATGAAAACTGTGATTAAAAAACAGGGTTATTCCACCAAATATTGATTTCTGAACTCTTAAAACTTTATGAATATGAACTTTATTTTTTGCATTATTTGAGGTCTGAAAGCTTAAAGCTTTTTTGTTATTTATCACATTTCTCAATTTCTGCAAATAAATGCTCTAAATGACAATGAGATTTTTATTTGGAATTTGGTTGTAGAATTGTTGTCTGTAGTTTATAGAATAAAACAACAATGTTTACTATACCTAAACATATATCTATAAATAGCAAAATCAGCGAAACTGATTCAGAAACTGGTGAAAGTGGTCTCTTAATTTTTTCAAGAGCTATATATAATAGAGTATATAATGAAGTGCCTGGGCACTGGGTTTATATTAATAAAAGTCAATAAAAACACCTTCACTTTAAATTGCTCTGAGGCTTATTTCTATACAGATTTCAGTATTATTTCCAGCCCTGTTTGAACGCTATCAGAAAACATCCAGTGTCTTAATTAAAGAAATGGAGCACTTCTCCTCCTCGCAGTTGTGGGTTTGATTTTGTGGTGGATGTGGTGGAGTGAACAGGAGATTAATGAGGTGACAGGGGACTCAGCCATGCCGAACAGCCTGCTTTCTCCTCGCAGCCGTTCATTAGGCCGGGTCTGTTGTAGTTTAATATCTACATTAATATCTATTGGTCCGTCAAAGCTGGTGCACACTTTAGTCTCAGTGGATCGTAAGGAACTCTTATAACCCCAATTACTTTCTGCGGAGATGTGCTTCATCATGGGTTTAGACTAAGAGATTGGGGTCTGGATTCAGTGTCAGGGAAACCTCACTGGACGTACTCAGGCCACGCCGGAAAAGTACAGAAGAAGAAGAAGAAGTTTCGGAAGTGGAGTGATGCGTTTGGGTGGAGAGCCGGGCAGAGAGGGATACAGCACTTCAGATTGTCTTTATGAGCTTCAGCTGCTTCCATCAGTCACTGAAGTACTAAGAGAATCCATAAAGTTCAGACCAAAATGTTCTGAAAGCCAGGCATGGGAAAGTTTATGATCTATAACTATAAGCCTGAATTAGAAAAAAAAACGAATGGTATAGTTTGGCAAATAATGCATATATAAAACATTTGTTACATTTACTTTGACTTTTATTTGTCAAAATGTACATAAGATATGCCAATGCTGTTCTTTGTAATCTTCTTCTAGTTAGTATTCTGTTCACACTTTTTCAACGCTTCTTCTCCTACAGCTTTCAAGGATCGTTGCACCCTCACTTAACATTATGTTTGCTTTTTGGAGAATCCTGTTGTACAGTTTTTGAACTGCTTATATTTTCCCCATAGAATTTCCCATTAGAATTTCAAAGATCTCTAAAGATCACAATTTTTTTTAACCTGGAACCACAAAATTTGGTATTCTTCTTGAACCAAATCAAATTTACGATTTTGGACAAAACCAGCAAACTCTGGGGAAAGGTTTTGTGATTTCAAGATCTAACTGAAAGGTTGTTGCCATCGCTCTATTAGCCGTAAGTATTTGCTTTAAAGGTTTTGCCAGATGTTGCAGACTCCAACATTTAGCCAAACGTTTTTGGACTCTGAATTTAAGAACTATTACTATTTACAAATTTACGAACTACTATTATGTATTAATTTAACGTACCAGTGAAGAGAACAAATGCAAGTCTGAGCTGAACACCTGTGATTTTCAGTCCCTCAGACATTTACTTTGACTTTTATTTGTCAAAATGAACATAAGATATGTCAATGCTGTTCTTTGTAATCTTCTTCTAGTTAGTATTCTGTTCACACTTTTTCAACGCTTCTTCTCCAACAGCTTTCAAGGATCGTTGGACCTTTACTTAACATTATGTTTGCTTTTTGGAGAATCCTGTTGTACAGTTTTTGAACTGCTTAGGATTTTTCCCATAGAATTTCCCATAAGAATTTCAAAAATCTCTACAGATCACAATTTGTTTTTACCTGGAACCACAAAATTTGGTATATTTGCACAGTCAGTATTGCATAACAGTTTCATATGGAATTCTTCGTGAACCAAATCAAATTTACAGTTTTGGACAAAACCAGCAAACTCTGGGCAAAGGTTTTTATCATTTCAAGATTTAACTGAAAGGTTTTGCCATCGCTCTATTAGCCGTAAGTATTTGCTTTTTAAAGGTTTTGCCAGATGTTTCAGAGTCCAACATTTAGCCAAACGTTTTTGGACTCCACTATTTATGAATTTAAGAACTATTACTATTTGAAAAATTTATGAGCTACTACTATGTTTTAATTTAAGGTACCGGTGAATGGAACAAATGCAAGTCTGAGCTGAACACCTGTGATTTCTAGTCCCTCAGGTGGCTCTGCATCAAGAACCACCATTCAACAATAACTGAAAGAACCACATGAACAAAGAATTAAACTGCCAAAAAGAGTAACATTCACAAAATCCACTTAAACCTTTACTGTGCAGAACAGAAGCCTTATGTTAACTATGTGCAGAAGTGGAGGCAGCTGGGATGCACCATTACCCAGTGGATTCATGTATTGCACTGAGAAGAATCAGTATTCCAGATATTTTAGAAACCAGACTTGGCTACTCCACTGCCTGGTCAAAAAAAGCTTTGAATGCTGCATGCATTCTCTGTGGCATTGTTTTAATATGCTTCTGCAATGACACAGGATTTATTTCAATCCAGTGTTGCATTAATTTTTCACCAAGATCTTGCAGCAGCATTGATGATGGTAGAGTCTGACCACTGCACAAAGCAGCTCTTCTCCATCCAGCACATCCCAAAGTTTCTCAATGAGGTTAAGATCTGGACTCTGTGGTGAACTCTCTCTCAATCCATGTGTGAAAATGATGATCTCATGCTCCCTGAACCCTGAACTCTTTCACAATTCCAGCACCATGAATCCTGACATTGTCATCTTGGAATATGGCCGTACCATCAGGAAAGAAAAAATCCATTGATGGAATAACCTGGTCTATATTTAGTATATTCAGGTGGTCAGCTGACCTCATTCTTTCAGCACATGCTGCAGCATCAATCCCACCTTATTTACTTACTTAAATCCAGGTGGATAACTTTTTTTGGCCAAAAAAAACTCCTACCCAGAATGTGGTTCTGGATTGAGCTTGTGTGTGTATGTATGTATATGTATGTATATATGTGTGTGTGTATGTGAGAGTGAGAAATGGAGAATAAGCCTGTATTGGACATGCGTGGGACAGCTGGAGTGATGGGAACAGACTGAAGCTCAGTAATCACTGTCATTAGCAGTGCAGTGAAGATGGGTCTGGAAGGAACAGGTGTCAGGTTAATTCTGCTTCAGAAATGGTGGCTGGAGGACTGAACGGTGTTGTTTTGCTTGGGGCTTTGACTAATTCCAGTCCCATACATCAACATGGCGGAGTGTTAAATAACAGCTGTGTGTGTGTGCTGGAACATTTGTGCATTAAGAGTTAAAGCCTGCCAGACTGTGAGCATGTTTGTGGAAGAAAAACGAGACTGAGGCTGAGGAGAAGAATTTTACACTGCTGTATCACAACTTATGGATGGATGATGAATGGATCATATGTAGGTAGGTAGGAGGGTAGGTAGGTGGGTAACTTGGCTATGTATGTAGGTGGGTGAATGGGTGTGTAGGTAGTCATGTAGAAGGGTAGGTAGGTGGGTTCTAGATAGTTATGTAGGTAGGTAGGTATGTAGCTGGTTGGATGGTATATAGGGATGTAGGTATATAGGTGGGTGGGGGGATGGGTGAGTAAATGGGTAGATAGGGATCTAGGTATGTAGGTAGGTGAGTGGATGGGTGAGTGGGTAAATAGGTAGGTAAGTGGGTGAATGGGTAGATGGGAGATATGGATGTAGGTGATTGGGTGGGTAAATAGGTAGGTCAGTAGGTAGTTATGTAGATAGGTAGTTAGGTAGGGGGTGAATGGTAGATAGGGATGTTGGTGGGTGGGTGGACAGGTGGCTAAATAGGTAGGTAGGTAAGTGTGTAGGTGGGTGAATGGGTAGATAGGGATGTAGATGGGTGGGTAAATAGGTAGGTAGGTTGGTAGGTAGGTACGTGTGAATGGGTACTTATGGATGTAGATATATAGGTGGGTGGGTGGTAGATAGTTATGTAGGTAGGTAACTTGGCTATGTATGTAGGTGGGTGAATGGGTGTGTAGGTAGTCATGTAGAAGGGTAGGTAGGTGGGTTCTAGATAGTTATGTAGGTAGGTAGGTATGTAGGTGGTTGGTATATAGGGTGGGTGGGGGTAGGTGAATGGGTAGATAGGGATCCAGGTATGTAGGTGGGTGAGTGGATGGGTGAGTGGGTAAATAGGTAGGTAAGTAGGGTGAATGAGTAGATAGAAATGTGGATAGATAGATAGATAGATAGATAGATAGATAGATAGATAGATAGATAGATAGATAGATAGATAGATAGATAGATAGATAGATAGATAGATAGATCTATAGGTAGCTAGGTAGTTATGTTGGTACAGAAGGTATGTAGTTAGGTAGGTGGGTGAATGGGTAGATAGGGATATAGGTATGTTAAGGTGGGTGGTGGATGGGTAGATAGGGATATAGGTATGTTAAGGTGGGTGGGTGGATGGGTGGTTAAATAGGTAGGTATGTAGGTAAGTAGGTGAGTAGATGGGAGGTAGGGATGTAGATGATTGGGTGGGTAAATAGGTAGGTCAGTAGGTAGTTATGTAGGAAGGTAGGTAGTTAGGGGGTGAATGGTAGATAGGGATGTAGATGGGTGGGTAAATAGGTAGGTTGGTAGGTAGGTACATGTGAATGGGTACTCAGGGATGTAGATATATAGGTGGGTGGGTGGTAGATAGTTATGTAGGTACAGTAGGTATGTAGGTATGTAGGTGGATGGGTAGATAGGGATGTAGGTATGTATGTGAGTGGATGGATGGGTGGGTAAATAGGTAGACGGGTTACTTGGCTGTATATGTAGGTGGGTGAATGGGTGGGTAGGTAGTCATGTAGGTAGTTAGGTATGTAGGTGGGAGGGTAGATATGTTGGTAAACTGTGGGCAACTGAAGGCCTCGAAGGATACATCAGTTGCGTCCTCAAAACTGCTTTAAGCGTCGGGTACCTTCTACGTCGTATACAAAAAGTTTTGCATTGTAGATCAGCTTTCTATGACATAACAGCCAAAAAACACAGCCTACGTTAGCTGCAGAATAGGCTTTGGAATACGAAATATTTTTGTACGCTCTTACGTTGGTGACTGCCCTCTGGTACCCAATCCCATGTAAGTAAAAAGAGCAAAAAGGAAACTTTCATTTTAAACTTCACATTGTTTTTGTCTTGTCTTCTACAAGACAAGCTCGACCCATCAAAATATACCCTCTCTTAGTGTTTTACCATAACATTTAATGCATTTTCTAGAGGCTATACAGTAACATTTAAATTGAGGTGCTAAGCAGCTGAAGGCATGTTTATAAACAGCTAATACTGGCCAACTGATATCTAAACAAGCAGATATTTCAAGACAATAAATGGTATATTTATTGTTAGGCAGTAGATTGAAGCATCATTGGGTGGTAATTGTGTTTTCTCTTTTCTAATTAAATGAAAAACAATTCTTCATTTACTGGAAAGTTATCACAGATATTTTCCTTTAATTGTAATAAACCTCACAGAGGCTACTTTTGGTTTTGGGTAGTGTACCTCTTGGTGAGAGATCACAGATTGCTAGACATGCTTTTATGACACCTAAAGACAATAAATACAAAAAAAATTACTAGCTTAATTCAGGCAGTTTTGCTGTTAAACTTTATGGTAACACTTTACTTGGATGGTCCATTTTATGGCCTTGTTGATGCTCCACTGACATTCAACTAACACTGAATTGAATGTCCATTAAATTTAACTTATCCCTAAGTTGAATGTAAATGATTCAATATAGAACCTAACCCTACACCTAACCCTAACCTTAACTCTTAATCAACCATAAAATCTAACCCTACACCTAACCCTAACCTTAACCATTAATAAACCATAAAATCTAACCCTACACCTAACCCTTACCTTAACCCTTAATCAACCATAAAATCAAACCCTACACCTAACCCTAACCTTAACCCTTAATCAACCCTAAAATCAAACCCTACACCTAACCCTAACCTTAACCATTAATCAACCCTAAAATCAAACCCTACACCTAACTCTAACCTTAACCCTTAATCAACCATAAAATCAAACCCTACACCTAACCCTAACCTTAACCCTTAATCAAACCTAAAATCAAACCCTACACCTAACCCTAACCTTAACCATTAATCAACCCTAAAATCAAACCCTACACCTAACCCTAACCTTAACCCTTAATCAACCATAAAATCAAACCCTACACCTAACTCTAACCTTAACCCTTAATCAACCATAAAATCTAACCGTACACCTAACCCTAACCTTAACCATTAATCAACCCTAAAATCAAACCCTACACCTAACTCTAACCTTAACCATTAATCAACCCTAAAATCAAACCCTACACCTAACTCTAACCTTAACCCTTAATCAACCATAAAATCTAACCGTACACCTAACCCTACCCTTAACCCTTAATCAACCCTAAAATCAAACCCTACACCTAACCCTAACCTTAACCATTAATCAACCCTAAAATCAAACCCTACACCTAACTCTAACCTTAACCCTTAATCAACCATAAAATCAAACCCTACACCTAACCCTAACCTTAACCCTTAATCAACCCTAAAATCAAACCCTACACCTAACCCTAACCTTAACCATTAATCAACCATAAAATCAAACCCTACACCTAACTCTAACCTTAACCCTTAATCAAACATAAAATCTAACCGTACACCTAACCCTAACCTTAACCATTAATCAACCCTAAAATCAAACCCTACACCTAACCCTAACCTTAACCCTTAATCAACCATAAAATCAAACCCTACACCTAACCCTAACCTTAACCCTTAATCAACCATAAAATCAAACCCTACACCTAACCCTAACCTTAACCATTAATCAACCATAAAATCAAACCCTACACCTAACCCAAACCTTAACCCTTAATCAACCCTAAAATCAAACCCTACACCTAACCCTAACCTTAACCCTTAATCAACCCTAAAATCAAACCCTACACCTAACTCTAACCTTAACCCTTAATCAACAATAAAATCAAACCCTACACCTAACCCTAACCTTAACCCTTAATCAACCCTAAAATCAAACCCTACACCTAACCCTAACCTTAACCATTAATCAACCCTAAAATCAAACCCTACACCTAACCCTAACCTTAACCCTTAATCAACCCTAAAATCAAACCCTACACCTAACCCTAACCTTAACCCTTAATCAACCCTAAAATCAAACCCTACACCTAACTCTAACCTTAACCCTTAATCAACCATAAAATCTAAACCTAACCTTAACCCTTAATCAACCCTAAAATCAAACCCTACACATAACCCTAACCTTAACCTAAGCTTAAAAACTAACCCTAAACCCAATCCTAAAATATTAAGATTAGAGTTTTGATTAGAGTTGAATATTGGGTTATATTCAATAGAGAACCATTTACTTTCACCTTTTAGTTCATTTACATTTAATAGACATGTAGTTGAATATTAGTTAAATGTCAGCTAATCATTAAAGAGGCCATCAAATGGACTATCCAATTAAAGTGTTACCAACTTTAGTTATGATTTTAGATATTGTTCACAAACACCATCTTGCATTCTGCAATCATTCATTCTTCTGCTTTAAAGAAAGAAATATAAAGCAGCCAGACTCTTGCCTCTGACTAGATCATCAAATATTATTACATTAATGGTCTCTACTAAAGCTAATTAAAGTCAGATTTAGCTTGTGTTAAATTATTCTAAATGAGCATAAATACAAAAGCAAGCCTTACATATGACATTACGGCCTGAAGAAAGCAAGAACAGGGCAGCATCTGAAAAAACAGAGCCTGCAGACTCTTGCAGAAAGTTGAACTGTGACAAACAGACAAGTGTCCACTTTATTGTAGAATTTGTTTGGTATAATCATTATTACATGGCCTTGTCTTATGATGTTTTTTTGCAGGCATATGGCCCAGCAGAACTACACAACAAACTAAGAAAAATAGGATGCTCTAAATTATGATGACTCACCTGTCTGCTGTTGGCAGGCGGCTCATAACTTCATATTTTCATTTTTGTTAGAAATTTTTTTATCTGTAGGCTGACACTTTGTGGTGATGAGTACAGAACAAGCAAAAATAGCTTTGCAGGTAAGTTTGCTTTTTATGTTACTGTTAAAATACTGTACATTAACGTTAGATGATACCAGGAACATCAGGAATTGTATATATTGTATTATATATAGGATACATATTCCGTGTTACTGTGCCTTTGAGGCTGACCAATGTAAATGAGTTGTGTTCATATTAGCTGCCATGCTAGATAGATCAGAGACTGTAAAAAAAGATGGACCCCGTGTCGCCGTTCCCATTCATTCAATGAAAATGAAGCCAAAATCTTCCGCCATGTTGGCGATCCTGAAACCCGAGTCTGTGCAGTAGAGACCAGAGGAGGGAGCAAGACTGTGGAGAGACAGTCTACTCATTTAAATAACCCCACCCCTGAGGGCTGCCTCGAGGTCACAGGCTGCAGAGCAGAGCGGAGCTGACGGTCTGTTATTGCTGCCCATAACCAGCCCTTTTACAATAACCACACCTTTTGTGAATGGAGCTGAATAACGTTTTAAAAAATGAATTCTGTGGGGATATAAACATTTACCAATATAACAGAGGTTACACTAGCTGCTGAATTTAAATAATGGAGGTAGAATTACAGTATATTAGAAAAAGTTGATTAAAAGTTGTTCTGTTTTGCCATTGAAACCTATGGGGATGGGTGGAGTTACACAGCTTTCTGAAACCGAACAGCAGGGGACGCCCGACCTGTGGTGGCTTCACTTTTGAGAGACGATGCTCTGTCCAGCTATACACAGTCTATGAGATAGATAGATAGATAGATAGATAGATAGATATTTAATTACTAACTCCATTACTAATTATTCTATTAATATTTAGTGCAAAAGTGTTCCTTACTTCTAACAGGTAATGATTTAATTAGGATTATACACAAATTTCACAAGAAAAAATACTCATACTTCATGTTGTTTTAATGTTTCACTACTTTGTTACTTTTGAAGGACCAATATAAAAAAAAATTAGTTTTACATAACATTGAAACATAATATTGCAATTTTGTTTTTGTTTTTGCAGGGGTTGGTTGTTGCAAATATGTGAGATGAACCATTTTCATATTAAATGTTGATTACTCTAATTGCGGCAAGCAAAAGATGTTTCATACTAAACAAATACTTTTAACAATTTTTAGTAGATCTTCAAACTTTAACAAGGTTCAATTTGACCCATAGCATAACAGGAGGGTTAAAAAAACATTTATTATTATCTATACTTTTTACAGAGCCTGATATGTCCTTATTACCTGCCTCCCAACCTAATCTATCCATTCACCCGCTTACATACCTAACTACCCACCTATCCACCCCCCACTAACATACCTACATACCTAACTACCTATATGACTACATACCCACCTAGCCACCCACCCACCTATTTAGTTTAAAATGAAAGTTTCCTTTATGCTCTTTTTACTTACATGGGATTGGGCACCAGAGGGCAGCCACCAACGTGAAAAAAAACTTTTCAGGTTTCAAAGAGTAGACTGCAGTTAATGTAGGCTGCATTTTTTGGCTGCTATGTCATAGAAAGCTGATCAACAGTGCAAAACCTTTTGCATGCAGTTTTGAGGACGCAACTGATGTATCCTTCCAGGACTCGGCATTTACCTACAGTTCTCTAATGTAGTAACAAACTGCACCAAGACAGTGGTGGTAAATGAAGCCACTGGAAAATAGTTTTTAATGCTTAACTGTTTAAAAATGCTAATTTTAGACTGTTCCATATACTGTAGCTAACCGATTTTCTGCTATTAGGAAGGAGTCAACCAAGGACTCCTCGCCTAATTCGCCTGCAACCTAGACTGTGGAAGCTCTGGGCTCTCTCAGGAGCTTCCAATAGCATCTGGTCAATCTGGAAGATGATATTATTTGGCAGTTCTTCTCCTTAAAAGAACTTCTCTGCACAAATCTCACAAATCAGTACAACATAGATCCAGTTGTTTATGCTTCATGCATATTCCATTCCCAACCAAGCTCGGGATCCCTCCCCAGCGGCCACGTTCTGGGCTGCAGCCCGTAAGGCCTATTGGGTTAATACTGCCTTAAGGATATGTAATGTATTATGCAAAAGTGCATCAAATAAATGAATATTAAATAAATATGCTAATGCCCAGACGTAGCCTGCTACATTGGCTTTGACGTTGATTTTCCTCCCCCACAGATACCGAAATTGCAGCCTTCGGTTTCCCCCAGCAGCCGCAGACCTGGAGATTAATCCTGCTCCGAGCGCCGCTAACGTTACATCATAAAGAGTTATGAGCTTGATGTATCGCAATCCTTGAACTGCAGAGCGAAATAATCACAGTAATGAAAGACGAAATCTGGCAGCAGACAAACAGAGTTGGGGAAATGTGGCAGGCGGTGAGAGATGGAACTGTTGTGCGAAGATTTGAAAGTTCCCAGCAGCGGTTGAAAGACCCTCGCTCTCTCGGTGGGGGGTGGGGGGTGGAGAGGCATGTGTGTGTGTGTTAGAGAGAGTGTGTGTGTTAGGAAAGCAACGTGACTGGTTTGAGAATGGCGTTCCTGCAGCAGTCGCAGACACAGAAATGCAGCGGGTTGGGAAATCTCATTCTTACAAATGCAGTTTGTTCCTTTGTGCTCGGCGTTTCTCCAGCAAGTGTTAAATTGCATGTGGACCGCCGGGACTCGGGGCCGAGGCGAAAGGCAGCAGCCTGTAGATGAGCTTTCTAGTCATCAAAAATAACATTAACCAGCGCTCTCCTCGCCGCCGTCCTGCTGCGGCACGCAGAACATGTTATGAGCAGAATACGCCAAAGCCTATTTCCACCACACCGGCCCCGGCCAGGCTGAGAGACGACTGGAACCCGCAGCTCAATCAGGAGGTCATCATAGAGCGGCCAGAACACAGCTGGGGCCGGCAGTGCACCGACACCACGAGAAGGGCCTCCCTCTTTAACTCTTTAATCCAAGTGTATTTATCATTTAACAAGCCGAGAGGTAAATATGAGAGATGTAATGCCATTAAAATTTGATTTGATTGCGCTAATTTTTGGCTGCACCAGCCTAAGAAGTAGTTTGGACTGTGCATTTACTGTGGACCTCTACCTCACATCTACTTCACGGTACCTCACTTTAACTTGATATACAATAATACCTTGCTATGCCTCACTCTACCTTACCCTACTATTACTCTGCACTGTTCCACCTCACTGTACCTCGCATCTACCTTACTGTACCTCACTCAACACACTGTACCATGCTGTACCTCACATTACTTCACTCACTTCAATCTCACTGTTCCTTGATTTACCTTGCACTGCCTCACTCTACCTCACTCTACCATAATCTACCTAACTCTACCTTGCTCTGCCTCGTTCTGCTATGATCTACCCTTACTCTGCCTAGTTCTTCCTCACTCTACCTTACATCTACCTAACTGGATCTTACTCAACTCACTGTACCACGCTCTACCTCACGTTACTTTACTCTATATCACTGTTCTTCGATTTACCTTGCTCTGCCTAACACAAATGAAGTGAAGTATTTTTAAAAAATGTCTTGTGATACATAGACTATCACAGAAACTCTATGTCACGTTACTTAACTTTATCTTACCGTACCTCAGTTCACCTTGCTCTGCAACACTCTACCACACTCTAACATGATCTACCTTGTTCTACCTTACTCTACCTCACTCTACCATGATTCACCTCATTCTACCTCACTCTACCTTGGTCGGCCTCACTCTTACGTGTACTTCCCTCACTCCGCCTTGCATTAGGAGTATTTTATCTTCCTCAGTTACACAGATGCTGTGAAGTATCATAGAAAAGTGTCTTGTGATACAGGATATCGAGTATCACAGAATCTCTACCTCATTCTACCTCACTCTATCTCTCTGTACCTCAATTTACCTTGGACCTCCTACTTTACCATGCTTTACCTGATTCTACCTCACTCTACCTTTCTTTTCTCACTCTACCTTGCATTAGGAGTGTTTTATTCTCTTCAGTAACACATGCAGTGAATTATAACAGAAAAGTGTCTTGTGATAAATCGAGTATCACAAAATCATAATATCATAAAGTGATATCATCATTATCAAAGGGCAATGGTTAGAGAAAATATCATATTGTGAGATGCCCAGTGATTTTCATGCCTAGTGCAAACCATGTGGAAAACTCTGTACAGACGGGTCTTGTCCACTTGGCCACTGGGGTTGTTTGGGTTTGATTAATTATCCCACATTTCTCCTGAAGTAAACTTTCAGTGCAAAAAGTTAAGAAGCAAACTTTGGACGACCAACACAAGTCTTATCTCACTGACTGCATTTGTGTTTTTTTTTTTTTTTTTTACAAATGTAATTTTTTCATCAAACTATTGCTTCACGATTTGTTTATCTGGCCCAAGGCAGGGAAGTTTCAGCATGAATAAATGAATAAATGAATCTGTAGTTAATGTCCAGAAGGCAGACAGTCTGAATTATCCGTAATGGGCAGGATCTGATCTCAGCCATGAAGCGTCTCCGGCGTTGAGATTCGATAGAGGTTGCATTTGAAACGGACAGATGGTATCTTTGTGCTGGGCTCCAGCTTTTATTGAGCTCAGGAGGTATCTGTGTGGCTTCATAATTTGCTTAAAGGAAATGGCAAGACTTCCTCTGCACACCTCCTCCTCCCTTCATCCTCCCCTCCTCTCAGAAAGATAAAGGCGGATGCCAGGCTGGCAGAGTGTTGGTGGGTTTGGCAGGTGAAGAGGTTCTTACTTGTGGAGAGGCTCGGGGCTGTTTGTGTGCGGTACACAGATTGTTCAGAGCTGCAGAGTGAAGAGCGATGGATGCTCTCTCTCTCTCTCTTTCTCTCTCTCTCTGTTGATAAGAGTCTTGCTCATTTCCTTCTCTCCTACCTGTCAGATGCTCCACCCCTCTCTCATTCATTCTCTCAGCCAGAGAGACTCACTATCTCCTCTACTGAGCGGCTCTTTATTTAGTCAGGCTGCAGCGCTGAGATCGGAGTGATCTCTCAGTTTCAGGTCTTCTGGAAGTGCATTAGCAGTGCTTTAGGATCACACAGTAGAATAAGCTGCGCGTTCCACGTGCATTAGAGGTGCAGGAAAAGACCCCCTAATGGAATTTGTGTTAAGTTATAAGTTGTGTAATGATTCCAGAGCAAATCTAGACTATCCAGCTTTTGTTGGAGGAACTGTGAAGTAAAGGCTTTCTACTGTTTTACTATTTTGAAGCAATTTAGTGAGGATTTGATATAGTAATATACTAGTGCATCTAAAAAAAATCTAAATGTGAAACTCATATATTAAATAAATGTTTTAACAACACAGTGATCTGTTTTAAGCGTTTATTTATTTTATTGGTATTTTAATGATTATGGCTTACAGCCTGTAAAGACCCATAAATCAGTATCTCAGAAAATTAGAATATTATAAGGGCGTTTTCACACCAGCACCAGCACAGGTCCGGTTAAAACGAACTCCGGTCCGTTTGTAACTTTGATGCAGTTCGATTGAGCAGTTGTGAAAACAGTCATCACACTCGGGTTCGATCAAAATAACCGGATCGAGACCAGCTAGAGAATGTAGCCTCCGTCTGGTCCCAAAAGAACTCTGGAGCGGTTCTCTTGTGGTGAGAGCGTGATCCGACCCAGCTTTCAAATATAGTCCATTTATTTTAGCTAAACTGCTGTTTAGGTGCAGTTTAAACTGATATATTAGCCAGTTAACGCTGATTACCACAACTATGAACAAACGCTGTGTTCACTGCTCACAGCCACGTGACGCAGTTTACTATGTTACATCTGTGCTGCACCTCCAAACACTGTGTTTTAAAACGTAGTGTTTCAGTGTTAAAGCACAGTTACACGCACTGGAACACAGAATCTTCTCACTATATTTACTTTCTTCGTATATTAACATTAGCTCCCATGCTAGACAGCTCTGACCAATCAGAGGACACCGCCTGCTCACGTGGTTTATTGGTGCGCATTTTGGTGCATTTACATTTATGTCTGTGTGAAACCAAACCAAACCAAACAGAGGGACATACACTCCAATTAAACTCCACTAAACTCATCAACTAATTTGGACCTGAGAAACTAACTACAGGTGTGAAAACGCCCTAAAAGACCAATTGGTACTTTTGGCAGTGTGGGCAGTGTTCCAAGTCCTGCTGGAAAATAAAATCCGCATCTCCATAAATCTGACGTCATGACCATCATTAAACCTGTATTTAACGTCTATTGAAGATGGTAGTCAACTGGATGAAAAAAAACTCCTTCTTTTTGGAACTACAGTCTGGAGTAAAAATCCATAGTTAAATATCCACTGCTTATTGCAATGTTTTGCAGCCAAGTGAAGTTGCAATAGATTTGCAATGAATCGCAAAAATCAGTATCTCAGAAAATGTGAATATTATAAAAGACCTTTTAAAAACTTTTGGTACTTTTGGCAGTGTGGGCAGTGTGACAAATCCTGCTAGAAAATGAAATCTGCATCTCCATAAAAGTTGTAATCAGCAGAGGGAAGCATGAAGTGCTGTAAGATTTTGCGGGAAAACAACAAAACTGCACTGACTTTAGACTTGATAATAAAACACAGTGGATCAACACCAGCAGATGACACGTCTCTCCAAACCATCACTGATTGTGGAAACTTCACAAAATTAACAGTATTAGACGTTCTCCTGACATAAAATTCAACCTGAAATTAAACATCTCTTGACCTTGGTGGCCAGCTGGGTAGACAAAACTCCTGCTTTATGGAGCTACAGTCTGGAATAAAAAGCCCCCCAAGCTTTAAGGCAGTAAGCCTCTATACAAGGTAAAATAAAGGTCTTTTGAGTTGTTAACAAAAACAGAACTGTGGAACATTTGGAATTTGCTTCTACACTGATTTTAACATGATTCAGCACCTGGGGACTTCAGTATGAAATTACCCCCAATATAATATTCTGCACCATGTTCAAAATAAACTAACCACCAGGGTTAGAGCCCCCAGCTGCTCCCAAAACACAGGCTACTTATTACTCTCATTATTGCACTAATTCACTGCCTTTCTCCCCGTTTTCCCTACGACCTTACTGTGACTTTGGCTTCTGACTGGGTTAATCAGAGTGTTATTCTATAAAGCGGCTATAATCCTTTTATAGTGAGCTCATTAGACTGCAGTACTGCTCTGATATCAGCGCGTGAAGCAGCTCAGATTCAACACGCTGCTTCTTCTCTCCTCTTTGATGTGTGTAGAGCGGTAGATAGAGCGTCCTGCTGTTACCGTGACCTCAGCCGGTTCAGCTCTGGGTCACTGGTGCAAAGATTGGTAACATGCTAGATTAGATTAGATCATCAGAGGAATGTGTTGATCTGATCCAGTCGGCTGTTTTAATCCCAGTCTGGGTCTTTGTTTTAACCACAGTGTTCAGCTGGCAGCACTGAGGAGAGTTCTCAGAAGATAAATAGATAAAGGTTTAGTTAGAGTCTGCAGTGTGAAATTGTTTTACATCTAAAACTGTACACAGGTGCATCTCAATTCGAATTTGAATATCATTGAAAAGTTACTTTATTTCAGTAATTCAGTTCAAAAATCAAAAACTCGCATATTATATAGATGTAATTAACACAGAGTGATCTATTTTAAGCGTTTATTTCTCTTATTGTTGATGATTATGGCTTACAGCCAATGAAAACTCAAAAATCTATATCTCAGCAAATTAGAGTATTATATTAGACCAATTGGTACTTTCTGCAGTGTGGGCAGTGTGTCAAGTCCTGCTGGAAAATGAAATCCACATCTCCATATAACACTGCACTGACTTTAGACTTGATAATAAAACACAGTGCATCAACACCAGCAGATTACATGTCTCTCCAAACCATCACTGATTGAATAGGCTCTGGTCCCTAGATTTCCAAATGACATGCAGAATGTACTGATGATCAGTGATGGTTTGGAGAGACATGTCATCTGCTGGTGTTGATCCACTGTGTTTTATTCTAGAGTTCTGTAATTCTGTTTGCATATGAATAAATATTGCTTAGATGTAGCTGCTGCTCTGTGTGTGCAGAATATGAATAAATGTTGCTTAGATGTTGCTGCTGTTCTGTGTGTGCAGAATATGAATAAATGTTGCTTAGATGTTGCGGCTGTTGTTTGTGTGCAGAATATGAATAAATGTTGCTTAGACGTTGCTGCTGCTGTTTGTGTGCAGAATATGAATAAATGTTGCTTAGATGTTGCTGCTGCTCTGTGTGTGCAGAATATGAATAAATGTTGCTTAGATGTTGCTGCTGCTCTGTGTGTGCAGAATATGAATAAATGTTGCTTAGATGTTGCTGCTGTTCTGTGTGTGCAGAATATGAATAAATGTTGCTTAGATGTTGCTGCTGTTCTGTGTGTGCAGAATATGAATAAATGTTGCTTAGATGTTGCTGCTGTTCTGTGTGTGCAGAATATGAATAAATGTTGCTTAGATGTTGCTGCTGTTCTTTAGGAGCAGAAAATTGATTTATGTTGCTTAAACGTTGCGGTTTGTGTGCTGAATATAAATAAATGTTGCTTAAATGTTGCTGCTGCTATGTGTGTGCTCAATATGAATAAATGTTGCTTAGTTATGGTTTTTGCCATTTAGGTGCTGAATATGAATAAATGTTGCTTAGATGTTGCTGCTGCTGCTGTTTGTGCGCTGAATATAAATAAATGTTCCTTAGTTATGTTTTTTGCCGTTTGTGTGTTGAATATGAATAAATGTTGCTTAGATGTTGCTGCTGCTATGTGTGTGCTGAATATGAATAAATGTTGCCTAGTTATGGTTTTTGCAGTTTAGGTGTTGAATATGAATAAGTGTTGCTTAGATGTTGCTGCTGCTGTTTGGGTACTGAATATATATGAATATTACTTAGATGTTGCTGCTGTTTGTGCGCAGAATATGAATAAATGTTGTTGAGATGCTGCAATCTGTGTGCAGAATATGAATAAATGTTGCTTAGATGTTGCGGCTGTTGTTTGTGTGCTGAATATGAATAAATGTTGTTGAGATGCTGCAATCTGTGTGCAGAATATGAATAAATGTTGCTTAGATATTGCTGCTGTTGTTTGTGTGCTGAATATGAATAAATGTTGCTTAGATGTTGCGGCTGTTGTTTGTGTGCTGAATATGAATAAATGTTGCTTAGATGTTGCGGCTGTTGTTTGTGTGCAGAATATGAATAAATGTTGCTTAGATGTTGCTGCTGTTGTTTGTGTTTTGAATATGAGTAAATGTTGCTTAGATATTACTGTTGGAATAGTGAACATACCTGCAGAAGGATGCAGACTGGTTGGCTTGATTTGGTGATCTCACCTGGACTGTTCTTACCTAAAAAAAGATTGGATTTATTGGATTGGTGCAGTCAACAAGAGAAGGTAAAAAACTGACTGGTTTGCATTATTACCAGCAGAATGATAAAGACTGGCTGGTTTGGATTAGCAACTCACCTGGAAAAGGATATAGACTGACTGGGATTTTAGTGGTGATCCTACCTGAAGTAGATTGAAGACTGACTGGCTTAAATTGGTGTTCTTATCCAGAAGAGGATAAACACTGGCTGGATTGAACTGGTGCACTTTCACTTCCTCAGTGATGGATGAAGATTGGTTTGTTTGAATTGGTGATTTTACTCAAGAAAGGATGAAGATTGACTGGCTTGAATTAGTATTCTCACCTGGAGATGGTTGAAGACTGGCTGGTTTGGATTGGTGCACTTATTCAGAAAAGGGTGAAGACCGGCCAGCTTGGACTGTCCTCACACAGAGAAGGACACCAATACTGGCTAAATTGAAATTGTGTGCTAAGTCAGTAAAAGATGAAGACTGTTTTGGCTTAAATTAGTATTCTCACCTGGAGATGGACGAAGACTGGCTGATTTAGAGTGATGTACATACCTGTAAAAGGGTGAAGACTGGCTGGCTTAAATTGAGATTCTCACTTGGAAAAGGAGAATGCCTGGCTTGCTTGGACTGTTCTCACCTAGATAAGGAGAAAGATTGGATGGATTGGTGTTGTCACCTAGAGAGGGTAAAGGCTGACTGGTTTGGATTATTGCTTTTACCAGCAGAAGGATGAAGACTGGCTGGTTTGGATTGGTGTTTTCACATGGAAAAGAAGGACAACTGGCTGGCTTGAATTGGTGCACTTATTTGGAGAAGAATGAAGACTGACTGGGATTGGGTTCTTACCTGAAGTATGATAAAGACTAGCTGGGATTGGATTTGTGTTCTTACCTGTGAAGTAGGATGAGAAGACTAGATGGGATTGGATTGGTGTTCTTACCCAAAGTAGGATAAAGACTGGCTGATATTGGGTTGGTATTCTTACCCAAAGTAGGAAAAGAACTGACTGGGATTGGGTTCGTATTCTTACCCAAAGCAGAATAAAGACTGGCTGGGATTGGGTTGGTATTCTTACCCAAAGCAGGATAAAGACTGGCTGGGATTGGATTGGCGTTCTTACCCAAAGTAGGGTAAAGACTTCTGGGATCGGATTGGTGCTCTTACCTGAAGAAGGATGAAGATTGAGGATTGCTTTTACCAGCAGAAGGATGTAGACTAGCTGTTTTGGATTGGTTCACTTACTCGGAGAAGGATTGACTTGGATTGGATTAGTGTTCTTACCTAAAGTAAGAACACAAGACTGACTGGGATTGGATTGGTGTTTTTACCTGAGGCAGAATGAAGACTGGCTGGGATTGTTTTTTTGTTTTTTTACCCAAAGTAGGATACAGACTGGCTGGGACTGGATTGGTGCTCTTACCTGAAGTAGGATAAAGACTTGATGGGATTGGATTGGTGTTCTTACCTGAAGTAGGATGAAGGCTGGCTGGTTTGGATTGGTGCTCTCACCAAAGAATGTATGAAGACTGGTTGGTGTTCTTACTTTGTGAAGAATGTAGACTGGCTGCCTTGAATTGGTGCTCTTATCCAGAGGGTGCGTTTGTCGTTAGCTTGACCGCAAACGTATTTCGCTAATGGACCAGCACATCAAGAGGCCTCGACTCAGTTTGACTTTACTTCAGCAAATAAATGAGCCTGCTAGTGGCTACAGCCCAGCCTGTTTATAACAGCAGACTCCATTAACTTTAACACCACACATCAAATCTATCAGCAATGGCAAATGAAGGACCATTTCCTCTCTCTATCTCTCTGTGTCTTTCTATCACTCTGCCCCTTCGTTCTTACGGGAACTCTTTTATACCCCCCCTTCTGTAATCGATAGCCCATTTCACCCATCACTGCTGCTCTGGCGCTATTGATAAACTCACCAGTTTCACTCCAGCCGTCACTCAAAGTCCAGTCCCAGTGGACGTCTCCTGATTACAGCCAGCATGAACAATGCTGCATGTGCTCTTGGAGTTGCAGAAAATTTTCTTCAGTATGAAATCCATCAAGATCAGAGATCAGAGGTGTTAAGTCAGAAAATTATCTGAACGTTCTACTACTTACATTGTAAAAATAGCCTCATTACTCCTATTTCATTTCAGCTTTTTATTGTAAAAAAAAAACTATCCAGATAAATCTAAAAATTTTACATTTTATTAATATAACATTATAGTCATTATGGTACACCTAAGCTTTAGTTCTTAATGGCATTTCCCCCCCTTACATTACATTTACTTTTATAATTTAAGTAGTTTTGAAACCAGTACCAGTAAACCAGTAGTTGAAACCAGTAGTTGTATTATATTCTGCACTACTAGTTTATTTATTGTCCACTGTTTACATCTTTACAAATTTGCCCTGCTAAATCATCTATCTATCCATCCATCCATCCATCCATCCATCCATCCATCCATCCACTTTTGTATTGAAACAAACCAATACCATGATAGTCCCTCGTGTTTGTGGCTGATAACAGTCTGAATGGTCCTTCAGGTCTTTCAGCTCAAAACATCCATTACTTCCAAGAAAGATGTGGAACAGTGACTCATCTGACCTCTATTCATCCTTCCATTGTGTGATGATACTTTTTCCACACCACTTTCATTCCATAAGTTCCGGATGTGAGTTGGTCACATTTAATTGTTGAATAATAAAAGTGTCCTTTATAACTAGACTCAAGCAACTCCCGGTACTGAATATGCATTTCACACTTTTATCGATGATATAAATTATAAAAAATCATACTAAGTGTTACTGATTAGTATGTAAATGGGATGAAATCTTGGTTTGCTGATTGTTAGAGATGAAACTTGGCATTCTACTGTGATTGACAGCTCAAGGCTGCTGGGTTGTTTTGTTTACAGGAATGTGTGTATAAATGTGTGTGTGTGGGTGGGTGTGTGTGGTCTGAGCTGAGTGTTTTTAAAGCATGAATTGATGGAGCTTCTATGTTGTATCTCATGCATATATTATGCATTGACTGTTTAGATTGACTGTTTGTGTAGTTTTCTTTTGGAGGAAGGGTAGAGGGAGAGAATGTGCTGAAGGAGAGAGATAGAGAAAGAGAATGAAGGAGAAAGAGAAAGTGAGAGAGGGAGAGGATGTTTATGATGTTTGGGAGGAGATAGAGCGGGCAAACGACACAAAAGTAATGCTAGATAGTGTGTGTGTTGCCTGTGTGTGTATGTGTGTGTGTGTGTGTGTGTGCTGGGCATTTCTGTCTCAGGTGTGTGATGTGTGTAGTGATATGGATGAGTTTCTGGTTCTCCTCTGACACTGCAATTCCTCACTGGATAAGGAGGAGAATGAGGCAGCTCTCTGTTCCACCTGCACCCAACACTCCATATATACACACCGAGACTGATTAGCCTATATGTTATATATTTCTAACAATATATTTTACACTATATTTCCAAAAATATCAATTTACCCATCCGAATAATTTAATTCAGGTGTTTTTTTTTTGCCATTCTTAATTTTTCCAATGTATACTTCCAAGAATTGATATTCACAATGTACAATTTTTCTTTTTTGTTATCACTTCTCATATCACAATTATCACATTTTGTATGCCTTCAACAAAAAAAAACACATACATAACAAGGACCTATTAAAACGGAGGAAGACTTAAATTATTAAGCAATAAAAATAAATTAAAACCGATATGAAAGGAATCATATATATGTTTTCTGGGTAGTAGTCTATTCTGTTTGTGTTTCAATAAAATCTGGTCTTTCATTCTTCTTGTAAATTATCCATTTTGACCATAATACTCTTTTCATTTATTGACCATAATAAATCTTTTTGACCAAAAAGAACATTGCTCTTACCGTAAATTACTTGCTCACACACCGTCATAGCATGAACAAGCAGGTCTATTTCCTCTTCTGAGAAGCGCAGAAGCACTGCGCCATTAAAATAGCAATCTACCAAAGTCAGAGCGCACCTGGCTCTTAAAAGGAATGGAAAGTAACATGCTGATAGTTTTATGCACGCTACGCCCAAAAGACACCCAATATTAATTAACAAGATAATTAGTACATGCCTTTTGTGTGTTTCTAGCCACGCAAGTTGTACTTTTCCCATCGTTACGATAGCAAAGACATACTGACACGATTTAAACCAAGCTACATGCTGCACAGTTGATGCCTCGCCTATAGATCAATAAAATTCTACAGTATACAACTGAAAAACTAAAACTGGTTTTAGACCACAATAATTTATTGTCATGACAGACAGTTCTGGTGGAAACAGGAGAGTTGATGTGGACGTTGAATTCTGCCGTGATTTGAGCAGCCGTGGTTTTATGTTTTTTGGATACAATCCGGGTTAGCACCAGAACATCCCTTTCAGACAGCTTCATCTTACAGTGTCCACAGTTAATCCTGTTGGATGTGGTTGGTCCTTCTTGGTGGTATCTTGCTGACATTACCCTGGATACCGTGGCTCTTGATGCATCACAAAGACTTGCTGTCTTGGTCAGAGATGCGCCGGCAAGACGTGCACCAACAATTTGTCCTCTTTTGAACTCTCGTATGTCACCCATGATGTTGTGTGCATTGCAATATTTTGAGCAGAACTGTGCTCTTACCCTGCTAATTGAACCTTCACACTCTGCTCTTACTGGTGCAATAATGTGCACTTAATGAAGATTGACCCCCAGGCTGCTCCAATTTAGCCATGAAACCTCCCACAATAAAATGACAGGTGTTTCAGTTTCATTGTCCTACCCCTTTTATTTTCAACTGATGAAGAGACAGAGACTGACAGATATATAGAGATATAGAGAGAAAATGAGAAAGTTCTGCTTTGGTTCTGTTTGGACTGTAATTGGTCTCAGTAGGTCCAACATTTGCCTGCTCTGAAGCCGTTCCGACTCCAAAAGCCAGACATTGTCCGCACCATCTGTTTGTCTTATGAGTAACCAATCAGAAGCTGTAAAGTCAGAGCTATTTGCATTAGAGGTCAGCGAGTTAGTGATGCGGAACGGAGCAGATATTTACTGATGGGTTTCTGAGGCCCGCTTTAATATTCAGCTCCTCACTGCACCACTTTATCAGCCTATTACAATATCGGCCTGCTCTCAGTCTTCGCCTGTGTATCTCCTTATCGCCTCGTTTTGTCTCTCTCTCTCTCTCTCTCTCTCTCTCTCTTTCTCTCTGTCTATTGCTCTCACTATTTTCTTTCCTTCCTCAATCTCTCATGGTTATTGACTCTTCCTTCACCTCTTGCATTTTGCCTCTTGGCTTCTCAGTGTCTTCCTTCTTCTTTCTTATTTATTCCCGTTTATCATATGTCACTATTTCTTCTTTCACCCTTTTACTACTACAATATATTATATGCATGTAAACTGATTTGCCACTAGTCAAGAGCCAGGAACAAACATTGGGTCCCATGACTTTTGCCATGTCGTATGGCATGAATGTGGGTGTAGTGATTTCTTCCAGAGTCACTTGTCTGTTCGTTCAGGCAGTTTTAGCCAGAAGCCACCAGTCACAATCATTACCACTCACTTCACTCTCCACTGTAAGTGGTAATTAATGCCTTTTATGATGCATTCTTGGTATATGAGGAACTGTCTTGGTATAAATGGACTGTCCCATTCATCTGGCCAGCACTATCAGGCCTTGATATCAAACTTCAATAATTTATATCGCTTTACCATGCTAGCCAGTAGAACCTGACACCAAGATGTAAGCAGCATATCCTAGTCACTGACGGAAGAATGATATAATGGGCATAAATGCAGGAAATATTTAATTAAATGAAACAAGATAACTAAAAGCATAAACATGAAACAGACACAGGTAGGAATAACGCAAAAAGCAATTGTGAAAAACAGACAAGGAAGGAAAACCAAACTAAGAAAACTATAGACTATGAGTAACAACACTAAGAAACCTAAACAGAATTTAAATATTTCTAGTTAAAACACACATATTACACTGTCTCAACACATGGATGGCTTGTAATACATTCTTTTTAGTATATTAAACATGCCATCCATGTGTTGAGACAGGTAGACTTGGTCTGTTTAAAAAAAACTTTTTATTATAATTATAATATATGATTATAATATATTATGTATCATAAATTATTTGAGTAATATTGTATAAATTAAGTAATTGTAATTAGGTAATACTGTATGCAGAAATTAAGTAAAGGTTACTAAAAGAAAGGACTGATTCAGCAAAAATAAATTAATTAAAGTTTACTAAAAGTTCAGTTCACTTATTTACTCTATGTAACATTTAAGACTTCGAGTTGAAGTTACTTAAATTTATCTGAAATTAAATTTACTTAAAAAAAAAGCAAATGCAGAAAGTTGCGAAACCTTATTAAAGTAAATTTTACTCATCATTTTTTTCCAGTGTGTACATAAGGGCAATTAAGAGAACAATTGAGCTGGAAGAAAGTAGTGGATAGCCCGATAGGTAACTTGCTAGATTAGCCAGCATGCTAACTGGCCGTGCTTATACATGGCCACATACCTGAGGCAACCCAAGCCAATGTGAACTGAGGTGATGGAAACCTTGGTAACCCATGACCATTTCTCTGGTTACTGATAGTGCTTCCTTTGAACAATTCTGATATGTACTGACCAAGCAATTGCTATAGGTACTGACCCCACTGCATCTCAAGTAAACCCATCTAGTCATCCAGCCATTGCAGTTTGGCCCTTGCTATAGTGACTCAGGTCCTGCAGCCATGTGTATTTAGTTTGTGTTTTTAAATAGAGCTCTGGTCTCTCATTGATTCCATTGTGTTTACTTCATATCGGCTTGTTTTGTCCTCCTTTCTCTCTCTACCTCTCTCTAGCTCTCTCGCTATTTTCTTCTCTTATCCCTCTCTCACGGTTATTGACTCTTCCTTCACCTCTCGCTTTTTACCTCTTTGCTTCCCACTGTCGTCCTTCTCCTTTCTCATTCCTTTTCTTTCTCTCTGTAACCACCCCTTCTCCCTAAAGGAGCCTTTCTGTTTCTGTTTCCTTTCAGGCAGCCGGCTGCTGACTGTTGATTGCGGATAATTGCACCTATTGGATGGCAGCTTTTCAGTTTCGGCGACGGTGAGGCAGCCGAGCCTGGCTGGTGATCGAAAGGCACTTTCACAATGCCACCTCTTTTTGTCATGAAATTACCCAGGCTACAATTCTCGTCTGCTATAACTGCTATAACCCTCGGAAAGTACATACTGCAGCTATGGTTAGGTCTCTATGAGTGTGCCATTAGCTTGAAGTACAGGCAACAGCTGAGCTTTTTGATTTAGCTCACAAAATGCTCTTCAAAACACTTGAGTGTAATTGAAACCCAAACTTTTTCAGCAGTCCAGGCACATCTGTGATGTTCAAGGTGAACAGCCATGACCTTCTTCGCTGTAACCTTATCATCAGCTCATTATCATCAGGTCATCTACCATCCACCTCGAAGACCATCAGAGTGGCTCCTCTGAGGAACCATAGCAACCACCTGAGATACTTCAGCAACTTTGCAGGATTTACATCCTTAGCAATGAGTAGGGTGCTAAAATTTTGTCACCTTTTAAATGCTAAGCTTCAACATACCACACCAACCACATGGCAACACCTGAGCAGCCACCTGAAACAAATTCATGATGCCGGTGTTTTTTTTTTTTATTATTTGATGATTTGGCACCATAGAAACCACCTGAGAAACCATATAGCAACCACCTGAGACACTTTAGCAACATTAGCAGGATTTACTTCCTTAGCAATGAATAGGGTGCTAATTTTTTTTTTGCCTTTTAAGGTTGACATTTAAAAGGCGACAAAACTTTAGCACCCTATTCATTGCACGACAAAAGTAAATCTGTTGAACATAACACAACAACCACATGGCAACACCTGAGCAACCACCTGAGACAAATTGCTGATGCAGGTGTTGATAATTATTTAATGATTTGCAACTTTGCAGAATTTCCTTCCTTAGCAATGAATATGGTGCTAATATTGTGGCACCTTTCAAATGTCAACAAGTAACATACCACACCAACCACTTGACAACACCTGAGAAACCACCTGAAACAAATTCCTGATGCAGGTGTTATTTTTTGATGATTTGGCACAGTAGCAACCACCCGGAGTACTGTACCAGCCATTAGGCAACACCGAAGCAATTACCACGCAACGCCACTGCAACCACCTGAGATATTTTAGCAACTTTGCAGAATTTCCTTCCTTAGCAATAAATAGGGTGCTAAAATTTTGGCACCTTTCAAATGTAAACCATCAGTACAGCGCGCCAACCAGGTGTTGTTTTTTTTATAATTTGGCACCATAGCAAACCACCTAAAACACTTTAGCAGCATTGCAGAATTTACTTCCTTAGCAATGAATAGGGTGTTAAAATTTTGTCACCTTTTAAATGTCAACCTTTAACATACCACACCAGCCACATGGCAACGCCTGAGCAACCACCTGAGACAAATTCCTGATGCAGGTGTTGTTATTATTTAATGTTTTGGCACCATAGCAACCACCTGGAATATCGTACCAGCCATTAGGCAACACCACAACAATTACCAAACAACATCACTGGAACCACATTGGAAACCATAGCAACCACCTGAGATACTTTGTATAGTTTCCTTCCTAAGCAATGAATAGGGTGTTAAACTTTTGTCACCTTTTAAATGTAAACAATCAACATACCACACCAGCCACATGGCAACACCTGAGCATCCACCTAAGAAAAATTCCTGATGCAGATGTTGTTATTATATGATAATTTGGCACCATAGCAAGCACCCAGAATACCACTACAACCCACTGAGAAACCATAGAGCAACCACCTGAGATACTTTAGCAACTTTGAAGAATTTCCTTACTTAGCAATGAATAAGGTACTAAAATTTCGTCACCTTTAAAATGTCAACAAGTAATATACCACACCAACCACATGGCAACACCTGAGCAACCACCTGAGACTGAATTTATGATGCAGGTGTTGCTATTATTTGATGATTTGGCACCATAGCAACCACCTGGAATATCGTACCAGCCATTAGGCAACACCACAACAATTACCAAACAACACCACTGGAACCACATTGGAAACCATAGCAACCACCTGAGATACTTTGTAGAATTTTCTTCCTTAGCAATGAATAAGTGCAAAAAATGTGTCACCTTTTAAACATCGACAATCGACATACCACTCCAACCACATGGCAAAACCTGACCAACCACCTGAGACAAATTCCTGATGCAGATGTTGTTATTATATGATAATTTGGCACCATAGCAACCACCCAGAATACCACTACAACCACCTGAGATACCTTAGCAACCACCCAGAATTTTCTTGCTTAGCAATGAATAAGGTACTAAAATTTTGTCACATTTTAGACATCAACAATCAACATACCACACAGACCACATGGCAACACCTGAGCATCCACCTGAGACAAATTCCTGATGCAGGTGTTATTTTAATACCACTACAACCACCTGGGAAACCATAGAGCAACCACCTGAGATACTTTAGCAACTGTGCAGAATTTACTTCCTTAGCAATGAATAGAGTGCTACAATTTTGTCACCTTTTAATTGACAACCTTCAACATACCACACCAACCACATGGCAACACCTGAGCAACCACCTAAGACAAATTCCTGATGCAGGTGTTGTTATTATTTGATAACCTGCTGGCTGTTCTGAGTCCTCTTGTATAACACAGACTGTAGTGCAGACTGTACAGATGAGAAGTGTACTGTTGATGAATGTAGATGACTCAGGCTCATTCAGCGTCTCTTGTCTAACACACTGTGGTAATTACGGGCGCTCTGACATTGAGAAATCCTTCACTCTCTCCCGGTGGAGCAGCAGGGGCACTAAATCATTTTTCCATGTGTTGCTGTGAGCTTGGGTTTGATCTCTGGGCTGGGCCTGATGCTCGCCGGGAGTAATTGTTAAATACTGCGACTGATGTGTGTCTGAGCCCACTCTTCTTATCTCTGTGTGTGTGTGTGTGTGTGTGGGAGGGATGATAAGAGTGAGATGCATCCCCCACACCAACTCGACAGCTCTTGCACAGTAACCTTATACACACACACACACACACACTCGTATACATGCTTAAGGGCTGCGAACGTGCTAGCAAGTGGGTGGGTGATTGCTAAGTGAAAGTAAACAGTGAGTGGGTGGCGGCTCTGATTGACGTCCATTGTTGTGTGATTTTCTAGCCCTTAGTCATATTGTGTTAGGAGACTTTTTTTAAAACAGTTTAAGAAAACAGATTTGATTAGAAGTTAGTCGGGAAGTCTGTTGGCGTTTCTGAAATAAACTTGAGGAGGACCCTTAAAGACTCTAATCAAGTACTTTCTCAGTGTCTCAAGTGCCACTGAATGCATTTAGTGAGTTTTTAAAGGTGTCCTTCTACTAAAATCCACTTTTTCTTATTCTCAGGACCGGCTACAGACAGAGATAAACCTGGGCTGCAGCAGAGCCGACACTGTCTACAGCTTCTATATACAGAGCTAGTTAGCATTAGCTATCTTGTGTAAGTAACTAGTAATAGGTTTAAATGGGATCTCCAAGTGATTCTGCGCTTTACTAAGAACTTAAATAAACACTAGGAAAGCACAGTTTGTAAAGGTAACACATCTCAACAGAACACCGGCCAAAGCAGGTGCCGTTTGCACCAGATTTTATGATATAAAGCAGATTCTGGGGGTTCGATGTGGTGAAACTGCCCAAACACCGAATCACCATATCTAAGATAAGAGTTTAGTAGCATTATTTATCTGACAGAAACGTTTACTAATGCCCCCTGCCGTGGGTGGGGTAGGGCTTGCGGGGGTCCGAAAAAGTTTCTCTGCCACGTGGCATTGCTAACCTTTCTTTCGCCCGCAGTGTCGCTCACCTCACCGCTTGTGTCTCTGAAAACATTTTGTCCTTGAGTTTTAGAGCTGTAAAATTGACTGTTAGGGAAAACAGGTAGGTGTTTTCTGCTGCTGTGCTTTTTTTTTGTTTTTTGGCCCGCCACCACCCCCCCTCTTCGGAGGACTATTAGTACTTTATTTTTTTTTATTTGATTATGTACACATTACAACAGTTACTAGTTTCTGTTTTTGTTGTGTTTTTTTTGTTTGTTTTTTTGTCTTTTGTGAGTATAGTTAAGGGGGTTTACAACTACAGGGATTTGGGGGAGGGTGCTGGGGGATGAAGAAAAGGGGATAATGGGGGAAAGATGAGATAACATGGGGAAAAAGGGAATAGAAAAGAAGTTTAAAAGCAAGACTGATAGAGATAGGAAGATAAAAAAAGTATTAATAAAAAATAATATTAAAAAGAATAAGAAAAAGAATAATAGAAAGAAAGAAGAAAAAAAGTATATCTATTGTCGTGCGTAATTTCACGACTCTTCTAGGCCTCCCAGAAAGGGAAGCCTGGGCTAGCTAAAATGAGCTCTATAACTTATCTAGTCATGCATCTCTACAAAAGTTCTAAGTTCAAAAGAAAGAAGGTAAAAACAGACGAGTGCCTCAAGTTTAAAGAAAGGAGAAGACGAGTCTTTCCGAAGTTCTAAGTTGATCTTTTATTGTTCTTGAAGTCAGCCAGGAAGCTTCAGTCTTCTGATAATACAGAGGAATACACACACTTTTATACAGTATTTGGGTGAACAACGGTGGGGGCTTTTGGCACACCTGTTCTTCACTTGGGCACTCTTCTCGTGAGAGAAAGCTGAGTCAGCAACGTCTGGGCTTTTTCAGCTGAGGTCATACACAGTCCAAGCACCTCACGCCTTGGTACAGACTGTACAGGCCTCAGAGAAAGGGTCAGACACCTGTTTTAACAGAACTTAGTGAACTCTAGACTTTTTATCCAAATATACTATTATAAAGGTAATATAGCATATATTGATCACCAATTTAGGGCCCACACTATCTATTTGTATGTTTGGACGACTAAACAGAGACATGAACATGTGTGCTGATTTTGTCTGATTTTTGGCCCATTCATTTAATTTGTGTGTGTGTGTGTTTGTGCATGTATGTATATGTGGGTGTATGTGTAAAGCAGGGCTCTTTGTTAGCTATTGTTGATCTTGCGTTGCTGCAGTGCTGTTAGCCAATCAGAGGCAAAATGTTTGCATGTATGAATATTCATGAGCAAGAGCCGAAATCCTGTCTTTCTTCAAAGACCACTAATTCAGTGATCTAAAGCAGGGCTAAATAGAAACTCTTGGTATGATGAAGCATTAAGAGCTTCTTTTACTGAAACTAAGAAGTCGAGGCCAACTTCTAAAAAACAACCCAGCACCATAATCCCCCCTCCTCCAAACTTTACACGTGGCACAATGCAGCCAGACAAGCACCATTCTCACGAGACTAGTGATAGACTTATACAGAAATGGCAGCTAACAGGGAGAAAACTTGTTAGCTTTGAAAACGTTTAGTAATGGAGGTTTGAGGCGCAGTTAGAGCAGTCGGAAGCGCTGTACGTAACTCTGACTTAAAGCTGTAATAAACGTGAACAGAAAGCGTGGGCCTAATTATGCAGAGATCAAAATGACAGCACTTATATGAAGCAGAAAGAAAAAAGAAAGCACTGTTAGCTTGTCAGCGATAAATAAACACAGTGCAGACTGAGGGAGGACTGTATGTGTGTGTGTGTGAGTCAGAAAGAGAGAGGGAGTGAGGGCCTCGAGGATGAAAAGACGGATAGAAGTGTCTCCTCATTCTCCATGCAGGGTATGTCTCTCTGTCTCTCTCTCTCTCTCTCTCTCAGAGACAGAGAGTTATCTGTAGTGGAGCCCATGGGCAGAGCCAGTGAAGACATGAGATCAAAGAGATCAGGGATGTAACTGTGTTCCTCGAGACAGACAGACAATTAGGACTTCACAAACAAACGTGTGCTTGTTCTTATATAGTGTCAGGGCAGATATCCTGTATGTTTTATATACAGAGGTGGAAAGTAATGAATTACATTTACTCAAGTTACTGTAATTGAGTAGATTTTATGAGTAATTTGTACTTTTTAAAGTAGTTTTTAAAATAGGTAATTTTACTTTTACTCAAGTACATTTTGACACAAGTCATTTACTTTGCTACATTGGAAAACTCCTGATTACTGAGTAAAAAATAAAATGCTGGGGGGAAAAAAACACCTCAAATAGTTCATTAAAAACAATTTAATTTATGATTTGTTTTTACTTTTTTAACATCAAATAATTCAAAGTAACTATGTAACTTTTACTCAAGGTACATTTTAAATTGAGTACTTTTTTACTTTTACTCGAGTAGATTTTTAGATGAGTACTTTCACTTTTACTTGAGTAGAATTTTAGCAAAGTAAAGGTACTTTTACTCAATTAAATTTTTTCAGTACTTTTTCCACCTCTGATTATATATTACATAAGTACTTTATATAAAAAAATGCCCTATAAAAAAAGTGTTAAATAAATCAAAATACTCTGTGTTGGTAACATGTGATCTTTGAGGCACATAAAATTCTGTGCAACAGAGGTAACTGCTGCCCTTCCTTTCCTGGGCTGGTCCTGATGAGAGCAAGTTCCATCGTAAAAGTTTTGATGGATGATCATTACTACCCACTGGGCTGTTCACTGTGGTTGGTAATGACTTCTTAATTGTATTCCTTGTATTTCCTTTGCTTTGGCATCTGGTATCGCATGAACTTGCTTGCATCCCACAACAAGACACTAGGGACGCTATTTTAGTGATACACAATATCAATTGTGCATCGCGCAGCTGGATTCAGGTTGTGTTGGTGTTTCTTATTGGTATCATGAGGTCGCAAAAAATACGCCTTGCATGGCTCAAAATGCGCAAAAGTCATGTACGAATTAATCATCGATGTTCCAGTCGTTATTTCCTTTAAGAGGCAGGTGAGCTCTGACTTTGGCAGTTCGTATCTCAAAAGTGCAGTGCTTTTGTGCGTCTCAGCAGAGGATACTGACCTGCGTGTTCACGCTGTGAAGATACACCAGCAGCTCATTTAAGAGGCCAGCAATCTTGTTTTATTCTTTATTCTGTTAATTGTTAAGTTAAAAGTTTGAGGGTGTGCAACCCGCACAGCATTCCTGCACGGGTAGGACAGAATTGCGCAGCTGATTGTTGACTGTTGTCAGGGTTTTAATCAGTGTATTTTTTTTACTTAACCAAAATAGAAGCTCGCCAGAAATGTACCTGAACACACCTCACTTACAGACCACCACACCCATCAGTGTAGATTTATTTTTAAACTCCCACGCCACGAGAAAACAGACTGTTGACAGGGTGTAAGAAAGCAATGAGCATTTCAATGCGTCTTTTGCATTGTGTACAGTAAGTCCCTAAGCCTTGTGGACAGGGCAGCTCTTGCAGTTTTAGCTTTTCTGTAAATACCCATGCCCCATTGCAGCTATCGATTTTCAGTCTGTCTGTAAACAGAGACGGGGCCAAACATGCTGCTCTGCCCTGCATGCCTTTCAGAAGCTTCCGGAGCTCCGAACGGAGAGGAACGCTCTGCCGGAGCTCCTCCTGAGTCGGGTCTGTGCTCTACTATGGGCTGCTGTACTTTTTGAGGTCTGTTTAAAGCTGTTAGCGCATCAGGCTAACGCTAATACCCCCCGACAACCCCCACCACTGTATCCACACTAAGTCAGAGCAGTCGTCTTGGGAGCGGCAGTATGATTAATTGGCAATTGGCAGCCTCACACACACACACACACACAGAAGCACACACACACACACACACACACACACACACACACACACACACAATGTTACACTGACAAATAGCCAGGCACCCACGTCTTTATCTCTCTCTCACAGACGTTCAGAAAGCACCAGATCTGTTCAAGAGCACCGGCTGTGTGTGTGTGTGTGTGTGTGTGTGTGTGTGTGTGTGCATGTGTGTGTAAGGGAGATTTGATACATTTTCAGGACAAAAAAGTCAAGGCTTCATATTAAAAAACCATCAAAATAGAGGACAAACAAGAAGATGCTGTCAAGCTTTGTCTATATGTGCATTTGCACACCTATATACACGTTTATATTTATAAAGTTTTAAGAGTTCAGAAATCAATATTTGGTGGAATAACCCTGGTTTTTAATCACAGTTTTCATGCATCTTGGCATGTTCTCCTCCACCAGTCTTACACACTGCTTTTGGATAAATTGATGCCACTCCTGGTGCAAAAATTCAAGCAGTTCAGGTTGGTTTGATGGCTTGTGATCATCCATCGTCCTCTTGATTCTATTCCAGAGGTTTTCAATTTAGTAAAATCAAAGAAACTCATCTTTAAGTGGTCTTTTTTTTCTCCAAAGCTTTATTATATATTAACTGTCTGGTGTCTGTGTTGTAGGCTGTAAGAGCAAGCATCACTTTC
Source organism: Astyanax mexicanus (assembly GCF_023375975.1). Lineage (NCBI taxonomy): Eukaryota > Metazoa > Chordata > Actinopteri > Characiformes > Acestrorhamphidae > Astyanax > Astyanax mexicanus. The sequence goes on along the minus strand of NC_064411.1, from coordinate 49,823,668 downwards.
TGAGTTGCTAACTCTGTGTTGACTGTGTGCTAAACTGTCACTTTATAGCATTTTCTTTTTCTATATAATTTTTTGAGTAATTCACATATTTAGTATATTTTACTTAAATCAATTAAAAAAGAAGATAAAATACAAATCTTTAATCACCTGACCATGAAATATAAAATAAAATTAGAAGTAGAATTATTGTGCAAGTTTGGCATTAAGACGTTACGTTAAACGTTTACGTCTAATTAACTAAAGTTTTCAGTAAATATTACTTTTTAAAAATGTATACATTTATTTAGGTAAATTCAGTGCATATAGTCTTAGGGCCATATCATACACCCTGCACAAGGTGCGTCGCGATGCTCATTTCTATCTTACACCCCATCAACAGTCTATTATCCTAGTTTAGTAATAAATCTACACTGATGGGAGTGGTGGTCTGGAAGTGAGGTGAGTTCAGGTACATTTCTGGTGTGTTTCTATTTTGGTGGTGGAAAACACAGCAGCTCCACTGACTGATTAAAACCCTGACAACAGTCAATTATCAGAGTCCATTCCTATAGGTGCACCAAAGCGCAAACTCACCCAACTTTTAACTCAGCAATAAACAGAATAAGGAATAATATAACATTGCTATTCCCACTGTTAAACGAGCTGCTGGTGTTTCTTGACAGCGTGAACACGCAGGTCAGTATCCTCTGCTGAGACGCACAAAAGCACTGCGCTTCTGAGATACAAACGCGCCAAAGTCAGAGCTCACCTGGTTTTTAAAGGATATAACGACTGGAACATTGATGATTAATTAGTACATGCCTTTTGCGCATTTTGAGCCGTGCAAGGCGTATTTTTGCGACCTCATGATACCAATAACAAACACCAACACACCCTAAAACCAGCTGCACTGTTAAGATACGAACGTGCAAAAGTCAGAGCTCACCTGTCTCTTAAAGTGAATGACAGCTGACACACTGATTGGTTTATTTCACATTACGCCCAAAACACACCCAAGATTAATTTAGAGAATTAGTTCATGCCTTTTACACATTTCGAGCTGCACAAGGAGTAATAAAAATACCAAAGGCGTACCAACACACCCTATTGATGTCTCATCTATAGACTGATAAAATAGGGCCCTTATAGTGTACACATTTTTAATCATGAGGGGATAGGTCTGGTGACAGCTGACCATGACATAGCATCCATGTCTTCAAGGCATGCTCTTGCAGTATGAGGGCAGCAGTATGTGGACAAGCATTGTCCTGTTGGAATAGTGGTTGCAGGACCTTATTAACGTACAATTGGGATGTCAATGTGTCTGTAATGAAGACCAAAGGAGATGGCTTCGTAAAAAAACTATACCATATACCATGACACCAGTCATGCAATGATGCTGTGATGCACGCACACACACACACACATATATATATGCACACACACACTGTGATGGTTAGTCAGGTGGTGTGATGGACTCAGCCCACACCGATCTTCCTGTGGGACCTTGTTTGTGTTTGGCTGTGAAGCAGCAAGAAACATTCGCACCTCGTCATATTGATGGATGTATCTGTGTGTGTGTGTGTGTGTGTGTGTGTGTGTGTGTGTGTGTGTGTGTGTGTGTGTGCATGCTCACACATGGGTGTCAGTCTTTCTGTTGTGAGGTTGCTTATGTGTGTGGGTGAAAATGCATATACACTCACCGGCCACTTTATTAGGTACACCTGTTCAACTGCTCATTAACGCACAAATGTCGAATCAGCCAATCACATGGCAGCAACTCAATGCATTTAGGCATCTAGACATGGCCAATACGATCTGCTGCAGTTCAAACCATTAGAGCGTCAGAATGTGGAAGAAAGGTGATTTAAGTGATTTTGAACGTGTGGTGGTTGGTTGTTGGTGCCAGATGGGCTGGTATTTCTGAGTATTTCAGAAACTACTGATCTACTGGGATTTTCACGCTCAACCATCTCTAGAGTTTTTACAGAGAATGATCTGAAAAAAGAGAGAAATATGTGGGCGCAAATGCCTTGTTGATGCCTCTAAGTTCAGAGGAGAATGGCCAGACTGGTTCCAGCTGATAGAACAGCAACAGTAACTCAAATAACCACTCGTTACAACCGAGGTCTGCAGAAGAAGAGCATCTCTGAACATCAGCACAACACAATGTCCAACCTTGAAGCGGATGATGATCTACAGCAGCAGAAGACCAAGACCACACCGGGTGCAGCTCTTGTCAGCTAAGAACAGGAAACTGAGGCTACAATTCACACAGACTCAACAAAATTGGACAACAGAAGATTCGAAAAAAAAAACGTTACCTGATCTGATGAGTCTCTGATTTGAATTTCTGGACGGTAGGGTCAGAATTTGGCATCAACAACATGAAAGCATGGATCCATCCTGCCTTGTATCAACAGCTGGTTCAGGCTGGTGGTAGTGGTGCAGTAATGATATGGAGGATAATTTCCTGCCACACTTTGGGCTCATTAGTACCAATTGAGCATCGTGTCTCAAACACCATAGCCTTCCTGAGTATTGTTGCTGCCCATGTCCATCCCTTTATAATCACAGTGTACCTGTATCTTCTGATGCTACTTCCAGCAGGATAATGCTCCATGTCATAAAGCACGAATCATCTCAGACTGTACTCAGTTTACTGTAGTAGAATGTTCCCACAGTCACCAGATCTCAATCCAATAGAGCAGCTTAGGATGTGGTGGAACAGGAGATTCACATCATAGATGTGCAGCTGATAAATCCGCAGTAACTGCGTGATGCTATATATCATGTCAATATGGACCAGGTTCTCTGAGGAATGTTTTTAGTACCTTGTTGAATCTTTGCCACAAAGGATTAAGGCAGTTCTGAAGGTAAAAGTGGCTCCAACCCGGTACTAGCAAGATGTACCTTATAGGGATGCAATGGTATAGTGGCCACTGTTCGGTTCATATCGCGGTTCTTGGGCCACGGTATCTGTTCAGGTTCGATATATTAATATTATCTAGCTCCAACATGAAGTACGTTTATATCCCTTTGTTGGTGAGGACCACTATGACTGTATGTGTGGGTTCTGATGATGGGATGTGTGTTGTATGGGGGGTGTCGATCAGAACACCATGAAGCAGTTGTCTCCTTTTCGTTTCTTTGTTAAACTTCACACTTCAATTACATGTGCAAAAGTCTCAGTTGTGTGTGGTCTGTAAAATACATAATAAGGCTAATCAACATACTAAATTAAACTAACAAATAATAAACTGACTGGAATAATAAACCTTACTTCAATTATTTAAACATAGCTGGATTAGCATGACTTGCACTTTTCATATACAATAAGCCTACAATGCTAACTTTCCGCTTAGCATGCTAATCGCTAATATAATAATAGTTGCACATCAACACTACGACATACAAACTACCTACTAAAATGACTATCTGGACACTTAACAACACTTATTTGGTTGGAATACACGCACACAACTCCTCACATGCTATCATCTTGAGGCTGTGATCCAGCCAACCTGAAACAGCAGCAGAACTAAACTAAAACTGCACGCGAAGGGGGCGGGGCTAAGCTTCAATGCCAGTCTTTCTTACACCCTTTCTATTTCAAATCAACAAGGTGCTCCTACTCACACTTGCAGAGCCAATATTAAATAGAAAAAGGCACACATGAATTCAAATCACAATATCTATCATAAAAAAGAAAATTAAATAAAGTGCAGTAATATGAAATTTAAACATGAATATTGTTCAATCAACTCAACCAACAAATATTGTAAGCCAGTCAAATATGTTAAGAAAATACCAAACTGATATCACACTGTGCTTTATTTTATCTGCTCACTGTGTTTTTACCTTGTTCATCATACTCAACGCTGAAGCAAAAATAGTCCCAAACAGTGGATTTATAAGTTGACGGCGCCTCTTCAAATTTCCTTTTCTCCATTTCGCTTTCACTCGCCATGATCACGCAGCTGAGAACGGTTTGTTTAATTAACACTAAAATCTTTAGCGTTTCACTTCAGAGCACTAATTTGCTCCTAGGAAATTCAGAAAAAAATTCTAATTGGTTGTTGCATGGTTGTGGAGAGACAGGCTGAGAGAAGTATTTAAAAAAGTCTCCCCAGGGTCCTAAGCAGTCCTGACTATCGCACAATAATAATAATCAATAACCACAAACGAAACATTAAAGTTTTATCACCTCACCAGCGAGCCAGATAAGGACCAGAACCAGGCAGAGACGGCTGGACAAACTCAAACATTTTTATTTCCATAACAGGGAATAAACAAACTCAAATAATAGTGTTTTTTCTTATGTAGAAAGGAAAAACAGCAGTTGGGCATGGGGTGGGGTTGTGGGGTGGAGACAGAAATATCGCACCAAAATATTGTATAGTAATGCACATCAACTGGTGTTCACTGTCTATTGTTCAACTGCACTACCTCCATTCTACATTACATTACACACACACATTCTATTTTTTTTATTTGATTGTATTTATATGTATCTTTATCCTTATATTTTATATATTTTTATATTTTTATATATATTTTTATATATTTATCTATCTATCTATCGCTCGCAGTTCTTCCGAGTGTATCGAACCGAAAAGGCGGAACCAAACGGTTCGATAAAATACAATACTGTTGCATCCCTAGTACCTTATAAAGTGGCCGGTGATTGTATATGTCAATGTTATACTGTCTTTGAAAGTATGTGTGTGTGTTTGTTGGGGTTTGTGGGCCTTTTTCCTAAACACACACACACACAGGTCGAGGGGCTAAAGGTCATTTTCTGGCCATTATGTGTTCCCTAACAGCAGCATTAGAATAGTATTGATTTGTACAGCAGCTGTTTACACAATAGCACAGTTCTGCCTCTGAATGTGACCTCTCTCTCTCTCTCTCTGTCTCTCTCTCTCTCTTTCTCTCTCTATCTCTCTCTCCATCAGCATTCAGGCCACCTCACCGCCCCCCCTGAGCTCCGTCCAGCTCCAACCTGCCTCTGCACACCGCCGCCAGCACATCGTAATGCAAGCTGCGGAGTTAAAAAGTCACAAATTACAGCTGCTGCTGTAGAACTGCTCTGTTTGCAGAGTTGAGAGTCAGCAGCAATTCTGTAGCTGAGTACATTCACTTAATGCACTTATTGTGAGATACATATATAGAAATATATAGGCTATACAGGCTGTATGTACAGTGTGCAGTGTGTGTGTGGATGTATTGAACTGAACAGAATTAAACAGGCTGCCTGTATTCAGGAGAGAGAGTGTGTGTGTCTGTTGTTGTGCAGGGGCAGCACTTTTCTGTGCCCAAAGCACTGGGTACAAAATTTCCCTTGTGGGAAATTAAGGACATCTAATGTGAGCTAAACCTACAGTTTTACACCAGCAGATTCAGGGCATGATTTCTGATTTTATGATGCACGCAGTCATATCAGAATATTATGACCATCTCCATTTGTCTACAATCTACACTACAATCTACTGTTTATATAAGCATATATGATCTTTTTTGTAGTTCTATAATTACAGACTGTAGTCCTGTAGTCCTGTATCTGTTTCTCTGTACACTTTGGCCCAATCCCATTTCCCTTTTGGACCCTTACCCCTTGTTTTCAAGTGTAACCCTCCTTCTAAGAATTGGGACAGCCCTTCCAGCACCTGATATAGACATATACTGTAGGTTAGCTAGCTGTAGAGCGCTAAAGTTCAGCAACCTAGCTGCTGCTGCTGGTCAACTAGTTACTGTAACTTTAGGGCTTTATCTTATGTCTTCAGAAAAATGTTCTGATGGGAAACTAAAATGAGCATTTATAAGATCTGTTCCACCTTTAACTCTGCAGCACCTTTAACTAAATGCTGTAGTCACTGCTGCAATATTTAAGGTGGAACAGAAAAGTTACCTAGCTAGCTACTGAGATGAACTATTTACTAGCGATTATTTATGGTTGTTATAAAGAAAATTGAATTGAATTGAAATTGAAACTACAAATGAAACTATGGTAATATAGTAGGTATTCATATTTTTGATTATAATTTTGATTAAATACTCAAATTTGTGAGTTTCTTTGGCCGCTTTTGTCGCCATCTTGCTAGTGTTTTTTTTATAGCCTTCTGTTTGGTGCAAATTGTTGCCTTGTTGATGCCCACAGGACTCTGTTAGCTGAATACTTTTAGGTGATGGACTATTCTCAGTCCCGCATTGGCACCTAGGAGTTTAAAAACTCCAGCAGCACTGCTGTGGCTGATTTTTGGCTGTCAAATATCAAATGCTATTAAATCAGGCTGTACTGATTTTGGGCTGGAAATCACTGCATCGGCTCAAAAACACTTCCAGAGCTGTTTGGATGATCCCTTATTGTGACATCACAATAATGAAACCTGCATTGAACCATCCTGGCACCACCCCTTAACCCCTTAGCCCCACCCACTAGATCAGTTTAAGGAATACCATTTTGATCTTGGTTGAGAAACTCTTGGCAGCAGACTTTGTCTGAAGGAGGAATCTGTACCTATACTCTGTGGCTAGTCAGCAGATGAGAAATATGTTAAGTATTGTACTTTCATGTAACGAAAGAGTTTTGTGCTTCTATTAAGGTTAAGCATGAAGTAGCCTGTTTGTGTTTCAATAAATTCAAGTAATTTTCAAGTCACTTCTTACCCACTGAGTTTCCTGCAATGGTAAGACAATATTTTGGTTCGTGCTGAAGTGAATAAGCGCTACAGTAGCAGCGCTCTTACTTAAGTAAGGATTTACAGTACTGTTTCCACTGGTGGCGATGGCTGGGGGAAACAGGCCGGTATTGTTTCCTGCAGTCTGCAGTCTCTGGAGTAGATAAACACACAGCGAGCTCGGCGCTTGTGTGAGGGATGTGTGCTCTTATCGAGAACACCATCACCTCTGGAAATTACACCGCTCTCTTCACAAACAACCTCCGCCGTTGTTCACCTCAGCCGCGGCGGTGATGGAAAAGGAACAGTAATCCGTTCTGACACGGCGACGGCCCGCTGCGCCCCCCCGACTCTGACTCCATATTGGATTTTATTATGACCCTTTTTTTGTCTCCTCTCGTGCTGTTTTGTAGAATCTCATTTGGAGCGTCATCTCGGACGAGCTGTTTTCAGCTTATTAATCGCACTCGAGAGCATGACGCCCCGATTATGGGCTGCAGCCCACGGGCCCGACTCTTCCCTTCACCCTTGGAGAGATGGAGAATGTGTGTGTGAGTGTGTGTGTGTGTGTGTGTGTGTATCTAAGTGATTGTAGCATCAACTGATCCTAAAAGCACGACTCTGAGATTAGTGTTATCAGTTGGAGCTACTGCTGTGCCTGACTGTGTGTGATATAAAGAATGCCTATAGAAATATACCTTATACTATATATAGACTTTTTTACATATCCCCCTGCTGTAGAGGACCTGCACGTGTTTCATGCAGTACCAGTCAAAAGTTTGGACATACCATAAATTCAGTGTTTTTACTATTTTAATTGCATGTTATGCATTGCAGATTAATACTAAATTAAACTAAATTAAAACTATGAAGAAAAAAATGTATGTTTTATATTTTAGGTTCTTAGATGACTTTAGCTTTGCACATCTTGGTTTTGATTTTCTCAGTCAGCTTTATGAGGTAGAGTCACCTGGATTGTTAGGCTTTCAGTTAACAGCTGTGCTGAACAAGAGTTAATTACTTGAATTTCTTGTCTCTTAATGTTAAAGTTTGAGAGCATCAGTTGTAAAGTAGTGAAGAGGTAGAGTTACAGGTATACAGTAAATAGCTCTATTTGAGTAATGTTCTAATCCAGATTATGGCAAGAACTAATCAAGTACAATTTTTTTTACCAAATTTAGACTCGAGACTGGAGCAGTATTAGCATTAGCTGCTAATCGCAATGAGCACTAGTTCTTTTTCCTTACAGAGGTGAGTATTATCAGCCTTTAGCCTGCTCCTATCCCCAGCTAGCACTGCTGGAGCAGCATTAGCAATACCCGCTAACCATGCTAAGCGCTAGTTAGCTCTTTCGCTGTTCAGAGGTGAGTATAACACACTGTATTCTGCATGTTTACCATGTCTAAAATTTGGTACTAAATGTATGTTATGCATGTAAAAGAACCAACCTACACTAATATGTAACCCTGTTTTTTTCTCTCACTGAAATTTACTTTACAAATCTGTTCTTTTTGTTCTGACAATGTGCACCAACATGCCCTTTTTTCTCTCAGGAAATGAATCCTGATCCTCTCTCTCCTTTATTTTTGTCCTTTTGTTTTTATCTAGCTGGTTGTTTTCTCTCCATACGATGGACTGAGATTGGTCTGGATATTGCTCTGCATCAGCGAACCTCCAGCAGAATCACCACCCCAGGCCCATCTCCTCCACTGGGCCGCCCGCTGTGTTCAGCTGATCAGTGCTGGAGAGGAGGAGGAGGAAAAGAGGAACAGGAGGGTTTTATGATCACCATCAGTTTCCTTTCACACTTATTCTCTCTCTGGAATGAAAAAAGAGAAAAGAGAAAAAGGAAAGAGAGGAAAGAAGAATTAAGAGGGTCAATCTGTAATTGTTTACAAAATCCATGCTGCAAGGATTCCTTAAAATAAGTAAAAGCAAATGTTACCACAATTTACTACAAGCAATTATTACCACACACTTGCCCTGCTGTCCACTGTTGATGGTAATGTCTTCTATATTTCCATATATACATACAGCTCTGGAAAAAAATTAAATGAACATTGTTGTTTTATTCTATAAACTACGGACAACATTTATCCTAAATAAAAATATTGTCATTTAGAGCATGTGTTTGCAGAAAATGAGAAATGACTGAAATAAAAAAAAGATGCAGAGCTTTCAGACCTCTAATAATGCAAAGACAACAAGTTCATATTCATAAAGTTTTAAGAGTTCAGAAAACAATATTTGGTGGAAAAACCCTGGTTTTTAATCACCTTGAGTTTTCATGCATCTTGGCATCATGTTCTCCTCCACCAGTCTTACACACTGCTTTTGGATAACTTTATGCTGCTTTACTCCTGGTGCAAAAATTCAAGCAGTTCAGCTTGGTTTGTTAGCTTGTGATCATCCATCTTCCTCTTGGTTATATTCCAGAGGTTTTCAATTTGGTAAAATCAAAGAAACTCATCTGTATGTGACACTGTGGTTTGAGGAATCTATCTGGCACCCTCTATAGTTCATGTTGCCTTGCCATGAGCACACTGGCTGGTGTTCATGTTTATCTACATTCACAAGATAACACCTCATTTATTATACATACTGACTGTTTTCCTGTCACAAAATACACTGATTAATGGAGGTGAGTTCATTGTTTCAGTGGGCCCACAGACACAGAGATAGACAGACAGACAGATAAACAGACAGACAGAGGGAGGACAGGAGGACAGAATGACTGTGTGCTCCAAATGTGTCAGCTGTGTGTACTGGAACACTTTGTTCAGCGCATTCCAGTTCCAGAAATTTTTCAGTAGACGGCCTGTGTTTGATGTCATTGTGCCGTATGTGTGAATGATGCATGTTTGTGTGTGTGTGTGTGTATTGTGTGTGTGTGTTGTGTGTGTGTGTTTGTGTGTGTGTGTCCGTCTGTCGTAGCACTGCTCTGTTAGTAAACAGTCATTAGGATGCTCAGTGGAGCGAAGCTGCGGGCGAAGACCCAGTGTCTCCTACAGTCACTGATGCACCACACAGACACACACACACGCACACACACACACACACACAACCCTAATCAACACTAATGACACATTGCTTCCAACATCTCATCACAGGACCAGGCCTTCCAGCCATCATCGCAAACTGGGGAAGGGACTGTATGAAAATGTCCTGTGTGCCTGAGTGCTGCATCACGATGCTCATTGCTATCTTACACACTGTCAACAGTCTATTTTTAAACCTTGCGCTGTTAAAATAGCATCCGAGTTCATTAATATCTCTACACTGATGGGTGTGCTGGTCTGGAAGTGAGGTGTGTTCAGTTAAATTTCTGGCATGTTGCTATCTTTATAGAAAATACAGGTGCGCCAGTACTGACTGATTAAAACCCTGACAACAGTCAACAGTCAGGTGCCCAATCCTATCTTAGCCATGCAGGAGCAACAATAAACAGAATAAACAATAAAATAACATTGCTGTTCCTTTAAATGAGCTGCTGGTGTATCTTCACAGCGTGAATGAGCAGGTCAGTATCCTCGGCTGAGATGTGCAAAAAAATGCTGCGCTGTTAAGATACACATGCGCCAAAGTCACCTGACTTTTAATGGAAATGACAACTGAGACACTGATCGTTTTATTTCACATTTTGGAGCAGCACAAGGTGCATTTTTTGTGCCCTCACTATACCAAAGACACACCGACACGCCCTAAATCCAGCTGCACAATGCAATATTGACCCTTGCTCTATAGAGCATTCAAATAAGGCCCTATGAATTCCTAATGTATGCACACATTAAGCTACTTTAAGTTTACACTCAAAATAAGATGGCTATTGAATGCACTGGATGCAGTCAAATCCTCACAGCAATGCTCCAAATAAAAGAAAAATAAAAGATCTCTCTTTTTAATATGTGTCTTTAATAACTGTGTAGTTACACATTAACAATCCATATAATAACACTGTAATGATTTTTTATATGTTTTACCTAATATTTCCCCAATTTGGGAGGCTAATTACCCAGTACTCATCGCTGGGTAGACAGCACACTCAGAGGAAAGTGTGAGGTCCCCAGCTCTGATACATCAGCCAACAGACACCTGTGCCAACTAACGTCACCATTAGTAGTAATGAGGGGAAAGTGCACCACCTACTGTACCCACACAGAAATTGTCATAGTCATAGTGTCTCCAACACACTGTTGTCTTAAACTACGATTAATTATTAATAGGTAATTAAAGTATAGTAACACACACAAAACACACACACACACACACACACACACACTGTGGACTGAGATGCAGTAAATTATACAGCACACTGAGACCCACTGCTACATCCTTCATCACTCTACTGAAAGTTATGCAAGAGAATAACGTGCCACAAATAAGTTATATAAAAGAAACCCACTCAAATGGAAATACCATGAGAGAGAGAGAAAGAGAGAGAGAGAGAGTGAGAGAGAGAGGAAGAGAGAAAGACTTGAGAGACACAGAAAAAGTGACAGTTAAAGAAAGAGAAAAAAATAATTTAAGCAAAGACAAAAATGTCAAAAATAAAGAAAGCAAGAATACAGACTATATATGGATAGATGTATAGAAAGAGCGAAAGAAAGCATAAAACAGTGAAAAGCAAGGGGGAGGACAGCTAGAGAAAGGGATGAGAAAGAGAAAGAAAGTAAGAGTAAGAAATGAGTTATGAAAAAAAGAAGTGAGAGAAAGGTGCAGAAAGGAGGGGGGAGGCAAAGAGAGAAAAAGTGGGATGGAAAGAGAAAGATTGTAAAAGAGAAAATTAAACAGAGAGAACATAAAAGAGAGAACAAAAGAGAGAAAGGCAAGCATTTAAAAGTGTGTATGAGAGAAAGAAAGTGAGGGAGAAAGAAGAATAAAGTGTAAAAGAGAGAGAGTGAGTGAGATAGGGAGCGAGCAAGAGAAAGAAGAGAAAAGAGTGAAAGAGAGAGAGAGAAAGAGAGAATGAGGAAAAATAAAGAGTTTGAGAGAGAGAGGGAAGAATAAAGAGTGAAAGAGATAGAGACAGAGAGAGAGAGAGAGATGAAAAATAAACAGTTTGAGAGAGAGAGAGGGAAGAATAAAGAGTGAAAGAGATAGAGACAGAGAGAGAGAGATGAAAAATAAACAGTTTGAGAGAGAGAGAGGGAAGAATAAAGACTGAGAGAGAGGGAAGAATAAAGACTGAGAGAGAGAGAGAAAGTGTGAGAGAGAGAGAGAGAGAAAAAGAGAGAGATAGAGAGAGAGATAGAGAGAGTGAGAGAGAGAGAGAGAGAGAGAGAGAGGAAAAATAAAGAGTTTGAGAGAGAGGGAAGAATAAAGACTGAGAGAGAGAGAGAGTGAGAGAGAAAGTGAGAGAGAGAGAGAAAAGAGAGAGAGAGAGAGATAGAGAGAGAGAAGAATAAAGACTGAGAGAGAGCGAGAGATGGTATGTAGGCCTGTTGGCTGTATGATAGTGAAGCTGCAGTGTTGCTATGCTACTGGAGGAGCTGCTCTCGGTGCGGTTGCCTTTTGAACTCATTAATACAGCCCAGTCTAACACAGCCCACAGACCCGCTACTGTACACCACACACACACACACACACACACACACACACCATCACTATACACACTCACACACTGTGCTCACAGGGTTAGCCTCGAGTCAAGTCGGGCGGTCTTTTAATGGTCCATCATTCGAGCCCTCGCAGCCCTCCAGCATGGGCTGATCATTGCTCATTTCCTTCCTTTCTCCAGTGTTTTATCACCACACACACACACACACACATACATACACCTGCTGATAATAAAATTGTAATACATACAATCAATAAAATGCAAAAGAACTATATTTAATGTATTAAATACACACTGTTGGACTGGAGAGCTCTAGTCTGGATATAAGATCAGATACGGTTATCCTGCAGCATATTTACAGAGATGTTGCAGTAAGGCCTGTAGATCCTGCTCTAAACTTGTAGGTTATCGAAGCTAACACAGGGGTAAAAGGGGTAAAATGGATTGTGCCAAAATGTCTTTGAGTGCATTGTAAAGGCATGTATAGCAGTCTAGCAATCTCTCATCAAGAGGTACACTACCCAAAAGTAGACTCTGATAGCACTTTTCCAACAAAAGAAGTCTGGTTCTTGAACAGATTCTGTTCAGGATTATAAGAACCGTGGTGCTTTTCAGCAAACCAGCCAACTTTCCACTAGTTTTAGTGGAACCATCAAAACCTCACATCATACTTCATCACGCTTACAGATGTTTGTCACGGTTTGTGCTAAAGTTACCGCTGCAAAATAACTTTCCTGTTTCAAAACTTATTTTAGTAGGTGAAAACGCTGTAAAATGGTTCAAAATTAGTGAAAAGGTTTGTGCCGGTTCCACATCGGTGGAAAAACGATTCAAAAGACTCTTTATTGGATATTTAGGGAAACACTTTACACTCCCTTGTGGAAAGAGCGAATGAGGAAAAGAGTTTCTTTAGGAAATATGGAACAAAATCTTTTTTCATAAAATGGATGACTAACTGTGTTTGTGCATTTCAGAAGGACTTTTAAGAAGTTTTAGGTGAAAGTGGTTCTAAAACATTGGTTATTTTCAGTGATGGGAGTAACGGCATTGAAATAAATGCATTACTAACGTCGTTACTTTTTTCAGTAACAAGTAATCTAACTAATTACTATGTGTCAGGATTGACCCAGGTAGGGAGACGAGGAGACAACGTAAGTGCAGGTAAGAATAGGAATTTAATAACTAAACAACAAATAAACAAATAGACGGGTAAACACAGAACAATGAAATGAATAAGAAAACCAACGTGATATAAAACTAACATAAACAAACAAGAGATACTATAAAACTAGGCAGGATAAACTAAAACAGGGCAAGGGAATAAACTAGGTAAAACACAGGGAACTTAAAAATAACAAAGGATAAATAAAAGATATACAAAGATATACACTAAGGAGGGAACTAAGGAGCACGAGAATAAGCAAGATAAATATCAATTACAAACAAAGAGGGAGGCTATACAAGGAAAACAAATGAATGAAACAAGACTATGAACCAAACAAAGCAGAGACAATTACCAGGAATAAACAAGATAAACAAGGAACTAAAACAAGACGGGATAAACACAGAGCAGGAAACCAAGGAGCGCAGGAATGAACACAAGAAACAGAGGTACGACAAACAACAGGGGTTAGTGCAAAGACCAACCCAGGACAAGAGACAGAGGAGGGCTATTTAACACACAAGGGAAGTGGAAACACCTGGGGCTAGGGGGCGGAGCTACAAATTGACACAGGTGGAAAAGTACTGGAACAGAACACAGGGGCACAGGTCACGTGGAACACACACAGGCACGAGGACAGACAGGACATGACACTATGACTGTAACTACAAGGCCAGTACTATTTCCAACACCCCGTTACTGCACCTTACTTTAGCCGCTGAATGAATTTTTTTTTTTACTTCGCGCATAGAGACAAAGGCGCACGTGTGTGTGTGTGTGAGTCACAAGGGAGAGACCAGGATGAGACCAGGGTTTCTCTAGGGGTCCGCAGGCTCATCCTCAGAGGAAGATAGTAGTCTGTAGTGAGCGCTTTAAATCAGGGATCTCAAACTTGCGGCCAGCAGAACAATATTTCGTGGCCCGCGACTTGGAAATAAATTTTAGTGTTAGTGCGGCGCGCACGCAAGAAAGACGCATCCTCTCCCCGTCCACCAGCCCAGCGCATCCTATTCATTTTAATAGAGATAGCCCTCTGACAAAAAGTTCAGCTGTGTGTGATACGACCCTCAAACACACAGAACAGCTGCCTTTCAACCACGGAGGAGAAGCTGAAAATGGATTTATAGCACTATAGATCACAGTGAGGTTGTTAAAAAAATCTTAAACTTACGATTGACTACACCTGTTGCTTGATTTGAATAAATAAAATCGTCACGGGGGGATAAGGCAATAGTAACGCAATAGTTACTTTTATTGGTAACTAGTTACTTTTATAGTGGAGTAACTCAGTTAGTAACTCAGTTACTTTTTTGGAGAAGTACTATAACCAGTGTTGGGCACGTTACTTTGAAAAAGTAATTAGTTATAGTTACTCGTTACTTCTCCAAAAAAGTAACTGAGTTACTAACGGAGTTACTCCACTATAAAAGTAATTAGTTACCAGTAAAAGTAACTATCGCGTTACTTTTTATTATTCGCCCGTCAAAAAAGGAAATCAATTATGCATTTACTATTATTATTAGAAAAATAACAAAAAATAACAAACAAAAATAAACCCAAAATGTTGACAAAAATATAATCTAACGAATTTCAAAAAAATAAAACGAAATTCTCCACACAACCAAAGAAAATTACTAAAACTTGTAATACTGAAAAAAGCGGAAAAACGCGTCTGGGGATGAAATTTAACAAACCAAGCCACACTCAAAAGAAATATGTATATATAAAACAAAATAATGGACAAAAACAACAATTTAATGCCCGTTAAAATGGTATTAATATAACAGCTTCACCAAAAGAGAATAGAGCTTAGATCGTGCCCAAAAAATCCGACCCAGCCGGAGCCCGTGCACATTCTGCCCAAGCCAGAACCATAAACTGTCATTATGAGCCCGACCCGATCCGCCCCATAAACTGTCTGTTTTCGGGCTGATTGAATGAGCGAAATATAATCAGAATTATGTTAATTAACACTGTAACATAGAAGCATAGAACTATTATTTAATTTAAATGATTTTTAAGAACAGCTACACACAATGCTGCAAGTCAAACGCGGAGGCGTTCACGTGCGCCCAGAGCTACGTGATTACAGTTTTCATTTTTATTATAGTTTAATTTTATTTTGTTTTTATTTTTTCTGTTCATTTTAGGGTGGGCTTGCTAGCGCGAGCGCTTTACACAAGAACTAACGGACCACGAGTGCCGCGCGCTCGGCACAACAACTCCCGCTGTACAACTCCGCTGTACAACAGTGCTTATAAATAAATTAAACACAAAAATGAGGGTATTCTATCAGTAATTTCAGTTCGTTTTAGTTAGTTTTATAAACACAAAATACAGTTCGAGATAGTTATGTTTTTCCTTTTAATTACCGTTTTTATTAGATTCAGTTAACACAAATGTTTTTCACTTTCAATTTTCGCTATTTCGTTCGCTTTAGTGAACAATAATAATTGGTTACTTAGCAACATTGTGATTATCACACCAGAGCTTTATATAAAATAAAAATAGGAGCCTGATTTCGGGTCGGTCCTCAGGTCAGGTGGGATTCGGGCAGAGAATCTAAGCTCTAAAATAGAAAGCAGCAGCACCACAAAAACCGGAGCAGCTAAAAAGAGCTTAACGTCCTTAATTCGGAACTTGGGCTGTCCACGGCAATCACTGAATTGATTAGAGCACGCAAATCGTCACAATTGTGCCTCACTTCACCACACCAAACCACAGGCACAGCGGCCAGAAGCTCAAGTTCACCGGACAGAGGAGGGGTTAACCAGGGCAAAGCGAAATAAAAAAAAAAAGTTCATAGAGCTGCTAAAGTAACGTGCAGTAACGGGGTGTCGGAAATGGTAACGGCGTTATAGTTACAGTCATAGTAATTAGTTAGATTACTCGTTACTGAAAAAAAGTAACGGCGTTAGTAACGCCGTTAGTTTTAACACCGTTACTCCCAACACTGACTATAACTAATTACTTTTTCACAGTAACGTGCCCAACACTGGTTATTTTTGTATCTCTAATAAATCAGACAGTCTCCAGTCAATAAATGCTGCTGTTTTTTTTTACTGTTTTTTTAATCAATGAATTTATTGCCAGGCACCTTGTTGTGTAGTGACCTGCACCAGATCCACCCTCTTCTTGTGGAAAGACCCTGTGCAGTGACCCTAATCAGAGCTGTAAACATTTACATATCTGCCTGAGAAATAACTCACAATTCTAGATAGTATTTTTGTTCTTTAAAGTTCTATAAAGCTAAAAAAAATCCATGTTTTGTTCATGTGCTCATTTAAGATTTTAGAATAGTGACTGCCGGAAGACCTAGAAAGACCCCTAGAGCAGTGGGTCTCACACTCATCCCCCAAACAGTCCACAGTATGACTCTATCTCTGTGTGCTGGGATTTGGCACCACTCAAAAAAAATAGGACCATCTGGGTGCCCTGAGGGCCGGTTTTAAAAACCGCTGCTTTAAAGGACCTCTGGGCAGCTCTGCACATCTCACATCACACTCCCTAGTGAACACACACATACATAGACACATTTACACATACATAAACACATATTCACACACACACTTCCCTAGCCATCAACCTCAATCAAAGCCAATCATCCAGCGCCAATTATCCAAATAAAAAGCCCGATTCTGTCCCTGGGGTGACATTACACACTATCTGTGCAGCCAAAGGCAGTTTGAAGGGGAAAGTAATTGCGCTCGGATTGTCGGAGGCTGGCTGGGTCGCGCTGCTGTAAAATCTCAACCCAGTTCCGTCTTATGATTGATGGCCTTCATTAGGTGGTCAGAAATATCAGACACCCACCAATAATGGCTGAGTCAATGCAGCCACAGCGAGTTAATCACCCTGATTCAATAAAGAGCTTTAATCACTTCATTACGCCAGTTCATTAGACCTCAAAATCCTCACAGCCTCCAGGGTTCTTTCAAACAGGCCCAAATTTAGATTTTTTTTCACCTCCTGTCATTTGTCATAATGTTGGACCTAAGAAACTAACTTGTACACCTTCTGAAATCAGAGCTTTGCGTTGTTTTATGCATTGAAAACTATTGAAAATCATTTCTACTTGCTCATTTTCAGGCTTTAATTTGTGCCTTGAGGACATACAGCTTTCAAAAATTGGAAATTGGCCGAAACCATTGGCATTGGCATTCAAGCCTCTGCTCAGTAGTTTCCACACTTTAATTCCTCCAAGCACCAGAGGGCGCCGTTCATTTGCCTTACTGTATTGGTTTTAATGTGTTTACATTGCCCTCCTGTCTGTAGACTCAGTGTCTTTTTACTCCACCCTCATCTCCTCAATATCTTATTATTCTACCTACATTGACTGGTCATGTCATAACTCCACCCTCATTTCCTCAAAACCTCAGTACACCATACCAATCTCCTTAATGCCCCTTAACACTGGAATTTATTTTAACGTTGAAAAAGTCCACCACCATCTCCTCAACAACCCATTACTCCACCTCCCTTCTCCTCATTACACCATTACCCTACCTTTCTTCTTCTCAACACACCATTACTCCACCTTCCTTCTTCTCATTACCCCATTACTCTACCTCTCTTCTTCTCAACACACCATTACTCAATCCTCATCAGCTCAACACCCCATTACTCCATATCCCTTCTTTTCAACACACCATTACTCTACCTCCCTTCTCCTCAACTCCCCATTACTCAAGCCTCATCAACTAAACAACCATTTTTCCACCTCCTTTCTCCTCAACACCCCATCGGTCAACTTTTATCTTCTCAACAACCCATTACTCCACCTTCCTCTCCTCAACATCACATTACTCTATGCTCATCTCCTTAACATCCCAGAATTCCACCCCAATTTTCTTAATGAGGAATTACTCCACCTCTATCTTGTAGCACTTCATAACTCCATCCTCATCTCCTCAAAACCATATTACTCCACCTCAACTCCTTAACACCCCATTACTCAACCTTCATCTCCTCAACAATTATTCAATCCTCATCTCTTCAACAGCCCATTACTCCACCTTTCTTCTCTTTAACTCCCCATTACTCAACCTTAATCTCCTCAATACACTATTACTCAAGCCTCATCTACTCAACACCCCATTGCTGCACCTCACTTCTCCTCAATACCACATTACTTCACCTTAATCTCTTCAACACCCCACTACTCAACCTTCAACTCCTTAAAACCCCATTTCTCCACCTCATCTCCTCAAAATCCCAGGATTCCAACCCAGTCTTCTTAAGTCAATGCCTCATTACTCCACCTTCATTTCTTCAACATGCCATTACACCACCCTCTTCTCCTCTACATGCCATTATCCCATGCCATTATCCCATTCTCAACCTCTTCTCAACACATTACTCCACCTCCGTTTCATCAACACCTCACTACTCCACCCTCATCTCCTCAACATCAAATTACCGGTACTCTATGTTCATCTCCTCAACATCCCAGGATTTCACCCCAAATATCCTTAATGCTTCATTACTCCACCTTTATCTCCTCAACAATCCAGGATTCCACCCCAATCTTCTCATTGCCTCATTACTAGACCTCCAACTCATCAACACCTCATTACTCCATTCTTATCTTCCCAAAACCCTATTACTCCACCCTCATTTCTTCAACACACTATTACTCAACCTTTATCTCCTCAACCCACTATTACTCAAGCCTCATCTACTCAACAGCCCATTACTCCACCCTCATCTCCTCAACATCAAATTACCGGTACTCTATGTTCATCTCCTCAACATCCCAGGATTTCACCCCAATATCCTTAATGCTTCATTACTCCACCTTCATCTCCTCAACAATCCAGGATTCCACCCCAATCTTCTCATTGCCTCATTACTAGACCTCCAACTCATCAATACCTCATTACTCCATCTTTATCTTCCCAAAACCCAATTACTCCACCCTCATTTCTTCAACACACTATTACTCCTTTCCCTTTCCTCAACATCACATTACTACACCTCCACCTGGACCAAAACACCCGTCATAACTTGATGTTGACTTGACTAAAATGACATCAGAAAAACTGGTGTCTTGCTATGGTATTGGCCCTTTAATGAATGCTAATGTAACACGCTTTTAATACAGTGATCTTGGCTCATTATAATTGGTCCATTAATCATAAAGTCATACAGGTTCACTGGGCAGGTAATGGCAGCTCCAGTGGAAAACTATGGTCGTCACCTTGCAGGTTGTCCTTGGCTCGACCTCTGTGCCATCTGTCTCTGCCAAGGATGTTTTCCATAATGCCTTTGTCCCTCAGAGCCTCAGCGCGTGACAGAGATGGAGACTGGCCATTTTAGCTGTCCACTAGCAAGAAGCCTATTCCTCTCTCTCTCTCTCTCTCTCTCTCTCTGCAGCGAACAAACTGCCATGATCGCTCCATCATGGGCTGTCTTGAGTGATTGATTGGCAGCATTACTGTCCAATAGGGATTAGAGCAGTGAAGGGTACAGAGTTGCAGCTTCTGGCTCAGCATCTCGCAGCAGTGTGTGATGATGTATCTGCTGTAAACTGCCTTAGAGAGGAATGTTTTTTCTGCCTCAATACATCCAAACGCCAGCCTGCGCTCAAAAAATCACTGGGGTGGAAAGTTAACCATATTAGCGTCCAAGAGTGGAAAATACTCAACTGAGTGTGACCAATTTATTTCCGTACAAAAGCGTTATTATGGAAGATTTGTACTTTACTTAAAGCGCCATTTTGCATGAATTGGTGTTTTTTTGCTCCTGGGCTTCCCCTACAGTTGGGAGTATAATGAAATTGTACTCTATTGCCATAAATACAAATACGATAGATACAGAATATATGAGAGATACAGGGGCATCTGGAGTGAAAGTTATGTTTTAAATAGACACAGTATGTAAGTGATTTTAAATTATGTTAAATGATGTCATCTCCTACTAAAGTTCCCAGTGGATAAAAACCCCAGTTTGGTAAATACAGTACCTGCACATGTGGTGCTGCTGGATTTGACCGTTGGGTATGGCTTTGCAGTGCTGGTTCTAAAATGTTGATTACTCCATCAACACCAGTCTTGCTAGCTTGGCTAAATCAAATCAAAATGGTCTTCAAACATGTGCTCCCGAGCAAGCGATCCCTAAGCAGTCAAATAAACATAATAAAATGTGTTTTAAATAATAATACATTAGTAAAAAATAGCTCTTACTTTGCCTGATTGGCTCTAGTGCTGTCTGAGTTGCTATTTTTTTCCAGTGCAGTGGGCGGGACTCCTAGCTACTAGTTTCATTGGCTGATTCATTGGTCTATTTTGATGGACAGCAGTCTCAAGTAGTGTTATGTGCAAAAAAGCCTTAAAAAAGGAAATGTGATTTTTATTGTAATGGACGCAGGGTCTAAAAGGGTTAAGATAAGAAGCCCAATGCACCTGAAAATAAGGGCCATAAATACAGTGAGCACTCACTGAACAAGGCTGGATTTTTATCATCATCCACCTACATTACATTTAAAATACTATAATTTAATCAACTTATAATGAAGAAAACAGCTAAAACTGATTGTTTGTGTGTTTGTATGGCTGGTCTGTAGTGTTTTTGCATTCTGTTCTATTTTTATAGCATTTTATTTCAATTTTTTTTCTCCCATTTTCTCCCCAATTTACACGGCCCAATTTCCCAGCCCACTCACTAGGACTCCCCCTATCACTAGTGATGCCCCAACACACCAGGAGGGTAAAGACTATGCCTCCTCTGATATTGCCTCCTCTGATATTGCTTTTTTTAAACATTGTCAAGTATTATCACAGCGCACTCGGAAGAAAAGCGCAGCGTCTCAGTTCTGATACATCAGCTCACAGACACCTTGTGCCGAGTAACATCACCCTTTGGAGTAATGTGGGGAAAGAGCGCCATCTACCCACCCAGAGAGAGCAAGGCCAATTGTGCTCTCTCAGGGCTCCGGTAGTCGATGGCAAGCTGCGTGATCAGGATTTAGACCAGTGATCTCCTGAACATAGTGGCAGCGTTTAGCCCGCTGAACCATTTGGAGCTCCTTTACATTCTGTTCATAGTTAAGAACAAATTCCAGATAAATTTCGGAAAACATGATAGTGAATATCAGATTATTCTTCGTAAAAAGTGCGTAAGTGTGGTTTAAGAACCGATTTGTTGGTAAGAATGGTTGGTGAATGGAGGTTTCCATGGAGAAAAACATTCAGTCACCTGTATTTAAAATGTCTGTAGGCTTAAAATAATGATAAGCCTGGTTTATGAAGTGTGATATGTGTTTTACTTACGAGAAGAGTTGAACACTCCATAGGGTTCGTTTATCAGACCTGTCCCAGCTGATATTAAGTCTAGCAGAGCATATTGAGGCACTGAGGTGCCAGGTACCATGTGCCAAATGGGACAGGGACACAGCAGATGTTGGGCCTGAGCTGGGCGTTCTCCCAGCAGTGATGGAAAGTGTGATTTTTTTCCCCCCCTGCTGCTGCTCTGAGTGCTATAATAAATTCACTATCATTGCCACAGATTTGTCATTACGGTTGCCTGTACTAGACTGGGTCAGGGCACCAGGGATGTGGTGAGAGTCTACAGTATGTGTGAGTGTACTGTGTGTGTTTATGTGGATGTGTATGTAGCCTATGGATAGTGTGTTATTACAACACACAAACCGTGTCACCGAGTCAAAGAAGGAGTGGCAGCTCACCCAAACAATAGTACTCTCTGAAGCATTTGGGGGTCCCAAGCAAAATGAATATATTACCAGCCTTTTTTTAAAAAAGTTGCACTTATCAGTTTGTTACTGCCAGGCAGGTAGCTAATATAAACATTAGTCATATACTCAGTGCCAGATTAACACTGTCTGAGGCCCGGGGCTAATTACCAGGATGAGGCCCTTCATATCATGTTCTGATGCATGACCTCACACAAACACACTGACACATCAGCGACAGCGTACACAGTACCAATCTATAACAGACTACCGTTTAATGTGAACTGGTAACATGATTTCAATTCAATTTAGGGTTGGGCAATGTCTCTTTAATTGGCAGATGACGATGTTTACAGGGAAACATTGCGATGGAGGATGATATCGTGGGGGGTGGGGGTTGATTAGAAATAACTAAAAACTGACATTTACTATAGACGAATAAAATATATATGCAAAAAAGGAAAAATAGGACACTTTAAAAAGGTCATTAAATGATGAGGATACATAAAAAATAAAGAATGTATATCTTATGAAGAAAAAAATAATTTAATCAATAAAATAATAAAAATATTTCAAATGAATAAAACAATAATTAATATGAAATAAAAACTCATTTAAAACACAGTCAAAGGCTTTCTGTGCGCAGAATAATAAAAGTTTCAGTTTCAGTTCGTTTCAGTTTCAAGTCATTGAAACAGCTCACCAAAACCTCAACCTTTCCTTTATATTTGACAATATTCGATTAACTTTACAGGTCCTTACTCATCTTCATTTATTTAACCAAACTGAGTTTTATATTTGTAGCCTCCGCGCTGCGGAAGAGCGAGATATTAGATAAGTAACTCAAATTAATAAGAGAACAAATACACAACAATAAATAAAAAAATACAGGTTTTAAACACATATCCATTTGATATAGATTAATAAACAATGTATATAAAAATAGGAAAATTTAAATAAACAAATAACACATAAAAGTAGAAACAATATAAAATAAAAACAAGTCTAATAGTAGTATTATAGTAGTATTATGTATTGTGTAAATGAAAAAATAAATTGGTAAGAATGATAAGAACTGATAAAATGAATAATAATGAACTATCATATGAACTTGTGTACATCTACTATACAACTAAACATTGTCCTTGTCTTTCTTTTTGTTTTGATTGCTTATTGTTTTGTTTTATTTATTTATTTATTTATATAGAACCTTTTTGTTATGTTCATTTAACTATGCCATGTGACTTATATTCATTATGTATGAGATGTCAGTTGGACCTCAGGAAGGATAGCTGCTATTGCAGTGGCAGCTAATTAGGATCTAAATAAAACAAAAATAAAACAAGTTCATAAGAATCAAAATAAAATGAATTATTCATATTTAAAATATTTTTAAAAAATTATAAACTCAGTTAAAATAGTCACCGCCTTCCTGATTGTGATTAGAAACTAAAAGTTTAATATAGTTCAGTGACCTCACTGTGATTACACCATTTGTACAAGACAGACAGGCCAAATTTATCCAGTGTAAATAATCACTTACATCTGTCTTGTTTTTTTTTCTTTTCTTTCTCTCTCTTTTTTTCTTTTTTGGCTTCCCGATAAAGCTCCAAAAGTTTCATATTTTGCCGGCTGCAGGAATGACGAACCTGGCTGATTGGCTACTAGTGGTCAGCAACTACTGGAAGGGGCATTTGACCGTCACAGAATTTAAAGGGATGCTCACACATTTTATAATTCGATTCAATTCATAACCATTTACTAGTGGTAAATGATTGGTTTGCTTGCCTTGTTGCTATGGGCCTGCCTATCTGGTTGCCCTATTATGTGTCCTATTGTGGCGGAGAGGGTAGAGGAACTTGAGGGAACTTGATAAGATGAGATTAACTACAGTCAGACACTGTTAACCTTCTAAGTGCATCTAAATCAGGGATGTCCAAACTTTTTTTGTTGGGGACCAGAAGGAGAAATATATTTGACGGGCCACGGGCCACGGGCCACAGACTCTATAATAAAACAAATAATGAAATATACCACTTTAAATAATACATTTTCCTGATTACTTTCATTTACACACCATTTTACTTGACTTACTATCTTTATCTATCTTTGACAGTGTTGTGTAAACTAAGATTTTTCAAATTGATGTTTCATTTCATGATGTCTCTTAATATTAAACTCCTTAATTACGGCAACTTTTAGACTCTTTGGCCCGTTTTTTCTGCGCTACAACTGAGCACTCTCTCCGCTTTAAGACTCTTTGGTCCGTTTGTCTGCGCTACAACTGTGCACTCTCTCCGCTTTTAGACTCTTTGGCCTCTTTTTCTGCGCTAAAACTGCGCATTCTCTCCGCTTTTAGAGTCTTTGGCCCGTTTTCCTGTGCTAAAACTGTGCATTCTCTCCGCTTTTAGAGTCTTTGGCCCGTTTTCCTGCGCTAAAACTGCGCACTCTCTCCGCTTTTAGACTCGTTTGTCCGTTTCCCTGCGCTACAACTGCGCACTCTCTCCGTTTTTAGACTTGTTTGTCCGTTTTCCTGCGCTACAACTGCGCACCCTCTCGGCTTTAAGACTCTTTGGTTCGTTTGTCTGCTCTAGAAATGCGCACTCTCTCCGCTTTTAGACTCTTTGGCCCGTTTCTGACACCTAGCGTTCACTTTGAATCTCACATTATAAAAACCTGCTTAACAGCGGGCCAACTTTCATTCTATTTATAAAATACCTCGCGGGCCGCTCCAAAAAAGGAAACGGGTCGCAAATGGCCCGCGGGACGTAGTTTGGACACCCCTTATCTAAATGGTGGGTGTTTCTGATAAAATGGGCAATAAATGTACAAAGGTAAAAGGGAGGTCACTCGGTGTACAGGCTATATGCTGTATATGTTTGATATTGGAAGGCCGGAGTGTGTTCCAGTGTGTGGGAGCTGTGAGCGGTGGGCAGCTGTGTGCTGGTGGGAGTTGTGCTTCAGTGTTAACGCTGTAATTGGATTTCAGTGCAGTTTGACTGCTGCTGCGTTGCTGAGTGTGTGTGTGTGTGAGTGTGTGTGTGTTTGTATTTGTGTGTGATTGAAGCTGTAGCCAGAACACACTTCATAGCCTCTTTGTCTGTGTCTGTGGCTCTGTGGCTTTTAATCCACTTCCTCTTTTAGAAGACAGCCGTGCAGAAAAGTCTGCAGCAGGAGTTTTGCTGAACGTGCTTGTTAACACTTCTTACTGTGGTCTTACTGTTGCTGTGCTGCCCTGTTTAGAAACAAGCAAAATATATCCACATATATGTTATTTAAAAAAAAAATATATATATATATATATAAAGGAATTGTAATATATAAAAAAATGGAAATGTTTTATATATTAGAGTCTTCAAAGTAGCACCTCTTGCTTAGACGACAGCTTGTCATTTTCTCAGTCAGCTTTATAAAGTAGAGTCACCTACTTTATAAAGAAGACAAGGGCACACTAGCAGGGCTAGCAGGAACTTCAAGCTACACCAGACTGCTCTTTTACTTTTTTACTTTACTTTCACTTCAGATACGCTGTAGCAGCAACAGCAAACGCGCTTTTCAGCGCGCTTTTTCTGACAAGGTTGGGCGATTCTCACTTGAGCGGGGCGTGGCAAACCCCCTCTTTCACACTTTCTTTTGCGGACCTCGGGGGCGTTACTCACGGATTTAAAAGACAGTCTGGTGGCGCTGATTTCCTATATCGCCCGCAGCTGTGCGCAATCTAGAATCCTATTTCGTCACTCACACTCGCCGAGGCGTCAGCCGAAGGCGTCAGCTGTTGTGTGAAGACCCTCTCGTGTGAAGACCTAACTCAGGTAAAGACCTGCGAGTCTACCTGCGCGAGTCCACCGAGCAAGGCCACCGACAAGGCAGCCCGTCCTACTGCCTCCTAAAATGTGCTCCCAACACATCTCAGTTATTTCCGGCACGCACAGAAGGCGTAAAAACACAAACAGGCGCCAGGATCATACTAACCTGCGTCCACTAAAACAAACCACGCCCACTACTACCTCATTCTCTGTTGGGCTATGGAACTGCCAGTCGGCTGTTAATAAAGCAGACTTTATCGCCTCTTATGCGAATCATCAGTCATTACAACTGCTGGCACTGACTGAAACTTGGATCAAACCTGAAAATACTGCTACTCCGGCGGCTCTTTCCAATTATTATTCCTTCTCCCACACTTCTCGTCTCTCTGGACGAGGAGGTGGAACGGGCCTATTAATCGCTAATGGCTTAAAACATACTCCACTATTACCGGCAAACACATTCAATACATTTGAGTATCATGCCACACTGGTTAATACTCCAGCAAAACTTGCCATTATTGTTCTCTACCGTCCTCCTGGACAAATGGGCAAATTCACGCAAGAACTTGACATGCTACTGTCTTCTATCCCTGAGCAAGATTGTCCCATGCTCATTCTAGGGGATATGAACATCCACCATGACAGTACCAGCTTCACAGACTTCCTATCCCTCATGCAGTCTTTCGAACTGGAGCAGGTCCCCAGCTCTCCAACACATAAAGCTGGCAAACATCTAGACCTGATCTTCACTCGTAACTGTGACACCGACTCTCTAACTGTCACTCCTTTGCACGTCTCAGATCACTACTTTATGAAACTCAATGTTCATATTTCAAATAAACCCACAGCTACTCCTACTATGGTCTCGTTCCGCCGAAATCTTCGAGATCTCTCAGCAGACCAGTACTCCTCGCTGGTGACTGACAATATGCCTCCACCAGGCTCATTTTCATCACTCAATGTAAATGATGCCACTGACACTCTCTGCTCCACACTAAGCTCCTGTTTGGACAACCTCTGTCCTCTTACATCTCGAGCCATTAGCTCAAACAAACCGCAGCCATGGCTTAAAAATGACACACTCAGGGAACTACGCTCCAAACTCCGAGCTGCCGAAAGAAAATGGCAAAAAAACAAAAAACAAGCAGACCTAAAAAATTACCAACTGCTCCTGGCTTCTTTTTCAGCCAACCTCACTACTGCTAAAGCTGAATTTTATCACAATAAATTCTGCTCTCTCACAGACTCCCGGAAACTATTTGCTACATTTAAATCACTACTCAACCCTCCGCCTCCTCCTCCGGCTACATGCCTTACGGCTGAAACACTTGCCTCATTCTTTACTGGCAAAGTGGCGGCCATCAGCAACCAGTTTACTGATGCACAATGTAGCAGTCCTACTACATCCTCTACTGCCCGGTGTCCCTCCACCGAAGGCGTTGCTTTCTCCTCGTTCACTCCTCTCACTGAGAACGAGACACTGGCTCTCCTAACACGTAGCCGTCCTACTACGTGTCCGCTTGACCCAATTCCTTCAAACCTACTGCAAACTATCGCACCTGCAATCATTCCGGCTATCACTCACACGATCAATGCCTCTTTAACTTCTGGTGTATTCCCGACTGCTTTCAAACAAGCACATGTGACACCACTGCTTAAAAAGCCTTCTCTCAACCCCGCCCAGGTTGACAACTACAGACCGGTCTCACTGCTACCCTTTCTCTCTAAAACACTAGAAAGAGCAGTTCTAAATCAGGTCTCTGGCTTCCTCTCCTAGAATGACCTTCTGGACCAGAACCAATCTGGGTTCAAGAAAGGACACTCTACCGAGACTGTCTGTGACTGAAGCGTTGAAAACTGCCAGAGCTGCAGGTCAGTCCTCAGTGCTCATTCTGCTGGACCTCTCGGCCGCATTTGACACAGTCAACCATGACTTCCTCCTAACTATACTCTCAAACATGGGGATCGCAGACAATGTGCTGTCATGGTTCAGATCATACCTCACTGGGC
The DNA here is from genome assembly GCF_023375975.1 of Astyanax mexicanus. Lineage (NCBI taxonomy): Eukaryota > Metazoa > Chordata > Actinopteri > Characiformes > Acestrorhamphidae > Astyanax > Astyanax mexicanus. The sequence continues at coordinate 49,795,785 of NC_064411.1, read as the reverse complement.
GCTCGTTCAAGGTGTCGTGGCAAGGACAGCTGTCCTCAGCCCACTCCCTATCCACTGGCGTTCCCCAAGGTTCGGTACTGGGACCCCTTCTCTTCTCTATATACACCACCTCTCTTGGTCAGGTTGTCCGCTCACACGGATTTTCCTACCATTGCTTTGCGGATGACACCCAGCTATACCTGTCGTTCTCACCTGAAGATCACTCAATCTCTGCACGGATATCGCAGTGTCTCTCTGACAAATCCTCATGGATGAAGGAGCATCACCTTCAATTAAATCTCTCAAAGACTGAACTTCTGGTTATACCAGCAAAACCATCTTTTCAACACAACTTCTCTATAAGTATCGACTCTCTCTCTCTCTCTCACCGACAAAGGTTGCTAGGAACCTGGGTGTTCTGGTTGATGACCAACTCTCCTTCACGCACCATGTGGCCTCAGTTGCTCGGTCCTGCCGCTTTGCGCTCTATAACATCCGAAAAATTAGACCGTTCTTGACGCAACAGGCCACCCAACTCCTGGTGCAAGCGGTCGTCATCTCACGCCTCGACTACTGCAATGCCCTGCTAACTGGCCTCCCGGCCTGTGTAGTAAAACCACTCCAGATGATCCAGAACGCAGCAGCACGTCTGGTCTTCAACCAGCCAAAACGGGCACATGTCACTCCGCTGCTCATTGAGCTCCATTGGCATCAAATTCAAAGCTCTTACAATCGCCTACAAGGTGATGACAGAACAGGCTCCTTCCTACCTGCACTCGCTCCTGAAGGCTTACGCTACCTCCCGGCCGCTGCGCTCCTCCAATGAACGTCGCCTCGCTTTGCCAAACATTCACACAAAGCAATCCAGACTGTTCTCATACAGAGTTCCCCAATGGTGGAACAAACTACCTTCCACTACCAGATCAGGAGAATCTCTCGCTATCTTTAAAAAACTCCTGAAGACAGAGCTCTTCAAAGAGCACTTACTCTCTTAACACCTCTAACACACTAACTACTTCTAACCTCATTTCCTTCTTCCCCTCCTTCACTCCTCTATCCTATTATTCCCCTTTGACCTCCTTTTATCCCTATCCAAAGATGTTTTACCTTTAAACTTATTTTACATTGTACTTGACTATTGTAAGTCGCTTTGGACAAAAGCGTCTGCCAAATGTAATGTAATGTAATTTCAGGCTTTCAGTTAACAGCTGTGCTGAACTCATCAAGAGTTAATTACTTGAATGTCTTGTCTCTTAATAAAGTGTTTGAGAGCATCAGTTGTAAAGTTGTGAAGAGGTAGAGTACAGTTTGTATACAGTGAATAGTGAATATTTGAGGAATGTTTTAATTCGGGGTTCTTAGCCCAATGGGGTTGTGTTTTCTCAGCTAAATTTGCTCCAAAACTTTGTTTTTCTTTGCTGAATCAAACCAACATTTGATTCAGGGTACAGCCTGCTTAAAAAAGGTCGTTTTTTTAATATAAGGTTTTCGATCTTTTAAGGCCCAAATCAATTAACCTTTATTTTATGATTCAAGATTCAAGATTTGAAGATTCAAAGAGTTTATTGTCATGTGCACAGTAAGAAACAAGTTTCCTCGTACAATGAAATTCTTTCTTTGCTCCTCGCCAAGTATGCCGCATAAACATAAAAGTAGAAAATACACAATAAAGAAAGAATAAACTAACTAAATATAAATATTAAATTGGTGTTAATTTACATCCAGGATGGAAATATATACATGAAAACAGTAATGTGTTATGGATATTATTTACAAGTAAGCACATGTTATCTACAGCAGTTAACTGTCATACCTGACTGGGATCAGGCAGAGAGAGAGAGAAAAGGGAGACACTGCTGGGATGGAATATGAAGCAGTTGTGTTTATTAAGAAACACGGGAATAATATAAAACTCAAAAATGGAAAACAAATGAAAACACAATGAACATGCTGTCACGCCTGGCCCTGTTTCCTGTCTGTCCTCGTGCCTGTGTTGTCCCACGTGACCCGTGCCCCTGTGTTCTGCCTGTGATTTTCCATTACCTCATGTCTCATTTGTAGCTCCACCCCTTCCCCAGGTGTTTCCACTCCCAGTGTGTTTCCTGTTATGTTTAAAAGCTTTCCTCTGTCACCTGTCCGGGTCGGTCTTTGCACTGTCCCCCGTTGTCTGTCTCTCTGCGTTTCTCTGTCTCTCTGTGTTTCATTGGTCATTGCCCTAGTTCCTTGTTTAGTGTATATCTCTGTTTAGTTTCTAGTTCCCTAGTTTACTCATTTCCCTGTTTAGTGTATTCATCCTCTGTCTAGTTTAGTTTCTTGTTTTATTTTCTTGTATAGATATCCCTAGTTTATTCCCTTGCCCTGTTTAAGTTCAACCTGCCTAGTTTTATAGTCTCCCCGTTTGTTTATCTTTAGTATCTCTTGTTTGTTTGTTAGTTTTAGCTCGCCTCTGTTTCTTGTTTTTCTTTGTTTCTTGTTTACTTGTTTATTTGTTTATTTTTCATTAGTCTCTCTCTCTTGTTTATTCCTAGTTTATTTTCCAGCGTTTGTTTAGTTTTATGTTCTCTAGCCTCCCTCGTTTGTTTAGTTATTTTGTTGTTACGTGTTTACTTGTCTCTTTGTTTAATAAATTCTCACCCTACCTGTGTTTACATCCGCCTCCTCGTCTCTCTGCCTGGGTCAACCCTGACAAAAAGACCGACCACAATGGATGTAAACCAGTGGCATGCTGCTCGGAAGGCGGACCTGGAGTTTCTCCGCCTCCTCGCCGAGCAAATCCGAGGAGATGAACCGCTCCCAGCGCCTTTCCTCGGGTTGGAGCCCGTCAGCCCAGCTTCAGCGGTGCCCACCGAGACTCATAAGGGGAAAAAGTCTCGGAGGAAACAGGCCCGAAAAGCCCGCAAGGCGCGGGAGGACTCCCTCCGGAGCGGGGAAAATTTTGGGGGGGCGCTGGGGGTGTGTGCTGTCGGCCTCGGTCCTCGCCCCGAGGAGGACGGGGGTGACTTGGATGCAGGCTGTGAGGAGTCCTTTCTCTGGGACTACTCCGATCTCCTCACACCTGCGTCCAGCGAGGAGGAAGAGGACTATCCTCCTGCACCAGCCCGCCTGCCGCTACTTCCTTCCACAGTGGCAGCAGAACCGCGCTCCGAGACCCCCTGCGCGGCGAGCCAGCCGCGGTCAAAGACTTTCCCCGCGCCAGCTTTCACCGGCGAACCAGCGCTCCCCGCGCTACTCACACCTGACGCTGCACGAGAGAGTAGGACTCCAGTCCGGGTTTTCACTTCGACCGCAGCTTCGGGCTCCAGTGCTGCAGCGTCAGATCTCTTCTTGCCACGCCCCGTGAAGCACGCGTCTGAAACGCTGCACCCCTTGATACAAGCGGCGGCCGCGCCGCTCTCCGAGACTTTAGCGGCGGCCACGCCTCTCTCCCAGACTGCAGCGGCGGCAGCGCCGCTCTCCGCGATTTCAGCGGCGGCCGCGCCGCGCTCACAGACTGCAGCGGCGGCAGCGCTGCTCTCCGGGATTTCAGCGGCGGCCGCGCCGCTCTCCGAGATTTCAGCGGCGGCCGCGCCGCTCCCCGAGACTTCAGCGGCGGTCGCGCCGTGCTCACAGACTGCAACGGCGGCCGCGCCGCTCCCCGAGACTTCAGCGGCGGCCGCGCCGCGCTCACAGACTGCAGCGGCGGCAGCGCCGCTCTCCGAGTCTTCAGCGGCGGCCGCGCCGCGCTCACAGACTGCAGCGGCGGCAGCGCCGCTCTCCGAGTTTTCTGCGGCGGCCACGCCGCTCTCTCAAGCACCAGCAGTCCCAGCTGCTCCAACTCAAGCACCAGCAGTCCCAGCTGCTCCAACTCAAGCACCAGCAGTCCCAGCTGCTCCAGCTCCGGCACCAGCAGTCCCAGCTGCTCCAGCTCAGGCACCAGCAGTCCCAGCTGCTCCAGCTCCGGCACCAGCAGTCCCAGCTGCTCCAGCTCCGGCACCAGCAGTCCCAGCTGCTCCAGCTCCGGCACCAGCAGTCCCAGCTGCTCCAGCTCCGGCACCAGCAGTCCCAGCTGCTCCAGCTCCGGCCCCAGCAGTCCCAGCTGCTCCAGCTCCGGCCCCAGCAGTCCCAGCTGCTCCAGCTCCGGCACCAGCAGTCCCAGCTGCTCCAGCTCCGGCACCAGCAGTCCCAGCTGCTCCAGCTCCGGCACCAGCAGTCCCAGCTGCTCCAGCTCCGGCACCAGCAGTCCCAGCTGCTCCAGCTCCGGCACCAGCAGCTCCCAGAGCTATGTTTGGGCCCAGGCCCCGTATTTCCAGGCCTGCTCCTAGGCCTCCTGACTTTGCCCCCAGTTATGTGCCCGGGCTGTCCCCACAGACTTTTGCCAGTCCTGGGCACCCACCTATGTTTTTGGTCCCCCTGTCTCTCCCTGTCCTGGTCCCTGTATCTGTGAGTGTTCCAGTTCCTGTCCCCGGTGGTTTCTCTGTTCCTGTCCCTGTTACTGTGTTTGTTTCCGTCCCCGTCAATGTTCTTGTCCCTGTTCCCATGTCCGGTCCCGTCCAGTCTCTGTCTCATGTCCAGTCTCCGTCACCTGTCCAGTTCCCCGTCCAGTCTCCGTCACCTGTCCAGTTCCCCGTCCAGTCTCAGTCACCTGTCCAGTTCCCCGTCCAGTCTCAGTCACCTGTCCAGTTCCCCGTCCAGTCTCAGTCTCCTGTCCAGTTCCCCGTCCAGTCTCCGTCTCATGTCCAGTCTCCATCTCCTGTCCAGTTCCCTGTCCAGTCTCCATCTCCTGTCCAGTTCCCTGTCCAGTCTCCCGTTCGGTCTCCTGTTTTCCCCGGCCTCTCCCTGCCGCCAGCCCCCGGGGTTTGTTTTTACGCGCCTCGGGAGCTGCGCGTTTAGGGGGAGGTTTCTGTCACGCCTGGCCCTGTTTCCTGTCTGTCCTCGTGCCTGTGTTGTCCCACGTGACCCGTGCCCCTGTGTTCTGCCTGTGATTTTCCATTACCTCATGTCTCATTTGTAGCTCCACCCCTTCCCCAGGTGTTTCCACTCCCAGTGTGTTTCCTGTTATGTTTAAAAGCTTTCCTCTGTCACCTGTCCGGGTCGGTCTTTGCACTGTCCCCCGTTGTCTGTCTCTCTGCGTTTCTCTGTCTCTCTGTGTTTCATTGGTCATTGCCCTAGTTCCTTGTTTAGTGTATATCTCTGTTTAGTTTCTAGTTCCCTAGTTTACTCATTTCCCTGTTTAGTGTATTCATCCTCTGTCTAGTTTAGTTTCTTGTTTTATTTTCTTGTATAGATATCCCTAGTTTATTCCCTTGCCCTGTTTAAGTTCAACCTGCCTAGTTTTATAGTCTCCCCGTTTGTTTATCTTTAGTATCTCTTGTTTGTTTGTTAGTTTTAGCTCGCCTCTGTTTCTTGTTTTTCTTTGTTTCTTGTTTACTTGTTTATTTGTTTATTTTTCATTAGTCTCTCTCTCTTGTTTATTCCTAGTTTATTTTCCAGCGTTTGTTTAGTTTTATGTTCTCTAGCCTCCCTCGTTTGTTTAGTTATTTTGTTGTTACGTGTTTACTTGTCTCTTTGTTTAATAAATTCTCACCCTACCTGTGTTTACATCCGCCTCCTCGTCTCTCTGCCTGGGTCAACCCTGACACATGCAACAATAACTAACTGGGGAAAACTAGAAACAAACTTAGAAACTGACAAATAAAATGGGACTGGGCAAAGTAAAGAAAAAGCTGAAAAACGGGAGAAACGGAAAACGGCCAAAACAATAAAACCAGGAAGTGGCCAAAACAATAAAACCAGCGCGTAGCGCGGTACAACGGGGAAAACGGGACAACTAGGCTACAAACTAGAACGAAAAACTACTAAGCAGAGCTTAGGGAAAACGGCTAGACTAAAAAACTCAAACTGGGCAAAGAAACAAAATAAGAAAATATAACAGAAAATACTTAGGCAAAGGGGACTCCGGGAAAACGGGAAGACAGGATCGTCTGAGAGAACGCTTTGTAAGACAGCTAACAGGCTGGAACCGCAGGGAAACACAGACCATGATAGTGACCATTACTCGGCGAAGAGTGGAGGAGAGCAGCGTGCTTTTAAGCTGCTCTCTGCAGCTGAAGCCAGTCTGTGATCAGGGCTGAGCAGCCGTGTGTGTGTGTGCTCTGAAGGAGCGGATGTCCTTATATGGGCATAGTGCTCTCTCAGAGAGTGCCGCAGGGGGGGCGCGCTTGCTCAGGCCTGACAGTACCCTCCCCCGAGGCGGCCGGGTGGGCCACTGAGCGGGGACCACCCGGACGACGGCTGACAGAGGCAGGGCCAGACGCAGGGGACCGGGTCCTCACTTGGGAGGATGTGCTGGGCGTGGAGCTCAAAGAACGGGGACGAGACAGCCCCGGGACGGAGCGCACCCCACGAGGCCGCCCTCTGGGCCTGGGCGCCGGCCGGTCAGGGTGCTTGACGTGGAAGTCATGAAGGAGAGCCGGATCGAGGACTTGCGCAGCCGGTACCCAGGAACGCTCCTCCGGGCCATAACCTTCCCAGTCCAGAAGGTACTGCAGCCCACTCCCCCGCCTCCGGGAGTCCAGCACCTCCTTTACTCGGTAGGCTGGGGCACCCTCAATTTCCAGGGGCTCCGGCGGAGCCTCGCTAGGGGTGGCCTCATCCAGGGGACCTGGGATCACTGGTTTGAACAGGGAGACATGGAAACTGTTGTGAACTCTCGAGTACTGGGGCAGCTTAAGCTTGTAACAAACATCATTTATCTTTTTGAGAATGGTATAAGGACCAGAATACTTAGCTTGAAGCTTTTTTGTTGTCTTGTTCCCGGTCCTCAGATCCTTGGTGGCCAGCCAGACTCGATCTCCGGGCTGGTAGTCTGGGTCCGGGCCCCGCCGACGATCGGCTTGAGCTTTGTAGCGTCGCAGGAAGGTCTGGATATGTTGGTGAGTGGACATCCAAACCTCTTCGCTGCATCGCATCCAGTCGTCAATGGCGGGTACCGGGGTCTCCACTGCAGTCCAGGGGGCCAGCGGAGGCTGGTAGCCCAGATAGACCTGAAATGGGGTCAGACCAGTTGTGGCACACCTGAGGGAGTTCTGGGCCATTTCTGCCCAGACCAGGAACTTGGGCCAGTCCTCTGGATTTTGATGACAGTACACATGAAGGAACTTTCCTAGTTCCTGGTAAGCACGCTCACACTGGCCGTTGCTCTGGGGGTGATACCCTGACATCAAGCTGACATTCACCCCCAAATGCTGACAAAAGGCACGCCAGACTCTCGATATAAACTGGGGGCCACGGTCGGAGACAATGTCCTCTGGGATACCGAAATTGCGGAATACATGGTCCACCAAGGCTTGGGCAGTCTGGAGGGTGGATGACAAAGCAGAAAAGGGGATAAAACGCACCCCCCTTGAGAAACGGTCGATGATGGTCAGGACTGTGTTGAAACCCTGTGAGCTGGGCAGATCAGTTACATAATCCAGAGCCAGATGGGACCAAGGGCATTCTGGGACAGGGAGAGGCATGAGCTTGCCTGTGGGGAGAGTCTTAGGGGTTTTACATTTGGCACAGGTACTACAGGATGCCACAATCTTATTGATGTCTGATCTCATGCCCTCCCACCAGTACTTCGGAGAGAGAAGGTGGAAGGTTCTCCTCCCTCCTGGGTGACCTGATGAGGGTAACGTGTGAGCCCAAGTGACGAGGCGGACCCGAAAGGGAGCAGGGACATAGGTCTGTCCCTGTGGACAGGCCTGGGGTATGGAAACATTTACTAAGGCCTGGGATAATTCGTTGTCTAGATCCCACTGAATGGCCTGGATCTTAACACTAGGGGGCAGGACAGGAATGGCACTAGCCTGGATTGGACGGCCTTTTTGGAAGACTCTGGACAGGGCATCGGCCTTGGTGTTCTTGGAACCTGGTCTATAAGTAATTGAAAAAGCAAAGCGTGAAAAAAAGAGGGACCAACGGGCCTGACGGGGGTTTACTATCTTTGAGTGTCTTAGATACTCCAAATTCTGGTGGTCGGTGATCACTTGGAAAGGAAAGGCAGCACCTTCTAACCAGTGACGCCATTCGCCCAAGGCCAATTTCACAGCAAGGAGCTCACGATCTCCCACGCCATAATTTTGTTCAGCTGCACTCAACTTACGTGAGAAGAAGGCCACTAGGTAGATTCTGTCACTCTCCCCATGGCGTTGGGAGAGAACAGCCCCCACTCCGGTGTCAGATGCATCTACCTCTACGATAAAAGGCTTCTGGGGGTCAGGGTGTCTAAGGATTGGGGCGGAAGTAAAAGCCAACTTAAGGGCCTGGAAGGCATTATCGGCCTGGGGTGTCCACACTAGCTTCTTAGGGGCACCTTTGAAAAGGGAAGTGATAGGAGCAGCCAGGGTGCTAAAGTTTTTGATAAATCGCCTGTAGAAGTTGGCGAATCCCAGGAAGCTTTGAACCTCTTTGACTGAGGTAGGCTTGGGCCAGTCTAGGACTGCCTGAACCTTTTCCTGATCCATGACTACCCCCTCATTACTAATAATATACCCCGGGAAGGAAACTCTGGATAGGTGGAACGCACATTTCTCTAACTTGACATATAGCTCGTTCTCAAGTAGACGGACTAGGACCTGGCGAACATGGCTCACATGGGACTGGAAATCAGGGGAGTAAATCAAAATGTCATCCAAATATGCTATCACAAACTTGCCAAGGAACTCCCTGAGGACATCATTTATAAGGCTTTGAAAAAAGGATGGGGCACTGGCCAGCCCATACGGCATAACCCGGTATTGGTAATGGCCGGAGGTGGTAAGAAATGCTGTCTTCCACTCGTCCCCCTCCCTGACTCGTAGAAGGTTGTAGGCACTTCTTAAGTCTAGCTTAGTAAAGACCCGGGCATCTCTAAGCTGTTCCAAAGCAGATGGCACCAGAGGAAGGGGGTAAGGGAAGCGCTTGGTGATTGCGTTCAGGGCCCGATAGTCAATACAGGGACGAAGACCCCCACCCTTTTTCTTGATAAAGAAGAAACCCGAGGCTACTGGGGACCTGGATGGTTCGATGAATCCCTGAGCGAGAGCTTCAGTGATGTATTCCTCCATAGCCTTCTCCTCCTCACCTGTCAGTGGATAAATACGGGCCTTAGGGAGGATAGGATTGTCAACCAGGTCTATTGAGCAGTCATAGGGACGGTGAGGAGGAAGCTTGGTGGCCTGGACCTGACTAAAAACTTCCTGGAGGTCGTGATACTCTGGAGGAAGGTCAATTAGGTTTAGGGGCTCAGGACTCTCTATACGTGTAGAGTGGGCTTGAACTGGAACTCGTTCCAGGCAGTGGCGCTGACAGTAAGGGAACCAGGCTATTATCTCCTTCTCAGGCCAAGAGATGTGGGGATTATGGGTCATAAGCCAGGGGAGACCCAATATAATGGCATGGTCTGTCTGAGGCAGGACTAGAAGTCTAATTTCTTCACTGTGAAGGCTGGAGACAGCAAGACGTGTGGGTTGGGTGACGTGCGTGATAGGAGCCTGACCCAGCGGCTGACCATCCAGAGCAGTGACACGGAGGGAGGGATTGACAGGTTCAGTGGGGATTTTTATAACATATAACAGATAAACTTTATAACATATAACAGATAAACTTTATAACATATAACAGAAAACTTTATAACATATAACAGAAAACTTTATAACATATAACAGAAAACTTTATAACATATAACAGATAAACTTTATAACATATAACAGATAAACTTTATAACATATAACAGAAAACTTTATAACATATAACAGATAAACTTTATAACATATAACAGAAAACTTTATAACATATAACAGATAAACTTTATAACATATAACAGATAAACTTTATAACATATAACAGAAAACTTTATAACATATAACAGATAAACTTAATAACATATAACAGAAAACTTTATAACATAACAGATAAACTTTATAACATATAACAGAAAACTTTATAACATATAACAGATAAACTTTATAACATATAACAGATAAACTTTATAACATATAACAGAAAACTTTATAACATATAACAGAAAACTTTATAACATATAACAGATAAACTTTATAACATATAACAGAAAACTTTATAACATATAACAGAAAACTTTATAACATATAACAGAAAACTTTATAACATATAACAGATAAACTTTATAACATATAACAGATAAACTTTATAACATATAACAGAAAACTTTATAACATATAACAGAAAACTTTATAACATATAACAGAAAACTTTATAACATATAACAGAAAACTTTATAACATATAACAGATAAACTTTATAACATATAACAGATAAACTTTATAACATATAACAGAAAACTTTATAACATATAACAGATAAACTTTATAACATATAACAGATAAACTTTATAACATATAACAGATAAACTTTATAACATATAACAGAAAACTTTATAACATATAACAGATAAACTTAATAACATATAACAGAAAACTTTATAACATAACAGATAAACTTCATAACATATAACAGAAAACTTTATAACATATAACAGATAAACTTTATAACATATAACAGATAAACTTTATAACATATAACAGAAAACTTTATAACATATAACAGATAAACTTTATAACATATAACAGATAAACTTTATAACATATAACAGATAAACTTTATAACATATAACAGATATACTTTATAACATATAACAGAAAACTTTATAACATATAACAGAAAACTTTATAACATATAACAGATAAACTTTATAACATATAACAGAAAACTTTATAACATATAACAGAAAACTTAATAACATATAACAGATCAACTTAATAACATATAACAGATAAACTTTGTCCTCAGTGTTGAGAATATGCTATAGTAACGTACTATAATTGATTTAGGAAGTTGTTTTTGTTCTCACCAAATTCTAGATTGTGCTGATAAGTTTTGTGACACAAAACCTGAGAAGCAACATCATTAAATGGACATCAGCACTGAGCTCATGGATGCTGCTGCTACGGGTTGTTTGTTCTCAGGAACACAGTGTGTGTCGAACTTTCCGGAAAGTCCGGAACTTTTTTCTGAGCAGGAAATCAGAAAGTAACACCTCCAGATGAAAGAAATCACCGGATGGACATGTTGTTCCCTGGGTGCTGTTTCTAAGTGTCCAAATGACCTCCCCAAAGAACCTGCTCTGCCTGTCTAGACTGTATGAATAGATAGATTTAGTTCTTTTAAACAGCCTTGACTTCTGGCTTCATATTCCTGAATGTGATTCAGAGAGCTGGATACCAACCAATGTTCAAAAAAACATTTTTATACCATAAACATATTTGTTATTGGTACACAAATGCATGAATTGCTGAATAGATAGATGGATTGATGGATGGATGGATGGATGGATGGATGGATGGATGGATGGACGGACGGACGGACAGATGGACACATGGATGAAAGAAAAAAAAGAATGAATGAATGGATAAATAGAAGAATGGATAGATGGATAAAAGTATGATGGATGCATTGAAGCACTGATGGATTTATGGATAGATGGATGGATGGATGCATGGATGTTAGATAGATGGATGGATGCATGAAAGGATGGATGAGTAGCTGGATAGAAAGAAGTATGCATTGATTTATGCATGGGTGGCTTGGAGCACTTATGGATTTATGTATAAATGTGTGGATGGGTCGATGCATGGATGTTAGGTAGATAGATGGAGATGGATGCATGAAAGGATGGATGAATAGCTGGATGAATGGATGGATAGAAATAAGTATGCATTGATGAATGCATGGGTGTCTGGGAGCACTCATGGATTTATGGATAGATTAACGGATGGCGGCAAGGATGAATAGATGAATAGAGAGGATGGATTCATGGATGGATGGAAGGATGATGGATAAATAAATAGATAGTGGATGATGCCTGGATGAATGGATGGATGAATGGATAAATATGCTGATTAAATCTACAGCATACTAGCTCCACCTGCTCTTAACTAAATATATATATATTTTTTTTCTACTGAATACATGCAGCCAATCAGAACATAGATCATTTGCCATGAAGGCACAATAAAAAAATCATGTCCTGTGTAGCTATTATTGTTAATATGTTATTGGTGAAAGGTCATGTAAAATAAATAAAAGAAAATAAAAATAAAACTAATAAAAAGGTAAAAAATATATATATATAAAAAAATGTTTCACACTGTATTTGTGTGTGTGTGTGTGTGTGTAGATAGAAAGAAGGTACATCATTCCCATTCTGCTCATCCAGCACCCCACAGCTTCTACTTCTCCTGCATGCGTGAGTGCATGCGTGTTTTCATGCATGTGTGTGTGTGTTCATGTGTGTGTGTGTGTGAGTGTGTGTGAGGGGTTTGTAGGTGATGCCTGTGGCTGGGCAGATGGCATTAGTCAACAGGCCGTCTCTCGTCTCCGTCTCAGCGCTCAGCAGCCCTGGAGCCTGATTGGTGAATATAGGTCATGGTCACATTGGAGGCTGCTGACTGCTGATCACGTGATCATCATACAAAAACCCTCCATCGCCTGCGAGAAAACACTCACCACTGTCACCACTGTCACCCGGCCGCTCAGCACACTCCATTCCTTTATATGAAGACATCAGACTCAGCTGCCTCCACTGCCGCGTTTTTCCCATTCGGCCAGTGGAGGACTGGGTCCCGCTTTGAGTCGTGGGCTGTGTTCACATTAGTGTTCACCAGCCTGAAGTGACTCAAATCTGATTTGCTTACATATAAAACATAATTTAGCAATAATACACCCAAGGTTCGTGCTGTAATGTGTCATATTGGCACATATTATAGGTTATAGCACAAACCTTGGGTGTATTATTGTGATTATACCACAGTTCCATTATCTCTCTTTAATAAAATATTTTGAGTTAATATATACACTTAAGCTTTTATTTTAATAATACCAACTCTTAACCTGATATTGGAGGCTGATTATATGTGTAATTATGTATTTTTAAATTGCTGGGCTTATTTATTTGTGTGGACCGCGTCTTTGTCTGTGCCACCTATTAGAGGCATGGAGTAGTGTATAATGTCATCGCATTTGGCTTGTAAGCGCTGCATCATTGCTAGATTACCTGTATGTGGCAAAGTAATACATGCAGAGCTTCGGTTACAGTGCATTACCGGCTGATAATGTCACTCATAAAAGCCTCTCAGCCAATCATATTGCAGGGTCAGAACTAACTGTGGTATAATATTTAAATATAGTACATTGACAATAAATCTTATACCGATGGAAATCCTGTTAACGTCATATTATTTTTTGTTGGACATAACAGTAATTAGTGTGATTGCAGTAGGCAATCATAGTATAGTTCTTCTTAAGTCTTTCTCTTCTTCTTATTATTATTCCTAATACTCCTTATTTGTCTGGCTAACTAATGCTGCAATTTTCAAGATATCGACTCCAACATTAAAACGTGCATTTTTAACGGGAATGGTGGGCTTTTGTACAGCTTTTCGATCGGATGTACGAGTTTCGTTAAACTTGGTAAGTGTACAACCATTTAGCAACACCATAGCAACCCCCACAGATTCTATAGTAATACCTTAGCAACCACCTAGCAGCACTTTAGCAACCACCTAGCAAAGGGCTTACAACCTAATCTTCTCTGCCAAACACCAATTTCCTTGCTTTGTTAGCTATGTTCTTATGTTTCAAAAGTAATAGTCAGTGCCCACTTACTTCTATGTGTCTTCTACCTTGGCATGGATGTTAAGCAGTAAATCTACTAGAGGGCAGTCCAGAGAACAGTTTAAAAGATTTTGACAACGGCAAACATAACAATGGTGGTGTAGCTTGTGATAATTTACTTACTACAAAAAAGACAAAAAGATAGTGGTGCACTATTCAGCACTTGGATTTGCTTCACTCATCTTTCGCAGGGTAAGTGAAAGTTTGGCCAGTGATAATTATTTGATAATTATTATTGTTTCATTAGCCTGGCCTACACAGCGGTCACTGAATGAGTTATCAGCCCTCTTTTTTCAGCTGCCTCACCTGTCTCTGGCTCAGTGGGCTCCAGGGGAGTGGCTGGTATTATTAGCAGGCAGGCTAAGCGAAGCCTTAGCTTAGCGGCTAAGCCCACAGCGGAGCCAGTGGTATTATAAGAAGAGCCGGGCTGGGAGCGTATGGAGAACGTGGCCATCATTAGGCAAACATGCTGAAAATCCTCAATGGAGTTTAGTGGGGGAGTAGGGCAGGGTAGGAAGATCAGCCATAACATTAAAACCACCTCCCTAATATTGTGTCGATTCCCATTGTGCTGCTACAACCTCCACAAGGCTTCATTCATGTAGTCACGTAAATGGAATATTTACAAAAATCATAATTATGGTTGCGCATTGCTTTAGCAACGCTTTAGCAACCAGCTAGCAACTCTAGTGGCATCATAGCAACCACCACAGACACCATAGCAATGCCTTAGCAATCACCTAGCAACTCCTTAGCAACCACCTAGCAACTGCTTGGCAACCACCATGGATACTATAGCAACGCCTTAGCAATCAGCTAGCCACTGCTTAGTGGCATCATAGCAACCACAACATACACCATAGAAATGTCTTAGTAACCACCTACCAACACCTTAGCAACCACCTAGCAACTGCTTAGCAACATCATAGAAACCACCATGGATACCATAGCAATGCCTTAGCAACACCTTAGCAACCACCTAGCCATTGCTTAGCAACACCTTAGCAACCACCACAGACACCATAGCAAGTGCCTAGCAACATAATAGCAACAACTAATGTTTACGTCACGTCTTATTCTGTGAGATTATTGGCTGGTTGCAAAGGAAATATCTGATCATTGCCTGACTCATGTAAACTCTTTCCACATTACTGTCAGAACCAACTCTGACACTAAATAATTGTCAAAAAACTACAGTTCCCAGCATGCCCTGGACTCTCACTCCAGATCACAATCACCTGATTATTGACTTCACCTGTTTCTAGCACTATAAACTCCCTTATAGTCCCCTGCATTGTACTCAAACCCTGATGTATATTTGATCTGGTTTTGTCCATCTATACAAAACATTTCTCTTGCCTGAGTTATTGTTTATTTTCATGTATCGACTCTAAATGCCTTTATTCTTTTGTCTTGTTTTTTCAATTCTATTTTATATAGTGTTTCTCATGTACTGTACCAACCTTCTGTTCTGTTTTTGCCTTTTTCAAGTTTAACTTTACTTTATGACGCTTCCTCTGCTTGTTTTTGATCCATGGTTTTCTTTACTGCAATTTTGAAATTAAAATGAATTAAAACTCACATTTCTGCTCCTTAAAAATGTTTTTTTATGGAATATAAAAAATGTATGGTGACTCATTGATGTATAAAATGCCATTGTCCATTGTTAAAAATGCTTTGAGAAGTTCAAAATGTTTGACCTTCACCGCTGCAGTTTTAAACACGTTGCATTCAGGTCAAGTTTGTGTTTTTTTTTTTTTTCAACAGCTGCCCTTTTTGGATGAAAGTAAAAGCAACATCACATAGTTTGCTCGGCCACCTCAGCGTCCAGCAGCTCCCAGTGAAGGAGAAATCTGAACTTCAGAAGTGTGTCAGTTCTCTATTATGCTTTCCTTCAGCACGGAGTGTCAGATGACCTTCTAGCTGAGCCTCTGCTTCTGAAGCAAGAGGGTTTCAGAAAGAAATCAGCTTTCTTCACGCCTCCTGGGTTGGTCGAAAAAATGTCAGAGTTTTTCTTTTGTGATAGCTGGAAAGGCTTTCACATCTGACATCTAACATTCAAACCCAAGTCTTGCCAGGTCCTATAAATATATGTATATACGCACCAAGAAGGAGATGTTGGGATTGAATGAGACTTTATATGTAATGGAATACATATGTCATTAGAGTGAAAGGATGGACATGTTTTTTGGGAATAGCTGTAGAAAATAGCTGTAGAAGCACAAGATATCTGAAAGCTAAAATGAATTCTGATGGCCTTAAGCTTAAATAAATACCCTGTTGTATTGTTTTATTGAGTTTTAGTGACAAAAAATGGAAATGTTGTTTTAACACACTTTCCTGATTAACCCAGACTAAATATATCCCATTAAACACTAAAATACAAAAAAACACAAAATTTTCTGGCAACTTAATTATCTGTATTGGACAATTTAATTTTCTCATTCATCTGAATTCTACACCCACTTGGAAATGTTGGAGATCACTCTGGAGAAGTAGAGAGGCTCCACCAGCCACCAGTTTTAAGCATGTGAGGGATGAGCTGTGTGAATAAAGTATTAAATAAAGTTGATCATACCGTTGAATGGTATGATCAACTTGTTTGACTTTATTTTTATTTTATTTTTATTTTTTTCCATTTTCTCCCAATTTTCCCATTTACACAGCCAATTAGCCAACCCACTCATTAGGACTCCCCCTATCACTAGTGATGCCGCAACACACAATACATGTGAAGTCAGCCACCGCCTCTTTTTTAGCTGCTGCCGATGCAGCATTGCCGAGTAGCATCACAGCGCGCTCGGAGGAAAGCGCAGCGACTCGGTTCTAATACATCAGCTCACAGACGCCCTGTGCTGTGGATATTACCGTAGAGGTTATGTGGGGAGAGAGCGCCATCTACCCACTCGGAGGGAGCAGGGCCAATTCTGCTCCCTCTGAGCGCCTGCAGCTTGATGGCAAAGCTGTATGAGCGGGGGTTCGAACCTGCGACCTCCTGCTCATAGTGGCAGCGCTTTAGACCACTGTACCACTCAGCACCCTCATTGTTTGACTTTATTAAGACAGTTTCAGAAAAACTGACAGTATAGGAGCAATAGAGAAGGTTGAGAAAATATATTATATGGGCAAATCAAAAAGAAAAATCAAAACTTAAAATTGTTCTCCTTAACACCTTCTTGGACAGCACACTTTTCAGATTGTATTAGAATAAATTTATTTTGAAAACCATGTATCATTTTCATTCCACTTCACGATCACGTGCTACTTTTTGTTGATCTGTCACTTAATATATCAATATTAAAATACATTTAAGTTGTAAGCTTTTTTAAACGCCTCTGTATCTGAATGCTGCATTCTTTAGAAGGGGTGTCCACGAGCATCTGGGAATATAGTGTACATTCATTTAATGGTATCATTACTTTTTTAGGTCAGTATGCTCTCTGTCTGTAATACTCCAGCACCTGATTCAGTACTGAGCTACTGACCCGTTTCCTGCTTGTGTCCCTGGTTCTGTCCTGCACTACATTCCTGTCTCTGCATCCGCAGCTCTAAATCAGGTCTCAGGCCTCAGCCTTCTATACAATTCCTGACAAGTGTTGGTTGCTAACACATTAAGTGGTTGCTAAGGTGTTTCTGTGGCACTTGTGTTAGTTACTAACATTTTATTAAGTTACTAAGGTGTTGTGATGGAATTGGTGCTGGGTGCTATGGTGTTGTGATGAAATTTGTGTTGGTTACTAACACGTTCATAAGTGGTTGCTAAAGTGATAATATGGCATTAGTGTTAGTTACCAAGGTGTTACTAAGTGGTTGTTAAAGTGTTGCGATGGAATTGGTGCTGGTTTCTAACAAGTTGCTTGGTGGTTGCAAACTTGGTTCTATGTCATTAGTGTTGGTAACTAACATGTTATTAAGTGGTTGCTAAAGTGTTGTGATAAAATTAGAGTTGGTTGCTAAGGTGTTGCTATGAAATTGCCTCTGGTTGCTAAGGTGTTGCTTGTTGGTTGATGGGGTGTTTCTATGGATTTAGTGTTGCTTACTGCCGTGTTATTAAGTGGTTTCTAAGATGTTTCTCTATGGCATTAGTGTTGCTTACTAACATGTTATTAAGTGATTTCTAAAATGTTTCTCTATGGCATTAGTGTTTGTTTGGTATTAAGTGGTTGCTAAGGTGTTGCAATGAAAATGGTGCTGGATGCCAAGGTTTGCTATGAAATTGTTGTTGGTTACAAACATGTTAAGTGGTTTCTAGGGTGTTTCAATGCTGTTAGTGTTGGTTACTAAGGTGTTTTTAAGTGGTTGCTAAAGTAAAGCTATGACATTAATGTTAGTTACTAAGGTTTTAATAAGTGGTTGCTAAGGTGTTTCTATGTCATTTGTGTTGGTTACTAACATGTTATTAGGTGGTTGCTAAAGTGATGATATGGAATTCGTTTTGGTTGCTAAAGTAATGCTTGGGGGTTGCTATGGTAATGGTATATTCATTAATGTTGGTTACTAAGGTGTTACTAAGTGGTTGCTATGGGGATGGTATGGTCATTTATGTTGGTTACTACGGTGTTACTAAGTGGTTGCTATGGTGATAGGGCTTTAGTGTTGGACTGTATGCGTTACAGCTGTAGGTGTTTCAGATAAATCGTCCAGTGCTGTGTTTGTGTTTGATGGTATCATCAGTGGGCCTGGTCTGCTTCCCCTCTCTGCTGCACACGAGCGCTGAATTCTCTCTGAGCCAATCAGATTCATGGAGGAAGTTCTTTGGAACAAACCTGTGTTTCATCTGCTTTGCTGGGTCTGTGGCGTGATGCCCCGTGTCTCGTGTCTCGGCTCTGCTTGGCTCTAACCCAGATATTTTTGGAAGGTGTCTGACTGTTCCCAGCTACCTGCGTGTGTCTGCGCAGCCGAGAGTGTGTGTGTGTGTTTTTCTGATTCTCTTTTTTTTTTCTCCCAGACAAGCTGTAGGATTCAATTTCTCTGCAGAGGTGTGTGTGAGTGTGTGAGCACATGTGTGTGTGAGTGTGAGTAGAATCCAGGTGTTGCTGCATATGGTAGAGCAGTCTGTGCTGGCAGTGTTTCTGAGCACTGCTCGACCCCTGCGGTGAGTCTGCAGGGACCCGCGGGTTTCAGCTGAAGTTTTTGGGATTAAATTTATAGCTGCCAGGTCTGCGCTGCTCTCTGCTTCTCTGTGTGAACTTTGGAAAAGTGGTTTATGAGTACTTTTACTTTGGTTTTCTGCACTGCTGTTCAAGGCAGGAAGCAGGGAGAGAACACTGCCATATCTTATTGTCGTGTCCTTGAAGCAAAATAGCCCACTTGGGTAGTCGTGTTGCCAGATTTCAGCAGGCTTGCAGCATACTGCCGTTTTCTATCAGCGATAGACGAGACCAGACTCAAGACAATAGCCTGCAGAAGCTTCAGGCCATCAGAGAAAAACACATTTTATATATAGAGTGGAGTAAAAAGGTATTTGCCCCCTGTTCAGTTTGTAGACAGAATATTTATCTGGTTGTTGGATTATTGTATATAATGTAATAGTTCAGTTATTCACTGTTAATAATTAAGTTCATTATTAATTACAGTTAATTTTGTTTGAAGGATCTGGTAATATGTACGATTTAGGGTGTTTATACATATATGTAGAATAGAATAGCTGTGGGTACGTAGATTATCAATGAAAAAGAAAATTAATGAAAAAAGCCATTAAGCCAAAATAAATTTTGTATAGCTCTTATTTGGAAGGACTTGGATAAATACAATTCTGTTTTAATCTATTTTTTGATCATTAAATTGTTCAAACTTTAAGCCAGTGGTTCTGTGGATTTTTAAAAAATATATATATGTATTTTTTTTTGTGGAATTAAACCAAGGGGGGTGTGGTAGAGCGTCACGCTAAGGCTTTTTTCATATGTACAGTCTATACCCACCTTAATTTTTTTTTGTTTGTTTTTGCTTTTTTTTTTTGTCATACTTATATTTTTCAGATAATCAAACACACTTTTTAATATCAGACAAAGATAATCATGAGCAAAGTTCTAACTAGCCACTACCAGCAGAATCAAGGAATCACTTAATAAATAGGACCTGTCTGGTAACATGAAGCAGATAAAAGATCTCAAAAAGTGACACATTATGCCCCGACCTAAAGAAATCCAAGAACAAATGAGAAAACAAAATCATTGACTATCTATCAGTCTGGAAAACCTCTAAACTTTAAGCTCAGGTGTACTTGGGTTCTGCAGCAAGACAATGACCCAAAGCACACTACTAGTTTTACCTCTGAAAAAAATAAATGAATGTTTTTGAACGTGGAATATGGAGCTACACTAGCATTTATTTAACTTATTAAAGCTTCCAATTAAACTTAGTAACTCAGCACATTATACAATTCTCAATTAATAGAGATAAGATTAATAAAGGTAATGTAATAGTCTTTCAATTTGCACATCAGATTACACCTATTTGATGCACTACAGCTCTGAAAAAAAACAAGAGAGCACTTAAAAATAATGAGTTTCTTTGATTTTACCAAACTGAAAAACTCTGGAATAAAATCAAGAGGAAGATGGATGATCACAAGCCATCAAACCAAACTGAACTGCTTGAATTTTTGCACCAGCAGTAATGGCATAAAGTTATCCAAAAGCAGTGTGTAAGACTGGTGGAGGAGAACATGCCAAGATGCATGAAAACTGTGATTAAAAACCAGGATTATTCCACCAAATATTGATTTCTGACTGAACGTTTAAAACGTTATGAATATGAACTTGTTTTCTTTGCATTATTAGAGGTCTGAAATCTTTTTTTCTGTTATTTCAGCCATTTCTCATTTTCTGCAAATAAATGCTCTAAACGACAATATTTGGAATTTGGGAGAAATGTTGTCTGTAGTTTATAGAATAAAACAACAATGTTCATTTTATTAAAACATATACCTATGTATATCAAAATCAGAGAAACTAATTCAGAAACTGAAATGGTCTCAAAATTTTGTTCCAGAGCTGTAAAAACACAAAATCTGCAGAAACTGTGTGTTAAGTTTGGAGCTGCAATAAATGGATAATAACAGGACACCATTAGGAACCTCTACAACTCCATTCTGAGAATTCTTGCATGTTGCATGTGTTACACATGCATTATACACTATTTCTCTACACGTAGCTCAATAGATATTAATATTATATACACTTATTGTTCCTGGTGACCTCTATCTACCTATTTATCATTTCTATCACTTCGTTTCTCATCAGAAGAGGTGACTTTAAATGGAAATCTATAGATAAACATGTCACCATTAACACTGTTTGACCACAAGCCCCAGCCAGGTACACATGAGCAGTGAAACCCTGCCCCCCGTGGCAGATTCCAGCATTAGCATTCACAGCCCCTAGGCTACAGGTTGAGCCATGGTGCATCATGGGGAGATCTGAAGTGTCTGCATGACAGGTACCTCCAGCATGGGTGCTAAATCCAGTCCGCAGAGGCAGGTCATGTCTGCAGGTATTTGTTCCTACTATATGGCCACACATCTGAGCGCACTAATTAGGTGTTCATGGTTGTTGAGGAGGAGAGCTCATTAGTGGAAGCAGGTGGTGCTGTGCAGGGCTGGAGAAAATACTCATACACACTGCGGCTCTTGTTGAGATCAGACGCTACAGGGGCAACCTGAGGAACCCAGCATTGTTCTGCTCAGAATTCCATAGAGCAGGGGTGTCCAAACTTTTTTTGTTGTCTGCGCTAGAAACGCGCACCCTCTCCGCTTTTAAACTCTTTGGCCCGTTTTTCTGCGCTAGAAATGAGTACCCTCTCCGCTTTTAGACTCTTTGGCCCGTTTTTCTGCGCTAGAAATGCGCACTCTCTCCGCTTTTAGACTCTTTGGCCAGTGTTTTTGTGCTATAACTGCGCACTCGCTCCGCTTTTAGACTTCTTGGGTCCGTTTTTCTGCTCTAAAAATGTGCACTCTATCCGCTTTTAGACTCTTTGGCCCATTGTTTTGCGCTAAAAATGCGCACTCTCTCCGCTTTTAGACTCTTTGGCCCGTTTTTTTCCGCTAGAAACGTGCACCCTCTCCGCTTTTAGACTCTTTGGCCCGTTTTTCTGCGCTATAACTGCGCACTCGCTCCGCTTTTAGACTTCTTGGGTCCGTTTTTCTGCTCTAGAAATGTGCACTCTCTCCACTTTTAGACTCTTTGGCCCGTTTTTTGCGCTAGAAATGCGCACTCTCTCCGCTTTTAGACTCTTTGGCCCGTTTTTTGCTCTAGAAATGCGCACCCTCTCCTCTTTTAAACTCTTTGGCCCGTTTCTGACACCTAGCGATCAAACTTTGAATCTCACATTATAAAAACTTGCTTAACAGCGGGCCAACTTTCATTCTATTTCTAAAATACCTCGTGGGCCGCTCCAAAAGAGGAAATGGCCCGCGGGTCGTAGTTTGGACACCCCTGCCATAGAGGATCAAGCTTACAGTATCACACTGTGGTGTAAAGTGTGTGGAAGGTGCTCTGGAAGTTTTGTATTAACATGATAAACATGGACGCTGTGGTTCTATTTGCTTTCATTCTCTAGAATTGAAGCCAAAATTGTCCAAAATGTGGTCAAATTTTCAACCAAAGTCTTCATATTACTCCAGAAAATGAACAGATTGTGAGTTCAGAACATACCATAAGATAAGGAGAAGAGGAAGAGACCACTAAGAGTGCTTTCCACCAAAAGGACTCTTGGACCAGTTCCGTTCAGGCTTATAAGAACCATGGTGCTTTTTTTGGTAACACTTTACTAGGATGGTCCATTTGATGGCCTCTTAGATGCTCAACTAACTTTCAACTAACATTTAACTGCATGTCTATTAAATGTAAATGAACTAAAAGCTGAAAGTAAATGATTATCTATTGAATATAACCCTACATTCAACTCTAATCAAAACTCTAATCTTAATATTTTAGGATTGGGTTCAGGGTTAGATTTTAAGCTTAGGTTAAGGTTAGGGTAAGGGTTAGGTTTAGGGTTACATTTTATGGTTGATTAAGGGTTAAGGTTAGGGTTAGGTGTAGGGTTTGATTTTATGGTTGATTAAGGGTTAAGGTTAGGGTTAGGTGTAGGGTTTGATTTTATGGTTGATTAAGGGTTAAGGTTAGGGTTAGGTGTAGGGTTAGGTTCTATTTTGAATCATTTACATTTAAATGGACAAAATTTAAAATTTAAATTTAATGGACATTCAATTCAGTGTTAGTTGAATGTCAGTTGAGCATCAACAAGGCCATAAAATGGACCATCCAAGTAAAGTGTTACCCTTTTTTTATTTTATAATTTAATTTCAATTTTTTTTCCCACTTTCTCCCCAATTTACACGGCCAATTACCCACTCACTAGGAATCCCCCTATCACTAGTGATGCCCCAACAGACCAGGAGAGTGAATACTAGCACATGCTTCCTCTGGCTCGGTTTCGATACAGCATAAAACCAGCTTTCAGGTCTGAAAAGCTAACATGCATCAGTTCACCATCAGTGATTTCTGGTGAGCTTCTGAAGCTGAAGTCGACACTTGAGTTCTGTCAGTCTCTGAGGGCTTCTGTACTCAACTTCACTCCAGCTAATAAATTAACTCCCCTCAGGAGGAGCAGAAATCTTTAAGATGCCCGAGATGAAATATTAGTATTGACATGTGATGAGACGTTATAGAGATAGAGATGTTATTGGGGTTTGAATCGTTCCATCATAATATCAGTAACCAGAGAAAGAAGATCTGGGATCCGCCCTGCCACTGACTTGGTATTCAACTGGTAGAACCTTTAAAACTCACCACCATAACGCCATAAAAAAGCTATAATTCCAAAATAGCAGCGTTTTGGAGATGTGTGCACTTTTGACCTCTTTGTTAAGAAGCATCTAGATATTCTACACTTAGAATGTCTTAGCTGACATTTCAACAGCGAACAAAAGAGAGCTTTAATGTATAATAGATAAATAGATACAGAAAGATCAGCCTGTCAAATCAAGTTATAATGTGACACTGTTCTTCCTCCCACACAAATCCACACTTTATCTCTGTACCTTTAAAAAAGCTAAAAGTTTGCGAATGTGGGGTGTTTTCATACCAAACTCTCATTGGTATGGAACAAAACACTGTTGTAGACTGAAAATATTTGAGTAAATATCAACATTTCTGCTTTTTTTTCCATTTTATGTAGAGCTGGATCTGATACACATATCAGATAATAGCACCTTTTATCTAAAAAACACACAATTTTCTTAATGACAAATAGATTTTTCAAACTTAAACTGTATACAGCATGTATTATACCTGCTAAAGAGGAGACTGCAGGGAGTATACCCCCAAAACAAACCCTGAAACTGAAAGAGGCTGCAGTAAAATCGTAAAAAAAAAAGCATCACAAAAGAAGAATGCTAAAGTTTAGCGATATCAGTTGGTCACAGGCTTAATTGTGGCACTTACTGTGGGAAAATGATTTTTTTTTCAACTAAATAATAAGTCTCATTCTCTTAATTAAATTATTTTTTGTCTATTTTGTCTGTCCAACAACTTTGCTCACGAGAAAAGTGTGTGGGTTCTGATAAAACATGATGAATGTTGATCTTTCATCTGATATTCATCTTTTTTTTATTTTATTTCTTATTTTAATCACATTTTTTCCCAATTTACAAGGTCAGTTACTCAACCCATTAATTAGGACTCCCCCCATCACTAATGATGCCCCAACACACCAGGAGTGTGAAGACTAGCACTAGAATTCAAAATCACAGCGCTAACGCTCGGAGGAAAGCGCAGCGACTTGGTTCTGATACATCAGCTCACAGATGCAGTCTTGTGCTGATCGCCATCACCCTAGGAGTGATC
This sequence comes from Astyanax mexicanus, assembly GCF_023375975.1. Taxonomy (NCBI): domain Eukaryota; kingdom Metazoa; phylum Chordata; class Actinopteri; order Characiformes; family Acestrorhamphidae; genus Astyanax; species Astyanax mexicanus. Next base: position 49,771,243 of record NC_064411.1, on the reverse strand, counting down.
AGGGGAAAGACCGCCATCTACTGTACCCACCCAGAGAGAGCAAGGCTAATTGTGCTCTCTCAGGGCTCCGGCAGTAGCCGATGGCAAGCTACATGAACAGGATTCGAACCGGTGATCTCCCGATCATAGTGGCAGATTTTAATGTTAAACCCAAACATTTGGTTGAATTTGATGATGTTTGGACCAATAGAAATGCCTTAAAATGACTCGGAATAAAATCTTTTTACGAATACTTCCACTGAAAGATAAAAGTAAGTTTTTTCAGGCTCCTGTAAAGTTGTTTATTTGGAGAAAAATCATTTTTGCCCTGCAGCAGGAATTAACTGTTTCACAGACCCCCAGCCAGTATAAGTAGCTCAGTCTAATCACACAGCTGCAGTCTCTGATAATATTTAATACAAATCATATCAGATTCATCTGCAGATTGTAATGATATGAGAAGAGACAGTGCGCCGTACTTCTGAGGATCGCTTCACTGTTATTACATGCACTTATGTTAATTAGCTCATTTATATGTTAATGCAGATCATCTATAGGCGTATAAATGAATTTCCCTCTTTCTCTCTCTCTTTCTCCGTCATTCTCTCTCTTGCTGTCTTTCTCTCTCCCTCTTTTGCTATATTACCCTCTGGTTCTCTGTCTTTCACCGTCTTTCTCTATCTTTCTATCTCTCGTTCTATATATTTGTATCTCTCTTTCTCTACCTCTCGCTGTCTATATCTTTCTTTCTCAGTCTGTCTCTATTTCACCATCTTTCTTTCCTTCACTGTTTCTCTCATCTCCCATTCGTTGTCTTTCTCGCTCTTACTCTCTTTCTCTCTTTTTTAACCTTTTATTCTTGTTTTTTATTCTCTCTATCTATTTCTCCTTCTCTATCTTTCTCTTTTTTCAATCTTTCTCTCTCTATCTTTTTCTCTCTTTCTCTATCTTTTTCTCTTTCTCTGTTTCACCATTCTTCTCTCTTTTAATTTTTCTCTCTTTGTTTCTTTTTCTCTATTTTTCTATCTTTCTCTATTTCACCATCATTCTCTCTTACCCTATTTCTTTATCTCTCGTTCTTTCTTTTTTCTGAGCCTCATTATCTCCCTCTCTATTTATTTCTCTCTTTTTTTCTTTTTATTTACGTTTTTTATTCTCTCTATCTACTTCTCTTTCTTTCTTTTTCTCAAAATCTTTCTCTTCCACTGTCTTTTTTAATCTTTCTGTATCTTTCTTTCTCTCTCTCTCTCTTTTTTCTCTTTCTCTATTTCAGCATCCTTCTCTCTTTCACTATTTCTCTCTGTTTCTTTTTTCTACTTTTCTATCTCTCTCTATTTTTCTATCTTTCTATTTCTTTTTCTTACTATCTATCCCTCTGTGTGAATCTCTATCTATCTCTCTCTCTTTCACTTTTTCTCTCGCTCTTTCTTTTCTTACTATATCTCTCTCTTTCTCTATTTTTCAATCTATATTTCACCATGTTTCTCTCTGTATTTCACTATTTCTCTCACTATCTCACTGTCTCTCTTTCTCTCTGTATTTCATCTCACAACTCTCTCTCTCTCTCTCTCTCTCTCTCTCTCTCTCTCTCTCTCTCTCTCTCTCTCTCCGTGCGCATGCGCGAGGGAGTGGGGCTGCTGGAGAGCGTTTGGAGTGAGAGCTGTTTGGCGTTCCGCCAAACTTTGTTTTTCTGAGTGAGTGTGAGTTTAAGTTTATTATTTAAACTGGTGTGAGTGTTTGTGAGTGTGTTAGGCTGCGTGTGTGTGTGTGGGAGTGTGTGAGAGTGTGTGTCCGCGTGTGCGGGCGGGTTTTGTCCCGCGGGGAGTGTGTCTCTCGGCCGGATCATGGCGTCCGCCGACAGGCTCGCTGCCCAGCTGTGTGAGAGTCTGTCCCGCCGGCACGGGGTGAAGGTGGAGTGCCGGGCGAGTGTGGAGGACTGCTGTCTGGCGGCGGGCAGTGTTGTGGGTCATGTTAATATAGTTTCCGCGTCGCGGATGAACAGTGCAGTGGTTCTCTTCCTGAACTCTGTAGAGAGAGCCAACGAGCTGGTTCAGACTGGGATCATTATCAGTGATCAGTTTACCCCTGTTCATCCCCTCAGTACCCCGTTTAAAAGGATCGTCCTGTCTAACGTCCCGCCGTTCATCAAAGATGAATTGATCCAGCAGGAGCTATCCCGCTTCGGGAGACTCGTCTCCCCGATTAAAAAGATCCCCCTCAGCTGTAAATCCCCCCTTATCAAGCACCTGGTGTCGTTCAGGAGGGTGGTTAATATAGTTCTAAAGGATGGTGCTGACTCCCTGGATTTGGTTTTAAAGTTTAGAGTGGATGGCTTTGATTACCCGGTGTATGCCTCCTCTGATACGACCATTAAATGTTTTGGGTGTGGGCAGGTCGGGCACCTGGTCCGTGCTTGCCCTGACAGGGTTGCTACTGAGGGGCCGGTGCGTGTCGCGGGTGAACCCGCTGTGACCGAGCCCGTTACCGCCGAGCCCGCTGCGGAAGACCCAGCGGTCGTTCCCCCTGCGGCCGCGGGGTTGGACGCGGGGTCGGACGCGCGGGTCTCGGGTGCTGCTGCGGGGTCTGACGGGGATAACTTGGCTCCAGCTGGATCTTTGGTAAATGTGGCTGGCGGGGCTGATGGTGTGGCTGATGGTGTGGGTGACATGGAGGACTCTTTAGATGCTGGAGTGGGTCCCTCCAGCGCTGTAGAGCAGGACGGGGGGGAGGCGGCTCCTTCCCAGTCTACTGTGCAGGAGGCTGGGGCTGAGGAGGAAGATGACTCGCTGTTTAAAGTTCCTAATAAAAGGAAAAAAGCTGACACTGATAGTGAGGAGGGCTCTCTCTCAGACTCACTCTGGTCGTTGTGCTCTCAGGATGAGACCATGCCTGTTGTTTACTCTGCTGAAAAAATTAAAAAGTTTCTTAGTGACACTAAAGGTCAGAGAGGAATAAAAGTAGACGATTATTTTCCAGACACACGGCAGTTTGTTAGTGATGTGCAGCATTTTAAACAGATGGGTGTTTTTACCTCTACGGAGCTGTGGCGTTTAAAGCCCAAAGTCAGTGCGTTAAAGAAACTTCATGCTAAAGAAGATAATTAATTGTTTTTTTAACCCCCCCGATCGACATGGCTATGTTTTTAAATGCTCTTTGCCTTATTTATTTTTTAATGAATGGTTTTATAGCTGCTACTTTAAATATTAATGGAGCACGAGACTGTGTAAAGCGGGCGAAATTTTATGAACTTATTAAACAGAAACGCGCTGATGTGGTGTTTTTACAGGAGACCCACAGTGATAGTGACAATGCCACTGAGTGGGCTAAGGAGTGGAATGGTGTCTCCATTCTAAGTGGACATAATTCCCAAAGTGGGGGCGTTGGTGTGTTTTTTACCCGTAATTTTATTCCCTTAACTTATTCTGTGGAGGAGGTTTTACCGGGGAGACTTTTAAAAGTGAGGGCAGTTTTTGAAAATGACTCTTTTATTTTTATTTGTGTGTATGCTCCCACAAGAGGTGCTGAGAGGTTGTTGTTTTTAGACACTCTTAGTAACGTTTTAGCCAGTTGTAGCACTGCAGACTTTGTGATTTTAGGTGGTGATTTTAATTGTACAGAGGACAGCTTGGATAGGAACCATTTGGAACCCCATGCTGCTTCTCGTAAGCGCCTGTGCGAGCTGCTGGAAGCCCATGAACTGTGTGATGTGTGGAGGAGTGTTCATGGCAGGCAGAGACAGTACACCTGGTCTCATTGTCAAAATAATGCAATTTCATTGGCCAGGCTGGATCGCTTTTATACTTTTAATCACCAATTGTCTGCTTTTACACGTTGTTTTATCTCACCAGTTGGCTTCTCTGACCATTCCATTGTCCTTTGCACCATCTCAAGACGAACTGTGAAGCCACAAAGTGCATACTGGCATTTTAACACCTCACTTTTAGACGATTCAAATTTTATACAGTCTTTTACTTTTTTTTGGAATGTTTTTAAATTACAAAAATCGTCTTTTAGCTCCTGTCAACAGTGGTGGGACGTAACTAAGGTCCAGATTAAACTTTTCTGTCAGCAGTACACTCTCAGTGTCACAAAGGACATTACCCGATCTCTTAAAGCTCTGGAGATCGAAATAGTGGCTCTTGAAGATTTGGTACAGACCACAGGAAATCAAGAGCATATTAGCGCTCTTAAAAAAAAAAAGGCTTCTTTAGCCGACCTACTAGGTCTCACAGCACAGGGGGCGCTGGTCCGATCACGCTTTCAGTGCGTGACTGAATTGGACGCTCCTTCTAAGTTCTTCTTTGGTCTCGAGCGTAAAAACGGACAGAAAAGGTATATGCATGCTGTACGGTCTGAATCAGGGGGTCTCCTAACGGAACCTTCTGAAATCCGACAGCAGACAGTCAGCTTCTTCTCGAGGCTGTACGAGAGTGAGTGGTCTGAGGTACAGGAGGTGGAGGACAGGTTGCTGCAGAATATGACCAGGCTCTCACAACAGTCGGCTGACTTGCTGGACGCTGGGCTCTCCCTGGGGGAGCTACATGATGCTCTGGGGGCCATGGAAAATGGCAGAGCGCCTGGCATCGATGGCTTACCGGTGGAATTTTTTAAAGCTTTCTGGGCAATATTGGGGCAGGATGTGCTGGAGGTTCTCCAGGAAAGCATTCGAAGTGGAATACTCCCCCTGAGCTGTCGGAGAGCCGTACTTACCCTGCTGCCGAAGAAGGGAGACCTGACCTGTCTGAAAAACTGGCGCCCTGTCTCTCTACTGTGTACAGACTATAAACTCCTCTCGAAAACGTTAGCCTCAAGACTGGGGAAGGTGATGGAACAGGTGATTCATGTTGACCAGACGTACTGTGTGCCTGGTAGGTCTATTTTTGATAATATTTATCTAATTCGGGATGTTTTGGACGTCTCTAGGCTATTGGGCTTAAAGGCTGGTCTCTTATTTCTGGACCAGGAAAAGGCTTTTGACCGGGTTGAACACGGCTACCTTTGGAAAGTTCTAGAGAACTTTGGGTTCAACCCAGGTTTCATAGCCATGATCAGGGTTCTGTACTGTGACACTGAGAGTGTGCTTAAGGTCAATGGCGGTTTGTGTGCCCCTTTTAAAGTTTTTAGAGGTGTACGTCAGGGCTGCTCTTTGTCAGGCATGTTGTATGCCTTGGCTATAGAGCCCCTGCTGTGTAAGCTGAGGGAGAGGCTCACTGGGTTACTCATACCTGGCTGTCCTACTCCCATACGCATTTCCAGTTATGCAGATGATCTGGTTCTTTTAATCTCCAATCAAACTGATGTGTCTGTTTTAGCTGAGATTTTATATGATTTTAAGACGTTATCTGCTGCTAAAGTAAACTGGTCCAAGAGTGATGCTATTTTATTGGGGGACTGGGGAGGTGGGGAGCCAGTGTTACCAGACGGTTTGACCTGGAGGACGGGTGCTTTTAAATATTTGGGCATACACCTACAAGACGATTCTGGCACAGCGAATTGGGAGGGAATCGTTGAGAAGATTAAGGGACGTCTCAGCAGATGGACATGGTTACTCCCTCAGATGTCCTATAGAGGGCGTATTTTAGTGATTAATAATCTTGCTGCGTCCTCCTTATGGCATAAGCTGGCCTGCATTGACCCCCCTCCTGGTTTACTTGCTGATATCCAAGCTTTACTTGTTGATTTCTTTTGGGATCGCCTACACTGGATACCTCAATGCGTGCTGCATCTGCCAAAAGAGGAGGGTGGGCAGGGTCTCGTCCACCTTGCAAGCAGGACTGCTGCCTTCCGCCTCCAATACATCCAAAGACTGCTTACTGGACCCAAAGACCTGGTCTGGAGGGAAGTGGCCTGCAGGATACTGCAGACTGTGGGTGGACTAGGGCTGGACAGGACTTTGTTTTTTATGAACACTGCCTCTCTGGATGTTTTTAACCTGCCGCTTTTCTATCGTGGACTTTTTAGGATTTGGAGTTTTTTTAGAGTCACCAAAATGGACTGTTTTTCTTTACACTGGCTGCTGGAGGAACCGCTGCTTCATGGTGCTCGCTTGGACATTTCTGGTGGAGCTACCCCAGCACTGGCGAGGGTGTTGGCTGCTGCTGGGGTTCGCACGCTGCGCCAGCTGGTGGACACTGTGGGACCTGATCTCTCTCAGGTGGAGAACCTGGCTGCTCGTCTGGGGCTGCGATCTATGCGCGTGGTGGCTCGGCTTTTACATCAGTGGAGGTCACTCCTTACTCCCGAGGAGTGGAACGTTTTAAAAGA